>NW_026262745.1:91533690-93017032 GCF_021869535.1 Mytilus californianus
GATACCTTGACGCCAAGATACTTGTTCCCCTCACTGGGATTTACCAATGGCAGCTTTTGATGATCTACCATCCACTTTGGCTCAAAGTCATTAATGACGTAGCTGTTCTTGCTCCCTGGCTTGATGTCGAAGCCAGCTGACTTTTTCACGTTCAACCTCATCCCGGTCGCCTTACAGAACTCCTCAACGATGTTCAGATTGCCTTGCATCTGTGCAGGGTCTTCTGTTAGGAGTGCGTTGTCGTCAGCGTAGCAAAGAGACTCTAACTGCAAGCCACTACTGTCCCATTTGAACCCGTTGTGCTCCACTGCTATTGTCTCGAGCAGTGGGTCCATAGCTATGTTAAATAGTTGTGGACTTATCAGGTCTCCTTGTTTGACACCACGTGTCATGGGAATATCGTTAGTGATTCCTCCTTGAAGGTGGAATTTCGTACTCGCTTCCGTATAGAGGTCTAAAACAATTTCTATGAACCAGTCGTCCACCCCGAATCTCTCCAATCCTGCCCTGATATGGTCGTGGCTGACCGTGTCGAAGGCTTTCGCAAGATCAAGTAGTACAACACATAGCTCTTTCCTGAACTTCTTACAGTGCTTCATCACTCGCTGGATGAGCATGGAGTTCTCGCTGCAGCCAGGTGCTGATATGAATCCTCTTTGTCGAGGATTCATTGGGATCGCTCCCAGTACTCTCGATGCCAGTAGATTGGTGTATAGCCGCAACATCACACTAGAGATCGTAAGAGGTCTCCAGTTATTGTTGTCGTATAGTCCTTCAGTACCCTTTGGTAGGAGAATACTGCGATTCTCTTTTATGTTACTGGGGACTTGGCGGGTGAATAACCAGACATTAAAAATGTTCGTGAGCATAGCATTGGACTTGTCGATGGACTTTAGGTCATCGAGTGCGATCCCGTCCGGTCCAGCTGCCGAGTCACGCTTTGCCCGTTTGACGGCCTTTGTCACCTCCACTCTCGTAAAAGGTTTCAATAGCAACCAGTTGTTTGCAGGTTTTGGTTTTGGATATTTACTAAGATCTACCTTTTGCGATTCTCCTCCAAACCGCCCCTGATATGTATCAGATACGATTTTGGGATCGATGGCGCATTTGGCAGCTTCGGTCTTTCGATCTAGTATCTCCGATGCCAGTTGCTTTCTGTTTCTATCGAATAGTGATTGTATTCTTCTGAACTCATCCGGCTTTTTCTGTTGTGAACGACTCATAGGCTGGTCGTTCTGCGTTCTTGGTGCAGATGATGCTTTTTCAGGCTTTTTGCACTTATCGATTATGAAACGCAATAACTCCAACTGGATAGTCCCGGGATCCTCCTCACTTAAGACTGATCGTAAGATTTGTGCGCTCTTTCCTACCGTTTCTTCGGCGCCCTTGTCGCACACTTCTGTAGTGTACTTTTCTAGAAGCACCTCGAGAGTTAGCTGCTCCCTTGCGTTGGTAGGCGGCGGCACCGCCGTCGTGACGGGTTCCTTAACACCCTTTACCGGTTTCGACTTGCATGCATCTCTCAAACTTTTACGTTTGTCAGACACCTGTTTATTTGTCTTTCCCGGCAAGAGTAAAGCTATCGCCTTATTAATGTTTTTGGAACCTGCCAACTCTTCGCTTAACGCTTGGAGCTTTTTGACTTCTTCCTCACTCCAGACTCCTCTTGGTTTGGATTTGGACTTTTTGTCAGTATTTGAGCCGACTTCTTCGATTCTTGTTCGATTCACCCGTTTCCGTTCTTTATCCTTTTGCACATTTTGGATCCGGTGGGTGTTCCTCAGATCCGGATGTGCGTGTCTCTCGTGTTGGCCTAGGCCCTTTTTCGACTTGAAGTTTCTCTCACAGATTGTGCAGGGGAATTGCGCCTCCACACTTTCTGCCACCGAGGGATCGGCTTCGACTGAACTCATGGAGTCCGTTTCAGCCTGGTCTTCTGGTGCTATCGGAGAAGTTGCTGACAGTGAAGCGACTGCGTCTGAAGGATCTGCTGGTCGTAGCTCCCCTTCGTGTACAGTCTTGCTTGTATCGCCCTTCTTGCTCAATCGTTTTCTACATTTAGGGAAGTGGCAGGCTGTTTGCCTCAGACGATTTCGGTTTGTGCCACATGCGGCGCATTGGAAAGACAGGAACACGTTGCTGTGTTGTGTCTCGAAGTGTTTGGCCATGTCCTTTGCCTGTGTAAAGATTTCCCTGCATTTTATGCAGGTACTCCTGTGAAATGGAATAATGATAAACGCCGTGCTATCATCCTCAATCCGAACCTCCCTAGTGGGTTCATTTTCACAGCTTTGCGGCTGCATCGACTCTGGCTCAACTGCACTTGATGTACCTAGATCGTCGTCGTGGGCAAGCCAGCTTGGCAATTTGTTCCACTCGATTCTTTTTCCATCTAAGAAACAGAACCCATGTGTGATCAGTATAGGTGGTATCATCCTGATCGTGCTGCAGGTTTCGTCCACACCAGAGCCCTGCAACGGTTGCTCCAGTGTAAGCTCTCGTCCATCCATGATGACGCAGGATTGAGCCGTCCCGGCCATGGAAAATCCAGATGTCGCCATCTAAATTGAGTCTAAGTCTAAAACTATTGAAATAGCTTTGTACTCGCTTTTATGTGTTTTTGTTAAGAAGTCAGTTGTAGAACACAACCTATTCTTTAATGCGTTTAAACAATTTTTGTCTATCGTATAAGACTTCACTCGTCTATGATAGTACGACTCTCACATATCGGGTATGTATTGCTTAAGAGAGTCATAGTTACTCCCGCCGTTTACCCGCGCTTGATTGAATTTCTTCACTTTGACATTCAGAGCACTGGGCAGAAATCACATTGCGTCAACACCGGGTGACGGCCATCGCAATGCTTTGTTTTAATTAGACAGTCGGATTCCCCTGGTCCGTACCAGTTCTAAGTTGGCTGTTAGTCGCCGGACGAAGCTAACGACCGCGAGAGCCGCAGCACAGCTGAGGCAGTCCACGCGACGGTTAAGACAGCGGTCCGAGCTCGACCTAAACTCCCCCCGAAAGAGAAGCCGGCCTCGCCCAGCCCGTGCCCGTCCCAATCACGCTTCGTACTCCAGCCCGACCGGCCCAGCCCTTAGAGCCAATCCTTTTCCCGAAGTTACGGATCCAATTTGCCGACTTCCCTTACCTACATTGTTCTATCGACTAGAGGCTGTGCACCTTGGAGACCTGCTGCGGATATGGGTACGGTCCGGCACGAAAGTCACCGTGTCTCCCTCGGATTTTCAAGGGCCGACGGAAGTGCTCCGGACACCGCAAGAGCCGCGGTGCTTTGCGGGATCGACGTCCCTATCTCGGGGCAAACCGATTCCAGGGAGGCCTGTCCCTTAAGAAGAAAAGAGAACTCTTCCTGGGACTTCCGCCGACGTCTCCGAGTTCGTTTGCGTTTTGGTCCTCTCTTAGCAGCGAAGAAAAGTTGTAGCAAGGAAAAATTTATTTGGCTTTGAAAAGTTTTTCAAGGGAGAGCCGCGAAAGGACCGGGCGACCGGCCGAGTGTCCACCGCTTGGCAGCGGAGAACAAATATAGCCAGGGGAAAGACTGGGGTGGGAAGCCGCGGACGAGATCTCGAGCGGGCTATCGCGCGTCTCTCCACGTATAGGGGAAAAAAATAATGTGAAAATGCTACGAAGTGATATTGAATGTTGAATATTTGCTTTTACAGCGTTGGTAAGTCCTTCGGAGACAAGGCACCTCCTTCCAAGACCAGGAAGGAGGAGGAGACAACTCCTTCCAAGACCAGGAAGGAGGATACTATGAAGACAGAAGATGACTTGTACGGTAAGTTTAGCAATCGTAAACTTCTTTAATTTGAACGCGTTCGATACATTTGTAGGACGGATTACATTTGAAAATTACTGCGAGTGTGAAAATGTTACCTAATAAATGTTCGTACTTATTTTGCAGATTCTTCGGCCGAGGGGTTTGTCGCCCGCACTATTGCGGAGTCTGAGGCCGTTTCCGCGGGAACTGATGTTCCAGCTGTGGCTGTTGACGTGCCAGCGGAGGAGCCAGTGTCTGACGCTAGTTCCGATGATGTTAATGATCCAACAGAAGCTGACGAGCCAGTTCGAGGAAGGAAGAGGATGGCCGTCACGAAGAGGTACCAGGGTGACACGGTGAGTTTCATGTTATCATAAGGGGGAAATGTTCATCGGTGAGCCGCATACATGGTTTATGTGGGTTACAGCGGGTGCCTCGACGACCAGGGGAGAAAAAAATATGCCTTCTTTAAAAAATTAAGAATTAGCCTTACTGTGTCGGACCCAAGCAGGACCCAAGCAGTGAAAAGGCTGACACGAGGACCTAAGCGATGACATTCGCGGACCTAAGCAGTGACAATTGGACCCAAGCGTATTGTCACTGGGGATGTCATATGGCTGACCCAAGCACAGCGTCACCGTGTCGGGACCCAAGGACCCAAGCACAGTGTCGGGCCCAAGCGATGCGAAGGTGTCAGGACCCAAGCGGCACAATTTAAACCAGAGTGTAGCAAAGTGTATTGGGTGGAAAATAATGATTAGGCAGGATACTTAATCGTTCGGTAGAGTCTCCCCTTGAGTCACGGGGAGGCAATAACAAGGTGACCCACTGTAAATACTTTTCCCTTTAATATAGGTTAGGTGGCTCTCTTAACGTTAAGATTTCCACCCCGACGGTTATTTCGCTGGTGCGGGTAGCTCGGGGAAGTATTCATGGGTGATTAACCGATTTTTCTATTTATTTCAGATAATGGAAAAAATATGCCTTCTTTGAAAAATTAAGAAATAGCCTTACTGTGTCAGACCCAAGCAGGACCCAAGCAGTGAAAAGGCTGACACGAGGACCTAAGCGATGACATTCGCGGACCTAAGCAGTGACAATTGGACCCAAGCGTACAATTGGACCCAAGCGTATTGTCACTGGGGATGTCATATGGCTGACCCAAGCACAGCGTCACCGTGTCGGGACCCAAGGACCCAAGCACAGTGTCGGGCCCAAGCGATGCGAAGGTGTCAGGACCCAAGCGGCACAATTTAAACCAGAGTGTAGCAAAGTGTATTGGGTGGAAAATAATGATTAGGCAGGATACTTAATCGTTCGGTAGAGTCTCCCCTTGAGTCACGGGGAGGCAATACCAAGGTGACCCACTGTAAATACTTTTCCCTTTAATATAGGTTAGGTGGCTCTCTTAACGTTAAGATTTCCACCCCGACGGTTATTTCGCTGGTGCCGGTAGCTCGGGGAAGTATTCATGGGTGATTAACCGGTTTTTCTATTTATTTCAGATAATGAATAGGAAAGAAAAAAGCACTAGAGGAGGCCGTGACGGAACCGCACCCACGGCCAAAAAAGGTAAGTTTGAAAATATGCTCTCTGACGACTCCCCGGTAGTAAGGCCATCAGGGGCCGAAGCCACACAGATTCCCAAGCCGAATCTGCCTCGCCTTCTCGATGGTGTCACTCGCCTTGAAGTACGGAAGGCGAAAAAGCTGAATTTCTTGGGAGTTAAAGTCCGGCCTGCAGTCTCTAAGCTTGGAAGAGACCTTGCACCACAGGGGCCGGATGATTATATGTGTGGTCTCCTTGACAAAATCAGGACTTTTACGGGAGAATACGTTCCGTCGAAGAAAGGGATTAGTACATCTATTCCGATGCTCATCGGCGGTGTGTACAATGAAAAGTTCTGGCGAGCAGCTTGCTCGCAACAGTTTCCCTTTGTAGAACATCATGCGGTGAACGAGTTTGGCAAGCCGACCCTAAGGTATACTTATGAAAGAGAGGGAAAGCCGGTGCGGACAACCAAACTGGGCGTAATAGTTAAGAGGATCAAGTATTTTGATGACATGTATCACCACTCCTCAAACCAGTTCTCGGATGACGCTATCTCTCCAGAACTGAGCTTATTCACGTTCGAAGTGACAGTTTCAAATTTGGAAGATCCTCCTAGAACAGAGGATGGTACACGTTGCCCGCCCCCGACCCTCAAAGCCTACAAGCGCAAGAGCGTGAAACACCAGTTAGCGCTTAAGGCCATACTGGAGCGCATGCCTAAAGGTCGACCGAAGAATGAGTTCAACGCCGCATGGATACCGGAGGAGGAACGGCTGCCAAGCAAACCCAAAGCACTTCTCCCCGCTTCCTCCGTAGCAGCGGCTCCGTCCGAGGTGGACATGTCTCTGTCCAATACCTATGTCCCGGCGTTTGTGCAGTACACAACTCTCCGTGAGGCTAAAATAGGGAAAAGAAAGGCCCTGTTAGCCAAGAAAGCAAAGGCGGCGGAGGCGGCTGAGGCGGCCAAGATGAAGGACGCAGAAGTGGCTGCTATCACGAGGGCTGCCGAGGAGGCCAGAAAGGTTGCGGCCACGAAAGCTGACGAGAAGGCCAGAAAGGCTGAGGCCCAGAAGGCTGACGAGGCCAGAAAGGCTGACGAGGAGGCCAGAAAGGCTGAGGCCCAGATGGCTGACGAGGAAGCAAGAAAGGCTAAGGCCAAGAAGGTTGACGAGGAGGGCAAGGAGAGGGCAGCCGCTAAGGCCAAGAAGGCGGCCAAGAAGAGGGCCACGAAGGAAGCCGCGGAGGAGTTGCTCGTTCTAAGCAAGAGAGCGATAATGGCGGCCAAGTGGGCAGGAAAGGGTTTGATGGATTTGACGGCAATTGCTGATGACGAGGAGGCCAGAAAGGCTGAAGCCCAGAAAGCTGACGAGGAGGCCAGACAGGTGAAGGCCCAGAAGGCTGACAAGAAGGCCAAAAGGGCAGCTCTGGCCCAGAAGGCTGACGAGGAGGCCAGAAAGGCTGAATCCCAAAAGGCTGCCGAGAAGGCAAGAAAGGCTGAGGCCCGGAAGGCTGACGAGAAGGCAAGACAGGCCAAGGCTGACAAGAAGGCCAGAAAGGCTGAAGCCCAGAAGGCTGACGAGAAGGCAAGACAGGCTGAGGCCAAGAAGGCTGACAAGAAGGCCAGAAGGGCTGCTAAGGCCAAGAAGGCTGACGAGGAGGCCAGAAAGGCTGAAGCCCAGACAGCTGACGAGAAGGCAAGACAGGCCGAGGCCCAGACGGCTGACGAGGAGGCCGAGGACTGTCACCCTTTGGAGACTGAGGAAGAAGATGAAACGATCAAGATATACGTCGCCACCCCGCTTTACCGGGACAATACGGAGTCGCAAGAGAAGTGCACAGTGCCCAAGGACTCAATCGTGCAAGAAGTGGATTTGAACGCGGAGGCAGACGAGCAGAGTCTACGCATCGATGAAGAGTCGGCTGTATTTTCCCTCGGAACTCCCCTTCACATGAATTTTGGAGTGGGAGCGGTACCTCTGGGCTTGTCCTTAAATGCCACACGACAAGTAGCAAGCGATCCTTTACCTACAGCGGTTGCCGTGCCAATTGCTTCGGCGCCTGTCGTCGACCACGAAGAAGTTGACCAGGCACTGGAGAGCCAATCTGACTCTGAAGATAATAGGGTTGATAGATAAAGGCAGGGAAAATCCGACCGTCAGCGATCAGGCAGCCGGGACAACAACAACTGCCACTCTGTCTGACGCTCAGGCCAAAAAAATGCTCGCCATGAGTGGGCGGTCGCCATGGGACGTCGGACAGCCGGCAAGGTGCGTGAAAAGGTGCACAAAGGGGAAGATCAGACTCTGCAAATCTGCCAAATCTGCCACCAGGCGAAGTCCGGCCACATGAGGCGTCACCTGAAGAAGGGTCATAGGCTCTGCAATGAGGAGATCGACGACCTCCTGAAGCAATGGAAAGAAAAAAACTCCAGCGAACCAAAATAGCCTCGTCTGTAAAATCTGTAGAACTGAGCAAACCAGGTTGAAGCGCCATCTTCAGCAGGTCCACAAAATGAGAGACAATCACCTGATAAATGACCGCATCTCAGTCGCTGCCTCCCTACGCCCAGTTGGCGGTGTCGACCGCTTAGATAGTCGTCCTCTGGAATTATATCAGAAGGTCATGGAGGACTTCGTCGAATTTCTCCAAAGACGTGGTGGAGAAGAGGAACGCCTTCAAGACTGCTAACTCTGGTTGGTACATTGTATTTAGTTATCGGCCAACACTGTTAATTTTGATCACTGTTTGTAACAATAACATGCACTGAAAAATTTACATTTATTTTTACAGGGAAGGACGAGGAGGCCAAGGCTGCGAGAAGCGTGAAGAAGGAGGAAACATTTATCGGGGCCCAGTTGAAGAAGCAGACGGAGTCATTCAAATGTTTCCAGAAGTCTCCCACACTTCTCCAACAGGACCCTCACCCAGGAAGACAGTACCTTTCTTATAAAAGAGGCACGCGCACCGGAGGAAGTCCTTGCGGTTTGCTGACCAGCTCATCCCAGAGGCAGCAGCGCCCTCAGCACAGGAGATGCAGGGTATGTATTATGAGTACTATTTCTTTTCATAACTGTTCTATATGATTGTGAAAATGCTACGCGTAATTGTCATAATGCTACGCATAATGATAAATACTGTACACATACATTGCAATTATTTGTTTTTTTACAGAGTCCACCAACATATTCCACGGACGACAGCGGTAAGTTTATAATAAGAGTTTTCATCGGAAAGCCCGTGGTTGAAATTTCTCTATGCGGAGGAAGAGTGCGGTTGGAAACCGTGGACAACCGGCCGCCTTGTTCCTCTCTTAGCAGCGAAGAAAAGTTATAGCAAGGAAAAATTTATTTGGCTTTGAAAAGTTTTTCAAGGGAGAGCCGCGAAAGGACCGGGCGACCGGCCGAGTGTCCACCGCTTGGCAGCGGAGAACAAATATAGCCAGGGGAAAGACTGGGGTGGGAAGCCGCGGACGAGAGCCCGAGCGGGCTATCGCGCGTCTCTCCACGTATAGGGGAAAAAATAATGTGAAAATGCTACGAAGTGATATTGAATGTTGAATATTTGCTTTTAAAATCAGATAAAAAGTCTTTCAACAAACTAAAATTCCAGACTAAAGCAAATTGATTATTTACAAATAAGAATCAACACTAAGATAACGTGATAAAAATTAAAATCGTTTTAGATATAACAACATTTTTTATATTTTATAATATATTCCAATTTCTTTTAAGAATGAAACAATATTTGTAAATGGAACATTATTAAATAAATCATACATATTATTGATATTGAAATGCTTCTTCCGAATATCAGCAAAGTCAATACAATTAATCAAAACATGTTTAATAGTATACTTGCAGTTGTAAGGTACACATTGTGGTTCATCTTCATTTTTTAAAAGATACTCGTGTGTCACTCTAGTATGACCAATTCGGCATCTAGAAATAACACACTGATCTTTTCTGCACATTAAATTATTAAAAGGTTTACCTAAATTAGGTTTAATTTCATGTAATTTGTTACCATCTCTCTTACTCCATTCATTTTACAAAATATTAAAAACATATTCTCTAATATTAGATTTAAAATCGGTATATGGTATATCACAGTTAGATAAAGTGTCACCCAGGGCATTCTTTGCCTCAAAGTCTACAGCTGTGTTTCCATGGATTCCAACATGACTCGGCACCCATAGAAATATGATTTCTTTAAGAAGAATTTTTAAATTCCTCATTACATATAAAATTTTGAGAATTGTTGGGTTTTTAATCTTAGTATTTTGTATAGCTTGTAAGCATGAAAGTGAATCAGAACATATAATAAATTTGGATTTATCTGAAGAAGCAATAAATTTCGAAGCCAAAACTATTGCTTCTGCTTCAGCAGTAAAGATGGATGCAGCAGATGGCAAACGGAGAGTTGCAACTCTGTCCCTGAAGACAGCAGCAGATGCAACTCTGTCACCATCTTTTGATCCATCAGTATAGACAGTTGAAAAATCTGAATAATTGGCTTAAATTTCAGCATAGTGTTGCTGAATTCAAAGAGGATTTGTTTCATTTTTATTGTGTTTACGGAGATCAAATATCATTTTTGGTTTGGGAAGTTCCCATGTAGGACATTTGCAATTTTCAACTTGAGCAACAGATTTTAAGTCAAAAGTACTTTAGTAGCTAAATGTGGTTTTAAACGTATACCTAACGAAGGAATTTTGTTTTCATGTTTTGCAAAAATATCTTTATAAATTGGATTAAAAACACAGCTGTAGGCAGGAATATCTGAATAGGCTTTTAGTTTGACAGCATATTGAAGTCCAAGCTTCAAACGTCTGTCAAAAAGTGAATGCTCATCAGCCTCTACATACAGACTCTCAACTGATGAGGTTTTAAAAGCGCCAAGACAGAGACGCAAACCCTGGTGATGCACAGCATCGAGAATCTGTATGTAGGACTTCCGTGCAGAGCCATACACTATAGAGCCATAATCTAGTTTGGATCTAACTAGAGATCTATATAAATTAAGTAAAATGTTGCGATCAGCACCCCAGTCGGTGCTGCCGACAACTTTTAAAATATCTAATGATTTTAAACATCTTGATTTTAACATTTTGATATGGGGGAGAAAGGTTAATTTTTTATCAAAAACTAACTCTAGAAATTTGGTTTCATCAACCATTTTAATTGGGTTTCCATATAAAGTGAGTTCTGGATCAAGATGCAATTTCCTTTTGTTACAGAAATGCATCCCAACCGTTTTAGATGAGAAAAATTTAAAACCATTTTCTGAGGCCCATTTTTCGATTCTTCCGAGACACAGTTCCAATTGGCGTTCTATGTTAGTAGTGTCAATAGGCCGATTCTGCGGCACTTGCCATTTTAAGCACAGATTCAGCATAAGAACCCCAACCCCAAACATAAAATCCAAACGCAATACGTTTCAATTAGCCTAAGGGTAAAAACAAGAATGTCTTTCAGTTTAGCACAAAACCCAAACACCTTAGAAGGATGTAATCCTAGGGTAAATACAAATATGTCTTTTACACAAAACCCAAACACCTTAGAAGGATGTAATCCTAGGGTAAATACAAATATGTCTTTTACACAAAATGTCAGAGATACCCCAGCCCCAAATACCTTAGAAGGAAGCATTCCCCAAATTGATATACATGAAGGGATGGCATCCAATAGTGTTGATATGAATATGGATCAGTTCAAAGAGAATGAAGAACTCAAAACTTGTGGTGCTCCACTAAAAAGAAAGAAGGGGCAGTTTTGTAAGAGTAAACCAGGGAAAGATGGGCTTTGCTGGAGACACAGTAAAGAACCACGCCAGCAGGAGGATACCCAAGTTGTAGGGAATATTGTGGTGAAAACCACCATGAAAGAACTTCGAAAAATCGCAAAGAAGGAGGGTCTTAAGGGATATAGTAGGAAACCCAAGGGGGAATTGGTTAAGTTAATTGAGACCAATACTGCCCACAAATTTACTCGCGAAGAGGTTTTTACCAAAAAGGAACTGAAGACCATTGCCAAAAGACGGGGAATTACCAACTATTCCCGACTAGGGAGAGCTGACCTGACCGAACTGGTGAAAAAGAACATTGAAAATGCCCCCGTTGAAGAGGAAATCAAAATTGTTAACCGACGCGATGCATTGAAAGGTGTATTTGGCACAATCACCATTGAACCCTTGAAACAGCATGATATGCTAACGTTTTTTAATGTAAGTCAAAGCACTATCGCCAGCACAATTTCAGATGCACTCACCAAAAAGAAGGCCCTAAAAGTGCAATTAGTACTACAGGTGGAGATGGTAAAAACAAACCCAGCGACCGGAGAAAATATCTACGTCATTCCCCACTTTAGATCAACCCTTACCACCATCACCGAATCCACAGACCTTGAGTTGGAAATAGCATTTATGGTCGAGAAGGTCAAAGAAAATATGGCTAAATACATGCGTGAAGGTAGTGGGTGGACATTTGGTCATATTGAAAAGCTAGAAATCCACTTAAACAAGTTTTAAACCTATCAAAGGCAGTTCCTACATAGCATTGCCAAAACCGCTCGCTCAAAAGAAAGCTATCATCAATGTGCAGAATACTGATCAGGAATGCTTACGCTGGGCCATTCTTTCAGCCCTACATCATGAGGAAGTTGACAAAAACTGTACCAAACGGGTGGGTCAGTACAAAAAGTGGGCTGATGAGTTCAATTTTGATGGCATTGAGTTTCCAGTCTCGCTAAAGGCCATTGACAAATTCGAGAGGCAGAACACCGACCTAAACATTAACGTCTTTGGCTTTGACGGTGTAAAGAAGGGTGAAGATGAAGAAGAGGACCTCCAAATATATCCCCTCAGAATATCTAAGAATACAGGTTCGAGACATGTAGATCTTCTGTTCCTGACCAATAAGAGCAAGCAGCACTATTGCTGGATTAAGAGCCTATCTCGACTTTTGAGCTGTCAAATCTCAGAGCATGGTCATGAACTGTTCTTTTGCCGCAGGTGTTTGTCTCACTTCTCAAGACAGGATATCCTAGATGAGCATATGGAGTATTGCAGTCAGAAGGATGCAGTAAAGATCGAGATGCCAGAGGAAGGAACCCACATAGCCTTCCATAACCACAAAAAGTTGATGAGGGTTCCATTCGTCATTTATGCGGATTTTGAGTGTTTTACGGAGAAGGTCGACACTTGCCAGCCAGATCCATCACAGGCCTACACAAAGGCATATCAACAACATCGACCATCAGGTTTTTGCTATAGGGTGAAATATGCTCACGGTGATTACAAAGACTCAGTCATCTACTGTGGAGAGGATGCAGCTAAAAAGTTTGTACAGTGCATGGAGCAGGAAGTTAGGGAGATTGCTAAGCTTTACAAGGAAAACAAACCTATAGAGATGACCGACGCTGATAAGGAGATTTTTGAAGCAACCACAAACTGTCACATTTGCGGTGGTGAATTAGCTGGTGACAAGGTTCGCGACCACGATCACCTCACAGGTAAGTATCGCGGCGCAGCATACAACCAGTGCAACTTGGACTTCCAACTTCCAAGACATGTACCCATTGTTTTCCACAACTTGAGTGGATACGACGCCCATCTTTTTGTGAGCGAATTAGGAGTTGGAGAAGGTAAGATAAACTGCATCCCTAACACCGATGAGAAATACATCAGCTTCTCGAAAGAAGTAGATGGAGCATTGGAGATGAGAGTCATAGATTCATACAGGTTTCTACCGAACTCCCTGGAAACCTTGGCAGGGAATCTTACAAAGGAACAATTCGGGGCAATAAAGAAGTGCTTTGGCGATCGATATGAACTGATGATCAGGAAGGGAGTATATCCCTATGATTACATGGATGGACCTGCCAAGCTAGAGGAAACACAACTACCACCCAAGGAGGAATTCTTCAGCAAACTCTATGGCACACACATCAGCGACGAGGACTATGCACATGCTCAGCAGGTGTTTAAGGAATTTAGGTGTAAGACTTTGCGGGACTACCACAATCTATACCTGGAAAGTGATGTAGCCATATTGGAGGATATTTTTGAGGACTTCAGGAATATATGTATGGCTAACTATAAACTCGACCCTGCACACTATTTCACATCTCCAGGACTATCCTACGATGCAATGCTAAAATGTACAGGAGTGAGACTAGAACTCCTCTCGGACCCTGATATGCTGATGATGTTTGAGAATGCAACCAGAGGAGGTGTCGCCACGATCTCTCATCGACATGGCAAGGCTAACAATCCCTACATGAAGAATTTTGATAGCTCCCAGCCAACTAAGTATTTGACCTATCTTGACGCCAACAACCTCTACGGATGGGCGATGGTACAATCTCTGCCCACGGGAGACTTTGAGTGGGTAGAGCCAGAGGAGATTGAGGAGATCCTAGAGTACCCCGATGACCATGAATATGGTGCCATGGTAGAGTGTGATTTGGAGTACCCCGAAAAGCTTCATGATGCTCACAATGACTATCCACTAGCTCCAGAGAATGTGGAGATAAATAAGGTGCGAAAGCTAGTGCCTCACCTAGGTATGCGCGAAAAGTATACTCTCCACTACGGAAATCTCAAAATGTACCTGACAATGGGCATGAAACTCACCAAAACACGTCGGATTATCAGGTTTAGACAATCCCCATGGCTCAAACACTACATCGATCTTAACACCACTCTCCGCACCAAAGCTAAGACCGATTCTGAGAAAGACTTTTTCAAACTTATGAATGTCTCAGTTTTCGGAAAGACCATGGAGAACATCCGCAAGAGGGTGGACGTCAAACTGGTCAATAGTGAAAAGCAGGCACTTAAGCTTGTGGCCAAACCCAACTTCGATCGTCGGGTCGTCTTTAACAACAACTTAGCAGCCGTCCACATGAAAAAAGATCAAGCTTAAGTTTGATAAGCCTGTGTATTTGGGAGCCTGCATTCTGGACATCTCAAAGACCCTGATGTATGACTTTCACTACGGTTTCATCAGGAAGATGTACGGTGACAACGCCCAGCTGCTCTTTACCGACACTGACAGCTTGGCCTATGAGATTAAGACCGAGGACTTTTACAAGGACATTACACCACACGTCCAAGAAAAATTCGATACCTCCAGCTACCCTACCGAACATCCTTCAGGCATTCCCACCGGTGTAAACAAAAAGGTGGTTGGAATGTTTAAGGACGAGTGTGGTGGTAAAGTGATGACAGAGTTTGTAGGTCTCCGGGCAAAGTTATACTCCTACAAGATGAACGACCACACTACCACCAAGAGAGCAAAAGGAGTAACAAAGTCTGTCATCAAACAAAACATCACCTTTGATGAGTACAAACAATGCCTAGACACTCAGCTGGAAATATGTAAGCCGATGAACATCATCCGCAGCCGCCTTCACCAGATCTACACCGAGGAAATCAACAAAATAGCACTCTCGGCCAAGGATGACAAGCGACATATTCTGGAGGATGGAATCAGTACTCTTGCCCATGGACATTACAAAATCGAAAAGGATATCTAAAGGCCACTTTTGATTCATATAAATAAAGTAATGGGTAAAAGTAAACGCAACAATTATACAAAATTCACCAGGTATGCTGGTTCGGGTCAAGAATGTATTAATGAATATCGCCAGAAGATGGAACTCTATGAAAAACAAGATAAACTCAGAGACCGTTTGGAGAAGAGAAAGGCTGAAGAGATTAAAGAACAAGAAGCTGAAAAGATCTTAGCGATGATGGAATTTACCAAAAATTATTACAGGATTTTACAACACCTCAGCAAGCTAGGATTAAATAAATGAGCAGCATACGTGTGCACAACATAACCCTTCCCAATAAACCTCTTTCGAATGTAGACCTTGTGAAAGCCACCAAGGACCTAGGAATCCCATGTTTCAGAGGGGTGTTCATGCGAGATACCCTACCACCCAGCCCGCGCCGCATCGAATGTGGAATCTTGAATCACGATAGCTGGGAAGGTCCTGGAACGCATTGGACCTGCTGGTATAAACGTGGGCCGGTAAAGTATTACTTTGACTCCTATGGTTTGCCACCGCCTGACGAGATGGTGAACTACTTACAGCCTGAAATTCGATATAGCACGGATGAATTACAGCAGCGAGGCTCGGTGGTGTGTGGTCACTTTTGTCTGTACGTGTTGAATATGCTGTCGGCGGGGAAGTCGCTAGAGGACGCGGTCTTCTCACTCTATAAATAAATGGATAAGTTTGGATCTCATGCAAGAAAGCGCGCATCCCTTTGGCGAATGCTGCAGGATTTGGATATGAACGACAATCGCATTACTAGCCTAGGACAACCCAAGGACAGCTCGGATGCTGTGACAAAACGGTGGGTGACCCAACAGTTAAAAGATGGTATGAAAGATCTTGACGAGCTAGAATCGGTGTGCAAACAGATTCAGATGACCATCAAGCGACTGGAAAGGGACTTTGAATCATCGAGCAAAGAACTCACCAAAAAGCTTATGGCCGTAGAAAATGGTAAAGTCGACAAGTCAGAATGCGTCTCAACCAACGGTGGTAAGATGAAAATAGACTTGGACATGCAAAAGTTTCACGTGCTGAATCTCCCACTCCCACGAACTGACAACGAACCCATCACCAAAGCCCTTTACGATCGTCTACAGTCGGATTTGGATGCATTGAGGGTTTTTGTCGAATTGAAGCATGCTTAGTTTTCCAAATCTTTCCAGTCTCAAGGTTGAGACCGGAAAGGTTGTTGAGGATTATTGTAGATCTGATTGTGGGACCCACGAGTTAAAATTCTTAGGATAACCCTTCCACTTTACAAACACCTCATTAATCCCGTTTTTGGTTCGCCTGCGGAGGATCTTCTCTATGCGGTAGACGTCCTGATCAGTCTTTTGAAGTTCGGGCTCATAGAAGGATCCCTGAATTTCCTCGCCACTAAAATCCTTGAGGCGATAGGTGGGCGGCTGAGTGTTCAACACTAGGGAAATGGTAAATACTTCCTCGGTCCATCGGGGTGTGTATCCCTTCTCGAATGTACCTTTCTTCTTGGTGATTCGGACTTTGTCGCCAGCATGAAATCGCGGTGGTTTTATGGGAGGTATGCTGCCGTAAAGGTTCCAATACACCTTGTTTTCATGCTCCTTGTGACTTGCGGCGACAGGGGTCATTTTGATGGATCGGTGCTTGGTGGTATTGTACTGGCGAACAAGATTATCCAAAACATTGATGTAGGTGCGTGTAGAGTTGGCCGAGAAATATTTGAACATTTTCTCTTTCATGGTGCGATTCCAGCGCTCAACCACACTCGACTTCTCCTCATTTTCGGTGGAGTAGAGCTCAATATCATGCTTTTGAAGCAGCTGATTTACATCCTTGTTGTAAAACTCAGTGCCTTTGTCTGTCCAAAGCTTCTTGGGCATACGCTCCTTGAACACCGCTTGAAAGGCATCCCGCACCGTCACCCCCTTCTTGTTTTTGAGTGGTATCAACCAGCCATATTTGGAGAAGACATCGATGATGCTCAGGATGAACTTATTTCCCTTGTTGTCCCTAGAAAAGGCACTCATATCAACAAGGTCGGCCGCCCAGGTCTCATCCACACCACCCACTACCACACGGCGTTTCTGAAACTTACGTCGAACTGGTTTGTGCAACTCCTCAGCTAAATCATCGGTCCAGCGAACTTTTTTTTTTAATACCCAGACCGAATCGAGCTTTGGTACCGATGATGGGTCCGACGATGCTGCGATCCATGCGTTCGCGAGTAGTAGGGTTGGGAATGGTGTTAAGCGAGGCTAGCATAGCTTTGTCACAGATGGAGTTGCGTGAAGCGGTATCCTTATGCTGGGCATAACAGAGATCGTGGTGATAGGCAGCCTGGTCCACTCGATTAATGGGTTTTGACCAAGCCTTCGGGGTGCCATCGGGGAGTAGTTGCTTGCTAAGTTTAGTCCCTGGCCCGGTGAAGTTGTGTCCGGGGAGATGCATTTCCATGGGTAATCGGTTGATTAGTTTGTTCATAAACCCTGCACCGGTTGTAGCAACAAACTGAGACTTCTTGGCACCGCACACCTTGCAGTTGCCAACCTTCCTCCGTCGCCCGTTGATGGTATTTGTTTCACCAGGGTTAACTGTGTCCGTCTTCCTACGACATTTCACGCAGAAGATCATCGTTATTTTATTTAAATAAATGAACGTCGAAGACATTTCCTACAGTGCCAACGCTCCCAAGAGGAGCAATCACTACCTCCTACCGCAGCGGTCGATCAGAGGGTTGATCATTGGGAAGTCGGACTGTGGTAAAACAACGCTGTTGAACAACCTACTCCTGCGCGATGGATGGCTCGACTACGATCGATTGTACGTCTTCGGAAAATCGCTTCACCAGCCCATCTACCAGCTGTTGCAGCAAGCGCTGGGAAAAGGCTTCCCTAAGGAAGATATCCGAGACCTCCTACAGTGTAAGAGCAATTCACCCTACTCGTTGATCGATGTGGTCGACGCCTTACCACCACCACGACACCCGAGTGGTATCAACACTTTTTTCTTCGAGCAAGGGAGCGATGTACCAGACCCCCGGGAACTTGATCCCAGCCGAAAAAACCTCATGGTGTTCGACGACTTGATGCTGAGCAAACAGAACACGTGTGAAGACTACTACGTGCGCGGTCGCCACAACAACGTCGATTGTTTCTACCTGTGTCAGAACTACTTCAAACTACCCCGACAATCGATCCGAGAAAATGCAAACTTTATCTGTCTCTTCCAGCAAGATGCTAAGAATCTCGATCATATTCGGCGCGATCACTGCAACGATCTTACCAAGGAACAATTTGACGCTCTGTGTAAGCATTGCTGGTCCCAACCCTATGGATTTGTAACCATCGATCTCACAAGCCCCAAGTCAGCAGGGAAATACCGATGCAAATTAGAAGAGTTCTATGAGGTATAAAATAAAAAAAAAAAATGGATCACTTGCAGGAATTTTTCCTCGAGAATCAACGGGACTTGGATCGGGAGTTTGAGAATGCTCCCAAGCCCTCACGACCACCCCCTGAATGCAAGCACGAGTGGGACTCGGTCGATATGACAAGTATGTGTTGGAAATGCGGTCGCACGATCATCCGCCCGATCGATAGCAGTAGAGGTGATTTCGACGCGTGGAACTCTGGCCGTCTGTATGGTAAGGTGCAGCGTCCCACACAACCCCAATGCCCTGCCAAGACGATTCGAGGCCACCAGTGCACAGACCCATGCCAACCGCGTAAAGACCTCTGCCTAAGACACTTGAATCTTCCGAAGAAAAGGGATCCGTATCAGCTGTGTAATACCTTCATGTGCAATTTATCGCGTATGGACGTTCGAACCAACGCTTCGGGACGTTCGAACCAACGCTTCGGGGCGTTCACACCAACGCTTAAGGGCGTTCACACCAACGCTTAGGGGCGTTCACACCAACGCTTAAGGGCGTTCACACCAACGCTTAGGGGCGTTCACACCAACGCTTAGGGGCGTTCACACCAACGCTTAGAGGCGTTCACACCAACGCTTAGAGGCGTTCAACAGCGTTCGCTCCTATAAATAAATGACGTTTATCAAGATTACCGACCCTAAGCAGCGTGAGGCGCTCGCAAAGGAGTTGCATGAAACTAAGCGGAGCATTCAAGCCGGCAACATGCAACATCGTCTCGACAAGATTGGACTCAGCCGAGACCTTTCCAGGGTTTTCAAGCCTGTGGTTGAGGCTCAGCGGGAAGCAGCTTCAAAAATCACCAAAACAATCGAAGATTTACCTGCAGCAGTGCCAGCCCTCCCTCCTCCACCGCCCGAGTTTGCTGATCCACTACCCATCGCACCACCTACAGACACCGTCCTCGGACCTCGAGCACAGCAGTATTTGCAGCTCAGTATGACTCCTTCCGCCGACCACACCTTTGGATTGCGATCTGAAAACGATGGTATCTTCATCGGAAGCTCACCAGTTACTTTTGACGATGATGATATTTTCGTAGATGGTGTGAGGTACAAAGGAACCCTTGGCCTCTGGGAACTCATGGTGAAAAAGAAACCAGAATCGTTTGAGCCCGACGACCTTTACGACTATGCAGAGATCCTGAAAAGTTCCGGTGCCATGTATCAAGGCAATTCCACCCTCTCGAGAACCCCGAAGGCGAATAAGAGTTACAAGTGGAAGGAAATCGTATCCCACATCTACAAGAAGGATAAGTTTGGCAGTGGGCTGCAAACCGTGTTTCTTCCTTCCAACTTCAAGCAGCTTCTCGATCGCTTGGAACTGTGTGCTGCAGCATACCGAGCAGGAAACAATGGTGTGCGCAACGAAATTGTGTCGATTATCGATACTATGAAAAGGGGTAGACATATCAGCATCGAGGAATATAAGGCACTGCATCGTAGCATCCTATAAATAAATGTTGCAAATCAAGAAAGGTTACGCTCGAAAGTACGCCTACGGTGGTAAAGGACTGTTTGACACAATCGCCAGTTTGGCTGGACGCATGTTTACTTCCTCTGCCGCCCAAACCCTAAGAAGTAAGGCCGTGAGTGCTGCCACCAATGCGGCCTTGAAAGGTGTTGAAAAAGGGGCTTCCAAAGCCGTCGACCATGTGGTTGATAAAGTGACCCGCCCCAGAAAACGCAGTAAAACCCCTCGACAGCCTAGTGTTCAACGCAAAAAGCCAGAGCAAGTTCGGTTAAACAATCTAATCTCCGGCTCTGGTATCAAAACCATCCACGACTTCGTGCAACGCTATAAATAAATACATTATGTCTAACATTCTTACAATCACCGAAGGGTTGACCTTCGACGAAAGTCTCCAGGAATATCAGGTTCGAGAATACGAACCACAAGCCGGTGCCCAGCTGAACAATCCCGGTGCTGAAATCCGAATCAACATCGAAACCCAGGATTTGTTCCTACACCCCGCCGAAAGTTATCTCGTGGTAGAAGGTCGACTTCTCAAGAATGATGACACAGCATATGCCGATGGCGATCTTGTGTCGCTCACCCATAATGGTATCATGTATCTCTTCAAGAGCATCAGTTACAGGCTTTCCGGTCAGCAGATCGAACATATTAACGACCCCGGCATTGCCACCACTATGCTGGGAATGTTAACCTACCCCGACGACTTATCCAAATCGCAAGGTCTCGACCAACTGTGGTATAAGGATTCTTCCATCGATGCTGAGGCTGAGAATACTGGATTTGCAGCCCGCCATGGATACATTATCACCAAGCCCACCAACAAAGGATCGTTTTCGTTTGTCATCCCCCTAAAACATATTTTTGGATTCGCAGATGATTACAACAAAATAGTGTACGGGTTCAGACACGAACTCTCACTCGTTCGCGATTCAAATGCTAATGCCATTTTGAGAGCAGCTGCCGTCAACGATCCGGCAAAGATCGTCCTGAGTAAACTATCGTGGTTCGTCCCTCACATCACCCCCTCAGACGAAAATAAGATGCAACTGTACAAAACCATCCAACGTAAATCCAAGATCCACTGTGGATTTCGCATGAGACAGTGTGATTCCATAGCCGTTCCCCAAGCCTCACAGTTTAACTGGCGCCTAGCTGCCAAGAGTGGTCGCGAAAAGCCTAGATATATCATTGTTGCCTTCCAAACCAACAAAAGTGGTGACCAAACCCATAATGCTGCCGTGTTCGATCACTGTCGATTGCGAAATATCCATGTCACCCTCAACGCTGAACGTTATCCAGCAGTCGACTATAATGCAGCTTTCAACGAAAATAGGATCGCCAGAGTGTTCAAAGAGGCCTCCGACTTCAGAAAGAAATTCCATAACATGGACAGTCTCCTCAGTAATGGTGGGATTAATCCCTCCGATTTCATCGACTTGTACCCCTTGTTTGTGATTGATGTGAGTCATCAGTCTGAGCGTCTCAAAGAATCCACGGTGGATATTCAGATCAGAGCCGAATTCGCCCGTAATGTTCCAGCCAACACCGAGGCGTTTGCACTTGTCATTTCCGACGGAATCCTACAGTTTGAATCCGATGGTCAAAAGATGAACGTTGTGTACTAAAAGTGAATGGATAAAATTCACCTACAACTCCTCTTTGCCAGTCACCCCGCCGAAGTCTATGCGATCGTAGTGAAGGCTAGTAAACAACTCAAGGAGCAGTATGACGGTATCGAAGAGTGGAAGCAAAAATATGTGACAATGGTCTACCATAAATAAATGGATAACACATTGTTGCAGCAAATTGCTAATAACACCGACCCAAAGCATGGGTTTTCCTTCATCGTCTCTGGAAACGATAACCAAATCCTTACCCGGTTCAACCCCCCACTACAACTCAAGGAATCTAAGACCTACGAAATGGCATTAGTAAACCTGGAAACCTATAACTCCATCCCCAACATTCATACAGGTAACAATTCCTTTCGCTACTCCCCCGACGATGGTGCCAACTGGTTTCCCATCGCACTAAGCACAGGTTCCTATGACATCGAAGACATCAACAATGAGATCCAGCGGCGGCTGCGGCTCAACAAACACAAAACGAAGATCATCATCGATGCCAACCGGGCAACCCTAAGAGCAACGCTGACCCTCGCCAGACACTATCAAGTAGACTTCAACGTTGTCAATAGCATCAACACCGTCTTGGGATTCGAGCGGCAGATTTACACGTTCGATATGATCACAAACGGCTATACGGAAGGGGAACACATTGTAAATATCATCAGCATCAACAGCATTCTGGTGAATAGTGATATCATCCATGGAAGTTATGTAAATGGTACACAGCAGTCTACCATCTACAGATTTTTTCCCGCAGACGGTCCTGGTATGAAGATCATTCAAACCCCAAAGAATCTAGTATACTTGCCGGTGACCTTGCGAACCATCAATCGCATGCAAACATATCTCACCGATCAAGATGGTAGGCCCATCGATTTCAGGGGTGAACATCTCACCATCCGCTTTCATCTTCGTGAGGTATAAATAAATGACTTATCACGAACATGGTTTGAGTTTGACAAAAGGTCAAGCTGATAAACTACAACGGGCTGCCAAAAAAGGTTGTCCGGTCTCCATTCGTTTGTCCCACGCAAACCTGCAAGGTGAACACAAGATGTTGCTCACCACCCGCCAGGTTCAAAAGATCGCCAAGCTCCTACAAAAGGGTACTGGTGGTATGGTCCTAGAGTTGAGTGCGACCCAATTAAAGGAAAACATGCAGAAGGTAAGTGGCTTCCTACCCATGTTGGCGGGGCTGGCAATGAGGGCACTCCCCATGTTAGCAAAAACCATTCTTCCCGCCTTGGGTGTTGGAGCCTTGAGTAGTCTTGGTGGTGTAGCCGTCAACAAGGCCTTAGGGTCTGGATTGTACCTGAAACGTGGTGGATGCGTTTGCACCGTGAAACCTAGTGGCAACGGTCTCTACCTCAAACCTTCAAACGCCCGGATCACCTATGGTGATGGACTCTACTTGAAGCGTGGTCAGCAATTCCAAGACGGAGCTGGTCTAATCTTAGGTGCTAACAGCCCCTTCAAAAATATTCCCCTCCTCGGTATGCTCCTATAAATAAATGGATGATTTAGATTCTGGATACCGACAGACCAGAGTCGAATGTATGGAAGATCAACTCAACGCGGATATACATAAGTATCAACATACCTTGAAGATCTACAAACGTCTGGACAAAGTTGTATCTGTAGCACTGGGTGTTTGTTCTGTGGGCAGTTTGGTGTTAACCAGCTGCACCATGGGTTCAGCTTTGACCGGTATAGGTATTATAGCCTCCCTTCCCCTAGGATCCCTTGCGTGCTTGAGTGCCACTGGCGTGATGGTACTCACACTAATCTCAAGGCGTATCATGAAAAAGAAGAAAAAACATCGCGACACCTTGCAATTGGCACAGTCCACAAAATTTTTGGTTGAACAATATATTAGTACTTCTTTGGCTGACGATGAACAGATCGATAATGCTGAGTTTGGGAAGATCGTTACCTGCCTCAAGAACTACTACAATGAGAAAGATCAGCTGCGACAACCCCTATCCAGTTTCAGTGAGGAGCTTTCGAAGTGTGCTTCCTAATCCCCAAAAAAGGCTTTCCAATGGGTAAAAGTCTCACGCCGTAATACTACTTTCACGCTATAAAACGTCTCACGCCGTAATACTACTTTCCCGCTATAAAAAGTCTCACGCTGTAATACTATTTTCCCGCCGTAAAAGTCTCACGCCGTTATACTCTTTTCCCGCTATAAAAAGTCTCACGCTGTAATACTATTTTCCCGCCGTAAAAGTCTCACGCCGTTATACTCTTTTCCCGCTATAAAAAGTCTCACGCCGTTATACTCTTTTCCCGCCGTAAAAGTCTCACGCCGTAATACTCTTTTCCCGCTATAAAAAGTCTCACGCCGTAATACTCTTTTGCCGCCATAAAAAGTCTCACGCCGTTATACTCTTTTCCCGCCGTAATACTACTTTCCCGCCATAAAAAGTCTCACACCGTAATACTATTTTCACGCTGTAAAAAAAAAACCTGTGATACAAGATTTAGACTCTTTTTTAATAATGTGGGTGGTCCTTAAAAGGACCGAGATATTCATGTTTTGATTTAATCAAAAGTCACCATTCAAGTTCAATACATATTTCATGTAACATGTCGAGATGTTTGAAAATGTCTCTTACTGGTAAGTTACATTTCAATATTTTCTGATGTAGATCAGCAATCTGGTAAAATTTGACCAGTTTATAAATATAACTAGCAGAATACACAAGTTCGTGCTTTGCGAAGTAGGGACACAACTCATCCTTATGTAGCTTCAATTTTTGTTTCAAAACAAAAATAGTTTCTCCTTGTCCGAACGTATAGAACAGTACATTTCGTCTTGTGTGATCGATTTTCTTCTGTAGATTTTTAATTCTAGTGACTTTTCATTTCGCAAATCAGGCGGTAATTCTGTTAAATCATCATCTTCTTGTTCTTGGTAACTTTCCATCAATTTTCGTTTGAACATTTCCCTTTCTTCCTGCTTCGTTCGTTTCTGTGCAATTTTTTTCCTCTCTTTTTCACATTTCGATATTATCGCTGATTGCTCAGCAAAGCGCTCGAGTTTTGTCCAGTACTCGTTCAATTCCTGATCGCTAGGATAAGCGTTGCATAAGTAGTTTCTGAAATCATCCATGATTGTACAAAATACCTTCCAGTCTTCTCCGTTCATTTCTGTATAATCCAAACAAAACAACGTCACAAAGGCAGTTAGCAACACTGCAAAACGATAACGTCTTAAAGCCCGCGTAAAAAGGACTATTGACGTACTGGCTATACAATAAGGGCATTACTAAAATCTTGTGCGTATCAAATGCGCATGCGCCGTAAAAAACGTCACACATCGTTCCGTTACGCTTCACTACACACATCGTTTCACGATGTGTTCCATTCCGCTTCACTTCATGATGTGCTCCGTTTCAAGCATAAAAAAAAACTTTTCCAATCCGGCAGAAATGTCGGATCGGAAAAATTTTTTGTACCCCACCCGGCCCATTATTTTTTTTTTTTGGACTTAATTTCTCACAAGGTCGTAAGAGAAGTACTCCTGCTTGGTCTTTTTGCTGACTTTAAAGCCTGTACTTCTCACGAAGGCTCCTACCATGGGTCCTGTCTCTCTGTTCAGTCCACTGCAGGCCCACACCCTATTCGTTTCTCCTTCTCTGTTTTTCAAGGTGAGGATCTTACTCTTCCAAACTTACCATCTACTTCCACCACTTCCAGGATTTTATAGATCACACCGGTTGAGAGTTCCTTCCATTTCAGGGTTTCCAGGCTCTGATCCTTTGCCATTTCCTCGAAAACATTATCGTTCATAAAATCGTTGTCTACGATTTGTGGACTTCTGAGTTCCTCCATCTTTTGTACGAAAGACATATTTGTATTTACCCTAGGATTACATCCTTCTAAGGTGTTTGGGTTTTGTGCTAAACTGAAAGACATTCTTGTTTTTACCCTTAGGCTAATTGAAACGTATTGCGTTTGCATTTTATGTTTGGGGTTGGGGTTCCTATGCTGAATCTGTGCTTAAAATGGCAAGTGCCGCAGAATCGGCCTATTGACACTACTTATGTTATTCATATTTTTGCCTCTATAACATATTAAAAAATCATCAACGTACAATGAGCCTTCAATATTACTTTTTAAACTTCAACAAGGCTGTTAATTTTAAGACTAAATAATGTCACAGATAAAATACTGCCCTGAGGGACACCCATCTCTTGATCATACAGATCAGACATGGTTGAATTAACTCTAACATTAAATTGTCTGTTAGACAGAAAATTAGAAATAAAAGTTGGCATATTGCCTTTCAACCCCATATCAAAAAGATCTTTTAAAATACCATACTTCCATGTAGTGTCATAGGCCTTTTCAAGATAAAAAAAGACCGACACCACATGTTCATTTTTTCGCAAAACCGTTACGGACAAATGATTCGAATCGAACAAGATGAACAAGAGTACTGCGACCCAGTCGGAATCCACACTGAATATTGGCTAATAGCCCAATTGATTCCAGGAACCATACAAGGCGATCATTGACCATCCGTTCTAGTGTTTTACAGACACAACTGTAAGAGCAATTGGTCGATAATTAATAGGATCCGTGTGATCTTAACTTGGTTTTGGAATAGGCACGACGGTTGCAAGCTTCCAGATTGATGGTAAATCACCAGATTCCCAGATGTTATTCATGAGCTGCAAAAGAGCTTCCAGCGAGGAATCTGGCAAGTGTTTTAAGAGTTGATAGTGAATATTATCAGGCCCACAAGCTGTATCATGGGCTTTTGACAGAGATGTTTTGAGTTCTTCCAGAGAAAAGAGTTTATTATAATTTTCACCATTTTCGATTTAAAGTTCAACGTCATTTTTTCTTTTTGTTTTTTAACTTTTTAAAAATCTTCCCTGTAGTTGTTAGAAGAAGAAGATTTCGCAAAAGTTTCACCAAGCTTGTTGGCAATATCTTTTTCAGATGTTAATAAATTATTGCCATCTTTCAAATGTTTTACCGTGGCTTTAGAATTTTTACCTTTGATCTTTTGTATCATGTTCCATACTTTTGTCATCGGAGTGCGAGATGTTATCACCGAGACAAATTTTTTCCAAGACGAACGTCGTGCTTGCCTGCAAGTGCGCCGTGCCTTAGCGCGAAAAATACGGAAATTACTTAAGTTTTCCATCGTAGGATGTTGATTGAACCGTCTTTTAGATTTTTTACGGTCATCTATGGCTTGATCACAAGCCTCATCAAACCATGGTTTGCTGGGATGTTTCGGATTTGCCGAGGTCTTAAGAATTGTTTTGTCAGCAATTGACGTTAAAACTGTGTTAAAAGTTAAAATGGGATCTTGAACAGTCTCAAACATCTGTGGTGAGTTGGACTGTGCTATGAATGACGTTGTCCTTCACACAAATAGTTGATCCGCCTGCAGCACGTTCGTCTTCCTTAGAAAATGTGCTATAGATGTTGTATCCTTTTAAAGATACATTGTCATTTTCTTTTAGATGAGTTTCCTGAAGGCAAAACGCAATAGGTAAAAAAGACTGAACTAGAAGTGTTAACTCGAGAAGATTTATTTTAAGACCTCGGCAATTCCATTGAATGATACTTGTCATAATTTATGAATAGAAGGACGAATGCTATCGAGTTTGCCAGTGTTCTTATTTCGATCACACTGAGATTGTGATCTTTCGGGTGGCACAACACTTTCGCATTCCATTTCTGATTCATCAGTAAGTGTGGCAAATCTATTTTGTGAGGAGATTCGTCGATTTCCTTAACTAGACGAAGTTGGTGTTACTCCGCCTCGACCCCTACCCCGTGGCCTCCTATCAGAAGACTTCTGAGGGCAGGAATTTGCTGGTGTTGTGGGGACGATCTGCTGTTCTGGAGAACGGAGAGGAGACGGGGCTTTAGAAGAATGTTTACGAGATGTAAAAGATAAACTAGTAGACTTTGTAATAGAGGCAGATGTAGGAAGGCTATTTACGATAGATGAACTATCTGTATCGTCGGGAAGATCCCAGATAGATCCATTGCCCCAACTGTCTGATTTATTTGCATCTTTTTTACTTGATTTCTTACTTTCATTTTTTTTAGGTGACGACACTGAGTTCTGTAAGGAAGATTGAGTGGACTGAGTTCTGTAAGGAAGATTGAGTGGACTGAGTACTGGTTTTGGTAGAATTTGGTTTTCTTGCTGTAATAATTCTGTCAAATGGTTCAGTTTGAACTGGCAACATTGTAAATGTTTCAGCATCAATAGGCCAGTTCATTCGAGTCTGTGTCGACTCGTGGCTGAATGAACGGCCAACTTTGCTGGCATACGAAGGCTTGTTCGTAGCTTTGAAATCATTCGAAACAGAA
The DNA here is from genome assembly GCF_021869535.1 of Mytilus californianus. NCBI lineage: Eukaryota > Metazoa > Mollusca > Bivalvia > Mytilida > Mytilidae > Mytilus > Mytilus californianus. The sequence goes on from NW_026262745.1 coordinate 91,561,456, forward strand.
GCTATCTGTTTAGCTTCTGTGTAACTGATGTTTCGTTCTGTTTTAATTTTAATTATATTTTTCTCTTTTAAGTAAATTGGGCATTCCCTAGATGATGACAAATGGGATCCATCACAATTTGATCATTTGAAAGTATCAGGGTGACAGGTTGTTCCCTCGTGTCCTTCCCCAGAACACTTGAAGCATTTCTGCTTACCATGACATTGTTTGGTCCCATGACCAAACTTTTGGCATTTGAAACACCTAATTGGGTTTGGGATGTACATGTCTACCTTGATGCCAAAGCATCCCAATTTCAAAGAGGAAGGAGGAGTTGGAGTTGTGAAAATCAAAAGATAAGTATTTAATTTAATCATTTGGTTATTCTTTTTAATTTGGAATCTAACCACATCAGTTACACCTTGGTTTGAAAGTTCTTTGCAAATTTCTTCAACAGATAGATCAGAAAGATATTGACTTCTGTCTCGAATGATTCCCTTGCTACTATTTAAACTAGTATGTGCTGATGCCGAAACAGCAAAACCAGTTATAATCGTCAATTTCAGCAAATTTGCTGATTGACTTTTGTTTGTACATTCAACTAATAGATTCCCTGATCTCATTTTAGAAACAAGCAAGGTCAATTCGGAAAAGTGCTTCAAACACATGGAAATTATAAAGTTTTGTTATCATTTACACTATTCATATGTACTTTCTTGGATGTTTCATTCGTTACTCTACACATAGCCAGCACCCAGTATGTGTTGTTGAACACGGATTTTTTGGAGGGACATGCATTGCATAGATACTTGTCCTTGCCATTAAAAAATGCCTGGACATAGTTTTTACAACACTTTTTCAGACAGTGAAAATTTTATAAAAATATATTGAATTTTAAAAAAAATAGTTTCTGTTAACCATAATATTCTTAACAGCAGCTTCACATGTGACAACATTCTAGTTGCTACTGTATGTACGAAGTCTTATGCACCATGTCATGAATTCTGGTAGATACTGAAATTGCTTACCCATCAAAATAGAGAATTTTTTGTTTTAATCTTGAAAATTATACAATTTAAGTTAAACAAAATTTTGCATATTTTGACAATAGAAATATTGAATCTGTGTTTGATAGATGATTGCTTAACGTCCAGTGGCAACAATTTCATGCACATTCAGGACGAGAATATATCAACAAAGTTACTATCGGTAGGTCCTGTTATAGAGGCCATCCGCGATAAAGGTCCTACAAATATGCAATCCACGGGAAAATGAGTGTAAATTCAAAATAGGGAAAGACATTTATCCTTGCAACGGGTCACCTACGGATCCTTCAAAGAGTTGTTGCAAGGGTTTGTGATGTGCAAATACTGTAGCACTTTCTGTGCACGAGGCATAGTTTATTCATTGACACAAATGACTGAAATTTAGCCATTTACGTTGAAAATATCCGTACAGTGTAGGAAAATATAGAATGTATTTTAACGAGCTTAAGAAACAGGGCTATTTTCCTGTTTGTAGCGACAACAAATACATCTATATTTTCCTACAAGTTATAGATATTTAAAATATTTCGGACGGTTTTCGTTATGACGTAAATTACTATAGTATTTGTAGAAACTTCCTGGTGCGGTCTTTTATAGATATAAGAAGATGAGGTATGAGTGCCAATAAGACAAAGAGGAACGAAAGACACCACAGGGACAGCCAAACTCGCAGATCGAAAACAAACCGACAACGCCATGGCCAAAAACAAAAAGACAAACGGACAAACAACAGGACAGATGACACAACATAGAAAACTAAAGACTAAGCAACACGAAACCCTCCAAAAAATGGGAGTAATCTCAGGTGCTCCGAAAGGGTAAGCAGATCCTGCTCCACATGTGGCACCCGTCGTGTTGCTTATGTTATTACAAATCCGGTAAATAGTCTAATTCGGTAAATCACATTCGTGAAAAGGGAACGGTATTGTAGTTACGACATAAGGAACATATCCGATATCATCTGTGAAACGGTTATTCCATAACGGTCAACTAACTCGTGATGGCGTCCGTAAAATTTACGAAGGGATGATTTCAACTTCACCATTTGGAACTCTTGGTTTAACAGCTTCCTTGTGAGCAGCAATCCTATATCAAGGAAATCATGATAGGAAACACAAGCCCGGGAATATCGTATCAATTAGGAGATATATACTCCGTATGCTGGCGCTGCTGGAATGTTGCTACACAGAAATGGAAAGTTCACAATTGGGAAGCTGAAATCATCTCTTTTGTCGTGAAGTTTTGTTTTCAACCGACCCTCATTGTCAACTCTCCATCCAAGTCACAATTTGTAAAAGTAAACCATTATATGTCAAAGTACGGCCTTCAACACGGAGCCTTGGCTAACACCGAACAGCAAGCTATAAAGGGCCCCAAAAATGACTAGTGTAAAATCATTCTTACAGGAAAACCAACGGTCTAATCTATATAAGAAACACTTGTGAACCACATCAACAAACGACAACCACTGAACAATAGTACGTTTAGCTGTGTGGGATATATAAATACGCAGCCACGTCCGGTCTGAATGGGAGCGTTAAAGTTCGGTGTGTTGTGTAGTGTGTAACGCTCAATGCACGTTAAAAAACAATTAAAAGAATACTTTGCGAGGACTTATGGTGACCTGTTACCAGGCTAAATCTCAGAACGTATCAAATAATCCTCTCTGTCTTTTGTCTAGTGGCAGCAAAAATTTCCGTTTTTCATCTCAGTCTAGTCCTATTGAATAGCCTACCTTGTTTTACACAGATTGACTGTCTTTTAGTCTTGTGCAAATATTTCATGAATTTTCATGACATCAATTAACATAAACATAATCTGTAGTTACAGTAATCAACATTGATAGCTAAAAATAAATGCTATTGTGCCTTCTAAGATTATTTTAAAACAGACACATTACGTTCAGGAAAATTTCGTGCACTGAAAAAGCAGATCCCTAGATGGAAATGTTGTTTTACAAAACTTTAAAATATAGAAGGCTACTTTATTATATGTTTCGTTTGTTTTCCATATATTGTAGCATTATTTGAATTTGTACTTTTCAATTCTTAAGTATTGCACATATGAAATGTTTTATTGGTTAAAGGAAACGTAAACTATTGATTATTCAATTGTATTATATGTTTATGAAGGATATTGGCCTGTTCTATGCACGTAAAAACATATAAGAATAGAAGCTCACTGGCAAACACACTTAAATAGTTGTTTTGATATTGTGTAATTTCTTTAACTGTATGTTTATGTCAGTTGAGCATCTTCGTTTCCTTCCCCTTTAATTTCGAATCCATTGCATTTCCAAACTCATTCAGTATTCAAGAGTTTGAAGCTGCTACTCAGACTTTATAAAACGTCATCAGTTTCTGAGCATAAAGTTGATGAACCAGGGTTGTCAAAAAACGTCTCGTATAACGTCTGTTATAAGTATGGCATTACAAATAACCCGATTAGTGCGGAAACTCCGAAAAAACCGATAAGTCCGTAACCATTCTACACCGCGTATTAGGGTCACCGTCATGGATAGCCCCAATGGTTCTTAATTGCATATAAACCAGTTACGCATAGGCTTCGTCATAGTTATCGTCGTCTGAGTAATCAAATTGAGGGTCCGCACTTGTTAGTAACTGTAAAAATATAAATACAAAATATAATATAAATAAAAGTTTTGGTTTGTTAACACAAAATTTTAGAATACTAATATTTGCTAGAAAATTCAAATGGGCACAAGAAATGTGTATGTAATTAATGTAAACACAAAAACAACTTTAACAGAACATTTGAGGGAATAGTAACTTCAACTTTTGTTTTGATTTAAAGGTTCAATAAAAAATTGTATTGCAATATTTGATTCAGCATCTTCAATTTTAATTAGATACTCATCAGGCATGGGGTAATGCAAATTTGTAATTGTAATGCATGGTAATGCATTACATTTTTCCAAGTAATTGCATGTAATGTGTAATGCAGCAATTTGTGCATTACATGTAATTGTAATATAATGCATTACTTTAGCAAAAAGTTGTGTAATTTCATGCATTACATGGCATTACATGTCATTACGTTTTTCACATAAATATGTACTACATCTTTAACATATTGTTGGAGTTTTAACTAAACCAAATTTAAGATTTCTTGATTAACTAAGAATATGTTAATCATTAGAATATATTCTTTATTTCATCTTATTTCATACATTTTCCTGCATACAAAGATTGATATTTGAAAAGCATAACTGTATTGTTGTCATAAGATCAAAGAATATCTTGTCTTGCTTAAGGTAACACGATACCGAATGGCATATCTCCCGATTTCTAAAATTGTTGGCACCCTTGTACTTTGATTCGAGTTACATCGGAATATGAAATAAAAATGGGGGTCACCATTCTTGTTTATTTGTAATTTTGATAAGAAAATGTCAATTTTGGCGCCGAATTTACATAGATATATAGGGAAAATACCTTTTTTTCGACTTACTTTTCTAGATTTTTCAATGGATGGCTATTTTCTCATATACAGAAAAAGACTAAAAACTAACATAATATCCAGGATTGTATACCAAATCCATACATGTTTAAAAAAACATATGTCACCATCCTTGTTTTTCAGATAAATCGCTTCAAAGATGACCGATACGCTTAGACATTGACAAAAATATGTGACGTTACGGAATACAGAATAACGTTATTTTTATTCAGAGGGATTGAAAAAAAATATGTAACGAGACCTGAATGGTGTTTGTTATTTTATTTTCATTCCCCCTGGCGGAAATTTCCTAATAATTCAATATAACATTCGACTGAATTAATTCTATTTCCTAACTGGGTGCACTTTTAGCTTTCAAAACTGAATCTTCACCTTAACCCTACCTTTTGAAATACATTGAATACAATTTGAAAAGTTATGTCTAAAAGACACATTTGATGCAGCCTTTAAAAAAGGTTACACATTCTGTTAGTTGTGAAAACTATAAGGAAAATCAACATCCTGATAAAATACGTATTCTATAAATATAGTATACTCTGTATGATGTAAACGTGTGGGTTGTGTGCGTAGTTAGTCGGACAAACCTTGCAAACTGTATGCAAAATTTCACTTGAATAGACAAAGTTCAACATTCTGTCATTCGTGGAAAATTAGTAAAAAAGGTGATCCTGAGAATATACATGCACCCTCAATATCGGTAAAAAAATACTTGGTGCAATATATTATCAAAATGCCAAATTCAGCAATCTGTCATAAAAAAAAATAAAATCTGACAAGATGCGCGTATTGTATATGTACTAACACCAAGTACATAATTTAAAAGTTAAAGCTTCAAAACTGTAATCCTACAAAATCAGCCGTATAAACCCTTAGGCTATATACCAAGTAAGGGACGGACTGTCGAAGGACACGGGTTAAACAATATGCTCCCACCATTTTGTCAAGGGAGCAAAATATATATTAGCATATATGATGATGTTCTATTTTATAAATAAATTGGTGACAAAATATCTTTTTGAATAAGCAGTTCATAGTGGAATGGTAATATGGAGATCTCAAATGTAGCAACGAAAGCAAGCTAACGTCTACGTCATTTGGTCTTTGATGGAAAGTTGTCTAATTGGCAATCATACCACATCTCATTATTTCATAAGCGATTGAGTTTTCTCTTGAAATACAAAAATTTTAAAGACTAACAAACACGTACTAGGAGACTGAAATATGTTGCTGTTATAGTTAAAATCTGACTTTTTTTGTGAACATGTGATGTAATAATTTGAGAGATTTAATTCTTGCCATACAAAAAAATACTCGTCCATCCTGCATTAGTCACGTGTTCTATAGATGTCTTTGGTTTTGTGTGTGGTTAAATGGCCATTTTCTGTTTTATTGTATATCCCACATTTCCATTGATGCACACAAAGAAAAGCAACCCTTTTAATTTACATAAACACTTGTATACTTGTTGTAAAAACTCCTTTTAAGACTGCGAAGTATCTCGGGCTTTTCCCGACGACTATGTGAGCAATATGCCCATCCCCCAAAAGGCACCTTTGCTAATCGTCTGTGAGTCGTTTTGTCTCCCCACTTTGTGAAAAGGTGCGTTTTTTATCAGTTGTACCTGTACATCATGTCCAACTCAAAACACCAAAAAACACACCCCTCCCCTTAGGCAAAGTGCAAATTAATATGAATCTAAAATAAAATTGATTTTAAGATCTCATTGGATTCTTGTCCCCCGCGCGACACGTTGTGGTGGACATACAAATACTTGGCGTCCGTCCTTCCGTCCGTCCGTTTGTCTGTCAGGTCTTGTTAGCTCTCTGACGTGTACAATTCTTGCCTGATTTTTAAAAAACTTATATATTAGGTTTATATCAGCGTTTTCGATGACAGGTTTGAAAATCAATGCCGATCAATTATTTTTAAAAGAGTCATGCCCCTTGGATATATTAGTTAATATATGGAACATTTCATTTTTAAGCGCTCTCACGTGTACAATTTTTGCCAGATCTTTAAATAATTTATATTAAAGGTTTATATCAGCATTATCTTGGATAAGTTCGAAGGTCAGTGCTGATCAAATATTTTTAAAAGAATTATGCCCCTTGGAAATAATAATTATATTGGAAATTGCATTGCATTTGCTCTCCAATCTGCATTTCTCTATTAACGATATTTATAAAAACAAAAATAAAGAACAAACAATGTTTGTTTAAGGTAGATAGGGTGTCTTCCTCCATCTTGGATTTTGAAATACCAGAAAACAATCTGTCTAAATCTTTAATAAAATGTGCAAATTTTGAGAGTTGTCGGTAATTCATGTGTAAGAATTTTCGTTTCAATATAGAAAATGACATGTTTTATCATATTTATAGTTGTATTTTACAAAAAACAGAATACTTTTGTTTGATTCTTTTTTTTTCAACTTTGTCACATAAGGGGAGGCAAATCAAATGTAAGGGCAGATAATTCAGATAAAGTTACTTTTACAATAGAATGTGTTAGGAATTTACCTATTTTATTATGTAGTAAGAAAACGGGTCCCGTGGCCCCATTTTTTCTTTTTCTTATCTGAAAGCATAATATTAGAGCTATCTTCTCATATTTTATCTCAAAATTCTATGGTGTAGTTTTCGTTTTATGGCAGAAAATTGGGTTTTGCATGCATAATTTATACAAAAATCTGTCAATTTTGCACAACCTGTAGCGTGAAAATAAGCCCCGTGACCCATTCTTTTTATTATTTTTTTTAAAAAAGCATGAAATAAACTACATTTTGGCAAATTATTAAAAAATTATATGGATTATAATTTAGACACCACATCTACCTTAAGTTATAATGGCCATTGACAGATACAATATGTACAACGCGGGAGGGGGTGGGGGTGGGGGTGGGGGCATTGGAACTGTTCTTTTAATCAGTTTGTTTTTGCCGTTTGAATAAAATAGGTTAATGAAAATATCTGTTTGTAGCTTGCTTGCGTTCGAAGTGCTTTTCTGGATTTACCTTCATCGAAGCACCGATCATTCATTCATTGTGGGGCCACAGGTTTTTAATTAATCGTTTGATTGTAAATTTCGAGAAAATAATTAATTACCGTCTCTTTATTTTAGCAATTAGATTGTGCCTGGTTACCAAGCATGCATATCGGTACACAGGTAACACCGATCTATAAATAACCGAAACTCCTAAAATTTTGTAGACACACACGTGATTATTTCACATTCAATCCAGTCGCTCACTGCCAAGTTACGTACATTTTATACATGAAAACACAGGAAAACACCGTGCATGCTTTTTTCTTGATTATAGATATTAATTCTAAGTAAGATAATAAAAAAGTAGAAAAACATTGAAAACGGAGATATCCAAATCATTTATTTTCAATTAATATTAGTTTACAATGGAATCTTTATCTCATCTCAAGGGGCAGCGGCACTTTGACCTTTTTATGGTAGGGGTGACAAGATGAGATATCCAATACCCCACCCTTTTCATATATCTTGAATAACAAAAGAACATACCCTAACTATCATTTTTTTTTACAATAATTATACCTACATATAGCTATCATTGTTACGCTATTTCAACGGGACATGAATAGTTTTTGAAAAAGTCTTAAGCATTTACGACAGTAATCTTAATTGCATCTGTAAAAAAATATCGACATTAAGTTTCAGATTCACAATCATCCACCTTGTTATATATTTCACCTAAATTTCTCGACCATCGGCTCACCCCTTCCACTCACTATATTAAGTGCCCCCCTTCCACATACCCCAAGATCTTTAGGGGATCTGGGTGTGGGCTGGGTTGGACGTTGTCTAGTTCTCCCTAGCTCTTTCTATCAAGATAGCAGACGTTGAAGAATAGAAGACTAAAAAAACTCCAAATGAGAATATAAGAAGAATAAAACAAAACTACTCTCAGAAGATAAAAGCAATTATACATGTATGCTAGCATATTTAAGCAATATTTGATATTTATACATGATTTAAAAGGAGATGTGAAGTATACATAATGTATTTCGAAAGCAACCCAATTAAACAACAAACAAAACAATTTACTTCTAAAGTTCAACATACGGTCTTTTACAATGGACATGTCATTACATTTATCCTCCCAAGTCTAGCTATTATATGTAGCATAGTTGTGAATACATGTAAAAAATATCTTAATAGCACAAAAAATCGTAAGGGGTTCCGCGGAACCCTGTGTCTCGCCTGCGATTGCTGCTATCAGTGTAAAGTGCAATGTTGACTTAAAAAGAGAGTCCATTTATCAGTATAAAGAACTTTAAAAAAAATTTCCAACTTTTTATTTAGATGCTTTTTCCTGGTCTTGAAGATTAGCTTATGTCCAAGTTTCATAACAATCCATGAAGGCTTAAAAATGTCAAAAAAAGTTTATACCAGACTGTCTGTAAATGTTACCTGTAAAAAACTAAGTCCATCTATCAGAAAAAACTGTGAAAATAAAAAAAAATATTTTCAAAGGTTTGCGACAAACGCAGATGATTAAGACATTACCCCTCCGTTTCCAGCGTTCATGCATTCCCCCCAAAAAGATATTGGTAAATCTAAAAAATTGTATAAGCCTTTTATAAGTTTTGTAATCCACTACAATTTATATACAAGGCTATTCTGAATTTATTAAACTACAAAACGAAAATATTTTCCACTTTCATCAGCTAAAGACGGCTAGCTTTTTAGAAAAGCTATTACTTGTTTCAGAATTGAATTGAAAGAAAAAGATGTAACGAGATCTGAATGATTAAATTTTATTTCGACCTAACCGAGTGCACATTTAGTGTTGACATCCAATACGTTTAAGCCTTTGTTAACTTTCTCCTTATTCCGATGTAGCTGTCCTGTTTAGACTGTGCTTACAAGATTACAATGCTAGTAGTTTATTTTAAACAAGCTTCCGAAACCATATCGGATTTATTCTGTACAGTCCAATAAATTTCTAAGACTGTTTACACTTGAAACATAGAGAAAGTTGTTCGGCCAAATAGCCAATTTCAACTACTTCTCTTTTTTCATTCCATGCCAATTAACCAGTTTCTGTCTGAGTTTGTACGTCTGCTTGCATGGTGCTTTTTTTTCGCTAAATTCTACCGGTATTCTTTTCCTTATAAATTTCCCTTTTCTATTTTGCTAGCGACGTTTTTCGGTGACTATTTAAAAACGAATGGGCTTCTTAGCGGAATTGCATTAATTGTGATACAATTCCCCGTATTTTCATACATTATCATGCGTTTCTAAAATTTGGATTTCTACTTTCAAAGCAAAATTTCATCGGGAAACGGCGTGCATCCTTAATAAGAATGTATTTCAAAACAAAAAAACCCAACCCAGAATAAAAAACTCAGTCTGTTATGAATAAGAACATGTATAGATAAATCGTACAAATGCTTACTTATCAATAGAAACAGAACATTTAAAAAGTATATATTTAAATGTGAAGAATGAGAAGAAAGGGAGGAAGACGCCGAAGCAATCAATTTCAAATAACGTATTGCATCAAATCCCTCGACATTCTGCATCTATGCAAAGTTACTATTATAATATTAATAAAATTAAAAGGTTAATTTACTGTTTATATTTCACCTAAGTATGATTTTTTTCTCTCACTTTTGTTCTAATTATGCAAGATTTTTAGTTTTGTGATTGGATATGATACGTATAGAAAGCGACGATAAAATGAAGGTATTTTTAATATATAATCACATATCATGTGCAAATTTGAAATAAAGAAACATTTATCTTTCAACTATTTTATACCAGACTGAGGCAAATTGTTTGTTTAATTCGTTCTAAGTTATTATAAAACATCAGGTTTTACGTATGCCGTCAATTTCAAAGATGTCGACAACAGCAGGAACGATAACTCGTGGTGTAACGTCATTCGGTATCGTGTAACCTTAAATAAAAGATAATTAAACTTTGTTATAAAACACTAATTAGTTTGTTTTACAATCAATATTTTCACCATTTAGACAATTGTTCATTAATTAAGGTCTATGTTTATTTTACAATTAGGGAAGTAATTCACAGTAATTAAATATTTAGTTTAAAATTAAAAAAAATAACAAAAAGTATATTTATAAAAGAACAAATGTAAAGTCAACATTAAGTTAAAATAATTAAAATAGTAAAAGTCAAATTAAATAGACTTTTTACATGCATACTTATATTTAATTCATGGAACAGTTACTGCATATGCTAGAATCTTTTGTGACTTCTAGTTGTTTTTCAAAATGTTTAATTTTTCTAATCGCTTAATAAAATTTTCAAATGTAATGTGTAATTCAAGGCATTACTTTGCAAAAGTAATTGTAATATAATGCATTACTTTGATAAATGCATGTAATTGTAATTGTAATATAATGCATGGTTTGGTCAAAGTAATTGTAATATAATGCATTACATTGCAATGTAATTCGCCCCATGCCTGATACTCATAGAGCCTGTATATCTTTTTTTCATATTTGACACACTTATTTTAAGAGAACATTGATTAATGTAAACATTCACAAATGTTAATTTTTTGAAAGATTATTGCATTTCAAATTTTTAAGGAAAAAGAATGCATTTTGTTCAACCTTTAACTACCAAGGGTGACTGGGGAATAGAAATATGGTCACTCTTGGTTTTCTTTCAGTATTCAGTTTAACGAACCTTGCCAAAGTGGGATGTCTGTCTGTCTGTACAAGTACGCAGCCACGAGCGGTCAGAAGAGGAACATCAAAATTCGAGCCTCGTGTAAAGAGAATGTCACGCTCATTGCACGTTTACAACAATTCCAACAACTTTTTTATGGGTCCATATGTAGTCTTTTTCAAGGCCAAATCAACTATACCTTCATTTTCCGGCGGCCTCTATGACAGGACCTACATATTGTCTTAATTGCTAATTCGTTTTCGCCATGAAATTCATGAAATATTTGCCACCGTTCAGTTAGCAACCACGAATCAATCAATCAAAAGATCCAGTTCTCATTGAATTTATAATATGGTTTGGAATTCAAGAATAAATGCTATTTCGATTTTCTTTCAGAAAAAGACTGCTTTGTCTTATTAATACGATTTTAAGACTGCACTTGAGATGTAGACTAATATAACATGCTTTAACAATGTTTTACACACACACGCACACTATTCAATGTGCACAAATATAACATGATCCTATTAATATTGTGTTTTTGCGTCACAAAAAAAAATCCATCTTACATGAATCTTTAATTTTTTAAAGTCTTAGAATGTACTTTTGAAATTCTGCCCTCTTCAGAAATATCTTCGACATCTCCAATTGCTTTGCCTGATAACCTTGGCGCTTCCGTTAATACAGGTTGTAACAGCTTCTGGCTTAATCGTGCCAATTTCTGATGTTAAGGTTACTCTTACAAAAGACTGTTTCCATAGTACAATAACCAATGTAAAGCCTTTGTAACAAATTACATATTTCTTATATTGGTTCATTATAAACGTTCGAGATATTGGACAAGCAAATTAGTTTATGTCATTTAATATGCACGGCTCGGGTGACACTACTTGACTTGAATGACATAGGAGTTCGAGTTAAAGTGTAATACCGACCGTGAAGATTAAATGACGTTTATTTCATTGACCAATAACCGTTTTAACATATGACGCTATTGTATTTTTTGCCTCTTGCTAAGTCTGTCTAGTTTTAAAGCAAATAAATGGGAATACACTTAAAAAACTTATCATACGAGGGATAAATCAATACTGCCGTCAATTCTGATGTCTACTCTGCATTGGCAGCGTAAGTAAATAATCCATAGTAGAAAATGATACGTTTATTAAACTTCTGGAACAGCTGATATATATTTACATAAGAGCGGAGCTACTAAAATAACATTTTTGTATTTTTGTACGGACCAATCAAAAATATCTTAAATTCTACAATGCAAATAAATCCCAGAGATGCGAGGCTTACATCTCTGGGATTTATTTGCATTGCAGAATTTAAGATATTCTTGATTGGTCCATACAAACAAATGTAAATCACATTACATAAACTTCTTGATAAATGCATTAGGTATTGACAATTCACTTGGAAACTTAACATATACCCCCACGACACTTACTAAAGAGGAAATCCTGGATAATCATAGGTCTGTTCTATGTTCCTTTTCAATTTCAACCAAAGATGAAGAACTGGATCTTCCATCACTGTATTGAATACCTAAACTACATAGGTGTCCTTACAAACAACGGTATATTGCCGGGTCTTTAAAGTGCTCGACGAAACCTCTTTCTAAATCATTAACATCAATTTTATCACCAATCAAAGCCGGGCTTCAAAGTTATTGTGAAACTTCCTATTCAAGAGGTGGCGTGAATCAGATATGGATACTAAAAAGTTCCAAAGATCTTTTAGAGTAAATACATTCTAAGAACTCTTTCATCTTGCAATAGTATTAAAACATTTGACTTTTCTACACTTTAAACAAGTATCAGCCATTCCAAATTAAAAGACAAATTGAAAGAGTTGGTCCTGCTTTTTTTCATTAAAAAGAATATCCAACGTAGATAAAAGTATCTGGTCTTAGAGAGGGATAAATCCTACTTTGTAAAAAATCACTCTGATTCTAACATAAAATTCTCAAGATGCTTGACGTCTTGATTGACAACATATTTTTTACGTTTGGAGGACGTGTTTTTCAACAGACAATCGGAATTCCAATGGGAACCATCTGTGTCCCTCTTCTTGCCGACTTATTACTTTATTCATATGAGGCTGACGTCATACAGGAACTTCTTAGGAAGAAAGAAAAAAGTTAGCAGTATCCTTTAACTTTACTTTCCGCTACATAGATGATGTTCTTTCACTAGATAATTCAAAATTTGGTGACTATGTTGAACGCATCTATCCCATCAAACTTGAGATAAAGGATACAACAGTCTGCCGCATATCTTGACTTAAATCTAGAAATTGACAATGATGGTCGAATGAAAACAAAACACTATGACAAAAGAGATGATTTCAGCTTTCCAATTGTGAACTTTCCATTTTTATGTAGAAACATTCCAGCAGCGCCTGCATAAGGAGTATATATCTCCAAGTAAATACGATACTCCAGTGCTTGTATTTCCTATCATGATTTCCTTGATAGAGGGTTGCTGCTCACAAGGAAACTATTAAACCAAGAGTTCCAAGTGGTGAAGTTGAAATCATCCCTTCGTAAATTTTTCGGAAGCCATCACAAGTTGGTTGTCCGGTACGGAATATCCGTTTCACAGATGATAGCGGATATGTTCCTAATGTCGTAGCTACAATCCCGGGATTTTAGCTGTAAGCCAAATGTAAACACGACAAAGACTGACGAACTTGACCTTAAGAAATCACAAGTGTTCACTTTCTGATTCACGTTTAGAATATTGAACCCGTTTTGGAAATATGCGGAAAAGTTTCCTTGTAGGGTAAAGAAATGGTGAAAACGCTTTTAAGTAGTAAAATATTGATAACTTTTTAATTGTGATTTTGTTTATGTTTCCAGGCTTATTAGTGCAAAGTAAACAGAAGAAAAGTTCCAACATTCAGTATTTTACTTTCTACCTCTCCCCCAATTTTTCAACTATATTCGGCGATAAACTTCGACGAAATGTCGCATCTTAACCAAGTCTGATTCAACTGCAACTTATATAGTTTTTCAGCTTTGGCACACACTGTAATATGAAACTCATTAGATTGAATCCCAAAGTAGTCATTTAAAAGGAATACATATTCGAAAAGTCGGAATAAATTCCATTGAGCAAAATAAACTTATAATTTAATTAAGTATGGTCAATGCATATGACTTGCAGAATAGTTAATAAAACATTTGGAAAACATGAACTTTTGAACATTACAACGAAATTCAATTGATTATCTGGAACATTGCTCAGTACAATGAACATGATGGAAGATACAAATATTAACACGGGAAACTCTACACAAAAATTTACGATAAAAATGGACAATTTTTCGTTTCTGATTGCTAATTTTTCCTATTTTGGATGGTGATGGTCCTTTGGCACCATCTTACGGTGTTTATATGTCACAATTCGTAAACGTAATCTATGTATTACTAGTAAATTATTAAGTCAGGGATTTCGTTACCACAAATTACTTAAAGCCTTTTCTGTATTCTTCCATAGATATAAAGATTTGGTTGTGAAGTTTGGCTGTACCTTTAGAAAACTTATTTCAAACGGGATGGCACATCCTCATTTATACGGATAAGTTGTTAACCGAGCCCGGAAATTTAGATACGATCTGGGTAAACTTATCGATCCTTTAAATTAACTTATTCTAAAAGGTTACCAATTCAACATATTGATTTTTTTATCAGTAAATTAAAATCAAACAAAATATCATTGTTATATACATATGCACATTCATGGCTCTACAATCTGTCGATACCTGTACCTTAGCATTTTATAAGGTCATGTTTTTCTCTGACTGTTTATGACGTCTTCACACTAAATCCGTTGGATGTGTACTGATTGATTATTTAGTCTTAGATGCATGATTTATTTTATTAGTTGTTATTGGCTTTAAATTAGCTGTCAGTAACTGCGATTACTTTCAGATCTGTAATTAGTGTCATTTTGTTGTTGGGATGTACAAGTACCCGTCCACGTCCACTCTGTGTTTTTGTTAGATGTATTTCTATTTGTATCCATCTGATGAGTTAAGCATTTTTTAACTGATTGTTATAGTTTGTTCTTATGTTGTACTGTTACACCACTCAGGTTAGGGGAGGGTTGGCGCCTTCAAATTAGTTTAACCTCGCCACACTCTGTATGTGCCTGTCCCAAGTCAGGAGCCTGTAATTCAGTGCCTTTTATAGCTGATTATGTGCTTTGCTCATTTTTGAAGGCCGTACCATGACCTATAGTTGTTAATTTCTGTGTAATTTGGTCTCTTGTGGAGAGTGGTATCATTGGCAATCATACCACATCTTTTGACGTATTAAATTATTATCCTGGTACCTTTGATATTTAATTACACCACTGGGTCGATGCCGCTGCTGGTGGACGTTTCGTCCCCGAGGGTATAACCAGCCCAGTAGTCAGAACTTCGGTGTTGACATGAATAACAATTATATGGTCATTTTTTGTAAATTTCCTGTTGCAAAACTTTGAATTTTTTGGAAAACTAAGGATTTTCTTATCCCAGGAATAGATTACTTTAGCCGTATTTGGCTCAACTTTTTTGAATTTCGGGTCCTCAATGCTCTTCAACTTTGTACTTGATTGGCTTTATAACTATTTTGATCTGAGCGTCACTGATGAGTCTTATGAAGACGAAACGCGCGACTGGCGTATTAAATTATAATCCTGGTACCTTTGATAACTATTTACACCACTTGGTCGATGCCGCTGCTGGTGGACGTTTCGTTCCCGAGGCTATAACCAGCCTAGTAGTCAGCACTTCGGTGTTGACATGAATATCAATTATATGGTCATTTTTATAAATTTCCTGTTACAAAACTTTGATTTGTTCGGAAAACTAGGGATTTTCATATCCCAGGAATAGATTACCTTAGCCGTATTTGGCACAACTTTTTGGAATTTTGGGTCCTCAATGCTCTTCAACTTTGTACTTGATTGGCTTTATAACTATTTTGATCTGCGCGTCACTGACGAGTCTTATGTAGACGAAAGGCGCGTCTGGCGTATTAAATTATAATTCTGATACCTTTGATAACTATTTATATTATAACTTATCACAACTATGCCATGTTTGTATTAAATTAACACGAGGACATCAATATAATAAGATATAATTCTTTATTGCAAAAACCAGTTTAACAGAGACAAAACAAACTTAAGAAAAACGCTGCAATAATAATATACATGTTAAAACCGTTATTGGTCTCCTTTCCTCAGTTCTAATGCAAAATTAATAAAAGAAACAAATGTTTTTATATTATTGGGTGTTGATGGATTTAGTATAATCGCGAGTTTATCAGTTAAGTCAAGCGTATTAAAATTTATATATTTTTCGATATAATATATTACAAAGGTTTCTCTATTATTTTTATTAAGTTTACAGTTAAAGAAAAATGGAATTCATCATCTAAGATATAACATATTTTACATTTTCTATCATTTCCTGGTATTTTTGTATATCTTCCAGTTTCTGTTAAAAGATTATCATCGCTTATTCTAAATTTGGTAAACATTTTTTCGTGTTTCTCTTTTTGTTTGAGTGAGATAGGTAGTATTCCATTTGGTTAATTATATTAAATTGAAGAAATTTGTATTTTATTATTTTCCTTCAGGTCGTTTATTTTATCATTAATAAGGATTTGATAATAGTTAATATAACATTTTTTTAATTGGGGTTTTAACTTATTAGTCTGTTTTAAAGTTTTAGTTTCTTCAATACGTTTGATGTCAATATTTATTTCTTGTGACCCATTCTTTGCAAAAGTAAACAAAGAGTATGTTTCTTCAGTATCTAAATTTTTAGCTAGGCTAAAGGCTTCATTAAGAAGTGGGTTTAGATTTTCATTATTTAATCTAGATAGGTACATCATGGTTTCGGTTCTTATAAAAGTTTATAGATTTGTTAAGCTTCTTTTTGTTCCCAGTGCTCTCTTAACAAAATACAGCTGGGTTTTTTTCTAAAATAGTTTTATCTATAAAATGAATGACGTCTGGTGTAAATTTTATTTTTGTTAGCTCGCAGTTCAGCTCTATAAAATTGAAAACTAGTGTCTATATCACATATATCACTCTTATATGTTAGTATAGGTTTAACCAATGTTTCAAAAAGGTTGCAGGACACTCTCACAGGAAGTTGTTTAAAGCCTGAAGTAAGAATTAGTAGCAAATACAACTTTTCTTTCTTTTTTGCAAGATCTGAACTACAACTAGTTAAACTGCCTTTAGATGCTATAACACATCCAAGATATTTGTTGTCATAAACTTTTTCATAGTATTTTCCTTTTAATTTTACAAATGGTTTATTTATTCTACTGGGGTTATTTTGTACTATCATGGTTTTAGATTTTTTATATGAACAGTTAATTGCCATTTATCACAATATTCAGAGGGATTATTCAAGCTATTTTTCAGACCATTTTTGCTTTCTGATAATATATTTAAATCATCTGCAAATAGGAGACTTCCTATGTCTGAATTAATAAGTTTTACAGGGGTACAGATTTGCTTATCAAATATGTGACTTGAGTCATTAATAAAAGTGTTAAATAGTGTGGAGCTGAAAGAATCTCCTTGTCTTACACCTTTATCTGTAATAAAATGTCTAGACTTTTTATGTCTTAAAGAACCAAGAGTATGATTGAATTGTGCTTTAATGATATTGAATATGTGTTAACCAACTCCTAGTTAACACAATTTAGTCCTAGCCTCGAAAGAAAGTCAAAGGTTTTTTTAAAGTCTATGAAGCAAATATATATTTTATTTTTATTTTCATGAAGGTATTTATTTATTATACATTTAAGGCCATAAATCTATTATAAATAAATACCATCATAAGTTCTATGGTTATATTTGAATCCATTAGTTTATTGGAGTCTATTATTTAACAGTTCACTAAATACTTTTGACAAACAGTTCATTTAAGCAATTCCTCTATAGTTATTTAAATCATATTTTTCTCCTGATTTATGAATTGGAATTATATATGATTTTCCCCATAATTTTTATAGCATCCAGATTTCAGTATATCATTGAAAAGTTTTGTAAAAGATTTAAGTGTAACAGGGCTACTGAATTCATTTATTTCATTTAAAATTTTATCAGGTCCTGAAGATTTACCTGTTTTTAGTTTATTTATACACATGTTAACCTCTGACAGTGTAAATGGTTGTCAGTTGTGTTTATATTTAGCCTTTTGTCTTTAATGTTTTTAAATTCTATTTCTTTTTGTTTTTGAAATTATTTGTTGACAGTAGAGCAGTTTCCTATCTAGTTTAATATGATTTATTCAATGGATTTGGTTTAATATTTCTCCCGATGGCATTTATTTGATGCTTTAAATCTGTTATTGCTTTATCTGACCATGGTTGTCTATTTTATACCCCCACTTTAAAAAAGTGGAGGTATACTGATTTACCTCTGTCTGTCCAATCCGTCAGTTCGTCCATCCGTCCCATGAATATTTTTGTCGCATCTTTCTCGGGAACTACATCATAAGGATTTCTGAAATTTGGTTTCAGGGTTTATATAAGTCAGCTATACATGTAATGCGTGTTCAACAACTTCCTGTTTACAGGACACTTACATATGTTTAAAAATTATGTTTGGGCGGGAGTATCATCAGTGAGCAGTAGCTCGCAGTTCCACTTGTTTGGTTTGCTTTTCTTTAAGTTTTTTCTTTTAATTACGCATACATAACATAAGTACATGTACTATACAAATCCTTGATTAACCAAACTGATATTTTTATTGTTCATTTGTCAATAATTACTTGTGTTTACCTTTATTGTCTACTCTGTAAGAATATATCGAATTCTTAACATATACGTCTAACGCAGAATGTTATTGCCCCTCGACCACAAGGGTGACTTAGAAAAAAATTTCGTCACTCTTGTCTTCTTTCGACCGACAGCAAAACTCTTCCCAATGTGGGGCGTCCGTTTACTTGTGCGGGATGTTTACATTTGCAGCCAAGTCCGGTCAAAATGGGGACGCTCAATTCGCATATAGAGATAGTGCAAGGCTTTTTGCACACTAAGACCCCTGGCAACAACTCTAATATGGGTCCGTAAGTCGCCTATTGCAAAGCAAACTATCTGTCCCTATCCATATACCCTTATTTTCCAGTGGTAGTCAAAATTTCTCCGAGCTTCATCCCGCACGGTCTCTATTACCAGACCTACCTATTGTATTTATTGTTAATTTGTTCTCATCCTGAAAATGCATGAAATACTTGACACTTGTTTCGGTAGTTTACGATTCTACCTTGTCGTACCAGTGATGAATAGTTTTGCAATGGTACAAAAAATGACTAATGGTATTTCTCTTGACGCACCTAATATGCGGATTAAAACATTAAGTATTAACTTGTGTTAACTTGGACTAAATAATTCAAGTTTAAAATAACCATTGCTTCAGAAACATACGACTTTCAAAAAAGCACCGATGTTTACGCCTTAACAGATTTATCTACTAGTGGTTAACGGAACTGTTGCATTTCGAATCACTTGAGGTACAATAAATACAACGTAACAGTTAACAATCTCAATCTCAATCTAAATCGGTTGAACTCAAAGGGAAACTGGAATAAAACTCTCTCTTGATCTTCTTCCGACCGACAGTAAAAACCCTTGCCAGAGTTGGTGCTTCCGTTTGGTTGTGAGGGATGTATAATTTCGCAGTTACGACCAGTTAGATTTGGAACGTTAAATCCGATGCGTCGTGTAGAGAGAGAGCCACAACTCGAGGAAGATGTCTGTTCCTATCCAATATACCATCATTTTCTATAGGCAGTTCCTACAAGGGTGACTGGGGAATAGAAATATGGTCACTACAGGTCTTCTTCCGACCGGCAGTAAAACCCTTGTCAAAGTGGAGTGTACAAGTACGCATCCACGTCCGGTCAGAATGGGGACGTTAAATCTGATGTCACATGTAGCAAGAGTGCCACACTCTCTGCACGTTAAAAACCCTTGTTACAACTCTTTGAAGTTACCTGTTGTAAGGTAAATTTCTGTCCCTATCCAATATACCCTTTTTTCTAGTGGTAGTCTAAACTTCCCCTAATGTATTTATTATTAATTTGTTCTCGTCCTAGGCATGCATGAAATATATTTGCCACTGGACGTTAAGCAACCAACAATCAATCAATATATTAGCAGTCAAAATTTCATCCGAGACGGTTTCTTCAATGTATCACAGGACTTTACATTTAAAAATCAGGATTGTGCATTCAAGACTAGTCTTAGGAATACATGTACGTC
This sequence comes from Mytilus californianus, assembly GCF_021869535.1. NCBI lineage: Eukaryota > Metazoa > Mollusca > Bivalvia > Mytilida > Mytilidae > Mytilus > Mytilus californianus. The sequence continues at coordinate 91,581,913 of NW_026262745.1, forward strand.
TTAAATATATGGTTTCTTCATTAGTTATTATCTATAACTAGCTTTCAGTAACTACTTAAATGTTAAAATCTATACTTTGTGTCTTAAGTGTTTTGGTAAGTTGTTTTTGTGCTTTGTGTTTTCCATTCGTTTGATGTGTTTGAATTTGTATAATGCCATTTGATAAAGGACTTTCCGTTGAATTTTCCTTGGAATTCGGTATTTGTGTTATTTTAGTTTTTACACTGTCAACGTATATTTGTTCCGGCTAACAGAAGTTCCTCTGGTAACTTTGTTATAAACAATGCCATAATGTCTGTTCCTGTTATAACAATATTATATAATCTTTATTCCGTAAAGAAAACGTTTCGTAATATTTGTTCCAGTGGAAAATGTCTCCACCTTGGATCTTATATCTATATATTATGAAGGAACTTATATTGTATGACAACACCGCTGTCCCAGGTTTGTGCAGAGTTATACATTTCGGTATTTAGACTCGGAAGTAACAATACTGATTTTTTATTGTTACTTTTTCCAGATAATCGTGGCCATTTGGCTATCTGAAAATAAGCGGAGTTAAACTATTCAGCATGTTCAGAACCAAGACAAAAACAAAATTTACACTTTGACTTGCAAAGAGAAATGATCTTTTTTTTTCCAGTTATCGGCGGATGAATTTGCTACCAAGTTGACATGTTTAAATGTCAGTGCATTTATTAAACCTTTGATATATAATCTGACAGTCATGGTTTATTGCAACACACGTGCAGGTTTTAAACCGCCACAAAGGAGATAACCGATGCCATCGGATGAGGCTAGGAACTAGAGTGAAGCTCTGAGCCGGTGACGTAACGTAACCTGTAACTACAAATTTCTGATATTTCATACATTGCATATTCAGATAGATTTTATTATCTCCAAATTTTCATCCAGTGAATTAAAAGTATATACAATATATATATTTAGGCACATCTATGCTTGTTTCTTTTCTGTACTGGAATCCTTCGCTGTCTGGTTTGCATCTCTCAACAATGCGTCTTTCTATACTATGTTTTTTACGATTCTGTTTCAAAATTATGAAGTACAGGAGAAGAGAGGCGATGGATACCAAAGGGACATTCAATCTCACAAGTCAAAAACAAACTGACAACACATAACAAAAAAAAACAACATAGAAAACCACAAACTGAGCAACACGAACCCCGCCAAAAACAGGGGTGACCTCAGTTGCTCCGGAAGGGTAAGCAGATCCTGCTCCAAATGTGGCACCCGTCGTGTTGCTCATGTAAGTACAAAACCGGTGATATGTCTAATTCGGTAGGTCACATTCGGGGGAAGGGAACGAAATCGTAGTTACGATAATTGGAACATATCCGTCGTAATTCGTGAAACAGATATTCCATAACGGTCAACCAACTCGTGATGGCTTCCATAAAATTTACGAAGGGATATCTTCAACTTCACTACTTGGAACTCTTGGTTTAATAGCTTCCTTCTGAGCAGCCATCCTCTATCAAGGAAATCATGATAGGAAATACAAGCCCTGGAATATCGTATTTACTGGGAGATATGTACTCCGCATGCAGGCGCTGCTGGAATATTGCTAAATAGAAATGGAAAGTTCACAATCGGGAAGCTGAAATCATCTCTTTTGTGGTAAAGTTATGTTTTCTACCGACCCTCATTGTTAATTTTTAGATACAAGTCAAGATATGACACAGACTTAACTGTATCTGTTGTATCCTTTATCACAAGTTCGATGGCAAAGATGCGTTCAACATAGTCACCCTATTTTGAATTATTTAATGAAACATCATCTACATAGCGGAAAGTGAAGTTAAACGATACTGCTAACTTTTTTTTCTTTCTTCCTAAGAAGTTCATGAATGAAGTCAGTTTCATATGAATAAAGGAACAAGCTATATTTCAGTTAAGGGGCTTCCATACACTTTTTCATTGTCCTTTCGATTTTGTGATTTTTGAAACATTCAGTATAGATCGAGATTCGATATTTGACATATAACCTTATCAAATAAAACATAAGTAGGTGGCGCTTATCTTCCGAGTAATATGAGGCTCCCAATTAGGAAGGTTTGTAATTTCGTTGAAATTTTCTGACAATCTTCAGATTTTCGAAAACTTGTTTATTAGGCAATAAAACAATCAATTTTTTCTCATTTATAGGCATTGGTCAATATGCATTTGGAAAATTTCACAATATGCTAAAACTACTATATTGATGTATTTGTAGTCTCAGTAATATGTCAGCATTTTTCTTAACCTGCAATATGCATATTCGAGTGAAAAAATGCCTGTGTCTTAATTTAACAGCAGTATGCCCTATATACCGCATATATAACTGACGGTGATCTGGTTTTCCAGTACTAAAAATGTTTTTAACATAAGAATAGTTATGAAAATTACAGTTAGATATTTAGAATTTGTTTGAAAATCACGTCTCATTAGCAGTTGAGTAAAGCAATTTTCAATGCATTTCAACAAAACACATTGTGTATGCCAACTCTTTTGAAGTCATGGAATTGAAATGACCGTAAGTGCCTTTATTGAAAACTGCATTAATATCTAACATTCATTTTAATAACTGTTGTATGTGCGGTTATTAATTTATTGTGCAGGGGAGGATCCAGGTTTTTGGACGGTCGGGGTCATTTAATAAAACGGAACCTATATCCATGTAAGCAGCCGAGTTTGGGACAAAATTATTAAAAAAAAAATTTCGATGAAAGAGGAGGCCTGTTTATATTGTTTTGCCATTTATGTCCGTTAATAGCTAGATAGAGCTTATGGTATGTATTTGTTCGGTAAGTTGAACGAGCTCTAGAAAAAGCTCATTTATTTATTCATTATTATTTTAAAATATGAATGAATAGAGAGACAAACATTGTATGTATTAAATATAACTGATAAATCTAAGATTAATCAGAAACCGTTGTTTTTATGTTGAAATGTTAAATGATAGTCACTATACCAGAAAAAAAGGACAAACGAGACTATTTTTAAATTCTTGTTCAACTTGTTAGTTTTTCTTTGCTCAATGGCCATTGCTGACGAGGTTCCGTTGCCTCTTTTTTATGCGAGTAGTATATTTTTCTGATTGATTGCAAATACGTTGTTGCTGTGGATCGTTTCAGATAGTAAACATAACATATTCCATATAAAATAAACTTGTACAACACAGAGATATTATTAATTACCTTATTTTATCAAAAACAACAAAATAGAAATTTATTGTGAAAGTATGATTCCCATTGTTGGGATTTGAAAGTTGGTATTTCCTCCTTCTCCGCCAATCACTGGGCAATGTGGAGTAAGCGCAGAGACTGGTCGACTCGAATAATTGTGTGTTGATATTGTGGCAAGTTTTTCCTCGGACTATTACATATTAAATTGTGAACAATCACGTCTAGGTAAATGCAGAGTTCAAATTCATATCTCACAATAGTGTTTTTGTTCCCATATGCATGTAATATTTGCAAATGAACGTTGAACACCAGTCTGGGTGGTAATTTTGACTGCTATTCTATCTTGTGTTGGCTAAAGAGTGGCGAAGAAAGCGTCTCTGATAGATCACGAATCTGATTACACTTTAATAAAGTTATCACACCTATTTCACTTTTTGTAAGATTAAGAGTATTCTGATTGAAGATGTCTGCTCTTGAAGGCAAAAATAGAGGGTAAAAGAGAGAGGCAAAAGATACCAAAGGGACATTCAAACTCGTGAGTCGAAAATAAACTGACAACGCCATGCTGAAAACTAAACTCATTAACATGTCTGGGAGACGGTAAACATATTGGCTACTAATGTTAGGTCTCTTTTCGTAACTATGAAGAGTTTTTTATAGCTCTTCGTGTGTTTCGGTACTTTAACATACTTGTCTTTCAAATTTTAGCTTTTGGCGTTCCTGATACAGATAAATCAAGAAAAGCGCTTCGGAAGCATAAAATTAATACAGTGTTATTTTCCTATCTCCGTGGTGAGGTACTGAAATTATCTAATGCAGCCACCAAAGTTTTGGATTTTAGGTCGCCAAAAAAACTCTTCATATTCACATAGTCTCCCATGGACAATTGAATTAACTGATGAACTAAAAAGTCTGTTTGGAATTGCACTTATTGAATCAACACCAATAAATTAAGTTGTATGCTTCCTAGGCTTTTATGCATACTATAAAAATAGATGCGAAAAATAATAAAGGGACATTCAAACTCATAAATCGAAAATAAATTGACAACGCCATGGCTAAAAAAAAAAAAGAACAGTACATAAAACACAACACATTGCTTAAACATGTTATATAAGCAAATTGAATAATTGTGCAAAAACCGGAATATACACCTTATCCAGAGATCCAATCTTTAAATGCTACATCCAAGAAACAATGGGCCTCGGTGGACGAGACCCAGGTGCGCTCGACTCCAATCTTAATTGACTAGGATTGTCAGTTTTCCTACCGAAGTTCGGTGGTTCTCTCCTAGCACTCCGGCTTACTCCACCAATAAAAACTAAACACAACGAAATAACACAATAGTGCTAAAAGTGGCGTTAAACACAAATCAACTCATCTCATCTTTAAACTTAACAATCAATGGATTAAGACATTATTGTAATAATGAAGCATGCATTCAAGAATTTGATGCTAACTTCACAAAGGTTTCTGTATTTCACGCATAATATTGTCAACTGAAGTAAATTGTTATAGAAGTAAAGTTATGTCATTGGAAGTGTATCTGATACAAGTTTAATACTTTAATTCTTGATTTCAATATTAGTGCATCGTACAATTAATGATAACAGTTTGAGGAAATCTCATTGTATTTGTTATTTTTGCTTAAGACATGACATACATCTAAAGAAACTTAGAATATTGTTTAGTTCTGATGAGAATATTCCAGATGATTGTCTAGCGTTATCATCAATACCAGACCCTCCCTATATTAACTTATAACTAATATTATTTTATACCCCCCCCCCCCCCCCCGTTTCTCTAACTGCTGAACACGCATACTCATTTGTTCGATCGTACACCTCTTTTCGCTTCAAAAATTAATACTTGCACATTGTATTCATTCAGTCAATCAATATTCAACCTTTCTTTATGAATCGAGTTTTAATTTTCCAAGTATGTTTATATTGACCAATGTTGCGAAACCAGTACATCAGTGCAAATACTAATTTACTGGTTTCGCAACATTGTTCAATATAAACTTACTTGTGTTAATCATTCCCTACCTACCCAATGTTTATGCAAAATAATTTATCCTTGAAGTTATTATTGCATCCAGTGCGAAATGGAGAAAATTGCAGGTGGTCCCCATATACACAATGTAAAGCAAAAAAGTCCTACCTACCATCCCTATCCATTATATCCTCAATTTGCCAGTGGCAATCCAAATTTCCCGTTTATAGTACGGGATGTTGATTGTTGTTAAAATATGTGAGATATGCTGGTCGATCGAGAGAGTAAGAATGATGAATCATGGAAGGGAACAGGGATTCGCTGTGCAGACGAAAATCTGCTGATAAATTGTCAATTTTAAACCTTTAAGCAAATCCATCAGTACATTTAGAACACCAATATACCCTCAATTTGCCAGTGGCAATCCTAATTTCCCGTTTATAGTACGGAATGTTGATTGTTGTTAAATTATGTGAGACATGCTGGTCGATCGAGAGAGTAAGAATGGTGAAATATGGAAGGGTACAGGGATTCGCTGTGCAGACGAAAATCTGCGTCTGCTATAAATTCCACTGCCGGCGATTGTTGGTCGGCATCGGACTCTTCCCTATTATTTTCTTCAGATACATCACTCGACTCCAAACCTTCCAGTGCATCTGTTTCTAAGCTAAAGTTTGGTATCAATGGTCCCATGAGATCAAGATCATGAAGATCTGACAAGTCAAAATCGTCATCCGTGTTGCCATTATAATTGCTATTCAAGTTTGCAAGCTAGGGCTCAACAGGGATGAAGGGTGGGGAATTTCGACTGCCATTGAAAAAGGGACAGAAAATTTCATTGCAACAGGACAACTACAAACCCATTAAAGAATATTAAAAGGGTTTTTAACGCACAGTTTAATTATGGCTGCCCTTGACAATTTTTTGCTTTAACAAAAATATTGTCTCAAACTTTTTTATTCTAAAATATGTTAAACAAGTGCCTTGAGTGTGGGAAATTGTGGGTTTAAATCCCGGCAGAGTTCAACCAAAGACTTGAAAATTGGATTGGTATTAGCTGCTTCTCTGTTTATCACGCAGCATTGAGGATTAGGAACAGACTGATCTGAAGTTTTGACGTTTAGTTTGTTTTATGGTCACCACTGGTCTTCCTCCGACCGGCAGTAAAACCTTCGCTATAGTGGGGCATCTGTTTTGCTGTGCTGGATGTAAAATTTCGCAGCCACGTCCAGTCAGAATGGGGACGTAAAATCCGATGCATCGTATAAAGAGAATGCCACGCTCTTTGCACGTTCAGAACCCTTGCAACAACCCTTTGAGATTTCCGTAGGTGGCCTGTTGCAAGGCTAAATTTCTGTTCCTATCCAATATATCCTCATTTTTTAGTAGCTGTCCAAATTTCCCCCGACCTTCATCCCGGACAGCCTATATTAAAAACCTTTAAAACCTGTTTTAATCAACCATTTTGTACATAAGGAAATGCCTGTACCAAGTCAAGAATATTGGACCTACATACAACAGAATTATAGAACTTTTTGGACATTTGCGATTACCCGGACCACAGCTACCTTTGAAGCCAGAATTTGCATACCTTTTCTATTGTTCTCCTTCTTTTAACAAGAATACCATCCAAATTTTGAAGATCTTTGCTTCTTCATTACAAATTAAATGTCGTTCTCTTTGTAATGACTTTTTGTCTGAAGGAATTTATTTTGAACCATCTGAAATTTTAACAGAAAACAGTATATCTTGTCCACCGAATAACATTTCCTGTAGAGAGGCTATTTGCTTATCTGGACAACAAACTACATACCGGTCCAAATGTCACGCCAGAAACCATTGAAGGGTCTATTATGTATGGACAAAATAAAACACAAGATGAAAATGAGCAAAAAAACATTTTGCCAATGAAAGATGCGAGCAAAAAAACATAACGAAAGAGGCAAAACAACAGACTACAACTTCATAATGAAAGAGGCAAAAGAAAACAGACAACAACTTAATGATGAACGAGTTAAAATAATTGACAACAAAATTAAGGAAACAAAAGAAAATGAGGACAAGAGATTTAAAAAAAAAAGAAACAATCATGGAGAATATCACTATTTTAGGAATTTGGCAAAATTTGAATAAAATAAAATTACAACTAGAACCATTAAAAACAAAGAATGAAAAAAATTTGGCCTGAAAAAATCAACTTCATATACATTAAGTAACAATGGCAGTAAGCAGCAGCGACAAACATCTTTTTCAATTTAGTACTAAAGGATGACAACATAACATTGAAACTCTAACCAACAATTTACTGCAGTTACTTAAAATCAGAAGTGAGAAAATGGATCTTGGAAGATCCTGATAGTTTTGTTTGCAAATTCATCACTCATGTATGGACAGATGATGTGTCAAATACTGACACCAAATACAGTGGAAAGATAATGTCCTTCAATGATGACATATTTAAGGTTATTGCATTGCTTGACGTCACAGTTCATTACCTAAAAACATTTTCCATTATCCTCCAGTATTTCTTTGGTGTATGAAAAACTCCATACTACTACAATATTTTTGACTGTATATCTATGTTTTGGAATTTGTTGAATTTAAACCGAATTGTATTGAATAAGAGTGAGTTAATTCTTAAAAAGTAATTTATTTATTTCTATTATTGGTGAAAATATATATACAGATCAAAAATAGAAAACAGTGTGTCCGTGTTGAATGGCATGATTTAAAAATTAATCAAATCAATAATTGATGCACACCACGCAAATTCTTAAACACTCCAAATCGACCAATGTCTTAATTACAAGTCAAGCTTTTAATATCTGTTTATGGTTTTTTTTTTCACACATCATTTACATATGATAACTTGCATGCAATTGTACTAATATTTGACATTTAAAACTTCATTATAATTTACCTTGCTGCTTTAAATTTCAAGTACGTTATTCGTTGCTATGTGTCTAGAATGCTATATATGTATATGTCTTAATGTATTGTTCATCATGTCCATGTATCAAACATTATATTACTTGTTGATGTTTTAACACTAAAAATAGGCTGCTTTTACTTTTGCGTAATGCTTTAACGCTTTCTGCTTTTGTTATTAGGTAAAAAAAGAGGGACGAAAGATACCAGAGGGACAGTCAAACTCATAGATCGAAAACAAACTGACAACGCCATGGCCAAAAATAAAAAGACAAAAAGACAAATAATAGTACAGATGACACAACATAGAAAACTAAAGACTAAGCAATACGAACCCCACCAAAAACTGGGGGTGATCTCAGGTGCTCCGGAAGGGTAAGCAGATCCTGCTCCACATGTGGCACCCGTCGTGTTGCTTATGTTATTACAAATCCAGTAAATAGTCTAATTCGGTAGGTCACATTCGTGAAAAGGGAAGGGTATTGTAGTTACGACATAAGGAACATATCCGATATCATCTGTGAAACGGTAATAACATAAGCAACACGACGGGTGACACATGTGGAGCAGGATCTGCCTTCCGGAGAACCTGAGATCACCCCCAGTTTTTGATGGGGTTCGTGTTGCTTAGTCTTTAGTTTTCTATGTTGTGTCATCTGTACTATTTGTCTTTTTGTCTTTATTTTTGGCCATGGCGTTGTCAGTTTGGTTTCGATCTATGAGTTTGACTGTCACTCTGGTATCTTTTGTCCCTCTTTTATTCCATAACGGTCAACCAACTGGTGATGGCGTCAGTAAAATTTACGAAGGGATGATTTCAACTTTAGTGATTTTTAATATTAATTGTTTATAATAAATTTTTCTTTCTATTTACAGATCAAATATTATGAGGAGGAAATGAATGAAATTAAAGATGAGTATGATTTAAACCTAAAAGAATTTACCAAAGATTACAGAGAAGGAAACCTATATTTTAATGGTATGTATTGTTTATTTTTTTGAATGAATGCACTAATCAATTGATAATACTGAATGATGAGTAATATAGTTAGTTATGACTCCTACTATTAATGTTGTTTTTAATTTATTTATTTTTTTATTATTATTTTCAGATCAATAAAAGTATTCTGAATTTGCGGCTGTTATATTATTTTAAAAAACAGACTAGTTAATTTCAAGGTAAGAAATATTTATTCAAAAAGAAAGATAACGTCAAATTATTCTTACAAATTACTAGATTCACCTCCCCGTTCATCACATAACCCATAAGATATGATCAATCTTATCTGTAGAATATATAGTTATACATTGATTGACCAATGAAAAGAGAGGTTATAAAATCCTTTGGATAGAGATAGCTTCGTGTTACATAATTTTTTTTTTAATTTTTTTGTTGAAATCTTAAAATTTAGTTGGAAAGCCTATGTTATGTCAGTTATACAGTTCCGACCTATCCTTTGAATCAATTTTTTTTACAAATTATAATTTTTCCGTTCCTGAAATTAAAAAAAAATGTATCTACCTGGGTGATTGTCATGAAACAAAGCTAGACAAGTTAGTTTTTAAATGAATTAAGAAATGCGTGTGTAAAGGGTAATTTGTCAAATGTTTGGAACCTATCCTCTTTACTATGAAATACACTTTATATATTTTAGACATTCTTATTTGATACTATATCTGCCCTAGAATTTTTACTTGATAACATTTTTGTTCGCTTTGGAGATTCCGTATATCGTCAAGTTATCGGAATTCCAATGGGGACTAACTGTGCACCACTTATTGCGGACCTGTTTTTGTATTGTTATGAGTTACAATTTATGACTAAAATCAGCAAAGACCCATCGAAACAACATCTGATACAAAAATTTAACAATACATTTAGATATTTGGATGATATATTGGCTCTCAATAATGACGACTTCAGTATGTATACTAACGCAATTTATCCTGTTGAACTTACTTTAAATAAAGCTAATACTAACAATGACCACTGTCCTTTCCTCGATCTTGATATCTATATTATTAACGGGAAGCTTAATACAAAAATTTATGATAAAAGAGATGATTTTTCATTTCCTATCGTTAATTATCCATTTTTAGATGGTGACGTTCCATTGTCACCTTCTTATGGTGCTTATATATCTCAACTTGTACGATTCGCTCGTGTATGTAACAACGTATTAGATTTTAGCGAGAGAAATTTATGTATTACTGAAAAATTATTACACCAGGGTTTTCGATACCATAAACTAGTCAAAACATTTACTAAATTTTATCATCGGTATAAGAACATCATTCGTAAATATAACTCAACATGCAGACATCTTATACGTTCGGGTATTTCACATTCAATCTTTTATGGTAATATTCTTTACAAAGCACAAAAATGTCAATATTCACCTCAAAACTAACAAAACCTTTAAACAAACTTATTAAGAAGGGATATAGTTACGATACTGTTGTCAGGTCATTAAAGATTGCATATTTTGGCTTTAATATTGATTCATTACAGGGTCTTTATATCGGAATTAAACCCTTTTATTCTAAAACCAGTTATTGGCATGACACGGGTTATGTTCTTCTCATATATTTTATGACGGTATTATACTAAACCCCTAACAGGATGGATTGTGCCTGATATTCATATGATGAAGACATAATCTTTCAATCAGTTTAATTGAGGTCTTGAGCTGGCATGTCAGTAACTGCTAGTAGTCTGTTGTTATTCATGTATTATTGTCATTTTGTTTATTTTCTTTTGTTTCCTATTCTGACTTCGGACTCGGACTTCTCTTATACTGAGTTTTACTGTGCGTACTGTTGTGCGTTTGTTTTTTCTACATTGGCTAGGGGTGTAGGGGGAGGGTTGAGATCTCAAAAATCATGTTTAACCCCGTCGCATTTTTGCGCCTGTCCCAAGTAAGGAGCCTCTGGCCTTTGTTAGTCTTGTATCATTTTTAATGTTAGTTTCCTGTGTATAATTTGAAGTTTAGTATGAAGAAAGATTATTGTAATTAACTCATCTTATTCAAACAATTGTTAATTATATAAATAATTGCTAATAATTTTATCATATTTCTATATTTTATTTAATTCAATTTAGATAAAATAAAATAAAAGCTTTATTATCAGAGTTATTATTTAATAAATTCAAGCAAATTATTACACTATGACACTGTAAATTCAGCATTTACATGTATGCCATCGTATATTTTTTTAGATGTTTTAATACATGTATACTAAGATTCTAAGCATTTGTTTGTCTTTATTTTCTTATCAACATGATCAATCTTTCACAATAAACATGATAAAAGATATCAATATCCATTAAACATAAAAAAGTTGCTTAATAGGGGAGCCTGATTATAATCAAATTAACTAGTTTGTCTACATGAATTTTAAGGGTAGTTAAAGCAGTTGATTCAGAACCATGGGCAATACAATTTGAAGCAGATATATCTACTGGTACAAATACTCAAATACTAATACTAGACAAGAACGGCTCCTACAGTAAGAGAGCCGTACAGGTGCTATCTAAACAAGCTTGTAATCTAGTAAGCGTAAGAGAAAGTCCAGTCAGCATTCTCTTTAGTGAAAAAAATAGCCACAGAATTCCGTGCTGACCTTAATAAAGACACATTGTGTGCATTATTATCTTGCAAAATGAATACCCACTTGAATTGTTTTGAACTTAAACCTGTCGCACTTCTTTTAAAGAATGCATAGACACCTACATCTGAATATAACAATAGTTTGAAATAATTGGTTTTTTTTTGTGTTTGAAATATGTCTTGACTATATAAATAATCTGTAAATATTTTTTCGTTATTTGATTGAGCCTGGAAAAAGTTCGTCTGCGTTATGACCTGAGTTTTTTTACCAATCATGACCTGCATTTTGACTTTCAGAGATTGACAGGTATGATGACAGTGACAGTTTTTCAAGAAGATACGCGAAAAATTTGAACAGTTATCTCAAGTCGTCTTAAATAGGACAATATTTTCTCAGTTCGTTACAATCAGGAAAAAGCTTTGAAGGTGTGCAGTAAACATGACCTTTTTAATTCTGAAAATTTATTCAAGAAAAGAACACACCATATCTATCAAAATAATATTTTTTTAAACTAGAATATTCAATATATTGTCATTAATTATTGTCTGCCGTTAAGATCACATGAATAGCGGAGTATTGAAATGTTTAACATAAAGGAGGAAGCTCTTGTTTCCTAATCCCAATTATTGAATCTTTTGTATATTTCGTATTTATGTCTTTACCCTTGTAGCTATATAACATATTGTGAAGGAAAAGTATAATAATATCACTCTTGAAAAACTTTCAAATATTGATAACAGTTGAAAACTTTATCTTTATAGTTAACTTAAAAATTAAATTAAATTGGAGGACTACTTGCACAATCTAAACAATTTAAATGATCGTCAACTTTTAACAAAATTACGTGTAAGTGATCATAATTTGGAAATTGAATTAGGACGTTATAAAAAAAATCAAGAGAACACAGACTGTGCAAAGTTTGTAAAATTTTGATGATGAGGAACACTTTTTCCTTCATTACCAAATTAACAGTAATGTAAGACATTCCCTTATAAATGCAATTAAAACCCATTATCCTAATTTTAACCAGCTTGACTCAAACTTTAAACTTAAAACTATTCTAGATCCCAATAAAGAGATTTTGTCTAGTGTTGTAGACTATATAAAGCAATCTATGGAATTGCGAAAATAAGGTCCACATTGGTCAATTATTATATATATATATATATATTATTAATATCAACTTGACTTGTTTAAAACATTTATCATGTATTATGTTTCTTGTCACTTGTGTATACAATGTACTATGTTTGCATTTTAACCCGCCAGGGTTTCATGTTTTGCAATAAAGTTATTATTGTATATTATAACTATTTCTTTAATAAAATATGTTTACAGTAAAGGAGGAAGCAAACAGTAGAAAAATAGTGCAGATAGTAGCGCGTGCGTATAAAGTATATATCTCCCAGTTGATACGATATGCAAGGTCTTGCATTTCATTTCATGATTTCCTTGATGGAGGGTTGCTGCTCACAAGGAAGCTATTAAACCAAGACTTCCTAGTAGAATAGTCTAAATCATCACTTCGAAATAGACGCCATCACGCGTAAGTTGACTATATGGAATATCTGTTTCATATATGACGATGGATATGCTCCAAATGCATCCACAATCCCGTCCTCTTTTCCTCAAATGTGACCTACCGAATTAGACTTATCACCGGCTTTGTACTTACATGAGCAACTCAGTGTGTTCCACTAGTGGAACAGGATCTGCTTAACCATCCGGAGCACATAAGACCACCCCCTATTTTTGATTGTTTGTTGCTTAACGTCCAGTGGCAAATATTTCATGCATATTCAGGACGAGAACAAATTAACAAGAAATACAATAGGTAGGTTCTGTAATAGGGGCGTCCGGGATTAAGGTCGGAGAAATTTAGACTGCCACGGGAAATGAGGGTATATTGGATAGGGACAGAAATTTAGCCTTGCAACAGGTCACCTACGGACCCCTCAAAGAGTTGTTGCAAGGGTTCTTAACGTGCAAAGAGCGTGGCACTCTCTTTACACGAGGCATCGGATTTAACGTCCCCATTCTGACCGGACGTGGCTGTAAATTTGTACATCCCGCACAGCCAAACGGACGCCCCACTTTAGCAAGGGTTTAACTGCCGGTCGGAGGAAGACCAATGGTGACAATACTTCTATTCCCCAGTCACCCTTGGGGGACCCCCTATTTTTGGTGGGGTTCGTGTTGTTTAGTCATTAGTGTTCTATGTTGAGTTTTGCATACTGATGTTTGTCTTATGGTCTTTTCCCCTTTTTCTGACGTGGTGTTGTCAGTTTATTTTCAACTTATGAGTTTGAATAACCCTTTGATATCTTTCGCTTTTCTTCTAGAAAAAGATTCGGAAATTAATTAAACTTATGATGTTATTGGTTTTTATTTCATATTTTTTTATTTATAAGAACATACGAACAAAAAAACTAGTTCTTTATTAAGCGGTTTACGTTTTTGACACAGCGACGTAAAGCAGTAAAAATATGATGTGTAAAGTAAACATCAAACAATCTATCTTTTTTTTCTGTAGCAGATACAGTAGTCCTATAAATAAGACCTCTATTTGGGGTTCATGTTTTATATTTAACGTCTATAATTTGAACTTTGCTTTTTATAGGGAAAAAGTAAAATCACAAAAATACTGAACTCCGAAGAAAATTCAAAATTCAAGAACCTGAGGTCGTACCCCAAAGGGTGGCTGTGGAATAGAAATATGGTCTTCTGTCGTCCGGCAGTAAAACCCTCGCCAAACGTTAAATCTAATGCCTCGTGTAGAGAGAGAGAGAGCCACATTCTCTGCATGTTAAAGAGCCCTTCTAACAATTCTTCGAGGGGTCCGTAGGTGACCAGTTTCAAGGCCACTTTTTTGTCCCAATTCAATATACCCTCATTTTTCAGTGAAAATCGAAATTTCTCCGACCTTATCTTGGATGGCCTCAATTACAAGACCTACCTATTGTATACATCTTAATTTGTTCTCGTCCCGAACATTCATAAAATATTTGCCACTGCACGTTAAACAATCAACAATCAATCAACCAATCTCGGAAGTCGTTTTTTTCCAGTAGCAAAATCTGAAAAATGAAAATGTATTTCAGCGCCACTGAAGATGAAACGTGACGTATTTTCCGTTTACCAAAAAAAGGGCCATACCACGAGTTGAATCTTTCTCATGATTATGTAAATTTTTTATTTTTATTTTCACAGGTTCTACTGGAAAAATTTTAACTATAGACACCAGGACAATACTTTTTTTTCAAATGCACAGAAAGAAGATTACCTTATGGACAATTGAATTGCATTGAGTCGTTCAAATTACATGAAATCAATGAAGATAAAAATTCAGGTAAACAAAAACAAATCCGTTCGCAGTGGTTGTTTAACAATTTGATGGAGCAAGCCAAAGTTGAAAAAGTAAAAGATTCCTTACAGAGAGGGGTGTATTGGTTAGCCCGAATTCATTCATTAAAAAAATATATTTCATTAACAAAAGTGTGAACTATTACCTAAAACTCGTCTTTTTGAAGAAGATGTTAATGCATTTCTCCTACCAATTTCAAAAAAGAACTAGACAAGACATAATAGTCACGAACTGCTTTCAGGACTACGTCGTGTTACTTTATTCTAATGACGATATATCAGTTTCTGTAATGCATTTCAGTTAATCTTTCATTTCTGTTGATGAATGCAGAATAAATAAATGAGTTCATACTCAATTCTCTGTAAGAACCTTCTGACTTTTCTTTAATAACTGAATATTTGTGAAGAGATGTGAAAATGACTAACATGTGAGAAATAATTTTCTAAAAAATACAATGTACAACTTTTATCATACTATCTGTTTGACGCCTTATTACAATTATCAGTGATCAGATTTACAAGGAAGACCAAGTACAAAGTCATACTTTACTCAAAAAGAGGAGGTAACTCTTGTTATAACCGTTTTTATACAAAAAAAAATGATGCCTTATTAACAAATTTTGTGTTGCGATTCAGCAATTTTGTTTTTACAAATAATATTTAAATATTTGTCACTGATCTCTTAAATTGCGCAAGTTCACTGTTAACACTTAAAAAAAAATTGGGCAAAAGTTTGGCTAAATATTCTTTTCTGAGCACTCAGACTAGAGGTTTGGGACATAGTCAAACAGTCCCAGGTTTCGGGAGATAATACTTCACACACCCTTAACATAAACATCTCAATGAAAACATGAATATATAAAACGGTCTCTACAAACACCGCAAAGGATCTTCTTTGTGTACCAGGAGCACAATGTAGCATAAAATACACAGAAGGAGTTTTATAAGAGCACAAAGGACATTAAATTGTTAATGTAATGGGGGGGGGGGGGGGGGGGAAGTAATTTCATACGAAAAAAAAGATTCAAAAAATAAGAAAATTTCGGTAGATACTTTGCTGTTGACCAGGATAAAATTTGATAAAATAAAGTAAATATTGACATTTCTGAAATACAGATTAAAATAATCACATTAATTTCATAGCTTCAGAATGACTGCCATATCGATCATTTTTGCGTCTTGTGAAACATTTTCTTCATAGCAATTATTATTATTCACTAAGAAAGAACGTTTCTATAGATGCTTTTTACATAAACTTTGATAAAAACAAAGTATATATTGATATCTCTGAGTTACGGGTTATATTATTATTATTTATTCATTCACAAACATAAGCTATCACATAAACCGGATTATAGTCGGACATATTAAAAATCTAAATTTTATGATAATGTTTTTTCTATTTACATTTTGTTTCAAAACTTTTATTAGTTCCTTGTAGAAAAGGGAATTTCTGGTCCTTTGTGCTCTTAGGGAGCTACCATTTTATTTTTATGGTGGGGCTAGGATGAAATTTGAAAAAAAATAGGCAGGACAGGAGTTTTGTTTAAAAAAAAGGCAGGATGATACGAGACACTTTGCAAAAAAAAAAGGCAGGATGACAATTTATGTAAATAAAAGTCAGGATAAACTAAAAAAAAAAAAAGGCAGGACCGAATAGAGTGAAAAATAAAAAGGCTTGACAGAGATTACAACGGAAATGCAGGACTTAATTTTTCATCCTAGCCCCACCCCCTAAAAATCAAATGGCAGCTCCCTTATTAAACCCCGTTGTGGTCCTATGTGTTACACTGTACTTCTTTGTGCACAAAGGAGGTCCTTTGAGGTGGTATTAGAGGGATGCAGGGGGAAAAGTCACACGAAAAAATGTCACGGAAAAAAGTCACAATATATATTTTATTAGAAAATTGTCATATGGTCTGCACATATATATTGGAAAAAAAGTCACAATATAGATTTTATAACAAAATTGTGATATGGTCTACACATATATAATGGAAAAAAAGTCACAATATATATTTTATATGAAAATTGTCATATGGTCTGCACATATATATTGGAAAAAAGTCACAATATATATTTTATAACAAAATTGTGATATGGTCTACACATATATATTGGAAAAAAAGTCACAATATATATTTTATATGGAAATTGTCATATGGTCTGCACATATATATTGGAAAAAAAGTCACAATATATATTTTATAACAAAATTGTGATATGGTCTACACATATATATTGGAAAAAAAGTCACAATATATATTTTATATGAAAATTGTCATATGGTCTGCACATATATATTGAAAAAAAAGTCACAATATAGATTTTATAAGAAAATTGTGATATGGTCTACACATATATATTGGAAAAAAAGTCACAATATAGATTTTTATATGAAAATTGTCATATGGTCTGCACATATATATTGGAAAAAAAGTCACAATATATATTTTATATGAAAATTGTCATATGGTCTGCACATATATATATTGGGAAAATAGTCACAATATAGATTTTATATGAAAATTGTCATATGGTCTGCACATATATATTTGAAAAAAAGTCACAATATAGATTTCATAAGAAAATTGTCATATGGTCTGCACATATTTTTTAGAAAAAAAGTCACAATATAGATTTTGTATAATACTGGTCATAAGGTCGTGACATACTTGATATATATATATATATATATATATATATATATATAGGAAAAAATCCCAATATATATTTTGTATAGAAATGGGAATATTTTTATTCAAGTTTAATGCTCTTTAGCTTTAGAAATTTAGATAAATATCGCAAGGCAAAAGAAACTTGTACAAGCTGGTGTACTGATACATTTTTTGTAGTAATTTGTTTTTGTTTCATATCTCTTTTGAATGAGATGTGAGTAAGACCGCAACATTTTACCTTAATTTGAGTCAAAGTTAGAAATTCTATGATATGGCTTGGCCATATGCTATTTTGACTTTTTTTTCTCTAGTTGTAATTTTAGCAATAACATGAAAATCCTTCAAATTTTGTGTTAAACAAGCAAATCATACCAAGAAATAATAGTTAAGTAATTACAACAATAATTGAATGGGACTGTTGAGATTAAATAGTGGCTTCTTATGGCACCTTTTCCTTTTATGTAGACCTTTCACATCCTGTATTAGTAGGAAGCCATACTGATGAAATAAAACTTCATTATTAAAGAAGTCTCAGGAAACAATAAGCTTTTCCTGTTTGTTTTAAAGACAAAAGAAGAGCATATTTTATAACACTTTTATTACTTAGTATTAATTAATTTATTTATTCATTTAAAACAAAAAAAAGAGGAAAAAATACCAATTATTTACTCAAAAAACATATCATGAAATATGTTGATAAAATTGTGCTATAAATTCAAAAATCTACAACTAAAAATAATTGATCTGATACAAATGTATTATGACTTTTCTCAATACATTCAAAAACTTCGTTTTAACTATTTATTTCTTACATGTACAACATACTTCTTATAATTAATTTTACTCAATCATTTATTGTGACTTTTTTCCGGTATCAGGTCCGTTCGCGCCCAATACACGTTCGCACCCAATTTTTATTCATTATCAAGTTTAATTATTAGATATTTTTTTACATACCAAAAAAAAAAATAATTTTCCTGAATTAAAGTTGGGGAATTATTATATAAATGTGTTTTTTTTTTTTTTTTTTTATCAATTTGAAGATTAATTATTAAATGTGAGTTATGTACAAATGTATGATTACTGCTAATTGGTATTTATACACAACTAAATTTGGTATTATTGTTTGGTTTGAAAATCATGATTGTTGTTTTAACTTGCTTTGATGTAAATACTGCATGCATTTAGCTTGGTATGAGTAAAACATTGAAGATTTTAAAAGAAAAACACGAAAGATAATTGATTATTACAGCTTGGCCCCTTTGATCTCACTTTATTTAAAAAACAATGAAAAAAAAATATATTTCACAACACTAAACCAAAACATAATTTAAGATTTATTCAGCACAAAAAAAACGTGAGAATCTCGCTTTATTTTGAAACAATGAAAACATAAATTTATAGCAATACACTAACCAAAAGATGATTAAGATGTATTCAACACAAAAAACAAACGTTGTCAGAATCTCAGTTTATTTAGAAACAATGAATTTTTCTATAGCAATACACAAACCAAAACATGATTAAGATTTATTCAACACAAAAAAATGTTGTCAGAATCTCACTTTATTTTGAAACATTTAAAAAAGTATTTACAGCAATACACTTACCAAAACTAGATTTCAAAATTATTAAACACAAAACCAATAGTAAGGGTGCGAACAACGTGTAGGGTGCGAACGGACTTTGGATGCGAATGTGTAGGGTGCGGAAGTGAAAGGGAGCGAACGCGAATGGGCGCGAACGTGTTTCTGGGCGAACGGACCCGGATTCCTTTTTTCCTAGGGATTTTGTTAATTTTTTTCAGTCAACCTTTTAGAGACCCTATATAAATGGTACAAGTAAATATGTACTGGGCTGAAAATAGTTTAACTTTTTTTATAGCACTCAGATTGTTGTTGACTTTAGAAAAAATATTATAATATATAAAACAAAAAGAAAGTAAAAAATTAATAAACAATTGTAGTGAATTATAAAAGTTTACATGGTTAAGCTGTGATTACATATGCTAAGACGGAAGTCTAAGGCTAGAGCTAGATTACAACATAAACGTAATTAAAGATGTTAAGGAAAAATACACATCACTTCGATCACATATATTAGGGTCGTTACTGATGGGTCTTTTGTCAATTTCTCATCATTGTACTCTTTATAGGACTCAGATTTTATTTTGAAAAGAATAAACTACTGTACAACTTATTTATTCTTTTTTACAAGGATTTGTATAGTGATCTCACTATACAAATCCTTGTTTTTTTATATAAAAGTTCATCTTTGTAGTCTGAAATAAGCAATTTTTCAGTCCGTATAATCTGAATTTTATTATTCATAAATGACAGTTGTATTTAGAAAAGTATTACTGTGTATAATACCGTTGGACATTAATTTAAAAAAAAACATATGTAAATATAACCAATACTTGAATTTTTATCCTTGGTGTTCCTTACAAAGGAAGCTTATACTGAGAGAAGAAGCAGTAGTATTTTACCATAGGTTAATAATAAGTTTAAATATAAAATATAATAGTTTGACTTTTGTTTTTTTTTTGTTTTTTTGTTTTTTCTTCTTTTCTCAACACTCAGATTGGTGTGAACTTGCCAGTCCCTTACTTATTTGAAAATACTAATACAATATACAACCGTAGTGGTTGAGAATGTTAATTTGAGTTTAGTGTGCTAAAAAGAGTGCTTACATAATGCTTAGAAGAATGAAAAAGGATAAATAAACCACTTTATTTATAATACGGAATTTTAATTTGAAAAATGAAAAATTTTCTCATCTATCATCTAGCCCAGTTTTTTTGACTGATTGATAGATGGCTTTTGTTCACTTTACCATCATCGTGCTATTGTGAGAAAGTTTTTCGATATTTTAATTCTGCAATAAAAAAAACATGATTATTTTCATCTTATCATTAACAAAACAATATTTTAACAAATATAATTTAACTAAATACAATTTAAATTTATATAAATTTCCTATTGTTCCTATTTTTGTTTCCTCCTAATTCCCTGTAGATCACTGATTCTGTTGTTGTTATATAGTTATGTAGTATAGCGCGGCGCAACCCACACTGACTACTCGTTTTTTTTTTCCATCCCGTTTTAATTCCCTTTTTGGTTTGCTGGTTATTTCCAGTTTGATTTTAATTTTGGGCATTAGGAGACTAAACGGGTATAAAACCCTATTAGAGTGTAGCTCTAACATAGTAGTCTCCCAATCCCGTCATCCTATTTTATTTTTATTTTTGCTATTTATGTTCTCTTTATCTTCTTTCTTTGCTATCTTGTATCCTTTGAAATTATTTCTTTCACTATTGTTTTAATTATATTTCCGGTATATTTCTTGATCCATATGGTACTTTATTTGTAATTTGTACAGATTTAGTGTGTCTTCAAAATGCCTACAGGCCCAAACTGTATGTGTATATCCATATATTATAGGTATTAGTTCCGTTTTTATGTCTACCAGTAGAAGTGATTTTTTACTTATTTCAAAGTTTGGGTCTTCTGACTGACCGTTTTGTATCACATAAGTTCTAAACATTTTTAGTTCTTTAAAATCTATAAATAGATGTTCATATGTTTCAAGCTGTCTATTACAGTATTTGCATTTTGGATCTATGCCTCTTATTGCTCTAACTATTTGTTTTTCTCCCGTTAATACAGCTCTGTGTATTATTTTATAAAGAAATTCTCTGTGAACATCATTTTTAATGTCAGCTACTTTTTGCCAAATATTTGTAAATTCTATTTCTTTATTTTTTTCTTCTACTGTTATTGAATTTTTCCTTTGTCCAATGATTTCATAATAAATATCTTTTAGTGTAATGTTTTCTGTTAATTTGATTTTACTTCTGCATTGTATATATAATTCTTTTAATTTTTTTGCATTTTTCCCAAATTGTTCTGAGTGGCTATATTTATTTTCTGCTAATTCCGGCATTAATTCTCTTGTTGTTATCCCTAGAAAATACGTATATAGGGTTTTCCAGATTGTTGGTTTTCCTGTGATCATATCACTAACTTTTTGTAGCCACATGGCATTAATCTTATCCTCAAAATCAGGCATTTGAATTCCCCCCTCTATTTTCTTTTTATTCAAAGTTGTTCTTTTTATTAGCTCTGGACCATTCCATATGAATTTATATAATGCTTTATTTATCCTCCTTTTTATTTCTTGAGTTGGTAAAATTACTCTTGCTACAAACCATGCTTTGCTCAACATATATGTATTTATTATTTGTACTTTTGAGTATATGTCTATATTTCTGTTTTCCCATTCCTTACATGTTTTTGCTATTGCTTCTACTATTGGATTCCAGTTTTTTTCCATTTTATTTTCCCCAAATTTTATCCCTAGCACTTTAACATTTTCCTTAATTAAAGCCTTTATCTGTTGATTAAAGATTGTTTTTTCTTCCTCCTATTTCTAATATTTCTGTTTTGGATTCATTTATTTTTTACCCCGATACCTCGCCAAATCTTTTAAATTCTTTTACTAGATGATCGTAATCTGAAATTTCTGTTGTTATGGTGGAGCAGTCATCTGCGTGTTGGAATAATGCGCATTTTTCTTTCCTGTTTGGCAGGTTTATTCCTTTTATGTCTTTCGAGTTTCTAATGTTTGAGGCCAAAGGTTCTATAATTAATGCATAGATTGTCATAGATAAAGAGCACCCTTGTCTTATTGAACGTTCTATTTTTATTTCTTTTGTAAGATGACCGTTAATCTGTATCGTACTCTTTATGTCTTTATAAATAATCTCAATCCACCTTATTATGCCCGGGGGGAAATTCATTTTTTTCAGTACTTGAATAGTATAGTTCTGCTCCACTCTATCAAATGCTTTTTCTTGGTCAAAGGATACAAGATAGCCATTCCAATCATTTATTTCCATAAGTTCTATGATTGAATCTATCCCATATATGTTTTCCGTGATTTTTTTATTAGGCCCTGCCCCTGTCTGGTTTACATCGACTAGTTGATTGATTATTTTTGCCATTTTTTTTGTTAGGGTGTTCGTTATAATTTTTTAGTCAAAACATAGTAAACTTATAGGTCGCCATTGTTTCAAATCTCTAAAATTTCCTTTATTCTTGTAGCTGAGTGTAATAATTCCAGTTTTCATCGATTCCGTCATTTCCCCTGTTAAATATATATTATTTATAACTTCTGTCAGATCTTCACCTATGATATCCCAAAATTCAACATAGAATGCTTTCCCTAGACCATCTATTCCTGGTGTTTTATTATTTTGAAAATCTTTTGTATTTTTGAAGCATTCTTCATTTGTCATAATTGGGTTCAAATGAACCCAATCCGCCTCCTCCAATTTATTTAGTTTAACCCCTTCCAAATAGTCCATTATTTTTTCGTTTTCTATATTTTGGCTACTATATAATCCTTTATAAAAGTCTCTGACAATGTTTATTATTTCTTCTTTGTTTTCCCTTAATATCCCATTTTTGTCATAAAGTTCTCTTATTTCTTTTTTTATGCCCCTTTTCTCTTCAGCTAATTCAAAAATTTCTATATTTTCTAAATCTCCATTGTAATATTCCTCCCTTGATCTTATTATAACTCCTTTTTTTTGTTATCATCCAATATTGCTATTTCTTTTTTTTATTTTATTTATTCTTTCATTAGATATATAATTTTTATTCTTATTTTCTTCTTCTTCTAGTTGTTGTATCAGACCCTTGTATTTGTACTTTTCTTTTGTTGCCATAACCTTACTGTAATTTATTGTTCTATCCTTTATTGACTCTTTTCCTTTTTCCCACCAATCTAAAATATTCATTTTTAATTTCTCCTTTCCCCATGACTTCCAAAAATTTCTTATCAATTCTGTATATTTCTTTTGTTGTAGCAGAGATTCATTAAGTTTCCAGAATCCTGTTCCCCATTTTATATGGCCAATTAATATTCTTAGCTTATAACCTTTGTGGTCGGATCTTGCAAAGGGTGTATATAATGTTTCTTTTATTTTATTACAGATATGTTTGGATAAATAAATTCTGTCTATTCTTGTTGCGGAACTATTGTCAAATTTTGTCCCTGAGTATACTCTTGTATTTTTATTTCTGTATCTGTATGTATATTTTATGTTTAGTTTGGAAATTATACTGTTAAATATATCCATTGTCCTTCTACCTGTTTTAATTTGTCCTGATTTTGATTCTCTTTCTGATGTTATCAGGTTAAAATCTCCTCCAAAAATTACTATATCTGTTTTTACATTTATTAATTCAGCATATTTATCTAATTGTTCATAAAATTCTGTTTGTGGTCTTGTATTATTCTCTGGACTGTATATATTGAGAAGTTGATATTTTTTATTTTCTATTTTAAATTCTAAATGTATGAAATTTCCTTTTAGCGTCGCCGGAACTTGTTTCTTAATTATTTCTTTTGCATCTTTTGATATTAGTATACATACACCCCTTGCCCTATTTTCTCCATCTGAACTATAGATCTTATAATTTGTTGTCGCTTCAATATCAATTTGGGTTGATCTTTTTAGTACCCCATGTTTCTTGTAGACAGATGATATTTGCATCTTGGTAGCTATTGATTATATCTTTATACTTAGTGTTTATATTTTTCCTTATATTTTGTGATATAATATGAAGAGTGCTCATGTGGGTTAGTAAAAGAGAGTATAATAGTAATGAGAAGATACTTATCATAAATAAATAGTAAAGTATACAATATGAAAATTTTATCTTTCTTTAATTTTAATTTAAATTTTGTTTGTCTAATGTCTATTGTTTTATTTAATATTTTTTTGTTATCTGTTTCTTTGCCTCTGGCTTCCGTTTTTCTGATTCATTTTCACTATCGCTAAGATTTTTTCTTTTTTCAATTCTTTGTCTTTCTATTCTCTCTCTCTTTTTTTCTTTGTCTGGGCCTTTGTTTGTTTGTTTTGGCTCCTACCATTTCCTTGAGCCACTGAGGCTCCAGAATTGGTATACGACCCTTTATTTTTTATTTGTTGTTCTTCTTTTTCAATGTTTTCTGGGTC
This sequence comes from Mytilus californianus, assembly GCF_021869535.1. Lineage (NCBI taxonomy): Eukaryota > Metazoa > Mollusca > Bivalvia > Mytilida > Mytilidae > Mytilus > Mytilus californianus. Next base: position 91,606,701 of record NW_026262745.1, read on the forward strand.
TGACTCAGAGATTGTGCCCAATATCTCTGTTAAATCTTCCATAAGATCATTGTACTCAACTTGGTTTGGCTTTTTTTTTGCCTTTTTGTTTTTCTTTGATTTTTTCAGTCTCTGACTGTGGTTTATCAAATTTTACTTCTAGAGCTTGTTTAATTATAATCTCATGCTCAGTTGACTCGTTACTGCTCTTTGATTCATTTAGATTTTCTTCTATGGGGGTAGAATCGGAAGTGCTGGTTTGAGCTGCTTCCATTGTTTCCTTATCTTGGTAGATTTCTACCTCTATTTCCTCTGAGCTTACTATGGTATTTTCTTGTGAATCTTGTGACTCTTGTGAGTCTTGAGTGGATAAAGACTCATTACTATTAGCTCTTGTTCTAGTTGGATGGGTTCTCGCTGAACTCCATACTTTACGGGGTGGCTCTGGACAATCTAGTGAAATATGTCCGTATGCTTGGCAGTTAAAGCATTTTTTGCCGTGTGGCTGACCTTCGTATCTAGTGGAAATCTGTTGCCCTTTTATATAAATTTTTTTGGTATGTCTTCTTTGATACTGTTGGCAACAACAGTAACAACCCCACTAGATATATGTGGGAAATCTTTGTAGGTGTTATATTTTATTTCCCCTATGTCTACATATTTTTGCATTTTGTTTCTGACATACTCAGGTTTTAGCTCGTACGGTATGCCGAACAATGTAATATCAATGGTTCTTTTTTTATTTTCCCATTGTAGGGGTTGTGCTTGTACTACATTAAAGGTAACCTCCCTAACCTCGAATTGTTCTCTAAATACATCTTGGAAAATTTCCTTTGAGTGCTCATCTCTAAAAGATGCCGAGAACTTATTTATGCCTGTAGATTGGAAATAGCCTATGAGGGCAGATATATCTAAATTGATCTCGCTATTTATGTAGTGTAGCATTTCTGCCGATGTAATTTTTGGTGTTTCATCTTGAGATTGTATTGTCAGGGTACAGGGCCTTGGAATCATTTTCCCTATTTTTATCCCTTCTTCGCCATCTGAGGCGGCTCTCGAGTATATCACGCTCATATTTATTTATATGTTTTATATTGTTATGATATACAAAATGTTAACATATATAGGATAATAGGAATGGTATGGTGGGGAAAGGAGTAAGAAGTGCTAGTGCATATATGTTGCTTATACTTAAGTCAGCAATTGCTTTGGTTCTCCTTCCCGCCTTTTTTTTTAGACGTCAATTGTCGTTGTTCACACAAGACAGTTTATATACACACATGAAGAACATAAACACAGACGGAACAAAACATATTTACAGTTATATTCACATTGGACAATATATTTTCTTATTCGACATTTTTATAATTAATCCTTATGACATGTTTAACTAAAAATATTCGATTAGTCAAATGACTATACAGCCCTTGCACGGTCGGTATGATCTCTATGGATAAGACTAATCCCTTTATACAAAAAGCAATGTTTGTACAAGCGGAACGATATATTAAAAACTTCCCAATTGGCCCACAGAATTGGACAAATCAGAGAGTTGCTTTCTTCGAGATTTATGGAGTCGGAAAAAAATATCAATTAAATAAAATGAATTCATCCTTTTCCAAATTTACAAAACACTTTTCGTTATTGAAATATTTCTTTTGTATTCAATTTGAAGAAAATCGAGACTTTAATGAGAAAGATCGGCCAAAAAATAAGAAAAATGTAATTTATCAGATGTCTTACCTTAGTCCACAAAAAAAAACTCATTGTAAACATACTATACACGGTACCTTAAATATTTTTATTGTGTAAAAAAGTAGCTGTTATCTTTTAATCGCAAAACTGTTTAACGATAGCTTTTATTGAAAAAAATGTTCTTAAGGAAACCGAGTCGCTATTTATCTAAAACTTTGTTATTTCCTGATTTTCTGTTCCGTACGGGGTGAAGTACACTTAAATCACTTCAACACTATATACGTACGGTATCTTAAATATTTTTATGTGTTAAATAGAGCATGTTATCTTTTAATTGCCAAAAAAAAACTGTGTTGAAAAATAGATTCTATAATAAAAATGATATAGAGAAAACGGATTGCTATTTTAATATGCAATTGAAGACGAGAAACATGTTATTATGAGTTGTCCATTATATGCAGATTAATGTGCTGTTTTGTTTAGTTATGTTTATTCTTTTTGTCGAATGTAGGACAGAAAGTCACAGACAAAAAGTCACAGGACAAAAAGTCACAATTCAGTTTTGAGATTATTTTTCTTTAAACAAGAAAACACTAATTTAAAAAATTAAATTTTTGTTTTTTCTTGAACTATTATATATGAAGCAACTTTGTAATTAAAATTTATTCAATAAATATCAATAATGATCAAATGATTGTTATGAAAACAGAATGTCAAAGTGGCTTGGTACTTAAATGGCTTCATTGTGCCAAGAAATATATCCTTTGCATCATTAAAAGTTAATAAATTTTCATTTATCAAGGCTTATGAACAATTTCCTAAACTTAAAAATGAAAATATGTAATAAAAGAAAATATTTCAAGATCTTTCTCTTATATATTCAAACAATTGTCAACAAATTATTTGTGACTTTTTGTCCTGTGACTTTTTGTCCTATCAAATTTGTGACTTTATGTCCTGTGACTTTTTGTCCTGTGACTTTCTGTCCGTTTACCTTTTTGTCATACGTATTATAGTGTGTCAGATGACATCAAATTTGTATTTTTATTTAGTCATGACAATGTTTATTTTAACTGTCAAGATCTGGTATTATATATTAATGTTGTTAATTTAAAAAAAAAAGCGTATGATACTGTTAGTAGAAAATTATTGTTCACTAAATTGGATGATTTAGGAATTAGTACAGAGTCTCTGGTTTTAATATACGATATGTTTTATATGTGTATTTGAATGTTTTGTGTTATACAAGTGGTGAAACTTTAAATTAAATATTGAATCTTAAATTTATAATAGTTCAAAGAAAAAAGAATAATCTCAAAACAGAATTGTGACTTTTTGACTTTTTGTCCTGTGACATTCAGTCTATAGATTTTCTATTCATACCAAGCCATAAAACTGACACGAGTAGTTGACATCTTGGCATAATAAACAGGATATACGTAACACGTGATTGAAACACCTGCATTAATTAATTACCTTGATTGGAATTTCTAATTTCAGATTAAAAAAAAAACAAATAATAATTAAAAATTAAAATTACCATTGACATCTGCAAATTGAAACATAGAATCCTGAGTAAAATAAGAAATAAAAGAAATGTGTATTTGCAATGAATACTTTATGGGTCAAGTCAAAGCATCGATTAAAATAGAAATAAGGAGATGAGGTATGATTGCCAATGAGACAACTATCCACCAAAGTTCAAATGAAGTTGATGTAAGTAATTATAGGCAACCGTACGGCCTTCAACAATGGGAAAAAGCTATTTTTTTCCTTTGTTGACCTTTTGTTTTATTAAAGTACTAGTATCCTTTTACTTCACATTTTATGGCAAACTTATTTAATGCATAAAATATTTAGTAATGTAAGAAATTAAGTTTATGCAATAAAAATATTTTTTGGTTCAATCGGCGACACTGACAGTTGGCTGAGGGGGGGGGGGATATTTTATACGCTAGATAAAAACTGACGAGGAAACTTCAAGGTAACACCCGGCCACCAAAAGCTTTTACTGATTGGTCAGTAGATGGCACATATTGGATTAGTTATAAAATTTGCAATACTCTGAAATAAAGTACTGATTTCTTCAAAACATTATGAAAAGCATTAAAATATGTATTCTAGTTGAATTTTAGATATTTTCTTATTTATGTTATGCATTGTATGCACAATAATTGTGCAGCCCATTTAGATATACAGACTTAGGTCTTTCATTATTTCCGGTATTAAAATACACACAACCTGCGAAACGATTACCAAACTCGTTCTTTACAGCAACATTAGTTTTTTTTAAGACGTAGCTAGGGCTTCGTATTCAAGGACCTTTTTTATTACATACTATGTAATATGCACAACCTTCCATTGCTGTTTGATATTTCTTTTCCTGCCATGTCTGTAAAACATGGTATTAAATAATAAACTATAATTACTAATACATATATATATATATATATATATATATATGTGTATAGAAGTCTATAAAAAGGACCAACCAGCAAATTTACTATGTATCGGATCGTCTAGAATAGTTGTTAAAATTATTGACACGGAAGAAGGCTATTTGTTAAGCCGAAATATTTGTCAACACGATTTAATAACAACATCTTCGTATAATACCATCTTATATTAGTATCGTTGTGCAAATCTCTAGACTTATATATATATCTAAAAAATATCTTATCTTATATATGTTAATTACACCTTATGTAAGAATCCTGGGTTTTAATTGGTTGATAGCCAGTGTATTTTTCACCAATTTACTTTTATCAAATGAATATCGTTCATTTTTAAACAGCGCCGGGGTATATGCAAAAAGGATATGCTTTTTTACCCTCTCTGCCGTGGTATTTGCCAAAAAATACTCTATCCGACTGGACGCTTGTAATGTCACGATCATCAATGCGTTTTATGTCACGATCATTAATGCGTTTTGTACGTTAACATTCGGTGTAATTAAACAGATATAGCATGTTCTTGAGGGGTATTTGCGAAAAAATACCAGTCTTGAGAATGAATTTCCCTCGCCTTACGGCTCGCGAAATTTAACTGTCTCTCGACTGGTATTTTTCGCAAATACCCCTCCTTAAGATGATATATCTGTTCAATATATATAAGTACGTCTGAAAAAGTGACGACTCTACAAGAGATTTTATCCATCGGATCACCAGCAGTGAAGGTGATACAAGGCTGAAAATACACTCTGTAAATATAATTCGTATAAAGATCAGCCCAACAATGTTAGATCTGTAAATTTGCGGAAGCAAATGTTTTGTTCTTCCCTGGCCGGGATTCGAACTCATGCTACTGAGATATAGTGGCACCAAATCGCCTTGCACTATGCCCGACGCGCTAGACCACTAGACCACCTAGGCTCTATAATAATAAAGCTTTCGGTGGCCGGGTGTTACCTTGAAGTTTCCTCGTCAGTTTTTATCTAGCGTCGTAACACAGTACATGATATATAAGGCATGAAGATATATGAACGTCTCTTTAATTCCTGCAATTCGGTTTTCACAGGAAGAATGCTAGGTACACTCTACCAAAAAATATTTTTTGGTGCCAGGGGGGTCTACCGCCATCATCACCTGCTCCTTAATAATTACATTGGTGGGGCGGTCTATCACCACCTCACCTGCTCCTCAATGATAACCTTGGTGGGGCGGGCTACCACCACCCCCACCTGCTTCTCAATGATTACCTTGGTGGGCGGTCTACCACCACCACACCTGCTCCTCAATGATTACCTTTGTGGGGGGGGGGGGTTTCTACCACCATCATAACCTGCTCCTCAATGATAACCTTGGTGGGGCGGTCTACCACAACCTCCACCTGCTCCTCAATTATTACCTTGGTGGGGCGGTCTACCACCACCTCCACTTGTTCCTCAGTTATTACCTTGGTTGGCGTTCTACCACCAGCACCATCTGCTCCTCAATGATAACCTTGGTGGGGCGAGCTACCACCACCCCCACCTGCTCCTCAATGGTTACCTTGGTGGGCGGTCTACCACCACCCCACCTGCTCCTCAATGATTACCTTCGTTGGGCGTTCTGCCACAATTTATTTTATAATAAAAATAAGATAAGGAGATATGGTTTGCATGCCAATGAGACAACTATCAACCAAAGACCAGATTGTATAAATATAAAATATGAAGATGTGGTATGATTGCAAATGAGACCACTATCACCCACAGACCAAGTAATTAAAGATACCTGTCTGCACCGGTTAAAAGCTCATTAGAGCTTATGTTATGTCCTTGTTTGTATACTACCGACTCTAGATAAAGCTTATTTGTTATTACCGGGTGACCACTGGAATGATGGGATTGAGTGGGATCATTGGCATGGATATGGCTATTCCTTAGAATCAACTTAAGATGAGGATTAGAAAACGATAGTTTGAATAAAAATATATGTAAATGTCATGTTAATACTTTCCAAGTTGTGTGTTAATGTCATCTTGATTTTTTTCCAAGTTGTGTGTTAATGTCATCTTGATTATTTCCAAGTTATGTGTTAATGTAATGTAAATACCTTCCAAGTTATGTGTTAATGTCATGTAAATACTTTCCAAATTGTGTGTTAATGTCATCTTGATTCTTTCCCAGTTTAACGAGGTTTAAATTGAATTTTAAATTTGGTTTCAAAATTCTTCATGAACCAGCAAGCCGTTTACCACAGATTAATGGTAAATTCTACTGTAACAAATAACATTTAATATGTACGACAAGCGGACCTACATGTAGGCATACATAATACATTTGCGTCAATTTGGAAATACAAAAATATTCATTTGCGCCAAAAATAAATATTTCATTTCTGCCATATTAAAAAGAGAGACTACATTAAATTTTGGATGATTAACGAAAACATATGTGAATGTTACAAAGAGAAGGTGTTCAGTCAGTTACTACTCACGTTGGGCAACAGGAACCAGAGTTCTCACTCACGGATGAACAATTGTATTTCACCACTACTTTTTTTTCCATACCGGCGACCACATAACAATATACAATCACTGTGTAAAGAGTAGAAGATACGCTTTACGGCATTTTCCTTTATGCTGGATTATGCTCCATTCTGAGAGAGAGAAAAAAATATTATAAAAGTGGTGTATATTAGATCTTATTCCATTAGAAAAAGAATATGCTTTAGACGAAGATGTATCCCTATAATCACAAACAAATCAGGCAAGAAAAAATAACCATCAAAGACGCGCGTTTCATCTTGTGAAGGAATTTTAGGAATGTACGCAACTGTGTTAAGACTCGCATAAATTTATCAAGTGTCAAATCTTTCGTTCATGTTCAGTATAAAAATAATAAAATTGAGAATGGAAATGGGGAATATGTCAAAGAGACAACAACCCGGCCAAAGACTAGATAACAACCGAAGGCCACCAATGGGTCTTCAACGCAGCGAGAAAATCCCGCACCCGGAGGTGGTCCTCAGCTGGCCCCTAAATAAAAATGTGTACTAGTTCAGTGAAAAAGTTATATATGAAGTGTTCGAGTCTGAAATCTCAATTGACCTGGATAAGAGTGCATTGCCACTGAAAAAAGTGCGTGAATTCAAAGTTTTGTCTTATGGATGACACATATGAACCGTTTCAGAGAGATTTTTTTTATGAACAGAGCTGGACATTATTTCAAAATGTGCCGTATTGAGTTGCCAAATTGCCCATCCTACCACATCTTTGTTTTATACTAATACGCCTGCCGAACTGACTTTAAATAAAGCTAATACTAACAATGAACACTGCCCTTTCCTGGATCTTGATATCTTTATCTTTAACGGGAAACTTAATACCAAAATTTATGATAAGAGATGATTTTTCATTTCCTATTGTTAATTATCCATTTCTAGATGGTGACGTTCCCTTGTCGCCATCTTATGGTGTTTATGTATCTCAACTTGTTCGATTCGCTCGTGTATGTTACAGCGTATTTGATTTCAACGAAAGAAATCTCTATATTACTGAAAAAAAACCCTGTCTGGTTTACATCGACTAGTTGATTGATTATTTTTGCCATTTTTTTTTTGTTAGGGTCTTCGTTATAATTTTGTAGTCAAAACATAGTAAACTTATAGGTCGCCATTGTTTCAAATCTCTAAACTTTCCTTTATTCTTGTAGCTGAGAGTAATAATTCCAGTTTTCATCGATTCCGTCATTTCCCCTGTTAAATATATATTATTTATAACTTCTGTCAGATCTTCACCTATGATATCTCAAAATTCAACATAGAATGCTTTCCCTAGACCATCTATTCCTGGGGTTTTATTATTTTGAAAATCTTTTGTATTTTTGAAGCATTCTTCATTTGTCATAATTGGGTTCAAATGAACCCAATCCGCCTCCTCCAATTTATTTAGTTTAACCCCTTCCAAATAGTCCATTATTTTTTCGTTTTCTATATTTTGGCTACTATATAATCCTTTATAAAAGTCCCTGACAATGTTTATTATTTCTTCTTTGTTTTCCCTTAATATCCCATTTTTGTCATAAAGTTCTCTTATTTCTTTTTTTATGCCCCTTTTCTCTTCAGCTAATTCAAAAATTTCTATATTTTCTAAATCTCCATTGTAATATTCCTCCCTTGATCTTATTATAATTCCTTTTTTTTGTTATCATCCAATATTGCTATTTCTTTTTTTATTTTATTTATTCTTTCATTAGATATATCATTTTTATTCTTATTACCTTCTTCTTCTAGTTGTTGTATCAGACCCTTGTATTTGTACTTTTCTTTTGTTGCCATAACCTTACTGTAATTTATTGTTATATCCTTTATTGACTTTTTTCCTTTCTCCCACCAATCTAAAATATTCATTTTTAATTTCTCCTTTCCCCATGACTTCCAAAAATTTCTTATCAATTCTGTATATTTCTTTTGTTGTAGCAGAGATTCATTAAGTTTCCAGAATCCTGTTCCCCATTTTATATGGCCAATTAATATTCTTAGCTTATAACCTTTGTGGTCGGATCTTGCAAAGGGTGTATATAATGTTTCTTTTATTTTATTACAGATATGTATTCTTGTAGCTGAGAGTAATAATTCCAGTTTTCATCGATTCCGTCATTTCCCCTTTTAAATATATATTATTTATAACTTCTGTCAGATCTTCACCTATGATATCTCAAAATTCAACATAGAATGCTTTCCCTAGACCATCTATTCCTGGGGTTTTATTATTTTGAAAATCTTTTGTATTTTTGAAGCATTCTTCATTTGTCATAATTGGGTTCAAATGAACCCAATCCGCCTCCTCCAATTTATTTAGTTTAACCCCTTCCAAATAGTCCATTATTTTTTCGTTTTCTATATTTTGGCTACTATATAATCCTTTATAAAAGTCTCTGACAATGTTTATTATTTCTTCTTTGTTTTCCCTTAATATCCCATTTTTGTCATAAAGTTCTCTTATTTCTTTTTTTATGCCCCTTTTCTCTTCAGCTAATTCAAAAATTTCTATATTTTCTAAATCTCCATTGTAATATTCCTCCCTTGATCTTATTATAATTCCTTTTTTTTGTTATCATCCAATATTGCTATTTCTTTTTTTATTTCATTTATTCTTTCATTAGATATATCATTTTTATTCTTATTTTCTTCTTCTTCTAGTTGTTGTATCAGACCCTTGTATTTGTACTTTTCTTTTGTTGCCATAACCTTACTGTAATTTATTGTTATATCCTTTATTGACTTTTTTTCCTTTTTCCCACCAATCTAAAATATTCATTTTTTAATTTCTCCTTTCCCCATGACTTCCAAAAATTTCTTATCAATTCTGTATATTTCTTTTGTTGTAGCAGAGATTTATTAAGTTTCCAGAATCCTGTTCCCCATTTTATATGGCCAATTAATATTCTTAGCTTATAGCTATTGTCAAATTTTGTCCATGAGTATACTCTTGTATTTTTATTTCTGTATCTGTATGTATCTTTTATGTTTAGTTTGAAAATTATACTGTTAAATATATCCATTGTCCTTCTACCTGTTTTAATTTTTCCTGTTGTTGAGTCTCTTTCTGATGTTATCAGGTTAAAATCTCCTCCAAAAATTACTATATCTGTTTTTACATTTATTAATTCAGCATATTTATCTAATTGTTCATAAAATTCTGTTTGTGGTCTTGTATTATTCTCTGGACTTTATATATTGAGAAGTTGATATTTTTTATTTTCTATTTTAAATTCTAAATGTATGAAATTTCCTTTTAGCGTCGCCGGAACTTGTTTCTTAATTATTTCTTTTGCATCTTTTGATATTAGTATACATACAACCCTTGCCCTATTTTCTCCATCTGAACTGTAGATCTTATAATTTGTTGTCGCTTCAATATCAATTTGGGTTGATCTTTTTAATACCCCTGTTTCTTGTAGACAGATGATATTTGCATCTTGGTAGCTATTGATTATATCTTTATACTTAGTGTTTATATTTTTCCTTATATTTTGTGATATAATATGAAGAGTGCTCATGTGGGTTAGTAAAAGAGAGTATAATAGTAATGAGAAGATACTTATCATAAATAAATAGTAAAGTATACAATATGAAAATTTTATCTTTCTTTAATTTTAATTTAAATTTTGTTTGTCTAATGTCTATTGTTTTATTTAATATTTTTTTGTTATCTGTTTCTTTGCCTCTGGCTTCCTTTTTTCTGATTCATTTTCACTATCGCTAAGATTTTTTCTTTTTTCAATTCTTTGTCTTTCTATTCTCTCTCTCTTTTTTTCTTTGTCTGGGCTTTTGTTTGTTTGTTTTGGCTCCTACCATTTCCTTGAGCCACTGAGGCTCCAGAATTGGTATACGACCCTTTATTTTTTATTTGTTGTTCTTCTTTTTCAATGTTTTCTGGGTCTGACTCAGAGATTGTGCCCAATATCTCTGTTAAATCTTCCATAAGATCATTGTACTCAACTTGGTTTGGCTTTTTTTGCCTTTTTGTTTTTCTTTGATTTTTTCAGTCTCTGACTGTGGTTTATCAAATTTTACTTCTAGAGCTTGTTTAATTATAATCTCATGATCAGTTGACTCGTTACTGCTCTTTGATTCATTTAGATTTTCTTCTATGGGGGTAGAATCGGAAGTGCTGGTTTGAGCTGCTTCCATTGTTTCCTTATCTTGGTAGATTTCTACCACTATTTCCCCTGAGCTTACTATGGTATTTTCTTGTGAATCTTGTGACTCTTGTGAGTCTTGAGTGGATAAAGACTCATTACTATTAGCTCTTGTTCTAGTTGGATGGGTTCTCGCTGAACTCCATACTTTACGGGGTGGCTCTGGACAATCTAGTGAAATATGTCCGTATGCTTGGCAGTTAAAGCATTTTTTGCCGTGTGGCTGACCTTCGTATCTAGTGGAAATCTGTTGCCCTTTTATATAAATTTTTTTTGGTATGTCTTCTTTGATACTGTTGGCAACAACAGTAACAACCCCACTAGATATATGTGGGAAATCTTTGTAGGTGTTATATTTTTTTCCCCTATGTCTACATATTTTTGCATTTTGTTTCTGATATACTCAGGTTTTAGCTCGTACGGTATGCCGAACAATGTAATATCAATGGTTCTTTTTTTATTTTCCCATTGTAGGGGTTGTGCTTGTACTACATTAAAGGTAACCTCCCTAACCTCGAATTGTTCTCTAAATACATCTTGGAAAATTTCCTTTGAGTGCTCATCTCTAAAAGATGCCGAGAACTTATTTATGCCTGTAGATTGGAAATAGCCTATGAGGGCAGATATATCTAAATTGATCTCGCTATTTATGTAGTGTAGCATTTCTGCCGATGTAATTTTTGGTGTTTCATCTTGAGATTGTATTGTCAGGGTACAGGGCCTTGGAATCATTTTCCCTTTTCATATCCCTTCTTCGCCATCTGAGGCGGCTCTCGAGTATATCACGCTCATATTTATTTATATGTTTTATATTGTTATGATATACAAAATGTTAACATATATAGGATAATAGGAATGGTATGGTGGGGAAAGGAGTAAGAAGTGCTAGTGCATATATGTTGCTTATACTTAAGTCAGCAATTGCTTTGGTTCTCCTTCCCGCCTTTTTTTTTAGACGTCAATTGTCGTTGTTCACACAAGACAGTTTATATACATACATGAAGAACATAAACACAGACGGAACAAAACATATTTACAGTTATATTCACATTGGACAATATATTTTCTTATTCGACTTTTTATAATTAATCCTTATGACATGTTTAACTAAAAATATTCGATTAGTCAAATGAATATACAGCCCTTGCACGGTCGGTATGATCTCTATGGATAAGACTAATCCCTTTATACAAAAAGCAATGTTTGTACAAGCGGAACGATATATTAAAAACTTCCCAATTGGCCCACAGAATTGGACAAATCAGAGAGTTGCTTTCTTCGAGATTTATGGAGTCGGAAAAAAATATCAATTAAATAAAATGAATTCATCCTTTTCCAAATTTACAAAACACTTTTCGTTATTGAAATATTTCTTTTGTATTCAATTTGAAGAAAATCGAGACTTTAATGAGAAAGATCGGCCAAAAAATAAGAAAAATGTAATTTATCAGATGTCTTACCTTAGTCCACAAAAAAAACTCACTGTAAACATACTATACACGGTATCTTAAATATTTTTATTGTGTAAAAAAGTAGCTGTTATCTTTTAATCGCAAAACTGTTTAACGATAGCTTTTATTGAAAAAAATGTTCTTAAGGAAACCGAGTCGCTATTTATCTAAAGCTTTGTTATTTCCTGATTTTCTGTTCCGTACGGGGTGAAGTACACTTAAATCACTTCAACACTATATACGTACGGTATCTTAAATATTTTTATGTGTTAAATAGAGCATATTATCTTTTAATTGCCAAAAAAAAACTGTTTTGAAAAATAGATTCTATAATAAAAATGATATAGAGAAAACGGATTGCTATTTTAATATGCAATTGAAGACGAGAAACATGTTATTATGAGTTGTCCATTATATGCAGATTAATGTGCTGTTTTGTTCAGTTATGTTTATTCTTTTTGTCGAATGTAGGACAGAAAGTCACAGGACAAAAAGTCACAGACAAAAAGTCACAGGACAAAAAGTCACAATTCAATTTTGAGATTATTTTTCTTTAAACAAGAAAACACTAATTTAAAAAATTAAATTTTTGTTTTTTCTTGAACTATTATATATGAAGCAACTTTGTAATTAAAATTTATTCAATAAATATCAATAATGATCAAATGATTGTTATGAAAACAGAATGTCAAAGTGGCTTGTTACTTAAATGGCTTCATTGTGCCAAGAAATATATCCTTTGCATCATTAAAATTTAATAAATTTTCATTTATCAAAGCTTATGAACAATTTCCTAAACTTAAAAATGAAAATATGTAATAAAAGAAAATATTTCAAGATCTTTCTCTTATATATTCAAACAATTGTCAACAAATTATTTGTGACTTTTTGTCCTATCAAATTTGTGACTTTATGTCCTGTGACTTTTTGTCCTGTGACTTTCTGTCCGTTTACCTTTTTGTCATACGTATTATAGTGTGTCAGATGACATCAAATTTGTATTTTTATTTAGTCATGACAATGTTTATTTTAACTGTCAAGATCTGGTATTATATATTAATGTTGTTAATTTAAAAAAAAGCATATGATACTGTTAGTAGAAAATTATTGTTCACTAAATTGGATGATTTAGGAATTAGTACAGAGTCTCTGGTTTTAATATACGATATGTTTTATATGTGTATTTGAATGTTTTGTGTTATACAAGTAGTGAAACTTTAAATTAAATATTGAATCTTAAATTTATAATAGTTAAAGAAAAATACAAAAATGTTTTCGAAAAATAGGTGTTTTCTTAATCAAAGAAGAATAATCTCAAAACAGAATTGTGACTTTTTGACTTTTTGTCCTGTGACATTCAGTCTATAGATTTTCTATTCATACCAAGCCATAAAACTGACACGAGTAGTTGACATCTTGGCTCAATAAACAGGATATACGTAACACGTGAATGAAACACCTGCATTAATTAATTACCTTGATTGGAATTTCTAATTTCAGATTAAAAAAAAAACAAATAATAATTAAAAATCAAAATTACCATTGACATCTGCAAATTGAAACATAGAATCCTGAGTAAAATAAGAAATAAAAGAAATGTGTATTTGCAATGAATACTTTATGGGTCAAGTCAAAGCATCGATTAGAATAGAAATAAGGAGATGAGGTATGATTGCCAATGAGACAACTATCCACCAAAGTTCAAATGAAGTTGATGTAAGTAATTATAGGCAACCGTACGGCCTTCAACAATGGGAAAAAGCTATTTTTTTCCTTTGTTGACCTTTTGTTTTATTAAAGTACTAGTATCCGTTTACTTCACATTTTATGGCAAACTTATTTAATGCATAAAATATTTAGTAATGTAAGAAATTAAGTTTATGCAATAAAAATATTTTTTGGTTCAATCGGCGACACTGACAGTTGGCTGAAGGGGGGGGGGGGGGGAGGGGGGGGGGCTGTGATTGGTCAGTAGATGGCACATATTGGATTAGTTATAAAATTTGCAATACTCTGAAATAAAGTACTGATTTCTTCAAAACATTATGAAAAGCATTAAAATATGTATTCTAGTTGAATTTTAGATATTTTCTTATTTATGTTATGTATTGTATGCACAATAATTGTGCAGCCCATTTAGATATACAGACTTCGGTCTTTCATTATTTCCGGTATTAAAATACACACAACCTGCGAAACGATTACCAAACTCGTTCTTTACAGCAACATTAGTTTTTTTTAAGACGTAGCTAGGGCTTCGTATTCAAGGACCTTTTTTATTACATACTATGTAATATGCACAACCTTCCATTGCTGTTTGATATTTCTTTTCCTGCCATGTCTGTAAAACATGGTATTAAATAATCAACTATAATTACTAATAAATATATATATATATATATATATATATATGTATAGAAGTCTATAAAAAGGACCAACCAGCAAATTTACTATGTATCGGATCGTCTAGAATAGTTGTTAAAATTATTGACACGGAAGAAGGCTATTTGTTAAGCCGAAATATTTGTCAACACGATTTAATAACAACATCTTCGTATAATACCATCTTATATTAGTATCGTTGTGCAAATCTCTAGACTTATATATATATATCTAAAAAATATCTTATCTTATATATGTTAATTACACCTTATGTAAGAATCCTGGGTTTTGATTGGTTGATAGCCAGAGTATTTTTCACCAATTTACTTTTATCAAATGAATATCGTTCATTTTTAAACAGCGCCGGGTATATGCAAAAAGGATATGCTTTTTTACCCTCTCTGCCGTGGTATTTGCCAAAAAATACTCTATCCGACTGGACGCTTGTAATGTCACGATCATCAATGCGTTTTATGTCACGATCATCAATGCGTTTTGTACGTTAACATTCGATGTAATTAAACAGATATAGCATGTTCTTGAGGGGTATTTGCGAAAAATACCAGTCTTGAGAATGAATTTCCCTCGACTTACGGCTCGCGAAATTTAACATTCTCTCGACTGGTATTTTTCGCAAATACCCCTCCTTAAGATGATATATCTGTTCAATATATATAAGTACGTCTGAAAAAGTGACGACTCTACAAGAGATTTTATCCATCGGATCACCAGCAGTGAAGGTGATACAAGGCTGAAAATACACTCTGTAAATATAATTCGTATAAAGATCAGCCCAACATTGTTAGATCTGTAAATTTGCGGAAGCAAATGTTTTGTTCTTCCCTGGCCGGGATTCGAACTCATGCTACTGAGATATAGTGGCACCAAATCGCCTTGCACTATGCCCGACGCGCTAGACCACTAGACCACCTAGGCTCTATAATAATAAAGCTTTCGGTGGCCGGGTGTTACCTTGAAGTTTCCTCGTCAGTTTTTATCTAGCGTCGTAACACAGTACATGATATATAAGGCATGAAGATATATGAACGTCTCTTTAATTCCTGCAATTCGGTTTTCACAGGAAGAATGCTAGGTACACTCTACCAAAAAATATTTTTTGGTGCCAGGGGGGTCTACCGCCATCATCACCTGCTCCTTAATAATTACATTGGTGGGGCGGTCTATCACCACCTCACCTGCTCCTCAATGATAACCTTGGTGGGGGGGGTCTACCTCCATCAAAACCAGCTACTCAATGATAACCTTGGTGGGCGGTCTACCACCACTTCCACTTGCTCCTCAATGATTACCTTGGTTGGCGTTCTACCACCAGCACCATCTGCTCCTCAGTGATAACCTTGGTGGGGCGGGCTACCACCACCCCCACCTGCTTCTCAATGATTACCTTGGTGGGCGGTCTACCACCACCACACCTGCTCCTCAATGATTACCTTTGTGGGGGGGGGGGGGTTCTACCACCATCATAACCTGCTCCTCAATGATAACCTTGGTGGGGCGGTCTACCACAACCTCCACCTGCTCCTCAATTATTACCTTGGTGGGGCGGTCTACCACCACCTCCACTTGTTCCTCAGTTATTACCTTGGTTGGCGTTCTACCACCAGCACCATCTGCTCCTCAATGATAACCTTGGTGGGGCGAGCTACCACCACCCCCACCTGCTCCTCAATGGTTACCTTGGTGGGCGGTCTACCACCACCCCACCTGCTCCTCAATGATTACCTTTGTTGGGCGTTCTGCAACAATTTATTTTATAATAAAAATAAAATAAGGAGATATGGTTTGCATGCCAATGAGACAACTATCAACAAAAGACCAGATTGTATAAATATAAAATATGAAGATGTGGTATGATTGCAAATGAGACCACTATCACCCACAGACCAAGTAATTAAAGATACCTGTCTGCACCGGTTAAAAGCTCATTAGAGCTTATGTTATGTCCTTGTTTGTATACTATGCCGACTCTAGATAAAGCTTATTTGTTATTACCGGGTGACCACTGGAATGATGGGATTGAATGGGATCATTGGCATGGATATGGCTATTCCTTAGAATCAACTTAAGATGAGGAATTAGAAAACGATAGTTTGAATAAAAATATATGTAAATGTCATGTTAATACTTTCCAAGTTGTGTGTTAATGTCATCTTGATTTTTTTCCAAGTTGTGTGTTAATGTCATCTTGATTATTTCCAAGTTATGTGTTAATGTAATGTAAATACCTTCCAAGTTATGTGTTAATGTCATGTTAATACTTTCCAAATTGTGTGTTAATGTCATCTTGATTCTTTCCCAGTTTAACGAGGTTTAAATTGAATTTTAAATTTGGTTTCAAAATTCTTCATGAACCAGCAAGCCGTTTACCACAGATTAATGGTAAATTCTACTGTAACAAATAACATTTAATATGTACGACAAGCGGACCTACATGTAGGCATACATATTACATTTGCGTCAATTTGGAAATACAAAAATATTCATTTGCGCTAAAAATAAATATTTCATTTCTGCCATATTAAAAAGAGAGACTACATTAAATTTTGGATGATTAACGAAAACATATGTGAATGTTACAAAGAGAAGGTGTTCAGTCAGTTACTACTCACGTTGGGCAACAGGAACCAGAGTTCTCACTCACGGATGAACAATTGTATTTCACCACTACTTTTTTTCCATACCGGCGACCACATAACAATATACAATCACTGTGTAAAGAGTAGAAGATACGCTTTACGGCATTTTCCTTTATGCTGGATTATGCTCCATTCTGAGAGAGAGAAAAAAATATTATAAAAGTGGTGTATATTAGATCTTATTCCATTAGAAAAAGAATATGCTTTAGACGAAGATGTATCCCTATAATCACAAACAAATCAGGCAAGAAAAAATAACCATCAAAGACGAGCGTTACATCTTGTGAAGGAATTTTAGGAATGTACGCAACTGTGTTAAGACTCGCATAAATTTATCAAGTGTCAAATCTTTCGTTCATGTTCAGTATAAAAATAATAAAATTGAGAATGGAAATGGGGAATATGTCAAAGAGACAACAACCCGGCCAAAGACTAGATAACAACCGAAGGCCACCAATGGGTCTTCAACGCAGCGAGAAAATCCCGCACCCGGAGGTGGTCCTCAGCTGGCCCCTAAATAAAAATGTGTACTAGTTCAGTGAAAAGGTTATATATGAAGTGTTCGAGTCTGAAATCTCAATTGACCTGGATAAGAGTGCATTGCCACTGAAAAAAGTGCGTGAATTCAAAGTTTTGTCTTATGGATGACACATATGAACCGTTTCAGAGAGATTTTTTTTATGAACAGAGCTGGACATTATTTCAAAATGTGCCGTATTGAGTTGCCACATTGCCCATCCTACCACATCTTTGTTTTATACTAATACGCCTGCCGAACTGACTTTAAATAAAGCTAATACTAACAATGAACACTGCCCTTTCCTGGATCTTGATATCTTTATCTTTAACGGGAAACTTAATACCAAAATTTATGATAAAAGAGATGATTTTTCATTTCCTATTGTTAATTATCAATTTCTAGACGGTGACGTTCCCTTGTCGCCATCTTATGGTGTTTATGTATCTCAACTTGTTCGATTCGCTCGTGTATGTTAGGGCGTATTTGATTTCAACGAAAGAAATCTCTATATTACTGAAAAATTATTACACCAGGGTTTTCGATATCACAAACTAGTCAAAACATTTACTAAATTTTATCATCGGTACAAGGACATCATTCGTAAATATAAATCAGCAGACATCTTATACGTTCAGGTATTTCACATCCAATATTTTATGGTAATATTCTTTACAAAGCACAAAAATGTCGGCATTCACCTCAAAAGCTAACCAAACCATTAAACAGACTTATTCGGAAAGGATATAGTTACGATACTGTTGTCAAGTCATTAAGAATTGCATATTTTGGTATTAATATTGATTCACTCATAGGGTCTTTGCATCGGAAATAAACACATTTATTCTAAAACCAGTTGTTGGCATGATACGGGTTATGTTCTTCTCAAGTATTTTATGATGGTATTGTGACAGCGATATTTTCCTCTTTGTTTTATTTCGTGGAAATTCAAACTTTATCTAAAAGCAAGCGACTATTGTTCTCGAAATTGTTAGCTTACATGTTGAGAAGTTAATCCATTTTAATCCTAGCATTGTCCATTTCTTGTTATCATATATGTGTTTTTTTTTAATTGTATTATTTGTTTGAATCATTAAGTGACAAATTTCATTATTACATGTAGTTATGATTAAGTAAGATTACGTAATTCATATTAGATCGTTTCTATGTAAATGGTCAGTTGGATACCAGCGGTCAAGCTGTACGGACGCCGTGCATTTACAGTGACATTCATTGTGTTTAGTATAGAACATTTATTGGAATTACCATTTGTTTTATCTTTTTGGAATATTACAGTTGAACTTTTATTGTAATTAATGTATTGCACTAATGTAGAAGTTATATATAAACCATCGTAAAGCTTAACTTAGTTTTGTTGACTTTAGACAGTGACTTTCCCCCAGAATTCTAAATATAACAGGAACGACGAAAACCCCTGTTATAGTATGATACTAAACCCCTAACGGGATGGATTGTACTTGATTTTCATATGATGAAGACATAATCCTTCAATCAGTTTAATTGAGGTTTGGAGCTGGCATGTCAGTAACTGCTAGTAGTCCTTTGTTCATTTATGTATCATTGTCATTTTGCTTAGTTTCTTTTGTTACCTATTCTGACATCGGACTCGGATTTCTTTTAAACTGAGTTTTACTCAATTCAATTCAATTCATTTTCAATTCAATATTTTATTGCCATATAAACTTTACAGTTTGTGCCATATAACAAAACAAATGAAGACAATAACTAAGAAACTCAATATATATATACAGGTTAAAGTAAATATAAAAGGGTCCCCCGTCCTCAGTTCTATTGACTTTTTAATAAAGGCTCCTAGTTTATTCACTTGTGTTGGTGTTGATGGGTTAAGTATATATATATAACTTTGTCATTGTCAGTGAGATTAGCAAATGAATTATCTTCTATGATAATGCAATTAAAATATGTTAATCTAATATTAGAATTGTGAGAACAATTTATTAAGAAATGTTTCTCGTCATCTAGTACTTTGCATTTTTTGCAAAGTCTCTCTTCGCAATGAATTTTAAAATGCCTTCCTTTTTCAATTAATAATGTATGAACACTGATTCTAAGTTTTGTAATTAATTTTCAAAATTCAAAATTTGAGTTAGAGAGGTAAGGTTTTATCAATAGATTTGGATCAAGTCCTTTGTAAAAATTAAGTTTACTTTTATCATCAATAGTACCAGAAGTCCAGTTCTAGACTAGTAATGGACTTCTGATAGTACTTAACTTATCAATCAACAGGTTGTTGTAATATGAGTTTATTTGGGGTTTAATATAGTTTTTAATATTTTTTAATTGCTTTAATTTATCACAGGTTTTCAGTCTATCTATATCAATGTTGGTTTCAGAAAGAATATGTTTTGCAAAAGTGAACCACGAATAGGTCCCACTAGAATCTAAAGTTTTAGTTAATTGAAAAGATTCATGTAATAAAGGATTCAAATTTGAGGTGAAAAGCCTTGCTAAATACATAATGGTTTGGGTTTTTATATGACATTCAATAGGCAGTCTTCCCAATTCATTCCTTGTACAAAAATTTGAGGCTCTCTTGTTAGTGCCAAGGGTAAACTTGCAATAACCAAGATGTAAGTTTTCTATTGGAGTCTTGTCAATAAAATTAAATGGGTCCACATTTTTTCCAGAAACCAAAGCTCTTTTTTTAGCTATGAAATATGTTATACTAGTATATGAATCTAAATATGTTATTTCAGAATTATAAGTTTATATAGGTCTCACTAAGGCATCAAATAAGTTATTTGACACTCTGATAGGAAGATCGTCAAGAGAATTAGTATAGTGCAAGCCCTATTTAGAGATGGTATGACAATTCCCGACGTTAAGATAAAGTCCACCTCTAGAAAGCAGGGAAGGGAAAATCACAATGGCATAATCATTGTTGAATTAGATGATGCAGCTCAGAAGAAAACAATATTTAGCCAGAAACGTAAACTAAAGAACAATGCCGCCTAGTGAATTATAAAAGTTTACATGGTTAAGTTGTGATTACATATGCTAAGACGGAAGTCTAAGGCTAGAGCTAGATTACAACATAAACGTAATTAAAGATGTTAAGGAAAAATACACATCACTTCGATCACATATATGAGGGTCGTTACTGATGGGTCTTTTGTCAATTTCTCATCATTGTACTCTTTATAGGATTCAGATTTTATTTTTAAAAGAATAAGCTACTGTACAATCTTATTCATTCTTTTTCATATAAAAGTTCGTCTTTGTAGTCTGAAATAAGCAATTTTCAGTCCGTATAATCTGAATTTTATTATTCATAAATGACAGTTGTATTTAGAAAAGTATTACTGTGTATAATACCGTTGGACAAAAACATATTTAACAAATATAACCATTACTTGGATTTTATCCTTGGTGTTCCTTACAAAGGAAGCTTATACTGGGAGAAGAAGAAGTAGTATTTTACCATAGGTTAATAATAATAAGTTTTAATATAAAATAAAATAGTTTGACTTACATTGTTATTCAGTAGTTGAATGATCTCTACAACAAATGGAAGTTTTTAACGACCTTGACTGACTATACAGCCCTTGCACGGTCGGTATGATCTCTATGGATAAGACTTATCCCATTTTACAAAAAGCAATGTTTGTACAAGCGGAACGATATATTAAAAACTTCCCAATTGGCCCACAGAATTGGACAAATCAGAGAGTTGCTTTCTTCGAGATTTATGGAGTCGGAAAAAAATATCAATTAAATAAAATGAATTCATCCTTTTCCAAATTTACAAAACACTTTTCGTTATTGAAATATTTCTTTTGTATTCAATTTGAAGAAAATCGAGACTTTAATGAGAAAGATCGGCCAAAAAATAAGAAAAATGTAATTTATCAGATGTCTTACCTTAGTCCACAAAAAAAAACTCATTGTAAACATACTATACACGGTATCTTAAATATTTTTATTGTGTAAAAAAGTAGCTGTTATCTTTTAATCGCAAAACTGTTTAACAATAGCTTTTATTGAAAAAAATGTTCTTAAGGAAACCGAGTCGCTATTTATCTAAAACTTTGTTATTTCCTGATTTTCTGTTCCGTACGGGGTGAAGTACACTTAAATCACTTCAACACTATATACGTACGGTATCTTAAATATTTTTATGTGTTAAATAGAGCATGTTATCTTTTAATTGCCAAAAAAAAACTGTGTTGAAAAATAGATTCTATAATAAAAATGATATAGAGAAAACCGGATTGCTATTTTAATATGCAATTGAAGACGAGAAACATGTTATTTTGAGTTGTCCATTATATGCAGATTAATGTGCTGTTTTGTTTAGTTATGTTTATTCTTTTTGTCGAATGTAGGACAGAAAGTCACAGGACAAAAAGTCACAGACAAAAAGTCATGGACAAAAAGTCACAGGACAAAAAGTCACAATTCAGTTTTGAGATTATTTTTCTTTAAACAAGGAAACACTAATTTAAAAAATTAAATTTTTTTTCTTGAACTATTATATATGAAGCAACTTTGTAATTAAAATTTATTCAATAAATATCAATAATGATCAAATGATTGTTATGAAAACAGAATGTCAAAGTGGCTTGGTACTTAAATGGCTTCATTGTGCCAAGAAATATATCCTTTGCATGATTAAAATTTAATAAATTTTCATTTATCAAGGCTTATGAACAATTTCCTAAACTTAAAAATGAATATATGTAATAAAAGAAAATATTTCAAGATCTTTCTCTTATATATTCAAACAATTGTCAACAAATTATTTGTGACTTTTTGTCCTGTGACTTTTTGTCCTATCAAATTTGTGACTTTATGTCCTGTGATTTTTTGTCCTGTGACTTTCTGTCCGTTTACCTTTTTGTCATACGTATTATAGTGTGTCAGATGACATCAAATTTGTATTTTTATTTAGTCATGACAATGTTTATTTTAACTGTCAAGATCTGGTATTATATATTAATGTTGTTAATTTAAAAAAAAAAGCGTATGATACTGTTAGTAGAAAATTATTGTTCACTAAATTGGATGATTTAGGAATTAGTACAGAGTCTCTGGTTTTAATATACGATATGTTTTATATGTGTATTTGAATGTTTTATGTTATACAAGTGGTGAAACTTTAAATTAAATATTGAATCTTAAATTTATAATAGTTCAAGAAAAATACAAAAATGTTTTCGAAAAATAGGTGTTTTCTTAATCAAAGAAGAATAATCTCAAAACAGAATTGTGACTTTTTGATTTTTTGTCCTGTGACATTCAGTCTATAGATTTTCTATTCATACCAAGCCATAAAACTGACACGAGTAGTTGACATCTTGGCTCAATAAACAGGATATACGTAACACGTGATTGAAACACCTGCATTAATTAATTACCTTTATTGGAATTTCTAATTTCAGATTAAAAAAAAAACAAATAATAATCAAAAATTAAAATTACCATTGACATCTGCAAATTGAAACATAGAATCCTGAGTAAAATAAGAAATAAAAGAAATGTGTATTTGCAATGAATACTTTATGGGTCAAGTCAAAGCATCGATTAAAATAGAAATAAGGAGATGTGGTATGATTGCCAATGAGACAACTATCCACCAAAGTTCAAATGAAGTTGATGTAAGTAATTATAAGCAACCGTACGGCCTTCAACAATGGGAAAAAGCTATTTTTTTCCTTTGTTGACCTTTTGTTTTATTAAAGTACTAGTATCCTTTTACTTCACATTTTATGGCAAACTTATTTAATGAATAACATATTTAATAATGTAAGAAATAAATTTTATGCAAATTTTTTTTTTTAACTCATTCGGCGACACTAACAGTTGGCTGAGGGGAGCTGTGATTGGTCAGTAGATATTGGATTAGTTATAAAATTTGCAATACTCTGAAATAAAGTACTGATTTCTTCAAAACATTATGAAAAGCATTAAAATGTGTATTCTAGTTGAATTTTAGATATTTTCTTATTTATGATATAGATGTAAGAAGATGTGGTATGAGTGCCAATGAGACAACTCTCCATCCAAGTCAAAATTTATAAAAGTAAACCATTATAGGTCAAAGTACGGTCTTCAACATGGAGCCTTAGCTCACACCGAACAGCAAGCTATAAAGGGCCACAAAAATTACTAGTGTAAAACCATTCAAACGGGAAAACCAACGGTCTAATCTATATAAAAAACGAGAAACGAGAAACACTTATGAACCACATCAACAAACGACAACTACTGAACATCAGATTCCTGACTTAGGACAGGTGCAAAGAAATGCAGCGGGTTTAAACGTTTTAATAGTACCAAACCTTCACCCTTTTTCTGAAACAATAGTGTAACATCACAACATAGAAAGACACACTATAAAATATCAACTGAAATAGCTTGCATTGTATGCACAATAATTGTGCAGCCCATTTAGATATACAGACTTCGGTCTTTCATTATTTCCGGTAGTAAAATACACACAACCCGCTAAACGATTGCCAAACTCGTTCTTTACAGCAACTTTATTTTTTTTTAAGAAGTAGCTAGGGCTTCGTATTCAAGGACCCTTTTTTTTATTACATACTATGTAATATGCAAAACCTTCCATTGCTGTTGGATATTTCTTTTCCTGCCATGTCTGTAAATATAGTATTAAATAATAAACTATAATTACTAATAAATAATATATATAAATATATATATATATATATATATATATATATATATATATATATGTCTGAACCAGTGACGACTCTACAAGAGATTTTATCCATCAGATCAACCAGCAGTGATGGTGATACAAGGCTGAAAATATATTCTGTAAATATAATTCGTCTAAAGAACAGCAGATCTGTAAATTTGCGGAAGCAAATTTTTTGTTCTTCCCTGGCCGGGAATCAAACTCATGCTACTGAAATATCGTGGCACCAAATCGCCTTGCACTATGCCCGACGCGCTAGACCACTCGACCATCTAGGCTCCATCATAATAAAGCTTTCGGTGGCCGGGTGTTACCTTTCCTCGTCAATTTTTATCTAGGGTCGTAACACAGGACATGGTATATAAGGCATGAAGATATATGAACGTCTCTTTAATTCCTGCAATTCGGGTTTACACAGGAAGCATACTAGGTACACTCTGCCAAAAAAAACTTTTGGTGCCAGGGGGGCCTGCCACCACCTCCACTTGCTCCTCAATGATTACCTTGGTGGGCGGTCTTCCACAATCATCACCTGCTCCTCAATGATTACATTGGTGGGGCGGTCTACCACCACCTCAACCTGCTCCTCAATGATTACCTTGGTGGGGCGGTCTGCCACCATCTCCACCTGCTCCTCAATGATAACCTTGGTAAGGGGTCTTCCACCATCATAACCTACTCCTCAATGATAACCTTGGTGGGGCGGTCTACCACTTCCTCCACCTGCTCCTCAATGATTACCTTGGTGGGGCGGTCTACCACCACCTCCACTTGCTCCTCAATGGTTACCTTGGTGGGGCAGTCTTCCACCACCTCCACCTGCTCCTCAATGATAACCTTGGTGGGGAGTCTACCACCATCATAACCTGCTCCTCAATGATAACCTTGGTGGGGCGGTCTACCACTTCCTCCACCTGCTCCTCAATGATTACCTTGGTGGGACGGGCTACCACCACCCCGCCTGCTCCTCAATGATGACTTTTGTAGGGCGGTCTGCCTCCATTTCATTATATAATAAAGATAAAATAAGGAGATATGGTATGCATGCCAATGAGACAACTATCAACCAGAGACCAGTTTGTGCAAATATAAAATATGGAGATGTGGTGTTATTGCCAATGAGACATTTATCACACAGAGACAAAATTGTGTAAATATAAAATATGAAAATGTGGTATGATTGCCAATGAGACCACTATCACCCACAGACCATATAATTATATATAACATAAGGAGATGTGGTATGAATGCCAATAAGACAACTATCCACCAGAGACCAAATGATGTAAATATAAAATAAGGAGATGTAGTATGAATGCCAATAAGACAACTATCCACCAGAGACCAACTGATGTAAATATAAAATAAGGAGATGTAGTATGACGATGTAAATATAAAATAAGGAGATGTATAGTATGACTGCCAATAAGACAACTATCCACCAGAGACCAACTGATGTAAATATAAAATAAGGAGATGTAGTATGACGATGTAAATATAGATAAGGAGAGTAGTATGACTGCCAATGAGACAACTATCCACCAGAGACCAATGATGTAAATATAAAATAAGGAGATGTAGTATGACTACCAAATGAGACAACTATCCACCAGAGACCAACTGATGTAAATATAAAATAAGGAGATGTAGTATGACGATGTAAATATAGATAAGGAGAGTAGTATGACTGCCAATGAGACAACTATCCACCAGAGACCAACTGATGTAAATATAAAATAAGGAGATGTAGTATGACGATGTAAATATAAAATAAGGAGATGTATAGTATGACTGCCAATAAGACAACTATCCACCAGAGACCAACTGATGTAAATATAAAATAAGGAGATGTAGTATGACGATGTAAATATAGATAAGGAGAGTAGTATGACTGCCAATGAGACAACTATCCACCAGAGACCAACTGATGTAAATATAAAATAAGGAGATGTAGTATGACGATGTAAATATAAAATAAGGAGATGTATAGTATGACTGCCAATAAGACAACTATCCACCAGAGACCAACTGATGTAAATATAAAATAAGGAGATGTAGTATGACGATGTAAATATAGATAAGGAGAGTAGTATGACTGCCAATGAGACAACTATCCACCAGAGACCAACTGATGTAAATATAAAATAAGGAGATGTAGTATGACGATGTAAATATAAAATAAGGAGATGTATAGTATGACTGCCAATAAGACAACTATCCACCAGAGACCAACTGATGTAAATATAAAATAAGGAGATGTAGTATGACGATGTAAATATAGATAAGGAGAGTAGTATGACTGCCAATGAGACAACTATCCACCAGAGACCAACTGATGTAAATATAAAATAAGGAGATGTAGTATGACTACCAAATGAGACAACTATCCACCAGAGACCAACTGATGTAAATATAAAATAAGGAGATGTAGTATGACGATGTAAATATAGATAAGGAGAGTAGTATGACTGCCAATGAGACAACTATCCACCAGAGACCAACTGATGTAAATATAAAATAAGGAGATGTAGTATGACGATGTAAATATAAAATAAGATGTATAGTATGACTGCCAATGAGACAACTATCCATCAGAGACCAACTGATGTAAATATAGATAAGGAGATGTAGTATGACGATGTAAATATAGATAAGGAGATGTAGTATGACTGCCAATGAGACAACTATCCACCAGAGACCAACCGATGTAAATATAAAATAAGGAGATGTAGTAAGACTGCCAATGAGACCACTATCCATCAGAGACCAACTGATGTAAATATAAAATAAGGAGATGTATAGTATGACTGCCAATGAGACAACTATCCACCAGAGACCAACTGATGTAAATATAAAATAAGGAGATGTATAGTATGACTGCCAATGAGACAACTATCCACCAGAGACCAACTGATGTAAATATAAAATAAGGAGATGTAGTATGAATGCCAATGAGACAACTATCCACCAGAGACCAACTGATGTAAATATAAAATAAGGAGATGTAGTATGACTGCCAATGAGACAACTATCCGTCTGAGACCAACTGATGTAAATATAAAATAAGGAGATGTAGTATGACGATGTAAATATAGACAAGGAGATGTGTAGTATGACTGCCAATGAGACAACTATCCCATGATGTTCAAAATTTAGTCCGTACTATGTAGATAACGACGAAGAACATCGAGTTGCGAGTACCATCACTTTGGAGCATGACGGTACTAACGATGCTACAAAGCAAACATGAGCGGAAGATACCTGTCTGCACCGGTTAAAAGTTCATTAGTTATGTCCTTGTTTGTATACTATGCCGACTCTAAATAAAGCTTATATATTATTACCGGGTGACCACTGGAATGATGGGATTGAGTGGTATCATTGGCATGGATATGGCTATTCCTTAAAATCCACTTAAGATGATGATTAGAAAACGATAGTTTGGATAAATATATATGTAAATGTCATGTTAATACTTTCCAAGTTGTTTGTTAATGTCATCTTGATTCTTTCCAAGTTGTGTGTTAATGTCATCTTGATTATTTCCAAGTTATGTGTTAATGTAATGTAAATACCTTCCAAGTTATGTGTTAATGTCATGTAAATACTTTCCAAGTTATGTGTTAATGTAATGTAAATACTTTCCAAGTTATGTGTTAATGTCATGTAAATACTTTCGAAGTTGTGTGTTAATGTCATGTAAATACTTTTCAAGTTCTGTTAATGTCATCTTGATACTTTCCAAATTGTGTGATAATGTCATCTTGATTCTTTCCCAGTTTTACGAGATTTAAATTGAATTTTAAATTTGGTTTCAAAATTCTTCATGAACCAGCAAGCCAACAGATTAATGGTAAATTGTACTGTAACAAATAAAATTTAATATGTACGACAAGCGGACCTACATGTAGACAGACGTATTACATTTGAGTCAATTTGGAAATACAAAAATATGCATTTGCGCCAAAAATAAATATTTCATTTCTGCCATATTAAAAAGAGAGACTACATTAAATTTTGGATGATTAACGAAAACATATGTGAATGTTACAAAGAGAAGGTGTTCAGTCAGTTACTACTCACGTTGGGGAACAGGAACCAGAGTTCTCACTCACGGATGTACAATTGTATTTCACCACTACGTTTTTTTTCCATACCGGCGACCACATAAACAATATACAATCACGGTATTTGTGTAAAGAGTAGAAGAGACGCTTTACGGCATTTTCCTTTATGCTGGATTATGCTCCATTCTGAGAGAGAAAAATATTATAAAAGTGGTGTATATTAGATCTTATTTCATTAGAAAAAGAATATGCTTTAGACGAAGATATATCCCTATAATCACAAACAAATCAGGCAAAAGAAATATTCGTCAAAGATGCGTGTTAATGAAATCTTGTGAAGGAATTTTAGGAATGTACGCAACTGTGTTAAGACACGCATAAATTTATCAAGTGTCAAATCTTTCGTTCATGTTCAGTATAAAAATAATAAAATTGAGAATGGAAATGGGGAATATGTCAAAGAGACAACAACCCGACCAAAGAGCAGATAACAGCCGAAGGCCCTCAATGGGTCTTCAACGCAGCGAGAAAATCCCGCACCCGAAGGTGGTCCTCAGCTGGCCCCCAAAATAAAAATGTGTACTAGTTCAGTGAAAAGGTTATATATGAAGTGTTCGAGTCTGAAATAGCAATTGACCTGAATAAGAGTGCATTGCCACTGAAAAAAGTGCGTAACTTCCGGCAAAGTTTTGTCTTATGGATGACACATATGAACCGTTTCAGAGAGATTATTTTTATGAACAGGGCTGGACATTATTTCAAAATGTGCCGTATTGAGTTGCCAAATTGCTCATCCTACCACATCTTTTTTTTATTCTTATAGACCAGACATGATAGAATGTTGTACGGGATATTCTTGCATAGCTGTTCTTGACTTGAATCTTCCTGGATAGTTTTACAGCTATAAAGTACAATGTATTGAACACATACTCCCTTTGGAATTATTACATTTACTTCCAATGGGTAGAGACCACTGCAGTTGAGGGTATTAATACAAACCGCGTTGTAGTCAGCACTTTGAAACTGACAATATTTATAGACACTCACAATTTCACCTATAATATCTGACTTGTTCAGTTCATCAATAATTACAGGCATAGTACCAAATGACTGGAGAGAGGCCATGGTTACACCAGTCTTCAAAAAAGGAGCTAAATGTAAACCTGAAAATTATAGGCCCTGTTCTTGGCCCATGTCTTTTCCTAATTTATATAAATGACATGCCAGACAACCTCAAAAGTCATGTGCGCCTCTTTGCAGATGACACCATTGTGTATTTAACAATATCATCACTTACTGACTGTCACACCCTTCAATCAGACTTACATAAATTAGAACAATGGGAGCAAGAATGGCTAATGTCTTTTAACCCAGACAAATGTGAAATCATCCACATAACAAGAAAGCATAAACCCATCATCTTTGAATACACATTACATGATCATATATTAAAATCAACAGACAAAGCAAAATATCTCGGCGTTACCATCACAAACGATCTGACATGGAACTCACATATAAATAACATCACAAATAAAGCAAATGCATCACTCAGATTTATAAAAAGAAATGTAAAAACCAACAGCATAAAAACAAAAGAACTTGCTTACAAAACTTATGTCAGACCAAAAATAGAATATTGTAGTGTTGTCTGGGACCCCTGGCAGAAAAAACAAATACAAAAAATTGAAATGATCCACAGAAGAGCTGCCAGGTATACACTAAATGAATACAGCTACCAAAGCAGTGTAACAGCCATGCTTGAACACCTAAGCTGGCCTACATTACAACAAAGAAGAAATCTCGCATCGGTCACCATGCTTTACAAAATCCAACACCAATTAGTATCCATCTCAAATATACAATATTTAGTACCATCAAAAGAACATAAATTTGTACAGCAATTCTCTCCCATAAATTACCATTTATATTCATTTTTCCTAGAACAATAAGGTTGTGGAATTCATTACCATACAAGGTAGCCTGTAGCCCAGACTTAGAATAAAATTGAGAATGGAAATGGGGAATATGTCAGAGACAACATTCCGACCAAAGAGAAGCATTTAAGTCTGGTGCAAAACAACATATATAATTATTGCTAGATCAAAATCATGTTTTTATCTATATACAAAATTAAAAAAAAATTTTTTGAAATTGTTGTAAAATATGTTCAGATTTTAAATTTTTCCCTAGTATGTGCCTTCTTGTAATCTTCCAACATATTGAAGTTAAGAAGTATTATGTAGATGTAGTGCAAGACTTTGTTTTATTCTGGTATAAAAATATATCGAAATCTTATAAATAAAAAAGGGAAAGATCCCAGATACAGATTTTTGTTACGAGCATCTCCAAAGATTCAGTTACGCTCATCAATTAGAAATTATATATATATATATCAGTCACCAGCATCCCAGCATATTCACATATCAAAAAGTTTTCGGTCGAAATATTGCAGGGATAATCATACAGTATTTTTATATTACGTAATTGTGCTAAAATTAAGATCACAACTCCCTCATAATAAGTTTACTTAGACAGGCTTTCTTTCCTCTTCCGTTAGGCCTTTCAGGTTTTTACACACTAGTACATTTTATAAGTTTAAGGACTGGTCGTTTGTAACATGAACAAGAGGCTCTCAAGAGCCTGAATCGCTCACCTGTATTTCAGAGGAGAAGATTTTTAAATGTTAGCAAACTTGATGAACAAATTGTGTAAAATTGTCTTTTAAAGGGCAATAACTCCTTAAGGGGTCAATTGACAATTTTGGTCATATTAACTTTTTTGTAGATCTTACTTTGCTGAACATTATTGCTGCTTACAGTTTATATATATCTATAATAATATTCAAAATAATAACTATACACAGTCTT
The DNA here is from genome assembly GCF_021869535.1 of Mytilus californianus. Lineage (NCBI taxonomy): Eukaryota > Metazoa > Mollusca > Bivalvia > Mytilida > Mytilidae > Mytilus > Mytilus californianus. The sequence continues at coordinate 91,638,149 of NW_026262745.1, forward strand.
CAAAAAAGGAGCTAAATCTAAACCTGAAAATTATAGGCCCTGTTCTTGGCCCATGTCTTTTCCTAATTTATATAAATGACATGCCAGACAACCTCAAAAGTCATGTGCGCCTCTTTGCAGATGACACCATTGTGTATTTAACAATATCATCACTTACTGACTTTCACACCCTTCAATCAGACTTACATAAATTAGAACAATGGGAGCAAGAATGGCTAATGTCTTTTAACCCAGACAAATGTGAAATCATCCACATAACAAGAAAGCGTAAACCCATCATCTTTGAATACACATTACATGATCATATATTAAAATCAACAGACAAAGCAAAATATCTCGGCGTTACGATCACAAACGATCTGACATGGAACTCACATATAAATAACATCACAAATAAAGCAAATGCATCACTCAGATTTATAAAAAGAAATGTAAAAACCAACAGCATAAAAACAAAAGAACTTGCTTACAAAACATATGTCAGACCAAAAATAGAATATTGTAGTGTTGTCTGGGACCCCTGGCAGAAACAACAAATACAAAAAATTGAAATGATCCACAGAAGAGCTGCCAGGTATACACTAAATGAATACAGCTACCAAAGCAGTGTAACAGCCATGCTTGAACACCTAAGCTGGCCTACATTACAACAAAGAAGAAATCTCGCATCGGTCACCATGCTTTACAAAATCCAACACCAATTAGTATCCATCTCAAATATACAATATTTAGTACCATCAAAAGAACATAAATTTGTACAGCAATTCTCTCCCATAAATTACCATTTATATTCATTTTTCCTAGAACAATAAGGTTGTGAAATTCATTACCATACAAGGTAGCCTGTAGCCCAGACTTAGAATAAAATTGAGAATGGAAATGGGGAATATGTCAAAGAGACAACATTCCGACCAAAGAGAAGCATTTAAGTCTGGTGCAAAACAACATATATAATTATTGCTAGATCAAAATCATGTTTTTATCTATATACAAAATTAAAAAAAAAATTTTTGAAATTGTTGTAAAATATGTTCAGATTTTAAATGTTTCCCTAGTATGTGCCTTTTTGTAATCTTCCAACATATTGAAGTTAAGAAGTATTATGTAGATGTAGTGCAAGACTTTGTTTTATTCTGGTATAAAAATATATCGAAATCTTATAAATAAAAAAGGGAAAGATCCCAGATACAGATTTTTGTTACGAGCATCTCCAAAGATTCAGTTACGCTCATCAATTAGAAATTATATATATATATATCAGTCACCAGCATCCCAGCATATTCACATATCAAAAAGTTTTCGGTCGAAATATTGCAGGGATAATCATACAGTATTTTTATATTACGTAATTGTGCTAAAATTAAGATCACAACTCCCTCATAATAAGTTTACTTAGACAGGCTTTCTTTCCTCTTCCGTTAGGCCTTTCAGGTTTTTACACACTAGTACATTTTATAAGTTTAAGGACTGGTCGTTTGTAACATGAACAAGAGGCTCTCAAGAGCCTGAATCGCTCACCTGTATTTCAGAGGAGAAGATTTTTAAATGTTAGCAAACTTGATGAACAAATTGTGTAAAATTGTCTTTAAAAGGCAATAACTCCTTAAGGGGTCAATTGACAATTTTGGTCATATTAACTTTTTTGTAGATCTTACTTTGCTGAACATTATTGCTGCTTACAGTTTATATATATCTATAATAATATTCAAAATAATAACTAAAAACTGCAAAATTTTGTTAAAACTACCAATTCGGTGGCAGCAACCCAACAATGGGTTGTTCGATTCGTCTGATAATTTCAGGGCCGATAGATCTTGACCAATTAAACAATTTTACCCCATGTCAAATTTGCTCTAAAAGATTTAGTCTTTGAGATATAAGCCAAAAACTGCATTTGACCCTTATGTTCTATGTTTAGCCATGGTGGCCATGTTTGTCGATGGATACAAACTTTGGATACAATTTATAAACAAGATACCCTAAGGAATATTTAGTTAAAGTTTGAAGGTAATTGGCCCAGTAGTTTCAGAGGAGAAGATTTTTAAATGGTAGCAAACTTGATGAACAAATTGTGTAAAATTGTCTTTAAAGGGCAATAACTCCTTAAGGGGTCAATTGACTATTATGGTCATATTAACTTTTTTGTAGATCTTACTTTGCTGAACATTATTGCTGCTTACAGTTTATAAATATCTATAATAATATTCAAAATAATAACTAAAAACTGCAAAATTTTGTTAAAACTACCAATTCGGTGGCAGCAACCCAACAATGGGTTGTTCAATTCGTCTGAAAATTTCAGAGCTGATAGATCTTGACCAATTGAACAATTTTACCCAATGTCAGATTTGCTCTAAAAGCTTTAGTTTTTGAGATACAAGCCAAAAACTGCATTTGACCCCTATGTTCTATTTTTAGCCATAAACTAGATACCCTAAGGAACATTTAGTTAAATTTTGAAGGTATTTGGCCTAGTAGTTTCAGAGGAGAAGATTTTTAAAATAGTTTACGACGACAGACGACAGACTACGACAGACGCCAAGTGATGTCATAAGCTCACATGGGGCCCTTCGGGCCCCGGTGAGCTAAAAAGGGGTTGGGAGGAAATTAAGGGGGGCCTTGAAAATTTTTGGGAATGGAAACCTTTTTTTCAAATTTTCAATGCTTCAGATGGGGGGAGGCATTGAAAAATATGTACAAGATTTGGGAAGTTTTGTATTTCAAACATGCAAATTTATAGCTAATTTAATGAATAAGTTTTGGCTTCAAACTTCATTTCAATGTTTTATTCGTGTGAGTCATGACCATCTTTTGTTTTGTTTGTTGGACATGAAGAATGACAATTATAGGAAATAATAGTTTTGAGGTTTTTTGCATATAATAAATACACTGATGATAATAATAATTATATCCTTACATGAATCGTAAAACTCGTGATTGAGCATATATTTCAATGGTTAAAGATGATATCTAGGAGTCAAGTGTTGAATTTTTGATATGTCTATATATGAATAATTTTCCATTTAATATGACCTTTAGATGTTGAGTCAGATGCCCCACACCCAATGCTTCCTCTTACAGGAAATTTTTTTTAAGGCACGAAAGACATCGATTTTTGTTTTGCCTCGTTCTGCTCCGCTAAATTGTTTAGATAAAAATCCTAAGTTTCAACATGTTCTTCCAGTAACTTATCAATTAGACAACACAATTCAAGTGGACAATATTGATTCAATGCTATGAATATTTGGTGATATTGCTATAAGTACAAATCTGGAAATTGAGCGAAGGTGTAATAAATGTCAATGAAACCATAACAGGCGTATCTATTAAAACAAACATTCTATATGTGCCTGTCCCAAGTCAGGAGCCTGTAATTGAGTGATTGTCATTTATTGCTGTTTCTCATATTTGTGTATTTTGTTTATTGTTTTGAATAGTTTGTTCTTGTGTTGTGCCGTTGCACCATAGTCCCAGGTCAAGAGATGGTTGGCGCCTTCAACCATGTTTAACTCCACCACTTTCTTTATGTGCCTGTCCCAAGTTAGAAGCTTGTATTTCAGTGGTTGTTGTTGGTTCATGTCTGTCATATTCGTTTTTCGTTATTTGTTTTGTTATAGAATATGCTGTTAGTTTTCTCAATTGAATAGTTTCACATTTTTCATGTCGACCATTTATAGAAGACTTTATGGTATGGGTTTTTCTCATTGTTTAGGCCGTATGGTTGACTATAATTGCTTACATCCACTTCATTTGAACTTTGGTGGATAGTTTTCTCATTGACAATCATACCACATCTCCTTATTTTTACATATCTAAATAAAGTTCCCTGAAGTCACAAACAACTTCCCAACTTGAAGCTATGTTTCCACTACTGATACTGTAAATTCAGAAATTATTGCGAGGTTTTTATTAATGCGAATAATGCGATTGCATGAGTATCGCAATAATAAGACCTCGCATTCTGATATCTAATACATATACATGTATTTCTATTCACTTTTTCCTGAAATCACAATAATTAATCTCGTATTTTTTCCAATTTTTAAAAAATCGCAATAATAAACGCATGCAATAATTTCTGAATTTACAGTACACTATTTTATTGAAAAATAATAAAAATATGCTGGAAAGGGGGGGGGGAGTTGAAATGTTCATGTCTTTGTGGTCTTGGATTTATTTTCCTTCATCAAGAAAGGGACTTGTAAAAATATAAGAGAAATTCAGATGTTTCCTCCCTTTGATTCGAGCGTCACTGATAAGTCTTTTGTAAATGAAACTTGTGTCTGGCAGCGTACAAAGTTTTAAATGTGCTATCTATGATGAGTTTAAACTCTTTTGACATTGAAATCCACGGTTTAACAAAATAAATTAAAAAATTTTCAGCAAAAAATAATATTTTATTTACATTGACAAATATCACAAAAAGAAAACTGCATTGATTGTTGCATTGAAAATAGCAAAACCAAGAATGTTACTAAAGTTATAATGAAATATTATTATTATTATATAATGTACTGTTGTTTTTTAAATGCAACAAAAGTTAATACAAAAATTACAATCTGGTATTTTTTTTACCAGGAAAAGCACAACAGTGATTAAGTGACATACTGTTGACCAACTTATAAATGGGAGTGATTTCATTTTAAGACTTCAGCAAGTAAAAAAAAAACCCAAATACAATGATGTCAAACTTGAAACATATGAGTATTAATCCAAGAACAAAAGAAATAGTGCAACTAAGTCAGCAAGAAATCTACTAGAAAGAGGTAAGCAAGAAAATAAGTTGGTTAACAGTATTTTATCTAAATGTTTAAACTAGATAGCATATTGTATTCTGGTTACACAGTTTAACAGTTTTCAAATGTTCAATGTTTTTTATCCCCACTCGTCAGACCCATAGTTCACAACATGTTTATCTTAAAAATTTGCAATTTCTTCATTTCTATTACATATTTGTGACAGGTAATCCATGTTCAAAACTACTATATACTAGAATTTACAGTCGTCACATAATGGGATAATTTGCTTGTGGATTAACTGTGGCGAGAGAAAAAAATCAAACATCATTGCAAGTGAAAAATCAAGAACAGTATTTTGTGATTTATCTGAAACTAATTATTACTGAACTTTTAACTGAAATTAATCAATATTTAAAAAGAGCCATAAGTACAACCATTTTGCCTGTTTTACACTCAAAAATATTTAATTCAACACCCTAAGGTTGATTGTGAGTGAGTATTGCGCCTTTGATTTCCAAAGATAGTTTTGAAATATTATAGACAGACGACAGTCACAATCACAACAACTATGTTGACAATGGAGGGAGACTTAAAGACAACAGACTATTAACAGTACAACTACTAGTGTATAACAGAACAAATATCAGAAAAAGGTATTGCAAATACAACATGGCAAGACTTGCAGATCTATGAAAGCATTGAAATGCAAGAAAAAACTAAATAATTATAACACAATCCAAATTATGCTAAAATATGTTAAAATGCCATCAGCTGCTTAACTTAACTCATAGCATCCTCTAGTCTTAATTGCATCACTTTTAAATCCTTATAAATAGTATAACAATTTCTGTACAAATTATATGACATTCAAAAATGTAGCACATAAAGACAAACAAACACAGGTGTTACTATTTCTGTGTTTGTGTCCATCAGTGTACCCTTCTTAGTTTTTACCTGTATTTTCACAGGTAACCAAATTAATAGTTTCTTGAATCCTCTGATAATGTAAATATAACTAATAAAAGTACTAACCATTATTTTTTGCATGGTAATTAAATATATGTAAAACATAAAACAGAATTTGCAGTCTACATGGTCTAGGCAGCAATTCCTTATACAATTTGTAAGTTACATTTTTAACTTACAAGGTACATTTATCCTTTAAGTACAATGTATCTTAACATTAGTGACCTATTTAGTCCAATATTCAATTTACTTTATTCAAAGGCATAATTAATAAAAGTAAATATAATTTCTATATATAACAAGAGGCAGAATATACCAACAGGACAATCAATAATTATAAGTCAAAGCAAAACATACACCATGAGCTAGCAATAAAAACTGCCTTGATATAGCTAAATGTGCCAAATATAGTGTGAAGCACCATCCATCATTCAATCAATGGATCTATTTATATAAGTTTATCTTATATTGAATGACAGTTTCTGCTCTAGTCATTTCTAAACTGATATAAACATATATTGAATATTTATTATTATAATACATTCTGGAAGTTAAGGATGTTCGCTCTTGTTTTTGAATTTTTGCCAGATATTTGGAATCCTCTGGTTTTATCCATGTAGTGCCATTACAAATGTTGCTTGCAAACCCATACTTTTCTTTTCATAATTTTATTACATATAGTTTAAAGGCCATATATTATGAAAATCTTATAAAATCCTTGTTATTTTTTTTATAGTTTATGAAAGAAAAAAGGTGCCAATGTTAAATGTATGAAAAATCTAGAGAGAATCAATTCCCATCAAATTTTCAATGGCTTATATCTCGAAAACAAACACACGAACCCTTTTTTCTGCTTGTTTAGTTCCTTTATTCTTATACTTTCAATTTATAAGAGTCTTTTAAAAAGCTTGTTATTTTGAAACAGAGTAGCAAACATCCTTAACTAATAAATTATACTGGGTGTCATTAATCTGTAAAAATAACCAAATTTAAAACAAGTGTGGAAACAGTAGACTGTCTCACCTAATGCATTATTTGATTTAAACTAAATGTAAATGAGCTCTGAGACTGAGATTAATTTTATATGAAACCTGTCAGATACAATAGCATCAAACACAAGGTATATCCATAAACAACTTCAATCAATACAGTAGAAACAAATGTATAAGATATAAAAGTCATTGAAACCTTAAGGCTGCCCTAAAAAGTAATACCAAAGTCTTAATTCTGAAATATTAGTATTAAGTTTGACATCGCAACAAATAATTATACTGACTCAAATTGACTAGCCGAATAATAACATATGGACATAAAAAAATAACAGCAAAGCTGTAAAACAGATCAAATAACTTTCACACATCAGATCACAACAGCAAATCTGGTCTAACAACCTATAATATATCTTTCAATGGCTACAGGTTAAAAGTCAGTCAATATGCTCTTCATTAACACAAGGGTAACAAAAAAATTGTTGACATAAAATAATCAAATATTAAACATTGTAAAATAGGTTGTTTCCCACAATTGTGTGTGGTATTAAAACCTTTTAATCACGTTTGTAATCAGATGTTTTCTCCAAACATTGTTTTGGTGGTGTATCTGGATACTGTTGAGACAGGGGTGTCAGACTTAGTAACATGATGTGTCTCTCATAGGCTTTACTGGACCTGAAGTTGTTGTCTGTTCCATGGAGACGATCCAGTACACCAAGAACTCCAAAACAGTTGGTAAACCTATAAAACAATCAAATCATCAGATACAGTATGCAATATATGTGTGTGTACTTTTGTGTATTAAGGTTCAAGCAAAAAAAAAAAGCAAAGTATGTCAGTTTAATGACATTTGTTTTGTGATTTGCTAGGGAGATTGAAAATCATTGAAATATTGAAAATGTCATGTTTATCTGAATCTACCTAGTTCTAGTTTTACATAATTTTAATTGGTTTTGTACCATTTGCATTAGTGAAATTGGGAAACCGATTTTAGTTTTCAGTGTTTTAGTAATTTCTATTGGGACAAGTATGCTTTCCTTAAAAAGAATTACTTAGCAAGCCTTAAGCCGCTGAGCTAGGGAAGTATTTCTTTAGCTCAGACTGTTAAGAGTACTGACTTCAAACACAGAGGTTCTGGGTTTGAGTCCTGGAGGTAACATTGTCATTTTCTAGTTAAAATCAAGCTCTTCCATTACAGAATCATAAATTTTGACAATGGAAGTCAGCAGTTATATTAATTTAAGACTGCATGAAATATTTATGGTAACTGTAGGAGCTAACTACCAAAAAGATAAGTAAATAAATGGAGAATGTATATATGGGCCACAGATGCCCCACTTGAAGAATATGCATGAGCCAACTTCCACATACAGATGCAGGATTTACATAGTTAACACTGTTTTGTGATTATAAGCATTGTGTATAAGTTTTATAACATTTGGTTGAGGCAAACTAAAGTTAGAGAACGTAAATGACAGATTTAGCAATTTTCCATTTATAAAGGGGCATAACGACACCACCCAATTTCAAACTTGATCTGTGCATTGTGTATAATTTTCATAACATTTGGTTGAGGCAAACTCCGTGTTGAAGGCAGTACTTTGACCTATTAATATAACGGCTGACTTCCATGGTCAAAATTTATGATTATATAACGGAAGAGCATGATTTTCACTAGTAAATGACATAAGTGTTTCTTGTTTTTTATATAGATACGACCGTTGGTGTTCCTGTTTGAATTGTTTTACACTAGTCATTTTGGGGCCCTTTATAGCTTGCTGTTCGGTGTGAGCCAAGGCTCTATGTTGAAGGCCGTACCTTGACCTATAATTGTTAACTTTTTACACATTGTGACTTTGATGGAGAGTTGTCTCATTGGCAATCATACCACATCTTCTTATTTCTATATAAAGTAGAGAACAGACATGCCAGATTTAGCAATTTTTCCATTTATAAAGGGGCATAACTCATAATTTTAATTGATTTTGTGCCATTTCCATTAGTCAAATTGGGAAACTGATTTTAGTTTTCAGTGTTATAGTAAATTCTATTGGGACAGGTATGCTTTCCTTAAAAAGTATTACTTAGCAAGCCTTAAGCTGCTGAGCTAGGGAAGTACTTCTTAACTCAGTCTGTTAAGAGTACTGACTTCAAACACAGAGGTCCTGGGTTTGAGTCCTGGAGGTAACAATGGGATTTTCTAGTTAAAATCATGCTCTTCCGTTACAGCATCATAAATTTTGACAATGGAAGTCAGCTGTTAACATTAATTTAAGACAGCATGAAATGTTTATGGAAACTGTAGGAGATAACTAATAAAAAGATGAGTAAAAAAAAATACAAAATCCAATTTTTTGCCTTTCACTATTTACCACAATCTATATCAGTTTGTTCAGCTCACAACACAACCAAAGACTAATCTCAAATTATCAACAATTGTTTTGGCCATTCTAACCCTAGTCTTGACCAAAATTAATATAAACTGTTTTATTTATTCTAACTTAAATAAAAAATATAAAAATAAGGAGATGTGGTATGATTGCCAATGAGAAAGACTGGATAGAAGGTAATACAGATTGTCTTGGCTATTCTTTCCTCCAGCTAGACCAACAGAAATATCAAATGATTTGGCTATTCTAACCCAAGGCTAGAATAAAAATAGTATAGATTCTTAAAAGTCATTCTTAAGATATTTTGTAAAACTATATATATAACATCTGATTATGACTGTGTGTGATTACACTGAGTTCACATATGACTTACTTCTGATGTGATTACACTGAGTTCACATATGACTTACTTCTGACTGTGATTACACTGAGTTCATATATGACTTAACTTCTGACTGTGATTACACTGAGTTCACATATGACTTACTTTTGATGTGATTTCACTGAGTTCACATATGACTTACTTCTGACTGTGATTACACTGAGTTCACATATGACTTACTTCTGATGTGATTCCACTGAGTTCACATATGACTTACTTCTGACTGTGATTACACTGAGTTCACATATGACTTACTTCTGACTGTGATTACACTGAGTTCACAAATGACTTACTTCTGACTGTGATTACACTGAGTTCACATATGACTTACTTCTGACTGTGATTACACTGAGTTCACATATGACTTACTTTTGATGTAATTTCACTGAGTTCACATATGACTTACTTTTGATGTGATTCCACTGAGTTCACATATGACTTACTTCTGACTGTGATTACACTGAGTTCACATATGACTTACTTTTGATGTGATTACACTGAGTTCACATATAACTTACTTCTGATGGTGGAAATCATGTGCCTCTGGTGATGGGAGGAACGGGAAATGATAACCACTGTGGGATATAGTCGTGGAAACCAGAGCAGCGAAGAACCACATCCAACCTGTAGCTAAGTGTGACCCCATTATTATTGGTCCCATCATGATGGGCATCAAGTTACTGATACAGTGCTCTAAGGGATGAGCATAGATACATATAATCCCTATTGGAGCTGTCCATTCATGGTGTAGCTTATGGAAGTGCTTATAAAGTCTGGGATGGTGCATCAGTCTGTAATATAAAACATAGATACATATAATCCCTATTGGAGCTGTCCATTCATGGTGTAGCTTATGGAAGTGCTTATAAAGTCTGGGATGGTGCATCAGTCTGTAATATAAAACATAGATACATATAATCCCTATTGGAGCTGTCCATTCATGGTGTAGCTTATGGAAGTGCTTATAAAGTCTGGGATGGTGCATCAGTCTGTAATATAAAACATAGATACATATAATCCCTATTGGAGCTGTCCATTCATGGTGTAGCTTATGGAAGTGCTTATAAAGTCTGGGATGGTGCATCAGTCTGTAATATAAAACATAGATACATATAATCCCTATTGGAGCTGTCCATTCATGGTGTAGCTTATGGAAGTGCTTATAAAGTCTGGGATGGTGCATCAGTCTGTAATATAAAACATAGATACATATAATCCCTATTGGAGCTGTCCATTCATGGTGTAGCTTATGGAAGTGCTTATAAAGTCTGGGATGGTGCATCAGTCTGTAATATAAAACATAGATACATATAATCCCTATTGGAGCTGTCCATTCATGGTGTAGCTTATGGAAGTGCTTATAAAGTCTGGGATGGTGCATCAGTCTGTAATATAAAACATAGATACATATAATCCCTATTGGAGCTGTCCATTCATGGTGTAGCTTATGGAAGTGCTTATAAAGTCTGGGATGGTGCATCAGTCTGTAATATAAAACATAGATACATATAATCCCTATTGGAGCCGTCCATTCATGGTGTAGCTTATGGAAGTGCTTATAAAGTCTGGGATGGTGCATCAGTCTGTAATATAAAACATAGATACATATAATCTCTATTGGAGCTGTCCATTCATGGTGTAGCTTATGGAAGTGCTTATAAAGTCTGGGATGGTGCATCAGTCTGTAATATAAAACATAGATACATATAATCCCTATTGGAGCTGTCCATTCATGGTGTAGCTTATGGAAGTGCTTATAAAGTCTGGGATGGTGCATCAGTCTGTAATATAAAACATAGATACATATAATCCCTATTGGAGCTGTCCATTCATGGTGTAGCTTATGGAAGTGCTTATAAAGTATGGGATGGTGCATCAGTCTGTAATATAAAACATAGATACATATAATCCCTATCGGAGCTGTCCATTCATGGTGTAGCTTATGGAAGTGCTTATAAAGTCTGGGATGGTGCATCAGTCTGTAATATAAAACATAGATACATATAATCCCTATTGGAGCTGTCCATTTGTGGTGTATCTTATGAAAGTACTTATAAAGTCTCGGATGATGCATCAGTCTGTAATATAAAAAAACATCAAATCTGAGGCTGTGTTTTAGTTTTAAATACCCGGTATACACAAAAATACAAATTCAGTTGTAAATTTATATAAATCAAATTTAAAGTCAAGGGCAGTGCAAAAGTTTGAAATATAAAAAAAATATGTTTAATGCTTCAGTCTGTGTTATAAAATAATCATGTAATTTCTGGGAAGGTGCTTGAGTCTGAATTATAAAAAGTTTAGTCTCAAATACTCCATTACTCTGAAATATAAACTTAAAATGAAGACAGTGCGTCAGTCTGAGACTCCAAGAAACCTGAAATACTTGTATTGGTTTACAAGTCTATTTAATGTATGCATAATTACTTTAAGAATGTATGTTGGTTGTGGGTTTGGTAATTTCTTTCCTTCCCAACCACCTCCATTTTACGTGTATATTTTATTTTCTTCCAAAATCTCATTCAATGTCAGTACCTTTTCGGTTACAATTTATGTTTTATAGTGACTGAGAAGGGTGAAATCCTTACGTTATTATTTCTGTATTGGTCTTGTATTTGGTCCCTGGCCATCAAGCCTCTAACCAATAAAAAGGCCAATACAGAAATAATCCTGTAATAATATCATATCATAACTGTGAGATATTTCCTGTATGGTGTATTATATATACCTGTGAGATATTTCCTGTATAATGTATTATACCTGTGAGATGTTCCCTGTATTGTGTATTATACCTGTGAGATGTTCCCTGTATTGTGTATTATACCTTTAGGATGTTCCCAGGATCTACAGAGCTTATATTACTTGTAATTTATGTGTATCAACTTTAAATAACTTGTCTATGTTTATTGTACCTGTGAGAGTAGTAAAATCCAATTTCTTCCACCAAACTAAACACAGTTAGCTCTAACAGAACCCAGGCAAATGAAGGCATCTCACCACTAATGGCACAGCCACGCCATTTCATCAAATAAAATCCAAACAATGTCATGGGAAAGGAAACAACAAATCCATTAAACAAAACAATTTTCACAGCCTTCTTTAACTTCTTTCTATCAACCTGTTTAATAAAAAGATCAAATATTTCTAAATGTGTAACATAAGACAAGAAAAGTTTCACAGTCTTCTACATTAATACATGTACAGTACAGCCTGGGACATACTCTGATAAATGGTGGCCCAAAAATTAATGCCCACTATGATGGTCCTTTCTGTCCACCATAAGACCACCTGCTATTTGATTAAAATACAAGGTATTACTATTAATCAAATCACCAGTTAATCACAATAATGGTAACAGGAACTACTGATTGCATTTTATTTAAACCATTTCTCTGTCAGAAGTCAGTTTATTGTTCTAACTGTAAATTATTTTTAAGAATCCATTATATATTGTCAGCTGAAATTAACTTTGATTCTACAATTGACTTACAAACTTTTTACCTCTCAAACACATACAACACATTCGGGGTTCGAAGTTGTCAGTGTTTTCTTCAATAATCACCCTTTGGTCCATGCATAAACAATTCTAGTACATGTATGACGTTCTTCAAACACTTGGAATACACACCCAACGGCCATGGTAAAATACTACCAAACATGCAAGAACTTTCTAGAGAGTCTATTAATAACTAAGAAATCTGCTACCAATAAGTTCTGGTAGAAAAAAAACTCAAAGAAACCAACAAAATAATATAACTTGATTTATAAAAAGGTTTGTTTACTGATACAGGTACCTGTGGCACCAAAAAGTTAAAAAACAAATGAAGTTCTTAGTTATTGGACAAGATAGTGAATACATCATTAAACCTCCTCATGACTTATAATTCATCATGAATAGATGTTTGAGGTTTTTTTTAAATCCAAATAAAGTTCAAAGCTATAAAATCATAATTTTGAATATGTCAGACAAAAGCAAAAGTTCTACATTTTTCTTGGTAAGAAAAATCATTAATGGTAATTAATGATCTTATCTTACAAAAATGGGAAATATGTAGTTTTACTATCAAAGTGAACATCAAAAACATCAATAAAATGTCAATTAAAAATCTCTAGATATGCAGCTAAAACTCCAGATGAAAATTTTCAAATCTCCAGTTATGACTTGGCAATTCAGTCACATGTCTGGAATTTAGGGGAAGATTAATTAACACATCAAAATATGGATAAAAGGAGATGTTCTGCAATTCAATGGCAAACATAACCAAAATATATCTAAAGAGTAACAAACAGTTTAAACAACAGATAGGTGTCTACACTGTTAAGCTCTAAAAGTTCTGAGTCTATAAGAGTCAACTTAAAAGTGATATGGGTGTATAATTAGAATGGTCAGATTTTAAAAGTTTTCTATACTGATGTGTGCATCCAGTTTGATTGTTATCCTCTACAAATAAAAGTATTCATTTCTTTTATTTTCTGAAATATTACTGATTGAATTCTTTCAAAATAGGTGAAAACTTGTATAGAATTGACTGCTTCGCTGAGCGCAGCTAGATACGCCCGCAGAGGTCCAACCCTGAACAGTTGGGGCAAAAATGGACATAATATTCAAGCTTGATTCAGGTCTGAATTGTAATTAAATATTTGACATATTATAGGTTTCTGAATAAATGTAGTCAAAGAACTTGAAATTGGTTATATGAATTGAATTTATATTCAATTAAACATTTCTTGCTGATGTGCAATACTTAATAAATCTGTTGTCAGACTATAAACAAATAAAGTTCAATTAATTCTCAATGTCATATTAGAAATTTATGAAAATAAAAAGGGAGCTTACATCAATAGATATAAACAATTCACCAAAGTTTCATGAGAATTGGTGACAGCATTTTTGAGTTAATGTCCGAAAACTGGAAAATCACCCCTTTTTTTAATAAATAAAACCCCACAACTCAGAAATGTAAAATGTAAAATTTATAAAATTCTAAAGGGAGTTTACATCAATACATACAAACAATTCACCAAAGTTTCATAAGAATTGCTGAAAGCATTTTTGAGTTTTTGTCTGAAAACTGGAGAATCCCCCCTTTTTTATGAATAAAACCCTGTAACTCGGAAACGTAAAATCTAAAATTTATAAAAATCGAAAGGGAGCTCATGTCAAGAGATATAATCAATTCACCACAATTTCTTGCAAGTTGGTGAAAGCATTCTTGACTTATTGTCAGAAAACTGGAAAATCCCCCTTTTTTTAATGAATAAAACCCCATAACTCGGAAACGTAAAATCTAAATTTTAAAAAAAACGAAAGGGAGCTCACGTCAATAGATATAACAATTCACCAAAGTTTTATGCAAATTGGTTAAAGCATTTTTGAGTTAATGTCCGACATGTTGATGACGGACAGACGGACAACGGTATACCATAAATGGGCATATAAAAATACATAAAATCGGCAAAAAACATTCTTACATTTGTCTTAAAAATCATCAAATCTCCAATTTCAAATCCATAGATTTATCTTAAATAAGTAAAGTTGTTAAATTATAAATTTCCATTTTAATGATATAAAATAATCATATGGTCACCGACAACATTTTTGGTGTATTAACCATTCTGTTATCTTGTTGGTAGTGAAAAACGTCGAAAATCAACGTTTAACGGCCTACAACGCAATGATGTAATGATTATTTCAACATTTTGTGGTATTTTTTCACCTAGAACAGCACTTAGAATGATGCATACTGTTAAAATGAAGTCACTGATCATATGTTATAATTTACATGATTAAAACGGAAATTTTAGTACCAACAATATAGTCTTTCAAGGAAAATCTACGGATTTGAAATTTGATGATTTAAGACAAATTTAAGAATTTTTTCACTGATTTTATGTGCTTTCTACACAAATGTTCACATATTTTGAAAGAAGTCAATCAGTTATATTTTAGAAAATAAACCAGATAAATGCATTATTATTTTGATTTTCAGTTCAAGTTCAACGAGCCAAATTAAAGTTGTATGCAAAATGGTAAGAAAATCTGTGACATAACCCATTAACTGTCAAATGACTGTTAACTTGACCTTAAATGAACATTAAGGCGGTACCAAACACCTTGACTAAAATTAATTTGGCTTGTTTACTTTTCATAAAATTTTGTCAAAATATCTTCTCTGACCCTTTGACAAAAATATAAAAATTTCAAAAAACTTGAACCACACACTATATCGGAAAAATTTCATTCAATATATACCAGTTTGACAAACACTAATTTTGATCATTGAGAAGCTTGATATCTCCTTAACAATAGAACGTGATTAAAACGTTCAGCTGATTTTTATAGAGTTATCTCCCTGTAGTGTTTTGTACCACCTTAACTGAATTCTTCCATATCACATGATTATAAACGTGTTACCCAATAGAATTGTTTATCACTTATGTAAGTTATAATAACAATAATTAATTGTTGTCAATGCATGAGTATTTACAACTTACTGGTACATTTTTGTCTTCTTGAACTTTATACTTTAGCAGAAAACCAGGTTTTCCTGTGGCATCTAAGATCAGTAATAAAGCATTGGCACCCCATATTACACCATTAGTGAATAGAATTGTTCCTGTAATGATAAATCACATGTAGTAACACTGAGGCTGATTTGTTCAGCAACTGCCACCACTTTGGCTGTTTTCTGCTCTTTGGTAGGGTTGTTGTCTCTTTGACACATTCTGCATTTCTATTCTCAATTTTATGTCATATTAGTTGTTTACTATGCCAAAGGCATATTTTTTGCATCATTTATTTTTGTTCACCAATCTTTTTTGGGTAACATATACGTAAAACGTTAAGTGTAAGGCACTTATTGCATGGGTTTAAATACATGCAAAATCGTTTGTTGGTGTGGTTCATAAGTGTTTCTTGTTTTTTTATATAGATTAGACCATTGGTTTTCCTGTTTGAATTGTTTTACACTTGTTAGTCGTTATTGGGCCCTATATAGCTTGCTGTTTCGGTGTGAGCCATGGCGCCTTGTTGAAAGTCGTACCTTTAACTTTAATTGTTTACTTTTTATACATTGTGGCTTGGATGGAGTGTTGTCTAATTGGCACTCATACCACATCTTCTTATTTATAAAAACATATTTATAAAATGTGTTATTTCATTTACTTTTTTAGCATTTCAGAACAACTGTTATGTTTAACACCCCTTTAAATTCACAAGTTTTGGGCAGTCAAAAGAGACCTTAACCAAATTTTTCTGGTTTGCTAATTATTTTTCAATTAGAGTTCAACCTTTCTTCTCAAAAACTAAACAAAGAAATCAAGTGTGCACAGTTCTAAAGTAAATGTGCAAGGCCTTCAAAAATTGCTCCCTGGAGGCTTGTAAATGTGCAGTATTTTGAAGATAACAGATAAAAGAGAGATTTTTATTGTCCATGAAATTATGCTTTTATGAATAATAAAGACAACTTTTAATTGCAGACAATAAAACACTCTATTAGAGCAATGAAGTCAAAAGAAAAGAAATTCAAAAAAAAGAAGAAAATAAGACTTTTTTACCTACCGGTATATAAGTAAAAAAAAAAATCTGAATGTCTAAGGGATATAACTCTACCTCCAACACAATTTAACTGTATCAGTAAATAAAAAACACTAGTATTACCCCTGACTGTAGGTGGGGAGGGTAGAGGGCATATGCCCCCTATGATTGAAAAAATATTTTAAGCTAACAAGTTAAAAGCCAAAAAAATCTATTTTTACCATTATTTTAAATTATGCTTCTACCCCTATCCTTGAACCCTAAATCCACCCCAGGGAACATTAACTCTTATGTGATGTCTATTTCTTATATATATGCCCTGCAAAAAAATCTGATGGGGCACAGTGAGAGATCTAATTCTAATAAAAGAACAGAGTTCTAATGTCCCCGTGCATTGCACATATTTGATCTATCCAACTTCCAAAGTACAAGGGCAATAACTAAAAAATACACTTTTCTTTGTTCTTTAAAACTGTTCATAAATATCTTAGAGAAATGAATGCTTCAGAGTAAATTCAATGTGATTTCCAATATAATTAATATTTCCAAGGGGCATAACTTGTTAAAAATATTTGATCAGCACTTATTTTCGAAGGTGTCAAAGATATTGTTTATATAAACCTATGATATAATTTTCATAAAATTCTGGCAAGAATTGTACCCATGAGAGCGCTAACAATGCAATTTTACATACAATTAATATTTCCAAGGGGCCTAACTCTTTTAAAAATAATTGATCGTCAATGATTTTCGAACTTGTCCGAGACATTGCTGATATAAACCTACAATGTATGATATAAGTTTGTTAAAAATCTGTCTAGAATTGTACATGTGAGAGCGCTAACAAGACCGAACAGACGGACGCCCGGTATTTCTATGTCCTCCTGCAACGCGTTGCGCGGGGGACAATAAGATTGGAAAATTCACTAGCAAGGTGATTTGTAACTGAAACACTGTGTGGGTACTGTACATGTAAATACATGTAATTCACAGATACAAATGTACAATTCTCTTCACCAAATACCCCTAAATATAAATCACAGGTACAAATGTACAATTCTCTTCACCAAATACCCCCAAAATATAAATCACAGGTACAAATGTACAATTCTCTTCACCAAATACCCCAAAAATATACAAACAGGTACAAATGTACAATTCTCTTCATCAAATTCCCCAAAATATAAAAATACATTGAATGTAACCTTTTCAACCAGGATTTGCTTTCTGAACAGTTAGACCTTACCTATAACTCCTACTGCCAGATCATTCCTTCCAAACAGTTAGACCTTACCTATAACTCCTACTGCCAGATCATTCCTTCCAAACAGTTAGACCTTACCTATAACTCCTACTGCCAGATCATTCCTTCCAAACAGTTAGACCTTACCTATAACTCCTACTGCCAGATCATTCCTTCCAAACAAGTCATACACACTGTCCCATAAATTCTGCCAGAAATTCCCAGATGCTCCCCAGAATTGTTGTAGATGCCTAAATATAGTAACATATTGACAGTTAAACAGTACAGAGGTCACAATATTCATACTTCTTTTCCACCAGTAACGTTTTATAAATTTATCATATAGTAGAAGAAGTATCAGTTTGAATCTCCATGTTGTGATGTCTACACAGCTGTAGCGTTCATACAGAGACATCTATTGAAATGAATATAACCTTTTGTTTAAGGTCAAAGCCGTTGAAAATGTTCAAAGAAATCTACGTTAAAATTTCAATATAAAAATTGTTCAAGATGATATGAACTCCGTTAAAAATTTCACTATTATAAAATCTTAGCTTAAAATGTTCAATATGATATATTCTCCAATGAAATATTCAATATGAAATACATGATATAATCTCCAATGAAATGTTCAATATGATATAATCTCCAATGAAATATTCAAAATGATATAATCTCCAATAAAATGTTCAAAATGATAAAATCTTGGTAGATCCATCCATTACAGAAATCTCATGTCATCATCTGATATAACATGTATTTGAGGCTCTTAATGAGAAAATGTACATAAAAAATAATTTATTAAGCTTTTTCTTTTAATAACTGGACCTCTCTCTGAGTTGTTCTACCTATCCTTATATTCGCTATAGTTGAAAGATTAGGCACATATATTTACTATATCAATAGATGTTAAGACATTGTTTTTTAACAGGCTAAAGTTATAAATGATTCCATGTATAACCCTGGTAGTCTGAAGACTTATTATTACTTACATATTAACATATATCTTCAGGTTATACATCTAAAAACTAAAGTACATTGCAGGAACTATCTAGTTCATTTAAAAATAAAATGCTTCGCTGAGTGCAGCCTGATACGACCGCAGAGGTCAAACCCTGAACAGTTGGTACAAATTTGGAAACAATATTCAAGCTTGATACTGTCTGAATTTGGATTGTGATCAAATTTTTGACATAATATAGATTTCTGACACAAAATAAATGTGGTCAAAGATCTTACAAATATATTGCGCAATACTGTGCAATTGAAGATTTCTTCTTGAAACTTTTCAAAAAATCTAAATTTGAAAATTTTGAAAAAAAAAATATGAATCCTCTGAAAAAATTGGAAAAAAAAATCCCCCGTCCCCCAACTTTTTTGAAACCCCCCTTGGAGCAATAACCCCAAAACTCGATCCTAGCCTTTCCTTTGTAGTAAGGAACCTTGTAGTACAATTTCAGAGAGATCCATACACGTAAACACAAGTTATTGTCTGGAAACTAGAAAAATGCTTGTTTTTGGCCCCTATTTCCTACATATTTGGGCAATTAACCCCAAACTCAATCCTAGCCTTCCCTTTGTGATATGGAACCTTGTGGTACAATGTCAGAATGATCCATACACTTACACACAAGTTATTGTCTGGAAACTAGAAAAATGCTTGTTTTTGGCCCTTAATTCCTATAAACTGTTGGCCCCATCACCCCTAAAATAAATCCCAACCTTCCACTTGTGGTATTAAACATTGTCTTACAATTTCAGAGCAATCGAAATACTTATACACAAGTTATTATCCTGAAACTAGAAAAATGCTTGTTTTGGGCCCTTTTTGGGCCCCTAATTCCTAAACGGTTGGGACCATCATCCCCATAATCAATCCAAAACTTCCTTTTGTGGTATTGAACCTTCTTAATACATTTCATAGAGATCCATTCACTTAAACTAAAGTTATTGTCCGGAAACCAATGTGTCTTCGGACGACGACATCATACCATTATACGATCCCAAAAAATGTTTTGCGGTCGTATAAAAATGGGGAATGTGTCCATCAGACACAGATGATGCCCCCGCTTGCATATCATATGAAGTTATAAAGGGACATAACTGAAGAACGGTAAAAGTGACGCTACCCAAATTTGTTCTTGATCTGAGTTTTGTGGTAATAAGTATTGTGTATAAGTCTCATAACATGAGGTTGAGGCTAACTTAAGTTAAAGAACAGAAACGAAAAATTCAGCAATTTTTCCATTTGTAAACTGGCATAACTCTAGAACAGTAAAAGTAATACAACCAATATTCAAATTTGATCTGTATTTTGTGGTAATAAGCATTGTGTATAAGTTTCATAACATTTGGTTAGGGCAAACTAAAGTTAGAGAACAGAATTGAAAAATTCAACAATTTTTATGTTTATAAAGGGGCATAACCCAAGAACGGTAAAAGTGACGCTACCCAATTACAAACTTGATCTGTATTATGTGGTAATAAGCATTGTGTATAAGTTTCATAACATTTGGTTGAGGCAAACTAAAGTTGGAGAATGGAAACGAAAAATTCAGCAATTTTTCAATTTGTAAAGGGGCATAACTCTAGAACTGTTATAGTGACGACACTAATTTTCAAACTTGATCTGTGTTTTGTGGTAATAAGCATTGTGGATAAGTTTCATAACTTTTGGTTGTGGCAAACTAAAGTTAGAAAACGGAAACCAACTTTGGGACGTAAATACGGACGGATGTACAAGGGTAAAACTTAATGCCCCCTCTGCTACGGCGGGGGCATAACTATCTAATTCTAATATCTGTAAAGGGAGCTTCTTTAGTTTTCACAAGATACGAAAATATTACATTTTATTGCTTCCTACAGTTTGTGGGTTTTTGGGGTTTTTTTTGGTGGGGGGAGGGCGTCCTTTATAGGTAAATGCTAAATTTATTCCCATATATATATCATTAGTAAGTGATTTAGAGTCAATAATATTCCATAAACTTGTCAACTGTTGAAGTCTACTTATTGACTGACAATTCTTGATATTACTGTCATGACTGTTGTCCCATAGTCTACAACTATGTTGCTACAAAATACTCACCATACAACAGAATTTCTGAATGCTATAAATATCAAAAGTGGTGATCCTATAACAAACAAGGCTTTCTTTACAGAGTCAACAAGCTGAACTCTTCTGTTTTGATCTGTAACCATGTTAACTGGTGGTGAAGGTTGTACTTCAGCCATCCTCTGTAAAAATAAACAAAAATAAACAATGAATCCATCAACTGTTTACATAAACATGAAACAGTGTTGACTCCAAAGAACTTTTGTATGGTGCCTTGATTAGTGTGTGATATTCAACTGATTCATCTTTTGTGTTATGAATTTGTGTTATGCTAGCTTGTAATGCAATGCTGGTTAACTTACTTTAAAACATATAACCTTTTAAATGTGTCAGTAAGACAAGTGTCAAGCCCCTGTCGCATCCTTATTGTTGCCTAATTGCTAAATGAACATTTTTCAGACTTCCTTTAAGTTAAAATGGTTAAGGGGGACATAGACTGGTAACACTTGTCTGATTTGATGGATTTATAGTGTGGCTATCAACACCGATAAATACATAATGTAGTATTTTGTACATGTATTTGTTGTATGGGGAGAGTCAGTCATGAAATTGTTCTAGCCAAATAGGTACATACTAGATCTATACTTAATTCTGTGAAAAGTTGGTCAACATGCCATGGAACGAAAAACAAACTCCATCTATAGGCCATCATCATACATTAAGGTACACATACCAAAAATCATATTTATATCTATACGCAGGTTTAGGGGGAGTTTAGATTCTGTGAAAGTTTCATAAAATTCTTTCAAATGGTTTAGGATCCCTGAGCAGTTGCTGATACATAAGTGGGACTTTTTATATAAAATATGTTACCGGGTAATTGCACACACACTTGTATGATAATCAAGTCCCAGAAGGTTGATACATGTACCCCTATGGAAAAACTTGGTTCATGCTGATTTGGTGAATTACTTATTGACCCTCAGACTGATCATTTGCTGATGAGATGCTTGAAGGTATAGTTTGTTGTGTCCTGCACAGAGAGTGGTCTTTAGGAAGCATCTTCATTCTACGGTACTTATACTACTATTACTCATAGTAAGGCCTTTTCATTGAAAAAAGGTTAAAATTCTGATTTTTTTTTTTTATGATTTATGACTTTAAAACACAATGGCAGGCCAAAAACTGAAAATACAACTCATGATCTAATAGCAATGAATATTTGGACCTGCATAGTCAAATTATGTTTTATAAAAATTAATTTACAATTTTGACTTGCCTATAAACTACACGTATTTAATGAAAATTTAATAAAGACTTGTTTATGTTTTATAAAATGGGATGAAAACACTTTATTTGATTTCTTAAGTAGATCTATATGGGGTCTTGAAGACTTTTTAAAAAAAATTCTCATATCATATGAAAGCTGCTGTCACTTTATATAATTCTACAATTGTTTGTGTTATTGTTTGTATTTGATCATCAGGTCATCATGTGATCATGTGATCATGCCGTAACCATTTTATGTTAACATGTTTGTGCAATTAATATTGTCTATTAATGTCTCAAATTTTGGTAACATATTAACTGCAACATTTTGATACAGGTCAAATATTTTTTGCTTAACATTAGTTGACTTGTTGAAGTCATGTTTTGTTTTCAGGTAGCTGCAGTGTCTAAATGTTCGACGATAAGATTTTTCTTAAACTTCTGTAAAAGACTTCTGGGTCAATGTGCTTTCAAATTTCAATATAAAAAGTGGGGGTCACAGACCTTGTTTCTTTGTTGAAATACATTGAAATGAACAAAATCACAGTTATTCATAAGGTTATATAGAAAAAATCTAATTATTCCTTATTGAGGAAAAATTAAACAATAGAATTAGTTAAAATTCAATGAGAGAATTGCTTTTCCTAATTCCTTCCGAAATACAAAATAATAAAATGCTCCACTGGGCGCAGCTTGATACGACCTCAGAGGTCGAACCCTGAACAGTTGGGGCAAGTATGGACACAACATTCAAGCTTGATACAGCTCTGAATTTGGATGGTGATTAAATATTTGACACAGCATAGGTTTCTGACACAGAATGAATGTGGTCTAAGAACTTATATTTTTTTAATTTACCTATTATGGTCCAATATCCAAAATCTAAATACATGGTTAGATTCAGCATATCAAAGAATCCAAAGAATTCAATTTTTGATGAAATCAAACAAAGTTTAATTTTGGACCCTTTTGACCTCAATGTGGACCAATTTGATAACGGGGCCCAAAAATCAAAATACATGGTTAGATTCAGAATATTAAAGAACCACATATATTCAATTTTTGTTGAAATCAAACAAAGTTTAATTTTGGACCCCAACTTGGACCAACTTGAAAACTGGGCCCATAATCAAAAATCTAAACACATGTTTAGATTCAGCATATCAAAGAACCCCAAGAATTCAATTTTTGTTAAAATCAAACTAAGTTTAATTTTGGACCCTTTGGACCTTAATGTAGACCAATTTAAAAAAGGGAACCCAAAATTAAAAATCTAAATAAACGGTTAGATTTGGCATATCAAAGAACCCCAATAATTCAATTTTTGATGAAATAAAACGTTTAATTTTGGACCCTTTTGACCTCAATATGAACCAATTTGATAGCGGGGCCCACAAATAAAAAATCTAAATACATGGTTAGTTTCAGCATATCAAAGAACCCCATATATTCAATTTTTGTTAAAATCAAACAAAGTTTAATTTTGGACCCCAATTTGGACCAACTTAAAAACTGGGCCCAAAATCAAAAATCTAAATACATGTTTAGATTCAGCATATCAAAGAACCCCATATATTCAATTTTTGTTAAAATCAAACTAAGTTTAATTTTGGACCCTTTGGACCTTAATGTAGACCAATTTTAAAAAGGGGACCCAAAATTAAAAATCTAAATAAACGGTTAGATTTGGCATATCAAAGAACCCAAATAATTCAATTTTTGATGAAATAAAACGTTTAATTTTGGACCCTTTTGACCTCAATATGAACCAATTTGATAGCGGGGCCCACAAATAAAAAATCTAAATACATGGTTAGATTCAGCATATCAAAGAACCCAATATATTCAATTTTTGTTAAAATCAAACTAAGTTTAATTTTGGACCCTTTTGACCTCAATGTGGACCAATTTGATAACGGGGCCCAAAAATCAAAATACATGGTTAGATTCAGAATATTAAAGAACCACATATATTCAATTTTTGTTGAAATCAAACAAAGTTTAATTTTGGACCCCAACTTGGACCAACTTGAAAACTGGGCCCATAATCAAAAATCTAAACACATGTTTAGATTCAGCATATCAAAGAACCCCAAGAATTCAATTTTTGTTAAAATCAAACTAAGTTTAATTTTGGACCCTTTGGACCTTAATGTAGACCAATTTAAAAAAGGGGACCCAAAATTAAAAATCTAAATAAACGGTTAGATTTGGCATATCAAAGAACCCCAATAATTCAATTTTTGATGAAATAAAACGTTTAATTTTGGACCCTTTTGACCTCAATATGAACCAATTTGATAGCGGGGCCCACAAATAAAAAATCTAAATACATGGTTAGTTTCAGCATATCAAAGAACCCCATATATTCAATTTTTGTTAAAATCAAACAAAGTTTAATTTTGGACCCCAATTTGGACCAACTTAAAAACTGGGCCCAAAATCAAAAATCTAAATACATGTTTAGATTCAGCATATCAAAGAACCCCATATATTCAATTTTTGTTAAAATCAAACTAAGTTTAATTTTGGACCCTTTGGACCTTAATGTAGACCAATTTTAAAAAGGGGACCCAAAATTAAAAATCTAAATAAACGGTTAGATTTGGCATATCAAAGAACCCAAATAATTCAATTTTTGATGAAATAAAACGTTTAATTTTGGACCCTTTTGACCTCAATATGAACCAATTTGATAGCGGGGCCCACAAATAAAAAATCTAAATACATGGTTAGATTCAGCATATCAAAGAACCCAATATATTCAATTTTTGTTAAAATCAAACTAAGTTTAATTTTGGACCCTTTGGACCTTAATGTAGACCAATTTGAAAACTGGACCCAAAATTGAAAATCTAAATACACGGTTAGATTTTGCATATCAAAGAACCCCAATAATTCAATTTTTTATGAAATAAAACAAAGTTTAATTTTGGACCCTTTTGACCTCAATATGAACCAATTTGATAGTGGGGCCCACAAATAAAAAATCTAAATACATGGTTAGATTCAGCATATCAAAGAACCCCATATATTCAATTTTTGTTGAAATCAAACAAAGTTTATTTTTGGACCCCAATTTGGACCAACTTGAAAACTGGGCCCAAAATAAAAAATCTAAATACATGTTTAGATTCAGCATATCAAAGAACCCCATATATTCAATTTTTGTCAACATCAAACTAAGTTTAATTTTGGACCCTTTGGACCTTAAAGTAGACCAATTTGAAAACTGGACCCAAAATTAAAAATCTAAATACACAGTCAGATTTGGCATAACAAATAAATAAATGTGGTCAAAGATTTTACAAATCTAATGCGCTATACTGTGCAATTAAAGATTACTTCTTGAAATTTTTCAATATTTGAAATTTGAAAAAAAAATAATATTTGAAGAATAATTGTTTTTAATTTCTGAAATCTGAAATGAGAAAAAATTGACCCCCCCACAATTTCTTTTTACCCCCCCCCCCCCCCCCTTTTCCCCCAAAAAATTCTTTCCCTCAAGATATGGTCATAATCTCAATTCAAATTACCAATGTGCTAACTTAATCTTTAAAATATGGTGTCAAATCTTTCATATGGATTTTTTTGTAAAAAAAAAAAAGATGCAACATTTGCAGATATTTTTACTGGTCTTCCCTTCCTTTATAAATATGCATTTCTTTAAACATAATTTAAAAGCAGTGTAAGGGAAGTAATCAAAACGTATTTGGATTACCTCCCTTACACTGTTTTAAATTGTCTTAATTGTTCATTAACCATTACTTTATACATAATTTAAAAGCAGTGTAAGGGAGGTATTTCAAATGATGTATTTGATTTATCTCCCTTACACTGCTTTAAATTATGTTTTGTACTAAAGTATTTGTCCATTAACAAGGACAACCTTTTTTTCCCCTTTTTTGCCCCTAATTCCTAAATGGTTTGAGCCATAACCCCCAAAATCAATCCCAGCATTCCCTTTGTGATATGGAACCTTGTGGTACAATGTCAGAGAGATCCATACACTAACACACAAGTTATGTCTGGAAGTTACAAAAATGCTTATTTTTGGCCCCTAATTCCTTAACTGTTGGTACCATAACCCCCAAAATCAATCCCAACCTTCCTTTTGTGGTATTGAACCTTATGGTAAAATTTCATAGAGATCCATTCACTCAAAATAAAGATAGAGTGCGAAAACCAATGTGTCTTCGGACGACAACGACGACGACGACGACTAAGCCAACGTCATACCAATATACCTCACAAATTTTTTTGCGGTCGTATAAAAATAGGGGGTCACAGGCTTTATTTTCTTGAAAAATGAAAAAAAATTTAATTGTCCTATCAAATTCAGTATAATTATCTGCCCTTGATATTAAAAGATTTTTTTCTGAAATTTTTCAATACACTTAACGACACTTAATATTTTGATAGTATAATCTTAAAATTTAAAGTTTTAGATGTTTTTGTTGTATATTGAATGATACATGGTAAAAAAAAATTAATCCACAAAAGTATTTTTGCATTGCAACATGCCCAGAATTGATGCTCAGAAAAAGACACCTGATGCATGATCTACCTTAAACTAAAAGTTTAACCCTTGAAACATACAAAATTAACATAGGACATAGGCAAAATCTATTTGTAGATCATATATTTTTAAACAATTTGGCAACTTTATCTACCGTAGTAGACATTTGTGCTTTGTAATTTTATTAGCTGCCAGTATTTTGTAACTGTACATGCATATGAATTCAGATTTAAATACAGAATATATATTTAAAGATTTTGTTTTCTGTTCAGACACATAAATTGCTTTGTATATATATACAAAACATTATTAGTGTAATCTCAAATAATCAGTTCATAGTATTGCGCATCATTTATTTTATAACCCATACTAAATTTTTCAATGTTAGAATAATTAATATTAATTGATATTCAGTTTTTCAAGGTATTTAAAAAAAATTTGATTTTATTATATCAATAAAATCTTTGACTTTATCTGTTTATTTATGTATAAATATAAAAATAAACAGATGAGTTATGATTGCCAATAAGACAACTATCCACCAAAGTTCAAATGAAGAGGATGTAAGCAATTAAATGCAACCATACGGCCTTCAACAATGAGAATAAATTGCTTCGCCGAGCGCAGCTGGATACGACCGCAGAGGTCCAACCCTGAACAGTTGGGGCAAAAATGGACACAATATTCGCGCTTGATACAGGTCTGAATTTGAATTGTAATTCAATATTTGATATATAATAGGTTTCTGACACAGAATAACTGTAGTCAATAACCAAAAATTCAGGCTACCAAACTACCCTTACTAGGAATGTATATCAATATTGAATTAACACATTTTTAATTTTAGTTTATTTGGCCTAATTATTTTTTTCTCTCCATTTAATACTAGTATATATATATTTTTGTTTGTTTGCTTGGAAGCAGATTCTTGTTCATTTTTATACATAGGACTACAGAGTTGGCATACGTGGGTTCGATTTCCACCATTGGTACATGTAGATGTACATGATGTATTGATATATATATATATCGGCTGGTGCAAAGAGGGTAAATTGGCCAAGTGGCCTCATGTCACATCTGTTGTTCCTGTGTCTAAAAATTCAATCAGCCACATCTAAGTCCCCTGTGATTGCTTTCTTCTTTCTTAGTTTTTTCTTCGAAGTTCAGATATAACAAAACTATGGTAATAATTGTGAAAATCATTATGGTTTTAAATCTCGTTTATTGAGATTTATACTCTGGCTGCATTCCCATATGCTCCATTATACAGTTATAGCATTTGTATAGGTTAAAATTAGTTATACAAGCCAGAGACATATATATACATTTGTATATGAATGTCTCTGTACAAGCTAAGGTTAAACATATTAAATTAGTTAGCTTTCATGTCGATCCGGCCCCAAGTCGATCTGTCCCAAGTCGTTCCATCCCAAGTCAATCCTGCCACATATTTAAAGTCGATCCGTCCCAAGTCAATCCGGTCCCATATTTAAAGTCGATCTGGCCCAAATATAAAAAATATTTATCAGGAATATGGATAAAGATATATATGAATTCACTTTTCAGTGTAAATCATAAATGTTTATGAATTTTATAATATTACAAAAGGTACACATGTAGATGGTAAAAATGTTGGCCTTTGACGAATACTTGAACATTAAATTTTCATAAGATGAGACATTTATTTGAATATGTTTTTTAAATTTATATTAAGAATTCATATAAAAATATATCAATATTTTTATATAAAATATTTGAATTCAAATCAATTTATCACCTTTAATGAATACGGATGATTATGCAGTATGTTGATTATGTTTTTATATTACAAATTTTCAAGACTATTGAGTATGCATAATTATAATCATAACATATATAACAGAATTTAGTACCATCAACATTAATCGGCAGTAATTAGCATTTTTCAATTGACAAGTCTTTCAACTGGTGTAATAACAAATTGTTACATACACAACTGTACAAGCCGATCCCCAAGCTGATGTATACAAACTTTGTTTTTGTTTAAAGTTATAAAAACTTCTCAAATTGAGAAATGTTGTTTGATTTGCCAAATCCTTTCTATAAAAGAAGAGACATGATGGGTTTTTCTTTTAGTATATCACAATTCGATGGTACAAAAAATAAAAAAAAGAACACAGAGAAGACAGTGGTGAAAAGAAATAATAGTACATTTCTTCTTCATGTTACCTGATAAAATATAACAATTAATTATTAGAACTTCAAATAAAAGACCTTGATGCTTAAGTAAATTTTATCAATCATGATTTTAATTGAATTAAGTGATTACGACTGGAGTTAATTTGGTTCACGATCATCAGACAATTGTTGAATAAACAAACCAATTATATACATGTAGACTATTGATTTGATTTAAAAAAGTCATTATGATGATTACATAATTATATGTTCTATTGGATTGTAAATATCTATTTATCTCTTCTATGTGTGAATTAAATAAAAAAAAATTTCCCAATGATATTCCAAGTTATCTGATGCTGCCTCACAAACAGTACCAATCATGATACTCATTTCGTATCGATTTAAAATAATTCATCTGAATGTTAGTATTGTTACTCAAATATTAGGCATACTTCACTTACCTGCTGTCATTAAGCATCGATACTTTTTATAAATTCCGTTTATCCTGATTTAAACAGGTTGGGAACAAACCCTCTACATGGTGTTTTTACCTGTATAGAGGGATAATCCTTCTATAGAAGGATAAAATTATCCCTCTATAAAGGGGTATTTTTGTTTAGACTGGATTTAAAGCAAAATAGGGCAGATTGGCATTTTCTAGTTATATTGGCTATAATCTATAGCATTGAATGCATCAATAAATGCGCTTTATTAAAAATTGGGATGCCCAGTTTTTTGCTAAAGTGACAGAACTTGAAATCTATTGTATAGCTATCTGAACACCTGATCAACAACAAAAGGGACAGTTGACCTTTAAATTTTATGTTAAATCTAACAATACAAATTCTGTTCAGTGAGGCATAACTGAGTAGAATTTACCTGATCATCACAGCTTTCAATTATGATGAACAATAGATTGTATATTCAGTCAGTTTAGCAGTAAACTGGGCATGTACAAATTAAATTAAGTACATCAATTGATGCATACAATGCTATAGATTATAGCCAATATGACAAGAAAATGCCAATCTGCCCTATTTTGCTTTAAATCCAGTATAAACAAAAAAACCGATCTGTAGAGGGATAATTTTATCCCTCTATAGAAGGATTATCACTCTATACAGGTAAAAACACCATGTAGCGGGTTTGTTCCCAACCTGTTAAATATGTCAACAAATCCTTCAAATTTAACATAAATTAGTCATTAATTTATTATGGGGCCAGATCGATGTAGGCTGGATCGACTTGGGCAGGTTAGGTTTGGGGCCGGAACGACCTGATACCAATTAGTTATACAAGCTAAGGTTAAGCATGTTAAAATTAGTTATCAAATACAATGTTGTATAACTCATTAACTGGAGATATAATTATAAAGCTAGTCTAAATTGTTGAGTTAGGGAAGACTTTCCTTGGCTAAATCGGTTAGAACGCTTCCTTTAGATTAAGGGTTCGAATCCCGCTGGTACCATCGATATATTTTCACAATAACAATAACAATGTATGTAAGGGGTCCAAAGTTCACCTTGACAATAATATACTCATTACTTGCATTTGGGTGTGCACATATTTGTGACAGTTTATACCATGCTATGAATATTTATTTAAGGAATAATATTATTTATCCAGCAAGTATTCTTTTTTAAGAACAAATATACATACTGTCATTTCTCCTACTTACGTGTAGAACTGTACCACTGCAAACACACTCGTGGTTACAAAAAGTTGTTTATTTATAAACGGAAACTGATCTTTGACATGCGCACTTATATACGAAAACAAACAAGAGGCTCATAGTTTACAAATAAAAAATAACATTTGTTAGCGGTCAGTAATTATATATTTAACAAAAGTTATTTCTATTATACCTATGTAAATCTAACGCAGGAAAGCACGAAAATAATCGAAATTAAACTAAAACAAAAACAAAAATAACGGATTTCTTGGGGGAAAAGGGGAGGGCAAAATAATGGGCGTGTCCCCAAGTACCTAGGTTGAAAATGTATGGAAATACATACTGTCCAAAGGAAAAGATGCACTAATGAATGATTAACGTAAGGGCTTTCCCCTTAATTATTATTATCAGTAGGCGTATACGAAATTTGTGTGTTCCAAGTTGAATCCATATTCGGCTGGTTTTTATGTTTTTATTCACCAGTATTTATATTTTATGAAATTCTTTTCTTTTCTTTTATAAATGTATATATGTTAATTGTTTTAATCAACCTAATCTTTGAAATCATTTCGAGTATAGTATGTTTTTTATTGAAGTTATAATTAAACTGTAATTATTCTGCCCTAATACGGGCAGTGTGATAAAATTACTTGTATTTGTATTTGAATAGCGCGCTTCAACAGAATATAAAACATTCTAGAGCCACTATGACTCGTTCAAGTGTTATTTAGTTGTGATAGGTACACATAACGTTAATGTGTTATACAATTTGTATTGATATAAAATATTGAACTGAGGTCTTTGAGCCAATAATTAAGCATTCGTGTGTGAAATATGAAAATGCGTAAATTAAGATGTTTTATTTCTAAATTCCGAATTCATTTGTATTACAGTTGCAGTTTGACCTGTAATTAAATATATATAAAAATGCAATCCTTCATGTTTTTTTTTTTCTTTTTTATATATGTTGGAACTCACTTTTTGTAAAGGTGTGAAGATATCTAGAAATGAATCTCGCGAGGGTTTAACTTTTGATTGGTTGGTCAATTCGCAACATCACTCAAAAATGTGG
This sequence comes from Mytilus californianus, assembly GCF_021869535.1. Taxonomy (NCBI): domain Eukaryota; kingdom Metazoa; phylum Mollusca; class Bivalvia; order Mytilida; family Mytilidae; genus Mytilus; species Mytilus californianus. The sequence goes on from NW_026262745.1 coordinate 91,670,142, forward strand.
TGGTTATCTGTTGTATGATAGGAAAACCAATCAGAACTATTGAAATACTCCCATGGGTTATGTGGAGATATATACCCTCATATTTTTACAATTATAGAAAGTTGAAGGAATTACGGTACATGTCCATATACCATACGTCAAACTCTAAATCACATCGAGTACAAACAAGTCTCCGTACCATATGTCAGGCTCTATATCGCCCCGAAAACAGAAAAGTTTCCATACCATACATCAAGCTCTAAATTGCCCCGAGTGTAGACAAGAGTCCATAATATATATCACGCTATAAATCTTACCGAGTTGAAAAAATTCTCCATACCATACCGGTATGTCAAGTTTGAATCGCAGAGAGTGCAGAAATGTCTCTTTAATATACATCAAGCTCTGAATCGCCCCGAGTGTATACAGGAGTCCATACTATATATCACGCAAATATGTCAAGCTCAAAATCGCACCGAATACAAACGATTCTCCATACCATCTATCAAGCTCAAAATCGCACCGAGTAAAAATAAATCTTCTAACCATTTTTCATGCTCTAGATCGCCCCGAGAACAGACAACTCTCCATATCATATGTCAGGCTCTAAATCATAACGAGTACAGACAAGTCTCCATACCACATATCAGGCTCCCAATTATAACGAGTACAGACAAGTCTCCATCCCATATATCAGGTTCCCAATCACAACGAGTACAGACAAGTCTCCATACCATGTGTCAAGCTATCAATCATAACGAGTACAGACAAGTCTCCATACCATATGTCAAGCTCTCAATCATAACGAGTACAGACAAGTCTCTATGTCAAGGTCTCAATCATAACGAGAACAGACAAGTCTCCATACCATATGTCAAGCTCTCAATAATAACGAGTACAGACAAGTCTTCATACCATATGTCAAGATCTCAATCATAACGAGTACAGACAAGTCTCCATACCATATGTCAAGCTGTTAATCATACCGAGTACAGACAAGTCTCCATACCAGATGCCAGGCTCTCAATCACAACGCGTACAGACAAGTCTCCATACCATATGTCAAGCTCTCAATCATAACGAGTACAGACAAGTCTCCATACCATATGTCAAGCTCTCAATCATAACGAGTACAGACAAGTCTCTATGTCAAGCTCTCAATCATAACGAGTACAGACAAGTCTCCATACCATATGCCAGGCTCTCAATCACAATTAACGCGTACAGACAAGTCTCCATACCATATGTCAAGCTCTCAATCATAACGAGTACAGACAAGTCTCCATACCATATGTCAAGCTCTAAATCATAACGAGTACAGACAAGTTTCCATATCATATGTCAGGCTCCCAATCATAACGCGTGCAGACAAGTCTCCATACCACATATCAGGCTCCCAATCATAACGAGTACAGACAAGTCTCCATAACACATATCAGGCTCTCAATCATAACGAGTACAGATAAGTCTCCATACCATATGTCAAGCTCTAATTCATAACAAGTACAGACAAGTCTCCATACCATATGTCAAACTCTCAATCATAACGAGTACAGACAAGTCTCCATACAATATGTCAGGCTCCCAATCATAACGAGTACAGACAAGTCTCTATACCACATGTCAAGCCCTAAATCATAACGAGAACAGACAAGTCTCTATACCATATGTCAGGCTCCCAATCATAACGACTACAGACAAGGCTCCAGACCATATGTCAGGCTCCCAATCATAACGAGTACAGACAAGTCTCCACACCATATGTCAGGCTCTAAATCATAACGACTACAGACAAGTCTCCATACCATATGTCAAGCTCTAAATCAATACGACTACAGACAAGTCTCCATACCATATGTCAGGCTCCCAATCATAACGAGTACAGACAAGTCTCCATACCATATGTCAAGCTCTGAATCATAACGACTACAGACAAGTCTCCATACCATATGTCAGGCTCCCAATCATAACGAGTACAGACTAGTCTCCATACAATGTGTCAAGCTCTCAGTCATAACGAGTACAGATAAGTTTCCATACAAATGTCATGCTCTAAATCGCATCGAGTAAAAATAAGTCGTCATACCATACGTCAGGCTAAATCTTAACGAGTACAAACAAGTCTCCGTACCATATGCCGAGCTCTAAATTGCACAGAGTACAAACAAGTCTCTATATCTTTTCAATCTATAAATCGCCCCAGAAAACTAAAAATTCTCCATATCATGTATCAAGCTCTGAATCGCAGCTAGTGCAGAAATGTCTCCATATTATACATCAAGCTATAAATCGCATGCAAGTGCAGACAAGTCTCCATACCATATAAAAATAAGGAATTTTGATATGATTGCCAATGAGACAACTATCCACCAAAGTTCAAATGAAGTGGATGTAAGCAATTATAGGCAACCGTACGACCTTCAACAATGAGAAAAGCCCATACCGTATGGTCGGCTATTAAAGGCCCTACATGAAAAATATGAAACAATTCAAATGAGAAAACTAACGGCCTAATTTATAACAAAACAATTTACGAAAAACAAATATGACAGACATGAACCAACCACAACCACTGAACTACAGGCTCCTGACTTGAGACAAGCACATAAAGAATGAGGCGGGGTTAAACATGTTTGTGAGCACTCAACCCTCCCCTAACCTGGGACAGTGTTGTAACAGTACAACATAAGAACAAACTATAAAAATCAGCTGAAAAAGGCTTAACTCATCAGATGGATACAAATAGAAATACATCTAACAAAAACACAGAGTGGACGTGGACGAGTACTTATACATCCCCACAACAAAAAGACATTTAGTACAGATCAGAGAGTACTCACAGTTACTGACAGCTAGTTCAAAGCCAATAACAACTAATAAAGATTTTCATGTATCTAAGACTAAAATATCAATCAGTATACATCCAACATCAAATGGATTTAGTGTAAAGATGCCATTAACAGTCAGAGAAAAACATGACATTGAGCAATGCCAAACTATAAGTATCGACAGATTGTAGTACCGTGAGAGTACATATGTGCAATATTTAGTATGGTTTTAATTTACTGATAACAAAATCAATATTTATACCAATAAAAACAATATTCAAAGATTTAATTACAGTGTTGAAAAGGTAACCTTTTATAATAAGTTTATTTAAAGAATTGATATGTTTACACGGATCGCATCTAAATTTCCGGGCTCGGTTTACAACATCACCGTAAAATTTAGGATGTGCTATTCCGTTTGAAATAAGTTTTCTACAGGCACAGCCAATTTTGCAGACCAAATCTTTGTATCTATTGGAGAATTTTAGTAAAGGTTTTAAGTAATTTGTGGTAACGAAATCCCTGACTTAATAATTTACAAGAAATACATAGATTACGCTCATTGAAATCCAAAACGTCACTACAGACACGAGCATAGCGAACGAGTTGGGATATATAAACACCGTTAGACGGTGCCAAAGGAACATCACCGTCCAAAAAGGGAAAATTAACAATAAGGAAAGAAAAATCATCCCTTTTGTTGTGAATTTTTGTGTAGCGTTTCTGGTGTAATACTGAAATATCTAAATCTAGGAAAGGACAGTTATTGCTGTTAATATTTGATTTATTTAAAGTAAGTTCCTTTGTGTAATTTTCAGCAGTATATTTAGAGAATTCTTGATTATTTAACGAAATACATCATCAAGATAACGGTAAGTGTTGTTGAATTTATCAATTAAATTGAATTTAGACGGTTCTTTACTGAGTTTGGCCATGAAACTGTGATTCAGTAAAGGAACAAGTCTGCTATTAAAGGGGCACAATTGGTGCCCATAGGAATACCTACAACCTGTCGATAAACTTTATTACCGAAACGTACATAAATGTTGTCAAGGAGAAAATTTAGTGCTTTAATCATCTCATCACACCTCCAGTAAGTATATCTAGCATATTTACCTTTCATATGCCATTCTCTAAATCGCCTCGAGTACAAACAAGTCTCCATACCGGTATGTCAAGCTCTAAATCGCCCCGAGTACAAACAAGTTTCCATACCATATGTCAAGCTCTATATCGCACCGAGTACAAACAAGTTTCCATACCATATGTCAACTCTATATCACACCGAGTACAAACAAGTTTCCAAACCATATTTCAAGCTCTAACTCGCCCCGAGTACAAACAAGTTTCCATACCATATGTCAACTCTACATCACACCGAGTACAAACAAGTTTCCATACCATATGTCATGTTCTAAATCGCACCGAGTACGAACAAGTTTCCATACCATATGTCAAGCTCTAAATCGCACCGAGTACAAACAAGTTTCCATACCATATGTCAACTCTAAATCACACCGAGTACAAACAAGTTTCCATACCATATGTCAAGCTCTAAATCACACCGAGTACAAACAAGTTTCCATACCATATGTCAACTCTAAATCACACCGAGTACAAACAAGTTTCCATTCCATTTATCAAGCTCTAAATCGTCCCGAGTACAAACAAGTTTCCATACCATTCATCAAGCTCTAAATCGCATCGAGCACAGACAAGTCTCTATACCATATATCATGCTCTAAATCGCACCGAGTGCAGACAAGTCTTCATACCATACGTCAAGCTCTAAATTGTCCCGAGTGCCGACATGTCGACACCTGACAAAGATCATGACTTTGGACATACAAGAAGTGACAGAGGCAATACATGCATTAAAAAATGGTAAATCTACTGGATTAGATTGCATTTCAAACGAAATGCTCAAATGTAGTGAGTTAATTTTGCTTCCATGTTATGTAAAACTATTTAATATTATATCATGCACTGGTTTTTATCCAAAACATTGGAAAACAGGGTATATTATACCAATATTTAAATCAGGTTCAAAATATGACCCTTCTGATTATACAGGTATTGCTATTATAAGTTGTATTGGAAAGTTGTTTAATTCCATTCTTAATAATAGATTTGATAGTTATTTGACTAAGTTTAATGTAATTTCTGAATCACAGATTGGTTTTCAGAAAAAATCAAGAACAGTAGATCATATGTTTATTTTGAGGACCCTAATTGAAAAGTGTATAGCAAACAAAACTTACTTATACACATGTTTTGTAGATTTTAGGAAAGCTTTTGATTCTGTAGTTCATGAAGCCTTGTTGTTAAAACTCCAAAACATTGGGATAGGGGGTTATTTTTATAATATTATTAAGAACATGTATAATAATAATTGTTTACAAGTAAGATTAAATGATAAATTAACAGATAAACTTAAAGCTAACATTGGAGTTAGACAAGGGGATAATCTAAGTCCCAATCTTTTCAAGATATTTGTCAATGATTTGCCGTGTATTTTTGATGATTACTGTGTACCAGCTGAAATAGGAAGTACAAAACTTAATTGTTTAATGTATGCCGATGATGTTGTGATTCTTTCTACTAGTCAAACAGGTTTGAGTAGATGTTTAAATAAATTAGAAGAATATTGTAAAAGTTGGTGTATTCAGATTAATCTTAAGAAAACAAAAAATGTAATTTTTAACAAAGGTGGTAAAATGATTAAAAGTAACTTTTATTTTAATGGTGAACCAATTGAGAATGTTAGAAATTATAAATATCTAGGTGTTATTTTTTCTGCTTCTGGAAGTTTTTCTACGGCTAGATATGATTTGTATCAAAGGGGATTAAAAGCTTTTTTCAAGTTAAAAAGTACTTTCGGTGAAAACATCCCAAAAATTGATAGTTGTTTACATATCTTTGACCATACAATAAAGCCAATTTTAACATATGGCTCAGAAATTTGGGGAACTTGTAATTTTAATTTTTCAAAATGTCAAACAAACAGCCCCTTTGAAATTGAGAAAAAATTTAGTAAGTTTGATTGCGAGAACTTAAGTTTAAAGTTCTACAAATACATTCTCGGGGTAAATAAAAAGTCATGTAATTTAGCTGTTATGGGAGAGTTAGGTCGTACTCCATTGCATATTGAAATCATTTGTTCTATTCTTAAATTTTTACAAAGAATTAATAGTTTAGAAAAGGATCATTTGTTAAAACAAGCCCTATTCACAAGTATTGACACTCACAAATGTAATAAGTCATCTTGGTATTCTAATATTGTATATATTTTAAGATGTATTGATGTTGATATGGAAAGTTTTGACATTGAAAAAGTTAAAAATATTTTGATTAGTAGATATAGGATTTACTGGAAAAATACTATAGAAGATAATGCAAATGTTAAAAAAGGAAAATTGCGTACTTATTTTAAATTTAAAAACATCTTCAAAAGGGAAGCATATTTATGTCAAGTTAATAAATTTCAGTATCGAAAAAGCTTAACTCAATTTAGAATCAGTGCTCATCAGTTAGCTATTGAGAAAGGAAGATATAAAAAAATCGATAAAGATAAAAGATTTTGTGGGCAGTGTAAAATATGCAGGTTGAAGACGAGTTTCATTTTTTAATGGAATGCACTGCTTATGAAAAGGAACGGAATTGTATTCTTAATGAAGTATGCATTCAATGTAAAAACTTCCCTTTTATTTCAAAGTATGAACAATTTATTTGGTTAATGTCATGTGAGTCTGAAAATGTTAATATGTCAGTGTCAAGATTTATAAGTACTTGTTTTGAAATAAGAGAAAATTTGCATTCCGGTAACTAACTAAATATACATGTAGTAGTGCTGTTACAGTAGTTTATTTATTTTTATGTATTAGAGAGGGTTAATATTCTATTTTATTTATTTTCAAACACCATCTGGTATGGAGTATAGTTATTTAATCATTTATTTTTAATGTAATATATCTAAAAAATTACTGTATAATTAATACTATATATATATGTATATGCTCGGAAACGGGCCCTTTAATTGGATTCAATAAATATTCTTATTCTTATTCTTATTTAACATTTTACAGGATCAGATTACTAGTGGTTTCGTTGTCATGTATTGACAGTTCCTTTATGATATTAGAAGAAATATTACAGTTCCCGACGAGATAAAGGGTATAGAATATGTGTTCCAACAGGAACAGATATTTTCGAATTGTTAATAACAAAGTTTTCGAAGGAATTTCTGTTGGGAGGAACACATATACGTTGACATATTACCGTATCAAGCAGTGCTCTGAGTTAATCATGCATTCATATGGAGTATATATCTACCAGTTGATACGATACTCCAGGGCTTGTATTTCCTATCATGACTTCCTTGATAGTGGGTTGCTGCTAACAAGGAAGCTATATCAATCCAAGAGTTCCAAGTGGTAAAGTTGAAATTAACCCTTTGTAAATTTTACGGACGCCATCACGAGTTGGTTGACCGTTATTGAATATCTGTTTCACAGATGAAGACGAATATGTTCCAATTGCCGTAATCACAATCCCGTCCTTTTCCACGAATGTGACTAATCACAAGGTTTGCACTTACATGATCTACATGTAGAGCAGGATCTGCCTAGTTCCGGATCACCTGAGATCACCCCCGGTTTTGATGGGGTTCGGGTTGCTCTTTAGTTTTCTATGTTGTGTTTTTGTGTACTGTTGTTTGTCTTTTGGTCTTTTTCTTTTTTGTCATGGCGTCCCTTTGGTATCTTTCGCATCTCTCTTACATTCAAATATTGGCTGCTGTACTTCTTATAAGGTATTAAACAGCATTGTCATGAGCGGTTAAAACATCATGACCTCGTGCAATAACTATAGAAAAATATTAGCAGAGTATGAAAAAAATAATAATGCGTTGTTATTTACTTAAAGATATAAGTCAGCGTACAATTTTAACCCAATGAAATACAAGAAGCAAGAATCTTACATCCAAGGTATAATTGTACATCAATAAGTCTGTTAAACCAAAGAGAAAGATCAGAAGGACTAATGTATAATATCGATCATTGGAAACTATTCTTTTGAATTATAAATTTTTATTTAGTCTCACAATTATTTTTCATAGTTTGTGTCGCGAATTCCCGACAATCAAACGTATGTATGCATTTGTAAATGAAAATAATGGTAATTATAGTCAATGAGCCAGTAAGTCTACAACCGAATGTGCATAGGCGGATCCAAGGGGGGCGCCCCCCCCCCCTTTGTGGAAAAAATTTGGTTGATTGTATAGGGTATAGGGAATCACTGCAGCATGAGTGTAGCGGGCTCCCTCTTATGGCAGTCAGTGCCTCCCCCCCCCCCCCCCTTATAAAAAGTTCTGGATCCGCCACTGATGTGACTGAAATAACTAGTACTGTTACAAATAAAACACGAACAGATTTGACTGAAATAACTAGTACTGTTACAAATAAAACACGAACAGATTTCATGAGAGTTCTTTATAAAAGATACAAATGTAAGCTATAACAATTACTATATAGCGATTTAACAGAACACTGACCAGCAGTGTATCAACAAGATAACATTATCAAAGATTGTTCATTTAGAAGAACACTAACTACACATGTAGCAGTGTATATTTACAAAATAACATTATAAAAGAGTGCTCCTTTAGAAGAACACTGACTAGCAGTGTACTAACAAAAAAACATTATCAAAGATTGTTCCTTTAGAAGAACACTGACTAGCAGTGTACCTACAAAATAACATTATCAGAGATTGTTCCTTTAGAAGAACACTGACTAGCAGTGTATCAACAACATAACATTATCAAAGATTGTTCCTTTAGAAGAACACTGACTAGCAGTGTACCAACAACATAACATTATCAAAGATTGTTCCTTTAGAAGAACACTAACTACACATGTAGGAGTGTATATTTACAAATAACGATTTCAAAGAATGTTCCTTTAGAAAAACACTGGCTACACATGTAGCAGTGTATTAACAAAATAACATAATCTCAAAGATTATTCCTTTAGAAAAACACTGGTTACACACGTAGCAGTGTATCAACAAAATAACACTATCAAAGATTTTTCGTTTAGAGAAAATACACTGGCTACACATGTAGCAGTGATTTAACAAAATAACATGATAAAAAATTCATTTAGAAGAACACTGGCTAGCAGTGTATCAAAAAAATAACATAATAGATGGCCCATTTCAAAACTCAAAATCAAACTTGTAGTTCACAAAAATGTTTGACAAATTAAACTTCAAAAACAACTTCATGCTGATTTTCAAAGATTAAGGCGAAGTTTACGTATTTGGCCTTTAAGAGTCAACATACAGTACTTTTTGGCGCTTTTTATATACATTATGTACATTTATAATCTTTGTAATTGGCTGTATTTCTGAAAGTATAAATGATACATGATAAAGTCATGTGTTCCATACTCAGATTCAGTTCAAGAAGATCTAAATGCATACACGGACTGTTGGACAGTTGTCTCATTAACATAATACCGTATCTCCTTATTTTATATACTTAGTATACATGTATGTACCATTTCATAAAAATCTGAAATATCTCCCAATGACGTATACTTCGCCTTAATCACGAAATAAACTAACATATATTAAAGGTTTAAAATGTATTCAAACATACATATGGTCCAATTGATTTCGTTTTGATCAATTGAAAATGCATGTGGTCAATCTTCCGACAAAATATAAATAAATATTACGTTTGAAAATTATGCATAGTCAATATAATCTGGTCTTTGGTCCATTTGTTAAAGATATATGACTAATGCATTATTAAACTTGTTCCACACTTATTATAATTTTCAACATAAACATTATTTCAGTATCACATTAAAACACTCAGACATTCATTTTCTCTCTAAAGGGACGATCGGATACACATTATTTATGGCTAGTCCACTCCGAATTGAATACTTGCTCTTTCTGAACCTAACGCAATTATCATTTAATTTGTTTTTATCTAAAATGAACATTTCAGCAAGCGATACTGAGAGGAAAGCATATTTTAGATTTACTTCTACAATACTACTGTTTTCAGGAGCGAGAAATAATTTTTCAACACCCAAAAAATTGAACATTTCTGCAAATTGTGGGGCAAGCGATGACATTTTAAAAATGAAACTGCTGATTTCATTTAACTTGAAGGGCGCGGTAATTCAGAAAGTCAACAGGGAATGGCGGTAACAACAAATTAAGGTTTCCAAAGCGAGCAAGCGAATCCGAAATACACTAAATCAATTTGGAGTGGCCTTCACGTGAGTATCGGACATTTGTAATGGACAATGGAACATGGTTCAAATCCAGCTCAAATCGTTGATAGAGGCCATCTAAAACTAGCAGCGATGTGATGTAATGCTTCGTGTCAAAAGGCTCAATGTGACTTTGGGACGAAGAACAGCAATATAAGCGCTGTTCTTTTGTTTGTTTTGTGTTTTCATATGCGCGTAGTGGTTTTGTGTCATGAATTAATACATCATATCTTTTCTTTTTTTTTTTATCAATATCAACGATTTTCTTCCTGTTTCTAAAACTAAGACAAATTTATATTTTCTGGCTAGGTTTATATGATATTGTATATATCTACCTACATCATAACAGTTACAGGTGTTGTCATCTTTAGGCTGGAATAAAAATGCGTAATACGATAAAGTAAATTGTCTCCCTCGTATTAACCAATCAAAATCTGGCATTTTGACATGAAGTATAACACATATTGTTTTCGTAACATCTGATAAAAGTTAGATCATTATTAAAACAACATACAAATATCCCCTTACTTACCAGGCTATAATAATTACAACAGTCACACACACACACACACACACACACACTCATTAAAACCTTAAAGCTGCATTGTCAGGTACACAAGGCATATTTATATCACATAAACTAACAGACAGTGGGTTGGGGTCATTCGGTGAGTACGGTGGTGGAGGGGAAGACGGTAGTCTCTCAATGACGTCATGTCCGTTATATGGCGGTGGTTCTGTGGGTCCAGAGTATATCGGTAAGATAATGCTTAGCGGGATATCGGTATCTGTAGTTTCTAACTCTTGAAGAGATGGATTAGGTGGACTATCCCCGTGGCTTACTCTGTCTGTTCGAATCACATTTTGCCGCCGCCTCGCAATTTCACGTCTCCCTTCTTCTGAAGTTACATCCGGGTTAATAGTTCGACTTCCCGGTCGACAAGAACATCGTCTAGAAGACACACACAAACAAATAAGCACAACACTTCCGGTAAGCAAAACTAAACCACCTATTATTCCACCGACGATTTGTGTTGTTAGAGAATGTTTTTTTGTTTTATCGTCTTCCTTGTCTCCCTTGTCACAGGCCCAACGTAAATCATCTGAAAAAATAAGAGAAATATGACGTGTTTAATAAAAGGGACACCGAACGTTCATCTTCCTCGTCACAGGCCCCACGTAAATCATCTGAAAAAATAAGAGAAATGTGACGTGTTTAATCAAAAGGGCGCTGAACGTTTATCTCCCTTGTCACAGGCCCCACGTAAATCATCTGAAAAAAATAAGAGAAATATGACGTGTTTAATAAAAAGGGCGCCGAACATGCATCTTCCTTGCCACAGGCCTTACGTAAATAATCTGAAAAAATAATAGAAATATGATGTGTTTAATAAAAAGAGACGTTCATCTCCCTTGTCACATTCCACATGTAAATCATCAGAAAAAATATCAGAAATATGACGTGTTTAATAAAAAGGGCGCCGAACGTTCATCTTCCTTGACACAGGCCTTACGTAAATAATCTGAAAAAAATAACAGAAATATGATGTGTTTAATCAAAAGAGACGTTCATCTCCCTTACCACAGGCCTCATGTAAATAATCTGGAGAAATAACAGAAATATGAAGTGTTTAATAAAAAGGGCGCCGAACGTTCATCAGAACATAAAAAAAAATATTACTTACATGGATGAATATGAGATTATTGATGAACCAATGTAGATAATATCGGAATTTTATTTTAATTGTTATCTGTCCAAAAGAAAAATGTGTTTTTTAAGTTTATGAATTACATTAAATAATAGAAAATCACTACTTTTTTGCTGTAATTTTGCGAATTTTATTTTACGGATGTAACATTCATTTTTACCTTAAGATAGTCCTGCTTATGTTTCACTCTTGTAAACAACTATTTCCTGCATTGTCCTGCGTTTTGTTTAACATAATTTATTTTTTTATTTCCAATTATAACCAAGTGTCAGGATATTCATTTTTAGCTCACCTGGCCCAATGGGCCAAGTGAGCTTTTCTCATTACTTGGCGTCCGTCGTCCGTCGTCCGTTAACTATTACAAAAATCTTCTCCTCTGAAACTACTGGGCCAAATTTAACCAAACTTGGCCACAATCATCATACGGGTATCCAGTTTAAAAATTGTGTCCGATAACCCCGCCTGCAAACCAACATGGTTGACATGGCTATAAATAGAACACAGGGGTAAAATGCAGTTTTTGGCTTATATCTCTGAAACTAAAGCATTTAGAGCAAATCTGACATTGGTAAAATGTACATCAGGTTTAGATCTATCTGAATTGCTGCCCCTGAGTTGGTAATTTTTATGAAATTTTGCAGTTTTTGGTTATTATCTTAAATATTATTATAAATAGAGATAAACTGTAAAACAGCAATTATGTTCAGCAAAGTACGATCTACAAATACGTCAAATGACCAAAATTGTCAATTGACCCCTTAAGGAGTTATTGCCCTTTATGGTCAATTTTTAACAATTTTTTTCGTAAATTTTTGTAATCTTTTACAAAAATCTTCTCCACTTAATCTATTGGGCCAAATAGAATTAAAATTAGCCACAATTTTTAATGGGGTGTCTTGATTGAAAAATGTATCCGATGACCCTGCAATCCAACCAAAATGGCCGCCATGGCTAAAAATAGAACATAGGGATTTACTATAGAAGTCCAAGGGAAAATGGTAAAAAAAAACAATTTCAAATGGTCACAGCTTGAAAACTAATTTAAATAATGATAAAGGGTCTTCAGTAACTATTGCAAGACTAGTTATACTAGTGGGATGACCTGCTTTCAATTTAACTACTGGGCCAAATTAAACCAAACTTGGCCTCAATCATTATAAGGGTATCTGATACTATTTATTATGATTTTAACCTTATTTTACATGATTTCCAAAACCACAGTAGATACAGGTGAGCGACACAGGCTCTTGGGAGCCTCTAGTTGAAATACCTCCCCCCCCCCCCCCCCAAACCGAACTTAGTATCATATGACTATCCTCCAACAACAACAGAAACACTAACCTTTTTCTCCGGATACGTAGGTAAATGTGAAGCCTTCATATTCTACGTCTTTGTCAGAATAAAATTCAAAATATAAGACACCATCCTGACTTATGATATCGTCTGGAGCTGTAGGTCCACAGTATGTATCGATCGGTCTACTTTTATTATCCTCACCTAAAAACACAAAAGAAATCTATCCAGTGATGTGTATCTTCCTCATCAATAAACACAAAAACAATCTATAAATATATTATACTGGAAAGAAATATCTGGGTTTATCATGCAATTTGATTGGTTGCCTTGACAGGGCATATAAGGCCATATAACCTGTGAACAAAATCGAAGATCAGAACGGTATATAATATATATATATATATAATATAATATTATTAATTCGTATATTTTAACTAATTTGATTCGTTCAGGGATAGTCACATGTTAAACTATATTTTCGAAGGTAGACAGAAAACGGCGGATAGCAAAAAGCATATTGCATAGCAAAAAGCATATTGCACGGTTATTTTTAGAATATCTAAAAACCGATATACTTTGTGACGTCATGTAATAAATTTCATGATATTGTTAAAAGTTTTATTAAAAAATATCTTTGATCGATAATTTGAAGAAAAAAAATCTTCAAATACATAGGATGTTAAAAAACAAACATAAAAAAATATATGAAATAACAACTAATATGTTGTTATTGTCTAGGAGACAATATGATATCTATAAATTTCCAACAAAATCAAACGACGATTTTCATACAAATATGGTCGGAAATTAATAATATAACAATTATAGCCTATGTATGAGGTCAATACAGGATATATCGACCCAAAGAAGTATATCGACCTCGGACTTCGTCCTCAGTCAATATACTTCCTTCATGTCAATATATCCTTGTATCGACCTCATACCAAGGCTATAATTGTATAATATAATAGTTGTTCGGCCTTCACAGGGGATATGGGCTCACATTCCCTGTCAGTGCCTTATATCCACTTCAGCTGACGGATCAGGAAATATAAAACACTGACAGGGAATATGAGCCTATATCCCATGTGAAGATCCCGAATAAAATATGATGTATCTACCATGTGTGTCCTTACCTACAGGTAGCCTAAAAACTAGCATGCAATATGTTTCTGGTACTAACTTCATCAGGTATGATCAAATACAATTAACCATTGGAAACATCAGCAACAAGAGAAATAAATTTCACACCGAAAGGTAAATAATACTCATACTCAGCCTTCGGCTGTTTTCTGCTCTTTGGTCGGGTTGTTGTCTCTTTGACATATTCCCCATTTCCATTCTCAATTTTAGAAGAGAAATAAATCAAATTCCGTTTAATATATAGTATACACACCGTCGTATATAATAAGTTTGTCGTGATCACAATATTGATGAGGTTCCAACATAAAACTTTCAAAGCAAATCTTCACTTCGTTTTTTGGTTTATCAGCTCGTATCTGCCAACAATGAAAAAAGTCCCTAAAATAGAAAAAGACACTATAGATGTTATTATTATTGTACTCCTGTGTCTGCATATAAAACGTGCCTTTGATATCAACAACGATTTCATATTAAATCAAGGAGTAATTTTACTACTTTGGTTATAACATGTATTATAATCAAACAATGTACTCTTAATGGAATAAAAGAACAGAGTTCCAATGTCTCCCGCGTTGCACATATTTTATATTTCCGAGGGGCATAACTCTTTTAAAAAAAGTCGATTGTCCACCATTATAGAATTGTCCGAGATATTGCTGATATTAACCTATAGTATAAGTTTTTTAAAAATCTGGCAAGAATTGTACCAGTGAGAGCGCTAACGAGACCATTTTCCATAAATTTAATATTTCCAAGGGGCATAACTCTTTTTAAAAAAAAGTCGATCGTCCACCATTGTAGAACTTGTCCGAGATATTGCTGATTTTAACCTATAGTATAAGTTTTATAAAAATCTGGCAAGAATTGTACCCGTGAGAGCGCTAACGAGGCCATTCTCCATAAAATTAATATTTCCAAGGGTCATAACTCTTTTAAAAAAAAAGTCGATCGTCCACCATTATAGAACTTGTCCGAGATATTGCTGATACTAACCTATAGTTTAAGTTTATAAAAATCTGGCAAGAATTGTACCCGTGAGAGCGCTAACAAGACCGGACGGACGGACACACGGACGGACGGACGCCCAGTATTTCCATTCCCCCGCAATGCGTTACGCGGGGGACAAACATATCAAAAGAAAAAGATTATCAACGGCTAATTTTATGGACTATGGTCGGATATAACCATAATCCATAAACGTTTTACCAATCCGTATCATAATCGTATAACCAATAAAAAAGCGGAAAAGGGGAGACAATTATTCGCAATTTACCAATCCGTATCATAATCGTATAACCAAGGATTTGTATATTAAGACTTACTTACTTTACAAATCCTTGGTATAACCAATAAAAAAGCGGTAAAAAGGGAGACACTTATTCGTAACTCATTTGCAAAGATTTTCGAAAAGTGCCGGCCCTCACACGACTTGTAGTCACACATGAGTATAATTAACTTCCGGTAGCATTCGACATTGCGGTAGCTTTTAATTTAGCAACTCTGTAACACAAAAGATACAATGAAATATAAAATGTGTTCAAATGGGCATTAGCTACGAGATATAAAAAAAATATGATGTTTTTTGTTCAATCATTAATGAAAGTGATATAGTGAAATAATAATTCGCTTTTAGCAGCTAAGTTTGTTCAATTTTGTCAAAACAAGCTAAGAATCATCGCTGATGAATTATTCACTTGCAAGTGAACAATTCGACCTCATTGAATCCGTATTCATGTGACCTTCAATTTAACCCCTTAGCTGGAGATGTGTTACGCGTGTATTCATATATTAAAAGGAAAAGAATGTCAACATTGAAAGTGAAAAAAGGATGAACCATTTGGTTGACTGATTCGATCCACAAAAAACATTCTTATACAGGTAAAAACGATGATAAACATTCTTTTTAACATACAATGTGAAATCAAACAGACCTAGAAAAATCCAATTGCACGTGGTCGCTATATCTGTTTATATTTATATTTATGGTTTGATTTTGTTCACAGGGTATATGGGCTCATATGCCCTGTCAAGGCAACCAATCGAGGTCATCTCGATGGTTAATTAGATGACGTCTAGACAAAAAATACACACGAAATGTTGATACATATTATCGAGTCCATGCATTGTTAATTGTTTATTTTAGACTTTTTGTAATTGGATGTATGTTTTAGCATGTTATAAATCAAATATGAGAATTTGAGTCAAATCGATGAGCATGAATTTGACAGCTTATGCCCCTTTAAGAAGCTATGTTTAAGTATATATTATACTTAAGTAAAATTTGGACCTTGATCGACGTTTAGTAATGCTGTGTTTTTAAACCAATATATACATCACCATTTGTAAATACATTTAACTTACTTTGGATAAGTACTACCATGTACTTGTGGTAATGTAAAACTTGTGGCATATGGTTTGGCTATATAATATTCACACTTCTGCTTTTTCCAACACATGGCTATATATTAAAGAAAAATAATACATCACATTACATGAGCATAAAAATTTATAAAACCTAGTTTATTATATAGAGGTTTTTAAAGCCAGTTGAAAAATATATCAGGCATATGAAGTACAATAAAATGTAATACATTAAAGCGAGGATTGACACAACAAATTTATTTGAGATATCACATATTTTATTTTTGGCAAAGAAAAGCTATAAAGTGTGAGCTTTGTCCAGTATATGAATTTAAAGCTAGGGATTCTATTGGTGCGATTTGAAGAAGCACCAAATTGGATTATAAAGGTTTCTACTGTATAATTCTTTAAAAATGAGGTGATTGGCTACCATGGCAATGCTAATAACTGTATTTTTTATATGGACCATTATGTTTCTACATGACTGAGCATTCATTTTGCAAAGTTTCATGAAAATCTATTGCCACAGGTTTCCATAAAATTTTGATACTTACATACATGTAGAATGGCTCGTAAATACATTTAAACAATTCTATTAAAACAGATCAACAATGGATTCCTCCGTAGACATAACTATGACAACAACCAACTCACCAATGGATTCCTTCGTATACATTACTATGACAGCATATCACCATTGGACCCCGTAGACATTACTATAACAGCATATCACCATTGGACCCCGTAGACATTACTTTGACAATAAGTCACTAATGAAGCATCTTTTCATGCATTGCTATGAGAACCTATCACTATTAGACCCCTTTGTAGACATAACTAAGATAATTGTTCCCCAATTGACCCCTCGTAGACATTACACAAATAGACCCCTAGCTCCGTAGACATTACTTTGACATCAGATCACCAAATGGTCCCATTTACATAGTGATTTTTTTTACGTGATAAAATGTACCGTAATGTATTTATCTTTCCAACATGTGCCTTACATTTATTTACCCTGTATTCAATCAGACCTTTTCTGAACACGTGTCTTACATTTACACTGTATGCAATCAGAAATAATCCCAACACGTTCCATTCATTGACCCCGTATTTAATCATACTGGATCCCAATACTTGCTTTTCCTTACCCTATATTCAATCAGACTGCCTTACATTAACTTTGTATTCGATCAGACTTGTTCCCAACAACTGCCTTACTTTTACCCAGTATACTATTCAAACGGACTTGTTCCGAACATGTGCCTTACATTTACCCTGTATTTTATCATACTTGTTCCGAACATATGCCTTACATTTACCCTGTATTCAAACAGACTTGTTCCGAACATATGCCTTACATTTACCTTGTATTCAAACAGACTTGTTCCGAACATGTGCCTTACATTTACCTTGTATTTTATCATACTTGTTCCGAACATATGCCTTACATTTACCCTGTATTCAAACAGACTTGTTCCGAACATGTGCCTTACATTTACACTGAGTGTATTCAAACAGACTTGTTCCGTGCATGTCCAAAGTGTCTTATGTTTACCCTGTATTCAAACAGACTTGTTCCGTGCATGTCCAAAGTGTCTTATGTTTACCCTGTATTTTATCAGACTTGTTCCGAACATGTGCCTTACCTTCACCTTGTATTGAATCATACTTGTTCTGAACATATGTCTTACGTTTATCCTGTATTCAATCAGACTTGTTCCGAACATGTGCCTTACCTTCACCTTGTATTCAATCAGACTTGTTCTGAGCATATGTCTTACGTTTATCCTGTATTCAATCAGACTTGTTCTGAGCATATGTCTTACGTTTATCCTGTATTCAATCAGACTTGTTCTGAACATATGTCTTACGTTTATCCTGTATTCAATCAGACTTGTTCTGAGCATATGTCTTACGTTTATCCTGTATTCAATCAGACTTGTTCTGAACATATGTCTTACGTTTATCCTGTATTCAATCAGACTTGTTCTGAGCATATGTCTTACGTTTATCCTGTATTCAATCATACTTGTTCTGAGCATATGTCTTACGTTTATCCTGTATTCAATCATACTTGTTCTGAGCATATGTCTTACTTTTATCCTGTATTCAATCATACTTGTTCTGAGCATATGTCTTACGTTTATCCTGTATTCAATCAGAAATAATCCTTATACGTGCCATTCATTGACCCAGTATTTAATCATACTGGATTCCAATACTTGCTTTTTCTTACCCTGTATTCAACCAGAATGGATTCCAACTCGTGCCATTCATTGACCGTGTATTTAATCATACAGGATCCCAACACGTTCTTTACATTTACGAATATGCGTTTACTTTTCTACATTGGCTAGAGGTATAGGGGGAGGGTTGAGATCTCATAAACATGTTTAACCCCGCCGCATTTTTGCGCCTGTCCCAAGTCAGGAGCCTCTAGCCTTTGTTAGTCTTGTATTATTTTTAATTTTAGTTTCTTGTGTACAATTTGGAGTTTAGTATGGCGTTCATTATCACTGAACTAGTATATATATTTGTTTAGGGGCCAGCTGAAGGACGCCTCCGGGTGCGGGAATTTCTCGCTGCATTGAAGACCTGTTGGTGGCCTTCTGCTGTTGTCTGTTCTGTGGTCGGGTTGTTGTCTCTTTGACACATTCCCCATTTCCATTCTCAATTTTACTATAGGCAAAAATACAACGTTTGACCTATTTGTTTTCGTAGACCATCTGAAATGTTTGCCCTATTCATACGTAAATTCAGACCAAGATATCTATTATATAAACTGGTGTATTGTTTTTGTATCACTACAAACCAGTAAAAGTCTGAAATGGCCTATATCTGTACTCGACTGTACTGATTTTTACTCGACCAGTCTGAATTGGTCTGAATTTTACTGGACATTACTCGACCCCAGTCTTAACCATACTCGACTGTACTGATTTGTACTTGACGCTTATCTTTGCCATTGAAAATAGTCTGAACTATTACTCGACCAGTCTGAAACAGTCTTAATCCATTCTCGACCTGTACTCGACCTATTTTTTCAGTCTAAACCATACTCGACCAAAGGTCTGAACAATACTCGACCAGTCTGAACCATACTTGACCAAATAACCTCTACTTTTTTTAAAAATTTTAACAGTTAAAATAAATTTCTTTTTAACTGACATGAAAACAGCCACAATAAAATAAAGATATGTATAAAAACAGATTTTTACATCCTTACATGATTCTCAGATTTATCAAATAGAGATAGTTAAATCAAATTATCTTATATAATAATTTAATTATATTAATTTCAAAGTTTTAGAGTTTTGTTAAAAAAAGATTTTCTTTTACCTAAAAGTCACACCTATACTGAGGGTAATTAAACCTTATTAAGGTGCTTCTTGTTTGGCATATTTTTTTTTTTTTTTTTTTAAACTTAATTTTCCTAAATTCCTAAATAAAAACTACATAGGTTTCATGGTTACATACAATAGTTATATAATTATTTTTTTAATGAGGTAACAACAGACAACAAAATCACTGAAATTGTTTAACCTTAATATATTTGAAATATATCTATTATTATAATTTGGGATATTATATTATATATAATATATATATAAAAGGGATAAAAAATTAAAGAAATTAATAAAATTGTTCTTCTGATTAGTGGTGAAGTATAAAGTAATACCTCCTGCTTGGGGCAAACTCATTAAAAAGGTCACAACCTTGTCAGAGAGTATTAAATTCTAAATAACATTCATTCAAAATTGCAACATCCTGTTTAACTAAAATCGCAAGGCCTTTTGAATTCACTAGATAAGTAATACACGAGTTTAAGAAAAATAGGGTTTTCTTTTTACCTGTAAAACACACATGTACTGAGGTAATTAAACCTTATTAAAGTGCTTCTTGTATGTCATGTCTTTAATTTTGACAAAAATTATTTAATTTAATTGAAATAAATTTTTACTGTAACTATGGAACACATTTCCTTTTAAAAAGGTTATCAAGGATTGCTATGGAAGTTCTATTATCATGATTATATTAAATTCTTGATTTAACAAAACAAAGGTGTCATTTTTAAAATTTTTAAAATTTATTAAGTTGCTTTATATACTTTTTTATATATATTTTAATAAAAAAAATGTTCACTGCATTATTAACTAAACTCAACTGACACCATAAATCTATACTAGGCTTAAGTTAATGGTGAAAATTGTCCAGTAACCATAAAATATAACTGACCATTCAAAAAATTTTGAATAACATTGAAAATATTAGTCACAATTCAGTTTTGAGATTATTTGATCAGCTTGTTTTATTTTTATTTTAAAGTTGATATATATATATATATATGCAAGTGTTGATGAATATGCTGTTGAAGTTCTATTATGTTTATTGTGAAATTTTGGTTTCAATGCCATATTGAATACATTTTTAATTTCAAATTTTTGTTCAAATTTCTAGCCAGGGGAAATAGCTGTTGTAAAAAACTGTTCCTAAATTGATGAAATACAATAGATAGATACCAAAAAATAGGTCTATGTTGGTTTAGACTTGGTCGAGTATGGTTCAGACTAGGTCGAGTATGGTTCAGACTAGGTCGAGCATGGTTCAGACTAGGTCGAGCATGGTTCAGACGCGTATAAAATGCCGGTTAAGTACAGGTCAAGTAAAGGTCGAGTACAAGTTCAGACTGTTAAGTAGGTTCAGACTACAGTCGAGTATTATCAAGTAAATTTCAGACCAATTCAGACTGGTCGAGTAAAAATCAGTACAGTCGAGTACAGATATAGGCCATTTCAGACTTTAACTGGTTTGTAGTGTATGTTACAGAAATATATTCGGGCTAGTTATGACAGTATTAGTTAGATTTTTGTGTAAGAGATAATAATGTGTCAATGTGTTCTACAATAGCGTGATACACCTTTGCAGTATGGTCAGAGTATTTCCTTCATGTTGACGTCTTCATTGTGACTTTGAGATGCAGAACCGTAATAAAAGCACTGTTCCTTTGCTTTGTTTTTTTTTATGTGCTCGTGGTTATTTCATGTCAAAGATGATTACATCAGATTCTTTCTTTTCCATTACCACAAGGACAAGAATCTCGACTGATGTCAAAGTACTGGCAGTGACTAAAAGCTAGTTCTAAGACCAATTGAGACTAATGTTTATTTTACTATTCTCTTGTCAGTTTGACATTTGATCATTAATAGATTTTCTTAGGAATATTCCAAAATTTTCTTTTAGTCTCATCATTTTTCAATGTATATCTATTAATATGCGCACTCACCTTGCATTGTATAAACAGACAATATTACCAAAACCGCAATAACAATCCTCTTTATGTCGTATCCATCTTTGGCCATACCATCTGTAATAAATACACTCTATCATGTAAACTGTCCATCTATATCACGTTGACATGCATTTGATTGATTGGGAGGGCAGCACGTTTACTGTGTTTTATTGCTTAAAGCTAACAGTAATATGACAAACAATATGCAATAGTTTTTGCAGAACTAGCAACTGCTGAACTATGTTAAGGAATACTAGCCGATCTTAGATATACAGGCCGAGCTTAGGAACGCTGGCCGATCTTAGTAATTTTTGTCGATCTTACGAATGCTGGCCGATATCAAGAATGCTCATTTGACAGAATTTTCTCCATTTCCAATTTGACCAGGTTTGCACGATCACACATTGCTAATTGAATACATACATTGTATAACTAAAGGCAGATTGTTAGGATCTTATTCCTCTTCTTTATTCACACTAGATAAGTGATGCTCGCCATTCTTTATTCACACTAGATAAGTGATGCTCGCCATTCTTTATTCACACTAGATAAGTGATATTCGTCATTCTTTATTCACACTAGATAAGTGATGCTCGCCAATCTTTATTCACACTAGATAAGTGGTGCTCGTCATTCTTTATTCACACTAGATAAGTGGTTTCACACTAGATAAGTGGTGCTCGTTATTCTTTATTCACACTAGATAAGTGATGCTCGCCAATGAACAAAACTGTCCATGTTTGTAGCTGTCTTTCAAAAGGGTCCTGACACCTTTGTCGTTAAGACACAGGATTCGTTAACATAGTTTTATTAGATTGTGTCATTATTTTTACCTTACCATTGTGACTTGTTCCTTGTCTTTATAATTCGTGAATAAAATTCTGCTTTGTTTTAATTACATGTATATATGCACTACGTGTATAACATGTATAAATACACTACTTAAACAAGTACCTAGACATTTTATATTTATCGGTAATATATCAAACAAACAGTTTAAAAATTGGGCTTTAAATCTCTGTAGGTATATAAGGTTGGATTAACATATATCGTGACAGAATGATCTATATATATATATATAATTCAATATTTGATATTGCCAGCCGTTCTAAATTATTATAGTTGTACTAGACCGTAAACATTTGACCTTCACGTAGCTTACTACTGATATGTTCTATTTTTTAATAAAATATTTACACTCTGAAAAAAAAAACACAATGACAAACAGCTTAACGTGGTTTATCCAATGGTGAACAGGTTACCATGGTAGTATTGTATTTGTGGGATTCGAGTTACTCAATCTTTGATAGTATCCTTTGTTGTGGTTTGTGGATTGGTGTTAGTCTGTTCGATTTTTAGGGTTGTTTTTTTGTTGTCGTGATGTTCTGTCTTATAATAAGTGATAGGAATAAGCCGCTGGATGTCTTGTACTGAGAGGTAGGAATGAGCCGCTGGATGTCTTGTACTGAGTGGTAGGAATGGGCCGCTGGATGTCTTGTACTGAGTGATAGGAATGAGCCACTGTAATATGGCACTATTTCAAGTTCATAATACATGTATATAATAAGGGCGAGAAATGACAAGGTTCACTTTTGCCAAAAAATGGCCTTGAATTTCAACTTTATAATTAATTATCAGAAAGGTCACAATTTTCTTCTTGAATGGGACAATTTTAACCCTTTGTTAACCTTCTCCTTTGGATAAATAAATCAACCTTATAAATTTCCACAATAGATCTTATGGATGTTTGCTCTTCATCACTTCATTAAACTATTAAATTTCAATGGATTCGGTTGGTTTCTATTATAACTTCGCAATAGCTTATACTCGGATGTCATCATCAAAAACAGAACATGCAAAAATATAATGAAATTTATGTCTGGTGTCTCACGAGTTACAAAGTAAACATTTTCTATTATTATACTTCATGTCAAAATGCCAGATTTTGATTGGTTAATACGAGGGAGACAATTTACTTTATCCTATGGCAAATATATTGCCCGTCACGGAGACGCTTGCTCAAGTGTGAGCTTTAATAAATACGGTTGATTGTTATGTACAAGACGTCACAGTTTATTACTTTGAATTTGAAATATAATATACAGTAATAACAGAACATTAAGTGTAATAAATTAAATAACACATATCTGAGAGGGTGATAGAGCAGATTGTTACCCCTCGAAAAAAACATTGTAAACCTTGGCTTCGCCTCAATTGACAATGCTTTCTCGGGGTAACAATCTGCTCTTATCACCCTCTCTGCTATGTGTTATTTATATATTGTCTCTTGCAATATTTTACCATCTAATAAGCAATTTATGACTTCCCGTTCTAAACTTACATAAAATATAATACATGTATTGGTAACCATGAGGGTCTTGATGTTTACAGGTTAGAGAATAATGGCCAACATTATTAGGAATATAGAAAAATTAGCAACAATAAATAAAGAATACAGAATAATGGTTTGCAAAGATATAAAGAATAACTTTGTAAAATAAACGAAAAACGAATCAAGTAATACAGTTATGAATACAGAAATGAACAATAAATGTAATAAGGAAATTTTATGATTACAGAAAAGGACGATAAATGTAATAAGGAAATTTTATGATTACAGAAATGAACGATAAATGTAAAAAGGAAATTTTATGATTACAGAAATGAACGATAAATGTAATAAGGAAATTTTATGATTACAGAAATGAACGATAAATGTAATAAGGAAATTTTATGATTACAGATAAATCTTATAGTAAAATCATTTTGATGAGAATTTTACAGTATAAGCGTTATTTCTAAAGATAAAGAAAAATGACCTAAAAATTAGAGAATACAGAATTGATGGACTTCCCATCCAGACCCTAAACCATGGTATTCAGTTTTGAACAGGCTACTATAGTATTCAATTATAAAAGAACAGCGTTCCAAATTCCAATGTCCGCCGCGTTGTACATATTCTATCTACCCAAGCGCAATAACTAAAGTATTTTTTTTTTATATAAATATCTTACAAGAAATTCAGCCATGAGATCGCTAACAATGTTATTTTCCATATATATATATATATATATTTTCCAAGAGACACACTCCTGTATAATAGATTGTCGGCACTTTCGAGACCTTGTTGATATCAACCTTTGATATAAACTTCATAAAAACTCGAGACAAGATATGTAAGTGGTATGGTGCTTACAATGCAATGTTCAATCTTTAAAGAAACATAACTCCTGTAAAAAAATAGATCGGCTCTTGTTTTCATTCTCACCATGACATTGTTGATATAAACCTATGATATAAATTTCCTAACAATAATACAAGATGTAGGTGTGAAAATGCTTACAACGCACAAGATGTAGGTGTGAAAGTGCTTACAACACACAAGATGTAAGTGTGAAATTGCTTACAACACACAAGATGTAGGTGTGAAAGTGCTTACAACACGCAAGATGTGAAAGTGCTTACAACACACAAGATGTAGGTGTGAAATTGCTTACAATACACACAATGTTCTATGTAAATAATATTTCCAAGAGGTATAACTCTTTCTGAAAAAGTTGATCGGAACTGTTTTTCAAAGTTGTCCGAGACATTGCTGATATAAACCTTTGATATAAATTTCATAAATATCTGGCAAGAATTGTACACTTAAGAGCGCTTACAATGAAATTTTCTATGGAGTTTACATACCTAAGGGACATAATTCCTGTATAAAAAATTGATCAGCGTTGATTTTCGAAATTGTCGGAAACATTGCTGATATAAAACTTTGGTATCAATTTCATAACTAAGAATTGTACACTTTAGAGCGCTTAAGAATTACATAGGAATATAACTCCTATTAATTGATTGATTAGATACACGCGACTTCATTTTTTACAAATTTGGAAAACATTTGTCATTTTTGGTTTCCTTTTTTTTTTGAGAAGTCAAAAATGAAATTTCGGAAAATCATCATTTCACAAATGATCTTGTTTATGACTCCAGAAATGTTGTCTCGAAATTTTGCTAAAATACATGTAATAAATTGTAAGAGCAGACACATAGGAAACTTATAGAAATTCACCAATAAGAATGAATAAAAGTAACTGTAGCTGTGGGACAGCAACCCAACAATACAAATAATCCGACATCTAGAGGTAAACATGGAATCTTAAACTGTCTAACTCCAGCCCCCCTCCCAAATAATCCGACATCTAGAGGTAAACATAGAATCTTAAACTGTCTAACTCCAGCCCCCCGATAGCTAGAGATAAACATAGAATCTTAAACTGTCTAACTCCAGCCCCCTCTCAAATAATCCGAAATATAGAGTCAAACATAGAATCTTAAACTGTTTAACTACACCCCCCCCCCCCCCCGACATCAAGAGTTAAACATAGAATCTTAAACTGTCTAACTCCAGCCTCCTCCCCCCCAATAATCCGACATCTAGAGTCAAACATAGAATCTTAAACTGTCTAACTCCAGCCCTCCCACCCTTCCCCAATAATCCGACATCTAGAGGTAAACATAGAATCTTAAACTGTCTAACTCCAGCCCCCCCCCCCCCCCCCCCCAATAATCCGAAATCTGGAGGTAAACATAGAATCTTAAACTGTCGAACTCCAGCCCCCCCCCCCCCCCCCCCCCCGAAATCTAGAGATAAACATAGAATCTTAAACTGTCTAACTCCAGTCCCCCCTTCCCGAAATTTAGAGATAAACGTAGAATCTTAAACTGTCTAACTCCAAACCCCCCTTCCCGAAATTTAGAGATAAACATAGAATCTTAAACTGTCTAACTCCAGTCCCCCCTTCCCGAAATCTAGAGATAAACATAGAATCTTAAACTGTCTAACTCCAGTCCCCCCTTCCCGAAATCTAGAGATAAACATAGAATCTTAAACTGCGATGTTAAGGTGTCTATTCAATATGTCGGGCTCTGAGTCGTCATTTGGTAAAAAAATGAAGTTGTTAATAAATTCAACCCATCTGAATGAAAGGAGATTGGGAATACGTCACAAAAGAGAGGCGAAAGATACAAAAGGGACATTCAAAATCACAAGTCGAAAATAAACTGACAACATCATAGCTAAAAAAGAAAAGACCAACAGACAAACAGCAGTACACTAAACACAACATAGAAAACTAAAGACTGAGCAACACGAACCCCACCAAAAACTAGGGGTGATATCGGGTGCTCCGGAAGGGTAAGCAGATCCTGCTCCACATGTGGGAACCGTCGTGTTGCTCATGTTAGTACAAACCCGGAAAATAAGTTTAATTCGGTAAGTCACATTCGGGGAAAAGGGGACGGGATTGTAGTTACGACAGTTGGGACATTTCCGCTATCATCTGTGAAACGGATATTCCAAAACGGTCAACCAACTCGTGATGGTGTCCGTAAAATTTACAAAGGGATGATTTCAACTTCATCACTTGGAACTCTTGGTTTAACAGCTTCCTTGTGAGGAGAAACCCTCTATCAAGGAAATCATGATAGGAAATACAGTCACAATTAACCAAATACATCTTATAAATATCTGCCATCAACACCCAATTCTCAAAACAGAAATTTTACGATTTGACAAAAGACTACGGACGCGGTCATGACTTGAGACACATGTAATAGATATAGACCCATAATAGATATTGAAATGATACGACCTTTATTTTTGACCTACTCTGTATGTATTTTCAACTTTCCGATGTAATGACCTCCATGTAGAATGCGGAAGTTCTATTTCATTCATTTTGTAATTTGCGACTTTAAAACATTTATTGTAAAGAATAATGATTGTCAAAATTACTAAATAACCGGATGTTGTTCACCTGTACAACTTACCTGAACCATCTTTGCTTCCTATATATTGATCTCCATCGTAATGATCCTTTGATCGTAGCAACGAATAAATAAACAATCACATGCACATATTGTCAACTGTAATTGACATAATTAATAAAAACCATGACATCATCCCGTCATGAAGGTTTGTATGGAGAGAATTTAAAGATCAAATTTCTTCACGGGTGAATTGTGGCATTAAAGGGTTTTTATTCAATTTTGAAATATTTAAACACAGAGGCACGTTTTGGGGAGTTTTGTCCAATATATAAAACTGTCTATATATAGATATCGTTCACTCCCCCCTCCCCCCACACTATTTGAAAACACCATAAGATATGAACATGTTGAATGATTAATTACACAAATAGTGTACGACATATATGTTGATGGTTTATATTGTTCGTTGAACTGTGCGGTATTTTTTGCGATTCCCGTTATACATTTTATGTATGACTGTCCAAGTCTGCAACCTTGTCAGTTACTTTCGTATGTCATTTCTTAATGTTTTTCGCTATTTGGAGGATTGAGTTTTATTAGTAAATATTCGATTGTTTCTGTTTATTCACATCTTTTAACCCCAAGGATGACTGGGGAATAGAAATATGGTCACTATTGGTCTTTCTCCGACCGGCAGCAAAACCCTTGCAAAGTGGGGACGTCCGGGTTAGAATTGGGACGTTAAATCATATGCCTCTTGTAGAGAGAGAGAGTGCCACGCTCTCTCCACGTTAAGAACCCTTACAACAACTCTTTAAAAGGTCCGTATGTGACCTGTTACAAGGCAAACTTTCTATCCCTATCCAATATACCCTCATTTTCCAGTGGCAGTCCAAATTTCCCGACCTTCATCCCGGACGGCCCATATTACAGGACCTACCTATTGTATTTATTGTTAATTTGTTCTCGTCCTGAACATGCATGAAATATTTGACACTGGACCGACGTTAAGCAACGAACAATCAATTAATCAATCACAACTTTTATAGACTCGGAAAGATTTAGAGTTAGTCATAGTGTGCAAATACCTGCATGTCTATTGTTGAAGAAGGTATGTTTGCCATTTTGGTGAGTTTTTGTTATTTGTGTCGTTAGGTTGCTGTCTAACTCACGTATACCAAACATCTATTTTTTTTCGTCTGTCTGCTGTCAATTAAACAATTTTTATGTCTAGTCATTATACCATACCTACTTGTCAATTATACTATGATTGGGATACTGGTCTATTTGTAGTCAATAATACCATACTTGGTACTGGTCTATTTGTTGTCAGTTATACCATACTTGGAACTCGTCTATTTGTAGTCGATAATACCATACTTGGTACTGGTCTATTTGTAGTCAATTATACCATTCTAGGTGCTCGTCTATTTGTCAATTGAAAAATACTAGGCACTGGTCCAATAGTTATCAATTACACGGGTAGTAAGGTTGTCATATCGAGGAGCGTTTAGTACAGTGATTTTGTCATAGTTTGGTTAAGTTGGTCATGGATAAGTTATGTTACTTCCCAAAACGATTGCCTCAGTTCTTTTCAAATGAGCAAATACAAAGCAAATTACATGTTTGAATCTATATTGTAAGTCAAACGATCTTAATTGAAATTGTTGTTTTTTAGAAATTTACGCAGGATAACCAAAATATCGAAATTGGTATGGTTTGGTTAAGCGATTGACATGGTTCAGTTAAGAGTCTAGAAATTCGTCATGGTTTTGATTACATTTGTCATGGTTTAGATCCAAATAAATACATATTTGTGGCACCTTAATATTGATAGTTTGTTTGAAGTCGATTGTGAAAAATTAAAGTAATACAAATAACTAATTGACTACAGAGAAAAAAAAGCCTTTTGACAAAATTTGGTGGGCGTAAACGGCAAATGGTACATTGATATATTTTTGAACCCGCGTAACGCATTGCGAGGTCAATTGAAATATCGGGCGTTTGTCTTTCCGTCTGTCCGTACGTCTGAGCGTTCGTACGTCCGGTCTCTCGTGTACAATTCTTGCCAGACTTTTTTATGAAACGTATATCCTACGTTTTTTTAGCAATAACTTGGGCTAGTTCGAAATTCAGTGCTGATCATTTATTTTAAAAGAGTTATGGCCCTTGGATACATTAGTTATATTAAAAATTGCATTGTTAGCACTCTCATATGTACAATTCTTGCAAGAGTTTTATGAAACTTACATCGGAGGTTTATATTAGCTATGTCTTGGACGAGTTCAAAAATAAAAGCCGATCAATTAATTTTAGAAGAGTTATGCCCTTGAAAATATAATTATATAGAGGACTGCATTGTAAGCGCTCTCATATATTCAATTCATGCCCGAATTTATGAAACTTAAATCATAGGTTGATATGTTTAAGACTGATTTGAAAATTAATACCGATCAATTATTTTAAAACGAGTTATGCCCCTTGGGAATAGTAATTATTTGGAGAATTGTCATATGAGCGCTCTAAGTACACCTATTGTTCGATTTTTATCATCAATGTACTTGAAGAGTTCAAAAATCTGTACCGATCAATAAAGAGTTATGCACTTGAAAATATTGATTATATAAAAAAAAATACAATGTTATCGCTCTTGTGTGTTAAATTCTTGTCATAATTTTATGAATCTTATATCGATTACGAAGGTTTATATCAGCAATGTATTTGCACTTTCGAAAATAAATTCTGATCAAATATTGTTAATGAGTTATGTCCCTTGAAAATATAAATTATAATGGAATTCACATTTCTGTAAAGATATTATCAAAAATAAAAGAACAGAACGGACTTTTGTTAAGTTATTGCCCTTGTACCTTAAATAAATAAGATATGTGCAACCGGGAGGAAATTAGAACTCTGTTCTTTTGTTCTTTTTGGTGTGTTCCTAACATATAGATATGATATATATAACCACTGCTTTTATCAACTGGCTTTCGATATAAAAAATTACCAAATCCGAAAGCGTTGATTCTGTTTCACCTAGACTCTTTTCTCCATATGACCATGATGGACTGTGCCGGGGATAATTATCGTGAGAATTGATTAATGACGTCTACTTAAAGTTGAAAATAATCTTTGTTTTACATATTTTTTGTACCAAATTATACATCGATTGTTTAAATTTGAAATAGATTATGTCTACGATTAATAAAAGAAGGTTTTTTTTGGGGGGGGGGGGGGGGGGGTTGTTATCCGTCGATGATACAGTAACCTTTATATATACTATAAAATTAAACTAACGATATCGAGAGGACACCATATAGTCTTCAAACCTCCATGGAACAAAATGTGTTAACATAGACAACAGTTTAAACTTATTTATTTAGTGAAATCAGTATGAAAATAACTTTCAAAGTGTCGAATTTAAATATATGAAAGATAACAATTTCGAATAAGAGATAGGTCCATAATGTATGTCATAAAGTTCCGATAATAACAGAAAATAATAGTATGCAAAAATGTACAATATTAAATGTGATCGAAAAACATAATTGAAAAATTCCAAGATACACGTATTATTGTGCTAAGTACAAGTACATTTAAACTGTGCATGGCCTCATTTTTAACCCCACAAGACGAGAAATCGAAGACAATAAGATGAATATTGGTAGCAGTATTCCATTCTGAAATAAAAAAAAAAAACTTTTTGTTTTAGATTTATGATTTTTTATTAGTTGTTTTTGGCTTGGAATATACTAACAGATCAGTTCTTTCTTCGGTGTTTTTGTTACTTGATTACTTTGCTTTGTATCGATCTGATTGTATAGTTTGTTTTGCTGTTACATGTATGCCCAGGTTAAGACAAGGGGGTGGTTGGGAGCCCGCAATAATTTAAACCACGCCATATTCTGTCTGACATTGTAGAAAGTCCACAGTCTGTAATTCAGTGGTTGTCGTTTGTTCCTGTATGTCATAATTGTTTTTTTTTTGCTTATTGTTTTGAACCTAAGTCAGGCTGTTAGTTTTCTTATTTGAATTGTTTTACCTTTAATTTTGTGGGAACCTTTAATTACTTGATAAGAGGTATGAGTTTTGTTAATTGTCGAAGGCCGTACGATGACCTAACATTTACGTCATTTGGTGAAGGGTGGATAGTTGTCTCATTGGAAGTCATACTGCATTTACTAATTGTATATTACCATGTGCTTTCTTAGGTCATATCTAGGACTATTATAGTATAATAGTGAAACCTGCTCAAAAGACCACCTGTATTAAGCAATCACCTCTGTTAAGAGACCACTATTCATAGATCCCCTAGTAGTGCATTTCATTTAAATTGAACCTGTATTAAAAGACCACCTGTGTTATGAGACCACTTATTTGCTCTCCCTTAGGTGGTCTCTTAATACAGGTTTCACTGTACTTTTAAAGAAAATTGCTATAATTAAAATGCATTTATATATTCTCTAATGATCTCTGTATACGTGCTTGTTGTATATTTATGATAACTATAATGATAATATCTAAAAATTTGTAGCGACTTATTTTCTCGAGCGATATTTTTTTGCGAGTTGAATTATAATGATCTGCACGCAGAAGTTGCCGAGCGTAGCGAGGCAAAAAAAATCGCCGAGCGGAGCGAGGCGAAAAAACATTTTGGCCCTTTTATTTACAGAAAACGAATCTTTTTTCGATCTAAAATGGTTAATTTTGAAGTGAAGTATGCACAGTTGAGTGTTTTGCTATACTAGTATATCAAATCAAAGACCTAAAACTGACTAAAAAATTCTAAAAACTTTGCAATGCTCGCCAATTTATTATGCTTCAAAGAAAGAAAGGGCTAGAGAACTGGATCCTCTCATGACATATATGTTAACATACGAAAACAAAGCAATTCAAACAATCAATGTTTAATTTGGTGATATATGAATGTGACGTTCGTATGTAAGACCGCATGTAAGACTGTTAACAACCGAGGTCCTTTAGGAGAGTAACATTTTCATTTGCCTAGCATTGTTTAACGTGTCAATAACTTCTTTGGTGTCAATGTCAAAATCAGAATGAACGTGCAGCAGTGCAAGTGAAGAAAGTCTTTCTTGTCCCATGGTCGATCTCAGATACGTTTTTACGCGTTTCAGAGCGCTGAAAGAGCGTTCAGCAGTAGAGGTTGAGGGTGGCATGGTGAGAAGTATTTACAGAATACAGAATATATTTGGGCAAAGTTCTTTCGGCGTCATCTTCAATGTTGCACAGAGATGGTCTGGTTTCTTAGATGGATAAATATCCATCGCGCAACCCACCTTTTAATTTTGAGAAGAAACTGATCTTCTGATTGAAGATCGGACTCGTAGGCGCGAAATATGCGAATTTGATGGTCCCGATTCAAACTTTTCAGATTGTTTGAAAGAAGCATCTGGACAAGAAAACGTTCTTCCGAATTGACAAGACGATCTCGTAGTTCGTTTTGAATTAGTAGATGGTCTAAAAATTGTATATACCGATGTACGCACAACAAAACTGAACTGATAGAAACACGGAAACCTTTCTGACACCTATATATACAAAATGACAGTCAATCGCACTCTTTCTTTTTTTGACTGCTATGATTTTTTAATTATGATTTTTTTGAGGCCATTTCGTATGTGCACGCAAGTGCGTCGTTGCGTCAATGGTAGCTACGCCACTGGGAACAAAACAACAACATAAGAAAATAGCGATCCAATATTGCCTCAAAATAGGATAGAATGGGTTAAAAACGAAAAAAAGTATCAGCGAAAATATTGTTTAACAGTATTTTAATAGTTGTACATAATGTCTGTTTATTTTGATCGTAACATTTCCATCATTTACGCCAGGAATCACATAACTGAACCATGTCGAACATGAACTAAACCATGACACTAATGAACCAAACCATGACACCAAATTTTCTGTAATCTTAAATTGTGTGCAAATGTTGTTTTTTTAGGAATAATAAACGGCAGATTTATACCATAACGAAATGTGTGATGTAACAAACAGTAAAGAAATCACTGTACTTTATTCATTAGAAACGAACAACTTATAAATTTTGACATACGCAAGCAGTATTCTGTGTCAAATTATAACTATATGATTAAAACTTTAATGTACTAACACATTAGCCATAAACAAAGATACTTACAAGCTTGAATTTATATTCAGATGTTCCTTTAACGAAAAATCCGAATGTTTATATTGTGTCATTGTTTGTCAATAAAAAACACATAACACAACCATGTCTAACTTAACCAAATTATGACAAAATCACTGTACTAAACGCTTCTCGATATGACGACCTTACTACCCGTGAATTATAAGATATACTAGTTAGTCGTTTGCTTGTTGTCAATTATACCGACTAGATGGGGATGTATAACTACCCTGCCACGTCCTGTCTGTGTTTTTTTGTTAGATGTTTTTTTTTGCTTTGTATCGATCTGATGAGTTAATATAAAGAAGAAGATGTGGTATGAGTGCCAATGAGACAACTATCCATTTTAAGCCCTTTTCAACTGATTTTTATAGTTTGATATTATGCTGTACTGTTACACCACTGTCCCGGTTTAGGGGCCGGGAGGGTTTGGCACCAACAAACTATTTAACCTCATCACATTCTATATTTGCCTGTCCCAAGTCAGGAGCCTGTAATTGAGTGGTTGCCGTGTATTGCTATTTCTCATATTTGTTTTTCGTTTTGCATAGTTTGTTCTTGCGTTGTGCCGTTACACCACGTCCCAGGTTAGGGGAGGGTTGGTGCTTTCAAACAAGTTTAACCCCGCCACATTATGTTTGTGCCTGTCCCTAGTTAGGAGTCTGTGATTCAGTGGTTGTCGTTTTCTGCTATATATCATATTTGTTTTTCGTTCATCGTTTTGTACATAAGTCAGTTCGTTAGTTTTCTCGTTTGAATTGTTTCACATTTGTTATTTCGGGGACTTTTATAGCTGACTATGCAGTACGGGTTTTGCTCATTGTTGAAGACCGGACGTAGACCTATAGTTGTAAACTTCTATGTCATTTGGTCTCTGGTAGAGAGTTGTCTCATTGGTAATCATACCACATCTTATGTTTTATAGATACCCGTCTGATTGTTGTCAGTTAATTTCCAATAAAGAATGCAGAATACTTGTGTTTTTCCTATCCATTATCCCAACATGCAAGTAATACTCGTCTGTACAACAGAAAAACAAACGGTACAAATCAGTTGGAAAGGACTTGATGCATCATATTGGCACGATGCAAAATAAAACTTAACAAAATATCACAGTACCGAGATAATACCCGTCCAGTGTGTCAACGACTGTATCCATGGACAATCTCCTTCCAGTATATCAACGACTGTATCCATGGACAATTTCCTTCCAGTGTGTCAATGACTGTATCCATAGACAATCTCCTTCCAGTGTGTCAACGACTGTGTCCATGGGCAATATACTTCCAAAGTATTATCGACTGTATCCATGGACAATATCTTTTCATAGTGTCAACGACTGTATCCATGGACAATCTCCTTCAAGTGTGTCAACGACTGTATCCATGGACAATCTCCTTCCAGTGTGTCAACGACTGTATCTATGGACAATCTCCTAATTCCAGTGTGTCAACAACAGTATCCATGGGCAATCTCCTTCCAGTGTGTCAACGACTGTATCCATGGACAATTCTTCTTCCAGTGTGTCAATGACTGTATCCATAAACAATCTCCTTCCAGTGTGTCAACGACTGTGTCCATGGGCAATATACTTCCAAAGTATTATCGACTGTATCCATGGACAATGTCTTTTCATAGTGTCAGCGACTGTATCCATAGGCAATATCCTTCCATATTGTCATCGACATTTCAATGGGAATCATATAATTCAGTTTTTAAAGGGGCATTAGATGTCAAATTCATGTTCACCGATTTGACTCAAATTCTCATGTTTGATTTATAACATACTAAAACGTATATCCACATTACAAAAAGTCTAAAATAAACAATTAACAATGTATGGACTCGATAATATGTATCAACATTTCATGTGTATTTTTGTCTAGACGTCATCTAATTAACCATCGAGATGACCTCCGAAAACTGCCGACGGTCATATAACTCGATATAAATATAAATATAAAAGATAGCGACCACGTGCAATTGGAATTTTCTAGGTCTGTTTGATTTCATATTGTAGATTAAAAAGTATGTTTGCCGTCGTTTTTACCTGTATAAGAATGAATTTTTGGTGGATCGAATGTTTCACTTTCAATGTTGACATTATTTTCCTTTTGATAGCTGAATACATGCGTAACCCATCTCCAGCTAAGGGATTAAATTAAAAGTCACATGAATACGATTCAATGAGGTCAAATTATTCACTTACAAGTGAATAATTTATCAGCGAGGTTTCTTAGCTTATTTTGACCAATTTGAACCAAATGGGCTGTTAAAAGCGAATTATTTCACTATTTCACTTTCATTAATGATTGAAAAAAACAAATCATATTTTATTATTTTTTTGTATCTCGAAGCTAATGCACATTTAAAGGATAATTGTCTCATTGGCAATCATACCACACCTCCTTATACATGTTATATGTATTTTAATTATATCTTCATACAACAACTAGTAATAAATCTTTTACGGTAATAAGCAACTGGTTTAATCTTGTTTGGGTCGAATTATTCTGTTTATAACGAGAGTTTGTTGATTTGCTAAAGTTTTGGTGTTTAAACAAACCATTAACAAGTTACTAGAGGCTCTAAAGAGCCTGTGTCGCTCACTTTGGTATATGTGCATATTAAACAAAGGACACAGATGGATTCATGACAAAATTGTGTTTTGGTGATGGTGATGTGTTTGTAGATCTTACTTTACTGAACATTCTTGCTGCTTACAACAGAAAAACAAACGGTACAAATCAGTTGGAAAGGACTTGATGCATCATATTGGCACGATGCAAAATAAAACTTAACAAAATATCGCAGTACCGAGATAATACCCGTCCAGTGTGTCAACGACTGTATTCATGGACAATCTCCTTCCAGTATATCAACGACTGTATCCATGGACAATTTCCTTCCAGTGTGTCAATGACTGTATCCAATTATCTCTATCTATAATGAACTTGGCCCAGTAGTTACAGTGGAATTTATGAAAATTGTAAAAAATTGACTATAAAGGGCAATAACTCCTTAAGGGGTCAATTGACAATTTTGGTCATGTTGACTTATTTGTAGATCTTACTTTGCTGTACATTATTGCTGTTTACAGTTTATCTCTATCTATAATAATATTCAAGATAATAACCAAAAGCTGCAAAAATTTCTTAAAATTATCAATTCAGGGGCAGCAATTCAGATAGATCTAAACCTGATGTACATTTTTACCAATGTCAGATTTGCTCTAAATGCTTTGGTTTCAGAGATATGAGCCAAAAACTGCATTTTACCCTATGTACTATTTTTTAGCCATGTCGGTTATCTTGGTTCGCGGGCGGGGTCATCGGACACATTTTTTAAACTAGATACCCTAATGATGATTGTGGACAAGTTTGGTTAAATTTGTCTCAGTAGATTCAGAGGAGAAGATTTTTGTAAAAGATTACAAAAATTTACGAAAAATGGTTAAAAATTGACTATAAAGGGCAATAACTCCTTAAGGGGTCAACTGACCATTTTGGTCAAGTTAACTTAATTGTAGATCTTACTTTGCTGAACATTATTGCTGTTTACAGTTTATCTCTATCTATAACAATATTCAAGATAATAACCAAAAACGGCAACATTTCCTTAAAATTCCCAATTCAGGGACAGCAACCCAACAACGTGTTGCCTGATTGGTCTAAAAATTTCAGGGCAGATAGATCTTGACTTGATAAACAATTTTACCCCATGTCAGATTTGCTCTAAATGCTTTGGTTTCAGAGATATGAGCCAAAAACTGCATTTTACCCTATGTACTATTTTTTAGCCATGTCGGCCATCTTGGTTCGTGGGCGGGGTCATCGGACACATTTTTTAAACTAGATACCCTAATGATGATTGTGGACAAGTTTGGTTAAATTTGTCTTAGTAGTTTCATCAGAGAATATTTTTGTAAAAGATTACAAAAAATTACGAAAAATGGTTAAAAATTGACTATAAAGGGCAATAACTCCTTAAGGGGTCAACTGACCATTTTGGTCAAGTTGACTTAATTGTAGATCTTACTTTGCTGAACATTATTGCTGTTTACAGTTTATCTCTATCTATAATAATATTCAAGATAATAACCAAAAACGGCAAAACTTCCTTAAAATTACCAATTCCGGGGCAGCAACCCAACAACGGGTTGTCAGATTCATCTGAAAATTTCAGGGCAGATAGATCTTGACCTGATAAACAATTTTACCCAATGTCAGATTTGCTCTAAATGCTTTGGTTTCAGAGATATAAGCCAAAATCTACATTTTACCCCTATGTTCTATTTTTAGCCATGGCGGCCATCTTGGTTGGTTGGCCGGGTCACAGGACACATTTTTTAAACTAGATACCCCAATGATGATTGTGGCCAAGTAGTTTCAGAGGAGAAGATTTTTGTAAAAGTTAACGACGACGGACGACGACGGAGACGACGACGACGACGACGACGGACGACGGACGCCAAGTGATGAGAAAAGCTCACTTGGCCCTTTGGGCCAGGTGAGCTAAAAATAAAAGTGAGTTATTGATAATAATATGTCTATGCAAAGATGAAGATCTGTGTACCAAGTTCCGGATCGAGCTGCACCTGAGATCACCCCCAGTTTTTGGTGGCGTTCCTGTTACTCAATCGTTAGTTTTCTACGTGTATTGATTTGTGAACTTGTTTCTCTTTTCATCTTCTTTCGTTTTTTGCCATGACATTGTCAGTTTCTCTCAACTTATCAGTTTTGAATATTCTCTTGTTTTTGTTCTCGGAACATTTAATTTATTAATCGAGATTACATTAACTGTATTCGAGTTGTCTTTCTTCTATCTATGAAAGATTGAAAATCACTTCTATGATGAATGTTGACAATGTTAACATGTAAAATTATTCAATTTATTATATTTTCTGGTGTATATCCTTCAAAGAGGAGAGAACATTAAAATTATTAAACCCATATTCAAAGGAGGATGTTTTGATAACCTTTCAAACTACAGATGTATAGCCCATATAGGTGTGTAGGAAAACATTCTCCAGAGTTATATATTTATATAACCGTTTAGAAAAATAATCAACATTTTAAAATCGTTGCTTTCAAAAAGTTTCCACCAAATTAAAACAAAGTGGCAAAAAATCTCTAAAAATACTTCTTCGTGTCACAATAAATCTTTCTGTTCACTCAACACCTGCACTCAAAAAGAAAAGTAACATTTTATGTTAACGCATTTTGAAGATGATACTCGGACCTTCACAAGAATAAGAATTGGTCTGTTTGTGTCAAATGAATCGTTTAAAGCAAAAAAGTTAGAATAACAAATGTGAACACAGTTTAAATGAAATGTAAGAAATATAAGATCTAAGGTTACAGTAGCTGCTCAGTTAAAGAGAAATTATCATGGCATCGCTTAGAATTTGAAAGTTTTGTATTAAAACAAGTTTCTATATGAGTGAGAGGTAAGAGTTGACAATAAAACGTTCAAATTTTGAAATCTTTTTAGGAAAGGATTCTTGCAAATTTAGAAATTAACAAGAAACTAAGGTTTCAACTCACTCTGACAAAGTTGACCCCAGATGAATTTGTCTAATTTTTTTAGGTACGTTTTGGTCATATAGATCTTTAACTGTTACGGTTCTTATACATCTTCGACTTTGGGCGTTCTTAGTTGAGGAAAATTCTGAAAAGCGGTTCGGACGCATGACATTTATAAAGTGTTGTTTCCATTTTTTTTTGCAAAGCTCATTGAGAAAAAAACACGTGTACAGTATCATAACAGAACGATATCTAGATCTCAGTGATCTAGGTACAGTATCATAACAGGAAGATATCTAGATCTCAGTGATCTAGGTACAGGTTCATAACAGGAAGATATCTAGATCTCAGTGATCTAGGTACAGTATCATAACAGGAAGATATCTAGATCTCAGTGATCTAGGTACAGTATCATAACAGGAAGATATCTAGATCTCAGTGATCTAGGTACAGATTCATAACAGGAAGATATCTAGATCTCAGTGATCTAGGTACAGATTCATAACAGAAAGATATCTAGATCTCGGTGATCTTAGATACAGATTCATAACAGGAAGATATCTAGATCTCAGTGATCTAAATACAGATTCATAATAACAGAACTATATCTAGATCTCAGTGATCTTAGGTACAGTATCATAACAGATAAAATATCTAGATCTCAGTGATCTAGGTACAGATTCATAACAGGAAGATATCTAGATCTCAGTGATCTAGGTACAGATTCATAACAGGAAGATATCTAGATCTGAGTGATCTTAGGTACAGATTCATAACAGGAAGATATCTAGATCTCAGTGATCTAAGTACAGATTCATAACAGAAAGATATCTAGATCTCAGTGATCTTAGGTACAGATTCATAATAACAGAAAGATATCTAGATCTCAGTGATCTAGGTACTGATTCATAACAGGAAGATATCTAGATCTCAGTGATCTTAGGTACAGATTCATAACAGGAAGATATATAGATCTCAGTGATCTAAGTACAGATTCATAACAAGAAGATACATAGGTCATAGTGATCGAATATGTATCTACCATGGGAATAAAAAAATACACTTACAATCTACTGTCAAACAGTGAACCATGATCCTAGGAAGATTTGAGCAGCTTAATTAAAACATTAATGATATCTTATGCAGTGACGTGTGATTAGACTAAAAAGTCGGGGGTGAAAAGCAAAATCAACTTTTCTATAGTCTAATAGTCTAGAAGTCATTCAGTGTCCTCTTTCATTTTTATTTTCTATTTTCAATAATATATTTTGCAAAAAAGTCGGGGGACCAACCCCCCCTTTCCCCCCGACTCCTTTGCAGTCTGCTTATTATACATGTTCTTTAATGTTCTTTAAAGAAAGAAAGCTGTCTATACCATATGCGTATTTGGCCTTATTGAAGGGAAGGACCCCCAGAAACTCCATTAGAAGTATTAAATTTAGTATTGCCATACATATCGCTTTCTATAAGAGTGTAAAAGATCACAATCTACCCACGGATATGTTATGATACCTTGTATGCAGCATTGACAAGTTGTGTTAATTTCATTGTGGTGTCCCAAGGTATCACAACATATCCGTGGGTAGATGATTCACCCGTGAGACAACCACATATAAACAGAGTTATTTTCTCCATTGCTTTTGACATTTATCATTTTCAATGTCAC
Source organism: Mytilus californianus (assembly GCF_021869535.1). Taxonomy (NCBI): domain Eukaryota; kingdom Metazoa; phylum Mollusca; class Bivalvia; order Mytilida; family Mytilidae; genus Mytilus; species Mytilus californianus. The sequence goes on from NW_026262745.1 coordinate 91,711,166, forward strand.
TATCAGTCAATCAACCTCTGTGCACGTGTCTTCCAAGTAACGAAATGTGCACGTTATGTAAACTTATTGAGGGAGATCAAAAGTTAACGATTGGATTATGTTATACCCTAAGCCCTCTTTAGTTGATAAAGACGCATAAATATCACGTTACAGTTTAATTTGATCGCTCTGCTTGAGATGAGTATGGAATTTGTTTAAAAAATTTAAATCGCCATATACTTGAATCTTCGTGAACTATGTAAGACAGTATAACGAGCTTAGGAAACAGATATAAAGAATGGTTTGTCGAGTTTTTCTCCAGTTCCAGACACATACAAGCAAATTGTATTGAACTTAAAGGTAGACGGCAAAATGTATTCTCGATACAACAGAGGATGTATGAGACGCATACAAACTCCTTGTCAATACTTAATTACATGCCTTTTAAGACTGCAAATTTGCAGATCTGACATTTAGCTTAATTTCAGACAAACTATATTTATATTTAGCTTCTTTATTTCGTTGTGATATCTTTGAAATGGTATTAACTGTCTCTATTGTGAGTCGTTTAAATATTATACAAAGGACATTTTTCATTTTAACGATTTTTACATAACGCACTGTAATATTTAACACCTGTACATGTCTGTGAAATATGAGATCTTATATCTCCACGATCTTAAAGAAATAAGTCATTGATAAAATTACACATAGTGTTTAAGATTTTCAGGTGAGCATTATCTATGATGAAAATATAATTATATGCTGACCTGTCTGAAAAGTTGTCGCTTTACATAATATTAATCTATTTGTCTAGATCTTGAGAAGTAAAAGTCAATAAAACCAAAAATTTGTATACCGTTATACATCCTGATATTTATATTTTCGGCATAGGTGCCACATTACCACTAGGTGCCACATTATCCTAGATGCCGCACTACTATATAGGTGCCACATTACCCTAGATGCCGCACTACGATAGGTGCCACATCAATCTCGATGCTGCACTACTATATATGCCACATTACCCTAAATTCTCCACTATCATAGGTGCCACATTACCAATCGGTGCCATATTACCCTAGATGCCACACTACCATAGGTGTCATATTACCCAACTCGGTACCACATTACTCTAGACGACGCACCACCACATATGTCGCATTACCAAATCAAATCAAATTAAATCAAATATGTTATTATTCATCATGGTCCCACAGGGGTATTTACAATTAACAATTATGATTAGATATGACAATGTAAGCAACAAACATGAGATATTGTACAGCATATATTTGTGACTGAGAATTATAATAGACATATGAAAATAACATTAATAATAAAAATACATTATAAGTACACTTGGATATTTTTTCCCTTTCCACATTACCACTTGGTGCCACATCACCCTAGATGCCACACTGCCATATGTGCTGCATTACCACTAGGTACCTATCACCGTAGATGCCGCATCCCGGGCCATAGGTGCCACAATAACACTCGGTGCCACATTACTCTAGATGCAGCACTACCATAGATGCCGCACTACCATAGGTGCCACATTACCACTAGGTGCCACATTACTCTAGATGCCGCGCTACCATAGGTGCTGCATTACCATATGTATATTTATATATAGGTATCAGACTTGGTGCTTACGATGTTTGATCTCTGGGTCTTACTCCTTGCTCTCTAAGTTTGAACTTGTTAGTTAGTTCGACATCTAGGTTCGGTTATGTACTCTATTTGAAACATGTGTCAGGCTATGAGCTTCACTAAGTTTGAACTCTTGACCAAGCTCGAAGCTAACTTTTCTTTATCTCTGATCTGGATCGATACTTACTTAGTTTGGAGTTTTTTGTCAGACATGGTGTCTAATAAATTTGAGCTCTGTGTCAGGCACCTGAGCTTAATGAATTTGAGTTCTCATCCAGTCATGGTGCTTTTAATGCAAGCTCATGCGGTACTGACTGAGCTTGAGCTCTGAGCGTGGCTCGGTGCTTAATACAAATGTATGTCGTAGATTTTTTTCATTTTATTATTACGCTGAATAAAGATATATTTATATTATTTGTTTTTATAATTTATATCGATTTATCTGTATGTTTATTATCTATTTATTCGTACATATTTTTTAGATACTGTTATGTCAAGTTCAATGTCGTATGGTTGAAAATGAACATATTACTACATATTACATAATACATGAAAATCGTTATTAAATCAAACTTCGGACCAACTTCAAATCCTGATAAAAATTGTTTGATAGAAGTATGATTATTCGAAGTAACTGGCTTTCGTTCAGAATATAATTGTATTTTTGCCAGAAGTTTTGTTATGATTGCCTTACATGTATTGTAATTATTTCTTGCTTTGTAATATCAATTTATCTAATGACAATCGTTCTTTTAATTGAATTATGACAATTCAGAAAAACAACATCCATTGATTACATGGTATATCAATGCAATGTTTTTATATGCTTGACAGGCACTGATTTAAATTTTCCACCACCTATTTTTCATATGAAATACCAAATCTGAAAATGTTGAAGCATCCTCTGCATCACAGTCGTGTATTACACCAATAAAGTACATAAAGAATTCATTTCATAATGTAAATAACATATGTTATTCAACTTTCAGTTATTACTTCGTTTATTTTTCAATGCCGCAAGCATATTTGAAACATAATTTGTTCAGAAACAGGTTTATGAAATTGTTCGAAGATTGTTCGGGAAAAAAAATATATGACTTTGCCGTGAAATATTAAAGACCCACACATCTATCGATTTATTTGTTACGTCTAGAATGGAAAACTGCAGGGAAGACTGTGAAATAAATTAAGAAATCAACAAAAAAAGTAATAATTTTTTACTGTAATTTTTCTGAACTCAACTTTAGTAGATCTATTGTCTTTACAAATTAATGAAATAAAGCCTGGCTATAGAAATACTTGCGATCGACTACTTTCCGACTTAAACAAATTTTAAATCAGGACTTAAAATTGTCAGCACTCGGTGACTTTAGCAAGCAATCTCGAGGCTCATGGAAGAGTTGAGAAAATAAGGTTTATGTCCATCAAAAGTAATATTATTGTATCATTATATAATATTGTGTTTATATTTGACAGTGTTTTTGTTTTCACCATATGCAAATGAACGGTGATTATAATTAATAGTCCATTAATAAGTAGTATATGTTTGAAATAATTAAATGCATGTAAAACAATTTTAAACTTTAAATGGAATACATAATTTATTAAGTTGTCTTTTGTGAATGCATGAACTATTACTTGAAAATAAAAATGTTTGTGTTTATAGTATTAAGAACTGTGTAATTTAAATTCTCACAAGAGGGTCAATTCTAGACCATTTATGTATTGATTAGAAAAAATTGAAGTATTTAATGATAATCAAATAAAAGTGTAAAGTAAACTTATAAAACACAGTAAAACAACACCAGGTATTATTGTCCTTACAAAGACAATAAATTTACATGTTTTAGTGTGCGATCACTTCCTATAGGTATTGTTGACCCAGCTGATAACGTCACAATTCGATGAGTTCCCACACAACCTAACACCCCTTGTAATCAATGGATGGATCAGTCCAAAATAGAAAGCGTGCCGTAAAATATTAATCTGGAATATTGTACGGTACATTTGCTACACTTACGAAAGGAAATTACATAAAAAGTTATCTGTCTTGTGAATTTACATTAGTACATGTGCTTAGTGTATTAGTGTGATATTGACGTGTGAACACTATGTAATACATTTGGGACGTAAACAAAGCGATCAATGGATCTGAGATAGTTGTGTATCGTTACTGTTAAAGGTCGCAGTGTGATTATTACGGGACATTCCTGTCTCGTAAGAACTTTACATACATGCATATAATATTATGGGGGATTTTTCCTCCCCCAAGCGGCGGGATGTAGTCGAGCGCTTAAGGAGGCGATTCGATATTTACAGAAGACATCAAAATAAATCTGCAACCAGATATGACAATACTATAAATAGCTTATATGAGCGTGAAAGACAAGAAACTTTGTTGTTACGCGAACGGTGGCTACAGAGTAAAGCAAAAAAGGCTTCAAAGACTAAAAAAGACAGTTCTGGAGAGCACAGAAATTTAGGGCTAACGGTAAGTCTCCATTTTCCTATTTATTGCATAGTATTTCCCCGTGACCCCAATGTTGACATTTTGATTGAATGGGATTGACCGAGTCACGTGGCCATACGATGCAACTGACCAATGGTAACTAACCTGAAGATCAAGTGTTGTTAAAGTTAATTAAATACATAGTGTACCCCAAAGGCGTAAATGGATATTTGTCACTTAGATAACAGAAAAATCCAGCCAGTTTATTTTTAGTGCAATTAAGATGAGCATTGTTGTACCTGTTAATTTGACACGTGGTTGACCTGATTATAAAGTTACAGTAGAATAAAAGATAGACATTTTACAATGTTTTATATATGTGTATTTAAACATAGAAAAATCATGTGTATAATTTTAATTGTGTTGTAAATTTTATAAGCCATGAGAAACCCTCCAATTAAAAAATGAAATAGCTGAAAATGCTGCTCTTTTGAAGTTTGCTATTAAATTTAATCTTACTATGCACAAAGCTTCTTTATTTCAATTTACAATTTTTCATAGATCAAGACATTCACCAAAATTATTACACCAACTATAAACGTTGGTGATCATTTCGCATTTTGAAAGATGTGGACCACTATTGAGTTAAAATGACATGATTTAAGTCAAAAGGGGGAGGGAGGATCGGGGGTTACTTCTCCACCCTGGTAGTCTGTTAAGTTTTGAGAAAACTTATAATCTGATAATAATAATAAAGGTTAATTATAAACATGTAGGAAATGTCAATAAAAGAGATATAAAGAATTAGCAATGATTTAATTTAAATGCATAATGGTAAATTTTCAAAATTTGTCAAGATGCTACTGCAAAACAGTTTTAAAGAAACTTGTCAGTAATAAGTTATTTCTTCTTAACCCTTATTCATTTGTTAGCAGAAAATTATGCTTTATCCTTAGTCATTTGTCTGGAAGAAATGTGCCTAACCCGTAGTCATTTCACATTTGTCAGGAGGGAAAGTACCTAACCCTTAGTCATTTGTCAGGAGGAAATGTGCCTAACCTGTTGTCATTTGTCAGGAGGAAATGTGCCTAATCCTTAGTCATTTGTTAGGAGGAAATGTGCCTAATCCTTAGTCATTTGACAGGAGGAAATGTGCCTAACCCATAGTCATTTGTCAAGAGGAAATGTGCCTAATCCTGTCATTTGTAAGGAGGAAATGTGCCTAATCCTTAGTCATTTGTTAGGAGGAAATGTACCTAATCCTTAGTCATTTGTTAGGAGGAAATGTGCCTAATCCTTAGTCATTTGTTAGGAGGAAATGTGCCTAACCCGTAATCATTTGTCAGGTCAAAATGTATCAAACCCTTAGTCATTTTCGGCAAGAAATTTTGCTTTACCCTTATAGTCATTTGATTGTTAGAAATGGGCCTAACCCTTAGTCAGATGTCAGCAAGAAGATATCCCTCAACCATTACAACAAACTGTTTTAGGCATCTGCATGCATGTCAAAATGTCTTTTCAACATAAGGTCCTGTCCTGAATCACTTACATGACTTATATGGTCAAATAAAAACTTTAAATAAGCCAGTTATAGATTTTGTACATGTATCAGTAGGAAGTTGAGGAAATACTTCATTTTGAAACTCTCATATTGACGGAATAAGCATAGACATACATTTACTGTACATTTATATTCAAAAGTTCGAAAGGTGAGTCCTGCCAAAATTGTTTTCCTCCACTTGTTTCCATGGTAAAACTAATGAGTGTAACTATTGAAACTATACCGACAATAATTGTACATTTGTTATGTACATGTATTTTGTCTGTTAAATAATGTCATGAATGTGAAATTATAATTTTGTACATGTACGTCCGATTTAATTTATTTTACAAATTACTTCCATAGAAGTTTGTTGTCCATTTGTGACCCCCAATAAATACCTGACATCTAATGTCTGACATAAAGTATTTTGGCCCCCAAATAGATACCCAACATATGATGTCATACACAGAGGATGCTAGTTCCCCAATAAATACCTGACACCTGATGTCAGACACAGGATGATGGTCTAATAAATACCTGACATCAAATGTCATGAATGTCTGACACAAAGAATGCTGGTCCTCCAATAAACACCTGACATCTGATGTCTGACACAAAGGATGCTGGTCCTCCAATAAATACCTGACATCTAATGTCAGACACAGAAGATGCTGGTTCCCCAATAAATACCTGATATCTGATTCTGACACAAAGAATGCTGGTCTTCCAATAAATACCTGACATCTAATGCCAGATACAAAATATGCTGGCCCTCCAATAAATACCTGACATTTGATGTCTGACACAAAGGATGCTAGTCCTCCAATAAATACCTGACATCTCATGTCAAACACAGAAGATGTTGGTTCCCCAATAAATTCCTGATTCTCACACAAATGATGCTGGTCCTGCAATCAATACCTACCATCTTATGTCAGACACCAAGGATGCTGGTTTCCCAATAAATACCCGACATTTGATGTCTGACACAAAAGATGCTAGTCCTCCAATAAATACCTGACATCTAATGTCAGACACAGAAGATGCTGGTTCCCCAATAAATTCTTGATTCTGATACAAATGATGCTGGTCCTGCAATCAACACTTACCATCTAATGTCAGACACCAAGGATGCTGGTTTCCCAATACATACCTGACATTTGATGTCTGACAAAGGATGCTGGTCCTCCAATAAAAACCTGACATCTAATGTCAGACACAGAGGATGCTGGTTCCCTAATGAATTCCTGATATCTGATTCTGACACAAATGATGCTGGTCCTGCAAACAATTATACCTGACATCTAATGTCAGACACAAAGGATGCTGGTCCTCCATTAAATACCTTGCATCTAATATCAGACACAAAAGATGCTGGCCCTCCAATAAATACCTGCCATTTGATGTCCGACACAAATGATGCTAGTCCTCCAATAAAGACTTGACATCTCATGTCAGACACAGAAGATGCTGGTTCCCCAATAAATTCCTGATTCTGACACAAATGATGCTGGTCCTGCAATTAACACCTACCATCTAATGTCAGACACCAAGGATGCTGGTTTCCCAATAAATACCTTATATTTGATGTCTGACAAAGGATGCTGGTCTTCCAATAAAAACCCATCTTCTAATGTCTGACAGAAGGGATGCTCAGTGGACCCCAAAAAATACCCGACATTGAATGCCTGACAGACAGAGGATGCTGGTCCTCCAAATAAATACCTGACAACTAATGTCTGACACAAAGGATACTGGTCCCCCAATATATACCTGACATCTATTGTCTGACACTAACAATGCTTGTCCCCAAATAAAAACATGGCATCTAATATCTGACACAGAGAATGTTGGTTCCCCAACTACCTGACATCTGATTATTACACAAAGGATGCTGGTCCTCCAATCAATACTTGACATCTAATGTTAGACACATAGGATGCTTTTACCCCAATAAATGCCTGACATCTAATGTCTTACAGGCATAGAAGACTGGTGATAATTTTTCAGACATTTGGAGTATGTAGTACAATAAACAAACGTGGAGAAATAGGAGAGGGTTTTCATCATGTCTTTTTACATTTTTTCACGCGATAATTTATTTTTTACAATTTTTAAAATCGAGAGTGGCAGTGATCCCCGGAGCCTCCTTTTGGATATCACTGTGATGTATATTGTAAAGAGGTAATGTACACTAGAGAGTTACATTGTACAATGGGGAGGGAGGGTAGACTATTTGCCCGCCGATTGTGTGAGAGTTACATTGTACAATGGGGAGGGAGGGTAGACTATTTGCCCACCGATTGTGTAAGAGAGTTACATTGTACAATGGGGAGGAAGGGTAGACTATTTGCCCGTCGATTGTGTAAGAGAGTTACATTGTACAATGGGGAGGAAGGGTAGACTATTTGCCCGTCGATTGTGTAAGAGAGTTACATTGTACAATGGGGAGGAAGGGTAGACTATTTGCCCGCCGATTGTGAAAGAGAGTAACATTGTACAATGGGGAGGAAGGGTAGACTATTTGACAGCCGATTGTGTAAGAGAGTTACATTGCACAATGGGGAGGAAGGGTAGACTATTTGACCGCCGATTGTGTAAGAGAGTAACATTGTACAATGGGGAGGGAGGGTAGACTATTTGCCCGCCGATTGTGTAAGAGAGTAACATTGTACAATGGGGAGGAACGGTAGACTATTTGCCCGCCGATTGTGAAAGAGAGTAACATTGTACAATGGGGAGGAAGGGTAGACTATTTGCCCGCCGATTGTGTAAGAGAGTAACATTGTACAATGGGGAGGAACGGTAGACTATTTGCCCGCCGATTGTGAAAGAGAGTAACATTGTACAATGGGGAGGAAGGGTAGACTATTTGCCCGCCGATTGTGTAAGAGAGTTACATTGTACAATGGGGAGGAAGGGTAGACTATTTGCCCGCCGATTGTGTAAGAGAGTTACATTGTACAATGGGGAGGAAGGGTAGACTATTTGACCGCCGATTGTGTAAGAGAGTAACATTGTACAATGGGGAGGAAGGGTAGACTATTTGCCCGCCGATTGTGTAAGAGAGTTACATTGTACAATGGGGAGGGAGGGTAGACTATTTGACCGCCGATTGTGTAAGAGAGTTACATTGTACAATGGGGAGGAAGGGTAGACTATTTGCCCGTCGATTGTGTAAGAGAGTTACATTGTACAATGGGGAGGAAGGGTAGACTATTTGCCCGCTGATTGTGTAAGAGAGTTACATTGTACAATGGGGAGGAAGGGTAGACTATTTGCCCGCCGATTGTGTAAGAGAGTAACATTGTACAATGGGGAGGAAGGGTAGACTATTTGACCGGCGATTGTGTAAGAGAGTAACATTGTACAATGGGGAGGGAGGGTAGACTATTTGCCCGCCGATTGTGTAAGAGAGTAACATTGTACAATGGGGAGGGAGGGTAGACTATTTGCCCGCCGATTGTGTAAGAGAGTAACATTGTACAATGGGGAGGGAGGGTAGACTATTTGCCCGCCGATTGTAAGAGAGTAACATTGTTCAATGGGGAGGGAGGGTAGACTATTTGCCCGCCGATTGTGTATAGATTACAAACAACTCGTTCATTGTAAATGGATTACATTTCCCATGTTACATTACATATTTTATTGTTGCGATCGTCGAATATAACGTTTATGGCTCAATTAAATTAATTTCATAACATAATTGCTTCGCTTTAAAATGTTAAAGTTATTTAATACACCATACAAATGAATAGTCAGATTGTTAAATAGATCTCTTGGTTGCGTGTGAACAGATAATTTATACGTGTACCTGTAAAAAAAAGGTCTCTCATACAAGCGTGTAGATGTTTCATTTATTCTATCATATCAGCGTGAAGATCGTACATTTACTCAATGATCATACCAGCTTGTAGAGCTTAAATTTACTCTATGATCACACCAACTTGTAGATCATACATTTACTCAATGATTATACCAGCTTGTAGATCGTACATTTACTCAATGACCATACCAGCTTGTAGATCGTACATTTACTAAAAGATCATTCCAGCGTGTAGTCGAACATTTACTCAATGATCATATCAGCGTGTTGATCCTACATTTCTCTATTATAACAGATTGTAGATTATACATTTACTCTTATCATACCAGCGTGTAGATTGTACATTTACTCATTGATCATACCGGCGTATAGATCGTACATGTACTCTATCATACAGGCGTGTAGTTCGTACATTTACTCAATGATCATACCAGCTTGTAGATCGTACATCTAATGATCATACCAGCTTGTAGATAGTACATTTACTCAACGATCAAACCAGCGTGTAGATCGTACATTTACCCTAACATACCAGCATGTAGATCGTACATTTACTCAATGAACATACCAGCGTGTAGATTTTACATTTACTCAATGATCATACCAGCGTGAAGATCGTACATTTACTCAATGATCATACCAGCGTGTAGATCGTACAATTACTCAATGATCAAACCAGCTTGAAGATCGTACATTTACTCAATGATCAAACCAGCTTGAAGATCGTACATTTACTCAATGATCAAACCAGCTTGTAGATCGAACATTTACACTCTATGTTCTTACCAGCTTGTAGAGTGTACATTTAATCAATGATCATACCAGATTGTAGATCGTGAATTTACTTTATTATGCCAGAGTGTAGATTGTACATTTACTTTATCATTCCAGCATGTAGATCGTACATTTACTCAATGATCAAACCAGCTTGTAGATCGCACATCTAATAATCATACCAGCGTGTAGATGTTCATTTACTCAACGATCAAACCAGCGTGTAGATCGTACATTAACTCAATGATTACATGTATACCAGCGTGTAGATTGTACATTTACTCAATGATCATACCAGCGTATTGATCGTACATTTTCTCTATCATACCAGCCAGTAGTTCATACATTTACTCAATGATCATACCAGCTTGTATATGTATATCGTACATCTAATGATCATACCAGCGTGTAGATTGTGCATTTACTCAACGATCAAACCAGCGTGTAGATCGTACATTTACCCTAACAAACCAGCATGTAGATCGTACATTTACTCAATGATCATACCTGCGTGTAGATTGTAAATTTACTCAATGATCATACCAGCGTGTAGATCGTACATTTACTCAATGAGCATACCAGCGTGTAGATTGTTCATTTACTTAATGATCTTACCAGCTTATAGATCGTACATTTACTCAATGATCAAACCAGCTTGAAGATCGTACATTTACTCAATGATCAAACCAGCTTGAAGATCGTATATTTACTCAATGATCAAACCAGCTTGTAGATCGACCATGTACTCAGTGATCATACCAGCTTGTAGATCGCACATTTACCCAATGATCATACCAGCTTAATTGAAGATAGTACATTTACTCAATAATCTTACCAGCTTATAGAGTGTACATTTACTCAATGATCATACCAGATTGTAGATCGTAAATTTACTTTATCATTCCAGCGTGTAGATCGTACTTTTACTCAATGTGCATACCAGCTTGTAGATGGTACATTTACTCAATGATCTTTCCAGCTTGTATATCGTACATTTACTCAATGATCAAACCAGCTTGAAGATCGTACATTTACTCAATGATCAAACCAGCTTGAAGATCGTACATTTTCTCAATGATCATACCCGAGTGTAGATCGTAAATTTACTCCATTATGCCAGAGTGTAGATTGTACATTTACTTTTTATCATTCCAGCGTGTAGATCGTACATATACTCTATTTTACCAGTGTGTAGATCGTACATTCGTACTCAATCTAATATTTCGGTCGTCAAGTACAGGAGATACGTATAGACATAGTGTTATACAATTGATTTATATTTTTTTCTAATTGTCACTGAATCATAAAAATGAAAAACAATTCAGTTTTCTTTCCGACCTTACAAAACTACATGATCATCTGTTTGCTTTTCCTGTTTACAAATTCCAAACATAAAGTGTGTTATCTTTCGCCAGGTTAAACTTATGATGGATTGTTGCACGATTAACGTCCATTTACAAATATTGTATATTAAATGCATATTCAGGACGCGAAGAAATTAATTATATAACAATGCAAGGGGTCACAATATTTTGATTCTGCTGGGTGGGCCGACGGGATGAAGGTCGGGAGATTTCGATTGCCTCTGTGATAATAAGGCTATGTTGACCATGCTCAAACGGAAGCCCCTTGCGGGTAAGCCGTATTCCTCAGACGGAAAACCGGAGACCTTTTTTATACTCAAGTGTATCATCGGATCTGGACTATCATTATCCTTCTATACCTGTACTTATTATACTTATAAATCGAAAACTAAACCCTTTGTTTGGCTTTTTTCTACAGGTTATATTTGAACTGGAAATTAATTCAAAATAAACGAACTTTATTTTAATTCATTTCAGAGTGAAGCACGAGATTTCTTCGAATTTTCTGTTTTATTTCAATAAATTTCAAACAGATTTTATTTACAACATGTATACACATATTTATGTCCTATTTAAAACAATGCTAGAAATTGAAAGGATATTTGAAATGAATCGAAGAAAGAAGTTTGTTCCTTATATAATGTCGAGGTCCGGGAATCCACGCACAGTCACTTCTGAGAAACTTAAATTATACGAATGTCTGATACAGTCAGTATTTCAGTTTTAAGCAATACAACTGCAGGTCAGTCTTGACTTTCCTTTTTGAATTTGTGTGCATAGTATTCATATATACTCAGTGAACACGTAGTGTGACACTTTGAATTTGGGTAATAACTAAGTGTCATTGATTGTACACACGTTTAACTTGTGTAGAAATTAAAGACCAATGTCTCCTCATATTGGATATTATATTCCCTAAAATTAACCCACTATTCTGTAGCTTTGATAAATTACCCTCTGATGATGGAAAAGAATCGAAGAGAATGAAAGCCAAATTAGTTGAATTTTGATTAATTTTGTTGATTAATTCATTTTGTTCTGTCTTTGTAGAAATTACTCAAGAAAAAGATCGATAGTAGCCAATCAGAGAGCCAGAATCTTGACACAAGTGCGTTCGATTTTGATGAGTCGGACACCATTACTACACAGAAAACGGTTAAAGGCGGATCTGGAGTCGACGTGTCTGTTCGCATTGTTCAGGAAATCACGGGCGGAAACCCGCAGCAAGTACAAACAAACGTGGCCGTTAGTACTACAGTCAAAACACACATAGAATCGAAAGATAAGCCATCAACCAGTGTTGAGACAAGTACGAAATTTGAATGTAAGCAAGAACCTTGTGATGACATTCCTGGTATACATTCTAATAAATCTGATATAAGTCACACGGGCTCCGAAATCCTTGATCAAGAAGAGCTGGAAGAAATATTAAAAACAATTGAAAAAGATGAAAGTAAATTAAGTGACGAGATTTTCGAAGAATTACAAAAATTTGACCAAATTTACAGTAAAGTGTCCCAAGAGGACAGTAATGACTCAAGTATGTTTGGCAGCATGACCGGAAGTTCTCCAGGCTTACACAAACAGCCACCTTATGATCCCGGAAATGCTGGAAATTCCGGAAATATATTCGAGAGTCCACCTTCAAATCCAGTAAGAACGCCACCCGTCCCATTTAGACAACCGGGAGCAATTACTACTATGACTGAAACTGGACCAGCAGCGGAAACACTTAAACAAATGGCTGCACAACATCAAAGTAACCAACACCATGGTGGCTCGTATAAACAGTTCAATACACACATACAAGAGGGGAACTATACGAATCAGTACCCTCCAACTATGGACACTTCTTATGGATATGGTAACCAACAGAATATAAACAATATAAGAAACGGTAGCGTTGTTTATCAGGAAGGGAATCAAGACATGTATGCAGGAACGAAACCATTAACTCACTATCCAGGGGTAGCAGGAAACCCCACGCCTTCCTCCTTACAACAATTACAAAATCAGGTTCAGTCTTTCAGTCAAAGTCCTCAGATGGAAATAACACAAACACAACAAATGCACGTTAGTGACGGTTCACGGAGATTACAAATGTCTCAGACACAACAGATGCACATGCGTCAACCGCCACAAAACATATCTATGTCTCAGCATCAGTCATTTTCAATGCCGAACAACATGGCACAAAGGCAGTCACCGGGTTACATGAATGAGCAAATGAAAATGCAACAAATGTACCAAGAAAAAATGAGACAGGAGCAACGCCACCAAAGCATGCAGGCGGCGCAAATGCAACAATTTATGAGACCGCCACCCGAATATAAACAATCGGAGGGATATTCCGCTAGTAGACAAAACCCCTTACAAACAATGCAGGACATGGTCGAACAAACAAACACCATGCAGACTTCTGGATATGGAAGTGTCAAATCTGAAAACACACCCCATATCCAGAATGGCATGATGCAATCTGCTCAAATGGCCGCCATGCAGAGAGGACCTGCTAGCTCAACAATTAATTCGGGGCCAGTTATATCACAGAATGATGCAGGGTATCATATGTCGCAGATACAACGACAACAGTCGTACCCGGGTGGTATAGACTCTTCGTTAGTGCGTCAAAATCGGCAAAATGGACATGGGTACACAAGTGCTATAATGCGAAACCAGAGACCTCCAAATGTTAATGTTGGACCAGATGGCTTAAATATTTCACAACCCCGTTCCCAGGAATGGCCCCGTCACATGATGCATGGAAATATGAACGGAATGGCCAGGCCACAAAATCCAAATATAATGTATAATAACACGTATGCCGGTCAAGCTGGAACAACAGTGACTAATGTTAATCAGACAAGGCCTATGCAGATGACTGCAATGCAATCTCAAGCTATGATGCAGAATAATGCGCAGGCGCAACACATGATGATGCAACAACAGGGCATACAGATGTCTCAAAGAATGGCAATGGCCAATCAAAATAACTCTAGCTTTAATCAGCGTCCACAACAAGACGACTTCATGAACATCTTAGATAGTGCTTCTCAAAGTGGCAATTCCGATTACATAGATAATATGGCGGCACAAAGTACAGGTGTTAGCAGTGATGCCGCTTGGTTGGATGAAATTTTAAGTGGTAACCGGGACTTGTAAATAAATGTGGACTTTCGTATTCATGGTAATTTTATGGCAGTTTTACTGTACGCGAAATCATAAAACAAACTTAATCACTGCGAGGAAGTTTTAAGGTTCATCTCAGGAGTTACTTGTAAATATTAGGTAGCGAGTTAAAGAATTGTGGGTAATGAAACAATACGAGATTCTCGTGTGACTGAATTAGATTCTCGTGTGACTGAGTTTTGTCGCATAATACGCATACATGCATTACACGAATACGTTAAATATAGACACTTGTAATTCATACAAAAAGACCTTGAGATGGCTTCGTTTGTGATAAGTCAGAAGTACTTAAGAAACCGGAGACTACCTCGAAGTGTGTATATCTTTGTATAAGAATTGTGCAAAGATAAGTTTCTTATTACTTTTTATCACAAGAATGTTGAATCAGGGAAAATTTAAATCAAATGAAACGTAGAAAACAGATAAAGGCCACACAAAATTGATGTTTTGTTATCATCAGCCATATAAAGGCCACAATAATGTAAAACGTGCTTTGTAATTTCAATTTAATTTTTTTTATGTGTGTAAAGACGCATAACATTAACGCTTTTCTTGTTAACACACATATTTACAACTTAATAAATGCATTTATTCCACGAATCAGTGTGTAGATCGGGAACAAGGTGGATGCATGTGCGTCTGTTACCATGGTAACATATAAAACCGAAGAACTCTTTAAAATTGAATTGTTAAACGCTCTGAAAATTCAAATTTAATAAAAAAATAAATGGATATAAATACTTGTACATTCTAATTAAACTATATTTTTTTGAAGTTCAAACCTCTTTTTCTTTTTTTTTTTTGGACAAATATCAACTTAATCAGTTTCTTTCAAATTATGTAATAATAAATATTTTATGAAACAAATTCATATTATGATTGATAATTTGTACACAACAAAACAAGGATGTTTAACAGTTATTTATTTTACTGTGGCCTCAGCAGATTTTTTTGCTTGCATTTTTATTATATTATTTGTAAGAAAATTGTCCTTAAGGAAATTGTAAGAAAAGGGATAGGGACAATTTCCCCTGCTTTTTTGTTTACACATGATATCACTTTTTGAGAAAGATAAAAATATATATATTTCATGCTTATTGAATTTATGCAGAATTTACGAAAATTTTATATATTTTGATAACCCTTGAACGGAAAGCACAACTTGAGAAATGTTTGCATGGTGTATGTGAAATATTTTTGGTACTCAACGAAAATTGATAAAACTAGGTGTTGGTGTTTAATTTTTGCAAGTCAAATTTTGCTGATATTATTAGAAGACTGTTACTCTTTATAGGAGTTATTGTCCTTAAATTAGGAATTTTTTTACCCTCTTTTGTGTTTGGAGCAAAAGCTAAATAAGATAGAGAGAAACTAAACAGACTTCAATGATCAGCAATATAAGATAAAAAAAACAGAGATTTTTGTCATTAATTCTATTCTCGTCTACAATGTTGGAGAGTGTCCTTTGTTGAATATGCATATAGACCAAGGTGAGCGACACAGGCTCTTTAGAGCGTCTAGTTATTCTTTATCGGTAAACATAAACACCAATGAACTATTTTTCGATTTGCGCTTTCCTTGTAATGATAACTGTCTCTTTTTTGATATTCAGTTATATACCTTAAAAACGAGAATAATAAAAGCCTTTCATATGAAAACTCAAATTTGCTGGTTGAATTTGAACTATTTTTGCTGTCCTCCATGCTAACGGCGAAAGTCTGGTCGAATTCAGCAAGCACCTCTACAGTTGAGATATGAAATGTGCTCTGTGAACATCGCACAATGATGGGACAGTTTTCTTCAAAATTGTCTGCTGATAAATATTTCTCCCGACACTCAAAAAGTGAAACAAACTCAAGGGAAATTGAACCTTCATCATTTGGTTCAGAAATTCCACATTTTATACAACATTGTTTTAAGTTTTTGTCATACGTTTCAGAGAGTTGTCGATCTCGTAATTTTTATACATGTAGATAAATTTCAAACTGTATTTATTTTTTAAAGCATTTTCTCATTCTGTACAAAATACATATAATCATTTTGAATTTATAGATTTTAGTATGTATGGTATATACCAATAGCAAAGGTGGATTGTCCATCAAATGTATACATCTAGCTTTTCTCCATCCATCGAAACAAATCCTCAGTTTAAAAAAGACGAAAAAGGCTAAATATGCACAATATCTAAGACCCAATATAGCCCAAATGGAAAAATTATATTTAAAAGTCTGCAGCTCTTTTCACAAAAAATCTTACGTCTAAAATTGATCGTAAGTTATACTAGAATGTCCATGATTTACGAGTATTGTTTCTAGTAAGATTTTTTTGTGAAATTGTTGTCTGTTACTTTATTCTTGATGTTTCAGTACCCAGTTACATGTAGCTGTTAGACAAACAAAATGTCTCGCCTTAGTATTGTAGAGATTCTGTACAAAATGGCTTTGCCTCATTTTTATTTCTGACCATGTGGTCATATACAATATAAACGCTTGTTTTTGAAAACTGAAGATTTGTTTCAGAGTATTTTCTTAAACGAGAGAAAAACAGTAAAAATCGACAAACATTGTTATTGTTAATAGTGCGCTACTATCCCATCTTTTGGATTCGGTTGTCTTTGTCTTTGTCCGAAGTCAAATGTATAATACAATTTGAAGTCGTATGGTTGATTCAGTGAGTGTAACATTTTTCGGGGAGGGTTCGGGAAATGTTATTTAAATGTCCTTTTATCATGGAATCAACACCTTTGAAAATATAAGGGTTTGTCAAATGTTTGTCGTTCATTACTTGTATGCTATAGTAGATACATTTGTAATTGTTTATTTCCTTTTTGGAAAATCTAGATACATACTTGTTACATTTAAGTTTTTATAATTAAAATATTTTACAATATATATTGTGAGAATGTACATAGAAATGTGAGATATGTTTTGATACTTGACAGCATATTGCTAGCCATGTTGTAGGGGATGTTCAATGTCACGAGACTAAAAAGCATATTGGTAGCAATGTTATAGAAGACATGTTTAGTCTGATAGGCCAATTCTGGTTTCTTTTCTTTGTTACCACCTCTATGGTCTCCTGGTTGTACGACAGTCGTCAAAACCGGCAGAGTAAAACCGAAGACTTTAAAAGCAGTAGTTGCTTCTTTTCCGCTAAGCACACCACATTTAGGAATACGAGCAAACCTTTCTAGCTTAGATTTGGTATAATGTGTCATTGGATGTCTGCCTGTGGACTGTTACCTAGGACGTTAAAATCCTGCTTTGAGTACCAGTCAAGTACACAACATTCATGGTTCATATTCATGTCACACCTACATGTTCACGTCCTTACATACAAGTAATATTTGCTACTATACATTAAAGAAAAGATGGTTCCCGTTGTCTTCATTTGACTTGACGCTTTATTATGGTTCACGCTAAAATATTGGGTTCATATAGTAATCGCTTTGTCCTTCCTTCCATCCACCCAAGTGTCCGAAACAAATGGTTTCGGGATAATTCGAGTGTCCCTTGCTTGGTTGATATGATTCTTATACAGACGGAAAATATAGGGGAAGAAGCTTATGGATATTGGGGTCAATATGTCAAGGTCGCTGTTCATATAATGTTGATGGAAGAAGGCTAGTGATTTTAGTGCCAAAGGTCAATGTCACTGTAATTAAACGTGGATAAAAGTTGGAAAAATTGTTTCTGGATGGTAATTTGAAGTTTCCCTCTTCTTGGAATGGAACTTATAGAAAACAAAGATATGGGAGAGGGGAAGAACTCTGTATATTTTAGAATCAACAGGTCAAAAGGGGGGGGGGGGGGGTCACCTTACTGATTGTTACACATTTATGCAGGTGAACAATTTACAATTATATGACATATACAAATATAAGATGTAATAATATTGTCAATGAGACAACTATCCACCAGACACCAAATGACGTACATGTAGATGATAACAACTGTAGATCATCGCACATACAGTTGTTATTGGCTTTGAACTGGCTGTCAGTAACTGCGAGTACTCTCAGATCTGTACTTGGTGTCCTTTTTGTTGTTAGGGATGAGGGATAGATAAATACCCTGCCACGTCCGGTCTGTCTTTATGTTTGATGTTTTTCTGCTTTGTATCAATCTGATGAGTTTTGCCTTTGCCGATCTTTATAGTTTGTTCGTATGTTGTGCTGTTATACCACTGTCCCAGGTTAGGGGAAAGGGGGGGGGGGGGGTGGTTGAGCGCTCACAAACATGTTTAACCCCGCCACATTCTTTATGAGCCTGTCACAAGCCATGAGCCTGTAGTTCAGTAGTTGTCGTTGGTTCATGTCTGTCATATTTGTTTTTCGTGAATTGTTTTGTTATAAAGTTGGCCGTTAGTTTTCTCAATTGAGTTATTTCATATTTTCATGTCGGGGCCTTTTATAGCCGACTATACGGTATGGGTTTTTCTCATTGTTGAAGGTCGTACGGTTGCCTATATTTGCTTACATCCACTTTATTTGAACTTTGGTGGATACTTGTCTCATTGGCAATCATACCTCATACCTCATCTCCTTATTTTTATAGAAAAGAATAGAATAGAATATTTATTATTCCAATCAAGGGCCCTTGATGGGCAGCATGACATGTTTACACACAACACAATACATTGTGATTTGTAACAGAAAAACTTTTTTTTTAATATTGAAATGAAATATATAATATTATATATTTATATAATATGCAAATTATGTTTCCCAGGTTAATTATGTTTATTTGTCGAGCAAAGCGTGGTAGTATTTCAAACCCTTGACATAAAATATTTTTTGTCAATACATGATCAGTTCGTGGAGCATCAGTACCCCCTTAAATTAAGATTAGCGGAGATTGGCGATTAAACCAATGTTATTACTCTTTGCTAAACTATATTGAAGCAAAGTGATTAAACATTGAGTGGACTCTTCCATACAGATTTCATTTTGTTACTAATAGCATGTGTTGCTGACCATTGTCCGAAGACACCATCACCTGCCGGTGGTCATCTATCTTTTCTGTCCAGTTTTATTTATTGCACCAACATAATGTCCCAGACGACTGTAATAATCGAGATTATTGATTCGTGTTCCTTCAATGAAGCGTTATACAAATCAGGCGATCGTTTAATACGTCTAATATTTTAAATAGCTTTAGTTACATTTATTGTCAAGAAAATGGCCGATATCGTCTGGACAGATAACTAATCTCTTCTCCCCAGTATCAATGAATGAAAATATAATATTTATTTAAGACCACTTCACGTTTGGTTCTCTGATATCGAAAGAAAGGGGAATACGTAACGTACTTGACTGAACAGTATAATAAGTTGTTGAGGTGGTATTTCTATACCAATGATTGGAATTTGAACTCTAGAACTTAATTATTAATTGATATTTCGACATACATTCACAATATCCTTATACATGCGTAATCTGTAAGTGTGTCTTCATATTTCCTTCCTTAAATATTTCATATAATTTGAATGTAGTTCATTTATTCATTAAGCACTTATTTCCTGTGGCTGAATAAAACTTGGTAGACAAAACAGAGTGATCATTTGTCCGAAATTATGTTTCGATCGAAGATCAAAGGTTATAAGTTTGAAATTTGTGAGGCTACACATTTTAGGCAAGCAAAACGTAGAGCTCCAGTCTTAGACGCATCCATTCTTTGTCAAGCTTCACACAGTGCCTAGCAATGGACTCGCTTTTGACCTAAACTAAAGTATTTAATTCCAATGTTACTTGGTGGCAACAAAAGGATAACTACGGAATTGAGAGTTGATATTCTGCTTTGTCTAATCCTCATTTACATTGCCTAGTATAACAGTTTGTTCTTCATAATTAGAATTTTAATCACTCTATGAATATTCATTTTCAGCATTTTATTTAATTATTAAGGTTATTCAGCATCCGAAATAAAATTCTGTTTATTTGCCGTTAAAACGTTAATTTTATTAATATTTTCCGTGCGAGAATTCTCAGAAATGTCGGTATCCGGATCTAACTCTACTGTCCGTTTTCCAGATCAAAACTTACTATGAGAGTAAACCATCGACCTTCCAATATACAGATGTAACATGTAATGCTTGCTTCAGTTTTCTGTAATAAATTAGAAATTTATGATAAATGAATTTTTATATATACTTTGGTATGAGATTAATCGTCAGTTGGTTATCTTGTTCATATTTCCTTTTTTTCATTCGAATGATATATATTGTATATTTATTCACTACGTTATCACTTCAATATCGTTATACTTCCCTTATTATATTAATATTCATAAATAGGTTATCCCTGAAGAAATAAGTTCGTGGAAATATATATTGATCTATCTTTCTATCTATCTAAATGTGTGTTTGTATGTGTGTGTTTGTGTAGGGATGGATTTTTACGAAAACATTGTATGTAACAATTATGAGGTGAGACTTTTTGAGGAAAATCAACCCATTCGTAAATTTTATGGACGCCATCACGAGTTGGTTGACCGTTACGGAATATCCATTTCACAGATGGTAGCGGATATGCTCCTAATGTCGTAACTACAATCCCGTCCCTTTATCCCGAATGTGACCTACTAAATTAGACTTATTACCGGGTTTGTACTAACATAAGCAACACGACGGGTGCCACATGAGCAGGATCTGCTTACCCTTCCGGAGCACCTGAGGTTACCCCCAGTTTTTGGTGGGGTTCGTGTTGCTCAGTCTTTAGTTTTCTATGTTGAGTTTTGTGTACTATTGTGTGTTTGTCTTTTTCTTTTTTAGACATGGCGTTATCAGTTTATTTTCGACTTATGAGTTTGAATGTCCCTTTGGTATCTTTCGCCCCTCTTTTCTAATAAAAAGAGGTATGATTTTTTCAGATAATATATGAAATTGAGATTTACTTTTGGTAATATATAATATAAAAAAAAATCCAAGTAACTGATTTCTGAAGTTTGTTCTTATGTTGTACTGTTACACCACTGTCCAAGGTTAGGGGAGGGTTTGGCGCCAGAAAACTAGTTTAACTCCTCCTCAGTATATATATATGTGCCTGTCCTAAGTCAGGAGCCTGTAATTCAGTAGTTGTCGTTTGTTGCTGTATCTCATATTCGTTTTTCGTTCATTATATTGTACATAAATCAAGCCGTTAGTTTTCTTGTTTGAATTGTTTTACATTTGTCATTTCGGGGCCTTTTATAGCTGACTATGCGGTATGGGTTGTGCTCATTGTTGAAGGCTGTACGGTGACCCATTGTTGTTAATTTCTGTGTCATTTGGTCTCTGATGGAGAGTTGTCTCATTGGCAATCATACCACATCTTCTTATTCTTATAAATAAATCGGAATTGTCCTTTTCACTTAGTTGAGGTCTACAGCTAAAACATATGCATGGGTCCATGTAATAAACAGTCTGTATACTACAATCTTTTCCCTTAGAAAATTGATGTAATCCTCTTCTTTTCTTTATTTGTTTTTTTTTTTACTTAAATATAAGATCGGATCAGTATTAGTGTAAGACAGAAACCTCAATAGATTTGTTTTCAATAGGACGCAATTGCATTAATGTACATAAACTACGTGAATTTTATGATTCATTGATCCTGTTGGATTTGTTACTTTACTACAATATGTCTTTGTTCATGTTTAAAGGTTTAAAATCTACCTAAAGTTTAAAGGCTTTTACTCCCAATCTTATCAATAATGACAATACAAATCAAATAAGATATTAGAATTGGATTTTAACTTTCACCTTTAACTTAAGACCCTTAAATTATACAAATCGTTAGTGGACAAAAGAAAAGTGAAGTGTCTTTTAGCTGATTTCTTTGAAAAATTCAACATACAAACTCCGCAAAAAGAGGGATGTTGTGTATAAAGCTTTTGTTAATCCTGTATGCAAAGAAATAGTGGTACAGGATGTGAAGAAAGTTAGGGATATACTATATTAGGTTAGAGAGTGGTCATTCTGGACAGTGAACGTCGATACGAGGAATTTTTTTTTTGCCAGAAATGTTTTATTGATATTACTCCATGGCTTTGTTCTTCAATTTACAGTTGTGGCGTGATCGTCAGTTTGCAAGGAATTACACTCTAACCGGTGCTAGGGGCAGTCAGTCTTTTTGCAGTGAAGTAAAAGTTTTGATCCGTGTTGAAGGCATTATACTGTGACTTTGAGATGAAGAATAGCAATAAACGCACTGTTACTTTCTTTTTGGCTGTTTCGCTGTGCATGATTTTGTATCATAGATGGATATCCCCATATCCTTTCTTTTCTATTGCATTTAAATTTTCATTTGAAAAAAGAGAGTCACCAACATGCAAATTGAATTTGTATGTTTAACACAAAAAGCTTTAAATAAACCATGATAAGTTCAGAATTAACATAGGTTTTGTCTTTTTCATTATGTTGTCTCTTTTCGTCTTTGTTTTTTGTTATTGTTTTCGTTTTTGTTTGTTTGTTTGTTGGATTTGTTTTTGGAAGGGGGGGTGATATTAATAAAGAAACACGTCGTAGCAAACTTATTTGAATTCTCCTTCTCAATCAATCATCACCAAAGAGGAGACAATCTACATTCACATGTACACTTATACATATTTTTAATCATATTATCAAGTTATTTTTCTACACCTATATTTCATATAGATTTCAAACGTACAAGAAGAAGAGAGGCGAAGGGTACCAAAGGGACATTCAAACTCATAAGTCGAAAATAAACTGACAACGCAATGGCCAAAAAAGAAAAAGACAAACAGACAAACAACAGTACACAAAACAACATAGAAAACCAAAGACTGAGCAACACGAACCCCACGCAAAAATCTCAGGTGCTCCGGATGGGTAAGCAGATCCAGACTGCTGGAATTTCGAATGACGTAAGCAAACGTTATTTGGCACCATAGCAACAACCTCACGTTAACTCCACTTAACGTTCACATATAGAAGGCGAGGTAATTAATCCGGGTTCGCCCCACATTAACTACACCTAAAATGAGGGGTAATTTTAATCTGGGTTCGCCCACATTAACTCCACCTAAAATGCGGGGTAATTTTAATCCGGGTTCGCCCTACATTAGCTAGACCTAAAATGAGGGGTAATTTTAATTCGGGTTCGCCCCACATTAACTTCACCTAAAATGAGGGGTAATTTCAATCCGGGTTCGCCTCGGGTTAAGGCGTTCATTACCTAAATCTAACCCGGATTAACTAATTCGGGTCGAACCTGGATTAAAAATGCATAGTGTGAACGGGGTATCAGTGATGTTTGATGATGGACGGTTCCCATACTCTAGACTTAGTTACGTTTGACCCTTGACGGTTCCCATACTCTACACTTAGTTACGTTTGATCCTTGACGGTTCCGATACTCTAGATTTAGTTACGTTTGACCCTTGACGGTTCCCATACTCTAGACTTAGTGACGTTTCACTGACGTTTACTACATCCATCTTATGTCAAGTGTAGGAATCAAAACTCGTGTTTTAAAATAATCAGAAATAATTAATACTATGTAAACAGTATATCTTGAACGTGGTATGTCCCCGACTGCTTGAAAACCCGTTTGATAATAAAAGATTATATATTTGTTACTAATAGAACATTTTGCAGAATCTTTTATGAATTTGAGAAGATTTTATTATTTCACGACAGCGATTTAACCAAAACATACGTATCAGATAAATATTAATACCAGTTTTAAGCACAGGTAAATGATTCGCTAATAAAACATTTTCAATACACAATTCAAAATACATATTTGGTTTGTAAAGATTTAAATTGAATCAATTTACCTTTAAGATAAGGCTAACCAAGTGAAACTAAAATTGTTGAGAAACTGTAACAATTGAAAATCTACCTTAGATGTTTAACTTCTACATAATTTGACAATGAGTCAGGTTTAGAAAGTCACCAAAAATCTTTGTATGACCAATATCATCAGAATGACAATCTAGGTCAACAAGTATAATCAACTCACATACGGTTTTATATATAAACAAAACGACGTAGGAAACGATCTTTCATCTTTTGTCGGGGCATTGGTTTATTCCGGACAATCTTATTTTTTTCCAAATCTAATTAAAAAAGAAACAGTGTTTATCAATAACATGTAGGAACAACATTTTTTAA
This sequence comes from Mytilus californianus, assembly GCF_021869535.1. Classification (NCBI taxonomy): domain Eukaryota; kingdom Metazoa; phylum Mollusca; class Bivalvia; order Mytilida; family Mytilidae; genus Mytilus; species Mytilus californianus. Next base: position 91,736,062 of record NW_026262745.1, read on the forward strand.
TCAATGTTGGTTTTTTTAAAGCAACTTGTTTCACTACCCTTCTATATTTTTTTTCCCGTCAAGAAATCTAAAATCAAATTATAATGATAACCACCCCACCTTTATATATACACCGTAAGTCTAACAGTGGTCGGTGGCTAAGGTGGTACCAGATAATGGTAGCCACCCCATCTTTTTACACACAGTCATTCTAAGAGTGGTCTGTGGCTTAGGTGTAACCAGATAATGATAACCACCCACCTTTTTTACACACACTCAGTCTAAGAGTGGTCGGTGGCTTAGGTGATGCCAGATAATGATAGCCACCCACCTTTTTTACATACACTCAGTCTAAGAGTGGTCGGTGGCTTAGGTGATGCTAGATAATGATAGCCACCCACCTTTTTTACATACACTCAGTCTAAGAGTGGTCGGTGGCTTAGGTGATGCCAGATAATGATAGCCACCCACCTTTTTTACACACACTCAGTCTAAGAGTGGTCGGTGGCTTAGGTGATACCAGATAATGATAGCCAGCCACCTTTTTTACACACACTCAGTCTAAGAGTGGTCGGTGGCTTAGGTGATGCCAGATAATGATAGCCACCCACCTTTTTTACACACACTCAGTCTAAGAGTAGTCGGTGGCTTAGGTAATGCAAGATAATGATAGCCACCCACCTTTTTTACACACACTCAGTCTAAGAGTGGTCGGTGGTTTAGGTGATACCAGATAATGATAGCCACCCACCTTTTTTACACACACTCAGTCTAAGAGTGGTCGGTGGCTTAGGTGATGCCAGATAATGATAGCCACCCACCCTTTTTACACACACTCAGTCTATGAGTGGTCGGTGGTTTAGGTGATACCAGATAATGATAGCCACCCACCTTTTTTACACACACTCAGTCTAAGAGTGGTCGGTGGCTTAGGTGATACCAGATAATGATAACCACCCCACCGTTTCACACACACTCAGTCTAAGAGTGGTTTATGGCTTATGTGATATTAGATAACTACCCTACCTTTTCACACACACTCAGTCTAAGAGTGGTTTATGGCTTATGTGATATTAGATAACTACCCTACCTTTTCACACACACTCAGTCTAAGAGTGGTTTATGGCTTATGTGATATTAGATAACTACCCTACCTTTTCACACACACTCAGTCTAAGAGTGGTTTATGGCTTATGTGATACCAGATAACTACCCCACCTTTTTACACACACTCAGTCTAAGAGTGGTCGGTGTCTTAGATGCCAGATAATGATAACCACCCCACATTTTCACACACACTCAGTCTAAGAGTGGTTTATGACTTATGTGATATTAGATAACTACCCTACCTTTTCACACACACTCAGTCTAAGAGTGGTTTATGACTTATGTGATATTAGATAACTACCCTACCTTTTCACACACACTCAGTCTAAGAGTGGTTTATGACTTATGTGATATTAGATAACTACCCTACCTTTTCACACACACTCAGTCTAAGAGTGGTTTATGACTTATGTGATATTAGATAACTACCCTACCTTTTCACACACACTCAGTCTAAGAGTGGTTTATGACTTATGTGATATTAGATAACTACCCTACCTTTTCACACACACTCAGTCTAAGAGTGGTTTATGGCTTATGTGATACCAGATAACTACCCCACCTTTTTACACACTCAGTTTAAGAGTAGTCGGTGTCTTAGATGCCAGATAATGTTAACCACCCCACCTTTTTACACACACTCAGTCTAAGAGTTGTCGGTGGCTTAGGTGATTCCAGAAAACCATCCCACCTTTTTACACACACTCAGTCTAAGAGTTGTCGGTGGCTTAGGTGATTCCAGACAACCATCCCATCGTTTTACACACACTCAGTACATATAATTCAGCACAAATAAATTAGAGAGAAACATAAAGGTTATACAAAATTCAAAGTAAGATTAACTATTAACTTTATACATAATAATTAACACAAGTGGGTTTATAAAAGTTAGTTTAATATATGATCGGAGCAAATGATTTTGTTTTTCTGGGGGTGGGGGCAGAGGGAGGAGTAGTCAATCAATATGACAGTTGTTTTCCAATCGTTGGATGTGTTTGAGCTTTTGATTTTGCCATTTTATAAAGGACTTTCCGTTTTGAATTTCCCTTGGAGTTCGGTATTTTTGTTATTTTACTTATTGGCAAGCCGATTTACAACCGTGTTTCTTCTTATTTCTTACTTTCTTTTACGATATAGAGGAAATTAGCAGAAACGAGAACAAAATAGAAGTGCAAATTATCATCCCTTGTGCACATGTTTATATTATATTGGCGTTGCATATACGTTTTTGTTCTACGATGACCACTGTGGTGGTTTCCTCACATTATCCGTATATCATTAACTGCTGATCATTTGCTGGTCTTTTACAGTTTGAGTTTTCCACAATCCTCAGCACTATCTATGATACAAATTACTTTGGATGATCATATTTTGTGCCGATTTATTCTCGGTGATCATGTCTAAATACGACTTTTCCCATCAAGTATCGGCGATAGCACCCTTAAGCTATTTTCCAATGTCACTTAATCGCTTTACATTTATCTTCCAAGTAATGGATACTTCAAACACTTTGCTGATCAAGACTTCTTAATCAGATAAATGACATGCGTGATGAAGATTGTATAGATTATCTAACAGCTCTAACAAACATTCCTAATTTGAGGAAACATTAATTTTAAGATTCTCAAAATAAACTTTACACTGTTCTGGCAACACAAAATTCAACAGACATCGCTATGGCAATACAAGACTCCACAGACATTGTTCTGGTAACACAAGACTTCACATATATCAATCTGGCAACACGCAACTCAAAAGACATTGATATGGCAACACAAGACTACACAGGCATTGTTCCGGCAACACAATACGCCACAGATAGTATTCTTGCAACACGAGACCCCACAAACCATGACAAACAAATTTCGAAGTTCAACTTGACATGATTTATTTATAAATTAAAATTAATCTTTAAGTTAGAACTAGCTTTCAGTAACTGCAAGTTCTCTTAGATCGGCGCTGTGTGTCTATTATCTTATTGTTAATTTGTTAGGGTTTTTTTACGCTTGGTTAAAGTCTGATGAGCCAAACCCTTCCAAACTGATTTTTACAGTTTGTTCTTATGCTGTGTTGCCACACAACTGTCACAGGCTAAGGGAGGGATGAACTCTTACGGACATATTTCTTACGATTATTCTTTAAACTGCAACAAGCTGTGTTTATATCCTAAATATAGTAACAAAGCTATATTTTGTTCAATGTCAATTTTATCATGGATCACTTTTCCACAATCAGTGGTTCTTTAAGGGATGAAAAATAAGTTTGCAATTTGTGTTACAACTTAAATAGCTATCAATGTATTAATTTAAGTTGCAGTATAAAAACAATATTAGGTCAATGTCAGAAAAGTATAAACTTTTTTGTATTTGGCACAAAACTGGGGAAGGGTTCGGTAAAGCCTCCCAGGCCAGGAGTCTTTAATCCAGTGATTGCCGTACGTTGGTTTATGTTTGCTATAATGTGGTATAATTTATGCCGTTTGTTTTCTCTATTGAGTTGTTACACAGTTATTCATTCCGGGACCTTTTATTGCTTACTATATGCTATTTGTTGAAGGCCGCACGGTGACCTGTGAGTTGGTTCATTTTTTCGGTCGTTCGTGGATGGTTATCTGTCTTATAAAAGTCATATGGATTGTCTTGAAGATTAAATTCTTCAATGGATGGTAATAAAGGCTCACACTTAAACAAAATTTGCCATTAGATTCTCCAAAATCAGGACAGAAACGTGGGTGCTTACTAGACGTAAAGACCCATGGACAGAACACCCAGGAGTTTTGTACACCACACTGCCACCGCGGTGAATACAAGTTATGGGATTATTCATGTAGACATGATAGATTAAACTTAATATGCCGAAAGGGGAAATATCGCATTTGATAAAAATAATATTTGCTGCAATATTTTTTTTCTTCTAAAATTAAACATCTGAATTATGTCATTTACGTAAAAGTTTGGTAAATATTTATAAACAGAGGCTGTCAGACGAGGTTTTTACTGTCATGACAGCCATTTGTCATCATTAACAGCTTGGTATTTATTTTATAGGAATTAAATGACTGAAACCGCCATTTGTCATCGGTAATGAAAGTTGGTGTTACAAGCAGCGAATAGTAACTTTAGAGAGCAGAAGAAATATATCATAGAAGAAATAGTAACAAATATGTATATCATGAAATAATGAGAACGAATAGTACCTTGATATCGCAAATAAGTTAAACAAAAGGTGGCACGATATCCCACATACTACTTGAGAAGGCAATTAGTGGAACTATATCCTAAACATATCAGATGCGATATCTTTAAAGGGAACAGGGGTTGATACCATTAAAGACATCAGTTTTTTCTCCACACCTTTTGTTCATTTCAAAATTTTGATTGTTGTAACACATGTGCTTGGGACTAAGGTTATTGTATAACACATTGGGGACTAAGGTTATTTCAACACTTGTGCTTGGGACTAAGGTTATTTTAACACATGTGCTTGGGACTAAGGTTATTGTAACACATTGGGGACTAAGGTTATTTAACACATGTGCTTGGGGCTAATGTTATTGTAACACATTGGGGACTAAGGTTATTTTAACACATGTGCTTGGGGCTAATGTTATTGTAAAACATTGGGGATTAAGGTTATTTTAACACATGTGCTTGGGACTAAGGTTATTGTAACACATTGGGAACTAAGGTTATTTTAACACATGTGCTTGGGGCTAATGTTATTGTAAAACATTGGGGATTAAGGTTATTTTAACACATGTGCTTGGGACTAAGGTTATTGTAACACATTGGGAACTAAGGTTATTTTAACACATGTGCTTGGGGCTAATGTTATTGTAACACATTGGGGATTAAGGTTATTTTAACACATGTGCTTGGGACTAAGGTTATTGTAACACATTGGGGACAAAGGTTATTTTAACACATGTGCTTGGGGCTAATGTTATTGTAACACATGTGCTTTGGACTAATGTTATTGTAACACATGTGCTTGGGACTAGTGTTATTGTAACACATGTGCTTGGGACTGAGGTTATTGTATCACATGTATTTGGGACTAAGGCATTTTAACACAGGTGTTTGGGACCATGGTTATTTTAACACATATGCTTGGGACTTTGGGTTTCCTTCATTTTAGTCTGTGCTTCAGGTATTTTTAATACATTTAGTTATTATTTTAGTCTGTGCTTCAGGTATTTTTAATACATTTAGTTATTATTTTAGTCTGTGCTTCAGGTATTTTTAATACATTTAGTTATTATTTTAGTCTGTGCTTCAGGTATTTCTAATACATTTAGTTATTATTTTAGGTTTCAAAAAACTGTTGTTGTTCATACAATGGTTCCGCTACGTTTGTCGTCCATAAGATAAAAGCTATGGTTGCCGGTTAAGGCCATTTCGCGTTTTCGCCCTTTATATTGTATAGGGCGAAAACGCGAAATCGGAAAGAAAAAATATTCCGCGTTTTCGCGTTTTCGACTTCTCGTTTTCGCCTTTTCGACTTTGTGATTTCGCGTTTTCGCCCTATAGAATATGAAGGGCGAAAACGAGAAATTGCCTTAACCGGCCACCATAAAAAGCAGTGGAACGTTTAACTGTTTCAATGTAAGGTTGTGTTGATAACAACTCGTTAAATAAAGGAAAATAATCTTAGTTAGTACATTAAGGAACGAGGAATTAGCTTCCCTCCGTGTCCTATTAAAATTATTTCCAAAGCAATTAAATTAACTGAACAAAAAGCATGGTGTATTCATTTGTAAATTATCCGACTACCCTATGGAAAGTCCTACTATATCAATATGTAAGTTTATTCAATAAATAAAACGGAAATCTCCAGGAAAAATATTCCAAGTTTACGGGTATTATCCAGTAACGTTTCAATATAAACAGTAGGAGATGTGATGTAAGGTATATATCAGCGAGACAGTAACCTTTCAATATAGATAGTAGGAGATGCGATGTAAGGTATACATCAGAGAGACAGTAACCTTTCAATATAGAAAGTAGGAGATACGATGTAAGGTATACATCAGTGAGACAGTAACCTTTCAATAAAGATAGTAGGAGATGCGATGTAAGGTATACATCAGTGAGACAGTAACGTTTCAATATAGATAGTAGGAGATGCGATGTAAGGTATACATCAGTGAGACAGTAACCCTTCAATATAGATAGTAGGAGATGCGATGTAAGGTATACATCAGAGAGACAGTAACCTTTCAATATTAATAGTAGGAGATGCGATGTAAGGTATACATCAGTGAGACAGTAACCTTTCAATAAAGATAGTAGGAGATGCGATGTAAGGTATACATCAGTGAGACAGTAACGTTTAAATATAGATAGTAGGAGATGCGATGTAAGGTATACATCAGAGAGACAGTAACCTTTCAATAAAGATAGTAGGAGATGCGATGTAAGGTATACATTAGTGAGACAGTAACCTTTCAATATAAATAGTAGGAGATGCGATGTAAGGTATACATCAGTGAGACAGTAACCTTTCAATATAAATAGTAGGAGATGCGAAGTAAGGTATACATCAGAGAGACAGTAACCTTTCAATATAGATTGTAGGAGATGCGATGTAAGGTATACATCAGTGAGACAGTAACCTTTCAATATAAATAGTAGGAGATGCGATGTAAGGTATACATCAGTGAGGCAGTAATGTTTCAATATAAATAGTTGGAGATGCGATGTAAGGTATACATCAGTGAGACAATAACCTTTCAATATTAATAGTAGGAGATGCGATGTAAGGTATACATCAGTAAGACAGTAACCTTTCAATATAAATAGTAGGAGATGCGATGTAAGGTATACATCAGAGAGACAGTAACCTTTCAATATAGGTAGTAGGAGATGCGATGTAAGGTATACATCAGTGAGACAGTAACCTTTCAATATAGATAGTAGGAGATGCGATGTAAGGTATACATCAGTGAGACAGTAACCTTTCAATATAGATAGTAGGAGATGCGATGTAAGGTATACATCAGTGAGACAGTAACGTTTCAATATAAATAGTAGGAGATGCGATGTAAGGTATACATTAGTGAGACAGTAACGTTTCAATATAGATAGTAGGAGATGCGATGTAAGGTATACATCAGTGAGACAGTAACGTTTCAATATAGATAGTAGGAGATGCGATGTAAGGTATACATCAGTGAGACAGTAACCTTTCAATATAGATAGTAGGAGATGCGATGTAAGGTATACATCAGTGAGACAGTAACGTTTCAATATAGATAGTAGGAGATGCGATGTAAGGTATACATCAGTGAGACAGTAACCTTTCAATATAGATAGTAGGAGATGCGATGTAAGGTATACATCAGTGAGACAGTGACGTTTCAATATAAATAGTAGGAGATGCGATGTAAGGTATACATTAGTGAGACAGTAACGTTTCAATATAGATAGTAGGAGATGCGATGTAAGGTATACATCAGTGAGACAGTAACGTTTCAATATAGATAGTAGGAGATGCGATGCAAGGTATACATCAGTGAGACAGTAACCTTTCAATATAGATAGTAGGAGATGCGATGTAAGGTATACATCAGTGAGACAGTAACCTTTCAATATAAATTAATTGATTGATTGTTGGTTGCTTAACGTCCTTTCAATATAGATAGTAGGAGATGCGATGTAAGGTATACATCAGAGAGACAGTAACCTTTCAATATAAATAGTAGGAGATGCGATATAAGGTATACATCAGAGAGACAGTAACCTTTCAATATAAATAGTAGGAGATGCGATGTAAGGTATACATCAGTGAGACAGTAACCTTTCAATATAAATAGTAGGAGATGCGATGTAAGGTATACATCAGTGAGACAGTAACCTTTCAATATAGATAGTAGGAGATGCGATGTAATGTATACATCAGTGAGACAGTAACCTTTCAATATAGATAGTAGGAGATGCGATGTAAGGTATACATCAGTGAGACAGTAACCTTTCAATATAGATAGATAGTAGGAGATGCGATGTAAGGTATACATCAGTGAGACAGTAACGTTTCAATATAAATAGTAGGAGATGCGATGTAAGGTATACATTAGTGAGACAGTAACGTTTCAATATAGATAGTAGGAGATGCGATGTAAGGTATACATCAGTGAGACAGTAACGTTTCAATATAGATAGTAGGAGATGCGATGCAAGGTATACATCAGTGAGACAGTAACCTTTCAATATAGATAGTAGGAGATGCGATGTAAGGTATACATCAGTGAGACAGTTACCTTTCAATATAAATAGTAGGAGATGCGATGTAAGGTATACATCAGTGAGACAGTAACCTTTCAATATAAATAGTAGGAGATGCGATGTAAGGTATACATCAGTGAGACAGTAACCTTTCAATATAAATAGTAGGAGATGCGATATAATGTATACATCAGTGAGACAGTAACCTTTCAATATAAATAGTAGGAGATGCGATGTAAGGTATACATCAGTGAGACAGTAACCTTTCAATATAAATAGTAGGAGATGCGATGTAAGGTATACATCAGTGAGACAGTAACCTTTCAATATAAATAGTAGGAGATGCGATGTAAGGTATACATCAGAGAGTTAGTAACCTTTCAATATAAATAGTAGGAGATGCGATGTAAGGTATACATCAGTGAGACAGTAACCTTTCAATATAAATAGTAGGAGATGCGATGTAAGGTATACATCAGTGAGACAGTAACGTTTCAATATAAATAGTAGGAGATGCGATGTAAGGTATACATCAGTGAGACAGTAACCTTTCAATATAGATAGTAGGAGATGCGATGTAAGGTATACATCAGTGAGACAGGAGATGCGATGTAAGGTATACATCAGTGAGACAGTAACCTTTCAATATAAATAGTAGGAGATGCGATGTAAGGTATACATCAGTGAGACAGTAACGTTTAAATATAAATAGTAGGAGATGCGATGTAAGGTATACATCAGTGAGACAGTAACGTTTAAATATAAATAGTAGGAGATGCGATGTAATGTATACATCAGTGAGACAGTAACCTAACAACACAAAAAACCAAAAGACATCAATCAATTTTTGCAACCTTGTAAAAAATGTAACATTTTTTCCGTCTACAACGAAATCCCTTCTTCCTAAATTCTCATCATTTATTAGCTGCAGCACTTCATTATTTCATATAATAAAGTCGCAAAAAGTGCAAAAAGTGCAAAGAAGTTCTGATACATATTTCAAACACTCAATCAAGAACATAAACACCGCAAAACATAGAATTAAAGGAAGGAAAACGACATTTATATTACATGGTTATAAAGCTAACAATAACTATATGATTATATAGGTACTAGTAGTGCATATAAATATGAGGAAATGTGGTATGATTGCCAATGAAACAACTATCCACCAAAGTTCGAATGAAGTGGATGTAAGAAATTGTAAGCAACCGTACGGCCTTCAACAATGAGAAAAAAACAAATACTGTATACATACTCCTTCAGTAAGGAGTGACGGAAAATAGGAAGTACATATTCCTTCAGTAAAGATTGACGGAACATAGGAAGTGCATACTCCAATCAGCAAACACTAACGGAACATAGGAAGTACATTTTCCACAAGCAAACACTAACGGAACATAGGAAGTACTCACTCTAACGGAACATAGGAAGTACATACTCCATCAGCAAACACTAACAGAACATAGGAAGTACATTATCATTCAGTAAGGATTGAAGGAACATAGAAAGTGCATACTCCTTTTAACGTTACATAGTAAGTAGATACTTATCAGCAACGTCACAAGAATGCATAGGAAAACAAACCAAAAATTTGATAAAACTCATTATGTCATGGTTGTAGCATTAAAATGTAATAACGCTTTCAATGCCTCTTTTGTAACCTCCGCGCATTACGCTATTACGGATTTCTATAAAAAAAAACATGAGCTCTAATGAGATCTTTACATATAGAATTCTAAAAAATATAAAGTGATCATGAGAAATCCCGTAATGGCGTGAGATGATAAATACATGTAACTCAATTACGAATATTTCAGTGTAAATAGTATTCTGTATCCTAATTTTAGCGAATTGTGTAAGTGCATGTGCATAATAAAACGGACTTATCCTACTCGAAAATAATAGTAAAATAAATTAATAAGTATAATCTACCTGTATTTACAAGAGTTTACCTGTAAAAGAATGCGCGCAAATGTAATCTAAAGCTGCGCGCAAATGTAATGCACCTATTGCAAGCCGTTCTCGTCAACACTATGTTTAAACCATTTTTTTTCGAAAAAATTACACACTGAGAATTTAAAAAACCACACTGAGATTTAAGAACCTTAAATAACACACTGAGAAATCGAAATTACACACTGTGATTTTAAAATTACACACTGAGATTTAAAAATATGAAAAACACACACTGAGAATTTAAAATTACACACTGAGATTTTTTAAAGACACACTGTGATGAAATAAATTGAAAAACATACACTGAGAATTGTTAATTACACAATGAGATTTCAAAAATACACACTGAGATTAATATGCAAATTACTAATTAATATTCATGAGATAAATAATTCAACAGATTAATATCTTGGTCTCCCGAACTCTTGTCATTATAATGAAAAGCGGTTACTACAACCAACATTCGTAATAAATTTCAAGACTTAACAATTTTTTTTTAGCTAACTCGTATCCATAACTTTGTTGCCTATAATTCAGATTATTACTAACAGTATATCGGGATTTAAGCATGGTCCCTTTTCAAAAGTCTTTCAACTGTTACCCTGATTTCGCAAGGTAATCTTTTATATTTTTGTTACGTATATATGCTATAATAGGCACTTGGGGAAAAATCACTGCATTGTTTGTATTTTTGCAGATTGTTTCAATGTTTTCTTATAATTTTAATAAATTTTTTCACCATTTGGTTATATTTTGTAATGAGAGTAAGTGGGTATTTTTCTTGTTCTTTTGGTCTTTAATAACGTAGTTTTTCTATACGTTGTATTTTTAATAAATAATTTTCTATACGTTGTGTTTTTATAAAACATTTAGCGCCAAATTGAAGGACTAACGAGTTCTGTCCCCTAGTTGTTTTAAGCTTGTAATAGATTCAGATTAAGTATGCTAATTAGATATGTGCGCATAAAAAGTGCGCACAAATTTCAGTGTGTAATTTTAAATTCTCAGTGTGTAATTTCAAATTCTCAATGTGTGTTTTTCAGTTTATTTCATCTCAGTGTGTCTTTTTGAAATCTCATTGTGTAATTTTCAATTCTCAGTGTGTGTTTTTTCATTTTTTGTGATCTCAGTGCGTTTTTATGAAATCTCAGTGTGTAAATTTTAATTCTCAGTGTGTTTTTTAGGTTTTTTAATCTCAGTGTTGTTTTTTTTTTTAATTCTCAGTGTGTACATTTTTCGAAAAATGCTTTAAACATAGTTTTGACGAGAACGGCTTGCCATATGCACCGATAATGATACTGGACCACATCAACCACTACCAACCACCAACAACCGAATTCTCCGATTGCCTGTACATGTATATCTCTTTTTACTTTGCTGGTTAGACTTTAAAAACAAGTTCAAAGACAGGAAGCCTTGTTGATTTAATGTATTTATGTACTTTTCAGTCCGCATCATTAGAATGTTTTAGACAATGAAAGTTGTACCTTTAGATAATTAATCTCTAAAAGAAAGTCGATATGTCTGGATTTCAAACATCATTAGTTAAAACGTTAAAATAACGAGCAAAATTAAAGAACAACAGTTTTTTCACTGCAATATATTTACACTAATTCTAAAGTCTGGAAAATATTCATGTTCTATTTTGAACTTTAAAGCATCAAATTCGATGTCGTTAAATTCACAATTATAAAAATGTATTCGTTTTGAGAGACACAATCATATATGATAAATCTATGATAACAATCATATATAATAAATCGATTGATAAAATCATAGAATAAATCGATTGATAACAATCATATATGAGCTGCGTCGGATAGAATTCGACCTTATGCAAGTTCACGTATACATGTACATTAATAAGACTTTGGCTGATTTTAGAACATGCAAATACGAAACAAAAGATTAAATTTGGTCTGTTTTGTTGGGTTCTTATATAAACAAAATTTTCATCGATTGAAAACAATCATATATGATAAATCGATTCGAAATTTTAGCTGTTACCAATCTCATTTATTTTTTCAAACAACTTACACACAATCTCTGAAATCGTCTCAATCCTGTAAAGTCATATCCTAATACCCGCGTAATCATACGCTTCTAACTATAATATCCGGAGCCCCCCGCCCCCCCCCCCCTCCCCAAAAAAAAAATAAAAGAAGAAGAATAATGACAACCTCATAGACATCATTTAAAAGGAGAATTTTGCCAAATTGATCCATGTTAAAAACTTGACAAATAGATATATACAGGGGCGGATCGAGGATTTTAGGTTTGGGGGACGCAATTTTTTTTGAGGTAAAATTATCGAAATATTCTTTATTAAGCTGAGGACAACCCATGCTTTGCAAATTTTAAGGAGGGGCGCACGCCCGCCACGCCCCCGCCTGAATCCGCCCCTGATATAAAACAAACAAATAACATCCCTTAAAAAGATAAATAAATAAATAAAAAGAAATAACATTAGAATTTATTATCATTTCCCAATATTTAATAAGAAGTAACTATTTCCCAGTTTTTCTATAATTATTTATATGCGCTGTCAGTTCGGGTATGTCTGTAATAGACTACTCCATGGCTGATTTCTTATCACTGTGTTACATACATCCAATCTAGTTGTTCCCATCCTCGTCCTTTGGTCCTCGGTTTATAGTTGTCCTATTGACAATCATACCACATCTTCTTATTTTTTATATATCAACTCTTATTCATGTATCTTGTTGTTACTATATTTTGCACATAATTTCATTGAACTGTCGTATAACTGTATTTTCTTTTCTTGTTGTACATTTATTTACCAGTATTTTTACTTTGCAGAGTTTCATTCTCTTATTGAAATTACAGATTTTCATTTGTCTTGGAATATCATTCCACTTAATTCCTTTGATGGTAATTGTTTTTTTCTATAAGATGGCTAACGCACCAAGAAATTAGATTTTTAATATGCAATACTGAAATATAATACATCATGGCCCATAAAATCCGGGAAATTGATTAAGTACATGAAAACAATAAATATCTTGATATTAGAGAGCCATATCATTTTTTTTATCCGCTTCTGTGGTTAAGCATATCAATCTAATTATAAAAATCATTTGTTTTAAACGTCAACTGATTTCATCAATTATGAAATCGACAAGCTTGCATAACAATGAAAAATCTAGATACAACTAAATATATCGCAATTTCTCAAAACTGTCTCTATTTGTATTACATGAATCTTACATAATATAAGATTGTGAAAATGTTTGATACTGGTTTTTTGTATGACTATTTATCCAAGATATAAAAATAAGGAGGTGCGGAATGATTGCCAGTGACGTGAATGTAAGCAACTATAGGTCACCATACTGCAATTAAAGAGTCTGCATTTCGACTCAAAGATTTTCAGTGAAATTCATCAAGAAAGCGAAACTTTTAGAAATGCATATTATATAGTACACTAAACTTTACATAAGCTTTTCTGGGTAAATTTTCATTCGGAATGGGAATTCAGAAATAAATATGAAACAGAAAAATGAATAAAATACCACAAAAAAATGTAGAAAACATTAAACACTAATTATTTGGTTTGATCATGTTGATATAATAATAATAACAATAAACAGAATATTATTGATAATAATAATAATAATAATAATAATAATAATAATAATAATAATAATAAATCATTAAATAACAAAGCAAACAAGGTAGCACTGTCAACTGGTACTACCCACACTGCACATTAAATGAGAGAAAATGATAAAGATCAACTGATAGAAAAATGAAATGCTAAATGGTTAGAGTTAGTCAACTGTCATGTTTTTATCTGACTGTTAATGACGTCTTAATACTAAATCCAGTGGATGTTGGATGTGTACTGATTGATATTTTAGTCTTAGATACATGATTTTTTTTATTAGTTGTTATTGGCTTTGAACTAGCCGTCAGTAACTGCGAGTACTCTCAGATCTGTGCTTAATGTCCTTTTTGTTGTTAGGGATGAGGGATGGATAAATACCCTGCAACGTCCGGTCTGTTTTTATGTTTGATGTTTTTCTGCTTTGTATCGATCTGATGAGTTAAACTGATTTTTATAGTTTGTTCTTATGTTGTGCTGTTACACCACAACCCCGCCACATTCTTTATGTTCCTGTCCCAAGTCAGAAGCCCGTATTTCAATGGTTGTCGTTGGTTCATGTCTGTTATATTTGTTTTTTCGTAAATTGTTTTGTTATAAATTAGGCCGTTAGTTTTCTAAATTATATTGTTTCATATTTTTTATGTCGGGGCCTTTTATAGCCCACTATACGGTATGGGGTTTTCTCATTATTGAAGGCCATATGGTTGCCTTTTATTGCTTATATCCACTTTATTTGAACTTTGGTGGATAGTTGTCTCAATGGCAATCGTACCTCATCTCCTTATTTTTATATGCAATTAAAGAAAACGTCAATACTGTGACTATCTGAATGTTACCATCCGCTAAACGCCAATACTGTGTCTATCTAAATGGTACGATCCGCCAAACGTAAATACTGTGACTATCTGAATGTTACCATCCGCCAAACGTAAATACTGTGACTATCTGAATGATACGATCCGCCAAACGTCAATACTGTGACTATCTAAATAATACGATTCGTCAAACGTCAATACTGTGACTATCTTAATGGTACGATCCGCCAAACGTAAATACTGTGACTATCTGAATGTTACGATCCGCCAAACGCTAGCACTGTGACTATCTAAATGATACGATCCGCCAAACGCCAATACTGTGACTATCCGAATGTTACCATCAGCCAAACGTCAATACTGTGACTATCTAAATGTTACCATCCGAAAAACGTCAATACTGTGATTATCTGAATGTTACCATCCGCCAAACGTCAATACTGTGACCATCTAAACGTTACCATCCGCCAAACATCAATACTGTGACTATCTAAATGTTACCATCCGCCAAACGTCAATACTGTGACTATCTGAATGATTCTATCCGCCAAACGTCAATACTGTGACTATCTGAATGGTACGATCCGTCAAACGTCAATACTGCATGACTATCTGAATGGTACCATCAGCCAAACGTAAATACTGTGACTATATGAATGTTACCACCCGCCAAACGTAAATACTGCGACTATCTGAATGGATGGTACCATCCGCCAGACGTCAATACTGTTACTATCTGAATGGTACCATCTTTAAAACGACAATACTGCATGACTACTTTAGTATCTGAACGGTACCATCCGTCAATTCACCCATCAAATGAATGAATACAGAAGCTTGTATGTTTTAAGCCGAATGAATCCAAGATGCGTTTTACATTTTTGCATTTAACGCTTCTTGCTATAAATGTGCCACGTCACTTGCTTTCTTGTCGCTTAAAACTGACATAATATCCATTCAATTTGGAAAAAAAATTAATATGATAATTATAAATTAAAGGAAATTAAAATTATAATATTATGATTATCATGAAATAAACCCTTTACTAGTATCTGTATAAGGGTATAACATTATATTTTTATATACGTATCTTATTGTTTGAAGGATTGAACTGCAAACATTAGTTCCTTTAAAAAAGAAGCGTAAGTTTCCAGAATGAATGGACGTTATTGCACTCTGTTGTATAAGGATCATAATTCTTCTTCAGACAGATTCCATAGATCACTCAAGGAAAAGCAATTTAAGTATTGCATTTGACAAAGTTATTGCAGCATATTAATAAAAGATATGAATTACATGCCTCATATATGGTCATATCTCATTAATGAAGGAAAATATTATTTTGTAAATGACTATTCATTTTATGTTCAGCATAAAAAAATCTATCACGGCTACGTGTTGAAAACAATACAAAAGTTTTACTATAAGTTAGATTTTGAGTATTGGATTTCAATTGACCTTTTTTTGGTTTGTTTGTTGGTATTTTTTAATAGCAAATATAAAATGAGGAGATGCGGTATGATAAGCAATGAGACAACTATCCACATTATTGTTTGTATTTCTTAATAGCAAATATAAAATGAGGAGATGTGGTATGATAGCCAGTGAGACAACTAATAAACAGTGACCAGATAAAGCAGGATTTAAGCATCGTACAGCCTTCAACAATGAGCAAAAAAATACCGTGTAGTCAGCTATAAAAGACCCAAACATGACTAAAAGTAAAACAATTAAAAAAAAAGGCAATGGCCTAAATTATGTCAAAACAATAAACAAAAAGCAAATATGATAGACAGCAACCAACACATCCAAATCCAAATAAGCTTGAACAAAAAAGTCTGATGTATCAATGTATGGGGTCACTAATTTATACATAAATATCATTTATAACTACTCCAAAAAATCCTTTGAAAAAAGAGGAACAATATTTCAACGTAAAAATGATATATTTTACAAGTTGTAGTCATTATAGGAAACAGGTTCGTAAACATTCCGTATGGTTGTTACTAATTGTTTTCTACGCTCTGATAAAAAAAGGCGATAGATCATCTTGATAGGCTTATGTATTTGTATAAAGCTCTTGGTGAATTTGTACAAAACTCTTTACGTGATACAAAAGAAATATTACAGCATTTTATAAATAATAGCTGTAATTTCTATATACGGAATGACAGTGATATTCCCTTATTACATCTCACACAGTGATATTCCCTTATTATATCTCACACATTGATATTCCCTTATTATATCTCACACAATGATATTACCTTGTTATATCTCACATAGTGATATTCCCTTATTATATATCACACAGTGATATTCCCTTAATGTATATCACACAGTTATATTCCCTTATTATATATCACACAGTGATATTCCCTTGTTATATCTCACACAGTGATATTCTCTATTATATCTTACACAGTTATATTCCCTTATCATATCTCACACAGTGATATACACTTATTATATCTCACATAGTGATATTCCCTTATTATATCTCACACAGTGATATACCCTTATTATATCTCACATAGTGATATTCCCTCATCGTATATCACATTGATATTCCCTTATTATATCTCACACAGTGATATTCCCTTATTATATCTCACACAATGATATTCCCTTATTATATCTCACACAATGATATTCCCTTATTATATCTCACACAGTGATATTTCCTATTATATATCACACAGTGATATTCCCTTATTATATATCACACAGTGATATTCCCTTATTATATATCACACAGTGATATTCACTTATTATGTATCACACAGTGAGATTCCGTTAATGTATATCACACAGTGATATTCCCTTATTATATATCACACAATGATATTCCCTTATCAATGGTGTTGCAGTGATATTCCCTAATTACATGTGTTTCACTTATATTTCCTTATTTATGCCTTTATAGTGTCACAAGGATATTTTCTTTTAAATGGGGGCACGGTGGTATTCCTTTATTGACGATATATTACAGTGATATTCCCTCATTGATGATATAACAGATTTATTACATTGGTTGCAATGAATTACATTGATTTCCCAGTCAAATAAAAACCGATAATTTCACATGTGAAATAAACGTGGTTATTTCACTCTCTGACGTCAAACAACAATAGGCGTTGTCAAGACGTCGATAACGTCGGATCAAAACAAATTGTGAATGCGTAGAAAAAAGATATAGTTCCTTACGTTTTCTACATTAATTTCATTAAAAAAAAGCCATTTGCCAATGTAATAAAAAGAATAACTAATCAAAGAATTCAAATATCGAAAAATATTCAACTCGGGACCGAACAACACTGATAATTAACTCATGCGCTACGCGCATTCGTGAATTAATGTGTTGTTCGGTCACTTGTTGAATATTTTTCTCTATTTGATTTCTTCGATTAGTTATTCTATAAATATTCTCTTATTGACGATATTACAGTGATATTCTTGTATTGATGATGTTACAGTGATATTCTCTTATTAACGATATTACAGTGATATTTCCTAATTGACGATATTACAGTGATATTCCTTCATTGAAGATACTACAGTGATATTCCCTCATTGAAAATACTACAGTGATATTCCGTTTTTGACGATATTACAGTGATATTCTTGTATTGATGATATTACAGTGATATTTTCTTATTGACGATATTACATCGATACTCCCTTATTGACGATATTACAGTTAATATTCTCTAAATGATGATTAGTGATATTTTCTTATTGATGATTTTGCAGTGATATTCTTTAATTGACGATATTACAGTGATATTCCCTTATTAATGATATTACACTGATGTTTCCTTTTCAATGATATTACAGCTGATACTTTCTTATTAATGATATCATGCAGGATATTTCCTTATTATTGATATCACACGGGATAAATTTGCATAATTGATATCCCACGGGACATTCCTTTATTATCGATATCACACGGGATATTTCCTTATTTCTAATACCACACGGGATATTTCCTTATTATCCATATCACACGGAATTTGTTTTGTATTATTGATGTCACACAGGACATTCACTAATCAAATATATCACAAGGGATATGTTTTTATAATTGATAGCACACGGAATATTTTCTTATCAATGATATCACACGAGATATTTGCTTATTATTGATATCACACGGGATATCTATACTTATTAAAGATAAAACAATGACTATCCCTTATTTATGTCATGCCTTAGTTTTTTACGCTCTCCAAACGTTTCTTCCCATGATATAGTATCTTTCTGTTTTAAAATCTGTATGCAAAAAATTGTGTCCCCCCCCCTTTTTTCTGTATTAGGGTTTTGCAAATGTATGATTTTTTTTCGGAAAATTAAAGACCCCTTGTCGTTCTATGCCCTATAAAACCTATAAAAACGTTGTAACTGACCAAGAAACAACATTATGATGTAATATGTTACAGTTAAAGAAGAATTAATCATATGTTCCCTTTTTTCGGTCATATAGATTAAAACCATAATGGCATCGATTTGTACTTGGTTATTTGATTGTTTTTATTTATTTATTCAGTGTGTTGCTGTTTTCTTAGGAATTTGGTTTTTGTCGTCATACCATGTCAAATTGAAATATTCCAAAACGTATTTAAAAATAGACAGACCATCAAGGTTCCGAAAGGTAACCGAGATGATTTTATTGTCCATCATCAAGGTTCCGAAAGGTAACCGAGATGATTTTATTGTCCATCATCAAGGTTCCGAAAGGTAACCTAGAGGTTTTTCTGCTGATAAGCATCATCAGAACACCTGGGATTAATAGTCTAATAACTTTATTCCATTACTAACACTTTTACATGGTAGACACTATTTTGTGACGTTTATTGTTGTCTTCGTGTTGTGTGACTAATATTACTGTCTTGTTTGTCATTTTTCACACTTTGTAATACCATCAATCATTTCAACAATGAATTGCTTTTTAGAAAAGAGAAAATGCTCTTAGTCCAATCAAAAAAACTACCGATAATATAGAATTATATTTTGTTAATGTATGTTTTATATTCAAAATGAGAGTATGCTTTAATTTCAAATCCCCAATTAAAACAAACTGCAAGTTATCTTTCCAAATGTCGCCTCGAGTTTGAGAGGTCTTTGGATCGATCGGCAGCCGGATCCAACCAAAGACTTGAAAATTTGCATTTCCTGCTTCTCCGCTTAAAATGCAGCATTTAGGAGTACTTATAAAGACAGGTAGTCTTGGAGTCAGAAGTGTCTATGCAGTTAGCATGTTTTCCTGTGGACTGTTAAGGTTACCTTATGAACTAGCATCATACGGCTCATATAGCGTGTCGGTCTAGTATTTTTATATTATATCAATTGTATTCTCGTCCTGATATGAATTGTCATTGGACATTATACACCAATCAATCCATCCATATATATAGTTCGTAATCTTTTAATGAGATAGCGCTTGAAGACATACAGACACAAACTGTACCTATAGATTGATAGTATTAGACGCATAGACGACATAGGATTTCTCAATGATAAATAGTCTTTTTCTGAGTTGAAACATACCTGCCACACACCTGTTGTTTTTTTTTATCCTGTCCTTATTAGAGTACAATTACCAAGGCTGCAAACATTGTAGATTGATATCCAAAGAAGTCTTATGGTCGCCATTACGAGTTGACGGACTGCTCTAAATTTCTCACCATTCTTTCGATACGTTCTTTCAATACGTTCCGTTTTTTGTATCGCTGTTTATTGGCGAACACAACTCCTCAAAATATATGTACATTTCCGGACTGTCTCATACTAGTATAACTTCCGGTTTTTTTGCGGGATATTTTAATTGTCCAAAATAATATTTTTATATTTGGAATTTCATCACTTTTTTATACATCTTATTTGTGATGATTTGATCATCGGTCCTTAGCATGCTGATATATCCAAGAAAGAGTATAAAGAGTCAGTTTCATGGCAGTATAACTTATTAGGGATATCATCTAAAGTCGGCTGATACTGTTTTCGTTGCTTGTTAAGTAATATCCTGCAAATAGCATTTTAACTTATAAATATCTTTCAACAGTCCTTGTAAAGTATTCATTCAACCATTTTTTTTACCAATTATTCGTGCACTATTGACTCAGGCATAAGAATTTTTTGTTTTTCACTCTATTCGGTCCCGCCTTTTTTTATTAGTTTATCCTGCATGTTTTTCATAAATTGTCATCCTGCCTTTTTTCAAATTTTATCCTAGCCTCCCCATACAAATCAAATGGTAGCTCCCTAAAATTATAAAGCTGTTCCAGTAAATAATATGTTACTTACCACAATTCATGCCATTCAGGTTCTGTTCATTATATATGTTACTTACCACAATTCATGCCATTCAGGTTGTGTTCATTAAATATGTTACTTAACACAATTCATGCCATCCAGGTTCTGTTCATTAAATTGTATCAACAACGACACACACAGCTCTCATCCTAACCATGCTGATATTTCTTATCTTAGCTGTAATTCATTCTAACCATGCTGATATTTCTTAACTAAGCTGTAATTCATCCTAACCATTCTGATATTTCTTATCTAAGCTGTAATTCATCCTAACCATGCTGATATTTCTTATCTTAGCTGTAATTCATTCTAACAATGCTGATATTTCTTATCTAAGCTGTAATTCATCCTAACCATTCTGATATTTCTTATCTAAACTGTAATCCATCCTAACCTTGCTGATATTTTATTATAACTTTATTATACTGAATTTTTGTATTAAGGATATTGCCCACCCTTATCATGCTGACATGTTAAATGTAATAAAGGATCATAAGTCATTTTCTTAGTAGAAAATTAGAATCAATAAAATTACCAAACAGGTACAAGATACTTCTTTAAAAGAACAATTCAAAAATTAAAAGTTAAATATGGACATGATTAAATAGTTTACAAGAGTATGAAAAACAAAAAAATGTCCATAAAATGGCGAAAACAAGAAAACCAATAAATAGAGCGAGTAAAAACGAGAAATATGTTGCTAATGAGTTGAGACACCGACACAGCGTATCGGTCAACCTATTCGTGATGGTGAAAATAAAACTTATGTAGTGTCATTTGCAGTCGTTCTTGCTCATAATTCTGTTAGAGCAGTGTGTGTATAAGCAGCACACCCCTGTAAACAAAGTATGTATAGTGTGAACATTCACGATCGTATAACGTAACTGGGATATGTAAACGCCATACGACAGATAAGATGGAATGTTACTGCTGAGAAATGGGAAGTTGACAATTGGAAGGTTGAACTCATCACGTTTGTCACACATTCTGGTTTGAAGTTGTCCATGTGTGCCAATATCGTCGAAAAGATCAAGATATGAAGAAGAACTTCTACTTTTGGTATCATCCTAAATATCAAGTTAACTGGGATATATGAGATGCAAACTCTAATTGAAATATGAGTTATTGACAGTACATCATCGACATACCTGAAAGTACATATGAGTACAAACATAACTCGGCCAGTGGTTGTGTCCCATTGGAATAACGATTGTCTGCAGAAATATTAGTCAACCCAGCTCAACAAACAAGTTTACAGCACTTTGAAGATATCATATTCGGTGTATTTGTTGTTCAAATCAATGTGGTTCTTCACAAATGAAGATTTTTCATGACCAAAATGAAGGAATTGTATCTACCCTTCCATTTTTGTAGAAAAAGCTGAGAAAAAAAACACTGGACATTTTTTTTAACTAAAAGATAGATCTGAAAAAACCAGAAAACAATAATTCATCAACTGATGAAGAGAGTAGATAAACGAGAAAAACATTAAACACATCAACTGATAAACAGAGAAGACAAACATGAACACATTAAACGTATTAACTGATGGATAGAGCAGACAGACAAGAAAACGCTGAATTTGTCATCTATCGGACAGTGCAGACACACGCAAAAAAAGCTGAACATATCAACTGTTGCACAGAGAAGACAAACGTGGAAACATTAAGCTTATCTACTAATGGACAGAGAAGACAAACGAGAAAACACTGAACATATCAACTGATAGACAGACAAGGCAAACGTGAAAACATCAAACTTATCATCTGATGGACAGAGCAGACAAACATGAAAACATAAAACTTATCATCTGTCGGACAGAGCAGACAAACGAGAATACACTGAACATATCAACTGATAGACAGACAAGGCAAACGTGAAAACATCAACCTATCATCTGATGGACAGAGCAGACAAACGAGAATACACTGAACATATCAACTGATAGACAGACAAGGCAAACGTGAAAACATCAAACTTATCATCTGATGGACAGAGCAAACAAACCAGAAAACATTGCTTTTTTAACGATGTACAGATCTAATAATTGGGAAAACATTGTACGTATCAATTGATGGACAGAGCAGACAGACGATAACACATTAAACCTATCAGCTGATGGATAGAGAAGACAGACGATAAAACATTTAACCTAGCAATTGATGGACAGAATAGACAAACAAAACATTAAACCTATCAATTGATGGACAGAGTAGACAGACGATAAAACATTTAACCTAGCAATTGATGGACAGAACAGAAAAAACCATAAAACATTAAACCTATCCACTGATGGACGGAGAAAACAAACGAGAAAACATTGAACCTATCAGCTGATGGACGGAGAAAACAAACGAGAAAACATTTAACCTATCAGCTGATGGACGGAGAAAACAAACGAGAAAACATTGAACATGCATGTATCAACTTATGTACAGAGCAGATAAACAGGAAAACATTAAACTTATCAACTGAAAGACAGAGCAGATAAACTATAAAACATTAAAAATATCAATTGATGGACAGAGCAGATAAACGAGAAAGCAATGAACATATTAACGAGAAAACATTAAAGATTTCAACTGAAAAATGAATTGGACAATACGATAAATTTATTTGTGGATAAAACGGATTAAACGCGAAAAAATCAGATATTTGATTAATGAAGCCGATTAAAAGGAGAAAAAAGTAGTTATCAACTGGCGTTCTGATTTGGCTCAACCATTTAAGAAAATATATATAATTTTACTAAAAGAAATGGTCAATCCACCAGTAGATTTTTCAATCAATCAAAGTGATCATGAACAATAAAGCATTTAGAAAGGAGACTGACAGGAATTCCTGGCATCTTATTTCTGTATAATGTCTGGTACTGTGACATATAGCATGTTGTCAGAATTGTTTACCAGGGAAAAAAATTAAGAAAAAAATCAATGGAGACATTTAATTAGGCGGATGATAAGTCCATTTAAAAAGACGACTAGTAACTAACTGGTACGATTACTTGTTTATAAAATATATCAACATGTTGACCCTCAGTTCCACCTCATCAGTAATCCAGACTAATTGGCCAGAATGTGTTCTAATAGGTAAACATGTATTGGGAATAGAAATGAATTGAAAATCAAAAGAGTGATCAATCTTTAAGCGAAAATTGAAAACCAGGTTCTTAATTTCCCCCAGGGTTTAAATAATCAAACATTCACTCAACTCGTGGGTAAAGAAATTGGGCAATTGGTTTTTTAATACATCTGTAAGTTTCGAGTACTGTAAATTCAGAAATTATTGTGTGCATTTATTATTGCGATTTTTGAAGAACGGACAAAACTGCAAGATTAATTTATTGCGATTTCAAGAAAATATTCATATAGCTATAGGTATCATATATTAGAATGCGAGTTCTTGTTATTGCGATTCTCACCCATTCGCATTATTCGCATTAATAAAAAAAAACCTCGCACTAATTTCTGAATTTACAGTATACTAGTAGTTCCTATAATATGAATATTAATCTACTCAACGATTTTTGTATTTGAATAGAGGAGAAACAATTCATTGTAATATGAGAAACAAATTACAGTCGGAATAAAAGCTATGAAAAGGAAACATTTTAAAGTATTAACAAGCTGGATTACTTTTACTAATAATTTATACTAAGGTACCTAATTTTTTTCTGCTACAAACACTCATCGAAAATACCAGTGTCAATTAGGGGAAACTGCAAAAATGTGACAGAAGCCCTAAAATATATGCCCCTTAACGAAGCATCACCACTTCTGATCTACCTATATATGTAAATTAATCGTAAGGAACTATGTACATAAATCGGATTTCAGGCCATCGGTGAAATATGTGACCTCCAGTCGCTGGTTTTAATGAGATATATGCAAAGAAGCATTGTCTACTTAACTAGATATCAAGCCATAAGTGGAAACAAGGAGGAGAGATATATAGCTCACAGAGAAAAATGTCAAGTGATTAGTAGTATTCTGTGCTGCAATAAATTAGAGGCACCAATAGTTTACCAGCCGGAGCAATACTGGGTGCGTTGATAGAGTCAGCGTCTTCTGACATGCATGCATCACCCACCAGTCGAATCTAGACTCAAAACTGACACGATAGGTAACTAGACATTAACAATACATTTTACAGTGCGAAAATGAGGAGGAGATTGTGGAACAGGTATTCGTAAAGACAGAACAGCAATGTGCCAGTGTTCAAAACGCGTAAATCAATTTTGAATATACAAAACAAGTGAAAAATCCTGAAGGAACTAATTGAACTCAAACGGCGTCTCTTGCTTTGTATGTGTCGCCTGCCGGACGGAACCAAACGTTCAAATCAGTAATGACACAATAGAAAATTCGACAAAATTGGTAATACAGATTAGACGACAATTCCGGTATTTAAAGATTTATTTTAGCCACGCGGAAAGGAGGAAAGGAGGTTGGACATTTATGACACCAACAAGTGAAACAGATATTCCATATGAGAGACCAGTAGTAAACCGTAATTCAAAACTCGTGAATCAATTTTGAATATACAAACCTAGAGAAAAAGACACGAGGGAACCGTATGAACCCAAACAGGCTTAAATAATGCTGCTAGTCAGACCTTATAAAATGTCACTCGTGTCTGAGCAGAAAGCTGCTGAACTAGGGTGATGTCAAAGAACGTCTCGTACTTATTCTAAAAAGTTCATCGGAAGATACCAAGACCTGAGACCAAGACCTTGTTGATAAATAGTCCGTATCAACTTCACATATAATACATGATGGTCTTGAAGCATAGATTCTAGGTACTGACGTTGTTTATCATCTTAATTACGTATTTTAGTGTTCTTTTTATTTGCCCTTGTATATTTTTAACCTTTACTGTTTAGTTTATTTTTGGTAATATCATTTTGGCATGGCTCGGTATTTATACATCACGATATTGTGTTATTGTGCTATAGTATTTTTTGTATTCTAGTCTTTCATTTTTGCTTATGTGCTTTGTCTATAGAGTGTTTATATGCCATTTTGTTTTTCTTTGTTGACATAGTTGTCTGTTTTTATAGTTTATAGTTTTTATATGCCATTTTGTTTATATGCCATTTTGTTTTTCTTTGTTGACATAGTTTCTTTGTTGACATAGAGTGTTTATATGCCATTTTGTTTTTCTTTGTTGACATAGTTGTCTGTTTTTATAGTTTATAGTTTTATAGTTTTTATACAAAATATATAAAATTATTATGCAATTATTGTTAATGTTATGTAAGACACATGATGTGTTAGGCTCTGATCCTGTCCAATATATGATAGTATTATATTAGGATATAGTTTTTCTTTTTTCCAATCATATTGTGCTTAATATTGTTGTAAATGATGCCCTTTATGGGTTCTTGATTAGATTAATAAAATTCTTATCTTATCTTATCTTATAGTGATTAAGATTATAACACAATGTTGACTGCTGTACCCCTTTTTTTTACATTTTTACCTGTTATGTCTGCTTGTTTTGCTCACACAGTGTTGTCATCATAATTGAATTCTATGCAACTGTCATACAAATGAGAGGTTTAGCTAGCTATGAAACCAGGTTTAATCCACCAGTTTCTACATAAGGAAATACCTGTGCCAAGTTAGGAATATGACAGTTGCTTTCCATTCGTTTGATGTGTTTGAGTATTTGATTTTATCCTTTTAATAAGGGACTTTCCGTTTTGAATTTTCCTTGGAGCTCGGTACTTTTGTCATTTTACTTTTTCATATGTTAAGATTTATGATATTCATATTGTACACATCGTTTAAATTAAATTTCATGTAAATCCGGACTTTGAACAACCTTTCATTTTTAATTATGCATTATATTTATAATTACCGGTAACTAAAAATAAGTTGAACTTTTATAACTGAACGTATGTGTGTGTGTCTCCTAAAAAATAGGGTCAATTGCTGTCTTAAAAAATGAAAAGAACACGTTATTAATTTCATGCGTTTTTCTGGATTTACCTTCATCAGGAACGCCCAAAGCAGAATATTTGAAAGCCGAGGATGTACAAGAATCGAAACATATTAGTGATGTCTGCCCCACATGTTGTATGCAGTAGACATCCAACTGTTACATTGATTTTAAACTTACATATTATTTGTTTAAAAACAATATATAGGTTGTCGCCATACAGTTATATTTTAGAAACTATACATATTTTTGTCGTTTAAAGACTTTTTCTATCTTTTCCCAAAAATACATTTATCTTATCATTTTAACGAAACTGCAAGCAAAGTAGATCATCCTCTGATTACTGTTTTCTGATTGAACTCCCTTACTGGAATTGTAATTAATTTTAATAAATTGATCAAAAAATTCTCACTGCTACAATGAGTATCGGATATGAACTATTCTAGTAAAACGTGTATATTTTGTCCACAGTAAATACAATTCATATGCATTCAAAATAGATTGACAATATAGTAAGCTTTTTAGTGCTGTGATTGCATAATGTTAAATACTAGTATGCATTTAGAAAAAAAGGTTTTGCAATTTTAATCGGTAACTGTTCATCTCATTGTTTTAATATGAACACTAGAATATGTTGACATTTCTTTTGAACAATTATTTTCTGTCACTATGAGTTTCAACGTATTTACTTTCAAATGATACAAATAATATTGTGAGTAGAGGAAATAAGAGTGTCGTCGCCTCCAAAGAAAGACCATTAATGACCACAAACAAAAAATATAGTCATTTTCATAACTTGAATTCATACAAGTTTCAATCAAAGTTGTCAGATTATCTTAGAAAAGATGAGGTAATGCGTCTTTGCTCCTATTGATAGAATGACATAGACTATTTAGTCTACTTGTTATTCCCAAATATTATTTCTTCCTGTACATCTCATCGATATATTTGTCGAGTTTGGTGGACTGGTATTTAAAAACAATGGTCAGTAAACCGATAGGTACTACTTGTGCACCTCGATAAGCCAGGTTGTTTGTTTTGCTATACAAAGACGAAAAAAACTTTTTCAGATATATAATTGATATCCTGACTTTAAATAACCTGCATTGCTTGTATCTCATATATCGATTCGAACTTTTCGTGAAGGATACTACAAAAATTAGAAGGTATCCTTCATATCTTTTACTTTGGTTGGCACAGACGGGTGACATCAAACATGAATCTAATATTAACTTGAATGTTTTCCCTTTCTTCACTGGTAACAATTTCTCTGTCCTAACGGGTGGAAATTTCATCATTTTGATCAAGTATCTTATATGAACAGTGAAGGTATTCACTTAAATAACCAAAGAAACAAATGTAAAGTTGTACTTGGCACTTGAATCAAGTAACGTGTCAGAAAAAGTAAAGGTTTTTACTTGACCAGGAAAATATGCAACTTGTGTGTCACAAAAGAAAAGGGTTTCACTTAACTAACAAAAGAAACAAATGTAGTTTTGTAATTGGCACTTGGATCAAGTAACGTGTCAGAGAAGTTAATGTTTTCAATTCACTAACAATATACACAACTGGTGTGTTGCACTTGGATCAATTAACGTTTCTCAACAGTAAAGGTATTTATATAACTATTAAAGGGGCATTAGCTGTCAAATTCATGTTCACCGATTTGACTCAAATTCTTACATTCGACTTATAACATACTAAAACGCATATTCAAATTATAAAAAGTCTAAAATAAACAATTTACGATGCATAGACTCGATAGTATGTATCAACAGTTTGTGTGTATTTTAGTCTAGACGCCATCTTATTAATCATCGAGGTGACTTCCGAAAACTGCCGACGGTCACCCGATATAAACATAAACATAGATATAAATAGATTGCGAACTCGTGCAATTGGGATTTTTTCTAGGTCTGTTTGATTTCATAGGTTAAAAAAATATGTAAATAATCGTTTTTACCTGTATAAGAATGGGGGTTTCTAGATCGAATCAGTCAAACAAATGGGTTACCCTTGTTTCACTTCTAATGTTTACATTCTTTGCCATTCAATAACTGAACACGCCTAGTTCATGCGTAACCCATCTCTAGCTATAGGGATTAATAAAAGTTCACATAAATAATTCATTAGCGATATTTCTTTTCTTATTTTGACAAAACTGAACCAAACTAGCTGTTTAAAAGCGAATTATTATTTCACCGTTTCACTTTCATTAATGATTGAACAGAAAAAAATCATATTTTATTTTATTTTATCTCTCGTAGCTAATGGCCCTTTATATAAAAACTAGTGTGCTTCACTTGAATCTTGGCACTTAGATCAATTAACATGTCAGAAAAGTAAAGGTTTTAACATGACCAGCAAAAGATGCAACTTGTGTGTTGCACTTGGATCAAGTACCGTGTCAGAAAAGTAAAGGATTTCACTTTACTAGCAAAGGAAACAACTGGTGTGTTGCACTTGCTTCAATCAACGTGTCAAAAAAAAGTAAAATCACAAAAATACCAAACTCCGAGGAAAATTCAAAAAGGAAAGACCCTAGGCTAATCAAATGGCAAAATCAAAAGCTCAAACACATCAAACGAATGGAAAAACAACTGTCATATTCCTGACTTGGTACAGGCATTTTCTTATGTAGAAAATGGTGGATTGAACCTGGTTTTATAGCTAGCTAAACCTCTCACTTGTATGACAGAAAAGATAAGGATTTACTTGACCAGCAAAAGATGAAACTTGTGTGTTGCATTTGGATCAAGTACCGTGTCAGAAAAGTAAAGGTATTCACTTAACTAACAAAAGAAACACATGTAGTGTTGTACTTGTCACTTGGATCAAGTAACGTGTCAGAAAAGTAAAGGTTTTTACTTGACGAGCCTAAGAAACAGCTGGTGTATTGCACTTGAATCAAGTATCGTTTCAGAACGACAAAGGGCTTAACTAAATAAACAAAAGAAACAAACGTAGTGTTGTACTTTGATCCAGTAACGTGTTAGAACAGTTATAGTACTCATGTACATGATTGTTTTGTTCCATCATGAACAAATATTATTTGAGAATAGTTAATGTATACAACAAACAAAAAAAGACAGAACTGTTGTGTTGAACTTTTATCAGGGAATATGTGATAACAAGGTATATTTACAATAGTTATGTTGCATTCGATGTGATAACAGGGTACATTTACAATAGATATGCTGCATTCGATGTGATAACAGGGTATATTTACAATAGTTATGTTGCATTCGATGGATAACAGGGTACATTTACAATAGTTATGCTGCATACGATGTGATAACAGGGTATATTTACAATAGTTATGTTGCATTCGATGTCAAAACAGGGTATATTTACAATAGTTATGTTGTATACGATGTGATAACAGGGTATATTTACAATAGATATGTTGCATACGATGTTAAACAGGGTATATTTACAATATAGTTATGCTGCATACGATGTGATAACAGGGTACATTTACAATAGTTATGTTGCATACGATGTGATAACAGAATTCATTAACAATATATATACATAGATATGCTGCTTACGATGTGATAACAGGATACATTAACAGTAGTTATGCTGCATACGATGTGATAAAAGGGTACATTTACAATAGTCATGCTGCATACGATGTGATAACAGAATACATTAAGAATAGATATGCTGCATACGATGTGATAACAGTGTATATTTACAATAGTGTTGTTGCATTCGATGTGAAAATAGGGAAGGTCTAGAATTAACAATAAACATAACTTAATTACGAAGATAGGGAATATTAGATATTTCATTCGTCTCCGGTTTAAGTTTTAGTTGTGAGATTTGAGTGTCCCCTTGGTATCTTTCGCTTCATTTCCCTTATTTGATGAAAGAAAAACGTGGCGATTTTTTTCTATATTTGTAATGCCTCTCTCCAAATTAACCTTTATTACACACGTTTATGTCTGTACAAAGTCGGGAATATGGCAGTTGTTTATCACTTGTTCCGTTGATTGATAGAGTTTGATTTTATCAGTTTCTATGGACTTCTCCTTTTTCTGATTTACCTTAGAGTTCGGTACTTTTGTTATACAGTTACAAATTAAGGTGGTACCCAACACCTTGACTAATATTAATTTGGCTCGTTTAATTTTCCTAAAATTTTGACAAAATGTTTATTTTGACCCTTTGACAAAAATATAAAAATTTCGAATAATTTGAATCAACCACTTTAACAGAAAAATTTCACTGGTTATATAGCAGTTTGACAAACACTAATTTTGATCATTGAGAAGCTTAATATTTCTTTAACAATACAACGTGATTAAAACGTTTAGTTGATTTTTACAGAGTTATCTCCCTGTAGTGTTAGGTACCACCTTAAAAGTATGAAAAGCCTTATTTAAAAAAAACCACAACAGACAATAGAATCATAGGGCATTAGAGGTTTTTCTATAAATATACTATTGATTGACTATTGTTAATTCAAAATATTATTAGCTCTTACCAAAAATCATCTTAAGGTGGCACATAACACTACACGGAGATAACTCTGTAAAAATCAGCTAAACGTATTGTTAAGGAAGTATTAAGCTTCTCAATTTTTTAAAATTTTTATATTATTGTCAAAAGGTCAAAGTAAATATTTTGTTAAAATTTTATGAAAATTAAACGAGCCAAACTAATTTTAGTCAAGGTGTTTGGTACCACCTTAATTTAAAAAAAACAATCGACAATCAATGGGAAACAATCGATTGTCTCCCAATATTTTGTCTTTTATTAATGATATCAAAATTATTTGATTACAATATGTGCTGTTTTGTTTAGAGACTTTTTTATGTAGATAATGAAAAATAAGAACGCCAAGAATCTTGTAAATGTTATATTTCATTTTGTCACATTAGATCTGTTCTATGTGGTCATGTCCATTTTGAATAGTTTATGTGGACACGAATATAATTATTGTCTCATAAAAATAAAAGCTTCTACTTTAACAAGATATATATTGTATTTAGCTTTAGGTGGATTATAAAATATATAGTGAAAGATATTAATTTTACTACTAATTTGTCATTTGTAACAACTTTGGAATGTTTTGTAATTATTACACTGTTGTATATTTAGAGAATGCTGATCTCCGAATATTTGCTTCTTTTAAATGGACTACCAATTTAATAATAATAAATTCAAATTACGTTTTGTTATTCAATGATCTTTTCATATTGCTAATTAATATTATTGTTTGAAATGACCTCGTCATAAAGATAAAATACATGAAAATATTGATGGCCAGTATTCTGCTTTGTATATATATTTAAATATGGAAATATTCATATATATATAAATACAGAATAAAATACTAACACAATCTAACCAAGGAGGTTATATCTCATACAACCTCCTTGATCTAGCCATTTGGTTATACGAAGACGAAAATAAATGTACTGAAACATCAAAGGAATGAAGCGTTTTGCATGATATTATACTTTGTAAATCTGTTTAAATTCGGAATATTTAAAAAGAAAAAAAAGGTAAATGAGTGCAGTACTACCCTTGAAGATCATGAAATTAGTTATACGGCGATGTGAACTAAATCTGATAATGATACCCTGGAACATCACTGGGGTATACAAAGTTAGCAGAGCCTTCTAGGGTTTCATTTTAATTATTTAATTACATCATATATAATAGTATGGTATAATTACGTGGTTATTTTAAAATTAGCTCCATCTTAAATAAATCTTCACACAAAGCAATGCATTGCACTAGTTTGTTCATAAGTGTTAAAAAAAGCGTGTCTGGATGGTGGTTCCAGAATAGAGAATAATAGACCAAAAAATAGAAAATAAAAAAAAATTGGCCGAAAATAAAGAATAGAAAATAAAGAGTGCTAAATAATAGAGAATAGAGAATGAAGGGGAAGGAAAATAAAGAATAGAGAATAGAGAAAAATAAGCTACAAATTAGGGAAACAGAAATTAAAGCCTCCCCCATCCCCCAGACCATCCGTCTCATCCTCCTACAGGCGTCTTTAGAGGAATCCCCCTAATCCAGACCCTCCGTCTCAGCCTCCTACATTCGTCTTTAGAGGAATTCCCCATTCCCCTAATCCAGCACCTCCGTCTCACCCTCATACATTCGTCTTTAGAGGAATCCCCCATCCCCCTAATCCAGACCCCTGTCTCACCCTCCTACATTCGTCTTTAGAGGAATTCCCCATTCCCCTAATCCAGACCCCCCCCCCCGTCTCACCCTCCTACATTCGTCTTTAGGGGAATCCCCTACCCCCTAATCCAGACCCCCCGTCTCACCCTCCTACATTCGTCTTTAGGGGAATCCCCCATCCCCCTAATCCAGACCCCCCGTCTCACCCTCCTACATTCGTCTTTAGGGGAATCCCCCATCCCCCTACTCCAGACCCCCCGTCTCACCCTCCTACATTCGTCTTTAGGGGAATCCCCCATCCCCCTAATCCAGACCCCCCGTCTCACCCTCCTACATTCGTCTTTAGGGGAATCCCCCATCCCCCTACTCCAAACCCCCCGTCTCACCCTCCTACATTCGTCTTTAGGGGAATCCCCTATCCCCCTAATCCAGACCCCCCGTCTCACCCTCCTACATTCGTCTTTAGGGGAATCCCCCATCACCCTACTCCAGACCCCCCCCCCCCCCCCCCCCCCCCCCCCGTCTCATCCTCCTACATTCGTCTTTAGGGGAAGATACAAACATGTAATTTTTTACATTATTTGACTTTAAAATCTTACCCGATAAACGGACATAGCAAACTCATAGTACAATAGGACATTTGTCCGTCATAGATAATACCTCAGTTCCTGTCCTTTTTTCTTTCGTTTTATTTATTTAGTTTTTTTTGGGGGGAGGGGTGTCTGTTTCTTTTTATTTTATTTTTCTGGCTCGAGCATTAGATTATTTCCATTTCATAACAGTATTTCAGTTTTATTTATTAAGTTCCAAGTATGGTAAAAAAATCCTACCGAATATGCTTTAGGCTTGTGTTTATTTAAAAATAAAATAAAACACACTTTAAAATAATCAGGCGTGTAATATAAATGTATAAAATCATTACATAAGACATGCGTTACTGGGATAATTTCATAAACGTGCTTATGTCGTGATTTAGACAGTAAAAAACAATATGACTCCGCAAAGACGCCCAATAATTATTTCATACCCAAACTTGTGATATGTTTACTTGTATCAGCGTATTAAAACATATATGCGTTGTAAACAAAATTGCCATGTATAATTACATTTGATACCCTGAAATTTTTTTTAAACTTAATTTCTTGAAAAAAATAATTTGTTTCAGATAGGAAGGGGAGAAATAGTTCGTTTCCTTTGAAAATTAAAGAAAAAAGTAAATACACAATATTGAGTTTTAAAATAATACAATCTTATTCATCTACTTGTTTATCTAGTTTACCATTCATGTAAAAGTTTTTAAAAGTCGTGTTTAGAGGTCCTTATATTCATAATTATATGCCTTTTTCTTTAATCAATTTATTTCTTCAATAGTGTCACATACTCATGGAGGTTTTATAGTCATTTAGGATGAAGGATTCCATGTAAAATGTTTCTGTGATTTGTGGTAAAGAATTTCCCTTGAATGAATCCTTTTCTAGTTCTAGTTGTTTACGATTTAACTGCAGTAAATTATCAGTTTGAATTTGATTAACTTAAAATATGTATTTTATAGAAATATGACAAGACAAAGTGTTTCAGTCAGATAATCAAGTAAATTTACAGAAACAATATATCTACAAAATTGCAGATGCCATATTTCATTAAAATTTACAAGCATGATGGATACTGATAATAGTCATGAAAAATTATTAAAAATACTAGATAAGTAGTGCATATCATCATTTAAACAGGTATGCGGGAAATTAATCATACCTCAGTCAACACCTGTAGAAAATACAAAATATATTACAATAATAAATATTTAGTACTCAATTTTTCACTCTATAATGGTAATTTCCTTCCGTGAAATATTGTTATAGCTATATTTAATTTCTCTAATTCAACTTCTTTTAAGTATTGTTGTTTTTGTAAGATGGATTGCAGATGATTTTATCAAATTTTTAAATGAGAAGTTAACAACTTTAAGACATTTGATATAACTGTCTTTTATGTTATACAAATAATAAAAATATTTTATTGTCATATAAAACTTAGAGATTTGTTACGAAATGAACATGGTACACATTAAACAGAGAATTAAAATCACCCCAAAACATAGGGAATTATATCCCTAAAAAGAAGGAAAGCAAAACATATATTCAGGTATAATATCACTGGGCTCATTTCTAATACCTGTTTAACAAATCACCCTTGCCTTCTACTTCTTTAGAGGTTGATGGGCGCGGTAGATAAATAAATTCATTTTCTCATTTTCTTGCCAAGTATAAAATCTGTTATATGTTATATTTCTATAATATTTTCCCCAAAAAATCAACTCCAAAATAAAACGAGTTTCATCACCCACTGTACAACAGGACGAACGTTTTCGGGTTTCTCTATGAAAAATATGTGTATTCTATTCACCATGATATCTTATGTCAATGCTACTACAAACGTATGATATGCCGCTTGTTTTAACGATGGATGGATGGTTAGATGGATGGATGGTGGATGGATGGATGGTGGATGGATGAACGTCCAGTTGCAAATTGAATGCATATTCAGAACGAGAACATGTTAATGTGATATGAGTTTGATCCCTGCTTCGTACTAGACAGACACCCTGCGCCGGATTTTTATTGTGCTTGTTCAAGAGATACCAGTCTGCATGAAGACATGTCACCTTACCCGGACACATTATTCTGACTCCGGGCCTACCAATCTTTGCTAAATGCCGCGTGCAAGCGGAGAAGAAGCAAATACCAATTTTAAATTATTTGATTTGACCTGGCCGGGGTTGGAACCCACGACCTCCCGCACTTGAGGCGAGCACGCTACCAAAATACCATCGAGGCGGTTACTTCTTGTTTTAACGATGATAATTGTATAAATGAAACCAATTCCCAACATTGATTGTCTAATAAAATTTATCTATACAGATATTACATAGAGATCTTTTATAACTTTCTAGGGCACCCTATTTAGTGGTGTATCCATTATTTTCAAAAAGGGATGCGGAATGAAAAAAAGGACAGGGCGGCAGTCAAAAATATTAGAAAAGTACATAAATTCACCAATTTACAACCATAAGAAGGGGCCCCTGTCCTCCCCCGATCAACTCCCCCTGTGATTTTACTTCCTAAGCGTTCTTTACAAGCACATCTATGTTATTTAGAATGTCCTAATACCGAGAATGAAAAGAAATATAGAGCATATGTCAATGAGACAACGACACAATGACAAAAAAAAATCTTGACAGTAAGATAAAGTCTTTCTCAATCGATAGGTGTATCTTCAGTTTTTCAGAAGCGTTATAAAAATGGTAATAAAAGTTGTGAATTACTTCTCCATCATTAAAAAAATTACAATATGACATATAAAAGAGAGGCGAAAGATACTAAAAAGGGACA
This sequence comes from Mytilus californianus, assembly GCF_021869535.1. Lineage (NCBI taxonomy): Eukaryota > Metazoa > Mollusca > Bivalvia > Mytilida > Mytilidae > Mytilus > Mytilus californianus. The sequence continues at coordinate 91,772,570 of NW_026262745.1, forward strand.
TTCAAACTCATAAGTCGAAAATAAACTGGCAACCCATTTACAAGAAAACCAAACGATAAACAATTGTATACAAAACACAACATAAAAAACTAAAGACAAGACTGAGCAGCACGAACCCCAACAAAAACCGGGGATGATGTCAGGTGGTCCGGAAGGGTAAGCAGGCCCTGCTCTTCATGTGGCACCCGTCGTGTTGCTCATGTAAGTACAAACCGGGTGATACGTCTAATTCGGTAGGTCACTTTACGGGGAATAGGAGACCAGGATTGTGGTTACGACGATTGGAACATATCCGTCGTCATCTGTAAAAAAGGATTTCAAAACGGTAAACCAACTCGTGATGGCGTACGTAAAATTTCCGAAGGGATGGTTTCAACTTCACCACTTCGAACTCTTGGTTTAATAGCTTTATAATGAGCAGCAACCCTATATCAAGGAAATCACGACAGGAAAAGCAAGCCCTGGCATATCGTATCAACTGGGAAAAATATACTCAATATGCAAGGCGCTGCTAGTATGTTGCTACATAGACATGGAAAGTTCACAATTGGAAATATGAAATCGTCTCTTTTGTCGTTGAGTTTTGTTCTGAATCGACCCTCATTATCAATTTCTAGATGTAAGTCAAGATAAGGGGCAGATTTAACTGTATCTGTTGTATCCTTTATTTCAAGTTCGATGGGATAGATTTGTTCAACATTGTCACCAAACTTTGATTTATTTAGTCGTACGATAACACCATCTCTGAAGCAACGATATAATAGAAATCAAAGTACAAACAAATGCAATTAAAAATCGTATATTGTACAAACCACCAACTCTAAAACAACGATATAATAGTGATAAAAAGTAGTTAACAATTGTAAACTTGTTCGATTCGCTCGTGTATGTAACAACGTATTTGATTTTAACGAAAGAAATCTCTGTTACTGAAAAATTATTGCACCAGGGTTTTCGATATCACAAACTAGTCAAAACATTTACTACATTTTATCATCGGTACAAGGACATCATTCGTAAATATAAATCAACATGCAGACATCTTATACGTTCAGGTAATTCACATCCAATCTTTCATGGTAATAATCTATACAAAGCACAAAAATGTCGTCATTCACCTCAAAAGCTAACCAAACCTTTAAACAGACTTATTCGGAAAGGATATAGTTACGATACTGTTGTCAAGTCATTATAAGGATTGTATATTTTGGTATTAATATTGATTCACTCATAGGGTTTTTGCATCGGAAATAAACACATTTATTCTAAAACCACTTGTTGGTATGATACGGGTTATGTTCTTCTCATATATTTTATGATGGTATGATACTAAACCCCTAACGGGAGATTGTCATATGATGAAGACATAATCTTTCTATCAGTTTTATTGAGGTCTGGAGCTGGCATGTCAGTAACTGCTAGTAGTCATTTGTTAATTTATGTATCATTGTCATTTTGCTTAGTTTCTTCTGTTACTTATTCTGACATTGGACTCGGACACTACGTATTGCTGTGTGTTTGTTTATTCTACATTGACTATAGGTAAATGGGGAGGGTTGAGATCTCACAAAACATGTTTAACCCCGCCGGAATTTTGCGCCTGTCCCAAGTCAGGAGCCTCTGGCCTTTGTTAGTCATGTATGTTTTTTTTTTAAATTTTAGTTCATTTATATGTTTCGGAGTTTAGTGGGACGTCCATTTTCAATAAACTAGTACACTTTTTTGTTTAGGGGCCAGCTGAAGCCCTCCTCCGGGTGCAGGATTTTCTAGATGTGTTGAAGACCCATTGGTGGCCTTAGGCTGTTTTCTGCTCTTTGGTCGGGTTGTTGTCTCTTTGACACATTCCCCATTTCCATTCTCAATTTCATATCGTACGAAAACACAGCTATCTTTTTAGATTGTACTTCGAAATGAAAACAATGCTTTTCTGGATTAACCATTGTTTTTTATATCTGTTCCTTCATCAGGAACGCTTAATCCTAAATACTTGAAAACATCAAGAGCTATATGACCAAATGGCAAAAGAGCCACAAAACAATAGCCAAATTCATCTGAGGTCAAATTTAAACAACAAAAAAGTTGCGTCCGCTTAGTTATACGAAGTATGAGGAAATGAAAACAATGTGAATCTGGCATTGATTAACTAGGTAAATATTACTCTTGTGCCTTCGCAGTTAGGATAGAGTCACTTGTAAGAGAGCATTGATTAACTAGGTAAATATTACTCTTGTGCCTTCACAGTTAGGATACAGTCACTTGTAAGAGAGCATTTATTTTATGTTATTGGTGTTCCCATCAATTGTTTATCGATTCTATAAAAGACAGCTTAATTTGTCGTCTTAAGCATTCTGTGAAATGATTTATCTGCAGTATATATTATAAATATTCAATAATAGTACTCACATCGTTTTAGTCAGTTAATAGATATTGCGGTTAGCCACAAAAGTATAAATTATTATGAAATATGATAATGTGGTCAAAGAAACAGAAGTATGTCTCAAGGCTCGAATGTTTACAAAATGTCCCCCAAATAAACAAATTATTTTCTTACTGATAAAATTATTCGAATTTCTTCTCTGTTGTGGTTTCTATAATATGTATTATGTTTATTTATGTTTTACTGTGCATTGCTATTGATATGACACGACTCAAAAATTGGCTGTTAGCATTAGGAAAGACACATTGACGTGTTTGTAAAATTTTGAATGATTGTTGGTTGCTAAACCTCCAGTGGCAAATATTTCATGCATGTTCAGGACGAGTGTTTGTTATAGATCTTAGTTTTGATTATAGTCAATCTGTGCAACTTTTTATAGAAGATATATCATAGTAGCATTAAACATATAAAAAAAATCGTAAAGTCCGCGGGACCCTGTGTCTCGACTGAAAATATTGCTGCTGTTAGTGTAATAATGTAATGTTGACTTAAAGAGTGAGTTCATTTATCAGTAAAATACAGAATTTAAAAACAATCAAATCTTTTTTTTAGATCTTTTTTCGTGGTCTTGAAAATTAGCTTCTGTCCAAGCTTCATAACAATTCATGAAGGTTAACAAATTTATCATGTCGAAACGTTTAATCCTAGACTGTCTGTAAATGTTAACTGTAAAATACTAAGTCCATCCATCAGAAAAATCTAACTTTAACCCCAGACTGTATCTACTTGTTAAATGAAAAAAAAACTAAGTCCATTTATCTTAAATACGGAAAAATGAAAATATATATTTTCAAAATTTTGCTCTTGATACTGTATTTTGATCATAAACAAGCTTCTGTCTATGATGGTTTTACACCGCCGACGCCGACGACGAAATCTAGGATCGCTATGTCTCATAAATGTCGTCATATCCAGAAATCAACGCCACTTTGGTTATTTTAATATTATACTAAAGAAATCGGATACGGGTTACGGAAATTATATTGAAATGATAGGGAATTTTGAAAAAAAATGTCTGTTTTAACTTTAAATTAAGTGATAGACAGGTTGCGGGGACAGAAAATAAATAGACACAACAATATACACCATTTGGATGAAAAATTTTGTCCTGCCTTTTTCTTTTTCACTCTATTCGGTCCTGCCTTTTTCTTTTTCACTCTATTCGGTCCTGCCTTTTTTTTTTATTAGTTTATCCTGACTTTTTTTTACATAAATTGTCATCCTGCCTCTTTTTTTTTGCCAAGTTGCTCATCCCCCCCCCCCACCCCCCCCCCCCAGAAAAATCAAATGGTAGCTCCCTTACAAAAACAGGTTGCGTGGATGAAACTTGAAACTTGAATGTCCAAAAAATAAGAAAGTCCAAACCTTGTATGTGTAGTCGTTGAACTCTAGGTTCCCACGTAAAGTTAAAATGCCCCTATTTCAAATAAAATAAACTCACGAAAACACGAAAAATTCACTAAATTCGCGTTCATTGTTTTGATTTTGACCGCCTGACAACTTTACGAAAATATCAGAGTGATTATAAACAAGGACTCTGTGGCGGGCACAATTCTCATTTACATATTATGAATATTAATTACTAGTAGCAAAAGTACTACTAATTTCTGGCTATGTAAATGTCGCAGGCTCGACAAAAAGGAGACGTTGTTTGATCGAATTGAGACAACTGTTCACCAGAAATCAAATTTTGTTTTCCTCTTCAAGTATGATTTATGAGTAAACACTGATTTAGAATTTAAAGAACATCATCAATACATTTGGAAATGAGGAAAGAAGTTTCCTATATGTTTAATAAAAGGATTTCGCTATTCTATGTTTTCTTCTTGCTTTTGGACATTTTCGTTAAAAAAAAATCACCAAGGAGAGTAACTCAAATCTTTAGTTCTGGAAAGTCGATAAGGTGAGTCGTTTATTACTTATGGAAAAGTGGGCATTGTGAGTCGCTCCATCATTACTTATGGAAAAGTCGACAAGGTAAGTCGCTCAATCATTACTTATGGAAAAGTCGACAAGGTGAGTCACTCAATCATTACTTTTGGAAAAGTCGACAAGGTGAGTCGCTCAATCATTACTTATGGAAAAGTCGACAAGGTGAGTCACTCAATCATTACTTATGGAAACGTCGACAAGGTGAGCCGCTCAATCATTACTAATGGAAAAGTCGAAAAGGTGAGTCGCTCCATCATTACGTATGGAAAAGTCGACAAGGTGAGTCACTCAAGCATTACTTATGGAAAAGTCGACAAGGTGAGTCACTCAATCATTACTTATGGAAACGTCGACAAGGTGAGTCGCTCCATCATTACGTATGGAAAAGTCGACGAGGTGAGTCGCTCCATCATTAATTATGGGAAAGTCGATAAGGTGAGTCATTCCATCATTACTTTCGGAAAAGCCGACAAGGTGAGTCGCTCCATCATCACGTATGGAAAAGTCGACAAGGTGAGTCACTCAATCATTACTTATGGAAAGGTCGACAAGGTGAGTCACTCAATCATTACTTATGGAAAAGTCGACAAGGTGAGTCACTCAATCATTACTTATAGAAAATTCGATAAGGTGAGTCACTCCATCATTACTTATAGAAAATCGACAATATTTGTTGGTTATATAAAAGATCAAAACTGAACAAATATCTTGGGTCCAAAAACCTCAAAGTTGGTATATATATTATTAGATTGTGTCTGTAAGTTAGCATGTTTTGACAATCTTTTTTTTATTTTCATATGTTCATGAATAAAATTGAGACAAGGACTATAATAAACTTATATAATGAAATCATAAGATATTTTACAGGTGCCAAATAAAACCTCAATTTTACAAAATATGTTAAAATATGGTAATTTTCCTTCAAAACTTCAGAAGTCATTAAATCGCATTTGTAGTACAAATTGAAGGTTTCAGTTTCACACAGAACAATTTAAACCTGTTATCTGACAATAAAATTACGTAGATGCATAAACGTTTTACTGACAACGAATTAAAACCATAAAGAGGCAAAAATAAATCTTCCCGTTACAAAAGGTGGTACAAACACTCGACATAGATTGTTGTAGTTAGTATCAGTTTTCAATAATTATCTATAATTAGATCAGAAATAAGATTAGACATTTTTTTGAGAAATGTGATACAACAATAAGTTTATTGATTGTTAAACATGCAACACAGGATATGGTATTACATACTGTGAAACCAATCAAAAGTTACGAAAGCATATAAAATATTGTATCTGACGTTCACTTTGGTATGCAGGGGCGGATCCAGCCATTTTTAAAAGGAGGATCCCAACCCAGGATAAAGAGAGGGGGGGGGGGGGTTCCAACTATATGTTCCCATTCAAATGCATTGATCGTCAAAAAAGGGGGGTTCCAACCCCCGGAAACGCCCCCCACCCCCCCTGGATCCGCCACTGGGTATGTGGTAAATTATTACCGATCTGGCCATCAGATTGGGTGCATTAATTAATGGTTAACTTCAGATTGGATGCATTAATTAATGGTTAACTTCAGATTGGGTGCATTAATTAATGGTTAACTTCAGATTGGGTGCATTAATTAATGGTTAACTTCAGATTGGGTGCATTAATTAATGGTTAACTTCAGATTGGATGCATTAATTAAAGGCTAACTTTAGCCTAAGATATTTATGTTAAAGCTTATAAACTGTGGACACAGAGATATGTCTCGCTGTTTGGTAATTTTGATAGTAAAATATGTATATGTTGAAATTGAAATGGCAATATTTAACCATGTAAACTATGCAAAACATACAAAGAACATTAACCATGACGGAAGGTGCAGAGCCAAATTGCCTCCATGGAAACAAGAAATGTCAATGCTTATAAAACTGAATACCAAATACCATTGACTTATCATAAGTGGTTTCCTTTAAACTAACACAAACTTTTTAAAACTTGTAAACTATGCAAAACATTCAAATTCAATAGACCATGACTAAGGGGCGGAGTCAAATAATCTCTATGGAAATGAGATCTGCCAATGCTAATACATCTACATACCAAATATCAATCTGATTAAAATTCAGATCTATCAAACCTCGCGTGCTCGTATAAAATTTAGTTATAGATTGAGTACACCCATGAGTCAAATGCACCCTGAATTTCACTATTCGAGATTTACGACAATTTACGGCTCGTATAATTTGCCAAGGTTAGCAATCTTTGTGAAATGCAGGCCTGACAAACAATCAATCTAGAACAGGCGTAATACAAACAAGTATAAGAAAACACGTATACAAACAAGAATAAACTTAAATCTACTACTTAGGGTAACTATAATATATTACTTGGGTGTTATCAGGTGCTCCGGAAGGTGAAACATATCCTGCTGTAGATTCTACACACATGATTTGAAAGTTGTTTTTCTAAATAAATAATAAACTCATGTTTACTTAGAAGTAACACTTTTAAAATTTAAATTCAAATAAACTTATTGAAACAGAGTATCTCAATTAATGCCTTGTTTAATATTCTAGTTCATATTTGACCTTTTTATCTTTTCTCTACTCTATATCTTCTTACCGTAATTCTAAATTTGTTTCACCAACCTTGCCTTCGCGGTATATAGATTTAAGAGATTTAAGAGAATGTATTTATGATCTGAAACTCGTGCTGCTTCCTACCATGGAAGTGTTATATTTCATTTTACTTCCATGTTCCTACCAACACGCGAGTCAACATGGTCAAAGGGTACCAGGTAACTTCAACCTTAACCCCTTTCTATTAACTTCACAAAGTTTATACATCAAAATATGACTACATATCCTATGTATATCATGATCAGATATTATTTATTGTATGTGACCCTGTTCAAAGATCCTACATATCCTATGTATATCAGATATCATTTATTGTATGTGACCCTGTTCAAAGATCCAACATATCCTATGTATATCATGATCAGATATTATTTATTGTATACGACCCTGTTCAAAGATCCAAATTTAAAAGTTAGATTGATTGATAGTTGCTTGCTTAACGTTTTGTGGCCAATCGCTGGAAAGACACATGGTTGTTCTTCTGGATATCAGGGCCTCGGTGGAAAGACACATGGTTGTTCTTCTGGGTATCAGGGCCTCGGTGGAAAGACACATGGTAGTTCTTCTAGGTATCAAGGCCTCGGTGGAAAGACACATGTTTGTTCTTTTGGGTATCAGGGCCTCGGTGGAAAGACACATGGTTGTTCTTCTGGGTATCAGGGCCTCGTTGGCAAGACACATGGTTGTTCTTCTGGGCATCAGGGCCTTGGTGGACGAGTGGTCTAAGTAGTCTAAACTACTGTATCACTAGCCAGTCAACACTGAGGTTGTGAGTTCGAATCCCGCACACGGCAGGTGCACTCGACTCTAATCTTAATTGACTAGGATTGTCAGTTTTCATTCCGAAGGTCGGTGGTTCTCTCCGGGCACTCCGGCTTCCTCCACCAATAAAAACTGACGACTACGAAATAGCAGAATAGTGTTGAAAGTGGCGTTAAACACCAATCAATCGTTTATCTGTATTGGATGTTTTACTTCCTCTTTTTTATTTTAAACTCCACAATGGCTTTCATAGTACTTATAAAACTCTTGATCAGCAGGTAAAGAAAGATAATTTTGATTTGATCTCTCTCTACCTGGTCTGTTAAATTACGTGTCCGACACAGAAGATGGATTAAATCTTGACAATTTTTTTTTATATATATATGTGTACAATTTGGAGATATATAATAATAGTTGAGTGAGCCTGGGTTAGTATAATAGTAGCTGATTGGGTCTGGGTTAGTATAATAGTAGTTGATAGGGTGTTGGCTAGTATAATAGTAGTTGATTGGGCCTGGGTTAGTATAATAGTAATTGATATGGTCTGGGCTAGTAAAATAGTAGTTGATTGGGCCTGCGTTAGTATAATAGTAGTTGATTGGGCCTGGGTTAGTATAATAGTAGTTTATTGGGTCTGGGTTAGTATAATAGTAGCTGATTGGGTCTAGGTTAGTATAATAGTAGTTGATTGGGCCTGGGTTAGTATAATAGTAGTTGATTGGGCCTGAGTTAGTATAATAGTCCCAGATTGAGCCAGTCATTCAAAAACATTAAATAAAAATGAAATCAATTTTCCGAGATCCTGTTTCCGATTTGTCGCATTTAAAGCACATTTTGAATGCTCAAAGCTTGGTATCTTCAAACGTGTCGATAGCTGACTTCTATACCTACTGGGTAGGATTGACATATCGAAGGTAATAACTGATATCTATACCTACTGGGTAGGATTGACATATCGAAGGTAATAGCTGACTTCTACAACTACTGGGTAGGATTGACATATCGAGGTAATAGCTGACTTCTATAACTACTGGGTAGGATTGACATATCGAGGTAATAGCTGACTTCTATAACTACTGGGTAGGATTGACATATCGAGGTAATAGCTGACTTCTATAACTACTGGATAGGATTGACATATCGAAGGTAGTAACTGATATCAATACCTACTGGATAGGATTGACATATCGAAGGTAATAACTGATATCTATACCTACTGGGTAGGATTGACATATCGAAGGTAATAGCCGACTTCTATAATTACTGGGTAGGATTGACATATCGAGGTAATAGATATTTGACCATGGTATAAATCTAGACCTTATACAAGAAATATGTAAGTGATCCAAAGAAGATGTGTATCACATGTAGTCTCTAAAAATGATGAAAGCAGAAGAGGCGAAGTCTGTATTTTGGTATAGGAACACCACAGGGACTCGGTGAGAAGATTAAACTATTGTTAATCAATGGTTTTCAATTTTTTTCGTATTTCCTATCTATTTGTATTACATTATTAACATATTTTACGTTGGCATCACTATTTATGTGCCTTCTAGCAATGTGCAGTTGACTATCCATATCCATATACAAAAATCCTAAGGAAAATTTAAATCTGCTAACCAAGTTTTTGTGAACGAAGCAAATGGCCTACACGTTAAAATTCTAGTCTCATATCTTCATTGTCTTGTACATTAAAAGAAAAGGTTTTTTTTTTTTTTATTTTTTACGATAATTACATAGCAACTACACAGCAATTTTGACAATGTTCTCTTAGTTGTTTTTTTTCTGCGTTCCCCCTTTTAAAGTCCAAAATAAGAACACCTTATTTTATCAAAACTTACATAGTTTTCCTCCGTCTAAACTTTAAAAGAGCTTGAAAGAATTAGTATAATTTATTTCATAAACTATAATGTAATTTAGCAAATTAAGATATGATCCATGTAAACTTTGGCTAATTGATCCTTAGAATAAACTTATTTCTGAATGTCACCAATTTAACACAGTAGTGAAATTTTTAAATATCGTTTTTATTTGTATTAACATTGATTTTGTTAAAGAACTAAACAAGCATTCTGAGAGTATTGCATGGCAATACATAGTCCCCTACCGGATAAAAATTCATTATACTGGAACAAAATTCTAACTTGTTCTATAACTTGTCATGGTGTTAACAAAAAAGAAAATATCAAGTCAATATCTTTAAGCATGACTAAAAACAGTGTGGAAAACTGATTATATGAGTGAATTTTTCAAGTCCAAGGACCATAACTCTGCACAAAATTATCAGACCGAAACAAAAATTTGAAAAGAGGGACGAAAGATACCAGAGGGACAGTCAAACTCATAGATCGAAAACAAACTGACAACGACATGGCCAAAAACAAAAAGACAAACAATAGTACAGATGACACAACACAGAAAACCAAAGACTAAGCAACACGAACCCCACCAAAAACCGGGGGTGATCTCAGGTGCTCCGGAAGGGTAAGCAGAATAAGTCTGATCCTGCTCCACATGTGGCACCCGTCGTGTTGCTTATGTTATTACAAATCCGGTAAATAGTCTAATTCGGTAGGTCACATTCGTGAAAAGGGAAGGGTATTGTAGTTACGACTTGAACTTGATCTGTAACTTGTCATGATAAAACTACAATGTATATACCAATTATCAATCAATATCTTCAAGCATGATGAAAAAAAAGTGTGGAAACACTCTAACATTAGATATGATTAATAGTTCTCTAAAATTAGATATGATGTAATACTATGTATATTTATTTTCAAGTTATAATCAAATATAATTAATAGTTCCAAATATTTCTTCTTTCATTTGTCACAAACTAATATAGATTTGTAACTTATCTATAAAATGTCAACAACTTTTATCTATTCACAATGTAATGTAATGAAATATATACCTTAATAAAAATAGATTGTTATCTTTCACTTCATATTTTTTTTTTATGTATATAGCATTCAGAAAATTAGTTTATACAAAATAAAAAACACTTCAAACAATTAACCAAAGAATGTCTTTAAATAAATGTGGATAGTGTCCACATGTGGACACAGATGATGCCCCCGCTTGCATATCATATAGTTATAAAGGGACATAACTGAAGAACGGTAAAAGTGACGCTACCCAAATTTGAACTTGATCTGAGTTTTGTGGTAATAAGCATTGTGTGTAAGTCTCATAACATTTGGTTGAGGCTAACTTAAGTAGAGAACAGACACTAAAAATTCAGCAATTTTTCTATTTGTAAACACGCATAACTCTAGAACGGTTGTGTATAAGTTTTACAACATTTGGTTGAGACAAACTAAAAAATTCAGCAATTTTTATGTTTATAAAGGGACATAGCTCTAGAATGGTAAAAGTGTTGCCACCTAATTTCATACTTAATCTGTATTATGTAGTAATAAGCATTGTGTATAAGTTTCATAACATTTGGTTGAGGCAAACTCAAGTTAGAGAACTGAAACAAAAAAAATGTACTTGATCCTTACTGAGTTTTGTGGTAATGAATATTGTGTATAGGTTTCATAATGTTTGGCTGGGGAAAACTTCAGTTACAGAATGGAAACTAAAAATTTTTGCAATCTTTCGATTTATAAAGGGGCATAACTCAATAATGGTTAAAGTGACACTACCCAAATTCAACTTGATCTGTGTTTTATCAGTGGAAGTCAAAATTAAACATTGCATTGTGTAAAGCATTGATTGTAGTTGATTCAACTATAATCATGGTCAAAGGAAGATAACTCCAATTTTAAAAATATATTATATAAACTTGATATTTAGAAGAAAATAAAAATTTTGCAATTTTTCCTTTCATAAAGGGGCATAACTCTAGATCGGTTAAAGTGACACCACCAAAATTCAAACTTGATCTGTGTTTTGTGGTAATAAGCATTGTGTATAAGTTTCATAACATTTGGTTGAGGCAAACTTAAGTTAGAGAACGGAAACTAAAAATTTTGCAATATTTCCTTTTATAAAGGGGCATAACTCTAGATCGGTTAAAGTGACGCCACCAAAATTCAAACTTGATCTGTGTTTTGTGGTAATAAGCATTGTGTTTAAGTTTCATAACATTTGGTTGAGGCAAACTCAAGTTAGAGAACGGAAACCAATTTCGGGACGTACGGACGGATGTACGTACGTACGTACGTACGTACAGACGGAATAGGGTAAAACTTAATGCCCCCTCCGCTACGGCGGGGGCATAAAAAATGAGTTATCTCTCTTTATATAGAAATATGGTTTAACATACAAAATGTAGTACTCTAACATTAGATATGGACCATGATAACTCTGGACTAAATCATCAGACCGGAACAAAATTTGAACTTGATCTACAACTTATCATGATAAAACTATATACCAAATATCAAATCAATATCTTCAAAAATGAAGAAAAAAAGTGTGGAAAGCTGATTTGCCAGACTGACGGATGGACAGACGGACGGACAGACAGACGGACGTAGTGCAAACCTAAAGTCCCCTTCGACTTCGTCGGTAGGGGACTAATTAATGATCCTACATCCTGTCCATACTGTTTACTTATATTTTGGCATTGCACAGGGTCATGTTTCTGTCCTTACACATCCTTGGCTTTCAACTATTCAGCTTTGAGCGTTCTTGATGAAGGTAAATCCAGAAAAGGGCTTTGGACGCCTGAAATTTAGAACGTGTTGTTTTCATTTTTTTCTCAGACTGTTTATGATGTCTTTACACTAAATTCCTTAGATGTGTAATGATTGATACTTAGTCTGGGAGAACATGATTTATTTATTTGTTGTAATTGGCTTTGAACAAGCTTTCAGTAAATGTGAGTACTATTTTGGTGCTTTGTGTCTATAGTTTTAAGGTTAGTTCTGTTTGTGCCTCATACCAATTTTTTATGTTATGCCCATTGCAAGTGATTTTTACAGTTTGTTTTTATGTTGTGCTGTAACACAACTGTCCCAGGTTAGGTGGAGGGTTGAGCAGTAACAAAAATGTTTAAACCCCACCACATCCTTTATGTCCCAAGTCAGAAGCCTGTAGTTCAGAAATTGTTGTTGGTTCATGTCTGTCATATGTTTTTGAAAATTGTTTTGTTATAAATTAGGCCATTAGTTTTCTCAATTGAATTGTTTCACATTTTTCATGTCTGTGTCATTTTTAACCGACTATACGGTTTGGGTTTTTCTCAGTGTTGAAGGCAGTACGGTTGCTTGTAATTGCTTACATCCACTTCATTTGAACTTTGGTGGATATTTGTTTCATTGGCAGTCATATCACATCTTATTTTTTATTTATTTCACTCCATAAATAACATGACTTTGTCTTCAACTAATTAAGACAACAATGGTAAAGAATAGGTAAAGAAGACCATTCACTGTCATAAGTTACAAAATAAATAAGTATAACATTTATATACATTTTAACAAATAATTGTCAATAGCTCCATCTTGAACTTCATTTACAGGTAAAGACAAAAGGAAGTATTCCTTGATCAATATGGTACAGTTACAGTATGAAAACACGAATTTCCTCTTAAGCAGTCAGGGGCGTTACTTAAACAAGTTATTTTTTTTAGTTACTTGTATAGGTAATTTTTGTTTTTAAAAATGATTAAATTACTCAATAAAGTTATTTTAAATTTCAATCGAAGCATCAACTAAATGTAGTTTTATGAATTTATTAAATCTGAGATGAGTATAGAGATAAAATGTTACTTTAAAGATAATGACAAAAATATTATTCAATGACTCCACTCAAGCATAACTGGAAAATCCTCTCACGGTTGTGTAGATTATCAGCCGTGTTACTTGTATAAGTTATTTTATACATCTTTAAAACAAGAATGTGTCCATAGTACACGGATGCCCCACTCGCACTATCATTTTCTATGTTCAGTGGACCGTGAAATTGGGGTCAAAACTCTAATTTGGCATTAAAATTAGAAAGATCATATCATAGGGAACATGTGTACTAAGTTTCAAGTTGATTGGACTTCAACTTCATCAAAAACTACCTTGACCAAAATCTTTAACCAAAAACTTTAACCCGAAGCGGGACAGAAGGACGAACGGACGAACGGACAGACAAAACGAACGAACGGACGCACAGACCGAAAAACATAATGCCCATAAATTGGGCATAAAAATTAGTAATTACAATTTTTTAAGGAACATATGTAATTGTTTTTGGTTACAAATTATAAACAATTTTAAGTCTTACTGAATCACAAGTTTCCAGCTATCCATATCTGTCTGCCTTTAAGATTTTCAAGGAAAATAGTATTTTAATAGTCCCAAGAGACCAATCTTTGACCCAGAAGCGTGGATATGAAATATAAGTGAGTCAGAAAGGAAATTAGTGCTTCAGGAGGATTAGTTTTTATATTTCATGGGAAAAATAACCAGATGTCTGCAAAAATTTGTTAAAGCTAGTAAAATCTGTATGAATAGACACCTATAAAAATAATATTTACAAAAGTTACTTATATAAGTAAGATTTAAAATAGCCTCGTTTTCAACATAACTTGTATAGATAATTTTGAAAGTTACTTGTTTAAGTAATACCCCTGACTGTTAAACGAAAATTTGATCAAAAGTATTCGACCATACATTTCCCTTGTATGGAAAGAGGCATTGGTTAATATTTTAAGTTAAGAACAATGGTGACAAAAATAAATATATAGGTACATATTTATTTATAGATTTGCTTACAGTGTTCTTTTAACACTTTTTAGTATAAATATTTACAATGCTATAAATAGTAAACACAATATTTTGCTAGCCAAACTTAGCTTCATTGGGTTTGCATCTATCCAGGTAAAATTTGGATGCAGATAAGAAGCTTTTGCAGCCCATTGTACAGATTGATCAATCAGATCTAATTTTGCTGCATAAAAATATTGTATGAAGTCAAGTTTTTTAGATTGACATATGAAATCCATTGTTGTAGTAAGGTTAGTTTGCAAAATTCATTGGCCAATATTACAAGGATATTAAGGATGATGTCAGGAAATGAACTTTATCTTTAACCTTGTGGTACCTTTTTCATGTTTTTTATTCAAACCATCTGGTTCTAAAGTTTGAAACTAATGTGAACCCAAAAGTTTTTCTTCTCCTTCTTGCTGCAGTGCCATTTCATTGTAAACCTAGCTTAACGCTTAAGGGACATAACTTTTACAAATCACAGGTTCTTTATCTCAATCATTTACAGAAGTATATTATAAGCTTCTAAGCAACACAAAATATTTAATTCTATTTCACATGAGTGCTTAAAGAGCATTGATGAAACTGATTATCACAAACACATCACTGATGAAAGGAGTAAGCTCCAAAAACCTGGACTTCTGCTTAATATCTCAAAAAAGTCACATTTGTAATAAGCGTCACATTTGTAATAATAAGCGTCACATCCTCCTCTGAAGAATGAGATTTGATGATTGTGTAATTGCTGTTAACTGTTTTTATTAAAAATTAAAATTAAGGATGGATATGTCCTGTACAATCTCAATAAGCTATTATACCAATACATATCATAAAGTCATTGTAATATTACACAGATAATTCCACCATGTCCGTCTCTCATGTAGAGCCTCATTCCTGCCTTCCCATGATCAGAATCACTGAAGTCATGTCCACTGTTGTCAGGTAAATAAACTGTAAGAAATGACCGTGGTCCATGTCCTAAACACAGGAGAACCTGTTTAAGCTGACCATCATGGAGGTAGTGATACAAGTTTTCTCTGTAATTGTGGTTTGTTTGAAAGTGTTGGGTTACTGTCAGTAAAAATCCAACTACAAATAAAGAGAGAAAGTAATTATATTGTGAGACTTATTTTGAGACAAACGAAAGCAACAAAGGAAATAAATACATATAGAAATTTACTCTCAATACTATTCCATTTTTTTATGATTCTTAAGGAATTCTTCTCATATTTCTTTCAAGCTTTCTTTACTCCCAGTCAATCAGTAATATTGCATTATTTGAACAAATTTTAAAATATTTCTTGTTGTACAATATCTCACTAGAAGTAAGACCTATATATACCTGTTTCATTGAAAAAGTGTATTTCTTTAGGATATCCCGCCAGTAGTTAAGACTTGTATGTGTTCCTCTTATAGTTGATGTGTTTCCCTCGGTTTTAGTTTGTGACCCGGATTTGTTTTCTCTCAATCGATTTATGACTTTTGAACACCGGTATACTACTGTTGCCTTTATTTATATATACCTGTTTCATTGACAAAGTGTATTTCTTTAGGAAATCCTGCCAGTGTTATTGACTGTGTTATAGTGACTACTGCATCAGAATCTATTGTCTCCCTGTAAATAAGATAGCATCTTCATGCATTGTTACTGAACATGCAGAAAATAGTGCATACTGGATGTTAAGCAAGCAGCAATCAATCATTCAATCATCTTGATGCATTTAATATTAAATCATAAACAGTTATTTAATAAAAAAACTCCCATGTAATCTATTTTATATCTTTTGCCATTTATCATAATATAATTATTTTCAAAATCAAATTCATATTGTTTGACAATATTGCTGTTTAAGAGTCAAAATATGAATTTTAAAAATGAAATGTAGAGAATACGTCAATGAGACAGAAACTCAAGGACACATAAAACTGACCAAAGGCTTATTTCAATATGATTGCATGTAGCCATTCTTTTTTTAATTTCATATTTTACAAAAGTAGAGAAAAATGGTGGAGTGATAAGATTGTGGATGTATCACTAATATTGGTGGAATCCAAGGTTCTTGAAAAGAATCATATTTGTAAGTCATGACTGATTGTACAAATGTCTGTAATAAAAGCTATGTTTGTTTTCAGTAACAACTGATGTATCTAAGTGCAATAATAATCCTCAAAAAGTTGATTGAAACCACATGGAATAATTTCCTGACCCTTTGGCAAAATTATTTGCTTTTGACTGTATCATAAAATGTATATAGGTGGAATCACAAGATTTGAAAGTATCACAAAGATTGGTGGAACTGGAGCATTTTGTATATATCATAAATCTATGTATTGACCTTTGGCGAACCTGAAGAAAAAATAGTACAACTTTGAAACTGGAATAATAATGTACCTGTGAATCATTAAAATAAGCAGAAGATTATCCACAGCAATGGCAGCTCTCGTAAATGTCTTGCCAATGTCATCAGTGAAACTCGCTTCCCCAACAACTTTGAATGTTGTGAATTTTATTTTGTCTTTAACTTTTAAGTCGTCTTTCTCCCAAAAGTTACTATCAAGAGGCCTAAAATGTAAAGTAAGATATTTTAAAAATAAGAATTTTTTGAGGCTACTAACTAATATTTCGAAAAAAGATTTAAGATTATCCATCTGAAGACCAGTCTTGTCCTCTGACAGAGAGGTCAAATATCAGTCCTTTGAAGAAAACAAATCTGCCTTTTCCCCCTCTTTCATCAATATGCAGCTGTTTAAACTATTAACTATAGCTCATCACATTAAACTGCACCAGATACACAATTTTATATGAGAATTTTCGATAAAATTGATTTATTTTATTCGTCATACCATTGACATTAAAACTTTTAAAGTGACTTATAGACTCAAAGGGTCGGGTGTTCTAATTATTGTTTTTATATTTCACTGTATTATATACTATTTTGTGAAAAACACATGTCACTATAATAAATAATTTACTTACTTACTGTACAATTAATGTCTCTTTAGTGATGCCCAAGGTCAGATTTTATTGGTGGAGGAAGCCGGAGTGCCCGTAAAAAAACCACTGACCTTCGGTAGGAAAACTGACAATCCCAATCAATTAAGATTGGAGTGGAGTGCACCTGCTCCGTGCGGGATTGGAACTCACAACCTCAAGGTTGACTGGATAGTGATACAGTAGTTCGACTACTTAGACCACTTGGCCACCGAGGCCTCTACAGAATGTAGGAATCTTTTAAAATGTGTGAGTCTCCCAAGAAAGACATGTGTCCCCTTCTTTCTCCACATACAGTAGTACAGAATGTAGGAATCTTTTAAAATTAAAGAATTTTCTAAGGAATTTGTGTGTCCCCGGTTATCTCTAAATAATATACATTGTAAGCAGTAATGATGAAATCTTTTTATCATTTAAATATCTCAGTGAGGTCTTCAAAACAGAATTCAAATAGGAAAATACTTATTTGTTGCATTCAGGATCTAATGGTTAAATCATCCTATAAAATACTCACTTGTTCAGTATAGGACTTAATGGTAGTAACGAGGGAAGATCAACAAATTTAACCTCTCCTGAGGTTGTAAGGAGAACCAATATATCTGCCACAGATCCCATGCTGAACATTTCTCCTAAGTAATCTGCTTCATTTCGGACACCATTGCAAGAACTTAACAACCTATGAATAAATCACAACACTTAAAATATATGCTGTTGTGTAGTATATAAGTCAGGGCCTCAATTTTTTGTGTGTTGTGTAGTATATAAGTCAGGGTCTCAATGTTTTTGTGTGTTGTGAAGTATAGAAGTCAGGGCCTCAACGTTTTTGTGTGTTGTGCAGTATAGAAGTCAGGGCCTCAACGTTTTTGTGTGTTGTGTAGTATAGAAGTCAGGGCCTCAATGTTTTTGTGTGTTGTGTAGTATAGAAGTCAGGGCCTCAATGTTTTTGTGTGTTGTGTAGTATATAAGTCAGGGCCTCAATGTTTTTGTGTGTTGTGTAGTATATAAGTAAGGGTCTCAATATTTTTGTGTGTTGTGTAGTATAGAAGTCAGGGCCTCAATGTTTTTGTGTGTTGTGTAGTATATAAGTCAGAGGGCCTCAATGTTTTTTGTGTGTTGTGTAGTATAGAAGTCCGGGCCTCAATGTTTTTGTGTGTTGTGTAGTATATAAGTCAGGGTCTCAATGTTTTTGTGTGTTGTGTAGTATATAAGTCAGGGCCTCAATGTTTTTGTGTGTTGTGTAGTATAGAAGTCAGGGCCTCAATGTTTTTTGTGTGTTTTGTAGTAAATAAGTCAGAGGGCCTCAATGTTTTTGTGTTGTGTAGTATAGAAGTCAGGGCCTCAATGTTTTTGTGTGTTGTGTAGTATATAAGTCAGGGCCTCAATGTTTTTGTGTGTTGTGTAGTATATAAGTCAGGGCCTCAATGTTTTTGTGTGTTGTGTAGTATATAAGTCAGGGCCTCAATGTTTTTGTGTGTTGTGTAGTATATAAGTCAGGGCCTCAATGTTTTTGTGTGTTGTGTAGTACATAAGTCAGGGCCTCAATGTTTTTGTGTGTTGTGTGGTATATAAGTCAGGGCCTCAATGTTTTTGTGTGTTGTGTAGTATATAAGTCAGGGTCTCAATGTTTTTGTGTGTTGTCTAGTATATAAGTCAGGGCCTTTTGTGTGTTGTGTAGTATATAAGTCAGGGTCTCAATGTTTATGTGTGTTGTCTAGTATATAAGTCAGGGCCTTTTGTGTGTTGTGTAGTATATAAGTCAGGGCCTCAATGTTTTTGTGTGTTGTGTAGTATATAAGCCAACCAGTATTCGTTTCACAACTGATAAACTGATAACATGCAGACTCTTTGTTTTCTTTATATGTAAATCAATGGAGTTTTGGAGATAGAATTTCTACTTGTGGGTACAGTTTTTTGGATTGAATTTATGTGGGACTTGATTTGTAATTTTACAAGCTAAAAAGAAATTAACCAGTACATTGATGAAAATAAATCTTCTACAAATAATCCAAAGTAGTATCTCTCATTGACCATGTGACTGTACATTGTAATAGTACACAATGTACGTCTGTTAATTGATAAGATTAAAATTCTCTATCAAAAACAAAGTACTGGCATACTGTTGACGACGCCAACGTCATACCAATATACGACCACAAAAATCTTTTTGCGGTCGTATAAAAAAAGTACTTTTTTTTTCTTTTAAAACTATTTATAAATATCTTAGAGAAATGAAGGCTTCAGAGCAAATGCAAAGTGATTTCCGTTATAATTAATTTTTCCAAGGAGCATAACTCGTTAAAATATTTGATCAGCACTTATTTCGAAATTGTCAGACATTACTGATATAAACCTATGATATAAGTTTCATAAAAATTCTGACAAGAATTTAACACATGAGAGCGCTAACAATGCAATTTTCCATATAATCGATATTTCCAAGGAACATAACTCTTTAAAAAATAATTGATCAGCACCAATTTTCAATTTTGTCTGAGACATTGATGATATAAACCTATAATATTAATTTCATAAAAATCTGGCAAGAATTGTACAAATGAGAGTGCTAACAATGCAATTTTCCATATAATCAATATTTCCAAGGTGCATAACTCTTTTAAAAATTATTGATCTGCACTGATTTTCGAACTCATCAAAAACATTGATGATATAAACCTATAATATAAATTTCATAAAAATCTGGCAAGAATTGTACACATGAGAGCACTAACAATGCAATTTTCCATATAATCAAAATTTCCAAGGGGCATAACTTTTTTAAAAATAATTGCGCGTTTATGGGGGGGGGGGGGGGGTGGGGGGGGGGGGGGGGGGTGGGGTGGTGGGGGGAGGGGGGACAACAAATTAACAATGAGATTTGTATTAACTGATTAGATCAGTATTCTAATATGACGTGCTTCTTTCGCTTTGTAAACAGTGTGATAAAATTCTTGATATATCTATACTTAGCGCAGACTCAGAGATGTATATATGAATGGCTGTTACTATTCACCTCCCACGTAAATCCACATGTATCATAAAATTGAGAATGGAAATGGGGAATGTGTCAAAGAGACAACAACTCGACCATATAGCAGATAACAGCCGAAGGCCACCAATGGGTCTTCAATGCAGCGAGAAACTCCCGCACCCAGAGTCGTCCTTCAGCTGGCCCCTAAACAAATATGTATACTAGTTCAGTGATAATGGACGTCATACTAAACTCCAAATTATACACAAGAAACTAAAATTAAAAATGATACAAGACTAACAAAGGCCAGAGGCTCCTGACTTGGGACAGGCGCAAAAATGCGGAGGGGTTAATCATGTTTTTTGAGATCTCAACCCTCCCCCTATACCTCTAGCCAATGTAGAAAAAACAAACGTACAACAGTATGCACAGTAAAACTCAGTTTAAGAGAAGTCCGAGTCTGATGTCAGAATAGGAAACAAAAGAAAATAAACAAAATGACAATAATACATAAATGAACAAAGGACTACTAGCAGTTACTGACATGCCAGCATCATAACCTTTGTCCAAACACTAAGTGGATTTTGTTGTGTTTGAATTGAAATTAAAAAAGAAACTACAGAACTGTTATTCTAATGCATAACAAAAAGAATTAATGCATAAGATTTAAAAAAATGTATAAACTGTTGACACAGAGATATGTCTCGTCTATCCGCATAAAATTCAGAAAAATACAATCTGATGGACAGCAACATTGCTTATTAATTCAGCCACTGGACCATGATCTAGTGTGCAGGGCCTGAAAATAGTCTTCAAACTGATATGTACTGATAGTAACTCAACTTCATACAAAATATCATTGATCTATCACAAGTAGATCCTATCAAACTAACTTAAGCAGAAAATTTAACATTGAAAATTGCTAATTAATTCAAAGTCACTGGACCATATCCTAGGGGGCAGGGCCTCAAAACAGTCGTTAAACTGATATGTACTGATAGTAATGCAACTATATATTGAATATCAATGACCTATCACAAGTAGTTCCTATCAAACTAACTTAAGCAGAAAACTTAACAATTGTTGACGCCGTCACCGTCACCATCAGCATCGCCGGAAAGGCTATCCCTATGCCTCGCTTTCTGCCACTTTCGTTGCAGGCGAGACAATAAAAATAAAATTAAATTCCGTGAAATTTCATGAATGATCTTGGCACATTAACGTCTTGTCAAAACATGACGTCATACGAATGAAAACTCTCAAGCTGAAGATTGTTCCGTTACGTGTATGCTCTAAATTCAGATAATATTGCATTTAAATGGAGTTTTGAGGTAGGTTTCTATTTCATCATTTGCAAATTCATGGATTTCAGCAAGTCAACATGGCGGCTCACTCCTTAGTTAAGACATGTCAACTGTGGATTTGACAGTAAATAGTAGCCAACGAAAAAAAATATTTGGGTTAAGAATTATAAGGATTGAACACATTTTTTCTAGTGGTTATTTAAGAAATAATTCATGCAAGCCTTCGATTTATTTGAAATTTGTAGCTTTTATCTTACAGGGGTAAAATAGAACAGCCATACACTCGGCAATCTTACCTTCGCTTCGGTTTTTCAAATTACTGTATTTGTCCTATTAGAATCGAAATAATTCATGCAAGCCATAGATTTGTTATCATTTTCACATGGATAATGCCCGAGATAAATTCAAATATAACGGCCCAGGCCATGTGAAAATTTCCAACAAATCTATGGCTTGCATGAATTATTTCTTAACTAATATTCTGTTTACTCTGATGATCAGTAGACAGTGAGATTTGTATTTTATTCATTTCAAAGAAATCACATACTGCTTAATCAGACGACCAGTAGACAGAAAGATTTGTGTGTATTTGGGATCTAAATTAAAGTACTGACACACTGTTTACTCAGTAGACAGTGAGGTTTGTGTGTATTTGTGATCTAAATTAAAGTACTGACACACTGTTTACTCAGTAGACAGTGAGATTTTCTTTTCAAAGAAACCAAACTTACATATTACTCATGGTCAGACTATACACTTTACTCTCGTGAGTTATAGGGTCCATCTGAAGGATATCAGTAAGAAGTTTAGTACGTAACCGATCATTTATCATTTCACCGTGTCTGTCATATGTCAGGAAATCCCTGTAAATAATATCAAGCTTGCAATACAATTAACAATTATACATTTTAAAAGAACAGTACAAAAGATTTCCTAGTTTTAAGAATAAGCAGACTTTTTCAGAAATTAACTCAATTCCAAAATTATCAGCCAATCTTTCAATGACTCATTACAATAAATATATACATAGAAATTTTATGCCATACTTTGACAACAGCCAAAGAGTGGATTTAAAGTCTTATAGGACTGTAAGTATGCTTTATTTTATCACTTTGCACTTTGATGACTTGACTTATGAGTTTGACTGTCCCTCTTTTACACTTTGATGACTTTACTTTGCAGTTGGTTAAAATTTCTGACCAGTTTAACAGTTTGATTTGATTTTGGTCAAAATTTTGAATGGAATTTTGAATGAACTGCAACAGGAATAAAATGCTCCGCTGGGTGCAGCTTGATACGACCACAGAGGTCGAACCCTGAACAGTTGGGGCAAGTATGGACACAACATTCAAGCTTGGTACAGCACTGAATTTGGATTGTGATTAAATATTTGACACAGCATAGGTTTCTCACACAGAATGTATGTGGTCTAAGAACTTAAAATTTTTTAATTTACCTATTCAAACCATATCATTATTATTTGCTTTTATATATAAATCAGAAATAACCAATTTAAAATGGAAAATTTTAAAGAAAAAAAAAGGAAAAAAAGGAAAAAAAAATCCCCCCCCCCCCAATTTTTTGAACCCCCTTATGATTCATCACCCCAAAACTCAATCCCAGCCTTCCCTTTGTGGTATGGTACCTTGCAGTACAATTTCAGAGAGATCCATACACTTAAACACAAGTTATTGTCTGGAAACTAGAAAAATGCTTGTTTTTTGGCCCCGAATTCCTAAATGTTTAGGGCAATTACCCCCAAACTCAAACCCAGCTTTCCCTTTGTGATATGGAACCTTGTAGTATAATTTCATAAAGATCCATACACTTACACACAAGTTATTGTCATGAAACTAGAAAAATGCTTGTTTTTTGCCCCTTTTTGGCCCCTAATTCCTATAATTTTGAGGCAATTACCCCGAAAATCAATCCCAGCCTTCCCTTTGTGGTATGGTACCTTGCAGTACAATTTCAGAGAGATCCATACACTTGAACACAAGTTACTGTCTGGAAACTAGAAAAATGCTTATTTTTGGCCCCTTATTCCTAAACGTTTTGAGTAATTACCCCTAAACTCAATTCCAGCTTTTCCTTTGTGACATGGAACCTTGTAGTACAATTTCAGAAAGATCCATACACTTACACACAAGTTATTGTCATGAAACTAGAAAAATGCTTGTTTTTGCCCCCTTTTTGGCCCCTAATTCCTTAAATTTTGAGGCAATTACCCCCAAAATCAATCCCAGCATTCCCTTTGTGATATGGAACCTTGTAGTACAATGTCAGAGAGATCCATACACTAACACACAAGTTATGTCTGGAAGTTACAAAAATGCTTACTTTTGGCCCCTAATTCCTTAACTTTTGGTACCATAACCCCCAAAATCAATCCCAACCTTCCTTTTGTGGTATTGAACCTTATGGTAAAATTTCATAGAGATCCATTCACTTAAACTCAAGTTAGAGTGCGAAAACCAATGCGTCTTCGGACGACGACGACGACGCCGCCAACGTCATACCAATATACGATTTTTGCGGTCGTATTAAAACTCGTAATAAATGTCCTGCGGCTCTTTTCACAAAAAATCGTAAGAGTAAAAATACTCATAAGTCATACACATTTCAGTATAACTTACGATCAATTTTAATCGTAAGATTTTTTGTGAAAAGAGTCGCTGAACGGTAGGTTTAACATAAATTTCAATCATTTTTTATAAATAAACACCTAATTGGCAAAAACAATAATGTTAAAAAAAAAATCTAATAAGATACTTAATAAATAAAAGAACAGAGTTCCAATGTCCCCCGCCACATATTTTATCTATCCAAGGTACAAGGGCAATAACTAAAAAAACGCACTCTTTTTTTTTGTTCTTTAGAACTTTTATTAATATCTTAGAGAAATAAAGGCTTAAGACAGATGCAATATGATTTCCATTTTAATTAATATTTCCAAGGGGCATAACTCTTTAAAAATATTTGATCAGAACTTATTTTTGAAATTGTCAAAGACATTGCTGATATAAACCTATGATATAAGTTTCATAAAATTCTGACAAGAATTGAACACATGAGAGTGCTAACAATGCAATTTTCCATATAAATCAATATTTCCAAGGGGCATAACTCTTTAAAAAATAATTGATCGGCACTGATTTTTGAACTCGTCAGAGACATTGATAGTATAGACCTATAATATAAATTTCATAAAAATCTGGGAATAATGGTACACATTAGAGCGCTCATAAGGCAATTTTCCATATAATTAATATTTCCAAGGGGCATAACTCTTTTAAAAATTTTTAATCGGCACTGATTTTCGAACTCGTCAAAGACATTACTGATATAAACCTATCATCAAAGTTTCATAAAAATCTGGCAAGAATTGTACACATGAGAGCACTAACAAGATCAGACGGACGGACGCCCGGTATTTCTATGTATTGTGCGGGGGACAATAAAGTGTTATACAGAATACATCATGATATGACTGCAACAAGATAAAACAGAAGTATGATCTGACTGTAACAAGATAAAACAGAAGTATGATCTGACTGTAACAAGATAAAACAGAAGTATGATCTAACTGTAACAAGATAAAACAGAAGTATGATATGACTGTAACAAGATAAAACAGAAGTATGATCTGACTGTAACAAGATAAAACAGAAGTATGATCTGACTGTAACAAGATAAAACAGAAGTATGATCTGACTGTAACAAGATAAAACAGAAGTATGATCTGACTGTAACAAGATAAAACAGAAGTATGATCTGACTGTAACAAGATAAAACAGAAGTATGATCTGACTGTAACAAGATAAAACAGAAGTATGATCTGACTGTAACAAGATAAAACAGAAGTATGATCTGACTGTAACAAGATAAAACAGAAGTATGATCTGACTGTAACAAGATAAAACAGAAGTATGATCTGACTGTAACAAGATAAAACAGAAGTATGATCTGACTGTAACAAGATAAAACAGAAGTATGATATGACTGTAACAAGATAAAACAGAAGTATGATCTGACTGTAACAAGATAAAACAGAAGTATGATCTGACTGTAACAAGATAAAACAGAAGTATGATATGACTGTAACAAGATAAAACAGAAGTATGATCTGACTGTAACAAGATAAAACAGAATCATGCTCATTGCAATAATAAAAGTGATTATAATTCTGGTAAAACATATTTTTCAGTAAATGTGAGTACTCTTGTCTGTAAATTTGTCCTTTCATTTGTTGTTTGTGCTTAGTACAGATCTGATAAGTCCAGCTCCTTTTCAAATGATTTTTACAGTTTCCTTCTATTTTTGTATTGTAACACTACTGTCCTAGGCTTAGAAGAGGGATAAGTGTTCACAGACATGTGGTGATCCCCCCATATTCATTCTAATCATGGAGTCTATAATCCTCTGGTTGTTGTTGTTTGCTGTCTGTCATTATTGTTAAAAGCATAGTTTTTAATGTTTTTCTGCACTGGGTAGATACCTCTGCTGGTGGACTATCGGTTCCCGAGGGTATCATCAGCTCAGTAGTCAGTACTTCTGAACGACATGATTTATAACAAACTTTACTAAAATTGTCTGTTTATAAATTTTGAAATTATAAAGAAACTAAGGTTTCAACTCCCTCAGGCAAAGTTGACCTTAGATGGATTTGGCTATTTTTTTAAAGTCTTTTTTGGTTATATAGCTCTTCAACTGTTTTGGTTCTTATACATCCTTGGCTTTTAAATATTCCGCTGTGAGCATTCCTGATATAGGTAAATCCAGAAAAGCGCTTCGGACACATGAAATGAATAAAATGTTGTTTTCTTTTTTTAAGTTATAAGTGTTCTCTTTTGAATTGCTTTAAATTCATTCATCCAGTGACGTTTTATAGCTTTCTTTGCAAGATAGGTTTTGCTTATTGCCACAACTGGTGATACTATAGACACAAAAACTTACTTAACCATTGATAGCTCCAGCACAGGAGGTACTATAGACACAAAAACTAACTTAACCATCGATAGCCCCAGCACTGGAGGTACTATAGACACAAAAACTTACTTAACCAATGATAGCCCCAGCACCAGAGGTACTATAGACACAAAACTTACTTAACCATCGATAGCCCCAGCACCAGATATACTATATATATATACAGAAACATACTAACCCATTTGCAGACAAAGCACCGTTGGCACTATAGATACAGACACATACTAACCCATCTGTAGACAAAGCACCGTTGGCACTATAGATACAGAAACATACTAACCCATCTGTAGACAAAGCACCGTTGGCACTATAGATACAGAAACATACTAACCCATCTGTAGACCGAGCACCGTTGGCACTATAGATACAGAAACATACTAACCCATCTGTAGACCCAGCACCGTTGGCACTATAGATACAGAAACATACTAACCCATCTGTAGACCCAGCACCGTTGGCACTATAGATACAGAAACATACTAACCCATCTGTAGACCCAGCACCGTTGGCACTATAGATACAGAAACATACTAACCCATCTGTAGACCCAGCACCGTTGGCACTATAGATACAGAAACATACTAACCCATCTGTAGACCCAGCACCGTTGGCACTATAGATACAGAAACATACTAACCCATCTGTAGACCCAGCACCGTTGGCACTATAGATACAGAAACATACTAACCCATCTGTAGACCCAGCACCGTTGGCACTATAGATACAGAAACATACTCACCCATCTGTAGACCCAGCACCGTTGGCACTATAGATACAGAAACATACTAACCCATCTGTAGACCCAGCACTGTTGGCACTATAGATACAGAAACATACTAACCCATCTGTAGACCCAGCACCGTTGGCACTATAGATACAGAAACATACTAACCCATCTGTAGACCCAGCACCGTTGGCACTATAGATACAGAAACATTCTGACCCCTCTGCAGACCCAGCACCGTTGGCACTATAGATACAGAAACATACTCACCCATCTGTAGACCCAGCACCGTTGGCACTATAGATACAGAAACATACTAACCCATCTGTAGACCCAGCACCGTTGGCACTATAGATACAGAAACATACTAACCCATCTGTAGACCCAGCACCGTTGGCACTATAGATACAGAAACATACTCACCCATCTGTAGACCCAGCACTGTTGGCACTATAGATACAGAAACATACTAACCCATCTGTAGACCCAGCACCGTTGGCACTATAGATACAGAAACATACTAACCCATCTGTAGACAAAGCACCGTTGGCACTATAGATACAGAAACATACTAACCCATCTGTAGACCCAGCACCGTTGGCACTATAGATACAGAAACATACTAACCCATCTGTAGACCCAGCACCGTTGGCACTATAGATACAGAAACATACTAACCCATCTGTAGACCCAGCACTGTTGGCACTATAGATACAGAAACATACTAACCCATCTGTAGACCCAGCACCGTTGGCACTATAGATACAGAAACATACTAACCCATCTGTAGACCCAGCACTGTTGGCACTATAGATACAGAAACATACTAACCCATCTGTAGACCCAGCACCGTTGGCACTATAGATACAGAAACATACTAACCCATCTGTAGACCCAGCACCGTTGGCACTCTAGATACAGAAACATACTAACCCATCTGTAGACCCAGCACCGTTGGCACTATAGATACAGAAACATACTGACCCATCTGTCGACCCAGCACTGTTGGCACTATAGATACAGAAACATACTGACCCATCTGTCGACCCAGCACCGTTGGCACTATAGATACAGAAACATACTGACCCATCTGTAGACCCAGCACCGTTGGCACTATAGATACAAGACCCAGCACCGTTGGCACTATAGATACAGACACATACTAACCCATCTGTAGACCCAGCACCGTTGGCACTATAGATACAGACACATACTAACCCATCTGTAGACCCAGCACCGTTGGCACTATAGATACAGAAACATACTCACCCATCTGTGGACCCAGCACTGTTGGCACTATAGATACAGAAACATACTAACCCATCTGTAGACCCAGCACCGTTGGCACTATAGATACAGAAACATACTAACCCATCTGTGGACCCAGCACCGTTGGCACTATAGATACAGAAACATACTAACCAATCTGTAGACCCAGCACTGTTGGCACTATAGATACAGAAACATACTAACCCATCTGTAGACCCAGCACCGTTGGCACTATAGATACAGAAACATACTAACCCACCTGTAGACCCAGCACCGTTGGCACTATAGATACAGAAACATACTAACCCATCTGTAGACCCAGCACCGTTGGCACTATAGATACAGAAACATACTAACCCATCTGTAGACAAAGCACTGTTGGCACTATAGATACCCCATCTGTAGACCCAGCACCGTTGGCACTATAGATACAGAAACATACTAACCCATCTGTAGACCCAGCACTGTTGGCACTATAGATACAGAAACATACTAACCGATCTGTAGACCCAGCACCGTTGGCACTATAGATACAGAAACATACTAACCCATCTGTAGACCCAGCACCGTTGGCACTATAGATACAGAAACATACTAACCCATCTGTAGACAAAGCACTGTTGGCACTATAGATACCCCATCTGTAGACCCAGCACCGTTGGCACTATAGATACAGAAACATACTAACCCATCTGTAGACCCAGCACCGTTGGCACTATAGATACAGAAACATACTCACCCATCTGTAGACAAAGCACCGTTGGCACTATAGATACAGAAACATACTAACCCATCTGTAGACCCAGCACTGTTGGCACTATAGATACAGAAACATACTAACCTATCTGTAGACCCAGCACTGTTGGCACTATAGATACAGAAACATACTAACCCATCTGTAGACCAAGCACCGTTGGCACTATAGATACAGAAACATACTAACCCATCTGTAGACCCAGCACCGTTGGAACTATAGATACAGAAACATACTAACCCATCTGTAGACCCAGCACCGTTGGCACTATAGATACAGAAACATACTAACCCATCTGTAGACCCAGCACCGTTGGCACTATAGATACAGAAACATACTAACCCATCTGTAGACAAAGCACTGTTGGCACTATAGATACAGAAACATACTAACCCATCTGTAGACAAAGCACTGTTGGCACTATAGATACAGAAACATACTAACCCATCTGTAGACCCAGCACCGTTGGCACTATAGATACAGAAACATACTAACCCATCTGTAGACAAAGCACTGTTGGCACTATAGATACAGAAACATACTAACCCATCTGTAGACCCAGCACCGTTGGCACTATAGATACAGAAACATACTAACCCATCTGTAGACAAAGCACCGTTGGCACTATAGATACAGAAACATACTAACCCATCTGTAGACAAAGCACCGTTGGCACTATAGATACAGAAACATACTAACCCATCTGTAGACCCAGCACTGTTGGCACTATAGATACCCCATCTGTAGACCCAGCACCGTTGGCACTATAGATACAGAAACATACTAACCCATCTGTAGACCCAGCACCGTTGGCACTATAGATACAGAAACATACTAACCCATCTGTAGACCCAGCACCGTTGGCACTATAGATACAGAAACATACTAACCCATCTGTAGACCCAGCACTGTTGGCACTATAGATACCCCATCTGTAGACCCAGCACCGTTGGCACTATAGATACAGAAACATACTAACCCATCTGTAGACCCAGCACCGTTGGCACTATAGATACAGAAACATACTAACCCATCTGTGGACCCAGCACCGTTGGCACTATAGATACAGAAACATACTAACCCATCTGTAGACCCAGCACTGTTGGCACTATAGATACAGAAACATACTGACCCATCTGTAGACAAAGCACTGTTGGCACTATAGATACAGAAACATAATGACCCATCTGTAGACCCAGCACCGTTGGCACTATAGATACAGAAACATACTAACCCATCTGTAGACCCAGCACCGTTGGCACTATAGATACAGAAACATACTGACCCATCTGTAGACAAAGCACCGTTGGCACTATAGATACAGAAACATACTAACCCATCTGTAGACCCAGCACCGTTGGCACTATAGATACAGAAACATACTAACCCATCTGTAGACCCAGCACCGTTGGCACTATAGATACAGAAACATACTAACCCATCTGTAGACCCAGCACCGTTGGCACTATAGATACAGAAACATACTGACCCATCTATAGACCCAGCACCGTTGGCACTATAGATACAGAAACATACTCACCCATCTGTAGACCCAGCACCGTTGGCACTATAGATACAGAAACATACTAACCCATCTGTGGACCCAGCACCGTTGGCACTATAGATACAGAAACATACTAACCCATCTGTAGACACAGCACCGTTGGCACTATAGATACAGAAACATACTAACCCATCTGTAGACCCAGCACCGTTGGCACTATAGATACAGAAACATACTCACCCATCTGTAGACCCAGCACTGTTGGCACTATAGATACAGAAACATACTCACCCATCTGTAGACCCAGCACCGTTGGCACTATAGATACAGAAACATACTCACCCATCTGTAGACCCAGCACCGTTGGCACTATAGATACAGAAACATACTCACCCATCTGTAGACCCAGCACCGTTGGCACTATAGATACAGAAACATACTAACCCATCTGCAGACAAAGCACCGTTGGCACTATAGATACAGAAACATACTAACCCATCTGTGGACCCAGCACCGTCGGCACTATAGATACAGAAACATACTTACCCATCTGTGGACCCAGCACCGTTAGCACTATAGATACAGAAACATACTAACCCATCTGTAGACCCAGCACCGTTAGCACTATAGATACAGAAACATACTAACCCATCTGTGGACCCAGCACCGTTGGCACTATAGATACAGAAACATACTAACCCATCTGTAGACCCAGCACCGTTAGCACTATAGATACAGAAACATACTAACCCATCTGTGGACCCAGCACCGTTAGCACTATAGATACAGAAACATACTAACCCATCTGTGGACCCAGCACCGTTAGCACTATAGATACAGAAACATACTGACCCATCTGTGGACCCAGCACCGTTGGCACTATAGATACAGAAACATACTCACCCATCTGTAGACCCAGCACCGTTGGCACTATAGATACAGACACATACTAACCCATCTGTAGACCCAGCACCGTTGGCACTATAGATACAGAAACATACTAACCCATCTGTAGACCCAGCACCGTTGGCACTATAGATACAGAAACATACTAACCCATCTGTAGACCCAGCACCGTTGGCACTATAGATACAGAAACATACTAACCCATCTGTAGACCCAGCACCGTTGGCACTATAGATACAGAAACATACTAACCCATCTGTAGACCCAGCACTGTTGGCACTATAGATACAGAAACAATCTGATCTCTTCATCATCATTGGTGTTTGTTTGGCAAAATGTACAAATTTATAGGTCAGATGTACAAAGGATGGTTTCATAAACAACTCTCTTGTTGTTGTATTTAATATCTGAAATATAAAACTTAATTTTAGATTGTTCTGCAACAAACCGTCTGAGAATATTGTACAGAGTATCTACACAGAAAGGTCTAAAGAATCATTTGAACACTATAACTGATGGTTACCACAAAGAAATATTTGTTTCAGAAATATTCTGAGTGTATTGCAGAGAGAGGTCACACATACATGCAGCTCTAAAAGAAACATTCCAAGAGTTTTGCTGAGAGCTACTACACAGAGAGCTCAAAACAATACATCTGAAAGTATTGCTAAGTGTATTTTCATAGACAGCACTAAATAAACTGCTTCGCCGAGCGCAGCTGGATACGACCACAGAGGTCCAACCCTGAACAGGTGGGGCAAAAATGGACACAATATTCAAGCTTGATACAGGTCTGAATTTGGATTGTAATTAAATATTTGACACATTATAGGTTTCTGACACAGAATAAATGTAGTCAAAGAACTTGAAATTGGTTATATGATTTGAATTTATATTCAATTGAAGATTTCTTGCTGTTGTGCAATACACTGTGCTGTTGAGCAATACTTACTGTTTTCAGACTATATACAAAGAATTAGCAAAATAAATTGTGACCCCCAATTTTTTTTTTGGAAAATTGATAATTTCTTAAATCTTGACGAAAAAAATTGACAACCCCCTCCAAAAAAAAAATATTTGAAGAAATTTTCTTTTTGTAAAATGTGGTACAATTTAAGAGACATCCATACACTTAAACACAAGTTAATGTCTGAAAACTAGAAAAGTGCTTGTTTTGGCCTTTTTTTGGCCCCTAAAATATTTGAAGAAATTTTCTTTTTGTAAAATGTGGTACAATTTAAGAGACATCCATACACTTAAACACAAGTTAATGTCTGAAAACTAGAAAAGTGCTTGTTTTGGCCTTTTTTTGGCCCCTAATTCCTGAACGGTTTGAGCAATTACCCCCAAAATGAATCCCAACCTTCTACTTGTGGTATTGAACCTTGTGGAACAATTTCAGAGCAATCAAAATACTTATACACAAGTTTTTGTCCTGAAACTATAAAAATGCTTGTTTTGGGCCCCTTTTTGGCCCCTAATTCCTAAACGGTTGGGACCATCACCGCCAAAAACAAACCCAACCTTCCTTTTGTGGTATTGAACCTTTTGTTTAAATTTCATAGAGATCCATACACTTAAACTAAAGTTATTGTCTGGAAACCAAATGTCTTCGGACGACGACGACGTGATAGCATTATACGAACACAAGTTTTTTGCGGTCGTATAAAAACAATATAAGAATATTACCAAGAGTAGTCACAGAGACAGCTCTAAAAGAAATATTCAGAGTGTATTGCCAACAATATGGTATGATATCTTGTACATCATTACAAATCTTGTGTACATCATTACCAATCTTGTGTGTAGCCTACGTTCTGCTAGTGATGGTAATTTTATTTTGGTAAACATATTTGTAACACTACTTGTATTATGGTATTCGTTGCAGATATAGTGAGAAGCTAATCATTAGACCATCTCAATGTTGGATACCGATTGGGTTGTGTGGGGGTCCCAAACAGAACAAGAATATTCAAGTTTGAGCCCAGTCTTGTTTCTGGTATATATTGATGACCTGCCAGACTACTTGACCCACAATAAGCTCAGGCTATTCACAGATGTTAGTATTATATACAGACCAATCAGATCCGATAGTGACTGTGATAAATTCCAAGTGGATCAGTGTTATCATCTGAGATTAGCCTGAGCTTACTGTGTGTTAAGTAGACTGGCTGGTCAATAATATATACCAGAAACAAGACTGGGCCCA
Organism: Mytilus californianus; assembly: GCF_021869535.1. Classification (NCBI taxonomy): domain Eukaryota; kingdom Metazoa; phylum Mollusca; class Bivalvia; order Mytilida; family Mytilidae; genus Mytilus; species Mytilus californianus. Next base: position 91,806,661 of record NW_026262745.1, read on the forward strand.
AGAAAATACCTTGAGGAACACCAGATGTGACAGGGAATGTTGATGATGACTTTCCATCTATAACTATGGTTTCTTTTAAGTCTCACCACTTCTCCCTTTCAAAAAAGGAAGACACTACTTCCTATTATTCTGAAGTAGTGTGAGCCCTGTTCACTAGACTTCAAGTTAACACCAATAATCTTCTCTTTTTTCTGAGGAAATGCTGATACCCATAATGCATCATTGAAGCAGCAGATTTATATTACTACCATTAAAAGATGTTGACTAACATAACATATCTATATCTATTTACCATGAGTAAACACTGATTGTTGTACCTCAAAGTAAATGAAGTAAATGTATCTATTTACCATGAGTAAACACTGATTGTTGTACCTCAAAGTAAATGAAGTAAATGTATCTATTTACCATGAGTAAACACTGATTGTTGTATCTCAAAGTAAATGAAGTAAATGTATCTATTTACCATGAGTAAACACTGATTGTTGTACCTCAAAGTAAATGAAGTAAATGTATCTATTTACCATGAGTAAACACTGATTCTTGTATCTCAAAGTAAATGAAGTAAATGTATCTATTTACCATGAGTAAACACTGATTGTTGTACCTCAAAGTAAATGAAGTAAATGTATCTATTTACCATGAGTAAACACTGATTGTTGTATCTCAAAGTAAATGAAGTAAATGTATCTATTTACCATGAGTAAACACTGATTGTTGTACCTCAAAGTTAATCTATTTACCATGAGAAAACACTGATTGTTGTACCTCAAAGTTAATCTATTTTCCATGAGTAAACACTGATTGTTGTACCTCAAAGTTAATCTATTTTCCATGAGTAAACACTGATTGTTGTACCTCAAAGTAAATGAAGCAAATGTATCTATTTACCATGAGTAAACACTGATTGTTGTACCTCAAAGTAAATGAAGTAAATGTATCTATTTACCATGAGTAAACACTGATTGTTGTATCTCAAAGTAAATGAAGTAAATGTATCTATTTACCATGAGTAAACACTGATTGTTGTACCTCAAAGTTAATCCATTTACCATGAGAAAACACTGATTGTTGTACCTCAAAGTTAATCTATTTTCCATGAGTAAACACTGATTGTTGTACCTCAAAGTTAATCTATTTACCATGAGTAAACACTGATTTCTGTTACTCGAGACTGACAAAATAAATGTTTATATTTACCATGAGTAGATGTTGATCGTCATAACTCAAAGCTAACACAAGTCCTCTATCAAATACACAGACATCAATGACAGAGAACACATCAAATGATCGCTGAGGTTTGTTAACTGTCTTTACTTGTTTCTTCCTGCCTTTTTTATCATTCTGCTTTTTGTTCTTTTGCTTTTTCTGGAGGTTACATTTAATATACTGCTCTAGGTCACCAGAAGATGTTAGGTCACCAGTCTGTAAACATATAAAACAATGAGTAAACTGGCTGATCTGGATATTCTTGAAAGCAGAAGGGAGCTACCATTTGATTTATATGAGGGGGGGGGGGGGGGGGTAGGGGGGGGGGTAGGATGAAATTTGAAATAAAAAGGCAGGACAGGAGTTTGAGTAAAAAAAAAAGGCAGGATGACAATTTATGTAAAAAAAGTCAGGATAAACTAATAAAAAGAAAGGCAGGACCGAATAGAGTGAAAAATAAAAAGGCAGGACAGAGATTATAACTAAATAAAATGCTCCGCAGGGCGCAGCTTGATACGACCGCAGAGGTCGAACCCTGAACAGTTGGGGGAAGTATGGACACAACATTCAAGCTTGATACAGCTTTGGATTTGGATTGTGATTAAATATTTGACACAGCATAGGTTTCTAACACAGATTGAATGTGGTCTAAGAACTTAAAAATTTTAAATTGGACATTCACCTATTATGGTCCAATATCCAAAATCTAAATACATGGTTAGATTCAGCATATCAAAGAACCCCAAGAATTCAATTTTTGATGAAATCAAACAAAGTTTAATTTTGGACCCTTTTGACCTCAATGTGGACAAAGTAGATAACGGGGCCCAAAAATCAAAAATCTAAATACATGGTTAGATTCAGCATATCAAAGAACCCCATATATTCAATTTTTGTTGAAATCAAACAAAGTTTAATTTTGGACCCCGATTTGGACCAACTTGAAAACTGGGCCCATAATCAAAAATCTAAATACATGTTTAGATTCAGCATATCAAAGAACCCTAAGAATTCAATTTTTGTTAAAATCAAACTAAGTTTAATTTTGGACCCTTTGGACCTTAATGTAGCCTAATTTGAAAACGGAACCAAAAATTAAGAATCTAAATACACGGTTAGATTCGGCATATCAAAGAACCCCAATAATTCAATTTTTGATGAAATCAAACAAAGTTTAATTTTGGACCCTTTTGACCTCAATGTGGACAAAGTTGATAACGGGGCCCAAAAATCAAAAATCTAAATACATGGTTAGATTCAGCATATCAAAGAACCCCATATATTCAATTTTTGTTGAAATCAAACAAAGTTTAATTTTGGACCCCGATTTGGACCAACTTGAAAACTGGGCCCATATTCAAAAATCTAAATACATGTTTAGATTCAGCATATCAAAGAACCCTAAGAATTCAATTTTTGTTAAAATCAAACTAAGTTTAATTTTGGACCCTTTGGACCTTAATGTAGACCAATTTGAAAACGGAACCAAAATTTAAGAATCTAAATACACAGTTAGATTCGGCATATCAAAGAACCCCAATAATTCAATTTTTGATGAAATCAAACAAAGTTTAATTTTGGACCCTTTGGACCTCAATGTGGACCAATTTAAAAACGGGGCCCAAAATCCAAAAACTAAATACACGGTTAGATTCAGCATATTAAAGAACCCCATGAAATCAAGAATAAAACCCCATTGAAATTGGTCAAGAAATAAGCAATTTATAGGAAGTATCTTCTTTTGCACAATCCTGTGCTATTAAATATTTCTTGCTATTGCGCAATACTGTACAATTGACAATTTCTTGCTATTGCGCAATATTGTGCTATTGGATATTTCTTGCTATTGCGCAATACTGTGCAATTGAAGATTTCTTGCTATTGCGCAATACTGTGCAATTGAAGATTTCTTGCTATTGTGCAATACTGTGCAATTGAAAATTTCTTGCTATTGCACAATACTTATTATATAATAATTTACACATCCTGTTTGGTGTGTATCTCCTACCATATCATTATTATTTGATTTTAAATATAAATCAGAAATAACCAACTTAAAATGGAAAATTTTAAAAGAAACAAAAAAGGAAAAAAAGAAAAAAAAGGAAAAAAAAATAAATCCCCCCCCAAAATTTTTTGAACCCCCATTATGATTCATCACCCCCAAACTCAATCCCAGCCTTCCCTTTGTGGTATGGTACCTTGCAGTACAATTTCAGAGAGATCCATACACTTGAACACAAGTTATTGTCTGGAAACTAGAAAAAAATGTGTTTTTTGGCCCCTTTTTGGCCCCAAATTCCTAAACGTTTAGGGCAATTACCCCCAAACTCAAACCCAGCTTTCCCTTTGTGATATGGAACCTTGTAGTACAATTTCAGAAAGATCCATACACTTACACACAAGTTATTGTCATGAAACTAGAAAAATGCTTGTTTTTTGCCCCTTTTTTGGCCCCTAATTCCTAAAATCTGGAGGCAATTACCCCCAAAATCAATCCCAGCATTCCTTTAGTGATATGGAACCTTGTGGTACAATGTCAGAGAGATCCATACACTAACACACAAGTTATGTCTGGAAGTTACAAAAATGCTTATTTTTGGCCCCTTTTTGGCCCCTAATTCCTTTACTGTTATTACCATAACCCCCAAAATCAATCCCAACCTTCCTTTTGTGGTATTGAACCTTGTGGTAAAATTTCATAAAGATCCATTCACTTAAACTAAAGTTAGAGTGCGAAAACCAATGTGTCTTCGGACGACGCCAGACGACGCCGGACGACGACGACGACGACGACGCCGGACGACGACGACGCCAACGTCATACCAATATACGACCACAAAAATTTTTTTGCGGTCGTATAAAAATGTGGATAGTGTCCACATGTGGACACAGATGATGCCCCTGCTTGCATATCATATAGTTATAAAGGGACATAACTGAAGAACGGTAAAAGTGATTCTACCCAAATTTGTACTTGATCTGAGTTTTGTGGTAATAAGTATTTTGTATAAGTTTCATAACATTTGGTTGAGGCAAAGTAAAGTTAGAGAAGGGAAACGAAAAATTCAGCAATTTTTCCATTTGTAAAGGGGCATAAAATTCAGCAATTTTTCCATTTGTAAAGGGGCATAACTCTAGAACAGTAAAAGTGATGCCACCAAAATTCGTACTTAATCTGTGTTTTGTGGTAATAAGCATTGTCTATAAGTTGCATAACATTTGGTTGAGGCAAAGTAAAGTTAGAGAAGGGAAACGAAAAATTCAGCAATTTTTCCATTTGTAAAGGGGCATAAAATTCAGCAATTTTTCCATTTGTAAAGGGGCATAACTCTAGAACAGTAAAAGTGACGCCACCAAAATTCGTTCTTAATCTGTGTTTTGTGGTAATAAGCATTGTGTATAAGTTGCATAACATTTGGTTGAGGCAAACTAAAGTTAGAGAACGGAAACGAAAAAATTCAGCAATTTTTCCATTTGTAAAGGGGCATAACTCTAGAACAGAAAAAGTGACGCCACCCAAATTAATTCCTTGATCTGTGTTTTGTGGTATTAAGCATTGTGTATAAGTTTCATAACATTTGGTTGAGGCAAACTTAAGTTAGAGAACGGAAACCAATTTTGGGACGTACGAACGTACGAAAGGAAGTACGGATGGACGTACGTACAGACGGACAAGGGTAAAACTTAATGCCCCCTCCGCTACGGCGGAGGCATAAAAAAAAAATGCAGGACAAAATTTTTCATCCAAGCCCCGCCATAAAAATCAAATACTAGCTCCCTAAGGACCCAGAATAACAGTCAGTATTGAAAAACTCAATGGTAACATCATACTACTACTACTCTCTGAAGACCTCGCTGATATAAAGTTTGAGAGTGCTGACAAGCAAGGTTCGTTATATAATTTACATTTCAAAGGGACATAATTCCTGTTAAAATAGTTGATAGGCACTGATTTTGGAACTCTTCCAAAATATTACTGATATGAATTTCATAAAATTCTGACAAGAAAAGTAGGCTTAAGTGCTCCTACCATGCAATATCCTAAAGAATTTATATTTCCAAGGGACATCACTCCTGTAAAAGTAATTGATCAGGGCCGACTATTGAACTCATCAAAGACATTGCCAATATAAATCTTGATATAAATTTCATAGCAATCCTACAAAAAAAATTTGTGCTTCGGAGTGCTAACAATGCAATTTTTAATTAAAGAACCTTTGTGAGCATGCTCACATCCCCCAGGCCCCCACATTGCCAATGGGCAAACAAAATATCACCAGATTCCTAAGTTCAAAGACTCATGACCCCTAAAAAAGTCAACAGAAAATAAATTCTTATGGATATGCACATCTTCATCAGGGGCGTAAAATCAAATCTGTTTTTTTTGGACCTTTTTTTTGTTAAAAAACATAAAATAATTGTGAAATGCACTAATGTAACAATATTAGCAGATTACGATAGTTTTTTTTTTTTGTTTTGGAAAAGGGGGGGCGTACGCCCATTACGCCCTCACCTGGACCCGCCCCTATTCATATTATGTCCTCATAAAGTTTCGATGACAAACTGTTGCAGTAGTATATTTAGGCCACAATTCTAGGTTCAAAGGGGCATAACTTCTAAAAAAAAAAATCGAATCATAATTTCCTGTTGATATGCATATCTACATAGTATGTCCTTATTATCTACAAAGTTTCATGAAATTCTGTTGTGTGGTTTCAGAGGAGTCCTTTAAAAATAGTTGATAGTCACAGATTTTCAAACTTGTCTGAGACATTCTGATATAAATCTGATTCAAATTCCATAAAAATCTGGCAAGAATAGCAGACTTACGAGCTCTTACAAGACTGGACAGACAGACTGGTACTTCTATGTCCCCCTTCTCTTAGAATGGGAAGAAATTTATGAAATCATAATTCAATTTCAATTTATGGGCTGAAAACATGGCTAACACCAAGGCTTCCAAAACGGTCATATATTCCGGACATTTGTATAATGTCCGGAAAAAGTCCGGCTGGGAAAAGCATGAAATGGACATCTACTTTTTAGTTTTCAAGGCTTAAGAGACGGTCATTTTAACATAATTCGCGATCTTTTTGACCCAACCTTTTGCCTTTAACAGCCACACATTTCCGGTCATAAAAGTGACATGATCATTAAGTACTATCAAAATAACCCCTACTTTAATACCTTCTCATTTTAATCAAGGCTAATTAGTTGTCGAACATCTGAAATTTACCTGTTCAGGTGACAGGTAAACTATTTTGAGCCGGACATTGATTCGTCTATTCAGTTAACGTTATTTTCTTACATTTCAGCGGTTTGCATCTAATTAATTTAGTTAAAAAGATTTAAATTATCAGAAATACGTTTACAAATATGATTTGATGAAAAATTAAAAAGGTGAAAATGAAAAATGGTCATAACCGACACGTTGTTTGAACCAGAGACATGGCTCTGTTTGAACTGGTACACATGTGCGCACGTGCGCAGGTGTGAAATTTAATTATGCATCCTAATTTCTTAAAAAAATGCTTAAATTGTCATTGATACCTTTATCTCACGTTTATTTCGAATATTTTCTTGAAGAAATAACGTAGAAAGAGCTACTTACACTCATTCATGCTTTGCAAACGTACACGGAATTTACGTATCCGTCTCTGGTCCATGTTTTACCATTGTCAAGATAACATCCGGTTTAGATTGAAAAACCAAAGTAAAGTTTTTGACAACGTTATTTTGCACAAATAAAGAGTCTAAGCAGATATAAGTACGCTGATGTTGCACACTTCGAATGATGCACTGCCAATTTAACAGTTTACGTCAGAACTTCGAATTTGAATCAAAGAAAGTTTAATATCTTTTTTTTTAATGTCAATCATTGGGATGGCCAACACGGCAACTGATTACCATAATTGCCTTTTATTTATTTAGTCTTAAGGGATTAAAATCGGGATAATATATAAAATGTCCGGCTGGCTAAAAATAATTTTGGAAGCCCTGGGCCTAACACATTAGTGATTGTTAAGTAAATATAAAACCAGTCAGCCAAAGTAAAACAGGGTAAAAATCAAAGAAAATCATATCACAGCACTATAAACAAATGTCATACAAGAGGGAGGATTAGCTAGCTATAAAACCAGGTTTAACCTACCATTTTCTTAGGAAAATGCCTGTACCAAGTCAGGAATATGGCAGTTGTTTTTCATTTGTTTTGTTGATTGATAGCCTTTGATTTTGTCAGTTTTTATGGACTTCCCCTTTTTGAATTTTCCTTGGAATTCGGTATTTTTGTTATACTTGTATATTGAACAGATTCTTACCAGAGGATGAAAAGATGGTGCATCAAACGACCATCCTTTGTTGATAAATTTTTCCATTGCTCTCAGTATCTCAGCTTTCTGCTCCTTATTCATACTGGTGAACTCTTTTATCTTGGATTGTATATTCTGTAACAGTAAACAGAAGTCAGCCAGTGGAAATAACCAAGTGGTTTTAATATATCTTCATAATTCTATGGTGGTATAACATATGTACATCATTCTATGGTGATATAACATATGTACATCATTCTATGGTGGTATAACATATGTACATCATTCTATGGTTATATAACATATGTACATCATTCTATGGTGGTATAACATATGTACATCATTCTATGGTGATATAACATATGTACATCATTCTATGGTGATATAACATATGTACATCATTCTATGGTGATATAACATATGTACTTTATTCTATGGTGATATATCATATGTACTTCATTCTATGGTGATATAACATATGTACATCATTCTATGGTGATATATCATATGTACATAATTCTATGGTGATATAACATGTGTACATCATCCTTTGGCAATATAACATATGTACATAATTCTATGGTTATATAACATGTGTACATCATTCTATGGTTATATAACATATGTACATAATTCTATGGTTATATAACATGTGTACATCATTCTATGGTTATATAACATGTGTACATCATTCTATGGTGATATAACATATGTACATCATTCTATGGTTATATAACATATGTACTTCATTCTATGGTGATATAACATATGTACATCATTCTATGGTGATATAACATATGTACATCATTCTATGGTAATATAACATATGTACATCATTCTATGGTGATATAACATATGTACTTCATTCTATGGTGATATATCATATGTACTTCATTCTATGGTGATATAACATGTGTACATCATTCTTTGGCAATATAACATATGTACATAATTCTATGGTTATATAACATGTGTACATCATTCTATGGTTATATAACATATGCACATAATTCTATGGTTATATAACATGTGTACATCATTCTATGGTTATATAACATATGTACATAATTCTATGGTTATATAACATGTGTACATCATTCTATGGTTATATAGAATACCTTCAAAATTCTATGGTCAAATGATGGTATCATAACATATGTACATAATTCTATGGTTATATAACATGTGTACTTCATTCTTTGGTAATATAACATATGCACATAATTCTATGGTAATATAATATATGTACATAATTGTATGGCGATTTAACATATAAACATAAGTCTATGGTTATTTGCTTAACATATGTTCATAATTCTATGTTAATATAGCACATGTTCAAAATTCTATGTTTTTTTAAGGCCAGACTTTTTTTTTATCTGTTTAATGAGAAAATTTGTAAAAAATTAGGGTCGAGGGGACGAAATACAAAAAAAAAATTAAAGTGCAAAGTTGGTCCAGTCGACACTAAAAATAAAACCATTATAAGTGACCTTTTTTTTTTTTTTTTAAGAATTTATCAAAATACAAGAACAATGAAATGAAAACAGACCAGTATATTAACCCTTCTATTGATATGAACATAAAAAATATCTTTTGATTCTGTATGTCCTCTAATTTAGATCCATGCATATGCACCAGGCAAATATATCAACCTCCCTGCATATACACTATATATATGTATATTACCAGTCAGGAACCTCTTAGTGTATGTTACATGTTTATACTGTATATACAATTCAATTAAAAAAAACTACTCTGTTATCATGTTCATGAAGTTAATTATTTTTCATTAAAAAGACATATTCATTTAACCGTTAAGCTTGGAAATAATATAATTATTTTATATTAGTGTAATAGACATGGTTGAGCAACATTAACTTATAAATTGAAGCAATGCATTAATAAAATGCTCCGCAGGGCGCAGCTTGATACGACCGCAGAGGTCGAACCCTGAACAGTTGGGGCAAGTATGGACACAACATTCAAGCTTGATACAGCTCTGAATTTGGATTGTGATTAAATATTTGACACAGCATAGGTTTCTGACACAGAATGAATGTGGTCTAAGAACTTAAAAATTTTAAATTGGACATTCACCTATTATGGTCCAATATCCAAAATCTAAATACATGGTTAGATTCAGCATATCAAAGAACCCCAAGAATTCAATTTTTGATGAAATCAAACAAAGTTTAATTTTGGACCCCGATTTGGACCAACTTGAAAACTGGGCCCATAATCAAAAATCTAAATACATGTTTAGATTCAGCATATCAAAGAACCCTAAAAATTCAATTTTTGTTAAAATCAAACTAAGTTTAATTTTGGACCCTTTGGACCTTAATGTAGACCAATTTGAAAACGGAACCAAAAATTAAGAATTTAAATACACGGTTAGATTCGGCATATCAAAGAACCCCAATAATTCAATTTTTGATGAAATTAAACAAAGTTAAATTTTGGACCCTTTTGACCTCAATGTGGACAAAGTTGATAACGGGGCCCAAAAATCAAAAATCTAAATACATGGTTAGATTCAGCATATCAAAGAACCCCATATATTCAATTTTTGTTGAAATCAAACAAAGTTTAATTTTGGACTCGATTTGGACCAACTTGAAAACTGGGCCCATAATCAAAAATCTAAATACATGTTTAGATTCAGCATATCAAAGAACCCTAAAAATTCAATTTTTGTTAAAATCAAACTAAGTTTAATTTTGGACCCTTTGGACCTTAATGTAGACCAATTTGAAAACGGAACCAAAAATTAAGAATCTAAATACACGGTTAGATTCAGCATATCAAAGAACCCCAATAATTCAATTTTTGATGAAATCAAACAAAGTTAAATTTTGGACCCTTTGGACCTCAATGTGGACCAATTTAAAAACGGGGCCCAAAATCCAAAAACTTAATACATGGTTAGATTCAGCATATTAAAGAACCCCAAGAATTCAAGAATAAAACCCCATTGAAATTGATCAAGAAATAAGCAATTTATACGAAGTATCTTCTTTTGCACAATACTGTGCAATTGAATATTTCTTGCTATTGCGCAATACTGTACAATTGACAATTTCTTGCTATTGCGCAATATTGTGCTATTGGATATTTCTTGCTATTGCGCAATACTGTGCAATTGAAGATTTCTTGCTATTGCGCAATACTGTGCAATTGAAGATTTCTTGCTATTGTGCAATACTGTGCAATTGAAAATTTCTTGCTATTGCACAATACTTATTAGATAATAATTTACACATCCTGTTTGGTGTGTATCTCCTACCATATCATTATTATTTGCTTTTAAATATTAATCAGAAATAACCAACTTAAAATGGAAAATTTTAAAAGAAAAAAAAAAGGAAAAAAAGAAAAAAAAAACAGAAAAAAAAAAAAAATCCCCCCCCAAATTTTTTGAACCCCCTTATGATTCATCACCCCCAAACTCAATCCCAGCCTTCCCTTTGTGGTATGGTACCTTGCAGTACAATTTCAGAGAGATCCATACACTTGAACACAAGTTATTGTCTGGAAACTAGAAAAATGCTTATTTTTGGCCCATTTTTGGCCCCCAATTCCTAAACGTTTCGGGCAATTATCCCCAAACTCAATTCCAGCTTTCCCTTTGTGATATGGAACCTTGTAGTACAATTTCAGAAATATCCAAACACTAACACACAAGTTATTGTCATGAAACTAAAAAAATGCTTGTTTTTGGCCCCTTTTTTGGCCCCTAATTCCTAAAATTTTGAGGCAATTACCCCCAAAATCAATTACAGCCTTTCCTTTGTGATATGGAACCTTGTGGTACAATGTCAGAGAGATCCATACACTTACACACAAGTTATTGTCTGGAAGTTACAAAATGCTTATTTTTGGCCCCTTTTTGGCCCCTAATTCCTTAACTGTTAGTACCATAACCCCCAAAATCAATCCCAACCTTCCTTTCGTGGTATTGAACCTTATGGTAAAATTTCATGGAGATCCATTCACTTAAACTAAAGTTAGAGTGCGAAAACCAATGTGTCTTCGGACGACGCCGGACGACGCCAGACGACAACGACGACGACGACGACGACGACGCCGGACGACGACGACGCCAACGTCATACCAATATACGACCAAAAAATTTTTAATTTTTACGGTCGTATAAAAAGGAAATATAAACATTAATAAAAAATATCTAACCAAAAGAACGTTAATGCGTGTGGAATGCGTAATTTTTCCTTTTGGGATCAATTTTTGTCTGTCAGCAGTGCCATTCATGCGTCCGTAGTCATTATCGCAAGAATCCGGATTTCGGTCATAGCAGGTCCGCTTCCGATGAAATCCCGACTCCGATCCGTAGTTTTTCAAAAACATACCCAATAATTTAAATGTCGGAGAAAACTTTACAAAAATAAACGATGTTTGAAATGCTTTTTGGAAAGGAATATGACGTTTTTAATGCAATACATGGATTACAAATTTACTTCAGGCTAATTTCATCAAGTTCAAATGAAGTAATAAATTATTTAGCCGAAAGTTAGAATGATTTGATGTACTCTCTCGTGTAACAAGTACCGGCGAAAGTGGTTTTAAACAAATTGTTTTTATGAAAAAAACATGCCACCAGCTTAAATAAAATGCTCCGCAGGGCGCAGCTTGATACGACCGCAGAGGTCGAACCCTGAACAGTTGGGGCAAGTATGGACACAACATTCAAGCTTGATACAGCTCTGAATTTGGATTGTGATTAAATATTTGACACAGCATAGGTTTCTGACACAGAATGAATGTGGTCTAAGAACTAAAAAATTTTGGACATTCACCTATTATGGTCCAATATCCAAAATCTAAATACATGTTTAGATTCAGCATATCAAAGAACCCCAAGAATTCAATTTTTGATGAAATCAAACAAAGTTTAATTTTGGACCTTTTTGACCTCAATGTGGACAAAGTTGATAATGGGGCCCAAAAATCAAAAATCTAAATACATGGTTAGATTCAGCATATCAAAGAACCCCATATATTCAATTTTTGTTGAAATCAAACAAGGTTTAATTTTGGACCCTGATTTGGACCAACTTGAAAACTGGGCCCATAATCAAAAATCTAAATACATGTTTAGATTCAGCATATCAAAGAACCCTAAGAATTCAATTTTTGTTAAAATCAAACTAAGTTTAATTTTGGACCCTTTGGACCTTAATGTAGACCAATTTGAAAACGGAACCAAAAATTAAGAATCTAAATACACGGTTAGATTCGGCATATCAAAGAACCCCAATAATTCAATTTTTGATGAAATCAAACAAAGTTTAATTTTGGACCCTTTGGACCTCAATGTGGACCAATTTAAAAACGGGGCCCAAAATCCAAAAACTAAATACACGGTTAGATTCAGCATATTAAAGAAACCCAAGAATTCAAGAATAAAACCCCATTGAAATTGGTCAAGAAATAAGCAATTTATACGAAGTATCTTCTTTTGCACAATACTGTGCAATTAAATATTTCTTGCTATTGCGCAATACTGTACAATTGACAATTTCTTGCTATTGCGCAATATTGTGCTATTGGATATTTCTTGCTATTGCGCAATACTGTGCAATTGAAGATTTCTTGCTATTGCGCAATACTGTGCAATTGAAGATTTCTTGCTATTGTGCAATACTGTGCAATTGAAAATTTCTTGCTATTGCACAATACTTATTAAATAATAATTTACACATCCTGTTTGGTGTGTATCTCCTACCATATCATTATTATTTGATTTTAAATATAAATCAGAAATAACCAACTTAAAATGGAAAATTTTAAAAGAAAAAAAAAAGGAAAAAAAGAAAAAAAAGGAAAAAAAAAAAAAAAATCCCCCCCTCAATTTTTTGAACCCCCTTATGATTCATCAACCCCAAACTCAATCCCAGCCTTCCCTTTGTGGTATGGTACCTTGCAGTACAATTTCAGAGAGATCCATACACTTGAACACAAGTTATTGTCTGGAAACTAGAAAAATGTGTTTTTTGGCCCCTTTTTGGCCCCCAATTCCTAAACGTTTCGGGCAATTACCCCCAAACTCAATTCCAGCTTTCCCTTTGTGATATGGAATCTTGTAGTACAATTTCAGAAATATCCAAACACTTACACACAAGTTATTGTCATGAAACTAGAAAAATGCTTGTTTTTTGCCCCTTTTTTGGCCCCTAATTCCTAAAATTTTGAGGCAATTACCCCCAAAATCAATCCCAGCATTCCCTGTGTGATATGGAACCTTGTGGTACAATTTCAGAGAGATCCATACACTTGAACACAAGTTATTGTCTGGAAACTAGAAAAATGCTTATTTTTTGCCCCTTTTTGGCCCCTTATTCCTAAACGTTTCAGGCAATTACCCCCAAACTCAATCACAGCCTTCCCTTTGTGATATGGAACCTTGTAGTACAATTTCAGAAAGATCCATACACTTACACACAAGTTATTGTCATGAAACTAGAAAAATGCTTGTTTTTTGCCCCTTTTTTGGCCCCTAATTCCTAATATTTTGAGGCAATTACCCCGAAAATCAATCCCAGCATTCCCTTTGTGATATGGAACCTTGTGGTACAATGTCAGAGAGATCCATACACTAACACACAAGTTATGTCTGGAAGTTACAAAAATGCTTATTTTTGGCCCCTTTTTGGCCCCTAATTCCTTAACTGTTGGTACCATAACCCCCAAAATCAATCCCAACCTTCCTTTTGTGGTATTGAACCTCATGGTAAAATTTCATAGAGATCCATTCACTTAAACTAAAGTTAGAGTGCGAAAACCAATGTGTCTTCGGACAACGACGACGACAACGTCATACCAATATACGACCGCAATCGTATAAAAATCAATGCTTTAACCTCTTTTTGAAATCATAAATCATTTATGCCTTTAATTTCTTTACTTTGAAATTGCTGTTTCATCGACTTGGTAAAATTAAATATTACCGATGACGAAAGCGGGTATCGTAAACCACAGATTTTAGTTTTGTTCTGAGGATTTTGTAGCAGTCGGCAGGAAAAATAAAAATAAAAAGTAAAAAGCACTTCTTTTATTTTTTTTCTGAAATCAGGAAATTGGAGTCGGTGGATCTCGTTAAACAGATAATAAAAAAAGTCTGGCCTAACATATATAGATATCTATCCTGAAGTCTACCTTTCTACTATACAAATACAGGTGTACATATAACACGAAGCTTTTAGTACCTGAGAAATGGGCAAGACAACAAACCTTAACATTCATTAATGAACCATGAAAATTAGGTTAATGTCAGATGAAACCTGTCAGACTGAAAAGTACACCTTAAGTCCTTACAATCATTCTATACATCAAATATAGCTGACCAATTGCTTATAATATCTGAACAAGAGCAATTGCAGGTCTGACATGCAATTGATTGAGGTAACATGTATACTGAATCATAACTTATCATTTTCTTTCTTTGAATTCAAGAAAACTTTGATGACAAAGTTTCCTAGTACAATGAGTGTTGTAAAATTTCAAACTATCCGAACACAGGAAATGGTTGCACAGCATAATATGATGTGATGAAAAATAACCTGCAAAAATTGAAACTTTTAAAAGTCAAAGGTCAAATGATAATACCTCACATCGAAACCACCTAAGTCGATGGTAAACATTGATTTTAGTTTTTTGTCCATCTGCTCCTGTCCACATCAGATGACAAAGGTTTGGGTTACTGGTAAAATCATCTGGTATCGTTCCCACACATCCATACATGTTGGTATGAATCAGGTGAACAATTTCACCAAAAGGCCCTCTGTAGACTTCAGTCATGGTTGGTACGATTGATGTTGTACCTGCAAGTAAAATAAATCTTGAACTGTATACAGTATTACTCTATCATGGTCAGTAGGATTGATGTTGTAAGTAAATTAAATCTTGAACTGTATACAGTATTACTCTATCATGGTCAGTAGGATTGATGTTATAAGTAAATTAAATCTTGAACTGTATACAGTATAACTCTATCATGGTCAGTAGGATTGATGTTGTACCTGCAAATAAATTAAATCTTGAACTGTATACAGTATTACTCTATCATGGTCAGTAGGAATGATGTTGTACCTGTAAGTAAATTAAATCCTGAACTGTATACAGTATACCTCTATCATGGTCAGTAGGAATGATGTTGTACCTGTAAGTAAATTAAATCATGAACTATATACAGTTTACCTCTATCATGGTCAGTAGGAATGATGTTGTACCTGAAAGTAAATTAAATCTTGAACTGCATACAGTATTACTTGATCATGGTCAGTAGGAATGATATTGTACCTGCAAGTAAACTAAATCTTGAACTCTATACAGTATACTTGCAAGTTATGGAATCTTGTCCTTTTATCTGCCAACAAATGAAATCTTAAACTGTCTATTTCAAACATTTTATCTCCTGAAAACTTCCATATTTATCTTAATAAGCCCTGAGATTAATTACTTTGAAATTACAATTACAATTAAAAACCAATAATAGTTCAGAGACCAATTAAAGGTTTTTCTGCTACAAATTCACATTTGTTGATGATTTAAGTTGAAATGAACTTGAATAAAGTTTTAATAAAAGAACAGAGTTCCAATGTCCCCCATGTTGCACATATTTTATCTGTTCTGTCCAAGGGCAATACTGGGAACTATAAAATTTTTTTTTTTTTTTTTTTAAACTTTTTAAAATTATCTTACTAGAGAGTTGAAGACTTGAGAGCAATTTCTGATATATTTAATATTTCCAAGGTAAACTCATTTAAAATATTTGATCGGCAGTTTTTGAAATTGTCTGAGACATTGCTGTTATATACCGTTGATGAAAATCTGGCAAAAATTGTTCATGTGAGAGCACTTACAATGCAATTTTCCATATGAACAATGTTTCCAAGGAGCATAACTCTTTTAATAATAATTGATCGTCACTGATTTTCGAACTTGTTAAAGACATTGCTGATATAAACCTATGATATAAGTTTCATAAAAATCTAACAAGAACTGTACAAATGAGAGCACTAACAATGCAATTTTCCATATAATTAATGTTTCCAAGGGGTATAACTCTTTTAAAAAAAATTGATCTGCACTGATTTTCAAACTCGTCACAGACATCACTGATATAAACCAATAATATAAGTCATAAAAATCTAGCAAAACACGCTGCACGGGGAACAAACAAGAGGCTCTCAAGAGCCTGAATCGCTCAACTGTATTTCAGAGGAGAAGATTTTTAAATGTTAGCAAACTTGATGAACAAATTGTGTAAAATTGTATTTAAAGGGCAATAACTCCTTAAGGGGTCAATTGACAATTTTGGTCATATTAACTTTTTTGTAGATCTTACTTTGCTGAACATTATTGCTGCTTACAGTTTACATATATCTATAGTAATATTCAAAATAATAACAAATAAAATGCTTCGCTATGCGCAGCTTGATACGTCCGCAGAGGTCGAACCCTGAACATTTGGGGCAAGTATTGACACAACATTCAAGCTTGATACAGCTCTGAATTTGGATTGTGATTAAATACTTGACACAGCATAGGTTTCTGACACAGAAAGAATGTGGTCTAAGAACTTGAATTTTTTTAATTTACCTATTATGGTCCAATGTCCAAAATCAAAATAAAATGGTTAGATTCAGCATATCAAAGAACCCCATATATTCAATTTTTGTTGAAATCAAACAAATTTTAATTTTGGACCCCAACTTGGACCAACTTGAAAACTGGGCCCATAATCAAAAATCTTAACACATGTTTAGATTCAGCATATCAAAGAACCCCAAGAATTAAATTTTTGTTAAAATCAAACTAAGTTTAATTTTGGACCCTTTGGACCTTAATGTAGACCAATTTAAAAAACGTGAAACCCAAAATTAAAAATCTAAATACACTGTCAGATTTGGCATATCAAAGAACCCCAATAATTCAATTTTTGATGATTTCAAACGAAGTTTAATTTTGGACCCTTTTGACCTCAATATGAACTAATTTGATAGCGGGGTCCACAAATAAAAAATCTAAATACATGGTTAGATTCAGCATATCAAAGAACCCCATATATTCAATTTTTGTTGAAATCAAACAAAGTTTTATTTTGGACCCCAACTTGGACAAGCTTGAAAACTGGGCCCATAATAAAAAATCTCAATACATGTTTAGATTCAGCATATCAAAGAACCCCAAGAATTAAATTTTTGTTAAAATCAAACTAAGTTTAATTTTGGACCCTTTGGACCTTAATGTAGACCAATTTAAAAAACGGGACCCAAAATTAATAAAATGCTCCGCTGGGGCGCAGCTTGATATGACCGCAGAGGTCGAACCCTGAACAGTTGGGGCAAGTATGTACACAACATTCAAGCTTGATACAGCACTGAATTTTGATTGTAATTAAATATTTGACACAGCATAGGTTTCTCACACAGAATGAAAGTGGTCTAAGAACTTAAAAATTTTTAATTTACCTATTCAAACCATATCATAATTATTTGCTTTTATATATAAATCAGAAATAACCAATTTAAAATGGAAAATTTTAAAGAAAAAAAAGGGAAACCCCCCCCCCCCCCAATTTTTTGAATCCCCCTTATGATTCATCACCCCCAAACTCAATCCCAGCTTTCCCTTTGTGATATGGAACCTTGCAGTACAATTTCATAAAGATCCATACACTTACACACAAGTTATTGTCCTGAAACTAGAAAAATGCTTGTTTTTTTGCCCTTTTATGGCCCCTAATTACTAAAATTTTGAGGGAATGACCCCAAAACTCAATCACAGCCTTCCCTTTGTGGTATGGTACCTTGCAGTGCAATTTCAGAGAGATCCATACATTTGAACACAAGTTATTGTCTGGAAACTAGAAAAATGCTTATTTTTGGCCCCTTTTTGGCCCCTTATTCCTAAAATTTTTGGGCAATTACCCCCAAACTCAATTCCAGTTTTCCCTTTGTGATATAAAACCTTGTAGTACAATTTCATAAAGATCCATACACTTACACACAAGTTATTGTCATGAAACTAGAAAAATGCTTGTTTTTTGCCCCTTTTTGGCCCCTAATTCCAAAAATTTGGAGGCAATTACCCCCAAAATGAATCCCAGCATTCCCTTTGTGATATGGAACCTTGCAGTACAATTTCATAAAGATCCATACACTTACACACAAGTTATTGTCCTGAAACTAGAAAAATGCTTGTTTTTTTGCCCTTTTATGGCCCCCTAATTACTAAAATTTTGAGGGAATGACCCCAAAACTCAATCACAGCCTTCCCTTTGTGGTATGGTACCTTGCAGTGCAATTTCAGAGAGATCCATACATTTGAACACAAGTTATTGTCTGGAAACTAGAAAAATGCTTATTTTTGGCCCCTTTTTGGCCCCTTATTCCTAAACTTTTTGGGCAATTACCCCCAAACTCAATTCCAGTTTTCCCTTTGTGATATGGAACCTTGTAGTACAATTTCATAAAGATCCATACACTTACACACAAGTTATTGTCATGAAACTAGAAAAATGCTTGTTTTTTTACCCTTTTTGGCCCCTAAGTCCTAAAATTTGGAGGCAATTACCCCCAAAATCAATCCCAGCATTCCCTTTGTGATATGGAACCTTGTAGTACTGTAGTACAATTTCATAAAGATCCATACACTTACACACAAGTTATTGTCATGAAACTAGAAAACGCTTGTTTTTTTCCTCTTTTTGGCCCCTAATTCCTAAAATTTGGAGGCAATTCCCCCCAAAATCATTACCAGCATTCCCTTTGTGATATGGAACCTTGTGATACAATGTCAGAGAGATCCATACATTTACACACAAGTTATGTCTGCAAGTTACAAAAATGCTTATTTTTTGCCCCTTTTTGGCCCCTAATTCCTTAACTGTAGGTACCATAACCCCCAAAATCAATCCCCACCTTCCTTTTGTGGTATTGAACCTTATGGTAAAATTTCATTGAGATCCATTTACTTAAACTAAAGTTAGAGTGCGAAAACTAATGTGTCTTCGGACGACGACGATGACGCCAACGTCATACCAATATACGACCACAAAAATTTTTTTGCGGTCGTATAAAAATCTAAAAACACAGTTAGATTTGGCATATCAAAGAACCCAAGAATTCAATTTTTGATGAAATCAAACAAAGTTTAATTTTGGACCCTTTTGACCTCAATATGAAACAATTTGATAGCGGGATCCACAAATAAAAAATCTAAATACATGGTTAAATTCAGCATATCAAAGAACCCAATATATTCAATTTTTGTTGAAATCAAACAAAGTTTAATTTTGGACCCCAATTTGGAACAACTTGAAAACTGGGCCAAAAATCTAAAATCTAAATACATGTTTAGATTCAGCATATCAAAGAACCCCATATATTCAATTTTTGTTGAAATCAAACAAAGTTTAATTTTGGACCCCCACTTGGACCAACTTGAAAACTGGGCCCATAATCAAAAATCTTAACACATGTTTAGATTCAGCATATCAAAGAACCCCAAGAATTCAATTTTTGTTAAAATCAAACTAAGTTTCATTTTGGACCCTTTGGACCTTAATGTAGACCAATTTAAAAAACGTGAAACCCAAAATTAAAAATCTAAATACACGGTTAGATTTGGCATATCAAAGAATCCCAATAATTCAATTTTTGATGAAATCAAACGAAGTTTAATTTTGGACCCTTTTGACCTCAATATGAACCAATTTGATAGCATGGTCCACAAATAAAAAATCTAAATACACGGTTAGATTCAGCATATCAAAGAACCCCATATATTCAATTTTTGTTGAAATCAAACAAAGTTTAATTTTGGACCCCAATTTGGACCAACTTGAAAACTGGGCCAAAAATCAAAAATCTAAATACATGTTTAGATTCAGCATATCAAAGAACCCCATATAGTCAATTTTTGTTAAAATCAAACAAAGTTTAATTTTGGACCCTTTGGGCCTTAATGTAGACCAATTTGAAAACTGGACCCAAAATTACAAATCTAAATACACGGTTAGATTTGGCATAACAAATAAATAAATGTGATCAAAGATTTTACAAATCTCATGCGCCATACTGTGCAATTAAAGATTAGTTGTTGAAATTTTTCAATATTTGAAATTTGAAAAAAAAAATTTTTGAAGAATAATTCTGTTAATTTCTGAAATCTGAAATGAGAAAAAATTGACCCCCCACAATTTCTTTTTACCCCCCCCCCCCCCCCCCCCTTTTTTCCCCCAAAAAGTTCTTTCCTTCAAGATATGGTCATAATCTCAATTCAAATTTCCAATGGAGTTTGCAACCATAATTACCCATTTAAATTTACCATAGTGCTAACTTAATCTATTTTATAATAGAATTTAAAATATAGTGTCAAATCTTTCATATGGATTTTTTTATAAAAAAAAAAAAGATGCAACATTTGCAGATATTTTACTGGTCTTCCTTTATAAATATGCATTTCTTTAAACATAATTTAAAAGCAGTGTAAGGGAAGTAACCAAAACGTTGTATTTGGATTACCTCCCTTACACTGTTTTAAATTATATTAATTGTTCATTAACCATACTTTATACATAATTTAAAAGAAGTGTAAGGGAGGTAATTTCAATGATGTATTTGATTTATCTCCCTTACACTGCTTTAAATTATGTTTTGTACTAAAGTATTTGTCCATTAACCAGGACAACCTTGTTTTTTCCCCCTTTTTGCCCCTAATTCCTAAACGGTTTGAGCCATAACCCCCCAAAGCAAATCCTAACCATCCCTTTGTGGTATGGAAACTTGTAGTATAATTTCAGAGAGATCCATACACCGTTCCACAGTTATTGTCTGGAAACTAGAAAATGCTTATTTTTGGCCCCTTTTTGGCCCATAATTCCTTAACTGTTGGTACCATAACCCCCAAAATCAATCCCAACCTTCCTTTTGTGGTATTTAACCTTATGGTAAAATTTCAAAGAGATCCATTCACTGAAACTAAAGTTAGAGTGCGAAAACCAATGTGTCTTTTTTTGCGGTTGTATAAAAACTGCAAAATTTTGTTAAAACTACCAATTTGGTGGCAGCAACCCAACAATGGGTTATTCGATTCGTCTGATAATTTCAGGGCTGATACATCTTGACCAATTAAACAATTTTACCCCATGTCACATTTGCTCTAAAAGATTTAGTTTTTGAGATATAAGCCAAAAACTGCATTTGACCCTTATGTTCTATTTTTAGCCATGGCGGCAATGTTTGTCAATGGATAGAAACTTTGGATATAATTTATAAACAAGATACCCTAAGGAACATTTATTTAAGTTTGAAGGTAATTGGCCCAGTAGTTTCAGAGGAGAAGATTTTTAAATGTTAGCAAACTTGAACAAATTGTGTAAAATTGTCTTTAAAGGGCAATAACTCCTTAAGGGGTCAATTGACAATTATGGTCATATTAACTTTTTTGTAGATCTTACTTTGCTGAACATTATTGCTGCTTACAGTTTATATATATCTACAATAATATTCAAAATAATAACAAAAAAATGCAAAATTTTTTAAAACTATCAATTCGGTGGCAGCAACCCAACAATGGGTTGTTCGATTCGTCTAAAAATTTCAGAGCTGATAGATGTTGACCAATTGAACAATTTTACCCCATGTCAGATTTGACTTCGGATACAATTTATAAACTAGATACCCTAAGAAACATTTAGTTAAAGTTTGAAGGTATTTAGCCCAGTAGTTTCAGAGGAGAAGATTTTTTATATAGTTTACGATAACAGACGACAGACGACGACGACGGACGCCAAGTGATGGCATAAGCTCACATGGGGCCCTTTTGGCCCCGGTGAGCTAAAAAGTGTATTTTTCATAAAAAAAATGTAACTTGTGGTTCAAGAGTCAGGTATAAGGAGAAATCTTAGCCTACACTAAGTTCAAATATATATAGGTAATTGAATCTCTCTTTGAATAAGGTAGATAATCAACTACTGATTTAATCAAATGATTATAAAACTCACTTAACACTGTTTAAAATAAATGTGGATAGTGTCCACATGTGGACACAGATGATGCCCTCGCTTGCATATCATATAGTTATAAAGGGACATAACTGAAGAACAGTAAAAGTGACGCTACCCAAATTTGAACTTGATCTGAGTTTTGTGTGTAAGTCTCATAACATTTGGTTGAGGCTAACTTAAGTAGAGAACAGAAACTAAAAATTCAGCAATTTTTCTATTTATAAAGGGGCATAACTCAATAATGGTTAAAGTGACACTACCCAAATTCAACTTGATCTGTATTTTATCAGTGGAAGTCAAAATTAAACATTGCATTGTATAAAGCATTCATTGTAGTTGATTCAACTATAATCATGGACAAAGGAAAATAACTCCAATTTTAAAAATAACTTGATATTTAGAAGAAAATAAAAATTTTGCAATTTTTTCCATTTATAAAGGGGCATAACTCTAGAACAGTTAAAGTGACGCCACCAAAATTCAAACTTGATCTGTGTTTTGTGGTAATAAGCATTGTGTATAAGTTTCATAACATTTGGTTGAAGCAAACTTAAGTTAGAGAACAGAAACTAAAAATTTAGCAATTTTTCCATTTATAAAGGGGCATAACTCTAGAACGGTTAAAGTAACGCCACCAAAATTCATACTTGATCTGTGTTTTGTGGTAATAAGCCTTGTGTATAAGTTTCATAACATTTGGTTGAGGCAAACTTAAGTTAGAGGACGGAAACTAAAAATTTTGCAATTTTTCCATTTATAAAGGGGCATAACTCTAGAACGGTTAAAGTGACGCCACCAAAATTCATACTTGATCTGTGTTTTGTAGGTAATAAGCCTTGTGTATAAGTTTCATAACATTTGGTTGAGGCAAACCTAAGTTAGAGAACGGAAACTAAAAATTTTGCAATTTTTCCATTTATAAAGGGGCATAACTCTAGAACGGTTAAAGTGACGCCACCAAAATTCAAACTTGATCTGTGTTTTGTGAAAATAAGCATTGTGTATAAGTTTTATAACATTTGGTTGAGGCAAACTCAAGTTAGAGAACGGAAACCAATTTTGGACGTACAGACGGACGTACAAATGTACATACGTACGTACAGACGGACAAGGGTAAAACTTAATGCCCCCACCGCTACGACGGGGGCATAAAAATATATGGATTTATGACATTTTGCTTGAAATATGGGAGATAAGTTGCTACTTTTGGTTTACGCAATGTTACTCTCAGTGCCTTATTGATTTACTTTATGATGATTCCAAGAATATATGCTTTCTATGTATTTTTGCATGAAATAAGTGCATGAACTTTTGACAAAGAGATTTGTGCATCTACATACCAAATATCATTGACCTACCACTAGTGGTTTCCTTTCAACTGACCTAATCACAAACTAATACATGTAAACTATGAAAAGTTTCAAAGTAAATAGATCATGACTGAGGTAGTGGTGTCAAACAAGCCCCATGGAA
This sequence comes from Mytilus californianus, assembly GCF_021869535.1. Classification (NCBI taxonomy): domain Eukaryota; kingdom Metazoa; phylum Mollusca; class Bivalvia; order Mytilida; family Mytilidae; genus Mytilus; species Mytilus californianus. The sequence goes on from NW_026262745.1 coordinate 91,830,691, forward strand.
ATGAACTGTGCCAATGCTTATACAACTGCATACCAAATACCACTAGTGGTAGCGGTGTCAAACAAGCCCCATGGACATGAACTGTGCCAATGCTTATACAACTGCATACCAAATACCACTAGTGGTAGCGGTGTCAAACAAGCCCCATGGACATGAACTGTGCCAATGCTTATACAACTGCATACCAAATACCACTAGTGGTAGCGGTGTCAAACAAGCCCCATGGACATGAACTGTGCCAATGCTTATACAACTGCATACCAAATACCACTAGTGGTAGCGGTGTCAAACAAGCCCCATGGACATGAACTGTGCCAATGCTTATACAACTGCATACCAAATACCACTAGTGGTAGCGGTGTCAAACAAGCCCCATGGACATGAACTGTGCCAATGCTTATACAACTGCATACCAAATACCACTAGTGGTAGCGGTGTCAAACAAGCCCCATGGACATGAACTGTGCCAATGCTTATACAACTGCATACCAAATACCACTAGTGGTAGCGGTGTCAAACAAGCCCCATGGACATGAACTGTGCCAATGCTTATACAACTGCATACCAAATACCACTAGTGGTAGCGGTGTCAAACAAGCCCCATGGACATGAACTGTGCCAATGCTTATACAACTGCATACCAAATACCACTAGTGGTAGCGGTGTCAAACAAGCCCCATGGACATGAACTGTGCCAATGCTTATACAACTGCATACCAAATACCACTAGTGGTAGCGGTGTCAAACAAGCCCCATGGACATGAACTGTGCCAATGCTTATACAACTGCATACCAAATACCACTAGTGGTAGCGGTGTCAAACAAGCCCCATGGACATGAACTGTGCCAATGCTTATACAACTGCATACCAAATACCACTAGTGGTAGCGGTGTCAAACAAGCCCCATGGACATGAACTGTGCCAATGCTTATACAACTGCATACCAAATACCACTAGTGGTAGCGGTGTCAAACAAGCCCCATGGACATGAACTGTGCCAATGCTTATACAACTGCATACCAAATACCACTAGTGGTAGCGGTGTCAAACTGACCTAATCACAAACTAATACATTGTTGACGCCACTGCCGCACGCCGCCACTCGAAACAGCATACCTACCGGTAAGTCTCGTTTTTTGACTCTGTCTTTTAACTTTATCATATCTATATATATATAACACATATCTAACCTTGTATTAACCGAGTATCATTATAACACATATCAAACGTCTGGTATCCTCTCCAAGCTTCTGTTGAGGATGGAATTTTAGTCAGATGTATATTTCTACAAAATAAAAAAACATTTTAACCAAATACATAATAAATCACACATTTGTTCTCTCTGTATAACATCTTACCAATTTTTAAAGGTAAATGGTACCTAAACATAAATTATGCAAAAGATTCAAAGTCTATGAACCATGATGAGGGGGCATGGTCATAATATTCCTAAACAGTTAGGACAATAACCCCCTAAATGAATCCCATCCTAGTGCTTTACACTAGAAATAGTTAAAGACTTTTGTTGGCTTCAAGTTATTCAGGTATTTGTTAAACAGGAAAGAAACATGTGTTTATTTATTTTTTTTTAATGATGTCTCATACAGTCATGCATGGCTTTACAGCTATGACAAGCTTAAATAAAATGCTCCGCAGGGCACAGCTTGATACGACCGTAGAGGTCGAACCCTGTTGGGGCAAGTATGGACACAACATTAAAGCTTGATACAGCTCTGAATTTGGATTGTGATTAAATATTTGACACAGCATAGGTTTCTGACACAGAATGAATGTGGTCTAAGAACTTAAAAATTTTAAATTGGACATTCACCTATTATGGTCAAATATCCAAAATCTAAATACATGGTTAAATTCAGCATATCAAAGAACCCCAAGAATTCAATTTTTGATGAAATCAAACAAAGTTTAATTTTGGACCCTTTTGACCTCAATGTGGACAAAGTTGATAACAGGGCCCAAAAATCAAAAATCTAAATACATGGTTAGATTCAGCATATCAAAGAACCCCAAATATTCAATTTTTGTTGAAATCAAACAAAGTTTAATTTTGGGACCCCAATTTGGACCAACTTGAAAACTGGGCCCATAATCAAAAATCTAAATACATGTTTAGATTCAGCATATCAAAGAACCCTAAGAATTCAATTTTTGTTAAAATCAAACTTAGTTTTATTTTGGACCCTTTGGACCTTAATGTAGACCAATTTGAAAACGGAACCAAAAATTAAGAATCTAAATACACGGTTAGATTCGGCATATCAAAGAATCCCAATAATTCAATTTTTGATGAAATCAAACAAAGTTTAATTTTGGACCCTTTGGACCGCAATGTGGACCAATTTAAAAACGGGGCCCAAAATCCAAAAACTTAATACACGGTTAGATTCAGCATATTAAAGAACCCCAAGAATTCAAGAATAAAACCCCATTGAAATTGGTCAAGAAATAAGCAATTTATACGAAGTATCTTCTTTTGCACAATACTGCACAATTGACAATTTCTTGCTATTGTGCAATACTGTGCTATTGAAGATTTCTTGCTATTGCGCAATACTGTGCAATTGAAGATTTCTTGCTATTGTGCAATACTGTGCAATTGAAAATTTCTTGCTATTGCACAATACTTATTATATGATAATTTACACATCCTGTTTGGTGTGTATCTCCTACCATATCATTATTATTTGCTTTTAAATATAAATCAGAAATAACCAACTTAAAATGGAAATTTTTAAAAGAAAAAAAAAAGGAAAAAAAAGAAAAAAAAGGAAAAAAAGAAAAAAAAGGAAAAAAAAAAAAAATCCCCCCCCCCCCCAAATTTTTAGAATCCCCTTATGATTCATCACCCCCAAACTCAATCCCAGCCTTCCCTTTGTGGTATGGTACCTTGCAGTACAATTTCAGAGAGATCCATACACTTGAACACAAGTTATTGTCTGGAAACTAGAATAAAATGCTCCGCTGGGGCGCAGCTTGATACGACCGCAGAGGTCGAACCCTGAACAGTTGGGGCAAGTATGGACACAACATTCAAGCTTGATACAGCACTGAATTTGGATTGTAATTAAATATTTGACACAGCATAGGTTTCTCACACAGAATGAAAGTGGTCTAAGAACTTAAAAATTTTTAATTTACCTATTCAAATCATATCATTATTATTTGCTTTTATATATAAATCAGAAATAACCAATTTAAAATGGAAAATTTTAAAGAAAAAAACATACATGTGATGGACTGTGAAACTCAGATCAGGAGATTGGGAAATTTTGGTCAGGAGATTAGGACTCAGATCAGGAGGTTTTTAATCGACATAAATTTTGTCGTAAATGTAACTGTGTGCTGTAAAAATTGTCTTTTAAAGTGTGTTTTCTTCAACTTTCAATCCGAATGTATTATGTATTATGTATTATGTTTATAGTACCCTTGTACTTATAAAGTTTCTTTATCTTTATATTCTACATGTTCAATCTGACATTCTTTTTTTTTAGTATGTTCTTTAAATTTTTCAATTCATATCTTTTATATCATTATTCTATAGAACAGACATTGCTATCAGATCATTTGTTTACCTATCTGCATTTGCATTTGAATAATCAGAAACTCATTTGCATTTGTGACAAGGGTCATAGTTATTATATTAATTCAATTTAAGCCTTGAAAGAAAGTATAGAACCCTCAAATAATTTTCAAATTATTATTTTTTTATTTGTCCTAAGACATTTAAAATCATTTAATTACCATCCTTTTATGATTATTTGTTCAATTTATATTTTATTTATATTCTTTTAAAAATTTACATTATTTAAAGGAAAGTAACTTAAAACAGGATAAATCAAGGGAAGTAACCCAATAAATACACAAAGTTTTTATTACACAACAGCAGTTAGCCTGAGGTAAAAAATCGTTGATTACCAGTATGTTTGACACCCAAGCTGACAAGTGAAGCCATATAATTATGCATGTTAATTGATTTACAGGTAAAATATAACTTCAGGTGATGTCAGTTACACCAGATGTCTGAGATAATATGTTGGGCAGAAATATTTCATACACTGGATTTTTTTCTCTTCAACGCGAGGTCGAGAGGAGACCCCTGAAAACGGGATTATTGTACTCCCGTCGGGAGGTTCACATGTATGAAAAAAGGAAAAAAAAATCCCCCCCAATTTTTTTGAACCCCCTTATGATTCATCACCCCAAACTCAATCCCAGCTTTCCCTTTGTGGTATGGTACCTTGCAGTACAATTTCAGAGAGATCCATACACTTGAACACAAGTTATTGTCTGGAAACTAGAAAAATGCTTGTTTTTTGGCCCCTTATTCCTAAACTTTTTGGGCAATTACCCCCAAACTCAAACCCAGCTTTCCCTTTGTGATATGGAACCTTGTAGTACAATTTCATAAAGATCCATACACTTACACACAAGTTATTGTCCTGAAACTAGAAAAATGCTTGTTTTTTGCCCTTTTATGGCCCCTAATTACTAAAATTTTGAGGGAATTACCCCCAAAATCAATCCCAGCCTTCCCTTCGTGGTATGGTACCTTGCAGTACAATTTCAGAGAGATCCATACATTTGAACACAAGTTATTGTCTGGAAACTAGAAAAATGCTTATTTTTGGCCCCTTATTCCTAAACTTTTTGGGCAATTACCCCCAAACTCAATTCCAGCTTTCCCTTTGTGATATGAAACCTTGTAGTACAATTTCATAAAGATCCATACACTTGCACACAAGTTATTGTCATGAAACTAGAAAAATGCTTGTTTTTCGCCCCTAATTCCTAAAATTTGGAGGCAATTACCCCCAAAATCAATCCCAGCATTCCTTTTGTGATATGGAACCTTGTGATACAATGTCAGAGAGATCCATACACTTACACACAAGTTATTGTCATGAAACTAAAATAAAATGCTCCGCAGGGCGCAGCTTGATACGACCGCAGAGGTCGAATCCTGAACAGTTGGGGCAAGTATGGACACAACATTCAAGCTTGATACAGCTTTGCATTTGGATTGTGATTAAATATTTGACACAGCATAGGTTTCTGACACAGAATGAATGTGGTCTAAGAACTTAAAAATTTTAAATTGGACATTCACCTATTATGGTCCAATATCCAAAATCTAAATACATGGTTAGATTCAGCATATCAAAGAACCCAAAGAATTCAATTTTTGATGAAATCAAACAAAGTTTAATTTTGGACCCTTTTGACCTCAATGTGGACAAAGTTGAAAACGCGGCCCAAAAATCAAAAATCTAAATACATGGTTAGATTCAGCATATCAAAGAACCCCAAATATTCAATTTTTGTTGAAATCAAACAAAGTTTAATTTTGGACCCCGATTTGGACCAACTTGAAAACTGGGCCCATAATCAAAAATCTAAATACATGTTTAGATTCAGCATATCAAAGAACCCTAAGAATTCAATTTTTGTTAAAATCAAACTAAGTTTAATTTTGGACCCTTTGGACCTTAATGTAGACCAATTTGAAAACGGAACCAAAAATTAAGAATCTAAATACATGGTTAGATTCGGCATATCAAAGAACCCCAATAATTCAATTTTTGATGAAATCAAACAAAGTTTAATTTTGGACCCTTTGGACCTCAATTTGGACCAATTAAAAAAAACGGGGCCCAAAATCCAAAAACTAAATACACGGTTAGATTCAGCATATTAAAGAAACCCAAGAATTCAAGAATAAAACCCCATTGAAATTGGTCAAGAAATAAGCAATTTATACGAAGTATCTTCTTTTGCACAATACTGTGCAATTAAATATTTCTTGCTATTGCGCAATACTGTACAATTGACAATTTCTTGCTATTGCGCAATATTGTGCTATTGGATATTTCTTGCTATTGCGCAATACTGTGCAATTGAAGATTTCTTGCTATTGCGCAATACTGTGCAATTGAAGATTTCTTGCTATTGTGCAATACTGCGCAATTGAAAATTTCTTGCTATTGCACAATACTTATTATATAATAATTTACACATCCTGTTTGGTGTGTATCTCCTACCATATCATTATTATTTGCTTTTAAATATAAATCAGAAATAACCAACTTAAAATGGAAAATTTTAAAAGAAAAAAAAAATGAAAAAAAAAAAAATCCCCCCCCCCACAAATATTTTGAACCCCCTTATGATTCATCACCCCCAAACTCAATCCCAGCCTTCCCTTTGTGGAATGGTACCTTGCAGTACAATTTCAAAGAGATCCATACACTTGAACACAAGTTATTGTCTGGAAATTAGAAAAATGTGTTTTTTGGCCCCTTTTTGTCCCCAAATTCCTAAACGTTTAGGGCACTTACCCCCAAACTCAAACCCAGCTTTCCCTTTGTGATATGGAACCTTGTAGTACAATTTCAGAAAGATCCATACACTTACACACAAGTTATTGTCCTGAAACTAGAAAAATGCTTGTTTTTTGCCCCTTTTTGGCCCTTAATTCCTAAAATATTGAGGCAATTACCCCCATCATCAATCCCAGCCTTCCCTTTGTGGTATGGTACCTCGCAGTACAATTTCAGAGAGATCCATACACTTGAACACAAGTTATTGTCTGGAAACTAGAAAAATGCTTATTTTTGGCCCCTTTTTGGCCCCCCAATTCCTAAATGTTTCGGCAATTACCCCCAAACTCAATTCCAGCTTTCCCTTTGTGATATGGAACCTTGTAGTACAATTTCAGAAAGATCCATACACTTACACACAAGTTATTGTTATGAAACTAGAAAAATGCTTGTTTTTTGCCCCTTTTTTGGCCCCTAATTCCTAAAATTTTGAGGCAATTACCCCCAAAATCAATCCCAGCATTCCTTTTGTGATATGGAACCTTGTGGTACAATGTCAGAGAGATCCATACACTAACACACAAGTTATGTCTGGAAGTTACAAAAATGCTTATTTTTGGCCCCTTTTTGGCCCCTAATTCCTTTACTGTTGGTACCATAACCCCCAAAAACAATCCCAACCTTCCTTTTGTGGTATTGAACCTTGTGGTAAAATTTCATAGAGATCCATTCACTTAAACTAAAGTTAGAGTGCGAAAACCAATGTGTCTTCGGACGACGCCGGACGACGCCAGACGACGACGACGACGACGACGCCGGACGACGACGACGCCAACGTCATACCAATATACGACCACAAAAATTTTTTTGCGGTCGTATAAAAATGCTTGTTTTTTGCCCCTTTTTTTGGCCCCTAATTCCTAAAATTTGGAGGCAATTACCCCCAAAATCAATCCCAGCATTCCTTTTGTGATATGGAACCTTGTGGTACAATGTCAGAGAGATCCATACACTTACACACAAGTTATGTCTGGAAGTTACAAAAATGCTTATTTTTGGCCCCTAATTCCTTAACTGTGGGTACCATAACCCCCAAAATCAATCCCCTCCTTCCTTTTGTGGTATTGAACCTTATGGTAAAATTTCATAGAGATCCATTCACTTAAACTAAAGTTAGAGTGCGAAAACTAATGTGTCTTCCGACGACGACGCCAACGTCATACCAATATACAACCACAATAATTTTTTTGCAGTCGTATAAAAATGTGTTTTTTGGCCCCTAATTCCTAAACGTTCGGGCAATTACCCCCAAACTCAATTCCAGCTTTCCCTTTGTGATATGGAACCTTGTAGTACAATTTCAGAAATATCCAAACACTTACACACAAGTTATTGTCATGAAACTAGAAAAATGCTAGTTTTTTGGCCCCTTATTCCTAAAATTTGAGGCAATTACCCCCGAAATCAATCCCAGCATTCCCTGTGTGATATGGAACCTTGTGGTACAATTTCAGAGAGATCCATACACTTGAACACAAGTTATTGTCTGGAAACTAGAAAAATGCTTATTTTTGGCCCCTTTTTCCTAAACGTTTCAGGCAATTACCCCCAAACTCAATTCCAGCTTTCCCTTTGTGATATGGAACCTTGTAGTACAATTTCAGAAAGATCCATACACTTACACACAAGTTATTGTCATGAAACTAGAAAAATGCTTGTTTTTTGCCCCTTTTTTGGCCCCTAATTCCTAATATTTTGAGGCAATTACCCCCAAAATCAATCCCAGCATTCCCTTTGTGATATGGAACCTTGTGGTACAATGTCAGAGAGATCCATACACTAACACACAAGTTATGTCTGGAAGTTACAAAAATGCTTATTTTTGGCCCCTTTTTGGCCCCTAATTCCTTAACTGTTGGTACCATAACCCCCAAAATCAATCCCAACCTTCCTTTTGTGGTATTGAACCTTATGGTAAAATTTCATAGAGATCTATTCACTTAAACTAAAGTTAGAGTGCGAAAACCAATGTGTCTTCGGACGACGACGACAACGACGACGATGACGCCACCGTCATACCAATATACGACCGCAAAATTTTTTGCGGTCGTATAAAAATGATATATACCCTGTATACAAATCAAGATAAATTCCCCTCATAGGTGGCAGCACCATCTGTAAATCACCTGTCAAATAACCATCTACACTGATCCGTAAGTTCAGGTCACTGCTTCTTCTATCAGCTTCATGTGGATATCTAAGAATAAATAGTACAAAATGCATCATCCAGCCTAACTCTTGGGATATCTAAGTAGAAATAATACAAACTGAATCATTTCACCAAACTCTTGGGATATCTAAGTATAATAAATTGCTTCGCCGAGCGCAGCTGGATATGACTGCAGAGGTCCAACCCTGAACAGTTGGGGCAAAAATGGACACAATATTCGCGCTTGATACAGGTCTGAATTTGGATTGTAATTCAATATTTGACACATAATAGGTTTCTGAAACAGAATAACTGTAGTCAAAGAACTTAGAATTGGTTATATGATTTGAATTTATATTCAATTTTTTGCTTTTGTGCAATACACTATGCTGTTGCGAATTGACCTCCCCCCCCCCCCTCCCAAAAAAAAGTAAAAATGTACCCCCCCCCCCCTTCTTTTTAAAAAAAAACTTTTTTTACCCCCCCCCCCCTTTACAAAATATTTGAAGAAATTTTTCTTTTTGATATCTGAAATCTTGAGGAGAAAAAATTGTCCCACCCCCACCCCATATGTATCTTCACCTCAAGACAATACAACATTTCTTTATACATAATTTAAAAGCAGTGTAAGGGAGGTTATTCAAACACAACATTGTCCTTAAGTAATGGTCCATTAACCAAGACAGTGAGGACACCCTTGTTTTTTCTCACTTTTTTGCCCCTAATTCCTAAATGGTTTGAGCCATAACACCCCACAGCCAATCCTTACCATCCCTTTGTGGTATGGAAACCTGTGGTATAATTTCAGAGAGATCCATACACCATTCCACAAGTTATTGTCGGGAAACTAGAAAAATGCTTATTTGAGCCCCTTTTTGGCCCCTAATTCCTAAACTGTTGGGACCATAACCCCTAAAATCAATCACAACCTTCCTTTTGTGGTTATAAACCTTGTGTTGAAATTTCATAGATTTCTATTTACATTTACTAAAGTTATTGTCTGGAAACCAAATGTCTTCGGACGACGACAATGAAGTGATACCAATATACCACCGCAAAATTTTTTATAAAAAGGGAAGAGAAAGTATCATATAGCTATACAATTTCAATTAAAAAACTTTTTTCTTTATCATTTCTATAAAATTCATTGTTTCATGGTACTCAATGAATTAATCCCAGATGCTTCTTCATATCAAAATGATATATATTTTTTTTTAACAAAGCTAAGCTACTTTAATCAGTATATTGAAACAATGCATTTTCAAAAAGAATACATTTAGCAAGGAGATTACCCAATAAGGGGTGATCCATTTGTGCATCTGTAGTTAATATCGAAAATATGTGGATTTCTGTCATATCTGGTCCGGTTCTGATCCGTAGTTTACACAAATATTTCAATGGAGGCTGAAGGAAAATTTACGAAAATAAACAATGTTTGACAAGAGATTGGGAATGAATAAGACGCTTTTAATGCATTAAATGGATGAAACATTAACTAAAGCCAATAATGATCACTTTTTAAAGAAGGATCAAACTTATTTAGCTCAAAATCAAAAATTTTCTCGATTAACAAGACTAGTACCGGAAGGGAAAGAAAGTAATTTTTTGAAAGTTGTAAAAAATATACGACCAAACCTCTTTTCTTAAGAGATAAATCGTTTGTATCTTTGAATTTCCATTATGCAAACGTAGATTTCGAATTGTTTTATGATTTACTGATTACATTTTCTCCATTTCGAAATTTGCAATTGGACCACGTGGTATTAGTCATGTCACAAGTGTCAGCTTGGGGTATTTGTATCCCAACATTTATCACCCAAAGGGCAATTAACACCTATTTAATCACTCTAATTGCCTCATTGTCCGACTTGAAGGGATTACAATTAAAGGTGATATAATTTTTATGATCATCACAAGCGGTATTTAGATGAAAGTTCAAAATTTAGGACATGCCATGATGGTTTTGCGATATAGACAAGAAAAATAGCATTCTCAAAATAATTATAGCATCGCAGAAATTATTATAGCATCACGGAAAAAAAATATAGCGTCTTGGTGCCACTACGCTAAAACGGCCTGGGGAGAACACTGTAAGATGTTTCTCAATATTTGGAACAATTATTCTAAACAATTATGTGTAAGAAAATTTAAGTATTCTGTAAACAGGAAGTGGATGAGTGATGAATCTGAAAATGCATCTCACAGCAAAGCATGCTCACATGAAGCTCGATACCAAATTTCAGGAAGCTCTGATCTGTAGTTCCTGGGGAAAATATGTATTTTATTTTGATTGGATTAAAATTTGTAGTCAATGAATCTGTGAAAATAAAATAACTTCATTCAAAGGTAAGGTCTTAAATCATATATCTGCCTTACAGTAGATCATTCAAAGGTCAAGCCTTACTTTCACATCATATATCTGCCTAACAGTAGAAAGTATAGTATCTGTACTTACTTATCATACATATGTCCATGCTCCTTGTGGGGATCAGAAAATTTAGGTGGTAACAGCTGTGTCCTCCAGACGACCTTCATTGGTGTAGGTGGTGAACCCTGGTCTATGACCTTATCTATCAGTGGTTGCCATGGTTTTTTAATGTTTTGTCTAAAACTGGTTAATCCTGCGTGTGGAGTCTTCGATAATACACTATAAATTCAATGTAAGAACTATTAAAATCAACATTTTATATCAGAATGACATGAATGCTCCTCCTGTAGCATTGTCATAAAATGTTGCCCAACCTGAAGGAACTTGCAAACTCAATCTGTATTAAAGTCATACTAAAACCCTTAAAAACACTTTATGTCCTGGCTACTAACAATAAAATGCTTGCTGAGCGTAGCTGGATACGACCGAAGAGGTCCAACCCTGAACAGTTGGAGCAAAAATGGACACAATATTCCCACTTGATACAGGTCTGAATTTGGATTGTAATTAAATATTTGACACAGAATAGCTGTAGTCAAAGAACTTAGAATTGGTTATATGATTTGAATTTATATTCAATTTTTTCATTTTGTGCAATACACTATGCTGTTACGAATTGACCCCCCCCCCCCCACCTTTTTTTTTGCAAAAAAAAAAAATTTTGAAGAAATTTTCTTTATAATTTCCGAAATCTGAAATGAGAAAAGATGGACAATTTAAAAGCAGTGTAAGGGAGGTAATCCAAACACATTTAAAGTACAATGTTGTGCATGTTTGGATTTACCTCCCTTACACTGTTTTTAAATTATGTATAAAGAAATGTTGTATTGTCTTGAGGTGATTAGCTGTCAATTTATTTTTAGAAGTTACTATGAAAGGAATATTAATTTTAGCCATGATTATGTATGTCATTTTCTATTTATGACTTTTATGATGTATTTAAATTGGTAATTATGGTTGCAAACTCCATTGGAGATTTGAATTGAGATTATGCCCATATCTTGAGTTAAAGAATTTTTTTTGGGAAAAAGGGTGGGGGGGGGGGGGAATTGGGGGGTGGGTGGTAAAAAAGAAACTGTTGGGGGGGGGGGGCAATCTTTTCTCATTTCAGATTTCAGAAATAATAAAGAAAATTTCTTCAAATATGTTTTTTTTGCAAAAAAAAGGGGGGGGGGGGGATTTTTTTTTTGGGGGGGGGGGAAAGGGGGGGGGGGGGTCAATTCGCAACAGCATAGTGTATTGCACAAAACCAAACAATTAAATATAAATTCAAATTATAATTTCAGAGAGATCCATACACCGTTCCACAAGTTATTGTCTGGAAACTAGAAAAATGCTTATTTGGGCCCCTTTTTGGCCCCTAATTCCTAAACTGTTAGAACTATAACCCCCAAAATCAATCCCAACCTTCCTTTTGTAGTTATAAACCTTGTGTATAAATTTTATAGATTTCTATTTACATTTACTAAAGTTATTGTCTGGAAACCAAATGTCTTCAAACGACGACGACGACATGATACCAATATACGATAGCAAAATTTTTTGCGGTTGTATAAAAATGGGGTGGATTAATCATTAACATTTATTCAATGTTCTCTTTCCTACCTCCTTAAAAAAAGAAGTGTTTATTAACCAACTATTATACAATAATAAACTATTGACACAGAGATATGTCTCGCCTGTCGGCATAAAATTCAGAAAAAGACATCTGATGGACAGCAACATTGCTTATTAATTCAAAGTCTCTGGACCATGATCTAGTGGGCAGGGGCCTCAAAAGAGTCGTCAAACTGATATGCACTGATAGTAATGCAACTTCATACAAAATATCATTGATCTATCACAAGTAGATCCTATCAAACTAACTAAAGCAGAAAACTTAACATTGAAAATTGCTTATTAATTCAATCACTGGACCATGTCCTAGGTTGCAGGGCCTCAAAATAGTCATCAAACTGATATGTACTAAATTGCTTATTAATTAGACAATAAACACAATGGTAAACCTGTAATAATTTCTGTTTCTTTATCAAATTACAGATAACTTTTTATTCATACTTCAGAAATAATGTATTCTAAGTTCAGTGGTTGTCACTGGTTGCTGTCTGTTATATCTGTTTTTTTGTTAATTGTTTTGTCATAAATCAGGTTGTTTGTTTTTTTGCTTTAATTGTTTCACATTTTGTAATGTTGGGACCTTTTATAGACGCCTATACCTTATGGGTTTTGCTCATTGTTGAAGGCTGTATGGTTGCCTATAATCATTATTGCCTATTTATCATACACATGCCATCGCCATTGCCTTATTAGCATACATATGTCTAAATCAATTCTGTGTTGTTAAAAGGTATGACATGTATCATGATTACCAAATTCAAATATTCTGAATCTTAATTAAATATGCACATTATGGACAAAAGACTAAATTTTCTATGAATATTATTTCCCCTTAGGGTGAAAAGAGTTTACAATTAATTTTGTGTATACTTGATAATTAACAGTATAATGTATGAAACATTTAAACAACAAACCAGCTTGGGGAGTATGCAGGGAAATTTATGCTAGGTAAAATTTGTGTTTTATTAGCTGCTGTAAAAAAAAGAGAAAAATTAAACACAAGCGAAAAAACTTGATATAGGGTATAGATAATTTTTTTAAATCAAATTCTATTCCCTTAGCAATTAATCTATATATTTTTATTTTAACAAATGTTCGACTCACTTAGCAGTAAATCTTCGATACATTTTAAATGACTCATCCGTTTTACCCTGTAATGCATAAACCATGGATAGATAATAGTACAGATATTTTTCTTTCTCTGCCAGAGTCTGTAAACGTTTAATAGCCTCATCATACAGGGAACCAGTCTTCTCTGAAATGAATACAAAAAAATATTTATTGTTAACTCAAAATTTGTACTTATCCTAGTACAAATGTGTAAAAAGTTTCATGTTCATATTTCATAGGTCAATAAATCACAAAATGTTTTGATATCCTATAAACAAGGTTTTAAATGACATGACAGTATTCTGATAAGGTTTTAAATCACATGACTGTATTCTAATAAGGTTTAAATCACATGACAGTATACTGATAAGGTTTTAAATCACATGACTGTATTCTGATAAGGTTTTAAATCACATGACAGTATATACTGATAAGGATTTAAATCACATGACTGTATTCTGATAAGGTTAAAATCTCATGACAGTATACTGATAAGGTTTTAAATCACATGACAGTATTCTGATAAGGTTTTAAATCACATGACTGTATTCTAACAAGGTTTTAAATCACATGACAGTATACTGATAAGGTTTTAAATCACATGACATTATTCTGATAAGGTTTAATTTAAATCACATTACAGTATTTTGATAGGGTTTTAAATCACATGACTATATTTGGACAAGGTTTTAAATCACATGACTTTATTCGGACAAGGTTTTAAATCATATGACTGTATTCTAACAAGGTTATAAAGAAGTCTATTAATACAAACCATGCCAATAACTTCCAAAATAACACAAGAATGCATCAAAAGCAGACAGGGGTCCAGCACACTCTATAGAATCTGGTAATTTAACAGAAATTGCTGACATCCAAGCTGCCAATGATCGATCTGCTTTCTGGTAACTCAATAACCTAAAATTCAGAGGAGTATAAAAATAGTTTCTGGTCACTCAATAACCTACAATTCAGAGGAGTACAAAATGACTTAGGTATAAAGAAATTACATTCTGGGAGTTGATAGAAAGGGCTAACATCCTGGTTAAAGAGAGATAAATTTTACAATAATAAAGTGTTTGTAATGTATACATTCCTCAATTCTGTGTAAGCAGTCACATGAAACAGAATTATATATAACTGTGATACATTTGTACCTAAAAGCTGACAATATAGTTTTTAAATTGTAGACATAATTGTACCAGTGATAATCCTTTAAGTTATTCAATAATCTACAATACAGCACATAGCATCCTAGATCTACAGTATCTTACCCTACATCATTATCCGCAGCACATAGCATCCTAGATTAACAGTATCTTACCCTACATCATTATCCTGCAGCACATACCATCCTAGATCTACAGTATCTTACCCTACATCATTATCCGCAGCACATAGCATCCTAGATCTACAGTATCTTACCCTACATCATTATCCTGCAGCACATACCATCCTAGATCTACAGTATCTTACCCTACATCATTATCCGCAGCACATAGCATCCTAGATCTACAGTATCTTACCCTACATCATTATCCTGCAGCACATACCATCCTAGATCTACAGTATCTTACCCTACATCATTATCCGCAGCACATAGCATCCTAGATCTACAGTATCTTACCCTACATCATTATCCGCAGCACATAGCATCCTAGATTAACAGTATCTTACCCTACATCATTAGACGCAGCACATAGCATCCTAGATCTACAGTATCTTACCCTACATCATTAGACGCAGCACATAGCATCCTAGATCTACAGTATCTTACCCTACATCATTAGATACAACACATAGCAGCCTATATCTACAGTATCTTATCCTACATCAGCAGAGGCAGCCCATAGCATCCTAAATCTACAGTATCTTACCCTACATCATTAGACGCAGCACATAGTAGCCTATATCTACAATATCTTACCCTACATCATAAGATGCAGCCCATAGCATCCAAGATCTTCATTATCTTACCCTAGACATCATTAGAGGCAGTACATAGCATCCTAGATCTACAGTATTTTACCTTACATCATTAGAGGCAGTACATAGCATCCTATATCTACAGTATCTTACCCTACATCATAAGACGCAGCACACAGCATCCTATATCTACAGTATCTTACCCTACATCATTAGACGCAGTACATGGCAGTCTCTATCTACAGTATCTTACCCTACATCATTAGATGCAGCACATAGCAGCCTAGATCTACATTATCTTACCCTACAACATTAGATACATCACATAGCAGTCTCTATCTACAGTATCTTACCCTACATCATTAGATGCAGCACATAGCAGCCTAGATCTACATTATCTTACCTTACATCATTAGACGCAGTACATGGCATCCCATATCTACAGTATCTTACCCTACATCATTAGACACAGCACATAGCATCCTATATCTACAGTATCTTACCCTACATCATTAGATGCAGCACATAGCAGCCTAGATCTACATTATCTTACCTTACATCATTAGACGCAGTACATGGCATCCCATATCTACAGTATCTTACCCTACATCATTAGACACAGCACATAGCATCCTATATCTACAGTATCTTACCCTACATCATTATACACAGCATATAGCATCCTAGATCTACAGTATCTTACCCTACATCATTAGACGCAGCACATAGCATCCTAGATCTACAGTATCTTACCCTACATCATTAGACGCAGCACATAGCATCCTATATCTACAGTATCTTACCCTACATCATTAGATACAACACATAGCAGCCTATATCTACAGTATCTTACCCTACATCATCAGAGGCAGTACATAGCATCCTAGATCTACAGTATCTTACCCTACTTCATTAGAGGCAGTACATAGCATCCTAGATCTACAGTATCTTACCCTACATCATTAGACGCAGCACATATCATCCTAGATCTACAGTATCTTACCCTTCATCATTAGACACAGAAAATAGCATCCTATATCTACAGTATCTTACCCTACATCATTAGATACAACACATAGCAGCCTATATCTACAGTATCTTACCCTACATCATTAGATACAACACATAGCAGCCTATATCTACAGTATCTTATCCTACATCAGCAGAGGCAGCCCATAGCATCCTAAATCTACAGTATCTTACCCTACATCATTAGACGCAGCACATAGTAGCCTATATCTACAATATCTTACCCTACATCATAAGATGCAGCCCATAGCATCCAAGATCTTCATTATCTTACCCTAGACATCATTAGAGGCAGTACATAGCATCCTAGATCTACAGTATCTTACCTTACATCATAAGAGGCAGTACATAGCATCCTATATCTACAGTATCTTACCCTACATCATTAGATGCAGCACATAGCATCCTATATCTACAGTATCTTACCCTACATCATTAGACACAGCACAGAGCATCCTATATCTACAGTGACTTACCCTACATCATTATATACAGCACATAGAATTCTATATCTACAGTGACTTACCAGACATGATTAGATGCAGCACATAGCATCCTACATGTATATCTACAGTGACTTACCACACATGATTAGACGCAGCACATAGCATCCTACATGTATATCTACAGTATCTTACCCTACATCATTAGACACAGCCCATATCATCCTATATCTACAGTATCTTACCCTACATCATTAGACACAGCCCATAGCATCCTAGATCTACAGTATCTTAACCTACATCATTAGACGCAGCACATAGCATCCTAGTTCTACAGTATCTTACCCTACATCATTAAAAGCAGCACATAGCATCCTAGATCTACAGTATCTTACCCTACATCATTAGACGCAGTACATAGCATCCTAGTTCTACAGTATCTTACCCTACATCATTAGACGCAGCACATAGCATCCTAGATCTACAGTATCTTAACCTACATCATTAGACGCAGCACATAGCATCCTAGTTCTACAGTATCTTACCCTACATCATTAGACGCAGCACATAGCATCCTAGTTTGTCTGTCAATTTCAGCCACCAAATCTTCTTTGTTGTGTTTTTGTTTTGTTGCTAAGGCATCTTTGGCTAAATGGAAATATCTTACAGCAGAATCACTGTCTCCGAACTGTAAAGACATCCTTCCTGCATCATATAGATACATAGCTTTCACCCTCACTGAAATATAATAACATAAGGATAGAGTCATGGTGTGATGACTGGCTATCATGTTTATTAGATCTGTGTCTATTCTTAATTATCTTTAAAAAAAATTATCACCATACATGGGATCAACTACGTGATGATGATGATGGATGGCTGCTTAACGTCTAGTGGCAAATTAATATGCATATTCAGCACGAGAACATGTTAATGTAATTTGAATATTTACCCTGCTTTGTACTAGACCGACACACTGAGCCTGATTTTTAACGTGCTAGCTCACAAGGTAACAGTCCAAAAGGAAGACATGTCACCTTAACTGGGTCAACTACATGAACTTCAGACTAAAATACATAACTTTAAACTGAATCTTAACCTTTCATTAAGGGCCAGACATGGGGTCAACTATATGAACTTCAGACTTAAATATCTACCTTTCGACTGAATCTTAACCTTTCATTAAGGGCCAGACATGGGGTCAAAAACATGAACTTCAGACTTAAATATCTACCTTTCGACTGAATCAACTTTTTATTAAGGGCCATACATGGGGTCAACTACATGAGGGCCAGACATGGGGTCAACTACATGAACTTCAGCTAAAGTAAGTAACTTTCAGCTGAATCTTAACCTTTCATTAAGGGCCAGACATGGGGTCAACTACATGAACTTCAGCTAAGGTAACTTACTTTCAGCTTAATCTTAACCTTTCATTAAGGGCAAGTCATGGGGTCAACTACATGAACTTCAGCTAAAGTAACTAACTTTCAGCTGAATCTTAACCTTTCATTAAGGGCCAGAAATGGGGTCAACTACATGAACTTCAGCTTAAGTAACTAACTTTCAGCTGAATCTTAACCTTTCATTAAGGGCCAGACATGGAGTCAACTACATGAACTTCAGCTAAAGTAACTAACTTTCAGCTGAATCTTAACCTTTCATTAAGGGCCAGACATGGGGTCAACTACATGAACTTCAGCTAAAGTAACTAACTTTCAGCTTAATCTTAACCTTTCATTAAGGGCCAGACATGGAGTCAACTACATGAACTTCAGCTAAAGTAACTAACTTTCAGCTGAATCTTAACCTTTCATTAAGGGCCAGACATGGGGTCAACTACATGAACTTCAGCTAAAGTAACTAACTTTCAGCTGAATCTTAACCTTTCATTAAGGGCCAGACATGGGGTCAACTACATGAACTTCAGCTAATGTAACTAACTTTCAGCTGAATCTTAACCTTTCATTAAGGGCCAGACATTAAGTCAACTATATGAAACAGAAACTTAAGTAATCAACTTTCAACTGAATATTAAACAGTCAGCAATGGTAGCATAGCAGGCAAAACAATCAAGACATTTGGGGTATTAATTTTCAAACTAATTACTGGTAACGTAAACTGCTATATGGTTATATATATAATTAGCAATGGTAGCATAGCAGGCAAAACAGTCATGACACTATATTAGCACAGATATAATTATTACAACAGAAAATGAGAGATAACAAGATTTGATTTTTGCTTCATGTTGAAGGTCTCACTGTTATTTTGAGATGAAGAACATCAAAAAATCGCTGTTCCTTTGGTTTTGCTTTTTTAATGAGTAAAAACAGATTTTTTTGTTTTGAATTGACATGATTGATATAACATATCTTTCGTTTTCATTATCAGGATTATCTTGAATAACAATATGAAAGAGGGGCGATTGATAACAGAGGGACAGTCAAACTCATAGATCGAAAACAAACTGACAATGCCATGGCCAAAAATAAAAAGACAAATAGACAAATAATAGTACAAATACTATAATGCAACCCCACCAAAACCTGGGGGTGATCTCAGGTGCTCCTGAAAAGTAAGCAGATCCTGCTCCACATGTGGCACCCGTCATGTTGCTTATGTTATTACAAATCCGGTAAATAGTCTAATTCGGTAGGTCACATTCGTGAAAAGGGAAGGGTATTGTAGTTACGACATAAGGAACATATCCGATATCATCTGTGAAACGGTTATTCCATAACGGTCAACCAACTCGTGATGGTGATGAAGATATAATGTTAGGGATATACCAAAGGGAATGGATAACAAAAAAAATTCACTACAAGTAATATGCATTATAGTATTTTAAAACATTTGCCCTTATTTTTCAATGTTTAGTCTGTGTCATTGTACAAATATAGCATAAGATGGGACACGTTGTGAAAGTTTGTATTAACAACTCCTTTACTCATTGAAAAAAAAGAAATTGCTGTAAATATTTATGACCTGAAATAATTACACACACATAAAATAAAATGCTTCGCTGGGGCGCAGCTTGATACGACCGCAGAGGTCGAACCCTGAACAGTTGGGGCAAGTATGGACACAACATTCAAGCTTAATACAGCTCTGAATTTGGATTGTTATTAAATATTTGACACAGCATAGGTTTCTGACACAGAAAGAATGTGGTCTAAGAACTTGAATTTTTTTAATTTACCTATTATGGTCCAATGTCCAAGATCAAAATACATGGTTAGATTCAGCATATCAAATTAAAGAACCCCATATATTCAATTTTTGTTAAAATCAAACAAAGTTTAATTTTGGACCCCAACTTGGACCAACTTGAAAACTGGGCCCATAATCAAAAATCTAAACACATGTTTAGATTCAGCATATCAATTAACCCCAAGAATTCAATTTTTGCTAAAATCAAACTAAGTTTAATTTTGGACCCTTTGGACCTTAATGTAGACCAATTTAAAAAACGGGACTTAAAATTAAAAATCTAAATACACGGTTAGGTTTGGAATATCAAAGAACCCCAATAATTCAATTTTTGATGAAATCAAACAAAAATTAATTTTGGACCCTTTTGACCTCAATATGAACCAATTTGATAGCGGGGCCCACAAATAAAAAATCTAAATTCATGGTAAGATTCAGCATATCAAAGAACCCCATATATTCAATTTTTGTTGAAATCAAAAAAAGTTTAATTTTGGACCCCAACTTGGACCAACTTGAAAACTGGGCCCATAATCAAAAATCTAAACACATGTTTAGATACAGCATATCAAAGAACCCCAAGAATTCAATTTTTGTTAAAATCAAACTTAGTTTAATTTTGGACCCTTTGGACCTCAATGAAGACCAATTTAAAAAACGGGACCCAAATTAAAAATCTAAAAACACGGTTAGACTTGGCATATCAAAGAACCCCAATAATTCAATTTTTGATGAAATTAAACAAAGTTTAATTTTGGATCCTTTTGACCTCAATATGAACCAATTTGATAGCGGGGGCTACAAATAAAAAATCTAAATACATGGTTAGATTCAGCATATCAAAGAACCTCATATATTTAATTTTTGTTGAAATCAAACAAAGTTTAATTTTGGACCCCAATTTGGACCAACTCGAAAACAGGGCCCATAATCAAAAATCTAAATACATGTTTAGATTCAGCATATCAAAGAACCCCATATATTCAATTTTTGTTGAAATCAAACAAAGTTTAAATACTGGACCCTATCTTGGACCAACTTGAAAACTGGGCCCATAATCAAAAATCTAAACACATGTTTAGATTCAGCATATCAAAGAACCCCAAGAATTCAATTTTTGTTAAAATCAAACTAAGTTTAATTTTGGACCCTTTGGACCTTAATGTAGACCAATTTAAAAAACAGGACCCAAAATTAAAAATCTAAATACACGGTTAGATTTGGAATATCAAAGAACCCCAATAATTCAATTTTAGATGAAATCAAACAAAGTTTAATTTTGGACCCTTTTGACCTCAATATGAACCAATTTGATAAAGGGGTCCACAAATAAAAAATCTAAATACATGGTTAGATTCAGCATATCAAGGAACCCCATATATTCAATTTTTGTTGAAATCAAACAAAGTTTAATTTTGGACCCCAATTTGGACCAACTTGAAAACTGGGCCAAAAATCAAAAATCTAAATACATGTTTAGATTCAGCATATCAAAGAACCTCATATATTTAATTTTTGCTAAAATCAAACAAAGTTTAATTTTGGACCCTTTGGACCTTAATGTAGACCAATTTGAAAACTGGACCCAAAATTAAAAATCTAAATACACTGTTGGATTCGGCATAACAAATAAATAAATGTGATCAAAGATTTTACAAATCTAATGCGCCATACTGTGCAATTAAAGATTTCTTCTTGAAATTTTTCAATATTTGAAATTTGAAAAAAAAATAATATTTGAAGAATAATTTTTTTAATTTCTGAAATCTGAAATGAGAAAAATTGACCCCCCTCAATTTCTTTTTATCCCCCCTTTTTTCCCCCGAAAAATTCTTTCCCTCAAGATATGGTCATAATCTCAATTCAAATTTCCAATGGAGTTGGCAACCATAATTACCCATTTAAATTTACCATAGTGCTAACTTAATCTATTTTATAATAGAATTAAAAATATAGTGTCAAATCTTTCATATGGATTTTTTTGTAAAAAAAAAAGATGCAACATTTGCAGATATTTTTACTGGTCTTCCTTTATAAATATGCATTTCTTTAAACATAATTTAAAAGCAGTGTAAGGGAAGTAACCAAAACGTTGTATTTGGATTACCTCCCTTACACTGTTTTAAATTATCTTTATTGTTCATTAACCATTACTTTATACATAATTTAAAAGCAGTGTAAGGGAGATAATTTCAATGATGTATTTGATTTATCTCTCTTACACTGCTTTAAATTATGTTTTGTACTAAAGTATTTGTCCATTAACCAGGACAACCTTGTTTTTCCCCCTTTTTTGCCCCTAATTCCTAAACGGTTTGAGCCATAACACCCCAAAGCAAATCCTAACCATCCCTTTGTGGTATGGAAACTTGTAGTATAATTTCAGAGAGATCCATACACCGTTCCACAGTTATTGTCTGGAAACTAGAAAATGCTTATTTTTGGCCCCTTTTTGGCCCCTAATTCCTTAACTGTTGGTACCATAACCCCCAAAATCAATCCCAACCTTCCTTTTGTGGTATTTAACCTTATGGTCAAATTTCAAAAAGATCCATTTACTTAAAGTTAGAGTGCGAAAACCAATGTGTCTTCGGACGACGACGACGACGACACCAACGTCATACCAATATACGACCACAAAATTTTTTTGCAGTCGTATAAAAAGAACAATAAAGTTTGTGTTAATGTTTTTTCAGCTACATTATATTGTTAACTGTACAATTATATTATAAGTTATCTACGTTCATATCCATATCTACGGATATGAACGTAGATAACGAATTTATCCCCGGTCTTAGTCTAAATCTGGCGATTTTTAGAGAAATTCGACCACAAAGTTAAACGTGAAAGCAACGTTTTTTTCATTTTTTAAATATCTTTTATTGAAATTTGGGAATTTGACATATTTTTAACGGGGTGTAGGGTACTACCTTTGGTAGAACCCTACAGGTAGACAAATATAAGACGTTTTTAAACTAGAGACAGAGAAACTGAAATGGGTCGAATTTGGCGCGCAATGTTGTGAGAGTTACATCATAAACGGTGTGACGTCAACGTGGGTCATTTGCATAGCTAGGTCAGTAGTACCATTCATTGACAATGTGGCTGCATAGTGACGATTTACTAAAATGTGTGCAAATAATTGATATAATAAGATAAAATCGTTAGTGGATTAAATATTTAATTATACAGACATCATGGAAAATCTACAGAATTCGATATTTCATAAGGAACAACCATGGAACTAAGGAAAACGCGCGTGAAATTCCCCGATGTAATGGGTAGCAACGTCCGGGGATATGGGTTAGCAACACCCAGGGGCTATGGGTTTTGTAACGACGTGCGTTAACCAATCAGAATCCTAGAAATATACTAAGCCGGGGATAAGTTAAAGTTGATATTGCTATTTTGCCTGTACAGGCAAATTAGAATTGGAGCTAATTTAATTTGTTAGGTAAGATTGTGCTAAGACTGCCTGCAATTTATATTTTTGCCTGAATGTTTAAGTTTCTATTAATGTCAAAGTTTGTTTTAATGATTGTTTTTATCATGCTGGATCTCAGATAAACTTACCTTTAGACTCACTATCAACTAATTTTAGGAAGGCTTGGGAGGCCTGCTTAAGATCACCTCTTGCCCACAGCACATAAGGAAAAACTAGGTCAAAAACTCTGTCATCAAATAAAATGTCATATTCTTTTGAATCCCTTGAACTTGTACATCTGAATAATAAACACAGATAACATGCTATTAATTTAATTTAATTTTTTGGTGTTTAACGCCACTTTTTATTGGTGGAGGAAGCCGGAGTGCCCGGAGAAAACCACTGACTTCGATAAGAAAACTGACAATCCTAGTCAAATAAGATTGGACTCCAGTGCACCCGCACGAGTGGGGTTCGAACTCACAACCTCAGTGTTGACTGGCTAGTGATTACAGTAGTAACTACTTAGACCACTCGGCCACCGAGGCCCCTAACATGCTATTACAAATGTTGCTTCCCCACAAATCGCCTTAACTGGTTTTAAAAATCAGGAGATGTGATATGATGGCCTATGAGATAACTATCCATGAAGACCAAAGGACAAAGATGTTAACAATTACAGGTTACTGTACAGCTTTCAACAATGAGCAAAACCTTACCCTTGAAGTAAGATATTAAAGGCTCAGGCATGGTGAAATGTGAAACAATTAAAATAAAATGCTCCGCAGGGCGCAGCTTGATACGACCGCAGAGGTCGAACCCTGAACAGTTGGGGCAAGTATGGACACAACATTCAAGCTTGATACAGCTCTTGAATTTGGATTGTGATTAAATATTTGACACAGCATAGGTTTCTGACACAGAATGAATGTGGTCTAAGAACTTAAAAATTTTAAATTGGACATTCACCTATTATGGTCCAATATCCAAAATCTAAATACATGGTTAGATTCAGCATATCAAAGAACCCCAAGAATTCAATTTTTGATGAAATCAAACAAAGTTTAATTTTGGACCCTTTTGACCTCAATGTGGACAAAGTTGATAATGGGGCCCAAAAATCAAAAATCTAAATACATGGTTAGATTCAGCATATCAAAGAACCCCATATATTCAATTTTTGTTGAAATCAAACAAGTTTAATTTTGGACCCCGATTTGGACCAACTTGAAAACTGGGCCCATAATCAAAAATCTAAATACATGGTTAGATTCAGCATATCAAAGAACCCTAAGAATTCAATTTTTGTTAAAATCAAACTAAGTTTAATTTTGGACCCTTTGGACCTTAATGTACACCAATTTGAAAACGGAACCAAACATTAAGAATCTAAATACATGGTTAGATTCGGCATATCAAAGAACCCCAATAATTCAATTTTTGATGAAATCAAACAAAGTTTAATTTTGGACCCTTTGGACCTCAATGTGGACCAATTTAAAAACGGGGCCCAAAATCCAAAAACTTATTACACGGTTAGAATCAGCATATTAAAGAACCCCAAGAATTCAAGAATAATTGGTCAAGAAATAAGCAATTTATACGAAGTATCTTCTTTTGCGCAATATTGTGCTATTGGATATTTCTTGCTATTGCACAATACTGTGCAATTGAAGATTTCTTGCTATTGCGCAATACTGTGCAATTGAAGATTTCTTGCCATTGTGCAATACTGTGCAATTGAAAATTTCTTGCTATTGCACAATACTTATTATATAATAATCTACACATCCTGTTTGGTGTGTATCTCCTATCATATCATTATTATTTGCTTTTAAATATAAAACAGAAATAACCAACTTAAAATGGAAAATTTTAAAAGAAAAAAAAAAGGAAAAAAAGAAAAAAAAGGAAAACCCCCCCCCCCAATTTTTTGAACCCCCTTATGATTCATCACCCCCAAACTCAATCCCAGCCTCCCCTTTGTGGTATGGTACCTTGTAGTACAATTTCAGAGAGATCCATACACTTGAACACAAGTTATTGTCTGGAAACTAGAAAAATGCTTATTTTTGGCCCCTTTTTGGCCCCTTATTCCTAAACATTTTGGGCAATTACCCCCAAACTCAATTCCAGCTTTCCCTTTGTGATATGGAACCTTGTAGTACAATTTCAGAAAGATCCATACACTTACATACAAGTTATTGTCATGAAACAAGAAAAATGCTTGTTTTTTGCCCCTTTTTTGGCCCCTAATTCCTAATATTTTGAGGCAATTACCCCCAAAATCAATCCCAGCATTCCCTGTGTGATATGGAACCTTGTGGTACAATGTCAGAGAGATCCATACACTAACACACAAGTTATGTCTGAAAGTTACAAAAATGCTTTTTTTTGGCCCCTTTTTGGCCCCTAAATCCTTAACTGTTGGTACCATAACCCCCAAAATCAATCCCAACCTTCCTTTTGTGGTATTGAACCTTATGGTAAAATTTCATAGAGATCCATTCACTT
The DNA here is from genome assembly GCF_021869535.1 of Mytilus californianus. Lineage (NCBI taxonomy): Eukaryota > Metazoa > Mollusca > Bivalvia > Mytilida > Mytilidae > Mytilus > Mytilus californianus. The sequence goes on from NW_026262745.1 coordinate 91,856,943, forward strand.
AAACTGAAGTTAGAGTGCGAAAACCAATGTGTCTTCGGACGACACCGGATGATGACGACGACGCCAACGTCATACTAATATAAAATTTTTTGCGGTCGTATAAAAACAAACTCAAAATAACATTAAAATGTGGTGTTACTACACAACATAAAACATAATTGTGAGTAAAAATCCATTTTACTTGGCTTGAGTGCTTGAAACTAACTATATCCCAGTGAACTTCAGGTTAAGGACACTACTGAAACTGAAACTAAAATAGAATTAAACTAGAGGTTCTAAAGATCCTGTGTCTCTCACCAGCATGTTGAACTATTCATGCCGTTAAAATATTTCCTAAACAACTTACAATATCATACCTGCCAACTTTTCATAATCTAAGAAGACAGAGACCCATTGGTGGCCTAGGGCTGTTTTCTGCTCTTTGGTCGTGTTGTTGTCTCTTTGACACATTCCCTGTTTCCATTCTCAATTTTATTTTAAATACATCTCTTATTTATATGTCATATGTGCTTTAAAATATTTTTCAACTCAATTGCGTGCCTGTTTGATGAATTTAGTTTATAATTAATGATTGCAGGTGTCCAACATCATTCCTCAGAGAAATCCACCATTAATCAAGAGAGTTGGCAGGTCTGCTTATGCAGTTTATCTACCTACAGATTCCCTGGAAGTTTGTTATTAATTAAACAGGGACATCCGCTGTCAGATATAGCTCTGCCAGTGAGATAATTAGTAACAACAAATCCAATATTGTTGTCAGAAAAAATAATGTTATATCCGTGTTCTGTGATTATCCAAAATTTTATTTGAAAATTGTTAAGTTTTTAACTTAATGTGCTGTTTTCTTCAAGGCTTTTATATTTTAATCCATAAAAAATATGAATATATATGCAATAATACTAAGAGGTCAACTGATCACTGGATGACAATCAATTAGTTTGATTTACAGACTATTAAAATATTTAGGACTGTTCCATTAAAACATACACTTACTACATTATCCTCCGAGACCTACAAAACATAAAATAGACAAGTGCAAAAGGTTTTACACCAAATAAAGTGACCCTATTGCTAAATACTGGTAGTATCTGAGAAATAGACCAAACAGGAAAAAATTATTTATTCCTTCCTAAAACAATATATTTGTATCTACGTTGGCCATTCTTTTTCTTCAAACAAAGTTTGACTTATTCTTTCAATCTTTCTTTAAGCTTAGATCATGTAGAATGGAACATACAAGTATTAAAAATGTTTTAAACTATTGAAAGAAGAAAGAGACTTAGATTGTAAGTGTGGTAAGAGTATATGTTGAGTTTCCAAGTGAATTGTCAATACATTGTATCTGTAATATGATTAAATTACACACAAAAACGATGGTGTTCAGGGTTTTATCTGCTAGCACAACAACATATTTGTCATGGACATAGGACAGGTGCTTAGCAACATTTGAAGATAGATGTAGATTAAGATTTTCTAGGTCTCTGTTATGGTAAGTCTCTGTTATGGGACACAATATAAGGACATACTTGTTCCTGATATACTGCTGGATTCTTTTCATATTTTGCTCCATTTCAGCAGACTGACAGTTTGTGTCTGATTTGTGACGTCTCTTTATTTGTTTACTCCCTGCTAATCTGGCTGGTAACATCAGATCAATGGTATGGGCCAATGCTAAGAAGAAATAATAAACTGTTAACACAGACATGACAGAGATATGTATAGCGTTTAGTCAGTTTTTATAGTATAATGCAAATGTTGAAAATAGAAAGGCAATATATATATATATATCATATACTTGTAGAAAGTAATGGAATAATTGTACCCCTTGATAAAACTAATTTATACATATATTTATTCAATAAATTTGAAGAATTGTCTTAGCCGTGTGATATGACTTTTGTTATCAACTGCTTCCGGTATATATCAACTGTTGCCGGTTTATATCAACTGCTTCCGGTTATTATCGCATGCCTTTCTTTAACGTAATCGCAAAGCATTTCGACATCATTCTGCAAATTCCGGAAAATAAACCTCAGTGGTACATTTAAGTGAAAAAGATAGCCAAGTAGAATAACAAAAGGAATATTAGGAAACAGGAAAGTATATTATTAAAAAACGCAAAACAAATAATACAATAAAGGAATTTTATAGAGTTTTAAAAAAGTTTTCATGTCTGTATGGCTTCTGCTGAAGTATATGATAAAAAGAACATAACATGTCATTTTTCATATCAGACCCCTTATCAACCCATGGTCAAAATCATCCCTCGAGCCTGTCGGCTCTGAAGGTGATAACATGACCTAGGGCTGATAAGGGGTCTGATATGAAAAATGCCATGTTATAATCTATATATATATAACTCGTCTCAAATTTAGCCCAACAATGTTAGATCTTCCCTCAGCGGTATTCGAACCCTTGCTTCTGTGACATTGTGGCAACACCGCCTGCACCGTGTCCAGCGCCCTAGACCATTCGACCACCTAGGCTACATAAAAATATAGCTTTCGGTGGTCGATGTTATGCCTTTCCTCGTCTGCTTTATCTAGGGTTGTAACACAGTACATGATGTATAGTGTCAAGTAGATGGTGTACCTTTCAGATCAGCTATTTTGTCTGTCGTAAAGGATGATAATGTTAATTACCATGCCGCCACATCAAATTTTAATTTTATTATACACGTCTAAACATGTGACAACTTTATGACAGATATTCTCCATCGGATAACACGTGGTTATACATATATATAATTCATCTCAAATTTTGGGAGCTACCATTTGATTTTTATGGGGGGCTAGGATGAAAAATTTTGTCCTGCCTATTTATTTTTCCCTCTATTCGGTCCTGCCTTTTTATTTTTCACTCTATTCGGTCCTGCATTCTTTTTTTTTTAGTTTATCCTGACTTTTTTTTACATAAATTGTCATCCTGCTTTTTTTTTTGGCAAATAATTGCATCCTGCCTTTTTTTTACTCAAAACTCCTGTCCTGCCTATTTTTTTCAAATTTCATCTTAGCCCCCATAAAAATCAAATGGTAGCTCCCTTAGCCCAACAATGTTAGATCTGCAAATTTGCGTTAGCAAATTTATGTTCTTCCCTCAGCGGGATTCGAACCCTTGATATATATAAATATATATAAACAAGTCTAAATTGAAAACAACGTTCAAACCTTTGATTGCGTTGGATAAAAACCGCAATTTTTATACGTGTGCATGCAAAACAAATTTCTTGTTAGAGGGGTCTAAATACAGCACAAACAACATTTTCCAAAAGACCAAAAAAGTATATTTTAACAAAACGCATTTGACTAACAGGTGGAACAACAAATGTTCTTAAACTCTGCTGACTGCCATTGGCGATTGCCAAATAAACAGATCACCGATGTAATAAATGGATCATAATTATAAATTTAATACTAAACAGAAAACAATAAACTCGCAGAAAAGATGGTATCCCGCAAACAAAAGGTGCAAAGGTTTTTGTACACCATATCCGGATTTCGACAATTAATATCTCTTCAGTGATGTTAGGAATCGAAACGGTATTTGGAAAGCCATACAATTTACCTCAATTTAGGATAGACTCTTGAATTTTGAGGAGTCAAAATAGGATGAACGGATCATATAAACCCGAAGGCAAATATAATACAAGCCCAAACGAAAAAATATAAACAAGTCTAAATTGAAAACAACGTTCAAACCTATTTTTATACGTGTGCATAAATATATATATATATACTTCAACATGTAAGCTATGCAAAATATTCAAAGTCAATGAACCATGACTGAAAGTGCAGGGCCAAATAACCTTCCTGAAAATGGGAAACAATTGCATACCAAATATCATTGACTTATCATAAGTCAGGTTCCCTTTAAATTGACCTAAACACAAACCACAAACTTGTGTAAACTAATTACTATGATGAGGGGGGACGGGGGCATATAACTTCCATGGAAATGAGATGTGTAAATGCTGATATTAGTGCACACCAAATGTCATTGACTAACAATTAGTGCATGTAGTGGTTCATCTTAAACTGACTTTTGAAGTTTACATGTCAAAAGTGATGATTTTCTAAAATTTGTTTGACATTTCACAGTAATATCATACTTTAACTTTGTTTAAACCTGTTTATTTACTTTTGACTTTAATTATTTATCCCTTGTAATTTTTTATTAACTGTGTATTTGCATTCAGGTGTCACAGGTCAAATTTATTCGTTCATAGTGTGTTAATTTACGTTTTTTGATTGAGTTAAGCCTTCCAATTGATATTTTATAGTGTGTTTTTCTATGTTGTGATGTTATACTATTGTTTCAGAAAAGGGAGAAGGTTTGGTACCATTAAAACGTTTAATCCCGCTGCAAATGTTTGCACCTGTCCTAAGTCAGGAATCTGATTACAGTAGTTGTCGTCTGTTTATATAGTTCATATGTGTTTCTCGTTTCTCGTTTTTATATAGATTAGACCATTGGTTTTTCCGTTTGAATGGTTTTACACTAGTAATTTTTTGGGGCCCTTTATAGCTTGCTGTTCGGTGTGAGCCAATGCTCCGTGTTGAAGGCCGTACCTTGACCTATAATGGTTTACTTTTATAAATTGTACTTGGATTGAGAGTTGTCTCATTGGCACTCATACCACATCTTCCTATATCTATGTCAATAGACCATGACTGAGGGAGAGGGTCAAATAATGTCCATGGAAATGAGATATGCCAATGCTAATACAACTGTATACCAAATATCACTAGTGTTTCCCCCTTAAATTGACCTAATCACAAAAAATAACATATTGATTGATTGGTCATGTTGGTGTTTAATGCCACTTTCAGCACTATTTCGTGGCAGTCAGTTTTTATTGGTGGAGGAAGCCAGAGTGCCCGAAGAGAAACACCAACCTTCAAAAATTAACATATAAACTAAGCAAAAGTTTCAAAGTCAATAGACCATGACTGAGGGGGCTGGCCAAATTATCTTGATGAATATATATATGAGATGTGCCACTGCAAATACAATTGCAATAACCCCATATCATTGCCCTACCACTAGTGGTTCCCCTTAAACTGACCTTATCAAAAACGGTACGCTGAAATCTTGATTTTTCTACTCCGATAAGGAAAGACATACATTTACATGACATAAATGCAAACTGTTCTGCATTTCACATACATTAAAGGCTGGATGGAGCATATATACATGTATAGTCACAATTTTAAGGATCAATATATTTTCCTATGTGTGCATCCATCCATCCTGTATCAGATTAAATTTTGGTATCAACATCAATGTATTAAGCCATAGATTTCATTGTTCACCGAACATGGACCTGCGAAAGTGTAAGCTGGGCACGTTGTCCTATGAACTTATTCTTGTATTTTTTAATTTGTCATGGCTATCCTCTAATTTGGTGACCTCAGTGGCCAAGTGGTCCAAGTAGTTCGTGTACCATCTACAGGAAACACTAGTCTGTCAACAATGAGGTTAAGAGTTCAAACCTCTCTTGTTGCAAGGTGCGTTTGACACTGATCTTACTCATGGACTATTATTGTCAGTTTTCCTAGCAAAGGTCATCAGTTTTCTCCAGATACTCTGGCTTCCTCCACTTATAAAAACTGACCATCATGAATAAATCCAAGTGTACTAAAAGTGGCATTAAATATCAACAATCAATCAACCATTTAATTTTTCAGTCTAAGATTAGGATATTATTAAATGCATATAATAAAACAAGAACTTGCTTAAATATGACTTCCAAACTTATGACCAAAATGTCAATAAATGAACATGTACAATGTACATGCATTAAAGAGGGTCTGGATGGGGATCCTTAATTTCTGTATTCTTTAAATCTTAGGGCATTTTTCTTTATCTTAAAAAATAATGCTTATTCATTAAAATTCTCATAAAAATGATTTTACTATTAAATTTTTCTGAAATTAGATAATTTCTTTACTCTGTACATCATTAATTTTTATTTTCCAGTTATTCTTTATTCTTTTGCACCAAATTATTCTCATTTTAAATTTTTTGCCTTATTTTTCTCTATTCATTACTCGTGTTACTTTGCTTGGCCGTTATTCTATATTCTGTAAACTCCATCTTAACCCTTATTAGAGGTAAAAAAGTGGATTTTTTTTATTGGTTAAAGTAATGATTCAAATCTCATGATCCTTTTCTTTCAATCATTTCTTATTTAATTCATTTGCAATTATTGATACACACCTGAAATCTGTTTCAATCGATTATATCGATTTAGATGAACCCTGCTCACTGAAATCCAGCTTTGGTAGTCATAGCAACACAGGAAGTATGATGAAGATTTACTGCCTTGAACAATATCATTGAAAAGAGAATCATCGATACCACAGCCACTACACCAAATGTTACGATGTGGCAATAGGTTTACAGACGTTTCTTTATCATAGTCTTGATTGATATGTGATACTTCTAATACATTAAATAAATAATCTAACTGAAGCTGCCGAAAGGAATGAGAAGAGTTGCCAATTTGTAATATTCTCTTTATTGACTTTGGTACGTTTATGAAAGAATGTGTTTTTGCCAGGCGTTTTGAAGCTGATATAGAAAGTTCTACAAGTGAAGGAACTGCTTTTTGAATATTTGTTTCAAGGTCAACTATTTCCTCTCTTAACTCACTTAGTTCTATGTCAAAGCTTTCAATATTACAAAAAGGTAAATAACCAAAACCAGTGACATTTCCAGATTTTTTTCTCTTTCGTTTTTGTTTCTTGCTTGGAGCTCTTTGTCTTTCTTGAGTTGTTTTTATTTGAGATGATAAATGTGGAGTATCTGCTTGAGAAAAGTTTGAACTACAACTTGATTGTAATGAGTCAAAAACAGAATCACTACTTTGATCTAAAGGGCCGGTCTCCACTGATTCATCATCTGTAGAGATACTGGACGAGGACGATGTAAACAAGAACTCTTCTTCTGCTGAATAATATTCACTACCATCTGAATCTTCATCAGGATTCACTTCCATCTGGTTTGAATGAGCTCCAGTTCTATGTTTCTTTCTCGAATCAGAAGTTTGATGGAGTTCATTCTTACTGAACTCCATTGAAATGATACGAGCATATTTTGGTCGACATTTTTTCTGCTTAATTAAACGGTCTAGTCCTTCTGCATCTTCTTCCATATTTTATACCTAAATATGAAATAATTGTAAAAACCACCATGTTCAACTTATTTCTGAGATTCTTTTATGGTATATTTTAAAATTATTATTTATACAATCTGACTAAAATACAAATCTTCTTGCTTTTATTTCTGTTATTCGCATTAAAGCCACAGTGACGCCTTCAACATGGATCAAAAAGAATCCTGCATTTTTTTAAACAAAATTCCTTAATTCAATGAGAATACATTTATAATTGCAAACATGGTAAATGGAGAAAAAATATTTATGGATCTATTGAATTCCAATCCAGCTGTAAAAATAATAATCTCCTTCACAACTTTTTAAAATAAGATTTCTATTAACACTAAGTACTTAATGAAAAATCATAATAAAAGTTAAAATTTTGTACACAGAAACAATGCATATAAAGTTTTAGACCATGCACTTACACATTGTTCCAGGTCATCATATTTTTTTTAGTTTTTTGGGTTTTGTTTAATATGCTTTTCTATTATTAAAGGGCCTCAGGGAAGATTAGTTATATATTAACTAACCATGCTTACTGTTTAACCCTAATAAAATTAAGTATTGTTGTTGTTGTTAAATGTAGGATGTATATAATATGCAAAACAAATTGAAATGTGACATTTAATTCAGTGCCTCATATAGAAAGAAATAGAAATTCTTTATTTGACCAATCATGGACCCTTGCTGGTTTTAAATTTCATACAATGATCCCAAAGATTTTTTAAATGACAATAAAATATAACAAAATAGACCAAAGCAGTCTGCACCATAAGCCACTAGTCATGCCCCAGACTAGTAAAATTTTACATGTTTGTCACTTATTTGGACTAGTAAGTATTTGCAAAAATTTGTTTAGACACATAAGAAAAATGTTGGAATATTAGTCTTCGGACTAGTTGTTGAAAAATATTTTGGTGCAGACTGCGACAATGAGTAGTCAGTGTATACACATGAGAGAGAAATGTTTATAGGGGAGACAATCAATTAATATTGTAAGGATTATTTCCCTTTGGCTTTGAACAGTATCTATTATAAACTTTCAAGAATTCAGAGCTGGAAAAAAAAAGCCCCAGCTTATTAAATGTGAGGGTAACTTCCTGGCCGTAACTTCCTCCCATGTACATGTAGCAACCACATTACAAAATATTTCTGTTTAAGAAAAAAAAACTTTAAGAAGAGATATGACACTATTTCAAAGTAAAAATCTTCTTTCTGTTTTGTTTTATTGTTTTGCCTATTCATTTTTTGGAACGTTTTTGTTTTTGCATGCAAGAGAACGTCTTTGAGTCAAAGGAATCTACCTCATTGCGACCCTAGCAATCATACCACATCTCATTATTTGTATGTTTTGCTGCTAAAGATGGACATGACTCCCCTTTTTCACAACTGATATTTCGAACATTTTACATGTTTGTCACTTAAGGAAATGTTTATTACCTTCTGAAAGACCGGCTTACCTAGCACTACACTTATAGTTTGACGGTCAAATATTGATTTTATGTAGAAACAGTAAATCTAGCAAAGTTGTTGCACAACAATTCTGAAAAAGTCTTTATGACGCTTTTTCCGGGAACCGTAATTGTTTTCGATTTTTCAAACTTATGTAAACTTCCGTCATAAACATAACATTATTTCGCACAATGCCAAGACGGCGTGACTTTTTACCCCAATATACCCCAATATACCCCAACATACCCCAATATACCCCAATATACCCCAACATACCCCAATATACCTCAAAAAGCAGTTTAAACATAATTTGATTGAATAACAATGTTACACTAGGCATTTAAATGTTATTTTAACGACATTAATACTTTATTTTATGAATATATTTAATTTTAAATCACTTTTTCCTTCGTAACTTGTTCTGTTCATGTCAGCCGCTTACGATCACAAAATGACTTTTTACCCCAATATACCCAAATATACTCGAATAAACAGTTTCAACACAGTTTCCACGATAAGGAATGATATAACAAGCAGAAATATTAAAATTGAACACAACTGTTTACATTTTTTGTGCATTTAGAGGCTTTTTAAAACACGGGTTCTTTATTCATGTATTGACGAAGGTTACACTAAAAACCCGAACGAACGAACCTAAAAATATACCGGTAAATTTTTGCAATTACTTTTATCTCCCTTAAAATTTTGAGATTGTAAATGCATTTTGTGTTTTGTTTTCTATATGATGTTTTTTTTTCTAAAATAAAACTCGAAATTTTTTCTCAAATTTGGAAATATTTTCTCAAATGTTTGTTTTCTTTGAAAATAATATATAATCCTTATATGTTAAACATTTAAAGTTTTCTGTTTATGTTTATAAAATTTTTGTATCTTTCACTCAGTTAGGACATTGGTCAGCGGAAATTCTATGTTGGTCAGGTCGGTGTGTTCACGCTTCTCGGACCAACATCTGGAATTGTTTGTCATGCCAAGAAATCCTTGCTCAAAACTCCGATGGACCTCCTACGGCATCCATTACTAGTTAAAGATTAAATAGAAAAATATAAACCTTTCAAATGTAGCGTTTATAAAATAAAAATATTTCCTGTGGAACACCCCCAACCCCCTTTTTTGCGCTCTCTATTTTCAACCCTCGAATTAAGCTTTCCAATCTAATTAATTTAAAAATTAAAACCTAGCTTTCTAACTGATCTATTCATGTACCGGACCGGCAACTCTCGTTATTTTATAAGAAAATCTACAATGCCGTTATACACATGCGTGTTGTCTGCTTGGAGTCTCCGCACAGGCACTTGACTCAGAATAAATACCGAATATGGAAAGTGGAACTACAATTCAAAACATAAAGTCCGAAGGCACATAGAAGAAAATTTATTTTTTTTTGCAAAGGATGCCGGGGTAACCCTCCATGTGTTCAAAATATACATGAAATATCATAACCCCGAGTTTTCGATCTGTTACATGCCAAGAAATCCTTGCTCAAAACTCCAGTGGTCCTCCTACGGCACCCATTTGTAGATTTGATTTTATTCAACAAAATAATGTATGTCCTGCATGTACGTATCGCTTTGAAAACGGACATATGCCTATACCAAATGGTCAATATTAATCATCCATGTAATTTGCTCTATGGTAATTTTTTAGCTTTTAAAGGTAAAAAATCCATGTCGGAGAAAGGTGGTTTTTTTTTTGTCAAAGAGATTAATGAAATTTACCGGTAAATGGAGTTACAGTGAATCCAATTCAATTTAACAATGGTGGGTTGAACCTGGTTTTATGGCAAGCCAAATCTCTCTCTTATAGGCAATGTTAGAAATACCGCTAAATTGACAATAAAATTTGTATTTATGGCGAAATAATACACTATAAAATCTTGAAATTACTGAGGCAAAGGGTTTTTTTTTTAATTGCGAACATATCAAAAGTATTATGCAGAAAAAAATCGGCACTTTACAATCTTTAATTAAGCACAAAAAAATTTATCAATAAAAAAAAAAGTGCACTCAAATATCTTGGCTGCTTTATTTATCATGATTGAAGAATGTTGAAAATCTGTAATATATCTTGATTGCTGTTTCATTGAATATCTCACATCTACTTTATTAATATTCAGAATGCTTTAAAATTGTTTTTAAAATTAGGAAAAGAAACTTGAATTGTGTCTTGTGTCTTACTAATCGTTGACTGAAGAAGAAAAAAATGAAGACACATATTTGCTAATTCAATCTTTATGTTTCTGTGCTCTATGACGGGTACGTCATAAGTAGGAGATATCGATATGGCGAGGAGTGAAATTAATCGGGTTATAAAAAATTGGTGTTTTTTTTTTCGAATGATTTTGATTTTTTTTCTAAAATAAAATTTTCTATACAAATTCGCATTTTTGCTATTACAAAGGTATATATAGCTATTCTATAAGAACTAAACAACTTGAATGATACAATTGTCCGAGGAAAATGCTTTTGATGTTCTGTTAAAAGAGGAGAAAGTTTAAGATATCCAGGGGACTCCACAAGATTTGAGAAAGAAAATCGTTTTTCCAATTTTTAATCATATAAATTTACATACTCTTAAATAACTAGTTTCTAATTGAAACAGTGTACTTGTCGGATTTCCTATCAGAGAACAGAATTAATCATCATTCTATAGAGAAACACTAAAGGAGGTTAACTTCACTATCTATTTGTATGTAAAAAATATTTGTACTTAGAAATAATTTCATTCCGATATATAAAACAGCAGAAAACCAAACGAAACAAAACTAAGTACATGGCATTGCATAGATGTATAATCTATGGTACATGATATCAGCATGTGATTTACAGCTATATTTCAATGTTTTTTAAAGAAAAAAGCAATTTATTGTAGTCTCATTATAATAGTGTTTACCTGCTACTGATGCATTATGATAATTGTTATGTTATCTGTTTTATTTGTTGCTGTTGTTATTCGTATAGTATGTTTCTTTTTGTCAGAATTGCAATATGGTATTTTATGTTCTTGCATACTATAGAGACGTTAATCAAGTGTCTTGTTTTAAATTCTGATAGGTCGAGTAATCATCAAACTTCAAAATGTTGAATTAGTTGAATTGTACTGCTAATTGTAATTTTAAACTTAGTGATGTGCAATTTGATAAGTTATTCAATAGATTACACTCGTGTCACAGGATATCGATGTATACCCTAGGTGGTCATTCAGGTTCAATAAACAATGACAGGATGTTGTTGATTAATTCATCTGTTGAAACAACAGACCAATCCGCATTATTTTCCAGGACTCACACGCAGTACTAGTTATCTCTCATACCTCAAAATACAGAACGCATCAGCTCAATCAACATTGTGAGGGTCTTGATGGGGTTTATAGAATCAATGAATAGTATATTTCAATGTGAAAATAAATTTTGAAAAAGAATTTGACTCTGTTTTCCTCTTTGTTTCTATCATTTATCATATATTTTGTTCTCCATAATCACAAAAACGCACTACCCTTAAAGTATTAATAACATGGAACAATTCAGAAACAACTCAAAAACATCGTTGTACATGTATAAATAATTCTATTTTATTCAAAACACTGTTCTCATAACATTATAGTCATAAGCAATAAGGATAATCCAATCAATTTTGTTGATTGTATAATTCACGGCTGAGTAGTTGTGTAATCGTTGACACGTGCCCGCATTATTTTATGAAAATAACGAATATCTCTCTAAGAGCGCATTTCTTTCTTACACAAACGATACAAACGGTTCAGCGAGCACACGTTTAGATCATTTGTTTCTAACATACGTTTGCAAAGTTTGCATAAACTTTGACAAACTATACACTCGCTGCAAATGCGTCTATAGTTTGTCGTTCGTCGTTTGTTAGTACAAACGATGAATTTCTTTCTAACTTAAACATTTAATCAATACCTAAACATATTTTTCGCACTAAAAAAGATGTATGTTCTTGCTTGTCATAACTCAAAACAATGTCTAAAATTACTAAAATTTAGGTATTACCATCCTTTCTTTCATTTCTGTTATCTTCAATAAAAAGGCTTATCATCACTATCTTCATACATTTATATATCTGATGAAGATGAAGAACTGCCAAAAAAATTAAATATGCATAGAGGAGCGATGTCCTCTGTGTCTATAACATCTTATACGGAGGCTATTTTCCCCGCGTAATAAGTTCAAATACCAACAACATGTGCATGCGTTTTCACAGTTCAAACAGGGTCAGTAACCACTGATTAAACGATGCATTTGTTTCTACTTTTGTAACGTTTAACAAACTATAACAAACGGCACACAACGTTTACCAAACTTTGGTTAGAAAGAAATGCACACTAAGTTCGTTTTTAAAATCTAAAAAATTACCTCAGGGACTCGGTTTGCAGATTAAAATTTTGTTAATTTTTGTTTTTTAAATCTTTTTTTCGTATTTCCTGTCTATTTGAATTACATTACTCACGTTTTTAACGTTGGCATCAATATTTCTTTGTTTTCTAGCAATGTGCAGTTTACTATCCATATCCGTATACTGAAAAATCCTGGGAATTTGTAAGATCTTTCTCTTATATATTCGAACAATTGTCAACACATTATTTGTGACTTTTTGTCCTGTTACTTTTTGTCCTATCAAATTTGTGACTTTATGTCCTGTGACTTTCTGTCCGTTTACCAATGAGCATATGTCATTTTTGATGGAAACATATTGGCTATCAAAATAATTGTGTTTTTACTAAGTATTAAATCAATTTAAAAATACTGCTTGTCCACTAAATACTGTAGCCCATATTAAGGAGTATTCTATGAAATTTAAAAAATACTATTGCTTATCTGGTATTAAGCAGTATTCTTGTCTGTTTAGAGTAGGAATAATGTCCCCTGCTGAAGAATATGAATGACAAGTCTTGCAAAGGAATAAGATATAAAGCACATAGAAAACCTGATTCTTCCAGTCTGTCTTAAACAATTCACAAACGTTTTCTTGCACTAAATACTAATATAAAGGAGCATGTTTCAGCCGAACTATGTATTTTTCGGTTCCATGTTATACAATTATAGCCTTTGTATGAGGTCGATACAATGATATATTGACCTAAAAAAAGTATATGGACTGAGGACGATATACTTCTTTGGGTCGATGTCTCCTCTATTGACCTCATGCATAGGCTATAATTGTTATATTATTAATTTACTACCATATTTGTATCAAAATCGTCAGTGCAAGTATATTCTCTTTTTTCGATCATTTAGTTGTGTTTTAGGCAAACGTACGACCTTCAATATGGAAAAATATGGAAACCGTACAGTTGGTTATAAAAGGGCCCGCCTCGACATGAAAAATATGAAACAATTCCCTGAGAAAAGTAACGGCCTAATTTATAACAAAGCATTTACAAAAAAAAAATATCAGACTTGAAGTAACAACAACCACTGAAGTACATGCTCCTGACTTTGAATAGACACACAAAGAAGGTGGCGATGTGTATGTCCTTTTTTGGTCATAAACCTCTTCACTCCTATCTTTTTTATGCATTCTTTGGCTTTCAAATATTTTGCTTTGAGCGTTCCTGGAGAAAATTGCTGCACGGGATTTTTTTATCTTCATAGATGCATACGAAACTTCAATGAATTATTGAATTTATCAAAATAACGACTATAACTTATAAAAATTTATCGGATAAAACTACCATTTATTAATATGAGACAAAATATATCATATTGGAGTCAAATTTCTCCTATGGGTTCATAAAGGACAAAAATATCCTCAGTAACGGAACAAAAATACACCCATGGTAAAAAAAAATCAGACATTTTTTAATAATCCTAGAGGGTTAACAAAGTTATCATGAACACGATGAAAAGTTAATCCGAGAAAGTGTTAAATGTTTATTTTAAATAAATTAAAGAATTATTATGATAATACCACAAATTTAACTATTTAATCAGAAAATCAATAATTGTAAAATAACTTAAAACCCGTAAACACAATTTCAAGTAAAAAAAAATCATATATAAAAACTTTCTAAAACGGAATACTTGATATATTTGCCTGATCCTTTACTTTATTTACAAAATGCCTTCAAATACATCTGATGTTTATTTTTTTATTTTATATGCCTTAAAATGTATTAACCTAGTTTAAATGAAAATAAAGATCAGAGAATTAAAATATTGTTGAAGAGAAAATACATATCCGTGTTAAATTCGCCTCAGTTTGTTAATTCAAGTTTGATATCCAACTTCTTAATCCGCAATCTACATTTACCCGACAACCTTGTATATTGTATATTCTTGATGGAATACCCTCATGTTCATGTGACCATCAGGTACTGAGACAAATATGTTATGGTATAAACTCTGTCAAAAACCAAAATGATTGAATATATCTAATTTATTAATTAATTCATGCAGTAAAACAAATCTTGAATGAGTGAAATTATGAAATAATTATTTTTTAAGCTTTTATCTTTATTGCGTTTAGCCTATATGTGAAAAAAAAACGGGAAACGGACTTGTGATAGACAAATAGACAACTAAAAAAACATATTTATTGTTATTTTCTTTAGTTAAGAAATGTAGAAAATACCCGATTTAGATAACCTCATTACACATAATCTGTGTTGAAAAGCGTTGAATGCATGGGAGTTTGTATTTTTTCTCCTATATCTGTCTGTCTTAAACAATTCACAAACGTTTTCTTGCACTAAATACTAATATAAAGGAGCATGTTTCAGTCGAACTATGTATTTTTTCGGTTCCATTCTATCTACATAGGCAAAGTAGTCTTGATGTTTTACCAAATGATACGAAAATTTTAACATTTGTAATAATTATTACTCCATAAATCAATTTCTGAAATGACATTTCGTTCATAATATGCATGAAATGTTTGCCACTGGACGTTAAGCAATCAACAATCAATCAATCAAATTTTGCACTAAAATATGAATTCAACAATTTAAAACACAATCGTATCCATCACTTGGTGCATGTCTGTTGTCTGTTAAACAGTTAACTTTCTGAATTCGTTTTTGTGCAGAAATAAATTCCTTAGAATAGTTTAAGTATGTAAATATATTCAAAGGGTATCTTGTGGTCTTGCGGTAGTTGACATTATCAAATGTTGGATCCATTATTTGCTGTTCGTCGTCTGTTTATATTTTAACCCCCACTTACATTTTTCTTTACTTAAATAAACACTAAACAATTTCCGATGTTTTATCATTTATTAAACAAACTTTATTTGTATGTGTTTCTACTGAGATTTAAAAAAAAAAAATGCGAATCACGATTGTTGTGTTTTCGCGTCTATATTATGTTATACAATTATATCCTTTGTATGAGGTCGATACAATGATATATTGACCTAAAAAAGTATATGGACTGAGGACGATATACTTCTTTGGGTCGATGTCTCCTCTATTGACCTCATGCATAGGCTATAATTGTTATATTATTAATTTACTACCATATTTGTATCAAAATCGTCAGTGCAAGTATATTCTCTTTTTTCGATCATTTAGTTGTGTTTTAGGCAACCGTACGACCTTCAATATGGAAAAATATGGAAACCGTAAAGTTGGTTATAAAAGGGCCCGCCTCGACATGACAAATATGAAACAATTCCTTGAGAAAAGTAACGGCCTAATTTATAACAAAGCATTTACAAAAAAAAATTATCAGACTTGAAGTAACAACAACCACTGAAGTACATGCTCCTGACTTTGAACAGACACACAAAGAAGGTGGCGATGTGTATGTCCTTTTTTGGTCATAAACCTCTTCACTCCTATCTTTTTTATGCATTCTTTGGCTTTCAAATATTTTTGCCACCCACTTCCAAACCCATTGTCTCGGTAGTTCTTTATGGCTAGGGATCATAGACCCTGCCCTAATGAATAGCTATTGGATAGTACTACAACGTGAGGGTAAAGAATTTCTGGGGACAGTATTCTTAACGGCCGAAAATTTCGTCCGTAACACGGAAAAATGGTCAAAATTGATAAAATACACATTGGGGTCACCCATTTGTTAAATCAATTGCCTCGGCAGTTCTGTATGGCTAGGGATTATAGACTCTGCTACTTACCCCAGAAAATCTTTACCCTCACGTTGTAGTACTATTCAATAGCTATTCATAAGGGCAGGGTCTATAATCCCTAGCCATAAAGAACTACCGAGATAATGGGTTTGACAGTGGGTTGCCCCAATGCGTATTTGATCGAATTTGGCTTTATTTCCATGTTTCGCACGAAATTTTCGACCTTTAGGAATGCTTACCCTAGAAATTCTTTGCCGTCTCGTTGTAGTTCTATCCAATAGCTATTTATTAGAGCAGAGTCTATAATCCCTAGCCATACAGAACTGCCGAGACATTTCGTACAGGAACCTTTTCATTTGCTGTATTTCTAGTTTTCATATTTTAGAACACATTTTTATATAAAACTGGTCTTGTACAAAATTTTAATACAATAAAGAGAAAAATACTTTATTTGTAGGTGTTTCTACTGAGATTTTAAAAGAAAACAAAATGTGATTCACGTTTGGTGTGTTTTCGCCAGCACCTGACCGTCAAAAATGCATCCTTTTGTGCACCAACTCATTGGCGTCATTATATTTCAGAATACATATAGTATCATTGGCGCCAAAGAAAAAGTATATACGATTTAAAATAAACAGCTGCGCCATGAGCGCATGATACGCCCGTCGTCTTGTGTGTGAATTTTTATGCAATAAGCATAAATAGTTTCTGACATACGGCATGACATGCGAAAACCCCCTTTTTTTTAACAAAAAACTCATTATCTCTAAAATAAAATTTTGAATCAAAATCAAAAAGTATACAGATCTTTAGATTGATATAACTAAGAAGTGTGTAAAATTTTAAGCAATAATCATAAATCTTTTTTGAGATACGGCGCGACATGTGAAAAACCCCTCCCCCTTTTTTTTTACAAAATACTCAATAACTCAAAAATTAAATTTTGAATCATCACCAAAAAGTATACAGATCTTAAGGTTAATATAACTAAGAAGTGTGTAAAGTTTTAAGCAATAATCATAAACTGTTTTTGAGATATGGTGCGATATGTGAAAAACCCCTCCCCTTTTTTTAACAAAATACTCAATATCTCTAAAATAAAATTTTGAATCATCACCAAAAAGTATACAGATCTTAAGATTAATATAACTAAGAAGTGTGTAAAGTTTTAAGCAATAATCATAAATTGTTTTTGAGATACGGCGCGACATGTGAAAAAAAACATGCACCTGTTTTAGTTACTAAGTCCCGTAACTCAAAAAGTTTTAATCTTATTTTCACCAAAAAGTATACAGATCGTTTGACCATCATAAGAAACAACTATGTTAAGTTTCATGAAATTTGGATAAGTCATTCTCAAGTTACGGTGCGACATGTTTACGCCGGACAGACAGACGGACAGACGGACAGACAGACGGACGGACGGACAGACAGACGGACGGACGGACAGACAGACGGACGGACACCGGACATTTGTATACCATAATACGTCCCGTCAAAAATTGACGGGCGTATAAAAAAGGAAATGACTTCCCAGCTACATGCCAGGGCCTTTTATAGCTTGCTACATACGGAATGATTTTTGCTTGCTGTACGGTGACCATTATAATTGCAAACTTCTACCTGGAACTATTACACTTACATTATTGTAATAGTCCCAGCTTCTATTCTGGTGAAAAATTTCTCATTGACAATCATACCACATCTTCTTATTTGTATGTATATATTTTTCAATTTTCTGAGCCATTCAGATCTTTTCATTTTATAAAACGACAGTCTCTTTCATTAATATAATCCAATTTTGCAGAAGATCCATTGAAAATATGTGAGTTTTACAAGTTTCTATAAATCTACCTGTATATTTTTAGAAACAGTTAGGCCGTTTCCTTTTCCCAGTTTACTTCCGAGAACAGTAATAGCCTGGAATACATTACCGAAATCGACAGTGAAAGCTCCAACTATATGGAAGCTTTCAAGACTGATTACATAGATGAAGGAATGTTTTTATCCTGCTCCAACTGTACAGCATGCACCATATTTTTTTTTATCTTTGGTCTTTTATTGTAAATAGACATTACCAGCACCTACGTAACGCACAAGTATTGAGTACTCATTACTGAGTTTTTTTAACTACTATATCAAAGAAGAAGAAGAAGAGTGTTGGCTTAAAAGACTTCTTTCTTCTTCGAATAAATATTAAATATGCTATCTGCAGAATGGTAGGAACAATTCGGGAACATTCAGACTTTTTTTAGATATACCTCCTTCTATCATCTAAAAATATTTTTTTCTCGTTTTCAGTCCTAACTATAAAGGTTGGAATTAGTGATTACTTATGAAGATAAATAAATCAAAAAAAATATACAGAATTTCTTGTCTTGATGTCTTTCAATGTTAACGTTTAGGTCCAAGTTTTTTTTATTTATTACAAACATATAATTCTTTAAAACTTGGTTGATTTTAAATAAATGACTAGCCTCGACTTTAAAATAAGAAGGAAATCCAAAGAATAAATAATTCTTAAGTTTAAATGAATCCAACCGTAAGATAGATGTCCATTTAAGTCTTTAAATCTCCCCATTCAGTCCTGAGTTGTGGCATCAGAAAAATTATTTTCCCGTCTAGATGAATGGAATTTGTTAATTTGAAGTTTATCTATTGAAAAGTGAAAAATATAAATAAAACTACCATCTTTGTAGTTTCTGGTCCGTCCAAGTTTACGTAAATTTTAAGCATGTGATGATTAAACATAATTTGTTCAATGAAAATTCGAAAATCTTATTTCATGTAGGAGAAAATTTTTCAAATTTTATTTGAGACAATTATTTTAAAAATATGAGAAAAAAAATCAAAATTGAAAAAAAATATTTCAAAACATGAGTAAAATATTTCTAATTTTATCTACATGTATGAAAAAACATTTCAAATTTAATTCAGAAAACACAAATGTTATTGAATAAAACTTAAATTTGAAGGAGTGAAAAAGAAATTGCAATTTAAAAATTGCCCTGTATATTTTCAGGTCCATTCTGGTCTTTAGTGCTACCATTATCAGTATTCGATTTAACTATAGTTTAAAAAGCTTCTAAATGCACACAAACGTGCATAGGATTTTTTTTTAAAATAAATATGGTTAAAATATCATTCCAGAACATGAATGTTGCACTGAAACGTTTTATTGGAGTATATTTGGGTATATTGGGGTAAAAAGTCATTTTGTGATCGTAAGCGGCTGACAAGAAAGGAACAAGTTTCAATGAAAAAAGTGATTTAAAATTAAATATATTTATAAAATAAAGTATTGTTGGTGTTAAAATAACATGGAAATGCCTAAAATGCTATTATTATTCAATAATATTTTGTTGAAACTGTTTTTTGATGTATATTGGGGTATATTGGGGTATGTTGGGGTATATTGGGGTAAAAAGTCGCACCCCCTGCCAAGACGTTATTACTGCGATTTTTGCGATAAATCGTTTGCTGATAACCCGGTAGCAAGGAAAAATCACATGAATGGAACCACCCATCAAAGAAACAGAAAGCAGCATTACGATTCATTCCGGGATCCCGAAATACTCTTGTTTGAAGAAATCAACAAGAAGCCATGTAAACATTTCTTGCAAAGTGGGACATGCACTTTCTTTGATAGTTGTAGATTTTCTCATCTACGTGAAGATGAAAAGGAACAACTGAGAACTCAAGCAACAGAAATGAAAACAAAAAAATACAAGAGACAAGACATAAAGAAGGATGAAAATGATGAGGATCTCAAAACTTTTTTACAGAAGATTGAGAGTGGTCAAAAGTTTGATCAGAAAGAAGGAAAAAATATACATTCAGGAGTAGTGATTCCAAAATATAGCATTCCAACATTTTTACAAACTGTTGCAAACTTGCCACCATCGCTTGTACCGCCTCCACCAGATAGTTTCTTAGACCTTGAGCTCAAAGAATGGGGATAATCATGTACACTATACATGTATAATATGTTTTTTTTTTATTACAATAAAATTGAGAATAATCCTTTTTTATGTATCGCTTATGAGCATTCTGATATTTAATTTTTCCTAGGTGATGCAACAATACATGTACATGATTTAATATAATCATTAGAAGTTAGAACCATACATTGTACATTTAGTATTTGGTGTACATGTACAGGATTGTAATGCCACAGTACCCAAATTGCACCAAGCACCCAATGTGTACCCATCATGTATACATTAATTGGCTTAAAGAGTGACGGATCTAGATCTCTTTCTAAGAGAGTCAGACTGAATAATTCGTAACTTTTATCATTAAGTAAATTGATTTAAGTCTTTCAAAATAGCTAAATATTCTTAAAGATACACAAAACGGCCACATTACATATCAACAGATGAAATTTCCAATAAAAAAATGTTATTTAGGGAAACAGTGCATGAGACCTTCCACATCCAAAAAAGGAGAAATTAAAATATGTTGCAGACTTCCATTTTATACAAAATCATAAAAAGCATAGACTATTTTTTTTAGATTGTAATAAAATGCTCCGCTGGGCGCAGCTTGATACGACCGCAGAGGTCAAACCCTGAACAGTTGGGGCAAGTATGGACACAACTTTCAAGCTTGCTACAGCTCTGAATTTGGATTGTGATTAAATATTTGACACAGCATAGGTTTCTGACACAGAATGAATGTGGTCTAAGAACTTAAATTTTTTTAATTTACCTATTATGGTCCAATATCCAAAATCTAAATACATGGTTACATTCAGCATATCAAAGAATCCAAAGAATTCACAATTTTTGATGAAATCAAACAAAGTTTAATTTTGGACCCTTTTGACCTCAATGTGGACCAATTTGATAACGGGGCCCAAAAATCAAAATACATGGTTAGATTCAGCATATCAAAGAACCCCATATATTCAATTTTTGTTGAAATCAAACAAAGGTTAATTTTGGACATCAACTTGGACCAACTTGAAAACTGGGCCCATAATAAAAAATCTAAACACATGTTTAGATTCAGCATATCAAAGAACCCCAAGAATTCAATTTTTGTTAAAATCAAACTAAGTTTAATTTTGGACCCTTTGGACCTTAATGTAGACCAATTAAAAAACGGGACCCAAATTTAAAAATCTAAATACACGGTTAGATTTGGCATATCAAAGAACCCCAATAATTCAATTTTTGATGAAATAAAACAAAGTTTAATTTTGGACCCTTTTGACCTCAATATGAACCAATTTGATAGCGGGGCCCAAAAATCAAAAATCTAAATACATGGTTAGATTCAGCATATCAAAGAACCCCATATATTCAATTTTTGTTGAAATCATACAAAGTTTAATTTTGGACCAACTTGAAAACTGGGCCAAAAATCAAAAATCTAAATACATGTTTAGATTCAGCATATCAAAGAACCCCATATATTCAATTTTTGTTAAAATCAAACTAAGTTTAATTTTGGACCCTTTGGACCTTAATGTAGACCAATTTGAAAACTGGACCCAAAATTAAAAATCTAAATACACGGTCAGATTTGGCATAACAAATAAATAAATGTGGTCAAAGATTTTACAAATCTAATGTGCCATACTGTGCAATTAAAGATTACGTCTTGAAATTTTTCAATATTTGAAATTTGAAAAAAAAAAAATATTGTAGGAATAATTCTTTTTAATTTCTGAAATCTGAAATGAGAAAAAATTGACCCCCCACAATTTCTTTTTACCCTCCATAAAAAAGATTTTTTAAAATAATTACCCATAGTGCTAACTTAATCTATTTTATAATAGAATTTAAAATATGGTGTCAAATCTTTCATATGGATTTTTTTGTAAAAAAAAAAAGATGCAACATTTGCAGATATTTTTACTGGTCTTCCTTTATAAATATGCATTTCTTTAAACATAATTTAAAAGCAGTGTAAGGGAAGTAATCAAAACGTTGTATGTGGATTACCTCCCTTACACTGTTTTAAATTGTCTTAATTGTTCATTAACCATTACTTTATACATAATTTAAAAGCAGTGTAAGGGAGGTAATTCAAATGATGTATTTGATTTATCTCCCTTAGACTGCTTTAAATTATGTTTTGTACTAAAGTATTTGTCCATATAAAAATGCTTGTTTTTTGCCCCTTTTTTGGCCCCTTATTCTTAAAATTTTGAGGTAATTACCCCCAAAATCAATCCCAGCATTCCCTTTGTGATATGGAACCTTGTGGTACAATGTCAGAGAGAGCCATACACTAACACACAAGTTATGTCTGGAAGTTACAAAAATGCTTATTTTTGGCCCCTATTTGGCCCCTAATTCCTTAACTGTTGGTACCATAACCCCTTAAATCAATCCCAACCTTCCTTTTGTGGTACTGAACCTTATAGTAAAATTTCATAGAGATCCATTCACTTAAACTAAAGTTAGAGTGCGAAAACCAATGTGTCTTCGGACGACGATGACGACGACGACGCCAACGTCATACCAATATACGATCACAAAATTTTTTTGCGGTCGTATAAAAAAAACAAGAGTGCACACACTGAAATGTCTAGCCTACCATACTGACTATTGATTTTATGTTGATAGTCCTAAATATAATGTTTTACTACAAGTATCACATTATAAAATTGAGAATGGAAATGGGGAATGTGTCAAAGAGACAACAACCCGACCATAAAACAGACATTAACATTCATGATCCTAGAAAATGAGGTCAAAGTCAGATAAACCAAGCCAGAAATACATGTACACCTTTAATACAATCATTCCATACACCAAATATAGATGACCTATTGCTTATGATATTAAAATAAAATGCTCCGCAGGGCGCAGCTTGATACGACCGCAGAGGTCGAACCCTGAACAGTTGGGGCAAGTATGGACACAACATTCAAGCTTGATACAGCTTTGCATTTGGATTGTGATTAAATATTTGACACAGCATAGGTTTCTGACACAGAATGAATGTGGTCTAAGAACTTAAAAATTTTAAATTGGACATTCACCTATTATGGTCCAATATCCAAAATCTATATACATGGTTAGATTCAGCATATCAAAGAACCCCATGTATTCAATTTTTGTTGAAATCAAACAAAGTTTAATTTTGGACCCCGATTTGGACCAACTTGAAAACTGGGCTCATAATCAAAAATCTAAATACATGTTTAGATTCAGCATATCAAAGAACCCTAAGAATTCAATTTTTGTTAAAATCAAACTAAGTTTAATTTTGGACCCTTTGGACCTTAATGTAGACCAATTTGAAAACGGAACCAAAAATTAAGAATCTAAATACACGGTTAGATTCGGCATATCAAAGAACCCCAATAATTCAATTTTTGATGAAATCAAACAAAGTTTAATTTTGGACCCTTTGGACCTCAATGTGGACCAATTTAAAAACGGGGCCCAAAATCCAAAAACTAAATACACGGTTAGATTCAGCATATTAAAAAACCCCAAGAATTCAAGAGTAAAACCCCATTGAAATTGGTCAAGAAATAAGCAATTTAAACGAAGTATCTTCTTTTGCACAATACTGTGTATTAAATATTTCTTGCTATTGCGCAATACTGTACAATTGACAATTTCTTGCTATTGCGCAATATTGTGCTATTGGATATTTCTTGCTATTGAGTAATACTGTGCAATTGAAGATTTCTTGCTATTGCGCAATACTGTGCAATTGAAGATTTCTTGCTATTGTGCAATACTGTGCAATTGAAAATTTCTTGCTATTGCACAATACTTATTATATAATTTACACATCCTGTTTCATGTGTATCTCCTACCATATCATTATTATTTGCTTTTAAATATAAATCAGAAATAACCAACTTAAAATGGAAAATTTTAAAAGAAAAAAAAAATTAAAAAAAGAAAAAAAATTAAAAAAAAAAAAATCTCCCCCCCCCAAATTTTTTGAACCCCTTTATGATTCATCACCCCCAAACTCAATCCCAGCCTTCCCTTTGTGGTATGATACCTTGCAGTAAAATTTCAGAGAGATCCATACACTTGAACACAAGTTATTGTCTGGAAACTAGAAAAATGTGTTTTTTGGCCCCTTTTTGGCCCCAAATTCCTAAACATTTAGGGCAATTACCCCAAAACTCAAACCCAGCTTTCCCTTTGTGATATGGAACCTTGTAGTACAATTTAAGAAAGATCCATACACTTACACACAAGTTATTGTCCTGAAACTAGAAAAATGCTTGTTTTTTTGCCCCTTTTTGGCCCCTAATTCCTAAAATATTGAGGCAATTACCCCCATCATCAATCCCAGCCTTCCCTTTGTGGTATGGTACCTTGCAGTACAATTTCAGAGAGATCCATACACTTGAACACAAGTTATTGTCTGGAAACTAGAAAAATGCTTATTTTTGGCCCCTTTTTGGCCCCCAATTCCTAAACGTTTCGGCAATTACCCCCAAACTCAATTCCAGCTTTCCCTTTCTGATATGGAACCTTGTAGTACAATTTCAGAAAGATCCATACACTTACACACAAGTTATTGTCATGAAACTAGAAAAATGCTTGTTTTTGCCCCTTTTTTGGCCCCTAATTCCTAAAATTTTGAGGCAATTACCCCCAAAATCAATCCCAGCATTCCTTTTGAGATATGAAACCTTGTGGTACAATGTCAGAGAGATCCATACACTAACACACAAGTTATGTCTGGAAGTTACAAAAATGCTTATTTTTGGCCCCTAATTCCTTTACTGTTGGTACCATAACCCCCAAAATCAATCCCAACCTTCCTTTTGTGGTATTGAATCTTGTGGTAAAATTTCATAGAGATCCATTCACTTAAACTAAAGTTAGAGTGCGAAAACCAATGTGTCTTCGGACGACGACGACGCCAACGTCATACCAATATACGACCACAAAAATTTTTTTGCGGTCATATAAAAACAGACCAAACCATGGAAATTTTTATATTGACCAATGAACCATGAAAATAAGGTCAAGGTCAGATGAGCGCTGCCAGACAGACATGTACACCTTAAAATCATTCCATGCATGATACAGGTTATGTTCTTCTCATATATTTTATGATGGTATGATACTAAACCCCTAACGGGAGGGATTGTGTTTGATTTTCATATGATGAAGACATAATCTTTCTATCAGTTTAATTGAACTCTGGAACTGGCATGTCAGTATCTGCTAGTAGTCCTTTGTTAATTTATGTTGATTATTGTCATTTTGCTTAGTTTCTTCTGTTACCTATTCTAACATTGGACTCAAGACTTCTTTTAAACCGAATTTTACTGTGCGTATTGCTGTGTGTTTGTTTATTCCATATTGGCTAGAGGTATAGGGGAAGGGTTGAGATCTCACATAACATGTTTAACCCAGCCACATTTTTGTGCCTGTCACAAGTCAGGAACCTCTGGCCTTTGTTAGTCTTGTATGTTTTATAAAAATTTTGGTTCATTTATATGTTTCAGAATTTAGTGTGACGTTTATTTTCACTGAACTAGTAAACATTATTGTTTAGGGGCCAACTGAAGCCCACATCTAGATGCAGGATTTTCTACTGTGTTGAAGACCCATTGGTGGCCTTGCGCTGTTTTCTGCTCTTTGGTCAGATTGTTGTCTCTTTGACACATTCCCCATTTCCATTCTCAATTTAATTTGTGACCATGAAATCACCAATTGATGCCGTCGGAGCTTAAAATACAATACATGCAGTTATCTCCTAATTTGCTCTTAAGTGAACATTTGATAAAAGGTATTTGACCATACATTTCCCTTGTATGGAAAGAGTCATTGATTAATATTTAAATTAAGAACAATGATGAGAAAAATAAATATACAGATATGTATTTATTTATAGCTTTGCCTACATTGTTATTTTAATACACTTTTTAGTATGTGAATATTTACAATGCTATAAATAGTAAACACAATATTTCGCTAGACAAACTAGTTTCATTGGGTTTGCATCTATCCAGGTAAAATTTGGATGCAGATAAGAAGCTTTTGCAGCCAATTGTACAGATTAGTCAATCAGATCTATAATTGTGCTGCATAAAAATATTGTATGCAGTAAAGATTTTTTGTATGATATATGAAATCAATTGTAGTAAGGTTAGTTTGCAACATTCATTGGCCAATATTATAAGGATATTAAGGATGATGTCATGAAATGAACTTAATCTTTATCCTTGCTGTATTTTTAATGTTTTTATTCATCAGATTCCAAAGTGTGAAACTTGATAAACCAAAAGTTTTTCTTCTCCTTCTTGCTGCAGTGCCATACTCAGTGTTCACTTCTATAATTTGGAAAGTGACGTTATCAAAAGGATGTATGTTTAAGGGAAGATGTCTTGTGAGGGGACAGTCTTTCATTAGTTTTGTACCCATGATCGATGGTTAAATAGATTTGTATGTTATGTATCTTAGGCATTTATGTTTATTTATATATATATATATTATATGATCCGTTCATCCTATTTCGACTCTTCAAAATTCAAGAGTCTATCCTAAATTGAAGTAAATTATATGGCCTCCCAAATACTGTTTCGATTCCTAACATCACTGAAGAGACATTAATAGTTGAAATCTGGATATGGTGTACAAATTTTTGCACCTCATGTTTGCGGTATACCATCTTTTCCGCAAGTCTATTGTTTTCTGTTTGGTATTAAATTAATAATTAAGATCCATTTTGTTACATCTTGTGATCTGTTTATTTCGCAATTGCCAATGGCAGTCTGCAGGGGTTAAGAACATCCATTGTTCGACCTGTTAGTCAAATGCGTTTTGTTTAAATATATTTTTTCACTTTTTTGGTCTTTTGGAAAATGTTGTTTATGCTGTATTTAGACCCCTCTACCAAGAAATTTGTTTTGCATGCACACGTATAATAAAATGCTCCGCAGGGCGCAGCTTGATACGACCGCAGAGGTCGAATCCTGAACAGTTGGGGCAAGTATGGACACAACATTCAAGCTTGATACAGCTTTGCATTTGGATTGTGATTAAATATTTGACACAGCATAGGTTTCTGACACAGAATGAATGTGGTCTAAGAACTTAAAAATTTTAAATTGGACATTCACCTATTATGGTCCAATATCCAAAATCTAAATACATGGTTAGATTCAGCATATCAAAGAACCCCAAGAATTCAATTTTTGATGAAATCAAACAAAGTTTAATTTTGGACCCTTTTGACCTCAATGTGGACAAAGTTGAAAACGCGGCCCAAAAATCAAAAATCTAAATACATGGTTAGATTCAGCATATCAAAGAACCCCATATATTCAATTTTTGTTGAAATCAAACAAAGTTTAATTTTGGACCCCGATTTGGACCAACTTGAAAACTGGGCCCATAATCAAAAATCTAAATACATGTTTAGATTCAGCATATCAAAGAACCTTAAGAATTCAATTTTTGTTAAAATCAAACTAAGTTTAATTTTGGACCCTTTGGACCTTAATGTAGACCAATTTGAAAACGGAACCAAAAATTAAGAATCTAAATACATGGTTAGATTCGGCATATCAAAGAACCCCAATAATTCAATTTTTGATGAAATCAAACAAAGTTTAATTTTGGACCCTTTGGACCTCAATTTGGACCAATTAAAAAAACGGGGCCCAAAATCCAAAAACTAAATACACGGTTAGATTCAGCATATTAAAGAAACCCAAGAATTCAAGAATAAAACCCCATTGAAATTGGTCAAGAAATAAGCAATTTATACGAAGTATCTTCTTTTGCACAATACTGTGCAATTAAATATTTCTTGCTATTGCGCAATACTGTACAATTGACAATTTCTTGCTATTGCGCAATATTGTGCTATTGGATATTTCTTGCTATTGCGCAATACTGTGCAATTGAAGATTTCTTGCTATTGCGCAATACTGTGTAATTGAAGATTTCTTGCTATTGTGCAATACTGCGCAATTGAAAATTTCTTGCTATTGCACAATACTTATTATATAATAATTTACACATCCTGTTTGGTGTGTATCTCCAACCATATCATTATTATTTGCTTTTAAATATAAATCAGAAATAACCAACTTAAAATGGAAAATTTTAAAAGAAAAAAAAAATGAAAAAAAAAAAAATCCCCCCCCCCCACAAATATTTTGAACCCCCTTATGATTCATCACCCCCAAACTCAATCCCAGCCTTCCCTTTGTGGAATGGTACCTTGCAGTACAATTTCAGAGAGATCCATACACTTGAACACAAGTTATTGTCTGGAAACTAGAAAAATGTGTTTTTTGGCCCCTTTTTGGCCCCAAATTCCTAAACGTTTAGGGCAATTACCCCCAAACTCAAACCCAGCTTTCCCTTTGTGATATGGAACCTTGTAGTACAATTTCAGAAAGATCCATACACTTACACACCAGTTATTGTCCTGAAACTAGAAAAATGCTTGTTTTTTGCCCCTTTTTGGCCCCTAATTCCTAAAATATTGAGGCAATTACCCCCATCATCAATCCCAGCCTTCCCTTTGTGGTATGGTACCTCGCAGTACAATTTCAGAGAGATCCATACACTTGAACACAAGTTATTGTCTGGAAACTAGAAAAATGCTTATTTTTGGCCCCTTTTTGGCCCCCAATTCCTAAATGTTTCGGCAATTACCCCCAAACTCAATTCCAGCTTTCCCTTTGTGATATGGAACCTTGTAGTACAATTTCAGAAAGATCCATACACTTACACACAAGTTATTGTTATGAAACTAGAAAAATGCTTGTTTTTTGCCCCTTTTTTGGCCCCTAATTCCTAAAATTTTGAGGCAATTACCCCAAAAATCAATCCCAGCATTCCTTTTGTGATATGGAACCTTGTGGTACAATGTCAGAGAGATCCATACACTAACACACAAGTTATGTCTGGAAGTTACAAAAATGCTTATTTTTGGCCCCTTTTTGGCCCCTAATTCCTTTACTGTTGGTACCATAACCCCCAAAAACAATCCCAACCTTCCTTTTGTGGTATTGAACCTTGTGGTAAAATTTCATAGAGATCCATTCACTTAAACTAAAGTTAGAGTGCGAAAACCAATGTGTCTTCGGACGACGCTGGACGACGCCAGACGACGACGACGACGACGACGACGACGACGACGACGACGACGACGCCAACGTCATACCAATATACGACCACAAAATTTTTTTTGCGGTCGTATAAAAATTGCAGATTTTATCCAACGCAATCATAGGTTTGAACGTTGTTCTCAATTTAGACATATTTATATATAAAATTGATTATTGCTTTAATAGAATATAAAATGTTCTTACCATTATAATTAAGTTTGGTTAGTCAAGATAAAACACCTTATTTAATCCAACCCATATCCCCTTTCTCAATTAGGTCAAGATGAATTCTTTATGAGCAAAATATTACATTTGAATGATATTAATTAAAAGATTTCTGAGCCATTATCTGCCAAATTATAATAAAATGCTCCGCAGGGCGCAGCTTGATACGACCGCAGAGGTCGAACCCTGAACAGTTAGGGCAAGTATGGACACAACATTTAAGCTTGATACAGCTTTGCATTTGGATAGTGATTAAATATTTGACACAGCATAGGTTTCTGACACAGAATGAATGTGGTCTAAGAACTTAAAAATTTTAAATTGGACATTCACCTATTATGGTCCAATATCCAAAATCTAAATACATGGTTAGATTCAGCATATCAAAGAACCCCAAGAATTCAATTTTTGATGAAATCAAAAAAAGTTTAATTTTGGACCCTTTTGACCTCAATGTGGACAAAGTTGATAACGGGGCCCAAAAATCAAAAATCTAAATACATGGTTAGAATCAGCATATCGAAGAACCCCATATATTCAATTTTTGTTGAAATCAAACAAAGTTTAATTTTGGACCCCGATTTGGACCAACTTGAACACTGGGCCCATAATCAAAAATCTAAATACATGTTTAGATTCAGCATATCAAAGAACCCTTAGAATTCAATTTTTGTTAAAATCAAACTAAGTTTAATTTTGGACCCTTTGGGCCTTAATGTAGACCAATTTGAAAACGGAACCAAAAATTAAGAATCTAAATACACGGTTAGATTCGGCATATCAAAGAACCCCAATAATTCAATTTTTGATGAAATCAAACAAAGTTTAATTTTGGACCCTTTGGACCTCAATGTGGACCAATTTAAAAACAGGGCCCAAAATCCAAAAACTAAATACATGGTTAGATTCAGCATATTAAAGAACCCCAAGAATTCAAGAATAAAACCCCATTGAAATTGGTCAAGAAATAAGCAATTTATATGAAGTATCTTCTTTTGCACAATACTGTGCAATTAAATATTTCTTGCTATTTTGCAATACTGTACAATTGACAATTTCTTGCTATTGCGCAATATTGTGCTATTGGATATTTCTTGCTATTGCGCAATATTGTGCTATTGGATATTTCTTGCTATTGCGCAATACTGTGCAATTGAAGATTTCTTGCTATTGCGCAATACTGTGCAATTGAAGATTTCTTGCTATTGTGCAATACTGTGCAATTGAAAATTTCTTGCTATTGCACAATACTTATCATATAATAATTTACACATCCTGTTTGGTGTGTATCTCCTACCATATCATTATTATTTGCTTTTAAATATAAATCAGAAATAACCAACTTAAAATGGAAAATTTTAAAAGAAAAAAAAAAGGAAAAAAAGAAAAAAAATTAAAAAAAAAAATCCCCCCCCAAATTTTTTGAACCCCCTTATGATTCATCACCCCCATCATCAATCCCAGCCTTCCCTTTGTGGTATGGTACCTTGCAGTACAATTTCAGAGAGATCCATACACTTCAACACAAGTTATTGTCTGGAAACTAAAAAAATGCTTATTTTTGGCCCCTTTTTGGCCCCCAATTCCTAAACGTTTTGGCAATTACCCCCAAACTCAATTCCAGCTTTCCCTTTGTGATATGGAACCTTGTAGTACAATTTCAGAAAGATCCATACACTTACACACAAGTTATTGTCATGAAACTAGAAAAATGCTTTTTTTTTGCTTCTTTTTTGGCCCCTAATTCCTAAAATTTTGAGGCAATTACCCCCAAAATCAATCCCAGCATTCCTTTTGTGATATGGAACCTTGTGGTACAATGTCAGAGAGATCCATACACTAACACACAAGTTATGTCTGGAAGTTACAAAAATGCTTATTTTTGGCCCCTTTTTGGCCCCTAATTCCTTTACTGTTGGTACCATAACCCCCAAAATCAATCCCAACCTTCCTTTTGTGGTATTGAACCTTGTGGTAAAATTTCATAGAGATCCATTCACTTAAACTAAAGTTAGAGTGCGAAAACCAATGAGTCTTCGGACGACACCGGACGACGACGACGCCAACGTCATACCAATATACGACCACAAAAATTTTTTTGCGGTCGTATAAAAATCAGACTGAATTCTTTAAAGTTTTTTTATAAATTCTCCTAGAATCCAAATCTAGGGTTTATTCAAATATATGTGTCTTAAAAGTGCTCTACAAATAAAGCAGAATTTGAATAAAGAGGCCTCTCTCAGAAGGACATTTCAACAAAATTTCATTGTAAATTAAGAAGATAAACCTAGCGTAAGGGACATAACTTTTACAAATCACTGGTTCTTTATCTCAATCATTTACAGAAGTATATTATAAGCTTCTAAGCAACACAAAATATTTAATTCTATTTCACATGAGTGCTTAAAGAGCATTGATGAAACTGATTATCACAAACACATCACTGATGAAAGGAGTAAGTTCCAAAAGCTGTTAACTGTTTTTATTAAAAATTAAAATTAAGGATGGATATGTCCTGTACAATCTCAATAAGCTATTATACCAATACATATCATAAAGTCATTGTAATATTACACAGATAATTCCACCATGTCCGTCTCTCATGTAGAGCCTCCATCCTGCCTTCCCATGATCAGGATCACTGAAGTCATGTTCACTGTTGTTCGGTAAATAAACTGTAAGAAATGACCGTGGTCCATGTCCTAAACACAGGAGAACCTGTTTAAGCTGACCATCATGGAGGTAGTGATACAAGTTTTCTCTGTAATTGTGGTTTGTTTGAAAGTGTTGGGTTACTGTCAGTAAAAATCCAACTACAAATAAAAAGAGAAAACAATTATATTGAGAGACTTGTTTTGAGACAAACAAAATAAAAGAAATAAATACATATTGAAATTTACTCTCAGTACTATTCCATTTTCTTA
The DNA here is from genome assembly GCF_021869535.1 of Mytilus californianus. Taxonomy (NCBI): domain Eukaryota; kingdom Metazoa; phylum Mollusca; class Bivalvia; order Mytilida; family Mytilidae; genus Mytilus; species Mytilus californianus. Next base: position 91,889,841 of record NW_026262745.1, read on the forward strand.
TGATTCTTAATGAATTCTTCTGATATTTCTTTCAAGCTATCTTTACTCTGAATCAATTAGTAATATTGCATTTATATTTGAACAAATTTTAAAATCTTTCTTGTTGTACAATATGCCTCCAGTAGTTAGACCTATATATATATACCTGTTTCATTGACAAAGTGAATTTCTTTAGGAAATCCTGCCAGTGTTATTGACTGTGTTATAGTGACTACTGCATCAGAATCTATTGTCTCCCTGTAATAATAGTATTTGTATAATCTTGATGCATGGTTCTGAATTTTTAGAAAAAATTTCACACTGAAAGTTAACCAAGCAACAATCAGTCAATCAATCAATCAATCATCATGATACATTTCATATTAAATCATAAACAATAAGCTCTCATGTAATCTACTGTGGATTCATTTATTTTCGTGGGTACCAATTTTCGTGGATTAAGGAAAACTTACATGTTCGTGGATATTTACTTCGTGGTTTTGCCATATTGTGTATACACGCCTATAGGAAATTTGTAATTCGTTGAATATTTAATTTCGTGGTTCATCTGTACCCACGAAATCCATGAAAATTGGTATCCAACGAATAATAATGAATCCACAGTATTTTATTTCTTTTGCCAGTTTATTATAATATACTAGTAATTATTTTCATAATCAAATTTATACTGTTACAGAACTTTTGCTGTTCAAAAGTCAAAATATGAATAAAACAAGAGGCTGTCAGATTGACAACAAACCAGATTTTCCTGCAGAGGTCGAACCCTGAACAGTAGAGCAAGTAAATAATGCAAATAAATACAGGTTTAGATTCAGCATTCCTGATTTGGACCAACTTGAAAACTGGGCCCAAAATTGTAACCACATTGAATAATTTCCTGACCCTTTGGCAAAATTATTTGCTTTTGACTGTATCATAAAATGTATATAGGTGACATAGGTGGAATCACAAGATTTGAAAGTATCACAAAGATTGGTGGAACTGGAGCATTTTGTATATATCATAAATCTATGGCGAACTTGAAGAAAAAATAGTACAACTTTGAAACTGGAATAATAATGTACCTGTGAATCTTTAAAATAAGCAGAAGATTATCCACAGCAATGGCAGCTCTCGTATATGTCTTGCCAATGTCATCAGTGAAACTCACTTCCCCAACAACTTTGAATGTTGTGAATTTGATTTTGTCTTTAACTTTTAAGTCGTCTTTCTCCCAAAAGTTGCTATCAAGAGGCCTAAAATGTAAAGTAAGATTTTTTAAAAATAAGAATTTTTTGAGGCTACTAACTAATATTTCGAAAAAAGATTTAAGATTCTCCATCTGAAGACCAGTCTTGTCCTCTGACAGAGAGGTCAAATATCAGTCCTTTGAAGAAAAAAAATCTGCCTTTTCCCCCTCTTTCATAAATAAGCAGCTGTTTAAACTATAAACTATAGCTCATCAGATTAAACTGCACCAGATACACAATTTTATATGAGAATTTTCGATAAAATTGATTTATTTTATTCGTCGTACCATTGATATTAAAACTGTGACTTATTGACTCAAAGGATTGGGTGTTCTAATTATTGTTTTTATATTTCACTGTATTATATACGTACTGTTGTACGTTTGTTTTTTCTACATTGGCTAGAGGTATAGGGGGAGAGTTGAGATCTCAAAAAACATGTTTAACCCCGCTGCATTTTTGCGCCTGTCCCAAGTCAGGAGCCTCTGGCCTTTGTTAGTCTTGTATCATTTTTAATTTTAGTTTCTTGTGTATAATTTGGAGTTTAGTATGACGTCCATTATCACTGAACTAGTATACATATTTGTTTAGGGGCCAGCTGAAGGAGGCCTCCGGGTGCGGGAGTTTCTCGCTGCATTGAAGACCCATTGTATGACGTCCATTATCACTGAACTAGTATACATATTTGTTTAGGGGCCAGCTGAAGGAGGCCTCTGGGTGCAGGAGTTTCTCGCTGCATTGAAGACCCATTGGTTGCCTTCGGCTGTTGTCTGCTCTATGGTCGGGTTGTTGTCTCTTTGACACATTCCCCATTTCCATTCTCAATTTTATACTTTGTGAATAACATATGTCACTATAATAAACAATTTACTTACTTACTTACTGTAAAATTAATGTCTCTTTAGTGATGCCCAAGGCCAAAATACAAAAATGTATTTGATAACCAAAACCTAATTGAAATTTTGAAGAGCTAATTTAATTGAAAAGGATAGTTTTAAATCCTCAATTAAGGGCAATCACTCCTACAAAGAGTGACAATCTACTAACTGTATCAGCGAAATTTGACTTGTCAGTAGATCTTGCCTTGCTGATCATTTTTGTGATTTAATATGTATATTTATCTATTATAATTTTTATCATAAAAGGCAAAACGCAAAAAAAAATGGTAAAAATTGTCATTAAAGGGCAATAACTCCAATAAGGAATCATCTGAGGACTTCTTCCATATTGTCTTAATTGTAGATCTTGTCTTGCTGATCATTTTTGCTTACTTAACTTTCTATCAATCTGTTATAAATTTTATGATATAAGGCAAAATCCTCATCAAAGGGCAATAACTCTAATAAGGAGTTGCCTGACTTTTTTGACCATGTTTGACTTATTTGTAGAACTTGTTTTGCTGATCATTTTTGCAATTTAAATTTTCTCCCTACCTATTATAATTTTCAAAATAATAGGCAACAATGTAAAAAAATAGTTAAATTTGTCATTTAAGGGCAATAACTACTATAAGAAGTTGTCTGACAGTTTTGACATAAATGAACAATTGGTAGAGTTCAACATTCTGAACATTTTTGCCCTTGTCAGATTTTTCTCTATTTATAACAGTTTTCAAAATAATAGACAAAACTTGCATTTTCTCTATGTTCTATTTTAAGCCATGTCGGCCATCTTGGTTGGCAGGTGTGGTCATCAAACACTTTTTTTAACTAGATACTTCAATGATGATTGTGGCAAAGTTTGGTTAAATTTGGCCCAGTAGTTTCAGAGAAGATTTTAAATTTGTAAAAGTTAACAGACAACGATGGACGACAAGTAATGAGAAAAGCTCACTTGGCCCTCGTGGCCAGGTGAGCTCAAAAGTACTATTGTAAACAAAATCAAATACATTTTACAACAAATGTCAAAAAAAATTTCCTGAAGTGAGATCTCAATCTTTCTACTAGGTTTTGGATTTGAAAATGTTTTGGCCTCAAGTATCACTGAAGAGACATTTATCAATGTTTATTGTCGAAATGCACATCTGGTGCAGTAAAATTTGTACCGTTAACATTATTACTAACACTTCGAATAAATTCATCTGTTATTAAATAGTATACATAGTACAAGTTACTGTAGTAAATGTTGCAGTATTGCCAACACTCAGAGGCCAGGCATCACAGAGGCCAATATAGCAGAGTTAAGCAAAGTTGTAACATGTTTAAGAAAGGTAATAATTCTGACACATTTGAGTAAGGAAAATAATGGGACGTGCTTGATAAAATATTTGCATAAAAGGTCATCTTAACATGACCCCTTATGGGAAGTCTTCAAATTTTAAACACCACGAAACAAATCTCACTGAGTAAAGTGAAAGAAAGATTTTATTTTATTCTAATTGTTCTAATCCAGTCTGAATATTTTTTACTGTTAGTACATGTAGTACAGAATCTAGGAATCATTCAAAATGTGTTAGTCTCCCAAGAAAGACATGTGTCCCCTGCCTTCTCCACATACAGTGGTACAGAATCTAGGAATCATTTAAAATGTGTGAGTCTCCCAAGAAAGACATGTGTCCCCTTCCTTCTCCACATACAGTAGTACAGAATCTAGGAATCATTCAAAATGTGTTAGTCTCCCAAGAAAGACATGTGTCCCCTGCCTTCTCCACATACAGTAGTACAGAATCTAGGAATCATTTAAAATGTGTGAGTTTCCCAAGAAAGACATGTGTCCCCTGCCTTCTCCACATACAGTGGTACAGAATCTAGAAATCATTCAAAATGTGTGTTTCTCAAGAAAGACATGTGTCCCCTTCCTTCTCCACATACAGTAGTACAGAATCTAAGAATCATTTAAAATGTGTGAGTTTCCCAAGAAAGACATGTGTCCCCTGCCTTCTCCACATACAGTGGTACAGAATCTAGGAATCATTCAAAATATGTGAGTTTCCCATGAAAGACATGTGTCCCGTATGAAATTATTAGGCGTATTACGCCTGGAAATAAGGCGTAAACCAGGCGTAAGTGGTAGTTACGTGTTAGTAGATCCAGGCGTAAGGGAGCAGGAAACGTAAATTTGTAGTCCTTACGGGCGTAGAAAAAAGTGGTAAACCTGGCGTAAATTGAAATAAGCAAGACGTAAATTTTCTTACGGGCGTAAAACTGTTGGTATGGCGTAAATCATAATACCCATAATGCTTTGTTTAAAGGATCATGGGAATTTTTTTCAAAATTTGGCTCTTTGGTTTTAGTTTGCAAGATTGGACTTATGGCAGCTTCATATGTTCAGGGATAATCAGCTTGTTTTGTGCTTTTTGGAAGAATTTGAAATTGAAAATATGGAATCAAACTGATTAATAAAAATTGTGAAAAAAATGGAAAGTAAAACATGGTAAATAATAATTATGTGAGTAGATTAACTAAGTTATTAAGTTTTAAGTTCCAACAGTAATTTTGAAATCCCAAAACCTTTATCCTTGGATAATAACATTAAAATCTTTTACATGAAGTTAAATTGCAGTATTATCATTATATTTTAAAGGGCATTAATTTATAAAAAACTTAGTTAATTAAAATGCTTAAGTTTTATTTCAAGAAAAATTAATTGTCATAATTCTTATTTAAACTTTAAACTTATTTGAGCCAGTGTCTGTCTAAAATGTATTTATTGATATATTAGCTTCTTCAATAGTTAATATTTCCAGTTTTATGTCAAACAATGAGAAATTAAAGCAACAGTACAGAAGTTTGTATTAAATACACAAAAATACACAGCTAGGGTAATACACTGATTTGAAATAAGTGTAGTATTATGTAAGGATATTACACCTGGTTCATTTATTGACCAGGCGTACTCATTTGCATATTACGCCTGGTTTTCTCTGGACCAGGCCTACTCATTTAAATATTACGCCTAATTTTACGCCTGGTTTCCGCCTCAGTTACGCTTGGTTTCCGCCTGGTTGACGCCTGGGCATGCATTCCTTAAACACTGCAATGACGCCAGGATAAAGTATGATTTTTACGCCTGGTTTCCGTGTCATATACGGGCGTCACAGTTCGTACAGGGACTCCCCTGCCTTCTCCACATACAGTGGTACAGAATCTAGGAATCATTCAAAATGTGTGAGTTTCCCAAGAAAGACATGTGTCCCCTGCCTTCTCCACATATGTTAGTACAGAATCTAGGAATCTTTTAAAATGTGTGAATTTTCTAAGGAATATGTGTGTCCCTATCATCTCTAAATGATATACATTGTATTAAAGCAGTAATGATGAAATCTTTGTATCATTTAAATATCCCAGTGAGGTCTTCAAAACAGAATTAAAATAGGAAAATACTTATTTGTTCTGTTCAGAATCTAATGGTTAAATCATGCTATAAAATACTCACTTGTTCAGTATAGGACTTAATGGTAGTAACGAGGGAAGATCAACAAATTTAACCTCTCCTGAGGTTGTAAGGAGAACCAATATATCTGCCACAGATCCCATGCTGAACATTTCTCCTAAGTAATCTACTTCATTTTTGAAACCATTGCAAGAACTTAACAACCTGCGTAATAAATCATAACACTTAAAATATATGCTGGTTTTAGGGTTTCCGTGTGATATCAAAAAGACTATGGCCTCAATGTTTTTTTGTGTTGTGTATTATATAAATCAGGGCCTCAATGTTTTTGTGTGTTGTGTAGTATATAAGTCAGGGCCTCAATGTATTTGTGTGTTGTGTAGTATATAAGTCAGGGACTCAAATTTTTTGTGTGTTGTGAAGTAAAGAAGTCAGGGCCTCAATGTTTTTTTTGTGTTGTCTAGGATATAAGTCAAAGCCTCAATGCCTTTGTGTGTTGTCTAGTAAAGAAGTCAGGGCCTCAATGTTTTTGTGTGTTGTCTAATTTATAAGCCAGGGCCTCAATGTTTTTTGTGTGTTGTCTAGTTGATAAGTCAGGGCCTCAATGTTTTATGTGTGTTGTCTAGTTTATAAGTCTGGGCCTCAATGTTTTTGTGTGTTGTCTAGTTTATAAGTCAATCAGTATTTGTTTCACAACTGATAAACTGATAACATGCAAAAGCTTTGTTTTTTTTATATGTAAATCAAAGTTCTGGAGAAAGGATTTCTACTTGTGGGTACAGTTTTTGGGATTGTATTTATGTGGGACTTGATTTGTAGTTTTACAAGGTAAAACGAAATTACCCACTACATTGATGAAAACTAATATCTACAAATAATCCAAAGTAGTATCTCTCATTGACCATGTTGACTGTATATTGTAATAGTACACAATGTACGTCTGTTAAATAATTCTATCACAACCAAAGTACTGACATTCTGTTTACTCAGTGTGCCAGTATCTTATAAAAAAAAGTCCTGACATGCTGTTTACTCAAATAGCCCGAAGACCTTGTGATTTGGGTCAATATCCCTAATGCGCCTCAAAATGAGGAACTCAAAAGTTGTGTGTAAACAAAAAATCTCTGTGTAGTGATATTTGAAATGTTTCTATGATAAACAAGTGACTGAGCTTAACCATTTGTGTTGATTTAGAAAGTAGGGGAACATAGAATAAATGTGTAAAAAGTATGGAGCTATTAAATGTGTTCAAAGTATTAAATTTTCAAAGAACTTATTGTGTTAAAAAAGGGATTTTTTACCATGAGGAGCCGCATCACGAAAGGATTTTCGGGGTTTGCTAATTTACAGAAAAAGTAATCTCACTTCATAGCCTGAAAATTTAACCACATATGTGAAAATGTCTAAGCTTCGAAACGAGCCATCATACATATCCAAGTTAACGATATGGACTGAGCAACAGAAGAAAACATTACCATTACCGCCTATGGAGAAACAATTGCGAACATTGACCCATTTGTATTCTTTTAAATAAAAGAACTGCCATACTGTTTACTAAGATAACCAGTAGACAGTTATATTTGTGGGCTGTTTTCTGATCTTTGGTCGGTTTGGTGTCTCTTTCCACACATTCCACATTTCCATTCTCAATTTTATGTATAATAGAAAAACAAAGGATATGGATACACCATGACACAAAATCAGTACATGCACAGCAAAAAACACACAAAAAGCAACGGTACAGCGCTATAGTCTTATTTAAATCAAAGAAGTAACATACTGTTTCCCCAAATGAACAAATTGACAATGAGATTTGTATTCACTGATTAAATCAGTATGCTAATATGACGTGCTTCTTTCGCATTGTAAACAGCATGATAAAATTCTTGATATAGCTATACTTAGCGCAGACTCAGAGATGCACATATTAATGGCTGTTACTATTTACCTCCCATGTAAATCCACATGTATTGTAACCTATGTGCAAACACTATGAGGATTTCTTTGTGTTCAAATTGAAATTGAAAAAGAAACTACGGAACCGTTATTCCTATTAATAGGCATAACAAAAGGAATATATGCATAAGATCATAAAATAAAATGCTCCGCTGGGGCGCAGCTTGATACGACCGCAGAGGTCGAACCCTGAACAGTTGGGGCAAGTATGGACACAACATTCAAGCTTGATACAGCACTGAATTCGGATTGTAATTAAATATTTGACACAGCATAGGTTTCTGACCCAGAATGAATGTGGTCTAAGAACTCAAAAATTTTTAATTTACCATATCATTATTATTTGCTTTTATATATTATTCAGAAATAACCAATTTAAAATGGAAAATTTTAAAGAAAAAAAAATCCCTCCCCCAATTTTTTGAACCCCCTTATGATTCATCACCCCAAAACTCAATCCCAGCCTTCCCTTTGTGGTATGGTACCTTGCAGTACAATTTCAGAGAGATCCATACACTTGAACACAAGTTATTGTCTGGAAACTAGAAAAATGCTTGTTTTTTGGCCCCAAATTCCAAAACGTTCAGGGCAATCACCCCCAAACTAAAACCCAGCTTTCCCTTTGTGATATGGAACCTTGTATTACAATTTCATAAAGATCCATACACTTACACACAAGTTATAGTCCTGAAACTAGAAAAATGCTTGTTTTTTGCCCCTTTATGGCCCCTAATTCCTAACATTTTGTGGCAATTACCCCCAAAATCAATCCCAGCCTTCCCTTTGTGGTATTGTACCTTGCAGTACAATTTCAGAGAGATCCATACACTTGAACACAAGTTACTGTCTGGAAACTAGAAAAATGCTTATTTTTGGTCCCTTTTTGGCCCCTTATTCCTAAACATTTTGGGCAATTACCCCCAAACTCAATTCCAGCTTTCCCTTTGTGATTTCGAACCTTGTAGTACAATTTCAAAAAGATCCATACACTTACACACAAGTTATTGTCATGAAACTAGAAAACTGCTTGTTTTTTGCCCCTTTTTTGCCCCTTATTCCTAAAATTTGAAGGCAATTACCCCCAAAATCAATCCCAGAATTCCCTTTGTGATATGGAACCTTGTAGTACAATTTCAAAAAGATCCATACACTTACACACAAGTTATTGTCATGAAACTAGAAAACTGCTTGTTTTTTGCCCCTTTTTTGCCCCTAATTCCTAAAATTTGGAGGCAATTACCTCCAAAATCAATCCCAGCATTCCCTTTGTGATATGGAACCTTGTGGTACAATGTCAGAGAGATCCATACACTAACACACAAATTATTGTCATGAAACTAGAAAAATGCTTGTTTTTGGCCCCTTTTTGGCCCCTAATTCCTAAAATTTGGAGGCAATTACCCCCAAAATCAATCCCAACATTCCATTAGTGATATGGAACCTTGTGGTACAATGTCAGAGAGATCCATACACTAACACACAAGTTATGTCTGGAAGTTACAAAAATGCTTATTTTTGGCCCCTTTTTGGCCCCTTATTCCTTAACAGTTGGTAACCCCCAAAATCAATCCCCACCTTCCTTTTGAGGTATTGAACCTTATTGTAAAATTTCATAAAGATCCATTCACTTAAACTAAAGTTAGAGTGCGAAAACCAATGTGTCTTCGGACGACGACGACGCCAACGTCATACCAATATACGATCGCAAAATTTTTTTGCGGTCGTATAAAAATTTATAAAATAATAAAATGCTTCGCTGGGGCGCAGCTTGATACGACCGCAGAGGTCGAACCCTGAACAGTTGGGGCAAGTATGGACACAACATTCAAGCTTGATACAGCTCTGAATTTGGATTGTTATTAAATATTTGACACAGCATAGGTTTCTGACACAGAAAGAATGTGGTCTAAGAACTTGAATTTTTTTAATTTACCTATTATGGTCCAATGTCCAAAATCAAAATACATGGTTAGATTCAGCATATCAAAGAACCCCATATATTCAATTTTTGTTAAAATCAAACAAAGTTTAATTTTGGACCCTAACTTGGACAAACTTGAAAACTGGGCCCATAATCAAAAATCTAAACACATGTTTAGATTCAACATATCAAAGAACCCCAAGAATTCAATTTTTGCTAAAATCAAACTAAGTTTAATTTTGGACCCTTTGGACCTGAATGTAGACCAATTTAAAAAACGGGACTTAAAATTAAAAATCTAAATACACGGTTAGATTTGGAATATCAAAGAACCCCAATAATTCAATTTTTGATGAAATCAAACAAAGTTTAATTTTGGACCCTTTTGACCTCAATATGAACCAATTTGATAGCGGGGCCCACAAATAAAAAATCTAAATACATGGTTAGATTCAGCATATCAAAGAACCTCATATATTCAATTTTTGTTGAAATCAAACAAAGTTTAATTTTGGACCCCAATTTGGACCAACTTGAAAACTGGGCCCATAATCAAAAATCTAAATACATGTTTAGATTCAGCATATCAAAGAACCCCATATATTCAATTTTTGTTGAAATCAAACAAAGTTTAAATACTGGACCCTATCTTGGACCAACTTGAAAACTGGGCCCATAATCAAAAATCTAAACACATGTTTAGATTCAGCATATCAAAGAACCCCAAGAATTCAATTTTTGCTGAAATCAAACTAAGTTTAATTTTGGACCTTTTGGACCTTAATGTAGACCAATTTAAAAAACGGGACTTAAAATTAAAAATCTAAATACACGGTTAGATTTGGAATATCAAAGAACCCCAATAATTCAATTTTTGATGAAATCAAACAAAGTTTAATTTTGGACCCTTTTGACCTCAATATGAACCAATTTGATAGCGGGGCCCACAAATAAAAAATCTAAATTCATGGTTAGATTCAGCATATCAAAGAACCCCATATATTCAATTTTTGTTGAAATCAAAAAAAGTTTAATTTTGGACCCCAACTTGGACCAACTTGAAAACTGGGCCCATAATCAAAAATCTAAACACATGTTTAGATTCAGCATATCAAAGAACCCCGAGAATTCATTCTTTGTTAAAATCAAACTAAGTTTAATTTTGGACCCTTTGGACCTCAATGAAGACCAATTTAAAAACCGGGACCCAAATTAAACATCTAACAACACGGTTAGATTTGGCATATCAAAGAACCCCAATAATTCAATTTTTGATGAAATCAAACAAAGTTTAATTTTGGACCCTTTTGACCTCAATATGAACCAATTTGATAGCGGGGCCTACAAATAAAAAATCTAAATACATGGTTAGATTCAGCATATCAAAGAACCTCATATATTCAATTTTTGTTGAAATCAAACAAAGTTTAATTTTGGACCCCAATTTGGACCAACTTGAAAACTGGGCCCATAATCAAAAATCTAAATACATGTTTTGATTCAGCATATCAAAGAACCCCATATATTCAATTTTTGTTGAAATCAAACAAAGTTTAAATACTGGACCCTATCTTGGACCAACTTGAAAACTGGGCCCATAATCAAAAATCTAAACACATGTTTAGATTCAGCATATCAAAGAACCCCAAGAATTCAATTTTTGTTAAAATCAAACTAAGTTTAATTTTGGACCCTTTGGACCTTAATGTAGACCAATTTAAAAAACAGGACCCAAAATTAAAAATCTAAATACACGGTTAGATTTGGAATATCAAAGAGCCCCAATAATTCAATTTTAGATGAAACCAAACAAAGTTTAATTTTGGACCCTTTTGACCTCAATATGAACCAATTTGATAACAGGGTCCACAAATAAAAATCTAAATACATGGTTAGATTCAGCATATCAAAGAACCCCATATATTCAATTTTTGTTGAAATCAAACAAAGTTTAATTTTGGACCCCAATTTGGACCAACTTGAAAACTGGGCCAAAAATCAAAAATCTAAATACATGTTTAGATTCAGCATATCAAAGAACCTCATATATTCAATTTTTGCTAAAATCAAACAAAGTTTAATTTTGGACCCTTTGGACCTTAATGTAGACTATTTTTTAGAATTGGACCCAAAATTAAAAATCTAAATACACTGTTAGATTTGGCATAACAAATAAATAAATGTGATCAAAGATTTTACAAATCTAATGCGCCATACTGTGCAATTAAAGATTACTTCTTGAAATTTTTCAATATTTGAAATTGAAAAAAAAATAATATTTGAAGAATAATTCTTTTTAATTTCTGAAATCTGAAATGAGAAAAAATTGACCCCCCACAATTTCTTTTTATCCCCCCCCCCTTTTTTCCCCAAAAAAATTCTTTCCCTCAAGATATGGTCATAATCTCAATTCAAATTTCCAATGGAGTTGGCAACCATAATTACCCATTTAAATTTACCATAGTGCTAACTTAATCTATTTTATAATAGAATTAAAAATATAGTGTCAAATCTTTCATATGGATTTTTTTGTAAAAAAAAATGATGCAACATTTGCAGATATTTTTACTGGTCTTCCTTTATAAATATGCATTTCTTTAAACATAATTTAAAAGCAGTGTAAGGGAAGTAACCAAAACGTTGTATTTGGATTACCTCCCTTACACTGTTTTAAATTATCTTTATTGTTCATTAACCATTACTTTATACATAATTTAAAAGCAGTGTAAGGGAGATAATTTCAATGATGTATTTGATTTATCTCCCTTACACTGCTTTAAATTATGTTTTGTACTAAAGTATTTGTCCATTAACCAGGACAACCTTGTTTTCCCCCCTTTTTTGGCCCTAATTCCTAAACGGTTTGAGCCATAACCCCCCAAAGCAAATCCTAACCATCCCTTTGTGGTATGGAAACTTGTAGTATAATTTCAGAGAGATCCATACACCGTTCCACAGTTATTGTCTGGAAACTAGAAAGTGCTTATTTTTGGCCCCTTTTTGGCCCCTAATTCCTTAACTGTTGGTACCATAACTCCCAAAATCAATCCCAACCTTCCTTTTGTGGTATTTAACCTTATGGTAAAATTTCAAAAAGATCCATTCACTTAAACTAAAGTTAGAGTGCGAAAACCAATGTGTCTTCGGACGACGACGCCGGACGATGACGACGACGACGACAACGTCATACCAATATACGACCACAAAATTTTTTTGCGGTCGTATAAAAATAAAATAAAATTCCGTGAAATTTCATGAATGATCTTGGCGCATTAACGTCATGTCAAAACATGACTTCATACCAATAGAAACTCTCAAGCTGAAGATTATTCCGTTACGTGTATGCTCTGAATGCAGATTATATCGCATAAAAATGGAGTTTGGAGGTAGTTGTTGTTTCATTTTCTATTCTATTACATCATTTGCAAATTCATGGCTAAAGCTCGAGATAAAATTTGAATATGAAGTCCCAGCCCATGTGAAAATTTCCAACAAATCTATGGCTTGCATGAATTATTTCTGAACTAATATTCTGTTTACTCTGATGATGAGTAGACAGAGATATTTGTATTGTATTCATTTCAAAGAAATCACATACTGCTTAATCAGACGACCAGTAAACAGTGATATTTGTGTGTATTTGGGATCTAAATTAAAGTACTGACACACTGTTTACTCAGTAGACAGTGAGATTTGTGTGTATTTGTGATCTAAACTAAAGTACTGACACACTGTTTACTCAGTAGACAGTAGAGATTCTCTATTCAAAGAAACCAAACTTACATATTACTCATGGTCAGACTATACACTTTACTCTCGTGAGTTATAGGATCCATCTGAAGGGTATCAGTAAGAAGTTTAGTACGTAACCGATCATTTATCATTTCACCGTGTCTGTCATATGTCAGGAAATCCCTATAAAGAATATTAGGCATGCAATAAAATTAACAATTATACATCTTAAAAGAACAGTACAAAAGATTTCCTAGTTTTAAGAATAAGCAAACTTTTTCAAAGATTTACTCAATTCCAAAATCATTAGCTCACCTTTCAAGGACTCATTACAACAAATATATACATAGAAATTTTAAGCCATATTTAGACAGCAGCCAAAGAGTGGATTTAAAGTCTTATAGGACTGTAAGTATGATTTATTTTTTCCCTTTGCACTTTGATTACTTGACTTGACTTATGAGTTTGACTGTCCCTTTGGTATCTTCTGTCTCTCTTCTGCACTTTGATGACTTGACTTGACTTATGAGTTTGACTGTCTCTTTGGTATCTTCTGTCTCTCTTCTGCACTCTGATGACTTGACTTGACTTATGAGTTTGACTGTCCCTTTCGTATCTTCCGTCTCTCTTCTACACTTTGATGGCTTGACTTGACTTATGAGTTTGACTGTCCCTTTGGTATCTTCCGTCTCTCTTCTGCACTTTGATGACTTGACTTGACTTATGAGTTTGACTGTCCCTTTCATATCTTCCGTCTCTCTTCTGCACTTCGATGACTTGACTTGACTTATGAGTTTGACTGTCCCTTTGGTATCTTCCGTCTCTCTTCTGAACTTCGATGACTTGACTTGACTTATGAGTTTGACTGTCCCTTTCGTATCTTCCGTCTCTCTTCTGCACTTTGATGACTTGACTTGACTTATGAGTTTAACTGTCCCTTTGGTATCTTCCTTCTCTCTTCTGCACTTTGATGACTTGACTTGACTTATGAGTTTGACTGTCCCTTTCGTATCTTCTGTCTCTCTTCTGCACTTCGATGACTTGACTTGACTTATGAGTTTGACTGTCCCTTTCGTATCTTCCGTCTCTCTTCTGCACTTTGATGACTTGACTTGACTTATGAGTTTGACTGTCCCTTTCGTATCTTCCGCCTTTCTTCTGCACTTTGAAACCTTGCAGTTGGTTGAAATTTCTGACCAGGTTAACAAACTGATTTGATAAAACAAATTGCAATTGGGTCAGAATTTTGAATGGAATTTTGAATGAACTGCAATGGGTGGAGAGAAAAACTTATAATCAAGTCACAGTAATAAATGTAATCTAATAAGATACTAAATAATTAAAGTGTTATCCAGAATACATCATGATCTGACTGTAACAAGATAGAACAGAATCATGCTCATTGCAATAACAAACTGTTATCACAGAGATATGTCTCGCCTTTTTGTAATTTTGATAATGCAAATGTTGAAATTAAAATAGCAATACTTTAACATGTAAGTTATGCAAATATTCAAAGTCGATGAACCATGACTGAAGGTACATGGCTAAACAATCTCCATGGAATGAGATGTGCCAATGCTAATACAACTGCATACCAAATACCATTGACTTATTATAAGTCTTTCCCTTTAAACAAACTTAAACACAAACATTAACTTGTAAACTATGTAAAAGTTTCAAAGTCAATGAACCATGATCAGGGGTGGGGCTATATAATCTTCATGGAAACGATACTTGCAAATGCCAATAAATTTGCATACCGAATATCATTGACTTAACATTAGCAGTTCATCTTAAACTGATCTAATCACAAACTAATACATGTAAACTAAGCAAAAGTTTCAAAGTAAATAGACCATGACTGAGGGGGTGGGGCCAAATATTCTCCATGGAAATGAGATGTGCTAATGCTTATACAACTGAACACCAATTAACATTGGCCTACCACTAATGGTTCCCCTTGAACTGACCTAATCACAAACTAATACATGTCAACTTAGCAAAATTTTCAAAGTCTATAGACCATGACTAAGGGGGAGGAGCCAAATAATCTCCATGGAAATGAGATATGCCAATGCTTATACAACTGCATACCAAATATCATTGACCTATCACTAGTGGTTCCCCATAAATTAACCTAATCACAAACTAATACATGTAAACCATGAAAAGTTTCAAAGTCAATAGACCTTGACTGAGGGGGCGGGGCCAAATAATCTCCATGGCAATGAGATGTGCCAATGCTAATACAACTGCATACCAAATATCATTGACCTACCACTAGTGGTTCACCATGAACTAGACCTAATCACAAACTAATACATTGTTGACGCCGTCGCCGACACCGGAAACAGCATACCTATGGCTCCGCTTTTTGACTCTGTCAAAGCAAGACAATAAAAGTGACAATAATTCTGGTAAAACATATTTTTCAGTAAATGTGAGTACTCATGTCTGTAAATTTGTCCTTACGTTAGTTGTTTCGTTAGTACAGATCTGATAAGTCCAGCTCCTTTTCAAATGATTTTTACAGTTTCCTTTTATTTTTGTACTTTAACACTACTGTCCTAGGCTTGGAAGAGGAATTAGTGTTCACAGACATGTGGTGATCCCTATAAGCATAGTTTTCATTTTTTACAGCACTGGGTGGATACCTCTGCTGGTGGACTATCAGACCCTGAAGGTATTATCAGCTCAGTAGTCAGTTCTTTAGTACTACATGATTTATAACAAACCTTTCTAAATTTGCCCGTTTATACATTTTGAAATTATAGAGAAACTAAGGTTTCAACTCCCTCAGGTAAAGTTGACCTTAGATGGATTTGGCTATTTTTTGGGGTCCTTTTTGGTTATATAGCTGTTCAATCAGTTTGGTTCTTATACATCCTTGGCTTTCAAATATTGGGCTGTGAGCGTTCCAGATGAAGGTAAATCCAGAAAAGCACTTCGGACGCATCAAATTAATAAAGTGCTGTTTTCATTTTTTATGCTATATGTGTTCTCTTTTGAATTGCTTTAAATTCATTCATCCAGCGACGTTTTATAGCTGTCTTAGAAAGATAGGTTTAGGTTATTGTCACTACTGGTGATACGATAGACACAAAAATGTGCTTTGCCGAGCGCAGCTGGAGACGACCGCAGAGGTTCAACCCTGAACAGTAGGGGCAAAAATGGACACAATATTCAAGCTTGATACAGTTCTGAATTTGGATTGTAATTAAATATTTGACACATTATAGGTTTCTGACACAATAAATGTAGTCAAAGAACTTAAAATTGGTTATATGATTTGAATTTATATTCAATTTTGCTTTTGTGCAATACACTATGCTGTTGCAAATTAACCCCCCCCCCCCAAAAAAAAAAAAAAAATTTTTTACCACCCCCTTTTTTTGGGAAAAAAAAAAATATTTGAAGAAATTTTCTTTTTAATTTCTGAAATCTGAAATGAGAAAAAAAAATTTCCCCCCCCCCCCCCCTTCCCCTTTTTCCCCAAAAAAAATTCTTTCCCTCAAGATATGGTCTTTATCTCAATTCAAATTTCCAATGGAGTTTGAAACCATAATTACCCATTTAAATACATCATAAAAGTCTTAAAATAGAAAATGACATACATAATCATGTCTAAAATTAATATTCCTTAATCAGCATTTTTAATAGTAACTTCTAATAAAATGCTCCGCAGGGCGCAGCTTGATACGACCGCAGAGGTCGAACCCTGAACAGTTGGGGCAAGTATGGACACAACATTCAAGCTTGATACAGCTCTGAATTTGGATTGTGATTAAATATTTGACACAGCATAGGTTTCTGACACTGAATGAATGTGGTCTAAGAACTTAAAAATTTTAAATTGGACATTCACCTATTATGGTCCAATATCCAAAATCTAAATACATGGTTAGATTCAGCATATCAAAGAACCCCAAGAATTCAAATTTTGATGAAATCAAACAAAGTTTAATTTTGGACTCTTTTGACCTCAATGTGGACAAAGTTGATAACGGGGCCCAAAAATCAAAAATCTAAATACATGGTTAGATTCAGCATATCAAAGAACCCCAAGAATTCAATTTTTGATGAAATCAAACAAAGTTTAATTTTGGACCCTTTTGACCTCAATGTGGACAAAGTTGATAACGGGGCCCAAAAATCTAAATACATGGTTAGATTCAGCATATCAAAGAACCCCATATATTCAATTTTTGTTGAAATCAAACAAAGTTTAATTTTGGACCCCGATTTGGACCAACTTGAAAACTGGGCCCATAATCAAAAATCTAAATACATGTTTAGATTCAGCATATCAAAGAACACTAAAAATTCAATTTTTGTTAAAATCAAACTAAGTTTAATTTTGGACCCTTTGGACCTTAATGTAGACCAATTTGAAAACGGAACCAAAAATTAAGAATCTAAATACAGGGTTAGATTCGGCATATCAAAGAACCCCAATAATTCAATTTTTGATGAAATCAAACAAAGTTAAATTTTGGACCCTTTGGACCTCAATGTGGACCAATTTAAAAACGGGGCCCAAAATCAAAAAACTTAATACAGGGTTAGGTTCAGCATATTAAAGAACCCCAAGAATTCAAGAATAAAACCCCATTGAAATTGATCAAGAAATAAGCAATTTATACGAAGTATCTTCTTTTGCACAATACTGTGCAATTGAATATTTCTTGCTATAGCGCAATACTGTACAATTGACAATTTCTTGCTATTGCGCAATATTGTGCTATTGGATATTTCTTGCTATTGCGCAATACTGTGCAATTGAAGATTTCTTGCTATTGCGCAATACTGTGCAATTGTAGATTTCTGGCTATTGTGCAATACTTATTATATAATAATTTACACATCCTGTTTGGTGTGTATCTCCTATATATCATTAT
Source organism: Mytilus californianus (assembly GCF_021869535.1). NCBI lineage: Eukaryota > Metazoa > Mollusca > Bivalvia > Mytilida > Mytilidae > Mytilus > Mytilus californianus. The sequence goes on from NW_026262745.1 coordinate 91,907,912, forward strand.
TAATTGCTTTTGAATATAAATCAGAAATAACCAACTTAAAATGGAAAATTTTAAATGAAAAAAAAAGGAAAAAAAGAAAAAAAAAATCCCCCCCCCCAATTTTTTGAACCCCCTTATGATTCATCACCCCCAAACTCAATCCCAGCCTTCCCTTTGTGGTATGGTACCTTGCAGTACAATTTCAGAGAGATCCATACACTTCAACACAAGTTATTGTCTGGAAACTAGAAAAATGCTTATTTTTGGCCCCTTTTGGGCCCCCAATTCCTAAACGTTTCGGGCAATTACCCCAAAACTCAATTCCAGCTTTCCCTTTGTGATATGGAACCTTGTAGTACAATTTCAGAAATATCCAAACACTTACACACAAGTTATTGTCATGAAACTAGAAAAATGCTTGTTTTTTGCCCCTTTTTTGGCCCCTAATTCCTAAAATTTTGAGGCAATTACCCCAAAAATCAATTACAGCCTTCCCTTTGTGATATGGAACCTTGTGGTACAATTTCAGAGAGATCCATACACTTACACACAAGTTATTGTCTGGAAGTTACAAAAATGCTTATTTTTGGCCCCTAATTCCTTAACTGTTGGTACCATAACCCCCAAAATCAATCCCAACCTTCCTTTCGTGGTATTGAACCTTATGGTAAAATTTCATGGAGATCCATTGATTTAAACTTAAGTTAGAGTATGAAAACCAATGTGTCTTCGGACGACACTGGACAACGACGATGACGACAACGACGACGCCAACGTCATACCAATATACGACCAAAAAATTTTTAATTTTTGCGGTCGTATAAAAATAAATTGACAACTTATCACCTCAAGACAATACAGCATTTCTTAATACATAATTTAAAAGCAGTGTAGGGGAGGTAATCCAAACTTAACATTGTACTTAAAAGTAATTGTCCATTAACAATGAAACCCTTGTTTTTCCCCTTTTTTGCACCTAATTCCTAAATGGTTTGAGCCATTACCCCCAAAGCCAATCCTAACCATCCCTATGTGGTATGGAAACTTGTGGTATAAATTCAGAGAGATCCATACACCGTTCTACAAGTTATTGTCTGGAAACTAGAAAAATGATTATTTGGGCCCCTTTTTGGCCCCTAATTCCTAAACTGTTAACTCTAACTTAAGACCATAACCCCCAAAATCAATCCCAACCTTCCTTTTGTGGTTATAAACCTTGTGTTTAAATTTCATAGATTTCTATTTACTTACCGGTATTCTAAAGTTATTGTCAGGAAACCAAATGTCTTCGGACGACGCTGACGACGATGTGATACCAATATACGACCGCAAAATTTTGTGCGGTCGTATAAAAACTAAACTATTACCACTGAACTATGAAAATGAGGTCAAGGTCAGATGACACATGCCAGTTGGACATGTACACCTTACAATCATAACATACACCAAATATAGTAGACCTATTGCTTATAGTATCTGAGATATGGACTTACCCTTGTCCACTGATCCATGAAATGAGGTGGAGGTCAAGTGAAAACTGTCTGACAGACACGAGGACCTTACAAGGTACGCACATACCAAATATAGTTATCCTATTACTCATAACAAGAGAGAAATTAACATTACAAAAAATCTTAACTTTTTTTTCAAGTAGTCACTTAACCATGAAAATGAGGTCAAGGACAATGGACATATGACAGACGGAGACTTCATATCATAAGGCATCTATATACAAAGTATGAAGCATTCAGGTCTTCTACCTTCTGAAATATTAAGCTTTTAAGAAGTTAGTTAACGCCGCTGCCGCCGCTGCCTGATCACTATCCCTATGTCAAGCTTTCTGCGACACAGGCTTGACGAAATATTGACCGCCCCAAAAAAAATAATATTTGAAGAAATTGTCTTATTGTAAATGGGGCCTCGGTGGCCGAGTGGTCTAAGTTGTTACTACTGTAATCACTAGCCAGTCAACACTGAGGTTGTGAGTTCGAACCCTGCTCGTGCTTATGCACTCGACTCCAATCTTAATTGACTAGGATTGTCAGTTTTCCTATCGAAGGTTGGTGGTTTTCTCCGGCTTCCTCCACCAATAAAAACTGGCCGCCATGAAATAGCCCAAAAGCGGTGCTTAAAAGTGGTGTTAAAACACCAAAAATCAAAAATCAAATCTTATTGTAAAATGTGGTATAATTTAAGAGACATCCATACACTTAAACACAAGTTATTGTCTGGAAACTCGAAAAATGCTTGTTTTGGCGACTTTTTGGCCCCTAATTCCTGAATGGTTTGGGCAATTACCCCAAAATGAATCCCAACCTTCTAATTAATTGTGGTATTGAACCTTGTGGTACAATTTCAGAGCAATCAAAATACTTATACACAAGTTATTGTCATGAAACTAGAAAAATGCTTGTTTTGGCCCCTTTTTGGTCCCTTATTCCTAAACAGTTGGGACCATCACCCCCAAAAACAATCCCAACCTTCCTTTTGTGGTATTGAACTTTTTGATTAAATTTCATAGAGATCCATACACTTAAACTAAAGTGATTGTCCGGAAACCAAATGTCTTCGGAAGACGCTGAAGCTGTTGCCAACGCCGACGTGATACCAATAAACGAACGCAAAAATTTGGCACTATAGATACAGAAACATACTAACCCATCTGTAGACCCAGCACTGTTGGCACTATAGATACAGAAACATACTAACCCATCTGTAGACAAAGCACCGTTGGCACTATAGATACAGAAACATACTAACCCATCTGTAGACCCAGCACCACTGGCACTATAGATACAGAAACATACTAACCCATCTGTAGACAAAGCACCGTTGGCACTATAGATACAGAAACATACTAACCCATCTGTAGACAAAGCACTGTTGGCACTATAGATACAGAAACATACTAACCCATCTGTAGACCCAGCACCGTTGGCACTATAGATACAGAAACATACTAACCCATCTGTAGACCCAGCACCGTTGGCACTATAGATACAGAAACATACTAACCCATCTGTGGACCCAGCACCGTTGGCACTAAAGATACAGAAACATACTAACCCATCTGTAGACCCAGCACCGTTGGCACTATAGATACAGAAACATACTAACCCATCTGTAGACCCAGCACCGTTGGCACTATAGATACAGAAACATACTAACCCATCTGTAGACCCAGCACCGTTGGCACTATAGATACAGACACATACTAACCCATCTGTAGACAAAGCACCGTTGGCACTATAGATACAGAAACATACTTACCCATCTGTAGACCCAGCACCGTTGGCACTATAGATACAGAAACATACTAACCCATCTGTAGACCCAGCACCGTTGGCACTATAGATACAGAAACATACTAACCCATCTGTAGACCCAGCACCGTTGGCACTATAGATACAGAAACATACTTACCCATCTGTAGACCCAGCACCGTTGGCACTATAGATACAGAAACATACTAACCCATCTGTAGACCCAGCACCGTTGGCACTATAGATACAGAAACATACTAACCCATCTGTAGACCCAGCACCGTTGGCACTATAGATACAGAAACATACTAACCCATCTGTAGACCCAGCACCGTTGGCACTATAGATACAGAAACATACTAACCCATCTGTAGACAAAGCACCGTTGGCACTATAGATACAGAAACATACTAACCCATCTGTAGACAAAGCACGGTTGGCACTATAGATACAGAAACATACTAACCCATCTGTAGACCCAGCACCGTTGGCACTATAGATACAGAAACATACTAACCTATCTGTAGACCCAGCACCGTTGGCACTATAGATACAGAAACATACTAACCCATCTGTAGACCCAGCACCGTTGGCACTATAGATACAGAAACATACTAACCCATCTGTAGACCCAGCACCGTTGGCACTATAGATACAGAAACATACTAACCCATCTGTAGACCCAGCACCGTTGGCACTATAGATACAGAAACATACTAACCCATCTGTAGACCCAGCACCGTTGGCACTATAGATACAGAAACATACTAACCTATCTGTAGACCCAGCACCGTTGGCACTATAGATACAGAAACATACTAACCCATCTGTAGACCCAGCACCGTTGGCACTATAGATACAGAAACATACTAACCCATCTGTAGACCCAGCACCGTTGGCACTATAGATACAGAAACATACTAACCCATCTGTAGACCCAGCACCGTTGGCACTATAGATACAGAAACATACTAACCCATCTGTAGACCCAGCACCGTTGGCACTATAGATACAGAAACATACTAACCCATCTGTAGACAAAGCACGGTTGGCACTATAGATACAGAAACATACTAACCCATCTGTAGACCCAGCACCGTTGGCACTATAGATACAGAAACATACTAACCTATCTGTAGACAAAGCACCGTTGGCACTATAGATACAGAAACATACTAACCCATCTGTAGACCCAGCACCGTTGGCACTATAGATACAGAAACATACTAACCTATCTGTAGACAAAGCACCGTTGGCACTATAGATACAGAAACATACTAACCCATCTGTAGACAAAGCACCGTTGGCACTATAGATACAGAAACATACTAACCCATCTGTAGACAAAGCACGGTTGGCACTATAGATACAGAAACATACTAACCCATCTGTAGACCCAGCACCGTTGGCACTATAGATACAGAAACATACTAACCCATCTGTAGACCCAGCACCGTTGGCACTATAGATACAGAAACATACCGGTACTAACCCATCTGTAGACCCAGCACCGTTGGCACTATAGATACAGAAACATACTAACCCATCTGTAGACCCAGCACCGTTGGCACTATAGATATAGAAACATACTAACCCATCTGTAGACCCAGCACTGTTGGCACTATAGATACAGAAACATACTAACCCATCTGTAGACCCAGCACCGTTGGCACTATAGATATAGAAACATACTAACCCATCTGTAGACCCAGCACCGTTGGCACTATAGATACAGAAACATACCAACCCATCTGTAGACCCAGCACCGTTGGCACTATAGATATAGAAACATACTAACCCATCTGTAGACCCAGCACTGTTGGCACTATAGATACAGAAACATACTAACCCATCTGTAGACCCAGCACTGTTGGCACTATAGATACAGAAACATACTAACCCATCTGTAGACCCAGCACCGTTGGCACTATAGATACAGAAACATACCAACCCATCTGTAGACCCAGCACCGTTGGCACTATAGATATAGAAACATACTAACCCATCTGTAGACCCAGCACCGTTGGCACTATAGATACAGAAACATACTAACCCATCTGTAGACCCAGCACTGTTGGCACTATAGATACAGAAACATACTAACCCATCTGTAGACCCAGCACCGTTGGCACTATAGATACAGAAACATACTAACCCATCTGTAGACAAAGCACTGTTGGCACTATAGAACCCAGCACCGTTGGCACTATAGATACAGAAACATACTAACCCATCTGTAGACCCAGCACTGTTGGCACTATAGATACAGAAACATACTAACCCATCTGTAGACCCAGCACCGTTGGCACTATAGATATAGAAACATACTAACCCATCTGTAGACCCAGCACTGTTGGCACTATAGATACAGAAACATACTAACCCATCTGTAGACCCAGCACCGTTGGCACTATAGATACAGAAACATACTAACCCATCTGTAGACCCAGCACTGTTGGCACTATAGATACAGAAACATACTAACCCATCTGTAGACAAAGCACTGTCGGCACTATAGATATAGAAACATACTAACCCATCTGTAGACCCAGCACCGTTGGCACTATAGATACAGAAACATACTAACCCATCTGTAGACCCAGCACCGTTGGCACTATAGATACAGAAACATACTAACCCATCTGTAGACCCAGCACCGTTGGCACTATAGATACAGAAACATACTAACCCATCTGTAGACCCAGCACCGTTGGCACTATAGATACAGAAACATACTAACCTATCTGTAGACAAAGCACCGTTGGCACTATAGATACAGAAACATACTAACCCATCTGTAGACAAAGCACCGTTGGCACTATAGATACAGAAACATACTAACCCATCTGTAGACAAAGCACCGTTGGCACTATAGATACAGAAACATACTAACCCATCTGTAGACAAAGCACCGTTGGCACTATAGATACAGAAACATACTTACCCATCTGTAGACCCAGCACCGTTGGCACTATAGATACAGAAACATACTAACCCATCTGTGGACCCAGCACCGTTGGCACTATAGATACAGAAACATACTAACCCATCTGTAGACAAAGCACCGTTGGCACTATAGATACAGAAACATACTAACCCATCTGTAGACCCAGCACCGTTGGCACTATAGATACAGAAACATACTAACCCATCTGTAGACCCAGCACCGTTGGCACTATAGATACAGAAACAATCTGATCTCTTCATCATCATTGGTGTTTGTTTGACAAAATGTACAAATTTATTGGTCAGATGTACAAAGGATGGTTTCATAAATAACTCTCTTGTTGTTGTATTTAATATCTAAAATATAAAACTTAATTTCAGATTGTTCTGCAACAAACCGGCTGAGAATATTGTACAGAGTACATGTATCAACACAGAAAGGTCTTAAAGAATCATTTAAACACTACAACTGATAGTTACCACACAGACAAAAGAACATAATTCCAATGTCCCCCACTTTGCACATATTTTATCTATCCAAGGTACAAGGGCAATAACTAAAAAAAGCACTTTTTTTTGTTCTTTACAACTTTTTATTAATATCTTAGAGAAATGAAGGCTTCAGAGAAAATGCAATGTGATTTCCATTATAATCAATATTTCCAAGGGGCATAACTCATTAAAAATATTTGATCAGAACTTATTTTCGAAAGTGTCAATGATATTGCTGATATAAACCTATGATATAAGTTTCATAAAATTCTGGCATGAGTTGAACATATGAGAGCGCTAACAATGCAATTTTCCATATAATCAATATTTCCAAGGGGCATTACTCTTTTAAAAAAAATTGATCAGCACTGATTTTTGAACTTGTCAAAGACATTGATGATATAAACCTATAATATAAATTTCATAAATATCTGGCAAGAATTGTACACATTAGCGTGCTCATAGGGCAATTTTCCATATAATTAATATTTCCAAGGGGCATAACACTTTTAAAAATTATTGATCGGCACTGATTTTCGAACTCGTCGAAGAAATAGCTAACATAAACCTATGTTATAAGTTTCATAAAAATCTGTCAAGAATTAAACACATGAGAGCGCTAACGATGCAAATTTCCATACAATTAATGTTTCCAAGGGGCATAACTTTTGTAATAAAATGCTTCGCTGGGGCGCAGCTTGATACGACCGCAGAGGTCGAACCCTGAACAGTTGGGGCAAGTATGGACACAAAATTCAAGCTTGATACAGCTATGACTTTGGATTGTCATTAAATATTTGACACAGCATAGGTTTCTGACACAGGATGAATGTGGTGTAAGAACTGGAAAAAATTTAATTTACCTATTATGGTGGAATATCCATAAACTAAATTGTTTGTTAATTTCAATATATCAAAGAATATGTAGAATTCAATGTTTGATGTAATGTAATAAAGTTGAAATTTGGACCGTTTTTGTTCAATGTGGACCAATTTGGTAACATGTATAAATAATCAAAAATCTAAATACATGGGAGCCCATTTAAATACATCATAAAGGTATTAAAATAGAAAGTGACATCATAGTCATGGCTAAAAATAAACAAAAATCCTTAATCAGCAACATTTAAAGTAATATCTAATAAACTGCTTCGCTGAGTGCAGCTGGATACGCCCGCCGAGGTCCAACCCTGAACAGTTGGGGCAAAAATGGACACAATATTCAAGCTTGATACAGGTCTGAATTTGGATTGTATCAAATATTTGACATATTATAGGTTTCTGAATAAATGTAGTCAAAGAACTTGAAATTGGTTATATGAATTGAATTTACATGTATATTCAATTAAAGATTTCTTGCTGTTGTGCAATACACTGTGCTGTTGCGCAATACTTAGTAAATCTGTTGTCAGACTATAAACAATTAAAGTACAATTATTTCTCAACAGTAATAATAGTCATATTAGAAATTTATGAAAATGTAAAGGGAGCTTACATCAATAGATATAAACAATTCACCAAAGTTTCATGAGAATTGCTGACAGCATTTTTGAGTTATTGTCCGAAAACTGGAAAATCCCCCCTTTTTTAATGAATAAAACCCCATAACTCAGAAATGTAAAATGTAAAATGTATAAAATTCTAAACGGAGCTTACATCAATAGATATAAACAATTCACCAAAGTTTCATAAGAACTGCTGAAAGCATTTTTGATTTTTTGTCCGAAAACTGGAAAATCCCCCTTTTTTTATGAATAAAACCCTGTAACTTGGAAACGTAAAATCTAAAATATATAAAAATCGAAAGGGAGCTCATGTCAATAGATATAAACAATTCACCACTATTTCTTGCAAGTTGGTGAAAGCATTCTTGAGTTATTGTCCGAAAACTGGAAAATCCCCTTTTTTAATGAATTAAACCCCAGAACTCGGAAATGTAAAATCTAAAACTTATAAAAAACGAAAGGGAGCTCACGTCAATAGATATAAACAATTCACCAAAGTTTTATGCATATTGGTTAAAGCATTTTTGAGTTAATGTCCGACATGTTGACGACGGATGGACAGACGGACGGACGGACAGACGGACAGAGGTATACCATAATACGTTCCGTAAACGGGCGTATAAAAATAAAATTCCTTTGTAACCATAAAAGCCCATTTAAATACATCATAAAGATATTAAAATAGAAAATGACATCATAGTCATGGCTAAACATAGCTAAAAACCCTTAATCAGCATCATTTAACAGAAATATCTAAAAATGGAAATTACATCATAAAGGTATTAAAATAGAAAATGACATCATAGTCATGGCTAAAAATAAACAAAATCCTTAATCAGCATCAGCAACATTTTATAGTAATATCTAAAAATAAAATTCCTTTGTAACCATAAAAGCCCATTTAAATACATCATAACAGATATTAAAATAGAAAATGACATCATAGTCATGGCTAAACATAGCAAAAACCTTAATCAGCATCATTTAACAGTAATATCTAAAAATAAAAATTTCTTTGCAACCATAAAAGTAAAATAGAAAATGACATCATAATCATAGCTAAAAATAAACAAAAATTTTTTTTATTGGCAAATTTTAAATGGAGTTTATTATACTAAAACAATAAATTTGCAACCATAAACATGATAAAACCCCATTTAAACACATCATAAAAGTATTAAATAATTCAACTACATCATAAGGCTATAAAAATAGAAAATGACTTCATAGTCAAGGCTAAAGGTAAACAAAAAACCTTCATCAGCAAAATTTTATATTGGCAAATTTCCAATGAAGTTTATTACACTAAAATTGTTGGCAAATTTCCAATGCATTTATTAACAATAAAGTTATTGGCAAATTTCCAATTTGAATAATTTAAAAGCAGTGTAGATGAGATATTTAAATGAGTTTGAATTACCAACCTTACACTGCTTTTAAATAATGTTCTTTACTCAATTATTTGTCTATTAAAATGGAAACCCTTGTTTTTTAACCTTTTTTCCCCTTATTCCTTAAACATTAGAGCCATAACCCCCCCCCCCCCCCCCCCCCCCCAAGCCAATTATTACTTTCCAATGTAACTTAAATTTCCAATATACATAATTTTAAATTTCAATTCCTCATGATATATAACCGTATCATTATTATTTTCTTTCATATATAAATCTGAAACAACCATCTTTAAATGGAAAATTTTAAAGAAAAAAAAAGGAAAAAAAAAAAATCCTACCTCCCACACATTTTTTCAACCCCCTTTTGATTCATCATCCCCCACCTCAATCACAACCTTCAATTTGTGGTATGGTACATTGCAATACAATTTCACAGAGATCCATACACTTGAACACAAGTTTTTGTTGCAAACTAAAAAAATCCTTATTTTTGACCAATATTTGGCCCCTTATTCATAAATGTTTGAGCAATTAACCCCAAAACTCAATTCCTACTTTCTCTTCGTGATAAAAAATAACTAACTTAAAATGTAAATTTTAAACAAAGAAAAAAGGAAAAAAAAAAATTACCCCTTTTTTGACCCCCGCCCCCCCTTATGATTCATCACCCCCACCCCCCTTTCCCCCCAAACCAAGCTCAATAACAGCCTTGCTTTTGTGGTATGGTACCTTGTAATACAATTTTAGAGAGATCCATACACTTGAACACAAGTTATTGTCTAGAAACTAAAAAATGCTTATTTTAAACCCCTTTTTAGGCCCCTTATTACTAAACGTTTTGGGCAATTACCACAACACTCAATTCCAGCTTTCCCTTTGTGAAATGGAACCTTGTAGTAAAATTTCAGAAAGATCCATACACTTACACACAAGTTATTGTCATGAAACTAGAAAAATGCTTGTTTTTTGCCCCCTTTTGGCCCCTTATTCCTAAAATTTTGAGGCAATTAACCCCAAAATCAATCCCAGCATTGACCCTTTGTGATATGGAATCTTGTGGTACAATGTCAAAGAGATCCATATGCTAACACACAAGTTATGTCAGGAAGTTACAAAAATGCTTATTTTCGGCCCCTTTTTGGCCCCTAATTCCTTAACTGTTGGTACCATAACCCCCAAAATCAATCCCCACCTTCCTATTGTGGTATTGAACCTTATGGTAAAATTTCATAGAGATCCATTCACTTAAACTAAAGTTAGAGTGCGAAAACCATTGTGTATTCGGACGACGGTGCCGGACGACGACGACGACGCCAACGTCATACCAATATACGACCTCAAAAATTTTTTGCGGTCGTATAAAAATGATTGATTTGCACTGACTTTCGAATGTGTCCAAGACATTGCTAATATTAACCTATGATATAAGTTTAATAAATATCTGGCAAGAATTGAACAAATGAGAGCGCTAACCATGCAATTTTCCATATAATTAATGTATCCAAGGGGCATAACTCTTTAAAAATAATTGAATGGCACTGATTTTCGAACTCATCCAAGACATTGCTGATATAAACCTATGATATAAGTTTCATAAAAATCTGGCAAGAATTGTTTACGTGAGAGCGCTCAAAAGACAGGCCAGACAGACGAACAGAAGGTATTTCTATGTCCCCTGTAACGCATTGCGCGGGTACAAAAAATGTTTAAGAAATATTATGAATGTAAATTGCAGAGAGAGGTCACACTGACATGCAGCCCTAAAAGAAACATTCCAAGAGTTTTGCTGAGAGCCACTTCACAGAGAGCTCAAAAAGATACATTCTGAAAGTATTGCTAAGAGTATTTTCAGAGCACTAAAAAATAATCTTATAATATTGCCAAGAGTAGTCACACATTAGACAGCTCTAAAAGCAATATTTTGAGAGTTTTGGAGAGAGCAGTCACACAGAGAGCTCTAAAAGACACATTCTGAGTGTATTGGGAAGAGTAGTTTCACAGACAGCTCTAAAAAAATATTCTTAGAATAAAGCCAAGAGTAGTCACATCTAAAAGCTGAAAAAATAAATGTTTATATTTACCATGAGTACATGTTGATCACCATAACTCAAAGCTAACACAAGTCCTCTATCAAATACACAGACATCAATGACAGAGAACGCATCAAATGATGGCAGAGGTTTCTTATCTTTCTTTACTTGTTTCTTCCTGCCTTTTTTATCAGTCTGCTTTTTGTCCTTTTGTTTTTTCTGGAGGTTATATTTAATATACTGCTCTAAGTTACCAGAAGATGTTAGGTCTCCAGTCTGTAAACATATAAAACAATGAGCAAACTGGCTGATTTCGGAGTTCTTGACAAGGACCCAGAATAACAAACAGTATTGAAAAATTCAAGGCAACTTCATACAACTACTACTCTCTGAAGACCTCGCTGATATAAATACATTTGATAAAAACTTCATATAAGTTTGAGAGTGCTGACAAGCAAAGTTCGATATATAATTTACATTTCAAAGGGACATAATTCCTGTAAAAATAGTTGATAGGCAATTGGAACTCTTCCAAAATATAACTGATATGAATTTCATAAAATCTGACAAGAAATGTAGGCTTGAGAGCTCTTACCATGCATGTAAGTTCCTATAGAATTTACATTTCCAAGGGCATCACTCCGGTTAAAATAACTGATCAGGGTTGCCTTTCAAACTCATCAGACATTGCTGATATAAACCAGTTAACCTTCATATAAATTTCATATCAATCCTACAAGAAATGAGTGCCTCAGGGCCTTCAATGCAATTTTTAATCATTTATATTTCTAAGGGCATAACTCCTTAAAAAACAGTTGATCGGCACTGATTTTTTAACTCATCTGAGACATTCTGATATAAATCTTTGATACAAATTTCATCAAAATCTTGCAAGAATTGCAGACTAATGAACACGTACAAGACTGGACGAACAGACTGGTATTACTATATCTCCCTTCTCTTAGAATGGGAAGAAATTAAGAAATCCTTATTCAATTTCAATTTATGGGCTGAAACAAATTAGTGATTGTTAAGTAAATATATAAACTGTTAACACAGAGATGTGTCTCGCCTTTTTGTAATTTTGATAATGCAAATGTTGAAATTAAAATAGCAATACTTTAACATGTAAGTTATGCAAATATTCAAAGTCAATGAACAATGACTGAATGTATATGTCTAAACAGTCTCCATGGAAATGAGATACCATTGACTTATCATTAGTTGTTCCCTTTAAACAAACCTAAACACAAACATTAACTTGTAAACCATGTAAAAGTTTCAAAGTCAACAAACCATGATGAGGGGGTGGGTCTATATAATCTCCATGGAAACAAGACTTGCAAATGCCAATACTTATGCATGCAAAATATCATTGACTTAACATTAGTGGTTTATCTTAAACTGATCTAATCACAAACTAATGCATGTAAACTAAGTAAAAGTTTCAAAGTCAATAGACCATGACTGAGGGGAGGGGACATATATTCTCCATGGGAATGAAATGTGCTAATGCTTATACAGCTGCATACCAATTAACAATGGCCTACCACTAATGGTTCTCTTTAAACTGACCTAATCACAAACTAATACATGTAAACAAAGCAAAATTTTCATGACTGAGAGAGAGGGGGGGGGGGGGCAAATTATCTCCATGGAAATGAGATATGCCAATGCTTATACAACTGCATACCAAATATCATTGACCTACCACTAGTGGTTCCCCATAAACTGACCTAATCACAAAGGAGTAGGGGCAATAAGACCCTTATTTAGCCCAAATATTACTGCAAATTTAAAAGCTGTCATACATATTCTTAAATTTGTACAAACTAGACTAAGGTACAAGGTATTCAGAAAATAAAAACCAGTTTCACATTGAACGAGTTACCATGGCAACAAACCATGACTAAATTTGCATATTTTGTAAAATTTCTTGATTTTCCTTGTTTTTCATCAAATTTTAAGTATAATTTAGATTGGAAAAGTATGTGCGCACCCAAGAAACAACTTTATATTTGGTGAGATTATGTCAATAGTTATAATTTAACTTCTCATAAATTATTTTTATGTTTCTTGGCTGCGCACGATGTTTCCACAATGGAAATAACGATGGAAAACTGCATAAATTCTGTATTTTTCATCGTTTTTGTGAAAACGGTATATATTAGGACGTAATTGTGACGTCATCAGATAATAAAATGCTCCGCTGGGGCGCAGCTTGATACGACCGCAGAGGTCGAACCCTGAACAGTTGGGGCAAGTATGGACACAACATTCAAGCTTGATACAGCACTGAATTTGGATTGTAATTAAATATTTGAAACAGCATAGGTTTCTCACACAGAATGAAAGTAGTCTAAGAACTTAAAATTTTTTAATTTACCTATTCAAACCATATCATTATTATTTGCTTTTATATATAAATCAGAAATAACCAATTTAAAATGGAAAATTTTAAAGAAAAAAAAGGAAAAAAAAATCCCCCCCCCCCAAATTTTTTGAAACCCCCTTATGATTCATCACCCCCAAACTCAATCCCAGCCTTCCCTTTGTGGTATGGTACCTTGCAGTACAATTTCAGAGAGATCCATACACTTGAACACAAGTTATTGTCTGGAAACTAGAAAAATGCTTGGGTTTTTTGCACCTTTTTGGCCCCAAATTGCTAAAAGTTTAGGGCAATTACCCCCAAACTCAAACCAAGCTTTCCCTTTGTGATATGGAACCTTGCAGTACAATGTCATAAAGATCCATACACTTACACACAAGTTATTGTCCTGAAACTAGAAAAATGCTTGTTTTTTTGCCCCTTTATGGCCCCTAATTCCTAACATTTTGAGACAATTACCCCCAAAAACAATCCCAGCCTTCCCTTTGTGGTATGGTACCTTGCAGTACAATTTCAGAGAGATCCATACACTTGAACACAAGTTATTGTCTGGAAACTAGAAAAATGCTTATTTTTGGCCCCTTATTCCTAAACGTTTTGGGCAAGTACCCCCAAACTCAATTCCAGCTTTCCCTTTGTGATATGGAACCTTGTAGTACAATTTCATAAATATCCATACACTTACACACAAGTTATTGTCATGAAACTAGAAAAATGCTTGTTTTTTGCCCCCTTATTCCTAAAATTTGGAGGCAATTACCCCCAAAATCAATCCCAGCATTCAAACCCTCAATCAGCATCATTTAACAGTAATATCTAAAAATGGAAATTACATAATAAAGGTATTAAAATAGAAAATGACATCATAGTCATGGCTAAAAATAAACAAAATCCTTAATCAGCAACATTTTACAGTAATATCTAAAATTAAATTCTTTGTTACCATAAAAGCCCATTTAAATACATCATGACAGATATTAAAATAGAAAATGACATCATAGTCATGGCTAAACATAGCAAAAACCTTAATCAGCATCATTTAACAGTAATATCTAAAAATAAAAATTTCTTTGCAACCATAAAAGTAAAATAGAAAATGACATCATAATCATAGCTAAAAATAAACAAAATTTTTTTTTATTACCAAATTTTAAATGGAGTTTATTAAACTAAAACAATAAATTTGCAACCATAAAACCCCATTTAAACACATCATAAAAGTATTAAATAATTCAGCTACATCATAAGGCTATAAAAATAGAAAATGACTTCATAGTCAAGGCTAAAGGTAAACAAAAAACCTTCATCAGCAAAATTTTATATTGGCAAATTTCCAATGAAGTTTATTATACTAAAATTGTTGGCAAATTTCCAATGCATTTATTAACAATAAAGTTATTGGCAAATTTCCAATTTACATAATTTAAAAGCAGTGTAAGTGAGATATTTAAATGAGTTTGAATTACCAACCTTACACTGCTTTTAAATAATGTTTTGTACTTATTTGTCTATTAACCTGGAAACCCTTGTTTTTTCACCTTTTTTCCCCTTATTATTTAAAGGTTTGAGCCATAACCCTACCCCAAAGCCAATTCTTAAATTCCAATGTAACCTAAATTTACAATATACATAACTTCAATTTAAGTTTTTGATAAAATCAAACCACATCATTATTATTTGCTTTTATATCTAAATCAGAAATAATTAACCAACTTTAAGTGGAAAATTTTCACACATCACGCCCCCCCAAACTCAATCCCAGCCTTCAGTTTGTGGTATGGTACCTTGCAGTACAATTTCACAGAGATCCAATTACTTAAACACAATTAATTGTTGGAAACTAAAAAAAAATGCTTATTTTTAACCCCTTTTTTAGCCCCTTATTCCTAAACATTTGAGCAATTATCCCCCAAACTCAATTCCAACTTTCTCTTTGTGATCAGAATTAACCAACTTAAAATGGAAAATTTTAAAGAAAAAAAAAAGGAAAAAAAATCCCCCCCCCCCCCCCAAAATTTTTTGACCCACTTCCCTTTGTGGTATGGTACCTTTAAGTACAATTTCAGAGAAATCCATACACTTGAACACAAGTTAATGTCTGGAAACTAAAAAAATACTTATTTTTGCCCCCTTTTTTGGCCACTTATTAATAAATGTTTTGGGCAAACATTTTACAATAATATTTAAAACTGAAATTAATTTGTAACCTTAAAATTAAATAGAAAATGACATCATAGTCATTGCTAAAAATAAACAAACTATTGGTAAATTTCCAATGGAGTTTATTATATTAAAACAATAAATTTGCAACCATAAAAGCGCATTAAAATACATCATAAAAGTATTAAAAAAAATTTAACTACATCATAAGGCTATTAAAATAGAAAATGACATCATAGTCAGACTAAAGGTAAACAAAAAACCTTCATCAGCAAAATTTTATATTGGCAAATTTCCAATGAAGTTTATTATACTAAAATAATTGGCAACTTTCCAATTTACATAATACAAACATAGTGCAGGTGAGATATTTAAATGAGTTTGAATTACCAACCTTACACTGCTTTTAAATAATGTTCTTTACTCAATTATTTGTCTATTAAAATGGAAACCCTAGTTTTTTAACCTTTTTTCCCCTTATTCCTTAAACGAAAAAAAATAATTACCCCTTTTTTGACCCCCCCCCCTATGATTCATCACCCCCCCCTTCCCCCCCAAACCAAGCTCAATAACAGCCTTGCCTTTGTGGTATGGTACCTTGTAATACAATTTTAGAGAGATCCATACACTTGAACACAAGTTATTGTCTAGAAACTAAAAAATGCTTATTTTTCACCCCTTTTTAGGCCCCTTATTACTAAACGTTTTGGGCAATTACCACAAAACTCAATTCCAGCTTTCCCTTTGCGAAATGGAACCTTGCAGTAAAATTTCAGAAAGATCCATACACTTACACACAAGTTATTGTCATGAAACTAGAAAAATGCTTGTTTTTTGCCCCCTTTTGGCCCCTTATTCCTAAAATTTCGAGGAAATTAACCCCAAAATCAATCCCATCATCGACCCTTTGTGATATGGAATCTTGTAGTACAATGTCAAAGAGATCCATACAATAACACACAAGTTATGTCTGGAAGTTACAAAAATGCTTATTTTCGGCCCCTTTTTGGCCCCTAATTATTTAACTGTTGGTACCATAACCCCCAAAATCAATCCCCACCTTCCTATTGTGGTATTGAACCTTATGGTAAAATTTCATAGAGATCCATTCACTTAAACTAAAGTTAGAGTGCGAAAACCATTGTGTATTCGGACGACGACGCCGGACGACGACGACGACGACGACGACGACGACGACGACGACAACGTCATACCAATATACGACCACAAAATTTTTTTGCGGTCGTATAAAAATCTAAACACATGTTTAGATTCAGCATATCAAAGTACCCCAAGAATTCAATTTTTGTTAAAATCAAACTAAGTTTAATTTTGGACCCTTTGGACCTTAATGTAGACCAATTTAAAAAACGGGACCCAAAATTAAAAATCTAAAAACACGGTTAGATTTGGCATATCAAAGAACCCCAATAATTCAATTTTTGATGAAATCAAACAAAGTTTAATTTTGGATCCTTTTGACCTCAATATGAACCAATTTGATAGCGGGCCCACAAATCTAAAATCTAAATACATGGTAAGATTCAGCATATCAAAGAACCCCATATATTCAATTTTTGTTGAAATCAAACAAAGTTTAATTTTGGACCCCAATTTGGACCAACTTGAAAACTGGGCCAAAAATCTAAAATCTAAAAACATGTTTAGATTCAGCATATCAAAGAACCCCATATATTCAATTTTTGTTGAAATCAAACAAAGTTTAATTTTGGACCCCAACTTGGACCAACTTGAAAACTGGTCCCATAATCAAAAATCTAAATACATGTTTAGATTCAGCATATCAAAGAACCCCAAAAATTCAATTTTTGTTAAAATCAAACTAAGTTTAATTTTGGACCCTTTGGACCTTAATGTAGACCAATTTAAAAAACGGGACCCAAAATTAAAAATCTAAATACACAGTTAGATTTGGCATATCAAAGAACCCCAATAATTAAATTTTTGATGAAATCAAACAAAGTTTAATTTTAGACCCTTTTGACCTCAATATGAACCAATTTGATAGCGGGCCCACAAATCTAAAATCTAAATACATGGTAAGATTCAGCATATCAAAGAACCCCATATATTCAATTTTTGTTGAAATCAAACAAAGTTTAATTTTGGACCCCAATTTGGACCAACTTGAAAACTGGGCCAAAAATCTAAAATCTAAATACATGTTTAGATTCAGCATATCAAAGAACCCCATATATTCAATTTTTGTTGAAATCAAACAAAGTTTAATTTTGGACCCCAACTTGGACCAACTTGAAAACTGGGCCCATAATCAAAAATCTAAACACATGTTTAGATTCAGCATATCAAAGAACCCCAAGAATTCAATTTTTGTTAAAATCAAACTAAGTTTAATTTTGGACCCTTTGGACCTTAATGTAGACCAATTTAAAAACGGGACCCAAAATTAAAAATCTAAATACACGGTTAGATTCGGCATATCAAAGAACCCCAATAATTCAATTTTTGATGAAATCAAACAAAGTTTAATTTTGGACCCTTTTGACCTCAATATGAACCAATTTGATAGCGGGTCCACAAATAAAAAATCTAAATACATGGTTAGATTCAGCATATCAAAGAACCCCAAGAATTCAATTTTTGATGAAATCAAACAAAGTTTAATTTTGGACCCTTTTGACCTCAATGTGGACAAAGTTGATAACGGGGCCCAAAAATCAAAAATCTAAATACATGGTTAGATTCAGCATATCAAAGAACCCCAATAATTCAATTTTTGATGAAATCAAACAAAGTTTAATTTTGGACCCTTTTGACCTCAATATGAACCAATTTGATAGCGGGTCCACAAATAAAAAATCTAAATACATGGTTAGATTCAGCATATCAAAGAACCCCAAGAATTCAATTTTTGATGAAATCAAACAAAGTTTAATTTTGGACCCTTTTGACCTCAATGTGGACAAAGTTGATAACAGGGCCCAAAAATAAAAAATCTAAATACATGGTTAGATTCAGCATATCAAAGAACCCCATATATTCAATTTTTGTTGAAATCAAACAAAGTTTAATTTTGGACCCCGATTTGGACCAACTTGAAAACTGGGCCCATAATCAAAAATCTAAATACATGTTTAGATTCAGCAAATCAAAGAACCCTAAAAATTCAATTTTTGTTAAAATCAAACTAAGTTTAATTTTGGACCCTTTTGACCTTAATGTAGACCAATTTGAAAACGGAACCAAAAATTAAGAATCTAAATACACGGTTAGATTCGGCATATCAAAGAACCCCAATAATTCAATTTTTGATGAAATCAAACAAAGTTAAATTTTGGACCCTTTGGACCTCAATGTGGACCAATTTAAAAACGGGGCCCAAAATCCAAAAACTTAATACACGGTTAGATTCAGCATATCAAAGAACCCCAAGAATTCAAGAATAAAACCCCATTGAAATTGATCAAGAAATAAGCAATTTATACGAAGTAGCTTCTTTTGCACAATACTGTGCAATTGAATATTTCTTGCTATTGTGCAATACTGTACAATTGACAATTTCTTGCTATTGCGCAATATTGTGCTATTGGATATTTCTTGCTATTGCGCAATACTGTGCAATTGAAGATTTCTTGCTATTGCGCAATACTGTGCAATTGAAGATTTCTTGCAATTGTGCAATACTGTGCAATTGAAAATTTCTTGCTATTGCACAATACTTATTATATAATAATTTACACATCCTGTTTGGTGTGTATCTCCTACCATATCATTATTATTTGCTTTTAAATATTAATCAGAAATAACCAACTTAAAATGGAAAATTTTAAAAGAAAAAAAAAAGGAAAAAAAGAAAAAAAAAGAATCCCCCCCCAAATTTTTTGAACCCCCTTATGATTCATCACCCCCAAACTCAATCCCAGCCTTCCCTTTGTGGTATGGTACCTTGCAGTACAATTTCAGAGAGATCCATACACTTGAACACAAGTTATTGTCTGGAAACTAGAAAAATGCTTATTTTTGGCCCCCAATTCCTAAACGTTTCGGGCAATTACCTCCAAACTCAATTCCAGCTTTCCCTTTGTGCTATTGAACCTTGTAGTACAATTTCAGATATATCCAAACACTTACACACAAGTTATTGTCATGAAACTAGAAAAATGCTTGTTTTTTGCCCCTTTTTTGGCCCCTAATTCCTAAAATTTTGAGGCAATTACCCCCAAAATCAATTACAGCCTTCCCTTTGTGATATGGAACCTTGTGGTACAATGTCAGAGAGATCCATACACTTACACACAAGTTATTGTCTGGAAGTTACAAAAATGCTTATTTTTGGCCCCTTTTTGGCCCCTAATTCCTTAACTGTTGGTACCATAACCCCCAAAATCAATCCCAACCTTCCTTTCGTGGTATTGAACCTTATGGTAAAATTTCATGGAGATCCATTCACTTAAACTAAAGTTAGAGTGCGAAAACCAATGTGTCTTCGGACGACGCCGGACGACGCCAGACGACGACGACGACGACGACGACGACGACGCCAACGTCATACCAATATACGACCAAAAAATTTTCAATTTTTGCGGTCGTATAAAAAGCTTTATGTTTTTCATTTATGTTGCTTGACCCTATGCAATTTTAAACATTATGTGCCAATTCAAAATAGCTGTCAAACATTTCATTTTCTTGGGCCAAAACCGGGCCTTAATGCCCCTACTCCTTTATACTTGTAAACTAAGCAAAAGTTTCAAAGTCAATAGACCATGATTGAGGGGGCAGGACCAAACAATCTCCATGGAAATGAGATATGCCAATGCTAATACAACTGCATACCAAATATCATTGACCTACCACTAGATGTTTCACCATAAACTAGACCTAATCACAAACTAATACATTGTTGACGCCGCCGCCGCTGCTGACACCAGAACAGCATACACATGTCTCGCTTTTTGACAGGGTAAAAATCAACGAAAATCATATTACGGCACTATAAACAACTGTCATACAAGAGGGAGGATTAGCTAGCTATAAAACCAGGTTAAACCTACAATTTTCTTAGGAAAATGCCTGTACCAAGTCAGGAATATGGCAGTTGTTTTTCACTTGTTCCGTCGATTGATAGCATTTGATTTTGTCAGTTTTTATGGACTTCTCCTTTTTGAATTTGCCTTGGAATTGGGTATTTTTGTTATACTTTTTAGCTCACCGAGGCCTGAAGGGCCCCATGTGAGCTTATTCCATCACTTGGCGTCTGTCGTCGTCTGTCGTCGTCGTTGTCTGTCGTCGTAAACTATTTCAAGAATCTTCTACTCTGAAACTACTGGGCCAAATACCTTCAAACTTTAACTGAATATTTCTTAGTGTATCTAGTTAATAAATTGTATCCGAAGTTTTGATCCATCAACAAACATGGCCGCCATGGCTAAAATAGAACATAGGGGTAAAATGCAGTTGTTGGCTTATATCTCAAAAACTAAAGCATTTAGAGCAAATCTGACCGGGGTAAAAATGTTCAATAGGTCAAGATCTATCAGCCCTGAAATTTTCAGACGAATCAAAACAACCCATTGTTGGGTTGCTGCCACTAAATTGGTTATTTTAAGGAAATTTGCAGTTTTTGGTTATTATCTTGAATATTATTGAAGATAAAGATAAACTGTAAGCAGCAAAAAAGTTTATATGACTAAAATTGTCAATTGACCCTTTAAGGAGTTATTGCCCTTTAAGGACAATTTTACACAATTTGTTCATCATGTTTGCTAACATTTAAAAATCTTCTCCTCTGAAACTACTGGGCCTAATACATACATGTGATTCTTCCGGCGGGAGTCAAAATCTCCCGCTTTTCAGACCCTCTTCCGTCCCTCCCGTTAAAATTTGAAATCTTCCGCTTTTTGAAAATGTCAACCTCGTAAAATTTTCATTAGACATTTTTGTTTACAAAATCGATACGGACAGAGAAAAAGTCCGAGAAACTCGAAATTGATATGGGAAAAGTCCGAAAAAACGGAAGTTTCCTGCAATGGATTTTGTGTCAAAAATTAAATAGGCGAAATTAGCCTGAGGTGTTTAGGATTAAACTGTATATACAACAATAAATAAAAGATAATAGGCAATTACCTAGTGATCAACTAGCTAGTTTAAGACACAAGCCAGGTTGATTAAAAGTGAAATACTGACAAAGGATTAAATTGTACAAGTTGTATAAACAACGATTTAATTTGATGCTGTTGAAACTTGAAAACATGGAACATTTACTGAACCTCAAAGACAAATGAAATCAACTCAAATATGATATTTATGGCTTGTTTTCTATCCAAGCCAATGGAATACCTATATAAGTACTGTTGTCTTGGACTATTCTAAAATTTTAGAATTTGACAAAATGCAAACCGTATTTTTATATCACCAAATACCCCAGCAGCAAATAAAAGAAGACCAAGTATCTAGCCAAATTCAACTCTGCCTGGAGATCTGATTTCAAATGATGCAGATCCAGTACCAAGGGTCAAGACCATGCTTACTACACTTCATGCAAAGCTGACTGTGGTGGCCCTAATGATTTGACCAAACTTATGGGGACAGCTACCCACCAGCAAGCCTACAACACTTTCAATTTAACACCTTCTGTTACAAGCATGTTCAGTAGTGGTACCAAAGTTGACAATGTAGCTATATCAGGGGTACTTTCTGCCAACTATGTATGATGGCTGATCGCTTTATCTTGAATTATATATAATGAATAAATATTTGAAAACCCCTTATCTTCTATTTTTATCAAGTAAAAATGGATATGGAGTTGTTGAAAGGTATCGAATTATTGTTCTTTTAACAAACAAAAAAAAAGAAGATATGCAGTTTAAACACACAAAAAAACCATTGCGTACGTCAATAAATAGGTCGATAAAAAATCTCCAGTTATGAAGCCCAAACTCCAGCTGAAAATTTCCAAATCTCCAGTTGTGGCTTGACAACTCTGTCACATGTCTGCTAATACTTCTAAACTTTAACTGAATGTTCCTTAGGGTAGCTGGTTTATAAATTGTATCAGAAGTTTTGATCCATTAACAAACATGGCTGCCATGGCTAAAAATAGAACATAGGGGTTAAATGCAGTTTTTGGCTTTTATCTCAAAACTATAGCAGTTAGAGCAAAAGTGACATGGAGTTAAAGTGATGAATAAGTCAAGATCTATTTGCTATGAAATTTTCAGATCAATTGGACCACCCAATGTAGGGAAACTGTCCGAAATAGTTTATTTTTATGAAATTTTACTGTTTTTGGTTATTATCTTTAATATTATAATAGATAGTGAGAAAGTGTAAATAGCAAAAATGTTCAGCTCATTAAGATCTACAAATAAGTAAAATGATCAAAATAGTCAATTGACTCCTTAAGGAGTTATTGCCCTTGAAACGTTTATTTTTTACATTTTTTTGTGCAAGTCTTCTCTGAAACTACTGGGCCAAATACTTCCAAACTTTAACTGAATGCTCCTTAGGGTATCTAGTTTATAAATTGTATCCGAAGTTTTGATCTGTCAACAAACATGGCCACCATGGCTAAAAATAGAACATAGGGGACAAAAACTACAGCAGTTAGATCAAAAGTGAAAGAGAATTAAAGTGATAAATGGGTTATGATCTTTCTGTTATGAAATTTTCAGACGAGTTCAACAACACATTGTTGGGTTACTGTTGGAAATAGTTTATTTTTATTAAATTTTACTGTTTTTGGTTACTTTCTTTAATATTATAATAGATGGAGAGAAAGTATAAATGATAATAAATGTTCAGCTAAGTAAGATCTACAAATAAGTCAACATGATCAAAATAGTCAATTGACCCCTTGAGGAGTTATTGACCTTTTAAAAAACTTTTTTTTTAACATTTTTTGTGAAAGTCCCATTACTTTTTCAAAAATCTTCTTCTCTGAAACTACTTTGCCAAATACTTAAAAACTTTAATTGAATGTTCCTTAGGGTATCTAGTTTATAGATTGTATTCAGGGATTTGATCCATTCAAAAACATGCGGCAGTTTCTAAAAATAGAACATAGGGGTCAAATGAAGTTTTTGGCTTTCATCTCAAAAACTAAAGCAGTAAGAGCAAAACTGACATAGATGAAAGTGTTAAACAGGTTTAGATCTACCTGTCAAGTATTCTTCAGACCAATAGGACAACTTATTGTTGGGTTACTGTCCAGAAAAAGTTAATTTTTAGGAAATTTTACAGTTTTGGGCTATGTATTATCTTTAATATTATTATAGAAAGAGAGAAAGTGTAAATGACAAAATTGTTCAGCAAAGTAAGATCTACAAATAAGTCAAATGCCTGAAACTGAAATTACAGCCAGGTGAGCGATATCAGGCTCTCATGAGCCCCTTTTTTATTGAACAGATTCTTACCAGAGGATGAAAAGTTGGTTCAGTAAACGACCATCCTTTGTTGATAAATTTTCCCATTGCTCTCAGTATCTCAGCTTTCAGCTCCTTATTCATACTGGTGAACTTTTTTATCTTGGATTGTGTATTCTGTAACAGTAAACACAAGTCAGCCAGTGGAAATAACCAATAATTTATTATCTTCATAATTCTATTGTCATATAACAAATGTACATAATTCTATGGTAATATAGAATATGTTCATAATTCTATGGTCAAATCATGGTATCATAACATATGTACATAATTCTATGGTAATCTAACATATGTACATAATTCTATGGCGATTTAACATATGTACATAATTATATGGCGATTTAACATATGTACATAATTCTATGGTTATTTGGTTAACATATGTTCATAAATCTATGTTAATCATGTTAATATAGCACATGTTCAAGATTCTATGGTTATTTAACATATGTACATATTTATCCAGCAGTCTACCTTTCTACTATACAGGTGTACATATAACACAAAGAGATATACAAATAGTATCCTACTTCTGTAGAGAGTGAGCAGTTATATCTAAATTATTGTTAGCATTACAGTTCAATTTGGGGTCCTCATAGAATCTGTGTTTAAGTGGTATCAATTTAATTAAAAAAATAATCAACTTTTGGGAAGTAAGAAATAAGTTTAAGTGTAATTGCTAAATTGCAGGATAAAAAAAATATTAAATTTATTTGTACTCCCTACAAAACAGGAGAAAAGCATGTAAGCCTTGCTTTTCTCTCTGTTTCTTAAGCTCCTACAATATTTTCCTACAATGTACAAATATTGTATACATCTATGGAATGTTTGGGAAGCCTCAAATCACAGGCAAACAAGAAGGAACATGGAATGTTCTGCAAATTATATCCCACTCATTATTATACATTTAGGAAAAATTCAATGTTTAATGGGTATAATCAAAATTTCCACTGTCATAAAAAGGAATTGACTTCGGGTAGGTTTGAAAATAGTTTACATTGTACAACTCAAAATTATAAAGTTTCAAATAAAAATACATAAACTTAACATTATCAAGATCCATGAAAATAACAAAAAGGTAACCATGAATATGCACATCTTTAAATAATTCCATTCACCAAACATACTTGACCTATTGCTTTTAGTACCTGAGAAATGGGCAAGACAACAAACCTTAACATTCATTACTGTGACTTGACTGTAAGTGTTGCTCTCCACCTATTGCAACTTATTCAAAATTCTGACCAAATTGCAATTTGTTTTATAAAACCAAACTGTTCAACTGGTCAGAAATTTGAACAAACTGCTGTAGAAAACCACAGTCAAGTCGTGAAACTGCAAGGTGATAAAATAAAGCATACTTACAATCCTATAAGATTTTAAATCCACTTCAATGTTATTATGAAAAATTAGTCTAACAGTTTGTATAGAAATTTTATTGTTATTGTCATGCTACAGGTGATAGTTAGTAATTTTGAATTGCTATAAAAATGTCCAAACTAAGTTTTCATACAATTTTTCTTTCGAAAAGTCTTCTATATTCATAAGAATCAGACATCATTTGAATTAAAACATTTTATATTCAGTAAAATATGTGTGAAATTACAATACGTTGTTAGGAAGTTTCCATGGTAGATAATCAGTTTATCTTTCGAAAAGTCTTCTATATTCAAAAGAATAATGTTTTAGGTTATCTCCCATGGAAACTTATTAACAACGTATCAATTGCTTTTGATATCTGAACAAGAGCAATTCCAGGTCTTGCATGCAATTGATTGAGGTAACATGTATACTGAATCATAATTTATCATTTTCTTTCTTTGAATTCAAGAAAACTTTGACGACAAAGTTGCGTAGTACATGTACAATGAGTGTTGTAAAATTTCAAACTATCCGAAACAGGAAATGGTTGCACAGCATAATATGATGTGATGAAAAATAACCTGCAATAAAATGCTTCGCTGGGGCGCAGCTTGATACGACCGCAGAGGTCGAACCCTGAACAGTTGGGGCAAGTATGGACACAAAATTCAAGCTTGATACAGCTATGACTTTGGATTGTCATTAAATATTTGACACAGCATAGGTTTCTGACACAGGATGAATGTGGTGTAAGAACTGGAAAAAATTTAATTTACCTATTATGGTGGAATATCCATAAACTAAATTGTTTGTTAATTTCAATATATCAAAGAATATGTAGAATTCAATGTTTGATGTAATGTAATAAAGTTGAAATTTGGACCGTTTTTGTTCAATGTGGACCAATTTGGTAACATGTATAAATAATCAAAAATCTAAATACATGGGAGCCCATTTAAATACATCATAAAGGTATTAAAATAGAAAGTGACATCATAGTCATGGCTAAAAATAAACAAAAATCCTTAATCAGCAACATTTAAAGTAATATCTAAAAATAAAATTCCTTTGTAACCATAAAAGCCCATTTAAATACATCATAAAGATATTAAAATAGAAAATGACATCATAGTCATGGCTAAACATAGCAAAAACCTTAATCAGCATCATTTAACAGTAATATCTAAAAATAAAAATTTCTTTGCAACCATAAAAGTAAAATAGAAAATGACATCATAATCATAGCTAAAAATAAACAAAAATTTTTTTTATTGGCAAATTTTAAATGGAGTTTATTATACTAAAACAATAAATTTGCAACCATAAACATGATAAAACCCCATTTAAACACATCATAAAAGTATTAAATAATTCATCTACATCATAAGCTATAAAAATAGAAAATGACTTCATAGTCAAGGCTAAAGGTAAACAAATAACCTTCATCAGCAAAATTTTATATTGGCAAATTTCCAATGAAGTTTATTACACTAAAATTGTTGGCAAATTTCCAATGCATTTATTAACAATAAAGTTATTGGCAAATTTCCAATTTACATAATTTAAAAGCAGTGTAGATGAGATATTTAAATGAGTTTGAATTACCAACCTTACACTGCTTTTAAATAATGTTCTTTACTCAATTATTTGTCTATTAAAATGGAAACCCTTGTTTTTTAACCTTTTTTCCCCTTATTCCTTAAACATTAGAGCCATAACCCCCCCCCCCCCCAAAGCCAATTATTACTTTCCAATGTAACTTAAATTTCCAATATACATAATTTTAAATTTCAATTCCTCATGATATATAACCGTATCATTATTATTTTCTTTCATATATAAATCTGAAACAACCATCTTTAAATGGAAAATTTTAAAGAAAAAAAAAGAAAAAAAAAAAATCCTTCCTCCCACACATTTTTCAACCCCCTTTTGATTCATCATCCCCCACCTCAATCACAACCTTCAATTTGTGGTATGGTACATTGCAATACAATTTCACAGAGATCCATACACTTGAACACAAGTTTTTGTTGCAAACTAAAAAAATCCTTATTTTTGACCAATATTTGGCCCCTTATTCATAAATGTTTGAGCAATTAACCCCAAAACTCAATTCCTACTTTCTCTTCGTGATAAAAAATAACTAACTTAAAATGTAAATTTTAAACAAAAAAAAAAGGAAAAAAAAAAATTACCCCTTTTTTGACCCCCGCCCCCCTTATGATTCATCACCCCCACCCCCCTTTCCCCCCAAACCAAGCTCAATAACAGCCTTGCCTTTGTGGTATGGTACCTTGTAATACAATTTTAGAGAGATCCATACACTTGAACACAAGTTATTGTCTAGAAACTAAAAAATGCTTATTTTAAACCCCTTTTTAGGCCCCTTATTACTAAACGTTTTGGGCAATTACCACAACACTCAATTCCAGCTTTCCCTTTGTGAAATGGAACCTTGTAGTAAAATTTCAGAAAGATCCATACACTTACACACAAGTTATTGTCATGAAACTAGAAAAATGCTTGTTTTTTGCCCCCTTTTGGCCCCTTATTCCTAAAATTTTGAGGCAATTAACCCCAAAATCAATCCCAGCATTGACCCTTTGTGATATGGAATCTTGTGGTACAATGTCAAAGAGATCCATATGCTAACACACAAGTTATGTCTGGAAGTTACAAAAATGCTTATTTTCGGCCCCTTTTTGGCCCCTAATTCCTTAACTGTTGGTATCATAACCCCCAAAATCAATCCCCACCTTCCTATTGTGGTATTGAACCTTATGGTGAAATTTCATAGAGATCCATTCACTTAAACTAAAGTTAGAGTGCGAAAACCATTGTGTATTCGGACGACGACGCCGGACGACGACGACGCCGGACGACGACGACGACGCCAACGTCATACCAATATACGACCTCAAAATTTTTTTGCGGTCGTATAAAAATTGAAACTTTCAAAGTCAAAGGTCAAATGATAATACCTCACATCGAAACCACCTAAGTCGATGGTAAACATTCATTTTAGTTTTTTGTCCATCTGCTCCTGTCCACACCAGATGACAAAGGTTTGGGTTACTGCTAAAATCACTTGGTATCCTTGATACACATCCATACAGGTTGGTATGAATCAGGTGAACCTTTTCACCAAAAGGCCCTCTGTAGACTTCTGTCATGGTTGGTAGGATTGATGTTGTACCTGCAAGTAAAATAAATCTTGAACTGTATACAGTACGACTCTTTAATGGTCAGTAGGGATGATGTTGTACCTGCAAAGTAAATTAAATATTGAACTGTATACAGTATGACTCTTTAATGGTCAGTAGGATTGATGTTGTACCTGCAAGTAAATTAAATCTTGAACTGTATACAGTATTACTCTATCAGGGTCAGTAGGATTGATGCTGTACCTGCAAGTAAATTAAATCTTGAACTGTATACAGTATTACTCTATCACGGTCAGTAGGATTTATGTTGTACCTGCAAGTAAATTAAATCTTGAACTGTATACAGTATTACTCTATCAGGGTCAGTAGGATTGATGCTGTACCTGCAAGTAAATTAAATCTTGAACTGTATACAGTATTACTCTATCACGGTCAGTAGGATTTATGTTGTACCTGCAAGTAAATTAAATCTTGAACTGTATACAGCATTATTCTATCACGGTCAGTAGGATTGATGTTGTACCTGCAAGTAAATTAAATCTTGAACTGTATACAGCATTATTCTATCACGGTCAGTAGGATTGATGTTGTACCTGCAAGTAAATTAAATCTTGAACTGTATACAGCATTATTCTATCACGGTCAGTAGGATTGATGTTGTACCTGCAAGTAAATTAAATCTTAAACTGTGTACAGTATAACTCTATAATGGTCAGTAGGGATGATGTTGTACCTGCAAGTAAATTAAATCTTGAACTCTATACAGTATACTTGCAAGTTATGGAATCTTGTTCTTTTATTTGCCAACAAATGAAATCTTAAACTATCTATTTCAAACATTTTATCTCCTGAAAACTTCCATATTTATCTTAATAAGCCCTGAGATTAATTACTTTGAAATTACAATTAAAATTAAAAACCAATTGTTCCTAGACCAATTAAAGGTCTTTCTGCTACAAATTCACATTTGTTGATGATTAAAGTTGAAATGAACTTGAATAAAGATATAAACAAGAGACTGCCAGAGTGACAGCAAACCAGATTTTCCTGCAGAGGTCGAATCCTGAACAGTTGAGCAAGTATGGACACAACATTTAAGCTTAAAACAGCTCTGAATTTGGATTGTGATTGAATATTTGACACAGCATAGGTTTGTGAAACAAAATGAATGTGGTCAAAGAACTGAAAAATTTGAAATCGGACATTTACCTATTATGGTCCAATATCCAAAATCTAAGCACATTGTTAGAATCAGCATATCAAAGAACCCCAAGAATTCAATTTTTGATGAAATCAAACAAAAGTTTAATTTAGGACCCTTTTGACCTCAATGTGGTATTATCTAATTAATAATGAAAATAAATACAGGTTTAGATTCAGCATTTCAAAGAACCCTATATATATTCAACTTATGTTGAAATCAAACACAGTATTATTTTGGACCCCGATTTGGACCAACTTGAAAACTGGGACCAAAATCAGAAATCTAAATATATGTGTATTAATAGACAAACTAAGCTTAGTTTTTAAAGGAGTTCTCTTCATCAAAAAAAATATATAGCATTCAGAAAATAAGTTTATACAGAATAACAAAACAAAACTACCACAAAACTTATCTGTAATTATCTTCAAAATGTCTAATAATGAACAGTGAACTTTAATTATACTGTCCTACAGATCTTATCATCATCAACACTTAGGAAACAGAAAATTTTCAAATAAATCTGTCACTCCAATTATAATTGTGTGATAAGATATTTACCAGATGCTTTGTTATCTGATAACAGGTGAAAATTATTTAAAAACACTTAGTGTAATCAAAAACTTTATATATATAATTAATAGTTCCCAATTTTTTTTTATTCAATTGTCACAAACTAATATAGATCTGCAACTCATCTATCAATGTCAACAATTTTATCTACACAATGTAATGTAATGAAATATATCCTTTAATAAAAATAGATTATTATCTAATGAAAATGATATTTGCAAATCACAATTTCTGTTCAAAGGGAAATAACTCAATCATATAATAAGTATAACTTTTGGCTACTAAAAGGTCAACAACTCAACAATGAGAAAAGCTAAAATCGTGAAAATTGAACTTGACTGTCATTTAGTCACAGGAAACAACATATCTAAATTTGAAAAATTTCGTCAAAGAGTTTGCATGTTAATGAACAGACACTGTTTTGCAGCAGCACAACCGCCCGCCCACCGTTCATCCCCAAATCAATAACTGATTTTTCCTTCAAAAATCCAGTTAAAAAGTGTTTTTTTTTATAAAATAGCGGGAAAACATGTAAATTGTGGTTCAAAAGTCTTGGATTAGGAGAAATCTTAGCCTACACTAAGTTCAAATATATATAGGTAATTGAGTCTTTCTTTGAATAAGGTATTAAAATGATCAACTACTGATTTAACTAAATGATAGCTTACTTAATACTGTTTTAAAAAATATATGGTTGAATGACATTTTGCTTGAAATAAGGAAGATAAGTTGCTACTTTTGGTTTACACAACTCAGTATCTTTATTGATTTACTTTGTGATGATTCCAAAAATATATGCTTTCTATGTACTTTTGCATTAAATAAGTGACACAGAGATATGTGCATCTACATACCAAATATCATTGACCTACCACTAGTGGTTCCCTTTAAATTGACCTAATTACAAGCTTATACTTGTTAAGTAATCAAAAATTTCAAAGTTAATAGACCATGACTGAGGTAGCGGGGTCAAACAATCTCCACGGAAATGAAATGTGCCAATGCTTATACATATCATTGACCTACCACTCATGGTTCCCCACAAACTGATTTAATCACAAACTAATACATTATTGACGCCACTGCCGCCACTGGAAACAGCATACCTAACTCCCTCTTTTTGACTCTGTCAAGGCGGAACAAAAAATGGCTACTTCTGGTTTACTCTAATGCAAAAAGATCTCATGGCTTTATAACCAATAAAAAAAACAGATTTGCAGTGTGCCCTGTGTAGCACATAATTTACCCATCCAAGGGCAATAACTAAAAAAAAATGTTGTCTTTTAACTTTATCTTTTCTATCTATATAACACATATCTAACCTTGTAATAACTGAGGATTATCATGTTTATTTAAATAACACATATCAAACGTCTGGTACCCTCTCCAAGCTTCTGTTGAGGATGGAATTTTAGTCAGATGTATATTTCTACAAAATAAATAACATATTAACCAAATACATAATAAATCACACATTTGTTCTCTCTGTATAACATCTTACCCATTTTCAAAGGTAAATGGTATCTAAACATAAATTATGCAAAAGATTCAAAGTCTATGAACCATGATGAGGGGGCAGGGTCATAATATTCCTAAACAGTTAGGACAATAACCCCCAAAATGAATCCCATCCTAGTGCTTTACACTAGAAATACTTAAAAGACTTTTGTTGGCTTCAAGTTATTCAGGTATTTGTTAAACAGGAAAGAAATATGTGTTTATTTTTATTTTCTTTATAATCACAGTTGATAATGATGTCTCATACAGTCATGATTTAACTATGAATACAAGCTTAAAATGATAAATACCCAGTGTACAAATCAAGGTAAATTCCCCTCATAGGTGGCAGCACCATCTGTAAATCACCTGTCAAATAACCATCTACACTGATCCGTAAGTTCAGGTCACTGCTTCTTCTATCAGCTTCATGTGGATATCTAAGAATAAATAGTACAAAATGCATCATCCAGCCTAACTCTTGGGATATCTAAGTATAAATATCACAAACTGTATCATTTCACCAAACTCATGGGATATCTAAGTATAAATAACACAAACTGCATCATTTCACCAAACTCTTGGGATATCTAAGTATAAATAACACAAACTGTATCATTTCACCAATCTCTTGGGATATCTAAGTATAAATAACACAAACTGCATCATTTCACCAAACTCATGGGATATCTAGATATAAATAATACAAACTGCATCATTTCACCAACCTCTTGGGATATCTAGGTATAAATAACACAAACTGCATCATTTCACCTAACTCATGGGATATCTAGATATAAATAATACAAACTGCATCATTTCACCAAACTCTTGGGATATCTAGGTATAAATAACACAAACTGCATCATTTCACCAAACTCTTGGGATATCTAGATATAAATAACACAAACTGCATCATTTCACATACCTCATGGGATATCTAGGTATAAATAACACAAACTGCATCATTTTACCAAACTCAATGGATATCTAGGTATAAATAACACAAACTGCATCATTTCACCAAACTCATGGGATATCTAAGTATAAATAACACAAACTGCATCATTTCACCAAACTCATGGGATATAGAAGTATAAATAACACAAACTGCATCATTTTGATGAGCTCTTTGTTAGGAAGGTCTGGTGTGCAGATTATTATGTGAAGTACAGGAACAAATAATTAATGCTGAAGTAATCAAAGCAATACATGTTCATGCGTATCAATTTTTTTTTTTAATTTGTCACCAAGAATAAAATCAGGATATGTTATACCTAAATATCAAGTATCATTAATATCCAACCACTATGAAGTTTCCATGTATTTTGGCTGCCATTTCAAAAATTGGTTGTGGATAATATTTGACACTAAGATGTTTCTCAATATTTGCAACAATTATTATAAACAATTATGTGTAAGAAAATATAATTATTCTGTAAACAGGAAGTGGATGAGTGATGAATCTGAAAATGCATCTCACAGCAAAGCATGCTCACATGAAGCTCGATACCAAATTTCAGGAAGCTCTGATCTGTAGTTCCTGGGGAAAATATGTATTTTGTTTTGATTGGATTAAATTTTGTAGTCAATGAATCTGTGAAAATAAAATAACTCCATTCAAAGGTAAGGTCTTACATCATACATCTGCCTTACTGTAGTTCATTCAAAGGTAAGGTCTTACATCATATATTTGCCTAACAGTAGATCATTCAAAGGTAAGGTCTTACATCATATATCTGCCTTACAGTAGATCATTCAAAGGTAAGGTCTTACATCATCAGGGGTTCAAATTAAGATTTGGTACTGGAAGGTCCAGGACCTTTGACACTCCAAACTAAAAGGTCCACAACCTAAATCCCAGGTCCTACTTTTACATGAAATATTTCATAACTCAATAAGATACAAAATTAATGTGCTTTTGGAGTAAGGTTAGTTTGTTTCATCATATTTGAACTGCATGTGATGTTTCGTTTCTCATATAATGGGCTATTCAGCTAATAAACAGTTTACAACCTTCAATATTGAAGTACTGCTTACACATCAACACCATTTTTGCACTGGATTTCAAGAATAAATTCATAGTCACTGAAGGGTTTCCTTTTTTTGCAATACTGTATGCAGTGTTGAAAAGAACCTTATATCTATTTAACTGATCAGACCTACATTTCTGCTTGAGAAGACATTGTCCAAGTTTAGTGTCTGACAATAAATCTTTAGACTTAAAATTTGGGTCACTTTCATGGATCCACTGCTTTAAACAAGATAAATGCTGGGGTATCACTTCGTATATTTTAATTGGGTCTATTTTAAGATTTTGTGTTCCCCCTTAGAAGTGCACTTTCTTTTTCTGAATGGGTGGGGAACTTCTGGCAGTATGTGCATGACATTAGACCAGTTGATTCATCAAAATATAGCCACTGTTCGATCGATTTTCCAGTGGGGCTTAAATGTCCGTTCCCATTTTTCACGATCACATTTTTGGTCTTTAGTGAGATCTTCATTTGATTTCTTTTGAAGACGTTGAAGACACAGGCACTTTGTTTCTATCCATGGGAAGGTTGAATATCCTTCTATATTTATGGATAGTCGACCTTCCCATGGATAGAAACAAGTGCCTGTGATTGAAGACCGTTCATAATCTTCAGGCTTTCTCTTGGAAGACGTGACCTCAAAGTGAAACGGACTCATTTTGTTCGAAAATGCCTAAATGATTAAATGATTTGTCACGTGACTTCTTGCAACTATTTATAACCTTGTGTTTCCAAGAAATACAAGGTTAAAACTAACTTTTATCACTCGTCGGCAAGGTC
The DNA here is from genome assembly GCF_021869535.1 of Mytilus californianus. Taxonomy (NCBI): domain Eukaryota; kingdom Metazoa; phylum Mollusca; class Bivalvia; order Mytilida; family Mytilidae; genus Mytilus; species Mytilus californianus. The sequence continues at coordinate 91,943,091 of NW_026262745.1, forward strand.
AGAGATGAAACATTTTTACATCTCAATTTCAATAATAATATGGCTTAATAAATTGCTTTGCCGAGCGCAGCTGGAATAGACTGTAGAGGTCCAACCCTGAACAGTTGGGGCAAAAATAGACGCAAAATTTGCGCTTGATACAGGTCTGAATTTGGTTTGTAATTAAATATTTGACACAGAAGAACTGTAGTCAAAGAACTTAGAATTGGTTATATGATTTGAATTTATATTAAATTTTAGCTTTTGTGCAATACACTTTGCTTTTGTGAATTGACTCCCCTCCCCCCACAAAAAAAATAAAAAATTTACCCCCCCTTTTTTTTTGTTGCTTTTGTGCAATACACTATGCTGTTGTGTATTAACCATTGACCCCCACAATTTCTTTTTATCCCCCCTCCCCTTTTTCTCCCCAAAAAATTCTTTCCTTCAAGATATGATCATAATCTCAATGCAAATTTCCAATAGAGTTTGCAACCATAATTACCCATTTAATTTACCATAGTGCTACTTAATCTATTTTATAATAAAATTTAAAATATGGTGTCAAATCTTTCATATGGATTTTTTTCTAAAAAAAAAAAAGATGCAAAATATGCAGATATTTTTACTGGTCTTCCTTTATAAATATGCATTTCTTTAAACATAATTTAAAAGCAGTGTATTTGGATTACCTCCCTTACACTGCTTTTAAATTGTCTTAATTGTTCATTAACCATTACTCTATACATAATTTAAAAGCAGTGTAAGGGAGGTAATTCAAATGATGTATTTGAATTACCTCCCTTACACTGCGTTAAATTATGTTTTGTACTAAAGTATTTGTCCATTAACCAGAACACCCTTGTTTTTCCCCCTTTTTTGCCCCTGATTCCTAAACAGTTTGAGCCATAACCCCCCAAAGCAAATCCTAACCATCCCTTTGTGGTATGGAAACTTGTGGTATAATTTCAGAGAGATCCATACACTGTTCCACAAGTTATTGTCTGGAAACTAGAAAAATGCTTATTTTTGGCCCCTAATTCCTTAACTGTTGGTACCATAACCCCCAACCTTTCTTTTGTGGTATTGAACCTTATGGTAAAATTTCATAGAGATCCATTCACTTAAACTAAAGTTATTGTGCGAAAACCAATGTGTCTTCGGACGACGACGACAAAGACGACGCCAACGTCATACCAATATACGACCGCAAAAAAATAAAAATGACAATACAGATGGTTAAAAAGGTCAGCAAAGATCATTTTCATTTTCTTTAAAATCAAAGGTCTGTTGGGCGTAGCTAGTAACCAAAACGAAAGTCCGATTGCAACAGTGGAAGGTCACGCACCTCGGACCACCGCTAATTTGAACCCGTCATCACATATCTGCCAAACAGTAGATCATTCAAAGGTTAGGTCCTACATCATATATCTGCCTTACAGTAGATCATTCAAAGGTCAAGTCTTACTTTCACATCATATATCTGCCTTACAGTAGATCATTCAAAGGTCAAGTCTTACTTTCACATCATATATCTGCCTTACAGTAGATCATTCAAAGGTCAAGTCTTACTTTCACATCATATATCTGCCTTACATTAGATCATTCAAAGGTCAAGCCTTACTTTCACATCATATATCTGACTAACAGTAGAAAGTATAGTATCTGTACTCACTTGTCAAACATATGTCCATGCTCCTTGTGGGGATCAGAAAATTTAGGTGGTAACAGCTGTGTCCTCCAGACGACCTTCATTGGTAAAGGTGGTGAACCCTGGTCTATGACCTTATCTATCAGTGGTTGCCATGGTTTTTTAATGTTTTGTCTAAAACTGGTTAATCCTGGGTGTGGAGTCTTTGATAATACACTATAAATTTAATGTAAGAACTATTAAAATCAACATTTTATATCAGAATGAAATGAATGCTCCTCCTGTAGCATTGTCATAAAATGTTGCCCAACCTGAACGAACTTGCAAACTTAATCTGTATTAAAGTCATACTAAAACCCTTAAAAACACTTTATGTCCTGGTTACTAACAAAAATGGGGTGGATTAATCCTTAACATTTATTCAATGTTCTCTTTCCTACCTCCTTAAAAAAAGAAGTGTTTATCAACCAACTATTATACAATAATAAACTATTGACACAGAGATATGTCTCGCCTATCAGCATATAATTCAGAAAAAGACATCTGATGGACAGCAACATTGCTTATTAATTCAAAGTCTCTGGATCATTATCTAGTGGGGAGGGGCCTCAAAAGAGTCGTCAAACTGATATGCACTAAATTACTTATTAATTAGCCTATAAACACAATGGTAAACCTGTAATAATTTCTGTTTCTTTATCAAATTACAGATAACTTTTTATTCATACTTCAGAAATAATGTATTCTAAGTTCAGTGGTTGTCATTGGTTACTGTCTGTTATATATGTTGTTTTGTCATAAATCAGGCTGTTGGTTTTTTCGTTTTAATTGATTCACATTTTGTAATGTTGGGACCTTTTAAAGATGCCTATACTGTTAGGGTTTTGCTCTCATTGTTGAAGGCTGTTCCATAGGATATAATCATTTTTGCCAATTTATCATACATATGTAATCACCATTGCCTTATTAGCAACCATATCTGTGTTGTTAAAAGGTATGACATGTATCATGATTGCCCAATTCAAATATTCTGAATCTTGATTAAATATGCACATTATGGACAAAAGACTAATTTTTTTATGAATATTATTTCCCCTTAGGGTGAAAAGAGTTTACAATGAATTTTGTGTATAATTAACAGTATAATGCATGAAACGTTTAAACAAAACGATACATCTTTTGGAAATTTATGCTAGGTCAAATTTTCCTGTTTTTTTAAATGCTGTAAAAAAAAGCAATAAAATGCTCCAGGGCGCAGCTTGATACGACCGCAGAGGTCGAACCCTGAACAGTTGGGGCAAGTATGGACACAACATTCAAGCTTGATACAGCTCTGAATTTGGATTGTGATTAAATATTTGACACAGCATAGGTTTCTGACACTGAATGAATGTGGTCTAAGAACTTAAAAATTTTAAATTGGACATTCACCTATTATGGTCCAATATCCAAAATCTAAATACATGGTTAGATTCAGCATATCAAAGAACCCCAAGAATTCAATTTTTGATGAAATCAAACAAAGTTTAATTTTGGACCCTTTTGACCTCAATGTGGACAAAGTTGATAACGGGGCCAAAAAATCAAAAATCTAAATACATGGTTAGATTCAGCATATCAAAGAACCCCATATATTCAATTTTTGTTGAAATCAAACAAAGTTTAATTTTGGACCCCGATTTGGACCAACTTGAAAACTGGGCCCATAATCAAAAATCTAAATACATGTTTAGATTCAGCATATCAAAGAACCCTAAAAATTCAATTTTTGTTAAAATCAAACTAAGTTAAATTTTGGACCCTTTGGACCTTAATGTAGACCAATTTGAAAACGGAACCAAAAATAAAGAATCTAAATACACGGTTAGATTCGGCATATCAAAGAACCCCAATAATTCAATTTTTGATGAAATCAAACAAAGTTAAATTTTGGACCCTTTGGACCTCAATGTGGACCAATTTAAAAACGGGGCCCATAATCCAAAAACTTAATACACGGTTAGATTCAGCATATTAAAGAACCCCAAGAATTCAAGAATAAAACCCCATTGAAATTGATCAAGAAATAAGCAATTTATACGAAGTATCTTCTTTTGCACAATACTGTGCAATTGAATATTTCTTGCTATTGCGCAATACTGTACAATTGACAATTTCTTGCTATTGCGCAATATTGTGCTATTGGATATTTCTTGCTATTGCGCAATACTGTGCAATTGAATATTTCTTGCTATTGCGCAATACTGTGCAATTGAAGATTTCTTGCTATTGTGCAATACTGTGCAATTGAAAATTTCTTGCTATTGCACAATACTTATTATATAATACTTTACACATCCTGTTTGGTGTGTATCTCCTACCATTTCATTATTATTTGCTTTTAAATATAAATCAGAAATAACCAACTTAAAATGGAAAATTTTAAAAGAAAAAAAAAAGGAAAAAAAGAAAAAAAAAGAAAAAAAAAAAATCCCCCCCCAAAATTTTTTGAACCCCCTTATGATTCATCACCCCCAAACTCAATCCCAGCCTTCCCTTTGTGGTATGGTACCTTGCAGTACAATTTCAGAGAGATCCATACACTTGAACACAAGTTATTGTCTGGAAACTAGAAAAATGCTTATTTTTGGCCCCTTTTTGGCCCCGAATTCCTAAACGTTTCGGGCGATTACCCCCAAACTCAATTCCAGCTTTCCCTTTGTGATATGGAACCTCGTAGTACAATTTCAGAAATATCCAAACACTTACACACAAGTTATTGTCATGAAACTAGAAAAATGCTTGTTTTTTGCCCCTTTTTTGGCCCCTAATTCCTAAAATTTTGAGGCAATTACCCCCAAAATCAATTACAGCCTTCCCTTTGTGATATGGAACCTTGTGGTACAATGTCAGAGAGATCCATACACTTACACACAAGTTATTGTCTGGAAGTTACAAAAATGCTTATTTTTGGCCCCTTTTTGGCCCCTAATTCCTTAACTGTTGGTACCATAAGCCCCAAAATCAATCCCAACCTTCCTTTCGTGGTATTGAACCTTATGGTAAAATTTCATGGAGATCCATTCACTTAAACTAAAGTTAGAGTGCGAAAACCAATATGTCTTCGGACGACGCAGGACGACGACGACAACGACGACGACGACGACGCCAACGTCATGCCAATATACGACCAAAAAATTTTTAATTTTTGCGGTCGTATAAAAATTAAACACAAGGAAAAACCTGATATAGGGTAAAGATATTTTTTTAAATACAATTCTGACTCCATTAGCAATTAATCTAAATATTTTTCTTTTAACAAATGTTTGACTCACTTAGCAATAAATCTTCGATACATTTTAGATGACTCCTCCGTTTTACCCTGTAATGCATAAACCATGGATAGGTAATAGTACAGATATTTTTCTTTCTCTGCCAGAGTCTGTAAACGTTTAATAGCCTCATCATACAGGGAACCAGTCTTCCCTGAAATGAATACAAAAAAATATTTATTGTTAACTCAGAATTTGTACTTATCCTAGTACAAAGTTGTAAAAAGTTTCATGTTCATATTTCACAGGTCAATAAATCACAAAATGTTTTGATATCCTATAAACAAGGTTTTAAATGACATGACAGTATACTGATAAGGTTTTCAATCACATGACTGTATTCTGATAAGGTTTAAATCACATGACAGTATACTGATAAGGTTTTAAATCACATGATCGTATTCTGATAAGGTTTAAATCACATGACAGTATACTGATAAGGTTTTAAATCACATGACTGTATTCTGATAAGGTTTAAATCACATGACAGTATTCTGATAAGGTTTTAAATCACATGACCGTATTCTGATAAGGTTTAAATCACATGACAGTATACTGACAAGGTTTTAAATCACATTACAGTATTCTGATAGGGTTTTAAATCACATCACTGTATTCTAACAAGGTTTTCAATCACATGACTATATTTAGACAAGGTATTAAATCACATGACTTTATTCGGACAAGGTTTTAAATCATTTGACTGTATTCTAACAAGGTTATAAAGAAGTTTATTAATACAAACCATGCCAATAACTTCCAAAATAACACAAGAATGCATCAAAAGCAGACAGGGGTCCAGCACACTCTATAGATTCTGGTAATTTAACAGAAATTGCTGACATCCAAGCTGCCAATGATCGATCTGCTTTCTGAAAACTCAATAATCTACAAATCAGAGGAGTACAAAATGAGTTTCTGGTCACTCAATAACCTACAATATGGAGGAGTACAAAAAGAGTTTCTGTTAACTCAATAACCTAAAATTCAGAGGAGTATAAAATGACTTAGGTATAAAGAAAGTAAATTCTGGGAGTTGATAGAAAGGGCTGACATCCTGGTTAAAGAGAAATAAATTTTATAATTACTAAAAGTGTTTGTAATAGATATTGGCCGTACGGTGACCTATAGTTGTTAATTTCTGTGTCATTTGGTCTCTTGTGGAGAGCTGTCTCATTGGCAATCATACCACATCTTCTTTTTTACATTCCTCAATTCTGTGCAAGCAGTCACATGAAACAGAACTATATATAACTGTGATACCTAAAAGCTAATTACAATATAGTTTTTAAATTGTAGACATAATTGTACCAGTGATAATTCCTTAAGTTATTCAATAATCTACAATACAGCCCATAGCATCCTAGATCTACAGTATCTTACCCTACATCATTAGACACAGCCCATAGCATCCTAGATCTACAGTATCTTACCCTACATCATTAGACACAGCACATAGCATCCTATATCTACAGTATCTTACCCTACATCATTAGACACAGCACATAGCATCCTATATCTTCAGTATCTTACCCTACATCATTAGACGCAGCACATAGCATCCTATATCTACAGTATCTTACCCTACATCATTAGACACAGCACATAGCATCCTATATCTACAGTATCTTACCCTACATCATTAGACGTAGCACATAGCATCCTATATCTACAGTATCTTAACCTACATCATTAGACCCAGCACATAGCATCCTATATCTACAGTATCTTACCCTACATCATTAGATACATCACATAGCATCCTATATCTACAGTATCTTACCCTACATCATTAGATACAGCACATAGCATCCTAGATCTACAGTATCTTACCCTACATCATTAGACGTAGCACATAGCATCCTATATCTACAGTATCTTAACCTACATCATTAGACCCAGCACATAGCATCCTATATCTACAGTATCTTAACCTACATCATTAGACCCAGCACATAGCATCCTATATCTACAGTATCTTAACCTACATCATTAGACCCAGCACATAGCATCCTATATCTACAGTATCTTAACCTACATCATTAGACGTAGCACATAGTATCTTATATCTACAGTATCTTACCCTACATCATTAGACGCAGCACATAGCATCCTAGTCTGTCTGTCAATTTCAGCCACTAAATCTTCTTTGTTGTGTTTTTGTTTTGTTGCTAATGCATCTTTGGCTAAATGGAAATATCTAACAGCAGAATCACTGTCTCCGAAATGTAGAAACATCCTTCCTGCTTCAGATAGATACATAGCTTTCACTCTCACTGAAATATAATAAATAATAAACTAAGCTAATGACACCCTTCCTGCTTCAGATAGATACATAGCTTTCACCCTGACTGAAATATAATAAATAATAAACTTAGCTAGAGACACCCTTCCTGCTTCAGATAGATACATAGCTTTCACCCTGACTGAAATATAATAAATAATAAACTTAGCTAGAGACACCCTTCCTGCTTCAGATAGATACATAGCTTTCACCCTGACTGAAATATAATAAATAATAAACTTAGCTAGAGACACCCTTCCTGCTTCAGATAGATACATTGCTTTCACCCTCACTGAAAATATAATAAATAATAAAATTAGCTACAAAAATAAACAAGATTTCCACTATGTAGTGTGGAATTCAATCACAAAATGTGAATTTGCTGCAAAAGGTCAAGAGAGTTTATGTCCAATTACTCCAGCAACCCACTTCCAAAAGAAAGTCCAGACATTATTAGGATGGAGTCATGGTGTGATGACTGGCTATCACATTTGTCATTTAGGAGCCTTTTATAGCTGCATATATATATGTGGTATGATGTTTCCTCATTGTTGAAGGCTGTAAGATGACCTATAGTTGTTAACTTCTATGTCATTTGGTCTCTGGTGGAGAGTTGTCTCATTGGCAATATACCGCATCTTCTTATTAATGTGTAAATAGATATAAGAAGATGTGGTATGAGTGCCAATGAGACAACTCTCCATCCAAGTCAAAATTTGTAAAAGTAAACCAGTATAGGTCAAAGTATGGCCTTCAACACAGTGCCTTGGCTCACACTGAACAGCAAGCTATAAAGGGCCCCAACAATGACTAGTGTAAAACCATTCAAACAAGATTTTGTTTTAATGATTTTTTTATCATGCTGGATCTCAGATAAACTTACCTTTAGACTCACGGTCAACTAATTTCAGGAAGGCTTGGGAGGCCTGCCTAAGATCACCTCTTGCCCACAGAACATAAGGAAAAACTAGGTCAAAAACTCTGTCATCAAATACAATGTCATATTCTTTGGAATCCCTTGAACTTGAACATCTGAAAAATAAACATAGATAAAATGCTATTACAAATGTTGCTTCCCCACAAATTTCCAAGAAGGCCAAAGTCAGGCTATGTGATATGATGGCCTATGAGACAACTATACATGAAGACCAAAGTCAGGCTATGTGATATGATGGCCTATGAGACAACTATACATGAAGACCAAAGTCAGGCTATGTGATATGATGGCCTATGAGACAACTATACATGAAGACCAAAGTCAGGCTATGTGATATGATGGCCTATGAGACAACTATCTATGAAGGCCAAAGTCAGGCGATGTGATATGATGGCCTATGAGACTATACATGAAGACCAAAGTCAGGCTATGTGATATGATGGCCTATGAGACAACTATACATGAAGACCAAAGTCAGGCGATGTGATATGATGGCCTATGAGACAACTATACATGAAGACCAAAGTCAGGCTATGTGATATGATGGCCTATGAGACAACTATACATGAAGACCAAAGTCAGGCGATGTGATATGATGGCCTATGAGACAACTATACATGAAGACCAAAGTCAGGCTATGTGATATGATGGCCTATGAGACAACTATACATGAAGACCAAAGTCAGGCGATGTGATATGATAGCCTATGAGACGAATATACATGAAGACCAAAGTCAGGCTATGTGATATGATGGCCCATGAGACAACTATACATGAAGACCAAAGTCAGGCGATGTGATATGATGGCCTATGAGACAACTATACATGAAGACCAAAGTCAGGCTATGTGATATGATGGCCTATGAGACAACTATACATGAAGACCAAAGTCAGGCTATGTGATATGATGGCCTATGAGACAACTATACATGAAGACCAAAGTCAGGCGATGTGATATGATGGCCTATGAGACAACTATCTATGAAGGCCAAAGTCAGACTATGTGATATGATGCATGGCCTATGAGACAACTACTGTAAATTTAGAAATTATTGCGTGCATTTATTATTGCGAATGTTAAAAAATGGACATAAATGTGAGTTTAATTATTGCGATTTCAGTAAAATCTGCATACAAATATATGTTTCAGATATCAAAATGCGAGTTCATATTATTGCGATACTCACCCAGTCGCATTATTCGCATTAATAAAAACTTCGCAATAATTTCTGAATTTACAGTATCTAGGAAGGCCAAAGTCAGGCTATGTGATATGATGGCCTATGAGACAAATATCTATGAAGGCCAAAGTCAGGAGATGTGATATTATGGCCTATGAGACAATTTTCCATGAAAACCAAAGGGCAAGGATGTGAACATTTTGTGTGTTTAACCCTGCCATATTCTGTATGTATGTGCCTATCCCAAGTCAGGAGCCTGTAATTCAGTGGTTGATGCTGTGTTACATATTTGTTTTTCCTTAATTTTTTGGTACATTAATTAGGCCGTTAGTTTTCTCGTTTGAATTGTTTTACATTTGTCATTTAGGGGCCTTTTATAGTTGACTGTGGTATGGGCTTTGCTCATTGTTGAAGGTCGTACGGTGACCTATAGCTGTTAATTTCTGTGTCATTTGGTCTCTTGTGAAGAGTTGTCTCATTGGCAATCATACCACATTTATATTTACAGGTCATTGTACAGCTCTCAACAATGAGCAAAAGATTTAATATATAGTAAGCTATAAAAGGCCCAGGCATGGCAAAATGTGAAACGATTTAAACAAAAACCTTCAAAATTACATTCAAATGTGGTAAAACTACACAACATAAAACATAATTCATAAATTGTATGTAAAAATTCATTTTACAGGGCTTGAGTGCTTGAAACTAACGATATCCTAGTGAACTTGATGTTAAGGACACTACAGAAATTGACACTAAAATAGAATTAAACTACAGGCTCTAAAGATTCTGTGTCGCTCACCAGCATGTTTAACTATTCAAAAAGTTAAAATATTTCCTTAACAACTTACAATATCAAAACTGCCAACTTTTTATAATCTAAGAAGACAGAGACTAAACATGCTAAAGACATCTCTTATATATATGTCATATGTGCTTTCAAATATTTTCAACTCATTTGCATGCCTGTTTGATAAATTTAGTTTAAAATTAAGGACTGCAGGTGTCAAACATGATTCCTCAGAGAAATCCACCATTAATCAAGAGAGTTGGCAGGTCTGCTATGTACTTTATCTACCTACAGATTCCCTGGACGTTTGTCATTCATAAAACAGGGACTTTCCCTGGTATAGATCTGCCAGTGAGATGATTACTGGTATTTCTGTTATCTATGTGATGTGATTAAATTACATACAATACCAATGTTGTTCAGGGCTTTATCTGCTAGCACAACAACATATTTGTCTTGGACATAGGACCAAGGGTCCGGAAACAGTCATGTTTGCCAGTGTTGACCTAAGGTAGCAATACACAATTAGAAGTTTAGTTTCACATTTTGGCCATGGTGAATATTTTAAATATGCAAGTTTTTGTACAATAAAACTGATTTTTAGATAGCTAACATATATTCTATGGGCCATTTTTTTGTTTGACAGTCCGTATTTTCACATCCTTATCACCCATAGGTCCAGAAATTATTGTAGTGTTTTTCAACAAAGATTTGACCCTTGAACTTTTCAATTCAATTTTATGGCAAAATGAGCTGAAATGCATATGATTTTTTTTGGACCTCTTGATAGATAAATGTCTATGGTTTCAGGAAAGGCATCACTCTAATGAATTGAAATTCTCCTTTGAACCAAATTTTGGGGACTTTTTCAAACCCTTTTTGTAGCACAACAAAACTGTTCACAAAAAACAACAGCTTAACACCTTCATCACTGTTTATAAATAAAATGCTTCGCTGGGCGCAGCTTGATACGACCGCAGAGGTCGAACCCTGAACAGTTGGGGCAAGTATGGACACAACATTCAAGCTTGATACAGCTCTGAATTTGGATTGTGATTAAATATTTGACACAGCATAGGTTTCTGACACAGAAAGAATGTGGTCTAAGAACTTCAATTTTTTTAATTTACCTATTATGGTCCAATGTCCAAAATCAAAATACATGGTTAGATTCAGCATATCAAAGAACCCCATATATTCAATTTTTGTTGAAATCAAACAAAGTTTAATTTTGGACCCCAACTTGGACAAACTTGAAAACTGGTCCCATAATCAAAAATCTAAACACATGTTTAGATTCAGCATATCAAAGTACCCAAAGAATTCAATTTTTGTTAAAATCAAACTAAGTTTAATTTTGGACCCTTTGGACCTTAATGTAGACAAATTTAAAAAACGGGACCCAAAATTAAAAATCTTAAAACACGGTTAGATTTGGCATATCATAGAACCCCAATTATTCAATTTTTGATGAAATCAAACAAAGTTTAATTTTGGACCCTTTTGACCTCAATATGAACCAATTTGATAGCGGGCCCACAAATAAAAAATCTAAATACATGGTAAGATTCAGCATATCAAAGAACCCCATATATTCAATTTTTGTTGAAATCAAACAAAGTTTAATTTTGGACCCCAATTTGGACCAACTTGAAAACTGGGCCAAAAATCTAAAAACATGTTTAGATTCAGCATATCAAAGAACCCCATATATTCAATTTTTGTTGAAATCAAACAAAGTTTAATTTTGGACCCCAACTTGGACAAACTTGAAAACTGGTCCCATAATCAAAAATCTAAACACATGTTTAGATTCAGCATATCAAAGAACCCCAAAAATTCAATTTTTGTTAAAATCAAACTAAGTTTAATTTTGGACCCTTTGGACCTTAATGTAGACCAATTTAAAAAACAGGACCCAAAATTAAAAATCTAAATACACGGTTAGATTTGGCATATCAAAGAACCCCAATAATTCAATTTTTGATGAAATCAAACAAAGTTTAATTTTGGACCCTTTTGACCTCAATATGAACCAATTTGATAGCGGGCCCACAAATAAAAAATCTAAATACATGGTAAGATTCAGCATATCAAAGAACCCCATATATTCAATTTTTGTTGAAATCAAACAAAGTTTAATTTTGGACCCCAATTTGGACCAACTTGAAAACTGGGCCAAAAATCTAAAATCTAAATACATGTTAAGATTCAGCATATCAAAGAACCCCATATATTCATTTTTTGTTGAAATCAAACAAAGTTTAATTTTGGACCCCAACTTGGACCAACTTGAAAACTGGGCTCATAATCAAAAATCTAAACACATGTTTAGATTCAGCATATCAAAGAACCCCAAGAATTCATTTTTTGTTAAAATCAAACTAAGTTTAATTTTGGACCCTTTGGACCTTAATGTAGACCAATTTAAAAAACGGGACCCAAAATTAAAAATCTATATACACGGTTAGATTCGGCATATCAAAGAACCCCAATAATTCAATTTTTGATGAAATCAAACAAAGTTAAATTTTGGACCCTTTGGACCTCAATGTGGACCAATTTAAAAACGAGGCCCAAAATCCAAAAACTTAATACACGGTTAGATTCAGCATATTAAAGAACCCCAAGAATTCAAGAATAAAACCCCATTGAAATTGATCAAGAAATAAGCAATTTATACGAAGTATCTTCTTTTGCACAATACTGTGCAATTGAATATTTCTTGCTATTGCGCAATACTGTACAATTGACAATTTCTTGCTATTGCGCAATACTGTACAATTGACAATTTCTTGCTATTGGGCAATATTGTGCTATTGGATATTTCTTGCTATTGCGCAATACTGTGCAATTGAAGATTTCTTGCTATTGCGCAATACTGCGCAATTGAAGATTTCTTGCTATTGTGCAATACTGTGCAATTGAAAATTTCTTGCTATTGCACAATACTTATTATATAATAATTTACACATCCTGTTTGGTGTATATCTCCTACCATATCATTATTATTTGCTTTTAAATATAAATCAGAAATAACCAACTTAAAATGGAAAATTTTAAAAGAAAAAAAAAAGGAAAAAAAGAAAAAAAAAAAAATCCCCCCCCCCCCAAATTTTTTGTACCCCCTTATGATTCATCACCCCCAAACTCAATCCCAGCCTTCCCTTTGTGGTATGGTACCTTGCAGTACAATTTCAGAGAGATCCATACACTTGAACACAAGTTATTGTCTGGAAACTAGAAAAATGCTTATTTTTGGCCCCTTTTTGGCCCCCAATTCCTAAACGTTTCGGGCAATTACCCCCAAACTCAATTCCAGCTTTCCCTTTGTGATATGGAACCTTGTAGTACAATTTCAGAAATATCCAAACACTTACACACAAGTTATTGTCATGAAACTAGAAAAATGCTTGTTTTTTGCCCCTTTTTTGGCCCCTAATTCCTAAAATTTTGAGGCAATTACCCCCAAAATCAATTACAGCCTTCCCTTTGTGATATGGAACCTTGTGGTACAATGTCAGAGAGATCCATACACTTACACACAAGTTATTGTCTGAAAGTTACAAAAATGCTTATTTTTGGCCCCTTTTTGGCCCCTAATTCCTTAACTGTTGGTACCATAACCCCCAAAATCAATCCCAACCTTCCTTTAGTGGTATTGAACCTTATGGTGAAATTTCATGGAGATCCATTCACTTAAACTAAAGTTAGAGTGCGAAAACCAATGTGTCTTCGGACGACGCCAGACGACGCCGGACGACGACGACGACGACGACGACGACGACGACGACGACGACGACGCCAACGTCATACCAATATACGACCAAAAAATTTTTAATTTTTGCGGTCGTATAAAAACAAAGATTTAAAACCAATTGAAAACGAGTCACGAAAAATGCACTTATCACGAGTCACGGATAATAAATCCATGAAAAAACAAATAACGGAAAGCAAATTTCCACGATCACGAAGGAAGAAAATAACCCACCAGCCCGCTCTTTAATTACTTTTCAGCAAAGACAATCATCAATTCTGATTTAAAAATTAAAACTTAATTTAATTTACGTAGAAAAAAGTATTTTTTCATGAGTAACACATATGCTATATTTACTATGTAATTAACGCATGTCTAAAATTGTCTTCAGTAAATTAGACACTTAATAAAATAAAATTCTTCGCTGGGGCGCAGCTTGATACGACCGCAGAGGTCGAACCCTGAACAGTTGGGGCAAGTATGGACACAACATTCAAGCTTGATACAGCTCTGAATTTGGATTGTTATTAAAAATTTGACACAGCATAGGTTTCTGACACAGAAAGAATGTGTACTAAGAACTTGGATTTTTTTAATTTACCTGGTCCAATGTCCAAAATCAAAATACATGGTTAGATTCAGCATATCAAAGAACCCCATATATTCAATTTTTATTAAAATCAAACAAAGTTTAATTTTGGACCCCAACTTGGACAAACTTGAAAACTGGGCCCATAATCAAAAATCTAAACACATGTTTAGATTCAGCATATCAAAGAACCCCAAGAATTCAATTTTTGCTAAAATCAAACTAAGTTTAATTTTGGACCCTTTGGACCTTAATGTAGACCAATTTAAAAAAAGGGACTTTAAATTAAAAATCTAAATACACGGTTAGATTTGGAATATCAAAGAACCCCAATAATTCAATTTTTGATGAAATCAAACAAAGTTTAATTTGGACCCTTTTGACCTCAATATGAACCAATTTGATAGCGGGGCCCACAAATAAAAAATCTAAATTCATGGTTAGATTCAGCATATCAAAGAACCTCATATATTCAATTTTTGTTGAAATCAAAAAAAGTTTAATTTTGGACCCTTTTGACCTCAATATGAACCAATTTGATAGTGGGACCCACAAATAAAAAATCTAAATACATGGTTAGATTCAGCATATCAAAGAACCTCATATATTCAATTTTTTGTTAAAATCAAACAAAGTTTAATTTTGGACCCCAATTTGGACCAACTTGAAAACTGGGCCCATAATCAAAAATCTAAATACATGTTTAGATTCAGCATATCAAAGAACCCCATATATTCAATTTTTGTTGAAATCAAACAAAGTTTAAATACTGGACCCTATCTTGGACCAACTTGAAAACTGGGCCCATAATCAAAAATCTAAACACATGTTTAGATTCAGCATATCAAAGAACCCCAGGAATTCAATTTTTGCTAAAATCAAACTAAGTTTAATTTTGGACCCTTTGGACCTTAATGTAGACCAATTTAAAAAACAGGACCCAAAATTAAAAATCTAAATACACGGTTAGATTTGGAATATCAAAGAACCCCAATAATTCAATTTTAGATGAAATCAAACAAAGTTTAATTTTGGACCCTTTTGACCTCAATATGAACCAATTTGATAACGGGGTCCACAAATAAAAATTCTAATTACATGGTTAGATTCAGCATATCAAAGAACCCCATATATTCAATTTTTGTTGAAATCAGACAAAGTTTAATTTTGGACCCCAATTTGGACCAAATTGAAAATTGGACCAAAAATCAAAAATCTAAATTCTTGTTTAGATTCAGCATACCAAAGAACCTCATATATTCAATTTTTGCTAAAATCAAACAAAGTTTAATTTTGGACCCTTTGGACCTTAATGTAGACCAATTTGAAAACTGGACCCAAAATTAAAAATCTAAATACACTGTTAGATTCGGCATAACAAATAAATAAATGTGATCAAAGATTTTACAAATCTAATGCGCCATACTGTGCAATTAAAGATTACTTCTTGAAATTTTTCAATATTTGAAATTTGAAAAAAAAAAAATATTTGAAGAATAATTCTTTTTAATTTCTGAAATCTGAATTGAGAAAAAATTGACCCCCCACAATTTCTTTTTATCCCCCCCCCTTTTTTCCCCAAAAAAATTCTTTCCCTCAAGATATGGTCATAATCTCAATTCAAATTTCCAATGGAGTTGGCAACCATAATTACCCATTTAAATTTACCATAGTGCTAACTTTATCTATTTTATAATAGAATTAATAAAATGCTCCGCAGGGCGCAGCTTGATACGACCGCAGAGGTCGAAACCCTGAACAGTTGGGGCAAGTATGGACACAACATTCAAGCTTGATACAGCTCTGAATTTGGATTTTGATTAAATATTTGACACAGCATAGGTTTCTGACACAGAATGAATGTGGTCTAAGAACTTAAAAATTTGAAATTGGACATTCACCTATTATGGTCCAATATCCAAAATCTAAATACATGGTTAGATTCAGTATATCAAAGAACCCCAAGAATTCAATTTTTGATGACATCAAACAAAGTTTAATTTTGGACCCTTTTGACCTCAATGTGGACAAAGTTGATAACGGGGCCCAAAAATCAAAAATCTAAAAACATGGTTAGATTCAGCATATCAAAGAACCCCATATATTCAATTTTTGTTGAAATCAAACAAAGTTTAATTTTGGACCCTTTGGACCTCAATGTGGACCAATTTAAAAACGGGGCCCAAAATCCAAAAACTTAATACATGGTAAGATTCAGCATATTAAAGAACCCCAAGAATTCAAGAATAAAACCCCATTGAAATTGAACAAGAAATAAGCAATTTATACGAAGTATCTTCTTTTGCACAATACTGTGCAATTGAATATTTCTTGCTATTGCGCAATACTGTACAATTGACAATTTCTTGCTATTGCGCAATATTGTGCTATTGGATATTTCTTGCTATTGCACAATACTGTGCAATTGAATATTTCTTGCTATTGCGCAATACTGTACAATTGACAATTTCTTGCTATTGTGCAATACTGTGCAATTGAAAATTTCTTGCTATTGCACAATACTTATTATATAATAATTTACACATCCTGTTTGGTGTGTATCTCCTACCATATCATTATTATTTGCTTTTAAATATAAAACAGAAATAACCAACTTTAAATGGAAAATTTTAAAAGAAAAAAAAAAAAAAAAAAAAAAAAAAAGTGGAAAAAAAAAAATCCCCCCCCCAAATTTTTTGAACCCCCATATGATTCATCACCCCCAAACTCAATCCCAGCCTTCCCTTTGTGGTATGGTACCTTGCAGTACAATTTCAGAGAGATCCATACACTTGAACACAAGTTATTGTCTGGAAACTAGAAAAATGCTTATTTTTGGCCCCTTTTTGGCCCCTTATTCCTAAACATTTTGGGCAATTACCCCTAAACTCAATTCAAGCTTTCCCTTTGTGATATGAAACCTTGTAGTACAATTTCAGAAAGATCCATACACTTACACACAAGTTATTATCATGAAACTAGAAAAATGCTTGTTTTTTTCCCCTTTTTTGGCCCCTAATTCCTTATATTTTGAGGCAATTACCCCCAAAATCAATCCCAGCATTCCCTGTGTGATATGGAACCTTGTGGTACAATTTCAAAGAGATCCATACACTTGAACACAAGTTATTGTCTGGAAACTAGAAAAATGCTTATTTTTGGCCCCTTTTTGGCCCCTTATTCCTAAACGTTTTGGGCAATTACCCCCAAACTCAATTCCAGCTTTCCCTTTGTGAAATGGAACCTTGTAGTACAATTTCAGAAAGATCCATACACTTACACACAAGTTATTGTCATGAAACTAGAAAAATGCTTGTTTTTTGCCCCTTTTTTGGCCCCTAATTCCTAATATTTTGAGGCAATTACCCCCCAAAATCAATCCCAGCATTCCCTGTGTGATATGGAACCTTGTGGTACAATGTCAAAGAGATCCATACACTAACACACAAGTTATGTCTGGAAGTTACAAACATGCTTATTTTTGGCCCCTTTTTGGCCCCTAATTCCTTAACTGTTGGTACCATAACCTCCAAAATCAATCCCAACCTTCCTTTTGTGGTATTGAACCTTTTAGTAAAATTTCATAGAGATCCATTCACTTAAACTAAAGTTAGAGTGCGAAAACCAATGTGTCTTCGGACGACGCCAACGTCATACCAATATACGACCGCAAAATTTTTTTTCGGTCGAATAAAAATATAGTGTCAAATCTTTCATATGGATTTTTTTGTAAAAAAAAAAGATGCAACATTTGCAGATATTTTTACTGGTCTTCCTTTATAAATATGCATTTCTTTACACATAATTTAAAAGCAGTGTAAGGGAAGTAACCAAAACGTTGTATTTGGATTACCTCCCTTACACTGTTTTAAATTATCTTTATTGTTCATTAACCATTACTTTATACATAATTTAAAAGCAGTGTAAGGGAGATAATTTCAATGATGTATTTGATTTATCTCCCTTATACTGCTTTAAATTATGTTTTGTACTAAAGTATTTGTCCATTAACCAGGACAACCTTGTTTTTCCCCCTTTTTTGCCCCTAATTCCTAAACAGTTTGAGCCATAACCCCCCAAAGCAAATCCTAACCATCCCTTTGTGGTATGGAAACTTGTAGTATAATTTCAGAGAGATCCATACACCGTTCCACAGTTATTGTCTGGAAACTAGAAAATGCTTATTTTTGGCCCCTTTTTGGCCCCTAATTCCTTAACTGTTGGTACCATAACCCCCAAAATCAATCCCAACCTTCCTTTTGTGGTATTTAACCTTATGGTCAAATTTCAAAAAGATCCATTCACTTAAACTAAAGTTAGAGTGCGAAAACCAATGTGTCTTCGGACGATGACGCCGGACGACGACAACGCCAACGTCATACCAATATACGACCACAAAATTTTTTTGCGGTCGTATAAAAACGGGACCCAAAATTAAAAATCTAAAAACACGGTTAGATTTGGCATATCAAAGAACCCCAAGAATTCAATTTTTGATGAAATCAAACAAAGTTTAATTTTGGACCCTTTTGACCTCAATATGAACCAATTTGATAGCGGGCCCACAAATAAAAAATCTAAATACATGGTAAGATTCAGCATATCAAAGAACCCCATATATTCAATTTTTGTTGAAATCAAACAAAGTTTAATTTTGGACCCCAATTTGGACCAACTTGAAAACTGGGCCAAAAATCTAAAATCTTAATACATGTTTAGATTCAGCATATCAAAGAACCCCATATATTCAATTTTTGTTGAAATCAAACAAAGTTTAATTTTGGACCCCAATTTGGACCAACTTGAAAACTGGGCCCAAAATCAAAAATCTAAACACATGTTTAGATTCAGCATATCAAAGAACCCCAATAATTAAATTTTTGATGAAATCAAACAAAGTTTAATTTTGGACCCCAACTTTGACCTCAATATGAACCAATTTGATAGCGGGGTCCACAAATAAAAATCTAAATACATGGTTAGATTCAGCATATCAAAGAACCCCATATATTCAATTTTTGTTGAAATCAAACAAAGTTTAATTTTGGACCCCGATTTGGACCAACTTGAAAACTGGGCCAAAAATCAAAAATCTAAATACATGTATAGATTCAACATATCAAAGAACCCCAAATATTCAATTTTTGTTAAAATCAAACAAAAGTTTAATTTTGGACCCTTTGGACCTTAATGTAGACCAATTTGAAAACTGGACCCAAAATTAAAAATCTAAATACACCGTTAGATTCGGCATAACAAATAAATAAATGTGGTCAAAGATTTTACAAATCTAATGCGCCATACTGTGCAATTAAAGATTACTTCTTGAAATTTTTCAATATTTGAAATTTGAAAAAAAAATAATATTTGAAGAATAATTCTTTTTAATTTCTGAAATCTGAAATGAGAAAAAATTGACCCCCCACAATTTCTTTTTACCCCCCCCCCCCCCCCCCCCTTTTTTTCCAAAAAAAAATCTTTCCCTCAAGATATGGTCATAATCTCAATTCAAATTTCCAATGGAGTTTGCAACCATAATTACCCATTTAAATTTACCATAGTGCTAACTTAATCTATTTTATAATAGAATTTAAAATATAGTGTCAAATCTTTCATATGGATTTTTTTGTAAAAAAAAAAGATGCAACATTTGCAGATATTTTTACTGGTCTTCCTTTATAAATATGCACTTCTTTAATCATAATTTTAAAGCAGTGTAAGGGAAGTAACCAAAATGTTGTATTTGGATTACCTCCCTTACACTGTTTTAAATTATCTTAATTGTTCATTTACCATTACTTTATACATAATTTAAAAGCAGTGTAAGGGAGATAATTTCAATGATGTATTTGATTTTATCTCCCTTACACAGCGTTAAATTATGTTTTGTACTAAAGTATTTGTCCATTAACCAGGACAACCTTGTTTTTCCCCCTTTTTTGCCCCTAATTCTTAAACGGTTTGAGCCATAACCCCCCAAAGCAAATCCTAACCATCCCTTTGTGGTATGGAAACTTGTAGTATAATTTCAGAAAGATCCATACACCGTTCCACAGTTATTGTCTGGAAACTAGAAAATGCTTATTTTTTGCCCCTTTTTGACCCCTAATTCCTTAACTGTTGGTACCATAACCCCCAAAATCAATCCCAACCTTCCTTTTGTGGTATTAAAACTAATGTGTCTTCGGACGACGACGACGACGACGCCACATCATACCAATATACGACCACAAAAATTTGTTTGCGGTCGTATAAAAATGAAAATGATTTCATGACAAAATAAACAAGTGCATCTATCATATGTTATATTCAAACACTTTTGAAAGTAATAAAATTAAAAAGCCTGTGATTTCCTGTCAATTTGATAAACAAAACTAATCCCAGAAATGAATCAGTTTTACTTGCACTATAGTTGCAGAGGTCCAACCCTGAACAGTTGGGGCAAAAATGGACACAATATTCAAGCTTGATACAGGTCTGAATTTGGATTGTATTAAATATTTGACATATTATAGGTTTCTGAATAAATGTAGTGAAAGAACTTGAAATTGGTTATATGAATTGAATTTAGATTCAATTAAAGATTTCTTGCTGTTGTGCAATACACTGTGCTGTTGTGCAATACTTCGTAAATCTGTTGTCAGACTATAAACAAATAAAGTTCAATTAATTCTCAATGTCATATTAGAAATTTATGAAAATGTAAAGGGAGCTTACATCAATAGATATAAACAATTCACCAAAGTTTCATGAGAATTGCTGACAGCATTTTTGAGTTATTGTCCGAAAACTGGAAAATCCCCCCTTTTTTACTGAATAAAACCCCATAACTCAGAAATGTAAAATGTAAAATTTATAAAATTCTAAAAGGAGCTTACATCAATAGATATATACAATTCACCAAAGTTTCATATGAATTGCTGAAAGCATTTTTGATTTTTTGTCCGAAAAAGGGAAAATCACCCTTTTTTTATGAATAAAACCCTGTAACTCGGAAACGTAAAATCTAAAATATATAAAAATCAAAAGGGAGCTCTTGTCAATAGATATAAACAATTCACCACAATTTCTTGCAAGTTGGTGAAAGCATTCTTGAGTTATTGTCTGAAAACTGGAAAATCCCCCTTTTTTTTATGAATAAAACCCCACAACTCGGAAACGTAAAATCTAAAATTTATAAAAAATGAAAGGGAGCTCACGTCAATAGATATAAACAATTCACCAAAGTTTTATGCAAATTGGTTAAAGCGTTTTTGAGTTAATGTCCGACATGTTGACGACGGAGGGACAAACGGACAACGGTATACCATAATACGTCATATAAAAAGGACACCAACTTTTATGTCATCTTAAAATGACAGAAATTGTGTGAAAAAATTTCTGGATCCTTGCATAGGACAGCTGCTTAGCAACATTTAAAGATAGATATAGATTATGGTTTTGAACGTCTCTGTCCCTTAAAAGCATGTATATGACCTGGACACAATAAAATGGACATACTTATTCCTGATATACTGCTGGATTCTTTTCATATTTTGCTCCATTTCTGCAGACTGACAGTTTGTGTCTGATTTGTGACGTCTCCTTATTTGTTTATTCCCTGCTAATCTAGCTGGTAACATCAGATCAATTGTATGGGCCAATGCTAAGAAGAAATGATAAAATGTTAACACAGACATGACAGAGATATGTCTAGCCTATATGCATTTTTTAAAGTGTATTGCAAATGGTGAAAATAAAACGGCAATACATGTATATATATATATATACTTCAACATGTAAACTATGCAAAATATTCAAATTCAATAAACCATGACTGAAAGTGGACATGGTACAGGACCAAATAACCTTCGTGAAAATGAGGAATTCCAATGCAAATAGAATTGAATACCAAATGTCATTGAATTATCACAAGTCAGGTTCCCATTAAATTGACATAAACACAAACTTGTGTAAACTATGCAAAAAGTCTGAAGTCAATGAGACGTACAAATGCTGATACAAGTGCATACCAAATATCATTGGCTAACAACATACCAAATATCATTTACTAACAACATACCAAATATCACTGACTAACAACATACCAAATATCACTGACTAACAACATACCAAATATCATTGACTAACAACATACCAGATATCACTGACTAACAACATACCAGATATCACTGACTAACAACATACCAGATATCACTGACTAACAACATACCAGATATCACTGACTAACAACATACCAAGTATCACTAACTCACAACATACCAAATAACATACCAAATATCATTGACTAACAACATACCAGATATCACTGACTAACAACATACCAAATATCATTGACTAACAACATACCAGATATCATTGACTAACAACATACCAGATATCATTGACTAACAACATACCAAATATCATTGACTAACATCATACCAAATATCACTAACTAACAACATACCAAATATCATTGATTAACAACTAACCAGATATCATTGACTAACAACATACCAAATATCATTGACTAACAACATACCAGATATCATTGACTAACAACATACCAGATATCATTGACTAACAACATACCAAATATCATTGACTAACAACATATCAAATATCACTAACTAACAACATACCAAATATCATTGATTAACAACTAACCAGATATCATTGACTAACAACATACATAATATCATACCAAATATCATTGACTAACAACATACCAGATAACATACCAAATATCATTGACTAACAACATACCAGATATCATTGATTAACAACTAACCAGATATCATTGTCTAACAATATACCAAATATCATTGACTAACAACATACCAAATAACATAACAAATATCATTGACTAACAACATACCAGATATCATTGATTAACAACTAACCAGATATCATTGTCTAACAATATACCAAATATTATTGAATAACAACATACCAAATATCATTGACTAACAACATACCAAATATCATTGATTAACAACTAACCAGATATCATTGACTAACATCATAGCAGATATCATTGACTAACAACATACATAATATCATTGACTAACAACTAACCAGATATCATTGACTAACAACATACAAAATATCACTAACTAACAACTAACCAGATATCATTGACTAACAACATACCAAATATCACTAACTAACAACATACCAAATATCATTGATTAACAACATACCAGATATCATTGTCTAAACAATATACCAAATATCATTGACTAACAACAAACCATATATCACTGACTAACAATATACCAGATATCATTGATTAACAACATACCAAATATTATTGACTAACAACATACCAGATATCACTGACTAACAACATACCAGATATCATTGATTAACAACATACTAAATATCATTGACTAACAACTTACCAGATATCATTGACTAACAACATACCAGATATCATTGATTAACATCATACCAGATATCATTGACTAACAACATACCAGATATCATTGACTAACAACATACCAGATATCACTAACTAACAAGATACCAGATATCATTGATTGACATCATACCAGATATCATTGACTAACAACATACAAGATATCATTGACTTACAACATACCAGATATAATTAACTAACAACAAACTAAATATCATTGATTAACAGCATACCAGATATCACTGACTAACAACATACCAGATATCACTGACTAACAACAAACCAGATATCATTGATAAATAACATACCAGATATCATTGTTTAACAACATACAAGATATCATTGATTAACAAAATACCAGATATCATTGAATAACAACATACAAAATATCATTGATAAACAACATACCAGATATCATTGACTAACAACATACCAAATATCATTGACTAACAACCTACCCGATATCATTGACTAACAATATACCAAATAGCATTGACTAACAACATACCAAATAGCATTGACTAACAACATACCAAATATCATTGACTAACATCTTGCCAGATATCATTGACTAACAACATACCAAATATCATTAATTAACAACATCATTGGCTAACAACTTATCAGATATCACTGACTGACAACATACCAGATATCATTGACTAACAACATACCAGATATCATTGACTAACAACATACCAGATATCATTGACTAACAACATACCAGATATCATTGACTTACAACTTACCAGATATCATTGACTAACAACATACCAGATATCACTGACTAACAACATACCAAATACCACTGACTAACAACATATCAGATATCACTGACTAACAACATACCAAATATCATTGACTAACAACATACCAGATATCATTGACTAACAACATACCAAATATCATTGACTAACATCTTGCCAGATATCATTGACTAACAACATACCAAATATCATTGACTAATAACTTACCAGATATCATTGACTAACACAACATACCAGATATCATTGACTAACAACAAACCAGGTATCATTGACTAACAACTTACCAGATATCATTGATTAACACAACATACCAGATATCATTGACTAACAACATACCAAATATCATTGACTAACACAACATACCAAATATCATTGATAAACAACATACCAAATATCATTGACTAACACAACATACCAAATATCATTGATAAACAACATAACAAATATCACTGACTAACAACATACCAGATATCACTGACTTACAACATACCAGATATCACTGACTAACAACATACCAAATATCATTGACTAACACAACATACCAAATATCATTGATAAACAACATACCAGATATCACTGACTTACAACATAACAAATATCACTGACTTACAACATACCAGATATCACTGACTTACAACATACCAGATATCACTGACTAACAACATACCAGATATCATTGACTAACAACATACCAGAAATCAATGACTAACAACATACCAGATAATACTGACTTACAACATACCAGATATCACTGACTAACAACATACCAAATATCATTGACTAACAATTAGTGGTTTATCTTAAAGTCACTTAATCAAAAACTTCAGCATGTTAGTTATTCAAAAGTATACATGTCAATAGACCATGACTGAGGAAGAGGGCCAAATAATCTTTATTAAAATTAGATGTGCCAAATATCACTTATGTTTCTCCTAAAATTGATCTAATCACAAAATTTAACATATGGATTGATTGATTGAAAGATGTTAATGCTACTTTTATCCCTATTGTGCTATTTGGTGGCACTCCGTCTTTATTGGTGGAGGAAGCCAGAGTGCACAAAGAGAACCACCACCTTCAAAAATTAACATATAAACCATGTAAACTAAGTTAAAGTTTCAAAATCAATAGACCATAACTGAGTAAGGAGGACAAATTTTCCCAATGGATATGAGATGTGCCACTGCTAATACAATTACATACTCCATATCATTGCTGTGCCACTGCTAATACAATTACATACCCCATATCATTGTCTTACCACTAGTGGCTCCCTGACCTTCTCAGAGACAGTATTCTCAAATCTTCATTTTTCTACTTTTTTCAGACAAGACATAGATGCAAACTGTTCTGCATTTCATGCATTTTATAAACATGAAAGGCTGGAGGGAGCATATATAGTCATGATTTTAGGGATCACTATGTTTTCCTATCTGTGCATCTATCCAAATGTATCCAATTAAATTTTGGTATCAACATCAATGTATTAAGCCATAGAATTCATGGTTCACTGAACATGGACCTGCGAAAGTGTAAGCTGGGCATGGCGTCCTATGAACTTATTCTCATATTGTTTATTTTGTAATGAGTATCCTTTAATTTGGTGACCTCAGTGGCCAAGTGGTCCAAGTAGTTCATCTATAGTAAGTACCATCTACAGGAAACACTAGTCTGACAACAATGAGGTTTATAGTCCAAACCTCTCTTGCAGCAAGGTACGTTTGACACCTTACTCATGGACTAGGATTGCCAGTTTTCCTACCGAAGGCCACCAGTTTTCTCCAGGTACTCTGGCTTCCTCCATCAATGAAAACTGACCATCATGAATAAAGCCAAGTGTACTAAAAGTGGCATTGAATACCAACAATCAATAAATCATTTCTTTTTTCAGTCTATTAGATTAGGATATTTAGTATAAGCAATCTTATTAAATGCATATAATAAAACAAGAACTTGCTTAAATATGACTTCCAAACTTCTGACCAAATTGTCAATCAATGTTCATGTACAATATACATGCAGTTAAAGAGGGTCTGGATGGGATCCTTAATTTGTTGGATTTTTTTTAAATCTTCATGATCTTAGAGCATTTTTCTTTAGCTTTAAAAATAACACTTGTTCATTAAACTTCTCATGAAATTGATTTTACTACTAAATTTCTAGATAATTTCTTTACTCTGTACATCATTCATTTTTGTATTCAGTATCTTATTATCTAAATGCTAATCTATTTAATTTTCCACAGTTATTCTTTAATTTTTTGCACCAAATCCTTCTCATTTTTCTCTGTTTGTTACTTTGCTTGACGATTATTCTCTATTCTGTAAACTGCATCCAAACCCTCATTAGACATGTCAGAGGAAAAAAGTGAATTTTTTTTTTTTATTGGTTCAAGTAAGGATTCAAATCTTATGATTCTTTGCTATCGATCATTTCTTATTCAATTATTGATACACACCTGAAATCTGTTTGCATCGATTATATCGATTTAGATGAACCTTGTTCACTGTAATCCAGCTTTGGTAGTCATAGCTATAGCAACACAGGAAGTATGATGAAGATTTACTGCCTTGAACAATATCATCGACAAGAGAATCATCGATACCACAGCCACTACTCCAAATGTTACGATGTGGCAATAGGTTTACAGACTTGCCTTTATCATAGACATGATTGATACATGTATGTGTCGCTTCTAATACATTAAATAAATAATCTAACTGAAGCTGACGAAAGGAATGAGAAGAGTTGCCAATTTGTAATATTCTCTTTATTGACTTTGGAACGTTTATAAAAGAATGTGTTTTTGCCAGGCGTTTTGAAGCTGATATAGAAAGTTCTACAAGTGAAGGAACTGCTTTTAGAATACTTGTTTCAAGGTCAACTATTTCCTCTCTTAATTCACTTAGTTCTATGTCAAAGCTTTCAATATTACAAAAAGGTAAATAACCAAAACCACCAGTAACATTTCCAGATTTTTTTCTCTTTCGTTTTTGCTTCTTACTTGGAGCTCTTTGTCTATCTTGAGTTGATTTGATTTGAGATGATAAATGTGGAGTATCTGCTTGAGAAAAGTTTGAACTACAACTTGATTGTAATGAGTCAAAGACAGAATCACTACTTTGATCTAAAGGGCCAGTCTCCGCTGATTCATCATCTGTTGAGATACTGGAGGTGGACGATGTAAACAAGAACTCTTCTTCTGCTGAATAATATTCACTACCATCTGAATCTTCATCAGGATTCATTTCCATCTGGTTTGTATGAGATCCAGTTCTATGTTTCTTTCTCGACTCAGAAGTTTGATGGGGTTCATTCTTGCTGAACTCCATTGAAATGATACGAGCATATTTTGGTCGACATTTTTTCTGCTTAATTAAACGTTCTAGTCCTTCTGTATCTTCTTCCATATTTTATACCTAAATACATGAAATATGAAATAATTGTAAAAATTTAAACCACCATCATTGACATGGTTAAACTTATTTCTGAGATTCTTTTATGATATATTAGTAACGTTTTTTATATGTTACGTCAGTGGGTTTCATTATTATTGTATAAGATTACTTATTCTCATTTATAGTTGTAAAGTCATTAATTACAATCTATTTTTATTGCATTGGATAAGAGTTTATTAGTTTAATGTCAAATTAATCATGTTAATCTGGTGCCTCATTGCTCCGGTTATACAGGTGCTTCGGTAGCCCTAGTGCTCCAGGCTCCTGTTGACCAATCAAGCTGTAATAATTGTCTCCTTCACAACTTTTAAAATAAGATTTCTATTTACACTAAGTATTTAATGAAAAATCATAATAAAAGTTGAAATTCTGTACATGGAAACATTCAATTATGTTTCTAATTTATGTAAAAATTTTAGACCATGCACTTACACATTGTTCAGACTCATATTTTTTTAGTTTTGTTTATGCTTTTTTATTATAAGGGCCTCAGGGAAGATTAGTTTACTAACTATTTAACCCAAATAAAATTAAGTATCGTTGTTGTTGTTATTGTTAAATGTACATGATGTAGGATGTATAAAATATGCACACAAAAAAAATAGAAATGGGACATTTAATTCAGTACCTCATATGGATAGAAAGAGAAATAGAAATTCTTTATTTGAATAATTATAAACCCTTGCTGGTTTTTGATTACATACAATGATCACAATGATTTTTTAAAAGACAAATAAATATAATAATTATAACATTACATGTATAGACCAATAAGGGGTGTGGAAATGCTATGCCCGACTCGTACATTTGACCGATCGGACAAGCAATTTTTTTTATTATACTTCATGTCAAAATGCCAGATTTTGATTGGTTAATACGAGGGAGACAATTTACTCTATCTCATGGCAAATACTCTACTACCCTGGTCCCTTCAGGGAGACCCTTGCTCCATTGTGCACTTTAATAAATTATACGGATGATTGTTATGTACAAGACGACATAGTTTATTACTTTGAATTTAAAATTTAATAGACAGTAATAACAGTATAATAAATTAAATAACACATATCTGAGAGGGTGATAGAGCAAATTGTTACCCCTCGAAAAGACATTGTCAACCTTGGCTTCGCCTCAGTTGACAATGTTTTCTCGGGGTAACAATCTGCTCCATCACCCTCTCAACTATGTGTTATTTATATAGTATCTTTGTTGCCCGTGGACAAGTAAAAAAATGTTGCTTGACAATGATAATTTTATAATCATATAGAAAAGTCCTCAAAATTTATTCATCGAAGTAGAAAAATATCAAATAACAGGATGAATGCAACATGCTCAAGTAAAACAACATCAATGATCAAGAAATAGATCGATTATCAAACAACAAAAAATAAGCTACAGACCTGGTTTTCAATAATATTCTGCGATTTTTTCACAGTGATCCGGGATTGTTGATCAGGTTATAGCATTAGGATACACTGGAAGCGGTCATTATTAATTTTAAGTTCTAAATGACAGGTCGAGTTGGATAAACATCTTTAGCATGTTTAGATAGGTCATCACACGGAAGTTGACAGCGGTGGATCCAGAAATTTTCATAAGGGGTGGGCCTACTGACTGTCTAAGAGGGGGCCCGCTCCAGTCATGCTTCAGTGATTCCCTAAATAATCAAGCAAATTTTTCCCACAAAAGGGGGGGGGCCCGGGCCCCCTGGAAAACCCTCTAAATCCGCCTCTGGTTGACAGACGGAAAGAGGCAAACAACTATTCAAGAATTTATCAATTATTTGGTTTTCATCTCTTCCATGTCTTCATTAACTTATTGACTTTAAAACTTTTCACAGGCTCACAGTGAAGAAAATAGAAGTCATGATATAATCTCCCACTTTCATGTACATTGTACATGTAAGTTAGCATAGAAAAATAATTTGCAAAATTGGTCTCCTAAGATTCTTTAGTTTAAAGTTATTTTTTTCTTGGTTGGTTCAATCTACAAATGTATCTCACTGGTGTATACTCTACTTATATTTTTAACATTCTAACATACAAACAAAGACCATGAATACAATTTTCATTGTGTTTCAAAACTGTTTTAGAAACATACAATTTTACAGTAAAATACATCTTCATTCCAAAATTCTTTAAGAAATCAGGGTAAGTAACTTTTCTTCCGGACAAGTAAAATTTATAATTTCACTTGCCTGGGGACAAGTGGTCAACAAATATTTCCACAACCCTGCCAATGAGTAGTCAGTGTATACACATGAGAGAGAAATGTTTATAGGAGAGACAATCAATTAATATTGTAAGGATTATTTCCCTTTGAACAGTATCTAATAAACTTTCAAGAATAAGTATGTTGTTCAGAGCATGAAAAACTCATTAAATACGAGGGTTCCTCCCATGTACAGGCAGCAACCACATTACAAAATATTTCTGTTTAAGAAAAAAGAAGAGACATGACACTATTTAAGAGTAAAAATCTTCTTTCTGTTATGACAGGATTGCTTCCCTTCATTAGTAGATACTTAGTCAGCCGTAAGAGGTTGAGCTAAGGAAGTACTTCTTTAGCTCAGTTGGTTCGTGCGCTGCCTTGTAACACAGAGGTACCGGGTTCGAGTCCCGGGGGAAACAAAGATGATTTTGTATGTAGAATCATGCTCTCCGGTTACACAGTCTTGGTTTTTTTTTTTTCGCCTATTAATTCATTTTTTCGAGCGTTTTTTGTTTTTGCATGCAAGTACGTCTTTGTGTCAAAAAAATCTACTTCATTGCGACCCTAGCAATCATACCACATCTCATTATTTTTATATATATATATATATATATATATGTTTTGCTGCTATTAGTGTTAAAGATAGACTTGGAGTACTCCCCTTTTTCACAACTAATATTTCGAACATTTTACATGTTTGTCACTTAAGGAAGTGTTTATTACCTTCTGAAAGATCAGCTTACCTAGCACTACACTTATAGTTTGACGGTCAAATATTGATTTTATGTAGAAACAGTAAATTTAGCAAAGTTGTTGCACAACATCTCTATGACGCTTTTTCCGGGAACCGTAATTGTTTTCGATTTTTCAAACTTATCTAAACTTCCGTCAGAAACATAAAATTATTTCGCACAATGCCAAGACGTTATTATTGCGATTTTTGCGATAAATCGTTTGCTGATAACCCGGTAGCAAGGAAAAATCATATGAATGGAACCACGCATCAAAGAAACAGAAAGCAGCATTACGATTCATTCCGGGATCCCGAAATACTCTTATTTGAAGAAATCAACAAGAAGCCATGTAAACATTTCTTGCAAAGTGGGACATGCACTTTCTTTGATAGTTGCAGATTTTCTCATCTACGTGAAGATGAAAAGGAACAACTGAGAACTCAAGCAACAGAAATGAAAACAAAAAAATACAAGAGACAAGACATAAAGAAGGATAAAAATGATGAGGATCTCAAAACTTTTTTACAGAAGATTGAGAGTGGTCAAAAGTTTGATCAGAAAGAAGGAAAAAATATACATTCAGGAGTAGTGATTCCAAAATATAGTATACCAACATTCTTACAAACTGTTGCAAACTTGCCACCATCGCTTGTACCGCCTCCACCAGATAGTTTCTTAGACCTTGAGCTCAAAGAATGGGGATAATCATGTATACTATACATGTATAATATTTTTTTTTATTATAATAAAATTGAGAATAATTCTTTTTTATGTATTGCTTATGAGCATTCTGATATTTAAGTTTTCCTAGGTGATCATGGTGATGCAACAATACATGTACAGAATAAGAATAAGAATAAGAATTTTATTAGTTTAAAATCCAAACAATAGGATTGTTACTAAATAAACAAACCAATACAAAACCAAAACAAAACAAACAAACAGACAGACAGACAGACAGGCATATTAATGACAAAACGATAGACATTAAACAATATAAACATGTAGCATTGAAGAAAAAAAAATTAAGATTATTAATATTAAGTATTATACTATTTTTGACAGTGTACAAGAACATGATTTAATATAATCATTAGAAGTTTCTCTTGTCATGCATTGTTTAATTTGCATAATTTGTTATGTTGTATATGTCATGTATGTTGTACACTTGGATTATGCAATTTATCATATTTGCTTTATCCAATAAAATATTTGAATTTAGAAGTTAGAACTATACATTGTACATGTACATGATGTGTATTTTGTATTTGGTGTACATGTACAGGATTGTAATGTCACAGTACCCAAATTGCTCCAAGCACCCAATGTGTATAGATTGGCTTAAAGAGTGACAGATCTCTTTATAAGAGACTACACAGTTCATATCTTTTATCATTATGCAAGTCTTTCAAAATAGCTAAATATTCTTAAAGATACACAAAATGGCAACATTATATACCATGTATACCAACAGATGAATTGCCAGTGAAAAAATTGTAATTTAGGGAAACATTGCATGAGGCCTGCCTTGACGTCCACAAAAAGTCAACTTTTAAAAATGAGAAACTACAGACATCCATTTTGTACAAAATGCATAAAGCACATAGACTATTGTCAAATTGTTAAAAAAAAAAAATAAAAACATCAGTTATTTGATTTTTATGGATGCGAAATTAAGCATGGTGCAATTTTGGTATCCCTCATTAGAGAATCTTGGATCATTTGTGGGTTATGTAGAAATAAATGCAAAATGTAGTAAATAAGGATACATTTACAAAATAAACACAGAATGGAATCTTTTGTCTGTTTCTGAAATAAATGAAGGTGTCAAAATAGATGCAATTTGGGAACACTCAAGTTAAGCTGTAAATGTCTGCAGCCGACCTTGACCTCAACTTCATGGTACAGTGATCAACTATTGTGTTGACTTATAGTATTCATGATTAGTATAAAAATAAGATATTATTGCCTATGAGACAACTGTCCACCAGAGACAAAAGGTAATGATGTAGATAACCATTAGACTGTCAAAACCTTGTAGCTACAAATGTAGCATGAGAAAATGTGAAACAATTCAAAAAGAAAATCAAAAGCCTGAATTGCGAATTAAAAAATTATGCATAATCCAAAAAAAAAAAATCAGTATGTACATCCAAATACATACCTTCAGGTCATTTGTTTTCTTGTTTGAATTGTTTTACATTTGTCATTTTTGGGGCCTTTTAAAGCTGACCATGCTGTGTGGGTTTTGCTCATTGTTGAAGGCCATGATGTGCTAGCATATTTTTGGATGAGAAATAAAGAATAAAATGTTGGAATAAGATGCACTTCATTATCAAGCAACTTTCTAACAAGACTAATACATAGTAAGGACCAGGATTATCTCCCTTCACTCACATCATTGGGTAGGTTTCATCAAAATCAGTACAGCCTTTGAGGTGGAGTTGCAAGTTATTACCACAAAGTGCAATATTGAAGTAAGTATATTTGATTATCTTTAACAACATAGGACAGGGATAATTCTCTTTATGCACATCCTTTGGTAGTTTTCTACACCTGTGTAAAATTTCATCAACAGCCATTAAGTCTTTTCAGACTTGGGATTTCGAGAGACTATTACCACATATTGGCATATATGGAAGTATAAATATTCAATTATCTCTCCTTTCAGATATAAGACAGAAATTATATGTCTTTATGCACATCTTCAGGTAGTCTTCATGACAGTGTAAAGTTTCATAAATATCTGTCTAGCTGTTTATGGGAAGAGTTGTGCTTACATAGTTTCACACATTAAAGGGGAGATAATTTCACATATTGCAATACAGAAGTAAGTGAATTTGATTATCTCCCCTTTAATATGTGGAACTATGTTTACAAATCACCATGTATATCAATTATACAGAATTGTACACCCACAGATAGAGTTCTACAAATGTGTAAAATTCCTCATTACCCATTTGGCTTTGGAGGAGGTATTGCACTTAACAGTCACATGTAAGAGTGATCGCTATGTACCCTCTTGAAACTCTGTTTGTAGGGGTTATAAAAAAAAATCTTTGAGTCATCATCCCTGAACCCCTTTTCTACACCAATGTGTGTCAGTTTAAAGTATCTGTGACCATGATGTTTTAACAACTTGACCTCAAACTTGATAGAGATCTTTTTTTTGATAAGAAATATTTGACCATAAATCCAAGTCTGATTCTAATCCCAAATAAGTATCTAAAGTTACTATTCACAAACCAAAATTGACTGACCTATCAAGACAGACAAACATGTCAAAAGTTATATAACCCCGCTACTTCAAAGTACAAGGTATACATACCATTAAACTATTGACTTATACCACACATCTCTTGTGTGGTTTCATTTTTGTAAAAAAAATAATATTTCATTAGAGAATAGCATATTTGGCTACATTTTTTTGTCAAACATTCCCTTTGTTTGATCAAACAGCCTGTATTTCTATCTGTGCATGTCTAAAGCAAGGTGCCTGTATTTCTGTACGTGCCTGTCCCAAGTATAAGGAATATGTATTTCTGTATGTGTCCGTCTCAACCCAGGAGCCTGTATTTTTGTATTTGCCTATCCCAAGCCAAGAACCTGTATGTCTGTCCCAAGCCAGGAGCCTGTATTTTTGTATTTGCCTATCCCAAGCCAAGAACCTGGATGTGTGTTCCAAGCCAGTAGCCTGTATTTTTGAATTTGCTTATATTATCCCAAGCCAAGAACCTGTATGTGTGTTCCAAGCCAGGAGCCTGTATTTTTGTATTTGCCTATCCCAAGCCAAGAATCTGTATGTGTGTTCCAAGCCAGGAGCCTGTATTTTTGTATTTGCCTATCCCAAGCCAAGAATCTGTATGTGTGTTCCAAGCCAGGAGCCTGTATTTTTGTATTTGCCTATCCCAAGCCAAGAATCTATGTGTGTTCCAAGCGAGGAGCCTGTATGTGTGTTCAAAGCCAGGAGCCTGTATTTTGGGTAACTGTCTCGATCAACATATACTCCACATCTCCTTTTATTCATTTTTATTGAGCTTGGCCAAAATACTCGGGGTCATTCGAGCTGTGAGAACGAGTGGCTGATTTCAAATCATAAATTGAACTTCCAATGGTATTTTTACACTTGATGTACAAATAAATATTATAAAAATGCACATGTTGTCACCTATCAAGAAGCAGGCAGTAGAGTCTGTCAGATCTGTAAAGGGCTCACAGGTTATAACTCATCACTGCTAAGCTACTGACCAAATATGAAGTCATTGTGTTTAGTACAGTAGTACAATGTACTGGAGAAACTCCCTCTCGTTTGAAGAACCATTAATTATCTATAAAGATTTCCAGATTTCAACAGTCTTTGTTCCTGTACATATATTCCTTTACAAAATGTTCAATTTTCCTCATTCCCAGAATTTGGCACATTCTGTACTTTCACAGAGTACCTATGCAGGCAAAGGTGTCTGTCAGATCTACAAAGTGCTCACAATTGATCACTGTTAAGCTCTGACCAACTGAGAAAAGTGTGACATAGATATTTAGGGCCTTTTATAGCTGACTATATGGTATGGTTTTTTCTCATTATTAAAGGCCATACGGTTACCTATAATTGCTTACATCCACTTCATTTGAACTTTGGTGGATAGTTGTCTCATTGACAATAATACCACATCTCCTTATTTTTATATAGACATAGGAAACTAGTAAATGCAATGTAGCCCCTACTTGTAAAGTGGGGGTATAATAATTCCAACTGTAGAAAGGAAACTAAAAAATTGTCAGAAATTCTTTATTATGCTTAAGCGATATAAATGTAAATATCAAATATAAAATAATGTCAAAGTAATGGTCCCAGGATTGCATTATAATTTCCTAAATGGAAATTATTTATAAGTGATAACTTTGTGGACATTTAACTGGATCTCATAATGATTTAGTTAGAAGACAACACAACATAGAAACATAATCATTTGGCAGTACTAGTGTCATAAACAATAATCACTAAACAACATATTTATCATCATTCAATATTAATCTAACAGGTTGAATGTGATTTAATCATTGTTATATAAAAAGTGCCCTCCCTTTGTAATGGGGTAAATATGTCACAGTTTTTTAGTATTGGGAAATTCCCTACTATAAATTTGGACATAAATATATGTATTAATTGGTGTGAATGCAAAATCTATTAATGCCACCTTTGAATTACGCATGAACAGAATAAAAGTATGACTCTTAAATAACTGAATCTAATTCAGTTGCACTTTTTTCAGAAACCTCACATTAATTTCTAACAGTTTCATAATGAATAAAAAAATCTTTAACCGAAAAAATTTGGAAGTCAAATTTAAGAGTTTATGTAGCAAGGCTACTATTGACCTAGTTGATTTATAATCATTCTCCATTGGCACTAATGGATAACTCATTTATCTAAGTAGAGTAGTGGCTTACTATGACGGGGGTAATTTTGGAAAGAAAATCCTTCTCTATTGCTACACTTAATTCATACTTTTCATTATATCTGTGTATTTGTTTTTGCAGTGTGATAAAAGGGAAGTAAACTGGAGAAAGATACTAATATTAGATTGACCTAAAATTTTGTCACTATATCAACAGTGTCGGGATCAAACCTATATTTTAGTAAAAAAATGCATCAACACAGTAATAACTAAAAAAAGAATGAAAGAACACGCTGAAATAACAATTAAAAATTTGGGAAACTATACTTCATTGTCACATTGTTAGATTTCATTTTTCAGAGATTGAAATCTTGCTAAAAGTTGTTTCATTACTTTGAAAAATAAAATTCAAATAACTTAAATAAAATAACCCTAACATAATCATGATTACAGTGGTGAATAAAATGGCATCCTCCTTGAAAAAATCTGAGCATATACCCACAATTCATATCATAAAATTATACTACTTCTTGAAAAATAAAAAAAAAAACAATTGGAGTTAACAAATGAAATGCAGAACATTGCAAATATTAATGAAAAATTATGAGCAAGTTTTTGATCTAAATTTTATCACAGCCAACCTTCTGACTTTTTCTGTGCACAGTATGCAAAACACAAATACAGAAAATGTCAGTAAAACAAAAGAGATTCACCAATCAAGGGAAGTAACTTTTGTCAATTCATTAAAAATTACCTCCCTTTAACACTTGGAACATAAATTGATTATCATTTCAGACACTGTTTCAAGTATGTTAGAATTAGTGCCCTTTACCTTGACACTTCCACAACACTAACAGCTCATTAGTACAATTTCCCACAACACTAAATGCTAGCAGACAAATTCTGTAATGTTTTATAAATGTGAAAATGCAAAATAATTTTAATATAATAAGACTATTTCTTGATAAATTACTTTAGATGACACGTGGCCTAAAAGACTACATACCTGAGGGACATTCTATTGAGGAATTAATAGGAAATGGTTATCTATGAGTCATTACAAACACATCTGTGGTAACATTAATACTTTTGTTTGTTAATATAATTACTGTGACTATTTTCTTTTCCTTTAATTAGAATGTTCCTCAATTACAGATCAGTTTAATCCATGCCTAATCAGATCAAATTCATTGAGTAAATAAATGCTGTCTGCCAATTTTAACATGTAAACAATAATAACATTTTAAATTCATCACTTAAATATTAAATCTGAATTCTGCATCTATGTTATTTCATTTTCATATCTACATTAATATGAGTGAATGCAGACATTTATTTATGAAATGATTGATTCATGAAAGATCTCTGTGGTTTACCTCAAATAATTATAAACAGAATGTGTAGATTTCTGATGGTATTTGATTCTTTAATATAAATCCTTATTTTCAATTAACTATTACCATGGTAACGCAGAATGTAACAGATTTATTCATGCTTTTGATATGTCATAACAAAATGGAAATATGATTGTCAAAATAAATTCCCTCTAAATACAAAACAACAAGTTAACAACCCAAAATTGACAACTATTGTGCTGGTGCTGGTGCATATGGTCTGTGAACGTTTGGTCGTTGTAATCTTTTGCCGATCGTTATCACATTAAAACCTAATCCCATTAATTTCTGATGATCAAGTATGATTCTACCATCAAATAAGAAAGCTGGTTTCAACATACTGCCATAAATCTTCTCATAATCATAATTCTGAAAGTACAAGACAAATTCTATCAATTATTTAAAAACAGACTAAATAAAATGCTCCGCTGGGGCGCAGCTTGATACGACCGCAGAGGTCGAACCCTGAACAGTTGGGGCAAGTATGGACACAACATTCAAGCTTGATACAGCACTGAATTTGGATTGTAATTAAATATTTGACACAGCATAGATTTCTGACACAGAATGAAAGTGGTCTAAGAACTTAAAAATTTTCAATTTACCTATTCATACATGTGATGGACTGTGAAACTCAGATCAGGAGATTGGGAAATTTTGGTCAGGAGATTAGGACTCAGATCAGGAGGTTTTTAATCGACATTAATTTTGTTGTAAATGTAACCGTGTGCTGTAAAAATGGTCTTTTAAAGTGTGTTTTCTTCAACTTTCCATCCAATTTATTATGTTTATAGTACCCTTGTACTTATAAAGTTTCTCCATCTTTATATTCTACATGTTCAATCTAACATTGTTTTTTCCAGTATGTTCTTTAAATTTTTTACTTCATATTCTATAAAACAATCATTGCAACCAGAACATTTTTTTAGCTGTCTGCAAATAGTTTTTATTTATTTTTTTTTTCTCTTGCAAATAGTTTTTATTTGCAAACTCAGAAATTCATTCTATCTGTAAAGTTAGGGTCATAGTTATTATATAAATTTCAATTTAAGCCTTAAAAGGAAGTATAGAATCCTCAAATAATTTTCAAATTATTATTTTTTATTTGTCCTAAGACATTTAAAATCATTTAATAACCATCCTTTTATGATTATTTGTTCAATTTATATTTTATTTATATTCTTTTAAAAATTTTCATTATTAAAAGGAAAGTAACTTAAAACAGGATAAATCAAGGGAAGTAACCCAATAAATACACAGTTTTTGTTACACAACGGCAGTTAGCCTGAGGTAAAAATCGTTGCTTACCAGTATGTTTGACACCCAAGCTGACAAGTGAAGCCATATAATTATGCATGTTAATTGATTTACAGGTAAAATATAACTTCAGGTAATGTCAGTTACACCAGATGCCTGAGATGATATGATGGGCAGAAATTTTTCATGGAAAATGTTAAAGAAAAAAAAGGAAACCCCCCCCCCCCCCCCCCCAATTTTTTGAACCCCCTTATGATTCACCGCCCCCAAACTCAATCCCAGCTTTCCCTTTGTGGTATGGTACCTTGCACTACAATTTCAGAGAGATTCATACACTTGAACACAAGTTATTGTCTGGAAACTAGAAAAATGCTTGTTTTTTGGCCCCTTTTTGGCCCCAAATTCCTAAACGTTTAGGGCAATTACCCCCAAACTCAATTCCAGCTTTCCCTTTGTGATATGGAACCTTGCAGTACAATTTCATAAAGATCCATACACTTACACACAAGTTATTGTCCTGAAACTAGAAAAATGCATGTTTTTTTTGCCCTTTTATGGCCCCTAATTACTAAAATTTTGAGTGAAAACCCCCAAAATCAATCCCAGCCTTCCCTTTGTGATATGGAACCTTGTAGTACAATTTCATAAAGATCCATACACTTACAAACAAGTTATTGTCATGAAACTAGAAAAATGCTTGTTTTTTGCCCCTTTTTGGCCCCTAATTCCTAATATTTGGAGGAAATTACCCCAAAAATCAATCCCAGTATTCCCTTTGTGATATGGAACCTTGTAGTACAATTTCATAAAGATCCATACACTTACAAGCAAGTTATTGTCATGAAACTAGAAAAATGCTTGTTTTTTGCCCCTTTTTGGTCCCTAATTCCTAAAATTTGGAGACAATTACCCCCAAAATCAATCCCAGCATTCCCTTTGTGATATGGAACCTTGTGGTACAATGTCAGAGAGATCCATACACTTACACACAAGTTATGTCTGGAAGTTACAAAAATGCTTATTTTTGGCCCCTTTTGGCCCCTAATTCCTTAACTGTTAGTACCATAACCCCCAAAATCAATCCCCACCTTCCTTTTGTGGTATTGAACCTTATGGTAAAATTTCAATGAGATCCATTCACTTAAACTAAAGTTAGAGTGCGAAAACTAATGTGTATTTGGACGACGACGCCGGACGACGACGACGCCGGACGACGACGACGACGACGACGACGACGACGACGACGACGACGACGACGACGCCAACGTCATACCAATATACGACCACAAAAATTTTTTTGCGGTCGTATAAAAATCACTGTACAAGAGATTTGTAAAAATGTCTGTTAGTCCTCTTCCATTTTTAACTGTTCAATTACTAATTTTTTACATAACTCTTTTTACCTTCTTGTTATGTGAGCAAACCTAGTTTTTTCAATCAATATCTTTATTGAAAACAGCCCATTTGCAATCTGCATTTATTATATTTATAAAGACCATACTGTTAATACATGACATTTCAAAATTCTTTCTCTGACAGATAAAAAAGTCTGAAGAAACATTCCATTTTCTGTAAATTTAGAAAAAATGTGATGGGATACGTTTCAAAACAAAAAAGAATCACAATGTGATGGGATACGTTTCAAAACAAAAAAGAATCACAATGTGATGGGATACGTTTCAAAACAAAAAAGAATCACAATGTGATGGATACATT
The DNA here is from genome assembly GCF_021869535.1 of Mytilus californianus. Classification (NCBI taxonomy): domain Eukaryota; kingdom Metazoa; phylum Mollusca; class Bivalvia; order Mytilida; family Mytilidae; genus Mytilus; species Mytilus californianus. Next base: position 91,983,906 of record NW_026262745.1, read on the forward strand.
TCACAAAAATAAAAATCACAATGTGATGGGATACATTTCACAAAAATAAGAATCGCAATGTGATGAGATACGTTTCACAAAAATAAGAATCGCAATGTGATGGGATACATTTCACAAAAATAAGAATCACAATGTGATGGGATACGTTTCACAAAAATAAAAATCACAATGTGATGGGATACGTTTCACAAAAATAAGAATCGCAATGTGATGGGATACGTTTCACAAAAATAAGAATCGCATTTTATATTTCAATTATTTGTATGCACCATTTCCTGAAGTCAAAATAATTGATCTTAGAATAAAGAATGGAATTTTTGTGCATTGTACAACAATAATAATATCAAATGCACCCAAAAGTTTGTGAATTTACATTTACAATACATGAAAGGTTTGATCAAATATTTATCCTCAAACAATTTGAAATACAGTGCCGTTTTATTTATTTCTATGATAAAATTCAAAACAAACCACTAGATACCAAGAATTTATTCCATTTTATTAAATATCGAAAAAAAATGTCTCGACATGTTATTCAATATAAGCATGCAACAGATGGAAGAAATTCTTGGAAAATATGAAGTCCTTGAAACTCTCCCCTGTTTCAGGTTATTTGTTCCCAACTTACTATGAATTCATCCCATTCTGTACAGACCACCAGAGCATGTGTATTCTCTGCAGCCTTGTATGGATCTTTATGGATGGTTACCAGTTCCTTTACTCTGCTTGGGTCGTCTGAGATAGCTGGATGTGTTAGTTCCCTGAAATTCACAAAGTACTAGTTTTTCATATCTCATAGTCATATATGAATTCCATAAATTTTATCTCACTCATCAATCCAATGTGGATATTTTCCAGAGTTGTTATTTTTATAATTTCAATGCATTAACATTTTGTGAGGTGGTTAAAATTTGCAGATTGAATAATAAGTGTGCCCTTCAAAATGAGATGTAAACATTTGCTACTGTGCTTTATGCAAACAAAAATAAATTAATTCCTACTTGTTACTTGGATCATGATTTGTGGTTGTCTTGTCAAATTACAACCATAGAAATTTTCTGATGCATTGCAGAATTGATGCTTGTGGTTTAAGGCAATAATTAATTTAATCAATATATATATCCAAAGTTCTTACTGTGCACGTCAAATTTTCTGATGACAACATAACTTTTTTGCAACTCTTTCCATTAAAAAAGAATGAGTTTCATTCTGTATAATTCACCATTTCAGAATACAAAGGATTGTGGGTAATTTCAATGGTTGTACACCAAAATGAGTAGGAGGTTATACCATGTTGTTATGGTTATCCTTTGATTTAGACAATTTTAATCAAGTAGAACATTTGAGGATATTTCCCAGAATGCATTATATTCTGAAAATGAAAAAAATAACACTTTAAAAATTTTGTGCAGCCAAGCACTTTTCTGGATTTGGTTTGCACCTGAAATGGTGAATTCAATGATTGACAGATTTTTGACCTGTTGTTTATATAAAGCTAAAGTTCACAAAACAGTATAAAGTATCCATATCTATCAAGGGTTGATTATAAAAGTTTACAGTGAAAAGTTCTTGTATTCAGAAGACTGAGTTAATACATTGAAGAAGGGGCCTCGGTGGCCGAGTGGTCTAAGTAGTTACTACTTTAATCACTAGCCAGTCAACACTGAGGTTGTGAGTTCGAACCCCGCTCATGCGGGTGCACTCGACTCCAATCTTTTAAAAATTGACTAGGATTGTCAGTTTTTCTATCGAAGGTCAGGGGTTTTCTCCTGGCACTCCGGCTTCCTCCACCAATAAAAACTGGCTGCCACGAAATAGCCCAAAAGCGGTGCTTAAAAGTGGCGTTAAAACACCAAAAAATCAAATCAAATCAAAATACATTGAAGATACTTACGTTATTAACTGTTTTTCCTCTACTTTTGGATCATAGATATGTAATTTGGCTCCTTCATCCATTAAATATTTACATATATAAATTGCAGCTGATTCTCTGTAAATATAAAAAAAAGTTTTATGATATGTAGGTGGTTCAATATACTTGAGAGATATTAAAATGATAATTCAAGTAGAAAAACAAGCTGTCATGGCAAAAAAAAAACCAAATAACCTCTCTGTAGTTCCTCTTTTAAGGAACTTGCTGCTGGCCCTACTACATTTTCATTGGCCTGGGTAAGCAGGCTTATGGTTTATCTTGTTGACTATAACTATAATGTTTCAATAAATCTTTGGTAAATGTATGTAAAAATCTATCAATGTACTTGGAAATAATCATATTATCAAAGCACAACCAGTTTTATTGCTAATCTTTATCATGAAGTTTACTGGGCAGTTTTTTTGTCTTTGATTTTAATGGTGTAGATATTGCATGTATCTTGCATACAGTCCAATGGATTAGACCATTTACAGTTCTTAGTAATTTGTTAAAAGTTGCATAAACATTCATGGGCTATGAAGTGGAGGAGATTTTTTTTTATTAATTTCTAGAAGTGTCATTTTTCAATTTGTATGATATTGTGTGTAATTCATTTGGTGTTTAATTTGGAATTTCTGCCATATTCTTTATGTGCCTGTCCCAAGTCAGTAGCCTGTAGTTCAGTGGTTGTCATTGGTTCATGTCCGTCATATTTGTATTTGTAAAATGTTTTGTTATAAATTCATCCATTAGTTTTCTCGTTTGAATTGTTTCACATTTTTCATGTCAAGGCCTTTTATAGCCGACTACCGGTATATGGTATAAGGCTGTACGGTCTCATATAATTGCTTACATCCACTTCATTCATGTCATTTGAACTCTGGTGGAGAGTTGCCTCATTGGTGATCATACCACATCTTCTTATTTCTATACTGTGGATTCATTATTATTCGTTAGATACCAATTTTCGTAGATTTAGTGGGTATAGGTGAACCACGAAATTAAATGTTCAACGAATAACAAATTTTCCATAGGCTTGTATGCAGACTTTGTCAAAACCACAAATTAAATATCAACGAACATGCAAGTTTTCCTTAATCCACATAAATTGGTCCCCACGAAAATAAATGAATCCACAGTATTACCTTGTATCACCAGTGTCTTTCTTGAAAGCAAAACCAAAGATTGCAATATTTTTGTTGGTCACTGTATTAAACAGACATTCTATTATCTTATTGGCAAATCGTCTTCTCTGGTAGTCGTTTATGTTAATTACCTGTGAAGAAAGATGCATCAATTTTAATTACTGTAAATGTGAAAGAAGATGCATCTATTATTATAGGCACAATGATAGATTGATGCGACTTATATTCCAAATTTCTGTTGTTAAATACTTATTTGTCTGCCAACAAAGTAAATGAGCAATAAACAATACTGTAAATAAACTTATATTTGTGAGCCGTCAATTTAAATAATGCAAATATTACAAAATAGTCATGAAAGTGTCTAACTTTGATATTTTCTATTAAAGATACATGGACAAAATTACAAAATCCAGAATATAAATTGCCAACAAAATTGGCTAAACGCGAAAATAAGTTGATTAACAATGGTCCCCTCCTGAATCTAATGGATCAATCTGACTTCAAATTTATAAAGTAAGTAACAAAATGCAAGCTATAATCATAAGGTAACAGGTATAAGTACATGACATTTTCACTATTTTTATAATTCTTCTGTTGACTAATACTTTCAAATACACATGACTTTCTCCTTATAAATAAGGATCTTTTCAAATAGAAGACGTTTATCCTCCAAATATCAAATTTTTGAAATAACAAAATAAAAGAAATTATAATTGCAAAGGTGAACATTGGGTATTCACAGAGATAAATTAGTCAGCTGTTTATTACACATTTCCACTGTGCTACTGCTCCTATTCAGTTCAGAAATACACAAAAATAAACAATTGTTGTTTGTTTCTTTTCTACCACCTTGACTGTGTTTTAATATTCAGTTCACACAGATACATAATATAAAAGTAAGGAGATGTGGTATGATTGTCAATGAGACAACTCTCTACCAGAGATCAAATGCCATAGAAGTTAACAACTACAGGTCACCGTACGGCCTTCAACAATGAGCAAAACTCATACCGTATTGTAAGCTATAAGTGGCCCTGAAATGACAAATGTAAAACCATTCAAACGTGAAAACTAACAGCCTGATATATGTACAAAACAATAAGCGCAAACAAATATGATATATATACAAAAACAAATGACAACCACTGCTTTTGTTTTTGACACTTAAACATATTTTTTTACTTAATTTTTTAAAAGACTGATTTTGGTTGGGCATTTCTTTCCTGAACATGGTAACATTCCTGTAATATTAGATTAGAAACCAATAAAAAAAGTTTGTATTCTTATTCTAATCAGTAGTTAATAAAGCCTCTTGGAAACAGACATTACACATAGCTGCCAATATTTACACACCCATCGATAAGTAATAAATCATGCATGGTTTAAGCTGGGGTTAATTAACGACCAGTTAAAGAAGTCATCAAGCTGTGAGTCAATATCCACTCTCGATTATAGGATTCAGTCACAATAAAATTAATACTTAAAAAAAAAAAATTGGTGACCCTGACTGGGGTGGGTGGCACTTGCCCCCTATGCCACCCGGTTAATCTGCAACTGTTGTTTGTTACCTGTTGCCAGTATTCTGCCACCTCAGGTAAGTTGAGACATTCACACAGGTAAACAAGGTTCAGTACATCTTTCTGGAAACAGCTGCCACCAAATCCTGAAATACCACCATAACCTGCAATTAACAACCAGCTGGTTGTCAGGAGGAGCAAAAGGTGAAAGACGTGCAATAAGCAGCATAACAGGGATTCAAACATTTATATCAGAATATATCTGCATTTTTTTGGATGTCTAAAAGTTCATACAATATTGTTTTCCGAAATGTCTTTAAGGATGTTCGCTACTCTGTTTCAAAATAACAAGCTTTTTAAAAGACTGTTATAAATTTATAGTATATAAATGAAGGAACTAAAAAAGCAGAAAAAAATGAAGGGTCCGTGAGCTTGTTTGCGAGATATAAGCCATTGAAAATTTGGTAGGAAATGATTCTCTCTAGATTTTTCATACATTTAACATTGTCACCTTTTTTCTTTCAAAAACAATGAAAAAATAACAAGGACTTTATAAGATTTTCAAATAAGGATTTTTAAACTCTATGTAATAAAATTCTGAAAAGAAAAGTAGGGGTTAGCGGGCAAAATTTTTAATGGCACTACATGGATAAACCCAGAGGATTCGGAATATCTGGCAAAAAATCAAAAACAAGAGGAGCGAACATCTTTAAATTGATTAATAATTTGTTAACTTTTATAGCTTTTTACCAAATGTTTTGTATTGATGAACTGTAAACCATCTTATTTGTGCAGATACTTCTTTTTGCATTTAGTTGTTTTGAGCCAAATTCAAAGTCATACATTTTTGTCATTTTTGATGTAATTAAATAAGGGAAGATATATTTTTTTTACATATTCATAACAATTAATATATTAACATTATTTTTCTGGAAATTTGCAAAAATTCGGTTAGGAATATTAGATGGTTAACAGTATTTAATGATACTATCTAAAACAAAATAACATTGAATTCATAAATTTGTAAACATTTTCAGAATTTCCTATCTTAAAATTTCTTGTATATTTTGAATCCCTGTTGACATGGAAAAGGAATACATGCAAAGATAATGGTATAATGGTGATGGAGGTTGAACAAAGAAGAGAAATCTATTTAAACATTGTCCTCCTTTGTCATCTATATAATATATACTGTAGATCATTAGTAAACAATAACAAAAGTGTGCAGCAGTTTCAATAAATATATTTTTTCAACATTCAAACTCTACAGCTTTTTTTCAGTTTTCTAGCTCTACAATTGAGGTTTCTGTTGTTAACATTTTTCTAGCACTAATTGTGAATATACATGATTATGTCCTAGCCAGTTATCAGTATAGCTCAAATTATGAATTCAGTTCTTTACATTTTCTAGCTCTAATTATAAATCCAGCTCTTAACATTTTCTAGCTCTAATTATAGATTCAGTTCTTCACATTTTCTAGCCCTAATTATAGATTCACTTCTTCACATTTTCTAGCCCTAATTATGAATTCAGTTTTTCACATTTTCTAGCTCTAATTATCAATTCCGTCTTCACATAAAGGGATAATTGCTGTCAAATTTATCTTTACCTATTTGACTCAAATTCTCATATTTGATTTATAACATTCTAGAACTTAAATCTAAATTACAAAAAGTAAAAAAAAAAACCAATTAACAATGCATTAACTCGTTATAATGTATCAGCATTTTGTGTGTATTTTAGACTAGACAACATCTAAATAACCATAGAGATGACCTCTGAAGATTGCTGATAGTCATATGACCTGATGTAGACATAAATATTAAAACAGACAAGCCCATGCAATCATATAATGATGATTTTTCAAGGTCTGTTTGATTTCATGTCATAGATAAAAAAAAATATGTTAATCATCATTTCACCTGAATAAGACTGATTTTTTGAGGGAAGAATCAGTCACCAAAATGGTTCTTCCCCATAGGTTCTCTTGTTTAACATTTCAATATATTGACATTTTTTTCTTTCTAATAACTGAACAGGCTTGAAATATTGACTTGCAAGTCAATAATACATCAGTGATGTTTTTGAACTTATTTTGGCAAAATTGAACCTAACTGACTGCTAAAAGTGAAATGCCCCTTTACGAAAGGGAGCTAAAAAACATTAACTTTATTTTTAAAATAATCAAAATGTGTATAAAACTCCAGCTTGTATATTTTGAATAGATTACACTTTTTAAAAAAAAAACAGAATTTTCTGTATTCTCATTTCAAAATTCACCAAGTATTTCAATCTTAAGTCAGTTTACACCAGTAAAACAATCCATCAAGGAGGAAAACTTTATACTGGTTGAGGACCAATAATCACAAAGTACCTATAATTACCAAATACTTGGATAAATAATACCAAGGGCGGATCCAGGATATTAAGTTAGTGGGGCGCAAACTTAAATTTTTTTTGAGGTAAAATTATTGAAATATTCTTTATTAAGCTGAGGACAAGCCATGCTTTGCAAATTTTAGGAGGCGCACGTCCGCCACACCCCCACCTGAATCCGCCCCTGAATACTTTAGTAAGACCACTGCATTTAATAAACAATTTCACATGATGTTATTACATTAATGGCTTATTAATGTAGCATTTTGAACATCTTATAAAGCAACTTTTTCTCCATCTTAAAACTTAATGAATTGTTCAACAAAAAATGTACATGGTGTATGACAATAATTGGTACCGAATTCATGCAGAAATATGGATAAGAAAGAGATAAATCTGAGGACATTTTCTGACCAATACATGCACATATTTTGATTACAATCTGTGCAAAACCAAATTTTTAGGGAAAAACCAACATATCTTTTTGAAATTTATAACAAAATTTATAAAATGCCATAATTGGTCCACGTCCAGTACTTACCGATACTAACAAGTAACCATAATTGTTCTACTATGTAAAATATTGTTCATTTTTACTGCTCTTTCTACTTTCTGACTTATCAACCATATTGTTAGAGGTGTGTTCATGGTGTTAGGTTGTGTAAATATTGTTAAAAGGGTGTTCATATTAATAGAGGTGTGTTCATATTGTTAGGTTGTGTAAATATTGTTAAGGGTGTATTCATATAGTTAGGGATAGGTTCAAATTGTATGGAGGTGTTCATATTGTTAGGAATATATACATATTACTAATGGCACTTACATTTTGTAAACTAGATGTGTGTTCATATATTTTAGGTTGTGTTAATATTGTATGGGGAGTGTTCATATTGTTTGGGGTGTGGTCACAATGTTTGGGGAGTGCTCACATTGATAGGGGTGTGTTCACAATGTATGGGAAGTGCTCATATTGATAGGAGTGTGTTTACAATATAAGGGGAATGGCCATATTGATAGGGGTGTGTTTACATTGTAAGAGGTGTGTTTATTGCCAGACTAGTGTAATCTTTGATCAGCATCACTACGGCACGGTAGAGGATTCAAATGACCAATATTGAGACAATTGAGTAATACCGTAAATTAATTTGGTTAGGGTTCCCGAACCAATACCCTTTGACAATTATATCTAAATCCTTAACACTCAATTTTTTTTAAGGGAATTCTAATGAAAATTTGCAATATTTTTGAAAACTTAAGGATTATGTACCCTTGTCTTGATTCAATGCTAAACATAAGGAAATTTTATAGAAAATCCACAGCCTTTCCGTTTGTACTCTCATATTTGACAATTAAATGCTTGATAGATACAGAATTATTGCATGCAGTGCTAGCAATAATTCCTTTAAAACAAGTTTATAAATTCAGATATTGGTTAAAACAAATATAAATATGGACTAATTCAAGTACAACTTTTAGGGTGTGCTCGACTTTAGTGACCCAGCACGAGGTGTTTTGGAATTTAAAGGTTGTTTAGAACTTTTTGTAAACAATAAACGCTAGCTGATCATAGAAAAAGAAGTAAATAATCTATGTTTAAAATTTTATAACAAAAATCTCTGTAGCCTGTGGATTTTCTTCAAAAATCTTGGTTTTAATTTCACTAAATTCTCTTTTTCTACTAAATGCAATTAAACTATAAATAATAATGCTTTACACGAAGTTTCCCTTTGACATATGTACAAAATGGTCCATCTCTTTTATTCATTATCTTTGCTGTTTTGATACTATTGCAGTTTGAAAATTTCGTAATTGACAGGCCACAGAAGGGGTCATAAACCTTAATGTATGTAAGAAAATTTATTGTATCCCAATAAGAATTGTTCTTGCATCAAATAACATGAAATAACAACATTGCATTCTGTCTGGTGTTAATGAGATTTTCAACTTATTCAGAATTACAATAATTTTCAATTAATTGTAAAAAAATAATTTTTAGTATTCATTGTTTAATAACTTAGTTGAAATTCTGACTTTATTAAACACTTTATAGGATTTCGTCTGTTTCAAATGATGGAGTACAAAATAAATGTTCCGCTATAAACTAAGGCAGTTTGAAAAAAATAATTTTAAAACTTTAATTAGAATAAAATGCTTCGCTGGGCGCAGCTTGATACGACCGCAGAGGTCGAACCCTGAACAGTTGGGGCAAGTATGGACACAACATTCAAGCTTGATACAGCTCTGAATTTGGATTGTGATTAAATATTTGACACAGCATAGGTTTCTGACACAGAAAGAATGTGGTCTAAGAACTTCAATTTTTTTAATTTACCTATTATGGTCCAATGTCCAAAATCAAAATACATGGTTAGATTCAGCATATCAAAGAACCCCATATATTCAATTTTTGTTGAAATCAAACAAAGTTTAATTTTGGACCCCAACTTGGACAAACTTGAAAACTGGTCCCATAATCAAAAATCTAAACACATGTTTAGATTCAGCATATCAAAGTACCCGAAGAATTCAATTTTTGTTAAAATCAAACTAAGTTTAATTTTGGACCCTTTGGACCTTAATGTAGACAAATATAAAAAACGGGACCCAAAATTAAAAATCTAAAAACACGGTTAGATTTGGCATATCAAAGAACCCCAATTATTCAATTTTTGATGAAATCAAACAAAGTTTAATTTTGGACCCTTTTGACCTCAATATGAACCAATTTGATAGCAGGCCCACAAATAAAAAATCTAAATACATGGTAAGATTCAGCATATCAAAGAACCCCATATATTCAATTTTTGTTGAAATCAAACAAAGTTTAATTTTGGACCCCAATTTGGACCAACTTGAAAACTGGGCCAAAAATCTAAAATCTAAATACATGTTTAGATTCAGCATATCAAAGAACCCCATATATTCAATTTTTGTTGAAATCAAACAAAGTTTAATTTTGGACCCCAACTTGGACCAACTTGAAAACTGGTCCCATAATTAAAAATCTAAACACATGTTTAGATTCAGCATATCAAAGAACCCCAAAAATTCAATTTTTGTTAAAATCAAACTAAGTTTAATTTTGGACCCTTTGGACCTTAATGTAGACCAATTTAAAAAACAGGACCCAAAATTAAAAATCTAAATACACAGTTAGATTTGGCATATCAAAGAACCCCAATAATTCAATTTTTTATGAAATCAAACAAAGTTTAATTTTGGACCCTTTTGACCTCAATATGAACCAATTTGATAGCAGGCCCACAAATAAAAAATCTAAATACATGGTAAGATTCAGCATATCAAAGAACCCCATATATTCAATTTTTGTTGAAATCAAACAAAGTTTAATTTTGGACCCCAATTTGGACCAACTTGAAAACTGGGCCAAAAATCTAAAATCTAAATACATGTTTAGATTTTGCATATCAAATAACCCCATATATTCAATTTTTGTTGAAATCAAACAAAGTTTACTTTTGGACCCCAACTTGGACCAACTTGAAAACTGGGCCCATAATCAAAAATCTAAACACATGTTTAGATTCAGCATATCAAAGAACCCCAAGAATTCAATTTTTGTTAAAATCAAATTAAGTTTAATTTTGGACCCTTTGGACCTTAATGTAGACCAATTTAAAAAACGGGACCCCAAATTAAAAAACTAAATACACGGTTAGATTCGGCATATCAAAGAACCCCAATAATTCAATTTTTGATGAAATCAAACAAAGTTAAATTTTGGACCCTTTGGACCTCAATGTGGACCAATTTAAAAACGGGGCCCAAAATCCAAAAACTTAATACACGGTTAGATTCAGCATATTAAAGAACCCCAAGAATTCAAGAATAAAACCCCATTGAAATTGATCAAGAAATAAGCAATTTATACGAAGTATCTTCTTTTGCACAACACTGTGCAATTGAATATTTCTTGCTATTGCGCAATACTGTACAATTGACAATTTCTTGCTATTGCGCAATATTGTGCTATTGGATATTTCTTGCTATTGCGCAATACTGTGCAATTGAAGATTTCTTGCTATTGCGCAATACTGTGCAATTGAAGATTTCTTGCTATTGTGCAATACTGTGCAATTGAAAATTTCTTGCTATTGCACAATACTTATTATATAATAATTTACACATCCTGTTTGGTGTGTATCTCCTACCATATCATTATTATTTGCTTTTAAATATAAATCAGAAATAATCAACTTAAAATGGAAAATTTTAAAAGAAAAAAAAAAGGAAAAAAAGAAAAAAAAAAAAAAAAAAAATCTCCCCCCCCAAATTTTTTGAACCCCCTTATGATTCATCACCCCCAAACTCAATCCCAGCCTTCCCTTTGTGGTATGGTACCTTGCAGTACAATTTCAGAGAGATCCATACACTTGAACACAAGTTATTGTCTGGAAACTAGAAAAATGCTTATTTTTGGCCCCTTTTTGGCCCCCAATTCCTAAACGTTTCGGGCAATTACCCCCAAACTCAATTCCAGCTTTCCCTTTGTGATATGGAACCTTGTAGTACAATTTCAGAAATATCCAAACACTTACACACAAGTTATTGTCATGAAACTAGAAAAATGCTTGTTTTTTGCCCCTTTTTTGGCCCCTAATTCCTAAAATTTTGAGGCAATTACCCCCAAAATCAATTACAGCCTTCCCTTTGTGATATGGAACCTTGTGGTACAATGTCAGAGAGATCTATACACTTACACACAAGTTATTGTCTGAAAATTACAAAAATGCTTATTTTTGGCCCCTTTTTGGCCCCTAATTCCTTAACTGTTGGTACCATAACCCCCAAAATCAATCCCAACCTTCCTTTCGTGGTATTGAACCTTATGGTGAAATTTCATGGAGATCCATTCACTTAAACTAAAGTTAGAGTGCGAAAACCAATGTGTCTTCGGACGACGCCAGACGACGCCGGACGACGACGACGACGACGACAACGACGACGACGACGACGACGACGACGACGACGCCAACGTCATACCAATATACGACCAAAAAATTTTTAATTTTTGCGGTCGTATAAAAATTGATAGAGATTTCAAAATAATCTGTTGCAAAGGAGTAGGTCCGGTATGTGGCTGTTCAGTGACTTACACAAGGAGCATGTGTGCTGTTCAGTGACATGCTCCTTGTCTCAGTCACTGAACAGCACACATGCTCCTTGTCCAAGTCACTGAACAGCACACATATTCTCTTTGTCTAAGTCACTGAACAACACTAATTCTCTTTGTCTAAGTCACAAAACAGCACATGTTCTCTTTGTCTAAGTCACTAAACAGCACACATGCTCCTTGTCTCAGTCACTGAAAAGCACACATGCTCCTTGTCCAAGTCACTGAACAGCACACATGCTCCTTGTCTAAGTCACTGAACAGCACACATATTCTCTTTGTCTAAGTCACTTAACAACACATATTCTCTTTGTCTAAGTCACTGAACAGCACACATGCTCCTTGTCGAAGTCACTGAACAGCACACATGCTCCTTGTCTAAGACACTGAACAGCACACATGCTCCTTGTCTAAGTCACTGAACAATATATCTGCTCTTTGTCTCGGTCACTGAACAGCACACATGCTCCTTGTCTTAGTCACTGAACAGAACATATTCTCTTTATCTCAGTCACCGAACAGCACATCTGCTCTTTGTCTCAGCCACTGAACAGCACATCTGCTCTTGGTCTCAATCACTGAACAGCACATATTCTCTTTGTTTCAGTCACTGAACAGCACATATTCTCTTTGTCTAAGTCACTGAACAGCACACATGCTCCTTGTCTAAGTCACTGAACAGCACACATATTCTCTTTGTCTAAGTCACTTAACAACACATATTCTCTTTGTCTAAGTCACTGAACAGCACACATGCTCCTTGTCGAAGTCACTGAACAGCACACATGCTCCTTTTCTAAGACACTGAACAGCATATCTGCTCTTTGTCTCAGCCACTGAACAGCACATCTGCTCTTGGTCTCAATCACTGAACAGCACATATTCTCTTTGTCTCAGTCACTGAACAGCACATATTCTCTTTGTCTAAGTCACTGAACAGCACACATGTTCCTTGTCTAAGTCACTGAACAGCACACATATTCTCTTTGTCTGAGTCACTGAACAGCACATATTCTCTTTGTCTAAGTCACTGAACAGCACACATGCTCCTTGTCTAAGTCACTGAACAGCACATATTCTCTTTGTCTCAGTCACTGACCAGAACATATTCTCTTTGTCTCAGTCACCGAACAGCACATCTGCTCTTTGTCTCAGTCACTGAACAGCACATATTCTCTTTGTCTCAGTCACTGAACAGCACATCTGCTCTTTGTCTCAGTCACTGAACAGCACATCTGCTCTTGGTCTCAATCACTGAACAGCACACATGCTCTTGGTCTCAATCACTGAACAGCACATATTCTCTTTGTCTCAGTCACTGAACAGCACATATTCTCTTTGTCTAAGTCACTGAACAGCACACATGCTCCTTGTCTAAGTCACTGAACAGCACACATATTCTCTTTGTCTAAGTCACTTAACAACACATATTCTCTTTGTCTAAGTCACTGAACAGCACATCTGGTCTTGGTCTCAATCACTGAACAGCACATATTCTCTTTGTCTAAGTCACTGAACAGCACATCTGCTCTTTGTCTCAATCACTGAACAGAACATATTCTCTTTGTCTCAGTCACCGAACAGCACATCTGCTCTTTGTCTCAGTCACTGAACAGCACATCTGCTCTTGGTCTCAATCACTGAACAGCATATATTCTCTTTGTCTAAGTCACTGAACAGCACATCTGCTCTTTGTCTCAGTCACTGAACAGCACATATTCTCTTTGTCTAAGTGTTGTGTGTAAGGTATATGCCATGATAGTAAAACCAAATCACTAACACTTACATTCAAGAACTTTTTTTATTCTGGTATCCATAACAACAACACTTACTACAACTATCTTTCAGGGACTTATTGCTCAAACTGGTATCCATGATAACAACTTGTGTTTTACTAACACTATTTTTTTTTAATTTACTATTCATTCTGGTATCTATGACAACAAAAGGACACTTACCCACACTAGCTTTCAGGAATTTATTGCCTATTCTCGTATCCATGCCAACAGCATGTGCTACTTCTGTAACATCTGCTCCAGTGGATTCACAAATTGCTGACATGGCATTTATTGAGGATATTCTCTGAGCTAAAAATGCATTGGCTGCCTGTAAACAGCATAAATAAATAAAAATAAGTGTCAAAATCTGTTAACAAAGAGTATTATCAATCACAAATGTGTCAAAATCTGTAAACAACAAACTATGGGTTTGTCTCTGGATACAGGGTTTCCGCTGGCAGTCGCCATTTTCGCATTTTGCGAAAAAAATAAAAATTGTGGCAATTTAAATTATTATTGGCAAAAGAGATATAAAGGTTCGACTTTGTCTATCTTGTTAACTTTTTTCTTAGTTCTCTGACTTTTCCCTGATCAGACATTACTTGGAATTGACCTTGTACTAGTTACCATTTTGATAGAAAATCAATAATCAGCTGATTGCATTTTACATTGGACTAACTAATAAAGGCATTGATTGTATAGTTTAATGAAATGCTGTGGTTATCTGGAGTCACATTTCATCTAAAGAATTTCTTTACAACTTTGATAGAAATATTTTTTTTTTTGAAGTGGCTACTTCTAAATTGTTTTAACGACATATGTGTTTAAAGCATAGTTTTATGTCTCTTCTTTTCCTTTTAAGATTCTTTTAATAATGGTCCAGAAAACATAAATGATTGCTATGATGAAAAATATTAAAAAGTAAGAAAAATCTCTGACCTTTAACTTTGATAGAAATAATTGTTTTGATGTGGGTACTTTACAATCGTTTCAGCGACGCACATGTTTGAAGCATAATTTTATGTCTCAAATATTGTCCCTGGGGAAGCCCTGTCTGGATGTCTATATGGTATCAGTGTCACTAACATAAACACCACATATACTTTTAATCCAATTTCTGATTGTTTGCTTTGAAGTCTTTTTAAATAATCAAGTTGCCAATTATTGACTATACATCTTACATTTTACATTAATTTACCAAAAGTTCTGAATACCATGTATTATTGCTATTGTTTTTATTGTGCTAATCATTTAAGGTAGTTCTGAAGTATTCATAGTCAAATAAACTAATTTGTTCAGATATGTGTTCATAGCTATATAAATTAACGAATTTAGACAGTTCAGAAGACCATGTGTTCATAGCTATATAAACTAACGAATTTAGACAGTTCAGAAGACCATGTGTTCATAGCTATATAAACGAACCAATTTAGACAGTTCAGAAGACCATGTGTTCATAGCTATATAAACTAACCAATTTAGACAGTTCAGAAGACCATGTGTTCATAGCTATATAAACTAACCAATTTAGACAGTTCTGAAGACCATGTGTTCATAGCTATATAAATTAACGAATTTAGACAGTTCAGAAGACCATGTGTTCATAGCTATATAAACTAACGAATTTAGACAGTTCAGAAGACCATGTGTTCATAGCTATATAAACGAACCAATTTAGACAGTTCAGAAGACCATGTGTTCATAGCTATATAAACTAACCAATTTAGACAGTTCAGAAGACCATGTGTTCATAGCTATATAAACTAACGAATTTAGACAGTTCAGAAGACCATGTGTTCATAGCTATATAAACGAACCAATTTAGACAGTTCAGAAGACCATGTGTTCATAGCTATATAAACTAACCAATTTAGACAGTTCAGAAGACCATGTGTTCATAGCTATATAAACTAACCAGTTTAGACAGTTCTGAAGACCATGTGTTCATAGTTATAATTCTATCTTTTGAAACCCAATGTCCATACACCCAACATAATGCCTGGATGGCCTCGTGACCTTCAGGTGTCTGGTCTCCTCCAATCAAAACTCTGTCTGGTTGTAATAGATCCTTGACAGCTGTACCCTCGGCTAAGAACTCTGGGTTTGACAAAACCTGCAACAATATCAACATTTATTTAGGACTTTAGATGGTTTGGTTTGTCAGCCAATACCAGTTATGCTGTTAACCTTGCAATTATGAACTTATGGCTTTCCGAGGTTTTCTAGGGGGCTATCAACAGCAACCAAGAAGACATACGATATTTTTCCCTGTTTTTATGTATCCAAGGTGTTTCCTGATAATGGTTAATGGAACACAATTCACTGTAGTTGACCTTGCTGTTAATTTTTAGTCAGTTCAAAATCTTGTGTTTCTTATATTCTTCTACTGATCAATGAATACAGTCATTTTTATTACATAGACAATTCAGATTCATTTTTAAGTCTGTCTTGGATTATTTCCTGAAAATCACAATAATGAAGCTCAATGTCTATTTTTAAGGAGGTTGACCGACATTTCCCCTTATTTTTTGTACCTTACATTGTATGTCAAACTTTAATTTCTATGTTTATGTTGAAATTAATACCCGACACCTAAATTTTGCAACCCTTTACAAGATCTTACAACATTCACACAGTGGTATCAGATATTTTCTCATGAAATGTAAAACTTTTCCATGAACGGAAGACAAATAAGGACAAGGTGTATAACTTTACCAGCCTTGATTGATAATACACTTTGTCCACATAACCAGCAACAGGTCCCCATAACCTCAAGATTGACCTATTTCCTGATATTTGACCTCAGGTTTAACATTGACCTTCAATATATTTTTGATACTCTAACTAGCTCTGACTATTACTGCAGTATGTCTATCAGTACTAAAACCTTTCTCACTTAACCTCAGGATTGACCCCTTACCTGATATTTGACCCCAGGTTTAACATTGGCCTTCAATATATTTGCGATACTCTCAGCAGCTTTGACTGGTACTGTACTTTTCTCCACAACAATTTTAGACTTGGTTGAGACAGTGGCAATCATTCTGGCAGCTGATTCTATATACTTCAAATCTGCTGCTCTTCCCTGGAATAATAATAAAAAAATCAATTTCACAAAATACCTGACATTCTAACAAAAGAATTCAATCTAAATGACATACATTTGTACTTGTTCAATGTTACAATTTCAATCTGGTTACACTTTCAATTGATTTTATTACCATACATTTTAGTGGGTGTGTTGACACCATACATTTTAGTGGGTGTGTTGACAACATAAGTTTTAGTGGGTGTGTTGACACCATAAGTTTGAGTGGGTGTGTAGACACCATAAGTTTTAGTAGGTGTGTTGACACTATAAGTTTTAGTGGGTATGTTGACACCATACGTTTTAGTGGGTGTGTTGACACCAAAAGTTTTAGTGGGTGTGTAGACACCATAAGTTTTAGTAGGTGTGTTGATACTATACATTATAGTGGGTGTGTTGACACCATACATTTTAGTGGGTGTGTTGACAATATACATCATAGTGGGTGTGTTGACACCATACCTTTTAGTGGGTGTTGACACCCTACATTTTAGTGGGTGTGTTGACACCATACATTTTAGTGGGTGTTGAAACCATGTGTTTTAGTGGGTGTGTTGACACCATACCTTTTAGTGGGTGTTGACACCCTACATTTTAGTGGGTGTGTTGACACCATACGTTTTAGTGGGTGTGTTGACACCATACCTTTTAGTGGGTGTTGACACCCTACATTTTAGTGGGTGTGTTGACACCATACGTTTTAGTGGGTGTGTTGACACCATACCTTTTAGTGGGTGTTGACACCCTACATTTTAGTGGGTGTGTTGACACCCTACATTTTAGTGGGTGTGTTGACACCATACATATATTTTTACATGGTAATATTCCTTTTTCATCTTTTGAATACGTTTTCAAATTTTTAACTTATATTTGATAATTTTTAATAGCAATCTTATTTTAGACTTTTTTGGCTATTTATTTTACCAACTTTATTCAGTATAATTTTATTTTGATTCATTGATATATATATTCCACTTTTTTGTAAAAATTTCCACATTATTAATCCTTTTATCTAGAAAAGTTTTAACACTTAAATATTTATTTTGTGTGTTCATGTTTTATATTTTTATCACTGTCTGTGTGTATATTTCGTTTAACATGTGATGTAAAGCGCTTTGAGTAATATTGTTTTAGATTTAGCGCTATAGAAAAATTGTAATAATAATAATAATACGTTTTAGTGGGTGTGTTGAAACCATGTGTTTCAGTGGGTGTGTTGACACCATATGTTTTAGTGGGTGTGTTGAAACCATGTGTTTTAGTGGGTGTGTTGACACCATATGTTTTAATGAGTGTGTAGACACCATACATTATAGTGGGTGTGTTGACACCATACCTTTTAGTGGGTGTTGACACCCTACATTTTAGTGAGTGTGTTGACACCATACGTTTTAGTGGGTGTGTTGACACCATACCTTTTAGTGGGTGTTGACACCCTACATTTTAGTGGGTGTGTTGACACCATACGTTTTAGTGGGTGTGTTGAAACCATGTGTTTTAGTGGGTGTGTTGACACCATATGTTTTAGTGGGTGTGTTGAAACCGTGTGTTTTAGTGGGCGTGTTGACACCATATGTTTTAATGAGTGTGTAGACACCATACATTTTAGTGGGTGTGTTGACACCAAAAGTTTTAGTAGGTGTGTTGACACTATACATTATAGTGGGTGTGTTGACACCATACATTTTAGTGGGTGTGTTGACACTATACATTATAGTGGGTGTGTTGACACCATACCTTTTAGTGGGTGTTGACACCCTACATTTTAGTGGTTGTGTTGACACCATACGTTTTAGTGGGTGTGTTGAAACCATGTGTTGACACCATATGTTTTAATGAGTGTGTTGACATCATAAGTTTTAGTGTGTTGACATGATAAATTTTAGTGGGTATGTTTACACCATTAGTTTAAGTGGGTGTGTTGACACCATTAGTTTAAGTTATTTTTAGTTGGAGTGTGGACACAGATAAATGACTTACTTTCCCTACACCATAATTTTTAGTGGGTGTATTAACACAAATAAATATAAGGTCAGCCTCCACTATTTCTTTTTTCACATCAGTACTGAAGAATAAGTTTTTGCCACGACTTCCTTTCACTATATCATCCAATCCAGGCTGAAAACAAATACATCAATATAATTAACATACTATATCATCCCAATCCAGGCTGAAAACATATACAAATGTACATCAATATAATTAACATACTATATCATCCCAAAGAAATTGCTTTATCTATTATTTGTAAATAAAGACATTATCACTTTGTCTTATTCTTTGATCCTATACAGTTTGTACTGATTGTTTTGTATGAGATATTGTGACTGCTGATTACATAATTACTTCAGAACTACAACAGCTTTATGTTTCATATCATCTGCTACATTTACTGAGCAACATTTATGTGGGTAAATGTGTATGTGATGGATACACATGATAATAACAAATTTAACAAAGACATATTACATTGCTGGGGTAAATGTGTATGTGATGGCTGTACATGATAATAACAAATTTAACAAAGACATATTACATTGCTGGGGTAAATGTGTATGTGATGGATACACATGCTAATAACAAGTTTAACAAGACTCATTACATTTAGTGCTATTCTCTGTGTTTTCCTTTAGAACTAGCAGCCTACTAAACAGTCTTCTAATTCATATTTATTTAACTCTGACTATACTGCAAGACTTATTTAAGCACAAAAAGATTTGACCAGTCATAAAGATTAATGTGGCACCGTAACTTTGACCTTATACAAGACTAATGTAGATCCTTACTTAGACCTTACAGTAAGACTTATGTGGTCCCTTAACTTAGACCTTACAGTAAGACTTATGTGGTCCCTTAAGTTAGACCTTACAGTAAGACTTATGTGGTCCCTTAAGTTAGACCTTACAGTAAGACTTATGTGATCCCTTAACTTAGACCTTACAGTAAGACTTATGTGGTCCTCTAACTTAGACCTTACAGTTAGACTTATGTGGTCCCTTAACTTAGACCTTACAGCAAGACTTATGTGATCCCTTAACTTAGACCTTACAGTAAGACTTATGTGGTCCCTTAACTTAGACCTCACAGCATGACTTATGTGGTCCCTTAATTAGACCTTACAGTAAGACTTATGTGGTCCCTTAACTTAGACCTTACAGTAAGACTTATGTGGTCCCTTAACTTAGACCTTACAGTAAGACTTATGTGGTCCCTTAACTTAGACCTTACAGTAAGACTTATGTGGTCCCTTAACTTAGACCTCACAGCATGACTTATGTGGTCCCTTAACTTAAACCTCACAGCATGGCTT
This sequence comes from Mytilus californianus, assembly GCF_021869535.1. NCBI lineage: Eukaryota > Metazoa > Mollusca > Bivalvia > Mytilida > Mytilidae > Mytilus > Mytilus californianus. The sequence continues at coordinate 92,004,167 of NW_026262745.1, forward strand.
TTGTGGTCCCCTAACTTAGACCTTACAGTAAGACTTATGTGGTCCCTTAACTTAGACCTTACAGTAAGACTTATGTGGTCCCTTAACTTAGACCTTACAGTAAGACTTATGTGGTCCCTTAACTTAGACCTTACAGTAAGACTTATGTGGTCCCTTAACTTAAACCTCACAGCATGGCTTTTGTGGTCCCCTAACTTAGACCTTACAGTAAGACTTATGTGGTCCCTTAACTTAGACCTTACAGTAAGACTTATGTGGTCCCTTAACTTAGACCTTACAGTAAGACTTATGTGGTCCCTTAACTTAGACCTTACAGCAAGATTCATGTGGCTCTGATTTTAGCAGGAATATAAAGCTCTTCAAACAAATTCTTTTATTTCTTTTATAAAAATGACTCTATTATCAACCCAATCTAGTTTTCTACCAGAATGATAAAGTTTTCAAATGAAAATGAAATGTCCACCAAGCTGATCGATACAATATCATTTTTTTCATTTTTTTTCCTATGAGAGCAATAGTTCACGGACATAAGTCATGTTGTTTTTTTTTTCAGTTAAACAACTATCTGCTTCAATATAAAAATAAGGATATGTGGTATGATTGCCAATATGGCAACTATCCACCAAAGTTCAAATGAAGTGGATGTAAGCAATTATAGGCAACCATACAGCCTTCATCAATAAGAAAAAAACCCATACCGTATAGTCGGCTGTAAAAGGCCCCAACATGAAAAATATGAAACAATTCAATTGACAAATATATTATAATTACCCTTAAGTTTCATTGATTATTTTCAAAGGCATGAAACAATTTTTCATAACTTTACCAATTTCTATAATTCACACTCTATGCTACATGAATGTAAAGCACTAATATAAATTAATATATCAAAATTCCACAGAATCTGTATTATTTATATGTAGATTTCTTGTCATTTTTACAGCCAATCAATCTTGACAAAACAAATATAACAATTATCAAAAACAAAAAGCTTTCATTTGTTATAATTTTTAACAAACATTTGCACCTCTTTTCACAAAAAAAACTTAAGAGTAAAAATACTTGTAAGTTATACACATTTAAGAATAACTTACAATCAATTTTAATTGTAAGATTTTTTGAGAAAAGAGTCATAGTTCTGATGGTTATCAAATATTTAATCTTTCTATGAATAAAAGAAGATATGGGTTAGGGGTATATGTCAATGAGATAGCAACCCAAAAATTCTAGTTAGTAATGTTTTTAATAAGTAATGTGTCAATAGATAATCTATGGTTTTAAAACCTTCCTCAAGTTGTTTATATCTATTTTCCTTCGCAACATGAAGTCAATGATGATTGCTTATGATATCATGTCCTCACTCTACTCTACGAGGAAAAAAAAACCTTCTTTGGCGCCATCTTACTAGTTTAACCCCGCCATATTCTGTATGTGCCTGTCCCAAGTCAGGAGCCTGTTATTCAGTGGTTGTCGTTTGTTGCTGTGTTACATTTTTGTTTTTCGTTCATTATTTTGTACATAAATTAGGCCGTTAGTTTTCTCGTTTTAAATTGTTATACATATGTCTTTTCGGGGCCTTTTATAGCTGACTATGTGGTATGGGCTTTGCTCATTGTTGAAGGCCATACGGTGACCTATAGTTGTTAATTTCTGTGTCATTTGGTCTCTTGTGGAGAGTTGTCTCATTGGCAATCATACCACATCTTCTTATTCATTGTTATTATACTTCTTCAGGTTCTTAGTTGAGTAGCTTCAGATGGAAAACTATCACACAGAAAGATCACCAAGATTAAAGGAAAATTTAAGAAAACAAAGTTAACATGATTTTTTTCTTAATACGAACCAAAACAATAAAGACGAATTTTCAGAAAATGATCAAACCTCAAATATAGGTAAACTGTCTGAATTCCACTGTGCTATTCTCTCTTCACTCAGATCCACCACTGTAACTTGGATACTTGGACAATTGTGTGCAATGATTGCACATGTCGGTCCCCCAACATAACCTGCTCCTATACAACAAATCTTTCCGATTGTCATGTCAAGTTTGCTACAATAAAATAATTTCTCCATTGTTAAATTCTCTATACTTTCAGAATCAGGTGAATTGGTGTTGTAAGTTTACAAAAACACACTGAAAATCCTCCAAATTTATATTGGCTAACTATATTAATTATACAGTTGAACTCCTTCTAATATCAAATAAAAGCAAATGACTCCTAATTAAACTGAAGAAGAAAAACACAGCCAATATCTTGCTATCCTACATCCAATTATGTTTTAAATGTTAAAAAAATAATTGTTTTACAAAATCTGTTTTGAACACATGTTGCTTCTCAAAGGTTTTGCATTCTCCTAATGTAAATGTAACATGTGTTAATACATGTATATATACACGTACATCTAAGAAATAAAAATCATTTAAATTTTTATGTTTAAATTCATTCTATGATCATTTACCAATCAAATCTTTCAATAGAAAATGTAACACACGATAAATCCTTTTAATTCTAAAACCAAATAATTAAATAAGGAAATCCTATTTTATGACAGAAGTAAGAGGGTTTACAGTGATCATGTTGATGATTTTACTTAAGTATCTGATGTCAATGGTCAAAATAAGGATTTATTCACTTTATTACATTGTGTAATCATCAGGACCTAGATCTTCAACTCATGTACAAATATATACGTGTAACAATTAAATGAACATGTCCTATCAAGGTTGGATTCATGGGACCATCAGTCACCATCTAAATACCAAACAAAATACATTTATTGTGCCCTGATTAAAAATGTCTGTAACCGTAAGCATGATAAATTAAAAACCTTTCAAGCAATAATTTCTCCATAATTAATGTAGGATTTGTACCTTTCAAGAGGAGTACCCAGACTTCATAATGTTCACAGGTATATATATTAGAACTTTTTGAATATAAAAAAGCCACCATTTGGAGTGATACTATTTAAAAGTATGCATTTATCATCTATTAAGCTCCAGCATCCCCCCCCCCCCAAAAAAAAAAACTGCCTCTGATTAAGCAATACAAACTTCACCAGCATCAATAACTTATCATTGTATGCCACTTAAAATTATTACTGCATTTTCACTTGTTGTAACGAGAAACTAATTTTTTCATATGGCCTATCAAAATTATTTATTATAATTTCATTATAATAACCTCATAAGTAACTACTGTCATAACAATTGCAAGTCATTTTTTTTTTCATATGGCCTATAAATAACATACTGATTTATATCTTCATATGTTCTACATCAGTAAATGCAGAATTTCATTGTACGAATTTTCTGTCATAATCTCTAATTCTCTTCTTTACCTACATTTACTTAATGTTAAAAAATAAAATATTTACCAAAGCTTCATTATTGTTCAGTAAATCCAAACACAAAATGTAATACTCTTATCATGCAAACAGTAAATCTTTAAAATAAACAACAAATATTGTTTTTCATATTTGTAAAAATTGACGTATTTATAATAAATTTCACATGGCAGTCATGAATGAATGATCTTAGATTTAAATGATGACTTAAGTGTTTCGTCATGAAAACCTACTTATATAATTCTGTTAAAGAATTTTTCCCATGATACTTGTCAACGTGGCAAATATAAAAGGGAAAACAGAGAATAAAGTTTAAAATATGTCATAACTATAATTTTGAACATGTATACATGCAAATGAATTACACCTGATGCACTTCTTCTAAGTTTCTATTTTCACATGTTTGACAAGTTGGACACAACGCTACAAAAAGGAATAGATCCCACATGAAATATACTTATGCCTCAAAATCAAATGAGGCTTATTTTTCCAATCATATATTTATGATAAATTTGAAAGAAATTTTTTTTTACTTAAAAGGCTACGTATTCATAAAACCCAGCAACTTTTCCAGAAGATAAATGGCTAAAAACTCTAATTTGTTAGACATTCAGTCTCACTCATAGTTTTTTTTATATAAATATACTTTTGAAGGCCGTACGGTGATTGTTAATTTCTATGACATTTGGTCTCTTGTCATGCTTGTGGAGAGTTGTCTCATTGGCAATCATACCACATCTTCTTATTTTTATATTTATTCTGATAAACTGCTGTAGATATAATGGAACACAGAAGAACTTAGACATTATATAAATAACACATAGCTGAGAGGGTAATAGAGCAGATTGTTACCCCGAGGAAAACATTGTCAACTGAGGTGAAGCACCACCCCAGCTTAAGCAATGGCAAATTCAATCATTTGCTATTTAAAGGGTACAGAGGAACACCACTAATTCATCGCACCATTGCACTCTATGTTAAATTCCTAAATTTCAAGCTCTTTTGTCTTAAGTTAAAATAAAGTGACAGTCATTGCATGTCAAAGCAACACCTTATGGTGTCTTGTATGTACTGGAAAAATCAACATACCTTTAATTGCATCTAAGAGAGTACTGATTCCCAGAACATGGGAAGTACCAAAACAGGTACTTCAGATCTGAGAAACAGGGAAAATACACCCCCCTTTTTAAATTTCATACAATCTTTATAGCATCAAAATTACATTTGAGACCAGATTTAACGATTTTATAACAAATTGAAATCATACCCTTGATGAAAGGATGGTTTAAAATTTTGTGCTCTGGATTGAATGTTGCCATATAAGGCGTGTAGTAAATGAAGTTTCACAATTGCAGTTAAGTTTGTGTGATATAACATGCATGTATAATGGATGCTTTGTTGCGAAAATAACAAACACAAAATCAGCAAGATGTTTCCGCTTATTCTTTTTCAGATAGTTTCTTTTACCTTCACCCTATGACTACATGTATACTGACTGATTTGTCAGATATAAAAAAAGGGTTACGAGCTGGCATCTTTGTATTCACCCTGCAATGCCCTGGTTTGTTTTCGAGGCTGGTTGTATATTGACCAATACTGACAACATCGAATATACCTGATATATATATATATATATATATACCACATTGTACCCGGTCCGATAAGAAAATCCCAAATGTAATAATGTATTTCACTGTATAATATACATCAGAGATCTATACAAGAGTATACTGAATATTCAAGATTCACATAAACAAGATCTAGACCACTTATAAATCTCTGAATGGGTGGAGGGCAAAACTCTTGTTGATGCGTGTAAAGCATGTAAAACACACCTAATCTTACCCTCTAAAATGGCATTTTGCCATCTTTTTGTGGTTTTGTACCATTCATTTATTTTAAGCATGTGAACATGATGTTATATGCTAAGTTGTCTCGTTGGCAATTATACCCCTTATTTTTATACTACCGTAGAAGTTTTATGTTTTACAGGGCAATCGAGCTATCTTTCTTCCAAATAAATTGGTGTCAAACACCTAGTAAATCTACGATTAATACATGGGAAGGTTAAAATTTTCTAAAGCCCTCTCTTATCACAAAGTTAAGTCTGCATATGGCCCGACACATTGATAGAATGGTGCAATAGACTATTTTCACATTTCCGAATTTTGACTCTGGGATTTACAATTTTTCGACAGGTTACCTACTCTGTGGTAGGACATCCTTGTACTCTGTCAAGTACAACTAATAATTTACTAATGTACTGTGTTTATATACATTTCAGGTATCAGTCATCATTTATAACTGATACCTTTCCTGAACATATATCCAGTTATTAGAGCACCTGAAGGTATATGTGCCCACTTTAAATGACATCAACAAAGAAGATCAGACTTTTGTTGTTAATACATTGGTATTCCAGTGCACGATGAATTATATAGACATTAACTGGTCACAGTGATTCTAGAGACTTTTCGTTGGAAAAATTGTGATATGACGTTATGCATTTGGTTTTGTCGTGTCCAAAAGACTAACGTTCTAGAACATTCCTTAAGATTAGTTTTTCTTAAAGACTTGTCTTTATTTGTTTTAAGTTTTCTTCATACCCTAAAATCCTTGTCCCCCGGGGAGGAGATAACTAATGTTGACCCTCATTTAAATTAAGAGCAACCTTAATAAACTGCTTCGCTGAGCGCAGCTAGATACGCCCGCAGAGGTCCAACCCTGAACAGTTGGGGCAAAAATGGACACAATATTCAAGCTTGATTCAGGTCTGAATTTGGATTGTAATTAAATATTTGACATATTATACGGTAGGTTTCTGAATAAATGTAGTCAAAGAACTTGAAATTGGTTATATGAATTGAATTTATAGTCAATTAAAGATTTCTTGCTGTTGTGCAATACTTAGTAAATCTGTTGTCAGACTATAAACAAATAAAGTTCAAATAATTCTCAATGTCATATTAGAAATTTATGAAAATTAAAAGGGAGCTTACGTCAATAGATATAAACAATTCACCAAAGTTTAATGAGAATTGGTGACAGCATTTTTAAGTTATTGTCCGAAAACTGAAAAATCACCCCTTTTTTTAATGAATAAAACCCCATAACTCAGAAATGTAAAATGTAAAATTTATAAAATTCTAAAGGGAGCTTACATCAATACATACAAACAATTCACCAAAGTTTCATAAGAATTGCTGAAAGCATTTTTGAGTTTTTGTCCGAAAACTGGAAAATCCCCCCTTTTTTTATGAATAAAACCCTGTAATCGGAAACGTAAAATCTAAAATTTATAAAAATCGAGAGGGAGCCCATGTCAATAGATATAAACAATTCACCACAATTTCTTGCAAGTTGGTGAAAGCATTCTTGACTTATTGTCCGAAAACTGGAAAATCCCCCTTTTTTTAATGAATAAAACCCCATAACTCAGAAACGTAAAATCTAAATTTTATAAAAAACGAAAGGGAGCTCACGTCAATAGATATAAACAATTCACCAAAGTTTTATGCAAATTGGTTAAAGCATTTTTGAGTTAATGTCCGACATGTTGACGACGGACAGACGGACGGACGGACAGACGGACGGACAACGGTATACCATAATACGTCCCGTAAACGGGCGTATAAAAAGTAAAATAAAGCTTTCAATCGGTACAATTTGGGGAGAATGTTTACTGTCATCCGATTATTTTGTCGTGAATTACATTGCTCTTACTTGACCGAGTACCAGGATGCCCTACCAAAGAGTAAGTCACCTGGTAGTGCAGAAAAAATTTATAACGGAAACATCAAACCACAGGCACTAAAGTCTTTTCACAAATATACCTCTGAATGTATACAAACTTTACCCGTCTATAGGTATATTTTTTAGAGACAAGTGACTGCAAGTGGGTCTATCCGGCTATTGGATTATCTCACCAACAGGCTGTCAGTTTATAGAACTGTCGGACTATAGCAGTATAGGCATGATAGGATTGTGGGATTATAGGACTTTCGGACTAAATAGTGGATTATCAGATTATAGGACTGTCAGATTTTGTCAGACTCTGTTCACAAAAGCTCATTATCTGTGATTCTTCTTTGTCCTTTTGGTATAATTAATAACAATACCTTCTATGGTACAAATGTAAAAATGTATACACAGAGACTGACAGAGTATATATATTTTGAAAAAGTTAGCCAGTGATCGTTAGTTATATGACTAACATACACATGATACAGGTGACAGAGATTGGAAAATTTTCAGGTGAGTGATATCACTTACTATTATTCTTTTCTCTGTGTAGGGGCAGCCCTGATATTCTGACACCCCATTAGTCCAACACCCATATAGTCCGACACCCCAATGGTCCGACACCCCAATAGTCCGACACCCCATTGGTCCGACACCCCAATAGTCCGACGCCTCATTAGTCGGACAAGGGAATATTTCTAAAAAAGTATTTATTTTTACATTTATTAACAAAGCCAAAATAAAAGGTAAGTTCAATATTAAGAGGTCAGAAGGATCTTATCCTTCGTGGGAACAGGTGATGAAAGTTATGAAAATAGGTTGGTATATTAGTGCTAAAGTAGAAGAACTTCATCACCAGCGTAATTAAAAGCACAAACTACTTTGTAAAGTGTTGTCGTATTAATTAGATATCTCAGGATACACTTTTCTCATATACAGGTTAAAGGGGATGCAGTAAGAAAATAAAGGAACCAATCAAGCTTTTTTTATTGCTTACACGATAATATGTGTGAATATGGCTCAAGTGAATAAGACGTGCATATTTTTCTAGTATAACTCAAGTCATAATAAGTAATAAGTGTTAACTAAATTTATAGTTCTAATTTAATTGATTTTTTAGAAAAAGGAGCTAGCACAATTTAACAGTAACACCTTTATTAGAAGAAGAACACCTATTTAGTTTGTCAAATGGGCACCAATATTGAAAAAAAAAGGAAAGGAAAATTAGGACAGAACATTTGTCTTAACGTGTTCTGTCGTAATTTTGCTCTTTTTCAAACAGTTAGTAAACTGGTTCTATGCAATACCCTTCTGTGTTTGGCGTGTTACCCTTAAGGAATCTACTGACTATATGAGTTTACAAAATATGTTTTAGTAAATAGTAATAGTTATAGGGTAAAATAACAATACAATAGAGTTATCATATAAATGATATCATTATTTTCTTCGACATGACAAACGATGAGATTATAAGGTTATTGGAGTTTTGTATAAAATCAGTATGTTTCTTTACTATGAATAATACCAACCACTATGTTATATTTAAATAGCTGCATATATAACAGGAACATGTCTTACTCCTTATAAGTATGAAGTTAAAGAAAGAACTAATATCGATTGATTGTTTGCTTTACTTTCAGTGGCGAATATTTCATGCATGTTTAGGATGAGAACTAATTAGCAACAAATATAATAGGCAAGTCCTGTAATAGGGATCGCCCGTAATGATGGGCAAGGAAATTTGGAATGCTACTGGAAAATGAGGGTATACTGGATAGGGAAAGAATTAGTCTTTCCACAGGTCACATATAGACCCTTCAAAAAGTTTGTATAAGGGTTTTTAAAGTGCAAACAGACCCTCTTTTCACAAGGCATCCGATTTTATGTCCTCATTCTGACCGGACGTGACTGCGAACTCAAACATCCTGCACAGAAAAACAGACGCCCCACTTTGGCAAGGGTTTTACTGTCGGTCGGAAGAAGACCAAGAGATGAACTTATTTCTATACCCCAGTCACCTATGAGGTTAGAAAAAACTTTGTGGAAAATCAAATGATATCAAGCAAAGGTTAATGATTATTTTGGAATTAATTCATCAATGCTAATTCCTTTGAATGTTAATTCGACATGCACAAAGCCAGTAAATGCCTTTCTTGCTATAAACAATATTAATAATTTTACAGAATAGCACGGACAGCCTTACTTTCCAAAACATTTATGATTTTACACAATGTAAAAGTTGCAGGCTATGCATAAGTAATAATCACAAGTCACATATTTGTTATGGTGATATATATACCCATATGCCAAAAAAAATAATTCTACACCAAAAGATAAAAGGTTCTGAAACATAAAAAAGAACAAGAAAAATTTAGTGTAAAACAATATCGTTTTCCATGTCTGAATAGAAGATATGTACATGACTATCTGTTTAGGGTTTCTCTAGCTACCTTGTCCTTTTTCTTTGGCTTTTCGAACAGAATTATTTTCACAAATCATGTTTGCTTATGCTATTCAACCGATTAAAATGTTGACCATTGATCGATTATTTGTTTAGCTGGAAGAACACCAATAAGGTATTATTTTGTTTTTTAAGAGTTTGATTTTTAATGAATATATCCAATAAAAAGCCTATTTATCACTGCTTTCAGAGTACACTCCCAGTCATCAGTCAGAGCTCAGACATAAACAAGTCGTTTTTTGTTATTGACTTGCAGAATTCAAAAGATGAACTTATTATAAAAATGTGTTTTCATTTTCAGACTTTTTTAAGTCAGAAAATGACAGACTTTTTTAGGTCTATTTATGTTTATGAAAACACTTAATTCTAATTGGTGGCCAAAGTGCACCACCTATGACATCATTAACCTGTCTGAGAGTTCACAAGAACCTGAGCTATCTATATTTAATTACCTAACTGAACATTTTTACTTAACATAAGATTATTTTCCTGGTCTTGAAGTTGACCAATTTTGGTAACTTATCGACTTGTAGGAGTCAATATTTGCAACTTTTTAATTCAGGTCAAATATTTCTTACTTACAAAATGTAACACTACTGTAAATTCAGAAATTATTGCGAGGTTTTTATTACAATGTATTAATAGGAATATTGCGACCGGGTGAGTATCGCAATAATAATAACTCGCGTTTTGATATCTGATACATACATCTGTATGCTGATTTTCCTTAAATCGCAATAATTAATCTCGCATTTTTGTCCATTTTTTAAAAATCGCAATAATAAATGCACGCAATTATTTCTGAATTTACAGCAATTGACTTATTTCATTCCATTCAATGGTTCTCTAGAAGAAGTTCAAAATGTAAAAAGTTAACGACGACGACGACGGACGCCAAGTGATGAGAAAAGCTCACTTGGCCCTTCGGCCCAGGTGAGCAAAAAAAACATGTCTATCGATTCAATGAAGTATATAGATTTTCTATTACGTCATGTGTCGGACTATTGGGGTGTTGGACTAATGGGTTGTCCGACTAATATGGTGTTGGACTATTGGGCTGTCGGACAAATAGGGTGTCATACAAATGGGGTGTCGGACTAATGGGGAGTCGGACCGATGGGGTGTCGGAATACACCTTATCGCTAATCCCGCTTGACCCGAGAATCAGTCCCGCTCGAACTTTTGACGTCATACAACAATCACTTTTCCATTGTGGTGTCAGATATTTTCTATTATGACGTCAAAATTTTACTGGAACTTGTGTGATGTCCAGTAATGGCGGACAAATAGCGATAAGGTGTATAGCGGGGCGACCCCGTGTATATACATTTTGTAAAAGTTAGCCAGTAATCGTTCGTTATATGACTAACATACAGGTGACAGAGTTGTCAAGTCACAACTGGAGATTTGAAAATTTTCAGGTGAGTGATATCACTTTCTATTATTTTTTTCTCGTAAGCTTTTTTGTGAAAAGAGCCCTGGGCACCTCTGCTTCGCTTCGATAGGGACGAACAGTGAGCCAGGATTCCTGGCGAACATAAAATGGTTTGACAAATTTATAAAGTCGTATTTAATATATCTTACCCAAAACGACTTCTAAGAGTGCTAAACAGGTAAAAAAGTCGTAAACTACGTTGTCGAGTTGGCGATTCCACAAACCGGAAGTGCCGGAAGTTCAATAAATATCAAAACATTGCAAAATGTCAGGAAAAGGCAAACAACGTGGAGCGGACATAAAACAAGAAGATATTCTACAAGCTGTTGTCATTGCAGATACCTTCAATGTTCGCTTTGCACCAATTACAGAAAAGAAACCCAGAGTAATAATCAAACGTGTATTGCAACTGTCATTTAACTCAATGACAGCATGATGCAACACTTTTTTTTTTTTGCACATGCACATCACAGGGGTTTGTTACAATTTGCCGGGTTTACTATCCATACGAACCCCGAAAAACCACGTGGTTTTTTCCGGGTTCGTATGGATAGTAAACCCGGCAAATTGTAACAAACCCCTGTGTGCACATCAGTCATCAGACTTGTTTTTGTAAAAAATCACCTTTATATATTATCTTTGTCTTCAGGTCAAAACTGCACCATGTTTAGTTCCCTCATTTTAAGAAGTATCCTGATGAGAATTTAATTCAGCGTAATATAAAATCCATGATAATATATGAGATATTTATTATGTAGCTAGGTGTACCCAGAATACTAGTATCAGATCTGTGATTTGCTCGTTTTGCTTATTACAATTAAAAACTACCGTGTATATCTTTCTTAGTGTTTTTTCTCAAGGAGGTTTTGCAGTCATGGTGCTCTGCAGTTTTTTCTTGACGCCCTGCCCTTTTTGTTGGAAAAAATTGGCGCAGTCCCTCTTTTCAGTCGTATTTTATAACACCCTACAGTAATTTAAGATCAGCTCTGTGATTCATCCTATTAAAGTAAGACCATTATGAGTTATTTTTCCCTTTGGGCAAATGTTGGAGGAAATCAAAATTTTAATGGCCGACATTTTATTGAATTTAGAAATTATGTTTGAACATTTATAAATGTATGAAGTACCGAGTACAAATACGGTTCATGATTGAAACTTATAAGGACAACATCAACTTTGTACCTCTACGAATTTAAAATTTAGACAATTTAAAAGGGAACCAGGCGATTGTTTTAGTTATAGTAAACAATCATCTGTTTGTTTATATTTTCATTTTAAGTACAAAATGTATGACCTGTCTGACTTCACATACTTCAACTATTCGGTTGGTCAAAATGTCGAATTGGGTGAGAATTTAAGATGGCTTTCTAATTACTGTTAACTAAATAAAATAAAAAAGTTAAGTCTTTAAAGAGAATAGCTGTTTTAGTTTGATTAGTCATGTTAGTATGAAAAATCAACACCATTTCAATTAAAACAAAAAAAACACAGAACAGCCCAAAAGTCAACATGAAAGTTTTGTACAGTTATATGAGGCAAGGTAATTGTAGCTTTGATTTGGTGTAATCATGATAATCATGTCAGACCCAAAAGGTATTTGTCACTAATTCTTTCATGTGTCTTTTATGCAGCTAAAAAGCAATGCATACATGTACATAAAAATGAGAATGGAAATGGGGAATGTGTCAAAGAGACAACAACCCAAATGTATACTCTTGGTTGGATGATGCAATTCTTGACACTTTTACAACAAATCCTTATAGACAATCAGCCTTAAGCAGTCAGGGATATAACTCTTTAGGGTTATTACAGAAAAATAACATACATTTGTTATTGTGGACTAAAAATCAAAGAACTGTGATAGCATATGTATGTTACATGTTTCAAAGGGACAATATACATCATTAGTTTAGTTAAAATGTATGCAAGTTCTATTGATATTACTATTGTCTTTAAGTATACTAAACTATAGAAAGATATAACAGTTCATAGTTTGCCAATTTTGCATAGTACACCTATCAGTCAGGGGTACTACTTGTACAAGTAATTTTCATTTACTTGAAGAAGTAAATATTAATATACTTGTACAAGTAAATTTGTAGGATTCTTATACAAGTGTATTTTATTTACTTGTATAGGTAAATAATTTTTTGGCTTAGTTATGTCCCTTAGACATTCAGATTTTTTTACTTATACAAGTAAAAAAGTCATCCTATCTTCTTTTCTTGAATTCTTAGGACTTCTTTGCTCTAATAGAATTTTTTAATTGTCTGTCCTTTACAGATGTCTTTACTAATCATTTAAGTGTAATTTCATGGACAATGAAAATCTCATTTGTCTGTTATCTTCAGAACACTGCTCATTTACAAGCCCCCAAGGGGTAATTTTTGAAGGCCTTGCGCAATCAGTTTCTTTGTTGAATTAATGAGATGAAACATTGAACTCTAATCAAAAATTATGAGCTAACCTGAGAAAAATTGTTAAAGGCATGTTTTTACATCTCAAAACTTGAGAATTTTTGTGGGATTTTTTAAAAAAATTACTTATACAAGTAAATTTTTGAGAAAATTAAGCGGAGATTATTCAAACATTATAATTAACTTATATAAGTATATTTTATTTACTTCTTCAAGTGAATAAAGATTACTTGTACAAGTAGTACCCCTGACTGCCTATGTTATTACAGAAAAAATATGCCTGTAATAACTAAAGGGTGTTATCACAGCTTCTCTATATCACTCCAAAGCATTTGCTCAGACATACATCATGCTTAATTACAATATATTTTAATTTATTGTAAGGAAATAATGACCAGAGCATGTAATGAGGTTCTGCGCAAGCTTCCCAGTAGTTCCCAAGTGTCTCATATAATAAGTTGCATTCCCTTAATAACTAAGCCTTGTTATTACAGCTAAGTTTATCCCTTAAAAGCCTCATCTCATTGATTTACCATGGTTAATCAAAAATGTATTAATTTAATTAAAAAAATAGTTATCAAGGCTATGCATTTAGTTTCTGCGCAAAGTCTCAAGAGTTCCCTAGAGCCCACTATAAATCAAAATATTTTTGATTTATTTTACAAATAACAAACATATGTTATTACAGATGTAGAAAATTTAAGGAATAAATAGTAGACGACTCATGAAAGTATCTGTAATAACCATGATAACACACACAAGTTATTTTCTGTAATAACCCTATAGAGTTATATCTCTGACTGTTAAGGATCAGTATTAAAATTTATAACTGGAGTTTTGATTTTAAAATGAGGCAGTTGCACTATCAAGATTCCATTTGCTGAGTCTATAAGTGATAATTTTATTCCAAAAAGGTACAAATGTATTCAATTAATAACCTAATATATCTGAATACATATCTTTATTTTTAAGTAAGTATGAAACAATGGTATATTAAAATTTAATCCCTATCCATAACAGTGCTTTTATATCTATGTAAAGGGTGCCCTAAAAGGTGCCTGAAAGTGTAGTCCTCCACACAAAGGATGCCCTTAAAATGTGGCCAATCGCACTAAGAGTGCTGAGAAAAAAATTACCCTACCCTTTTTAAAAGCTGCAGGAAACACTATTTCTGTAATTATTTTGTTTTCTCAAAACTGCATATATTTATTGACAGTTTAGGCTACACCATATAAAAAAGAATAAGATCATGAAGATTGCCAATAAGACAAACTCTTCACAAGAAACCAAATGACACAGAAATTAACAACCTTGTACATTTGCTGTTCTTATCTTATTCTATCAAGTCGTACATTGCATATTCAATAGATGAGTATGGGTGTCAAAATTGTATAAAGTACACACTGCTCTGATTTCATCAACCAGTATTAAAAAGTTAATTAAAACACAGAAAACTACTTAAAAACCAAAAAGGAATGTATATATAATACTGTGTCAAAGGGTAAACAAATAATTACTTTGTTACAATTATCATGATTATATTATATATCAAAATAATAACTAATAATTTGCAATATGATCATGATGATATTAGAATGGATTCAAATAGCATTATTGAAGACCAAGTTTGATTCTTTAATATTTTTGAATTATTTATTGTTTAGTTATATATACATGTATATATAATTAGAGTACATGGTTTGTCCAGATAATTCCTCCTAAGGTTCTCAAGCAAGAATTTTAGGATGAAAATACATATACTATATGTGTTCATATTATAAGGATTTTGCTTTTCTTTAAATTTTCCTAAAACAATGTGTTGGTATGATGATTTCTGATTTCTGGTTTACAATTACTTTGTAATTTTTTTGTCTTGCCTCTATGAAGTACTGGAAGCGACACTTATTAGTGCTGTTTCCACTTTAATTAATTATGTTTGAAATCCCAAAAAATTATATCTAATGTATAGCTAATGTTTGTTATTCTGTATTTCCACATTTGTTTTAAATTGTTTAAATTTATTTTATTCACGACTTTTATAGACTTTGGACAGTTTATAATACTCAATCAAAGGAAATTATCAGCCTGTTTGATGAACTACTGTAAACACTTGAATCATGTGGTGTATAGGTGTTCCTATATAGACCTGTCTATTTTTAAAGACTTTACATGTCTGCTGACCACTTGATGATTTCTGGTTTATTGTTCATATACCTGTCTATTTTTAAAGACTTTACATGTCTGCTGACCACTTGATGATTTCTGGTTTATTGTTCATATACCTGTCTATTTTTAAAGACTTTACATGTCTGCTGACCACTTGATGATTTCTGGTTTATTGTTCATATACCTGTCTATTTTTAAAGGCTTTACATGTGTGCTGACCACTTGATGATTTCTGATTTCTGGTTTACTGTTCATATACCGGTCTATTTTTAAAGACTTTACATGTCTGCTGACCACTTGATGATTTCTGATTTCTGGTTTATTGTTCATATACCGGTCTATTTTTAAAGACTTTACATGTCTGCTGACCACTTGATGATTTCTGATTTCAGGTTTATTGTTCATAGACCTGTCTATTTTTAAAGACTTTACATGTCTGCTGACCACTTGATGATTTCTGGTTTATTGTTCATATGTCTGTCTATTTTTAAAGACTTTACATGTGTGCTGACCACTTGATGATTTCTGGTTTCTGGTTTATTGTTCATATACCTGTCTATTTTAAAGACTTTACATGAATGCTGACCACTTGATGATTTCTGATTTATTGTTCATATGTCTGTCTATTTTAAAGACTTTACATGTGTGCTGACCACTTGATGATTTCTGGTTTATTGTTCATATGTCTGTCTATTTTTAAAGACTTTACATGTCTGCTGACCACTTGATGATTTCTGATTTATTGTTCATAGACCTGTCTATTTTTAAAGACTTTACATGTGTGCTGACCACTTGATGATTTCTGGTTTATTGTTCATATGTCTGTCTATTTTTAAAGACTTTACATGTCTGCTGACCACTTGATGATTTCTGGTTTATTGTTCATGTACCTGTCTATTTTTAAAGACTTTACATGTGTGCTGACCACTTGATGATTTCTGGTTTCTGGTTTATTGTTCATATACCTGTCTATTTTAAAGACTTTACATGTCTGCTGACCACTTGATGATTTCTGGTTTATTGTTCATATACCTGTCTATTTTTAAAGACTTTACATGTGTGCTGACCACTTGATGATTTCTGGTTTATTGTTCATAGACCTGTCTATTTTTAAAGACTTTACATGTGTGCTGACCACTTGATGATTTCTGGTTTATTGTTCATATGTCTGTCTATTTTTAAAGACTTTACATGTGTGCTGACCACTTGATGATTTCTGGTTTCTGGTTTATTGTTCATATACCTGTCTATTTTAAAGACTTTACATGAATGCTGACCACTTGATGATTTCTGGTTTATTGTTCATAGACCTGTCTATTTTTAAAGACTTTACATGTGTGCTGACCACTTGATGATTTCTGGTTTATTGTTCATATGTCTGTCTATTTTTAAAGACTTTACATGTCTGATGACCACTTGATGATTTCTGGTTTATTGTTCATATGTCTGTCTATTTTTAAAGACTTTACATGTCTGCTGACCACTTGATGATTTCTGGTTTATTGTTCATATGTCTGTCTATTTTTAAAGACTTTACATGTGTGCTGACCACTTGATGATTTCTGGTTTCTGGTTTATTGTTCATATACCTGTCTATTTTAAAGACTTTACATGAATGCTGACCACTTGATGATTTCTGGTTTATTGTTCATATGTCTGTCTATTTTTAAAGACTTTACATGTCTGCTGACCACTTGATGATTTCTGGTTTATTGTTCATATACCTGTCTATTTTTAAAGATTTTACATGTGTGCTGACCACTTGATGATTTCTGGTTTATTGTTCATATACCTGTCTATTTTTAAAGACTTTACATGTGTGCTGACCACTTGATGATTTCTGGTTTATTGTTCATATACCTGTATATTTTTAAAGGCTTTACATGTCTGCTGACCACTTGATGATTTCTGATTTCTGGTTTATTGTTCATATACCGGTCTATTTTTAAAGACTTAACATGTCTGCTGACCACTTGATGATTTCTGATTTCAGGTTTATTGTTCATAGACCTGTCTATTTTTAAAGACTTTACATGTCTGCTGACAACTTGATGATTTCTGGTTTATTGTTCATATGTCTTGTCTATTTTTAAAGACTTTACATGTGTGCTGACCACTTGATGATTTCTGGTTTCTGGTTTATTGTTCATATACCTGTCTATTTTAAAGACTTTACATGAATGCTGACCACTTTATGATTTCTGGTTTATTGTTCATAGACCTGTCTATTTTAAAGACTTTACATGTGTGCTGACCACTTGATGATTTCTGATTTATTGTTCATATACCTGTCTATTTTAAAGACTTTATATGTCTGCTGACCACTTGATGATTTCTGGTTTATTGTTCATAAACCTGTTTATTTTAAAGACTTTACATGAATGCTGACCACTTGATGATTTCTGATTTATTGTTCATATACCTGTCTATTTTAAAGACTTTACATGTCTGCTGACCACTTGATGATTTCTGGTTTATTGTTCATATGTCTGTCTATTTTTAAAGACTTTACATGTCTGCTGACCACTTGATGATTTCTGATTTATTGTTCATAGACCTGTCTATTTTTAAAGACTTTACATATGTGCTGACCACTTGATGATTTCTGATTTATTGTTCATAGACCTGTCTATTTTTAAAGACTTTACATGTGTGCTGACCACTTGATGATTTGTGGTTTATTGTTCATATGTCTGTCTATTTTTAAAGACTTTACATGTGTGCTGACCACTTGATGATTTCTGATTTCTGGTTTATTGTTCATATACCTGTCTATTTTAAAGACTTTACATGTCTGCTGACCACTTGATGATTTCTGGTTTATTGTTTATATGTCTGTCTATTTTTAAAGACTTTACATGAATGCTGACCACTTGATGATTTCTGTCTTATTGTTCATATACCTGTCTATTTTAAAGACTTTACATGTCTGCTGACCACTTGATGATTTCTGGTTTATTGTTCATATGTCTGTCTATTTTTAAAGACTTTACATGTCTGCTGACCACTTGATGATTTCTGGTTTATTGTTCATAGACCTGTCTATTTTAAAGACTTTACATGTCTGCTGACCACTTGATGATTTCTGGTTTATTGTTCATATGTCTGTCTATTTTTAAAGACTTTACATGAATGCTGACCACTTGATGATTTCTGGTTTATTGTTCATATACCTGTCTATTTTAAAGACTTTAAATGTCTGCTGACCACTTGATGATTTCTGGTTTATTGTTCATATGTCTGTCTATTTTTAAAGACTTTACATGTCTGCTGACCACTTGATGATTTCTGGTTTATTGTTCATAGACCTGTCTATTTTAAAGACTTTACATGTCTGCTGACCACTTGATGATTTCTGATTTCAGGTTTATTGTTCATAGACCTGTCTATTTTTAAAGACTTTACATGTCTGCTGACCACTTGATGATTTCTGGTTTATTGTTCATATGTCTGTCTATTTTTAAAGACTTTACATGTGTGCTGACCACTTGATGATTTCTGGTTTCTGGTTTATTGTTCATATACCTGTCTATTTTAAAGACTTTACATGAATGCTGACCACTTGATGATTTCTGATTTATTGTTCATATGTCTGTCTATTTTAAAGACTTTACATGTGTGCTGACCACTTGATGATTTCTGGTTTATTGTTCATATGTCTGTCTATTTTTAAAGACTTTACATGTCTGCTGACCACTTGATGATTTCTGATTTATTGTTCATAGACCTGTCTATTTTTAAAGACTTTACATGTGTGCTGACCACTTGATGATTTCTGGTTTATTGTTCATATGTCTGTCTATTTTTAAAGACTTTACATGTCTGCTGACCACTTGATGATTTCTGGTTTATTGTTCATGTACCTGTCTATTTTTAAAGACTTTACATGTGTGCTGACCACTTGATGATTTCTGGTTTCTGGTTTATTGTTCATATACCTGTCTATTTTAAAGACTTTACATGTCTGCTGACCACTTGATGATTTCTGGTTTATTGTTCATATACCTGTCTATTTTTAAAGACTTTACATGTGTGCTGACCACTTGATGATTTCTGGTTTATTGTTCATAGACCTGTCTATTTTTAAAGACTTTACATGTGTGCTGACCACTTGATGATTTCTGGTTTATTGTTCATATGTCTGTCTATTTTTAAAGACTTTACATGTGTGCTGACCACTTGATGATTTCTGGTTTCTGGTTTATTGTTCATATACCTGTCTATTTTAAAGACTTTACATGAATGCTGACCACTTGATGATTTCTGGTTTATTGTTCATAGACCTGTCTATTTTTAAAGACTTTACATGTGTGCTGACCACTTGATGATTTCTGGTTTATTGTTCATATGTCTGTCTATTTTTAAAGACTTTACATGTGTGCTGACCACTTGATGATTTCTGGTTTCTGGTTTATTGTTCATATACCTGTCTATTTTAAAGACTTTACATGAATGCTGACCACTTGATGATTTCTGATTTATTGTTCATATGTCTGTCTATTTTAAAGACTTTACATGTGTGCTGACCACTTGATGATTTCTGGTTTATTGTTCATATGTCTGTCTATTTTTAAAGACTTTACATGTCTGCTGACCACTTGATGATTTCTGATTTATTGTTCATAGACCTGTCTATTTTTAAAGACTTTACATGTGTGCTGACCACTTGATGATTTCTGGTTTATTGTTCATATGTCTGTCTATTTTTAAAGACTTTACATGTCTGCTGACCACTTGATGATTTCTGGTTTATTGTTCATGTACCTGTCTATTTTTAAAGACTTTACATGTGTGCTGACCACTTGATGATTTCTGGTTTCTGGTTTATTGTTCATATACCTGTCTATTTTAAAGACTTTACATGTCTGCTGACCACTTGATGATTTCTGGTTTATTGTTCATATACCTGTCTATTTTTAAAGACTTTACATGTGTGCTGACCACTTGATGATTTCTGGTTTATTGTTCATAGACCTGTCTATTTTTAAAGACTTTACATGTGTGCTGACCACTTGATGATTTCTGGTTTATTGTTCATATGTCTGTCTATTTTTAAAGACTTTACATGTGTGCTGACCACTTGATGATTTCTGGTTTCTGGTTTATTGTTCATATACCTGTCTATTTTAAAGACTTTACATGAATGCTGACCACTTGATGATTTCTGGTTTATTGTTCATATACCTGTCTATTTTAAAGACTTTACATGTGTGCTGACCACTTGATGATTTCTGGTTTATTGTTCATATGTCTGTCTATTTTTAAAGACTTTACATGTGTGCTGACCACTTGATGATTTCTGGTTTCTGGTTTATTGTTCATATACCTGTCTATTTTAAAGACTTTACATGAATGCTGACCACTTGATGATTTCTGGTTTATTGTTCATAGACCTGTCTATTTTTAAAGACTTTACATGTGTGCTGACCACTTGATGATTTCTGGTTTATTGTTCATATGTCTGTCTATTTTTAAAGACTTTACATGTGTGCTGACCACTTGATGATTTCTGGTTTCTGGTTTATTGTTCATATACCTGTCTATTTTAAAGACTTTACATGAATGCTGACCACTTGATGATTTCTGATTTATTGTTCATATGTCTGTCTATTTTAAAGACTTTACATGTGTGCTGACCACTTGATGATTTCTGGTTTATTGTTCATATGTCTGTCTATTTTTAAAGACTTTACATGTCTGCTGACCACTTGATGATTTCTGATTTATTGTTCATAGACCTGTCTATTTTTAAAGACTTTACATGTGTGCTGACCACTTGATGATTTCTGGTTTATTGTTCATATGTCTGTCTATTTTTAAAGACTTTACATGTCTGCTGACCACTTGATGATTTCTGGTTTATTGTTCATGTACCTGTCTATTTTTAAAGACTTTACATGTGTGCTGACCACTTGATGATTTCTGGTTTCTGGTTTATTGTTCATATACCTGTCTATTTTAAAGACTTTACATGTCTGCTGACCACTTGATGATTTCTGGTTTATTGTTCATATACCTGTCTATTTTTAAAGACTTTACATGTGTGCTGACCACTTGATGATTTCTGGTTTATTGTTCATAGACCTGTCTATTTTTAAAGACTTTACATGTGTGCTGACCACTTGATGATTTCTGGTTTATTGTTCATATGTCTGTCTATTTTTAAAGACTTTACATGTGTGCTGACCACTTGATGATTTCTGGTTTCTGGTTTATTGTTCATATACCTGTCTATTTTAAAGACTTTACATGAATGCTGACCACTTGATGATTTCTGGTTTATTGTTCATAGACCTGTCTATTTTAAAGACTTTACATGTGTGCTGACCACTTGATGATTTCTGGTTTCTGGTTTATTGTTCATATACCTGTCTATTTTAAAGACTTTACATGAATGCTGACCACTTGATGATTTCTGGTTTATTGTTCATAGACCTGTCTATTTTTAAAGACTTTACATGTGTGCTGACCACTTGATGATTTCTGGTTTATTGTTCATATGTCTGTCTATTTTAAAAGACTTTACATGTGTGCTGACCACTTGATGATTTCTGATTTCTGGTTTATTGTTCATAGACCTGTCTATTTTAAAGACTTTACATGTCTGCTGACCACTTGATGATTTCTGGTTTATTGTTCATATGTCTGTCTATTTTTAAAGACTTTACATGTCTGCTGACCACTTGATGATTTCTGATTTATTGTTCATAGACCTGTCTATTTTTAAAGACTTTACATGTGTGCTGACCACTTGATGATTTGTGGTTTATTGTTCATATGTCTGTCTATTTTTAAAGACTTTACATGTGTGCTGACCACTTGATGATTTCTGATTTCTGGTTTATTGTTCATATACCTGTCTATTTTAAAGACTTTACATGTCTGCTGACCACTTGATGATTTCTGGTTTATTGTTTATATGTCTGTCTATTTTTAAAGACTTTACATGAATGCTGACCACTTGATGATTTCTGTCTTATTGTTCATATACCTGTCTATTTTAAAGACTTTACATGTCTGCTGACCACTTGATGATTTCTGGTTTATTGTTCATATGTCTGTCTATTTTTAAAGACTTTACATGTCTGCTGACCACTTGATGATTTCTGGTTTATTGTTCATAGACCTGTCTATTTTAAAGACTTTACATGTCTGCTGACCACTTGATGATTTCTGGTTTATTGTTCATATGTCTGTCTATTTTTAAAGACTTTACATGAATGCTGACCACTTGATGATTTCTGGTTTATTGTTCATATACCTGTCTATTTTAAAGACTTTAAATGTCTGCTGACCACTTGATGATTTCTGGTTTATTGTTCATATGTCTGTCTATTTTTAAAGACTTTACATGTCTGCTGACCACTTGATGATTTCTGGTTTATTGTTCATAGACCTGTCTATTTTAAAGACTTTACATGTCTGCTGACCACTTGATGATTTCTGATTTCAGGTTTATTGTTCATAGACCTGTCTATTTTTAAAGACTTTACATGTCTGCTGACCACTTGATGATTTCTGGTTTATTGTTCATATGTCTGTCTATTTTTAAAGACTTTACATGTGTGCTGACCACTTGATGATTTCTGGTTTCTGGTTTATTGTTCATATACCTGTCTATTTTAAAGACTTTACATGAATGCTGACCACTTGATGATTTCTGATTTATTGTTCATATGTCTGTCTATTTTAAAGACTTTACATGTGTGCTGACCACTTGATGATTTCTGGTTTATTGTTCATATGTCTGTCTATTTTTAAAGACTTTACATGTCTGCTGACCACTTGATGATTTCTGATTTATTGTTCATAGACCTGTCTATTTTTAAAGACTTTACATGTGTGCTGACCACTTGATGATTTCTGGTTTATTGTTCATATGTCTGTCTATTTTTAAAGACTTTACATGTCTGCTGACCACTTGATGATTTCTGGTTTATTGTTCATGTACCTGTCTATTTTTAAAGACTTTACATGTGTGCTGACCACTTGATGATTTCTGGTTTCTGGTTTATTGTTCATATACCTGTCTATTTTAAAGACTTTACATGTCTGCTGACCACTTGATGATTTCTGGTTTATTGTTCATATACCTGTCTATTTTTAAAGACTTTACATGTGTGCTGACCACTTGATGATTTCTGGTTTATTGTTCATAGACCTGTCTATTTTTAAAGACTTTACATGTCTGCTGACCACTTGATGATTTCTGGTTTATTGTTCATATGTCTGTCTATTTTTAAAGACTTTACATGTGTGCTGACCACTTGATGATTTCTGATTTATTGTTCATATGTCTGTCTATTTTTAAAGACTTTACATGTGTGCTGACCACTTGATGATTTGTGGTTTATTGTTCATATGTCTGTCTATTTTTAAAGACTTTACATGTGTGCTGACCACTTGATGATTTCTGGTTTATTGTTCATATACCTGTCTATTTTAAAGACTTTACATGTCTGCTGACCACTTGATGATTTCTGGTTTATTGTTCATATGTCTGTCTATTTTTAAAGACTTTACATGTCTGCTGACCACTTGATGATTTCTGGTTTATTGTTCATATACCTGTCTATTTTAAAGACTTTACATGTCTGCTGACCACTTGATGATTTCTGGTTTATTGTTCATATGTCTGTCTATTTTTAAAGACTTTACATGTCTGCTGACCACTTGATGATTTCTGGTTTATTGTTCATAGACCTGTCTATTTTAAAGACTTTACATGTGTGCTGACCACTTGATGATTTCTGGTTTATTGTTCATATGTCTGTCTATTTTTAAAGACTTTACATGAATGCTGACAACTTGATGATTTCTGGTTTATTGTTCATAGACCTGTCTATTTTTAAAGACTTTACATGTGTGCTGACCACTTGATGATTTCTGGTTTATTGTTCATATGTCTGTCTATTTTAAAAGACTTTACATGTGTGCTGACCACTTGATGATTTCTGATTTCTGGTTTATTGTTCATAGACCTGTCTATTTTAAAGACTTTACATGTCTGCTGACCACTTGATGATTTCTGGTTTATTGTTCATATGTCTGTCTATTTTTAAAGACTTTACATGTCTGCTGACCACTTGATGATTTCTGATTTATTGTTCATAGACCTGTCTATTTTTAAAGACTTTACATGTGTGCTGACCACTTGACGATTTGTGGTTTATTGTTCATATGTCTGTCTATTTTTAAAGACTTTACATGTGTGCTGACCACTTGATGATTTCTGGTTTATTGTTCATATACCTGTATATTTTTAAAGGCTTTACATGTCTGCTGACCACTTGATGATTTCTGATTTCTGGTTTATTGTTCATATACCGGTCTATTTTTAAAGACTTTACATGTCTGCTGACCACTTGATGATTTCTGATTTCAGGTTTATTGTTCATAGACCTGTCTATTTTTAAAGACTTTACATGTCTGCTGACAACTTGATGATTTCTGGTTTATTGTTCATATGTCTTGTCTATTTTTAAAGACTTTACATGTGTGCTGACCACTTGATGATTTCTGGTTTCTGGTTTATTGTTCATATACCTGTCTATTTTAAAGACTTTACATGAATGCTGACCACTTTATGATTTCTGGTTTATTGTTCATAGACCTGTCTATTTTAAAGACTTTACATGTGTGCTGACCACTTGATGATTTCTGATTTATTGTTCATATACCTGTCTATTTTAAAGACTTTATATGTCTGCTGACCACTTGATGATTTCTGGTTTATTGTTCATAAACCTGTTTATTTTAAAGACTTTACATGAATGCTGACCACTTGATGATTTCTGATTTATTGTTCATATACCTGTCTATTTTAAAGACTTTACATGTCTGCTGACCACTTGATGATTTCTGGTTTATTGTTCATATGTCTGTCTATTTTTAAAGACTTTACATGTCTGCTGACCACTTGATGATTTCTGATTTATTGTTCATAGACCTGTCTATTTTTAAAGACTTTACATATGTGCTGACCACTTGATGATTTCTGATTTATTGTTCATATACCTGTCTATTTTAAAGACTTTACATGAATGCTGACCACTTGATGATTTCTGGTTTATTGTTCATATGTCTGTCTATTTTTAAATACTTTACATGTCTGCTGACCACTTGATGATTTCTGATTTCAGGTTTATTGTTCATAGACCTGTCTATTTTTAAAGACTTTACATGTCTGCTGACCACTTGATGATTTCTGGTTTATTGTTCATATGTCTGTCTATTTTTAAAGACTTTACATGTCTGCTGACCACTTGATGATTTCTGGTTTATTGTTCATATGTCTGTCTATTTTTAAAGACTTTACATGTCTGCTGACCACTTGATGATTTCTGGTTTATTGTTCATATACCGGTCTATTTTTAAAGACTTTACATGTGTGCTGACCACTTGATGATTTCTGGTTTATTGTTCATAGACCTGTCTATTTTTAAAGACTTTACATGTGTGCTGACCACTTGATGATTTCTGGTTTATTGTTCATATGTCTGTCTATTTTTAAAGACTTTACATGTGTGCTGACCACTTGATGATTTCTGGTTTATTGTTCATAGACCTGTCTATTTTTAAAGACTTTACATGTGTGCTGACCACTTGATGATTTCTGGTTTATTGTTCATAGACCTGTCTATTTTTAAAGACTTTACATGTGTGCTGACCACTTGATGATTTCTGGTTTATTGTTCATATGTCTGTCTATTTTTAAAGACTTTACATATGTGCTGACCACTTGATGATTTCTGGTTTCTGGTTTATTGTTCATATACCTGTCTATTTTAAAGACTTTACATGAATGCTGACCACTTGATGATTTCTGGTTTATTGTTCATAGACCTGTCTATTTTTAAAGACTTTACATGTGTGCTGACCACTTGATGATTTCTGGTTTATTGTTCATATGTCTGTCTATTTTTAAAGACTTTACATGTGTGCTGACCACTTGATGATTTCTGATTTCTGGTTTATTGTTCATAGACCTGTCTATTTTAAAGACTTTACATGTCTGCTGACCACTTGATGATTTCTGGTTTATTGTTCATATGTCTGTCTATTTTTAAAGACTTTACATGTGTGCTGACCACTTGATGATTTCTGATTTATTGTTCATATGTCTGTCTATTTTTAAAGACTTTACATGTGTGCTGACCACTTGATGATTTGTGGTTTATTGTTCATATGTCTGTCTATTTTTAAAGACTTTACATGTGTGCTGACCACTTGATGATTTCTGATTTCTGGTTTATTGTTCATATACCTGTCTATTTTAAAGACTTTACATGTCTGCTGACCACTTGATGATTTCTGGTTTATTGTTCATATGTCTGTCTATTTTTAAAGACTTTACATGTCTGCTGACCACTTGATGATTTCTGGTTTATTGTTCATATACCTGTCTATTTTAAAGACTTTACATGTCTGCTGACCACTTGATGATTTCTGGTTTATTGTTCATATGTCTGTCTATTTTTAAAGACTTTACATGTCTGCTGACCACTTGATGATTTCTGGTTTATTGTTCATAGACCTGTCTATTTTAAAGACTTTACATGTGTGCTGACCACTTGATGATTTCTGGTTTCTGGTTTATTGTTCATATACCTGTCTATTTTAAAGACTTTACATGAATGCTGACAACTTGATGATTTCTGGTTTATTGTTCATAGACCTGTCTATTTTTAAAGACTTTACATGTGTGCTGACCACTTGATGATTTCTGGTTTATTGTTCATATGTCTGTCTATTTTAAAAGACTTTACATGTGTGCTGACCACTTGATGATTTCTGATTTCTGGTTTATTGTTCATAGACCTGTCTATTTTAAAGACTTTACATGTCTGCTGACCACTTGATGATTTCTGGTTTATTGTTCATATGTCTGTCTATTTTTAAAGACTTTACATGTCTGCTGACCACTTGATGATTTCTGATTTATTGTTCATAGACCTGTCTATTTTTAAAGACTTTACATGTGTGCTGACCACTTGACGATTTGTGGTTTATTGTTCATATGTCTGTCTATTTTTAAAGACTTTACATGTGTGCTGACCACTTGATGATTTCTGATTTCTGGTTTATTGTTCATATACCTGTCTATTTTAAAGACTTTACATGTCTGCTGACCACTTGATGATTTCTGGTTTATTGTTTATATGTCTGTCTATTTTTAAAGACTTTACATGAATGCTGACCACTTGATGATTTCTGGTTTATTGTTCATATACCTGTCTATTTTAAAGACTTTACATGTCTGCTGACCACTTGATGATTTCTGGTTTATTGTTCATATGTCTGTCTATTTTTAAAGACTTTACATGTCTGCTGACCACTTGATGATTTCTGGTTTATTGTTCATATACCTGTCTATTTTAAAGACTTTACATGTCTGCTGACCACTTGATGATTTCTGGTTTATTGTTCATATGTCTGTCTATTTTTAAAGACTTTACATGTCTGCTGACCACTTGATGATTTCTGGTTTATTGTTCATAGACCTGTCTATTTTAAAGACTTTACATGTGTGCTGACCACTTGATGATTTCTGGTTTCTGGTTTATTGTTCATATACCTGTCTATTTTAAAGACTTTACATGAATGCTGACCACTTGATGATTTCTGGTTTATTGTTCATAGACCTGTCTATTTTTAAAGACTTTACATGTGTGCTGACCACTTGATGATTTCTGGTTTATTGTTCATATGTCTGTCTATTTTAAAAGACTTTACATGTGTGCTGACCACTTGATGATTTCTGATTTCTGGTTTATTGTTCATAGACCTGTCTATTTTAAAGACTTTACATGTCTGCTGACCACTTGATGATTTCTGGTTTATTGTTCATATGTCTGTCTATTTTTAAAGACTTTACATGTCTGCTGACCACTTGATGATTTCTGATTTATTGTTCATAGACCTGTCTATTTTTAAAGACTTTACATGTGTGCTGACCACTTGATGATTTGTGGTTTATTGTTCATATGTCTGTCTATTTTTAAAGACTTTACATGTGTGCTGACCACTTGATGATTTCTGATTTCTGGTTTATTGTTCATATACCTGTCTATTTTAAAGACTTTACATGTCTGCTGACCACTTGATGATTTCTGGTTTATTGTTTATATGTCTGTCTATTTTTAAAGACTTTACATGAATGCTGACCACTTGATGATTTCTGTCTTATTGTTCATATACCTGTCTATTTTAAAGACTTTACATGTCTGCTGACCACTTGATGATTTCTGGTTTATTGTTCATATGTCTGTCTATTTTTAAAGACTTTACATGTCTGCTGACCACTTGATGATTTCTGGTTTATTGTTCATAGACCTGTCTATTTTAAAGACTTTACATGTCTGCTGACCACTTGATGATTTCTGGTTTATTGTTCATATGTCTGTCTATTTTTAAAGACTTTACATGAATGCTGACCACTTGATGATTTCTGGTTTATTGTTCATATACCTGTCTATTTTAAAGACTTTAAATGTCTGCTGACCACTTGATGATTTCTGGTTTATTGTTCATATGTCTGTCTATTTTTAAAGACTTTACATGTCTGCTGACCACTTGATGATTTCTGGTTTATTGTTCATAGACCTGTCTATTTTAAAGACTTTACATGTCTGCTGACCACTTGATGATTTCTGATTTCAGGTTTATTGTTCATAGACCTGTCTATTTTTAAAGACTTTACATGTCTGCTGACCACTTGATGATTTCTGGTTTATTGTTCATATGTCTGTCTATTTTTAAAGACTTTACATGTGTGCTGACCACTTGATGATTTCTGGTTTCTGGTTTATTGTTCATATACCTGTCTATTTTAAAGACTTTACATGAATGCTGACCACTTGATGATTTCTGATTTATTGTTCATATGTCTGTCTATTTTAAAGACTTTACATGTGTGCTGACCACTTGATGATTTCTGGTTTATTGTTCATATGTCTGTCTATTTTTAAAGACTTTACATGTCTGCTGACCACTTGATGATTTCTGATTTATTGTTCATAGACCTGTCTATTTTTAAAGACTTTACATGTGTGCTGACCACTTGATGATTTCTGGTTTATTGTTCATATGTCTGTCTATTTTTAAAGACTTTACATGTCTGCTGACCACTTGATGATTTCTGGTTTATTGTTCATGTACCTGTCTATTTTTAAAGACTTTAAATGTGTGCTGACCACTTGATGATTTCTGGTTTCTGGTTTATTGTTCATATACCTGTCTATTTTAAAGACTTTACATGTCTGCTGACCACTTGATGATTTCTGGTTTATTGTTCATATACCTGTCTATTTTTAAAGACTTTACATGTGTGCTGACCACTTGATGATTTCTGGTTTATTGTTCATAGACCTGTCTATTTTTAAAGACTTTACATGTGTGCTGACCACTTGATGATTTCTGGTTTATTGTTCATATGTCTGTCTATTTTTAAAGACTTTACATGTGTGCTGACCACTTGATGATTTCTGGTTTCTGGTTTATTGTTCATATACCTGTCTATTTTAAAGACTTTACATGAATGCTGACCACTTGATGATTTCTGGTTTATTGTTCATAGACCTGTCTATTTTTAAAGACTTTACATGTGTGCTGACCACTTGATGATTTCTGGTTTATTGTTCATATGTCTGTCTATTTTTAAAGACTTTACATGTCTGATGACCACTTGATGATTTCTGGTTTATTGTTCATATGTCTGTCTATTTTTAAAGACTTTACATGTCTGCTGACCACTTGATGATTTCTGGTTTATTGTTCATATGTCTGTCTATTTTTAAAGACTTTACATGAATGCTGACCACTTGATGATTTCTGGTTTATTGTTCATATGTCTGTCTATTTTTAAAGACTTTACATGTCTGCTGACCACTTGATGATTTCTGATTTATTGTTCATAGACCTGTCTATTTTAAAGACTTTACATGTCTGCTGACCACTTGATGACTTCTGGTTTATTGTTCATATGTCTGTCTATTTTTAAAGACTTTACATGTCTGCTGACCACTTGATGATTTCTGGTTTATTGTTCATATGTCTGTCTATTTTTAAAGACTTTACATGAATGCTGACCACTTGATGATTTCTGATTTATTGTTCATAGACCTGTCTATTTTAAAGACTTTACATGTCTGCTGACCACTTGATGACTTCTGGTTTATTGTTCATATGTCTGTCTATTTTTAAAGACTTTACATGTCTGCTGACCACTTGATGATTTCTGGTTTATTGTTCATATGTCTGTCTATTTTTAAAGACTTTACATGAATGCTGACCACTTGATGATTTCTGGTTTATTGTTCATATACCTGTCAATTTGTAAAGACTTTATATGAATGCTGACCACTTGATGATTTCTGATTTCTGATTTCTGGTTTATTGTTCATTTACCTGTCAATTTTTAAAGACTTTACATGAATGCTGACCACTTGATGATTTTTGATTTTTGCCTAATTGTGTGGTAAACTGACTGACGTAATCCCTTGTAATTTCATTGATTTTTTAATCCTATATCATTATTTCATTAAATACAATAACATAGTTTTAATATTCTCCATCATTATTTTGTTTTGAAAAATTAGATTTTGTATTAAATTGTCCTGCTCAATAACACAAGTCAAAAGATACATTTCATTGTATGCCATAATAACTGTCATAAATTGTGCACAATAAACCAAGGCTAGAAGGACAGATATGTATGATTTAATGTCCAGTATCAACTATTACATGCATATTCAAAACAAGAATTTATTTATGTGATATGAATATGAACCCTGCTTTGTCTAAGACCCAACATGTTAAGCATGATTTGTAACATCCTAGTTCACAAGGTTACAGTTAGCAGGAAGACATTTCACCTTATCCACACTAATTATTATGACTCAGAGCTGACAAGTCTCTGCTCTTACTTTTAAATGCAGTTTGTTTGGTTCGACTATAGAGATTTGAACACATAACCTCCTTCACTATGGGCGAGCACATAATCATGAGATGGTTCTTAAATCTAGAAAGTTGAGAGCTAGACATCCAAAGATCTTATATCAACACTGAATAGACACAGGTACAGGTCAACATATTACATGAATAAAATTTGGTGTAAACATGGTTCTCACTGAACTGGCCTCCAGGCCTATAGCTAGGGCCTATGATAATTTTTCTAGGTCTTCTATTATTTGCATTTCAAGTGTCTTTGTGACCTGTATTTGGCTTTTATTGACTACTATAGTAATATTTGATTTCTAATCACAAGAAAATGATTTGATTTGATTTTGATTTTTGGTGTTTTAATGCCACTTTTAAGCACTGCTTTTGGGCTATTTCGTGGCGGCCAGTTTTTATTGGTGGAGGAAGCCGGAGTGCCCGGAGAAAACCACAGACCTTCGATAGGAAAACTGACAATCCTAGTCAATTAAGATTGGAGTCTAGTGCAGCCGCACGAGCGGAGTTTGAACTCACAACCTCAGTGTTGACTGGCTGGTGATTACAGTAGTAACTGCTTAGACCAATTGGCCACCGAGGCCCCTTTACAAGAAAATGAAGTCATTTACAATCTTAATTACATTTGATTACTCATCTTTATTTATACCAGCTGTGAGCATGATAACACCTTGATATAAAAGATAGAATTGATGACTTAGGATTTCTTTTTACCATCAACAGCTGTTTATATTTTAATTAGTTATTGACAAATAATGGAGATGTCAGAATTAATCACACAATATCACCAGGCTATTTTTGTCTGTGTGCTTAAAATTGATATGATCAAACATTGTATTTATCAGATTTTAGTACTAAAAATTGATATGGTAATTTTTTGGGTAGAGATAACTTTATGCAACTAAAACTCTAATATGGCTGGATTGATATTTATCAATTTCTTAGACTATATCACTACTTTTGTGATAAAAAATAACAGTGCATTGAACACAACATTCTCGAAATCCAACTATTAAAATATATACTATGTATACACAGATATTCAAGTTACAAAATGATATATATGTATGTAACCATACTTGTCAAGAAACTTAACATAAATTGTGCATGGTGCTTGAACCTAGTATCTGTTCTTAAAATATCAGTAATCATGAAAATGTAATTGTAAAAGTATTGTTTGAAATATCAATAATGTTATTGTAAAAGTAAAGTCATTGTAAAATATCAATAATGTCATTTTAAAAGTAATGTTCATGTTGTTTAAAATATCAATAATGTCATTGTAAAAGTAATGTTTAAAATATCAATAATGTCATTGTAAAAGTAATGTTTAAAATATCAATAATGTAATTGTAAAAGTAATGACTATGTCATTGTAAAATATTAATAATGTCATTGTAAAAGTAATGACTATGTCATTGTAAAATATCAATAATGTAATTGTAAAAGTAATGTTTAAAATATCAATAATGTAATTGTAAAAGTAATGACTATGTCATTGTAAAATATTAATAATGTCATTGTAAAAGTAATGACTATGTCATTGTAAAATATCAATAATGTAATTGTAAAAGTAATGACTATGTCATTGTAAAATATTAATAATGTCATTGTAAAAGTAATGTTTAAAATATCAATAATGTCATTGTAAAAGTAATGTTTAAAATATCAATAATGTCATTGTAAAAGTAATGTTTAAAATATCAATAATGTAATTGTAAAAGTAATGACTATGTCATTGTAAAATATTAATAATGTCATTGTAAAAGTAATGTTTAAAATATCATGTTTTATTCAATGCTTAAAATATTACATGTACAGAATTTCAGTGCAGATAAAAAAAATATAAAGTTGTCTTCCTATAAATAAGTGATTTGAAAACCCCCAAAATACCAGACACAATGATTAGATAGCAACAGTATAATTATAACCTTTATCAGAAAGTTTATCAATGGCAAAAAGAAAGATTTGAAGACGATTCCTAAACTTATAATTCAGTGATTTTACATCATGCAGCATGAATTAATTCTAATCTAGGTCATATGCAGCACAGACATTTATCATTATGACTACAATATGTAAAGTTGGATATTTATTATGGAATTTTATTGATTTTTTTTGTTGTTGCAGACATTACTACCTGTGGTTAATGTTCCTATGTTGGATTATACCCTGGAATTTTTGGCAGCCGGAGGAATCCAAGAAATCTTTGTCTTCTGTTGTCATTTAGCAGACCAGATCAGAACACATATCAGGTATGTCCAGTCAGATCACATATCAGGTATGTCCAGTCAGATCACATATCAGGTATGTCCAGTCAGATCACATATTGAGTATACCTAGTCAGACTGCATATCAGAAAACCCCAGTCAGATCACATATCAGATAACGCTCAGATCACATATCAGATATACCCAATCAGAACACATATTAGATATACCTAGTCAGAACACATATCAGATATACCTAGTCAGAACACATATCAGGGATACCCAGTCAGAACACATCAGATATACCTAGTCAGAACACATATCAGATATACCTTGTCAGAACACATATCAGATATACCTAGTCAGAACACATATCAGATGTACCTAGTCAGAACACATATCAGATACACCTAGTCAGAACACATATCAGATATACCTAGTCAGAACACATATCAGATACACCTTGTCAGAACACATATCAGGTATACCCAGTCAGAACACAAATCAGGTATACCCAGTCAGAACACATATCAGGTATACCCAGTCAGAACACAAATCAGGTATACCTAGTAAGAACACATATCAGGTATACCTACTCAGAACACATATCAGATATACCCAGTCAGAACACATATCAGATATACCTAGTCAGAACACATATCAGGTATACCTATTCAGAACACATCAGATATAACTAGTCAGAACACATATCAGATATACCTAGTCAGAACACATATCAGATATACATACTCAGAACACATATCAGATATACCTAGTCAGAACACATATCAGGTATACCTAGTCAGAACACATATCAGATATACCCAGTCAGAACACATATCAGTTATACCTAGTCAGAACACATATCAGATATAACTAGTCAGAACACAAATCAGGTATACTTAGTCAGAACATATATTATGTACACTCAGTCAGAACACATATCAGATACTTAGTCAGAACATATATCATGTACACTCAAGTCAGAACACATATCAAATACTTAGAACATATATCATGTACACTCAGTCAGAACACATATCAGATACTTAGTCAGAACACATATGTATACTCAGTCAGAACACATGTATACTCAATCAGAACCCATAACAGATTTACCTAGTCAGAACACATATCAGATATACCCAGTCAGAACACATCAGATATACCTTGTCAGAACACAAATCAGATATACCTAGTCAGAACAAATATCAGGTATACCTAGTCAGAACACATAAGATACCTAGTCAGAACACATATCAGGTATACCTAGTCAGAACACATATCAGATATACCTAGTCAGAACACAAATCAGGTATACTTAGTTAGAACACATATCAGGTATACCTAGTCAGAACACAAATAAGGTATACTTAGTCAGAACACATATCAGATATACCTAGTCAGAACATATATCATGTACACTCAGAACACATATCAGATACTTAGTCAGAACACATATGTATACTCAGTCAGAACACATGTATACTCAATCAGAACCCATAACAGATTTACCTAGTCAGAACACATATCAGATATACCTAGTCAGAACACATATCAGATATACCTTGTCAGAACACAAATCAGATATACTTAGTCAGAACACATATCAGGTATACCTAGTCAGAACACATAAGATACCTAGTCAGAACACATATCAGATATACCTAGTCAGAACACTTATCAGATATACCTAGTCAGAACACTTATCAGATATACCCAGTCAGAACACATATCAGATATACCTAGTCAGAACACATATCAGATATACCTTGTCAGAACACATACTAGGTATACATAGTCATATTTTTTAAGACTTTGAGAATATCAATGCATTGTTCTTCAAACTAGAGGGTTTTTCTTTGCAACAATCTAATAGATGGGTGCCAGTCTTGAGATGAGATGTAGCAGAGAAACATCCGTAAGATTGCAAGACCAATGATGTAGGCTAATGACATCACACATCCTTTTTCTACTCAACTGAGAAAATTCACATTTTTAAGAGCATTTTAATTGTAGCCTGTTTATCTTGAAATCTTTGATTGCCTATAACACATAAAACATCAATATTTGTTTTACAGAAATTCCAAATGGAATGATAGTTCCTCACCATGTACAGTAACACCTATACTGTCTGAAGGATGTTTGTCAATGGGAGATGCCATGAGGGAGATTGAGGATAAATCACTGATCCGTAGTGATTTCATCCTGGTCTATGGTGACATTGTCTCTAATCTGGACCTAAGGTCTATTATACAGGAACACAAGTAAGTCAGTTGATTGACTAATGATAGTCTCTAATCTGGACCTAAGGTCTACTATACAGGAACACAAGTAAGTTAGTAGATTCACCAATGATTGTCTGTAATATGGACCTCAGGTCTATTATACAGGAACACAAGCTAAGTAAGTTAGTAGATTGACCAATGATGGTCTCTAACCTGGACCTCAGGTCTGTTATACAGGAACACAAGTAAGTTAGTAGATTGACCAATGATGGTCTCTAATCTGGACCTAAGGTCTATTATACAGGAACACAAGTAAGTTAGTTAGTAGATTGACCAATGATGGTCTCTAACCTGGACCTCAGGTCTATTATACAGGAACACAAGCTAAGTAAGTTAGTAGATTGACCAATGATGGTCTCTAATCTGGACCTCAGGTCTATTATACAGGAACACAAGCTAAGTAAGTTAGTAGATTGACAATGATGGTCTCTAACCTGGACCTCGGGTCTATTATACAGGAACACAAGTAAGTTAGTAGATTGATCAATGATAGTCTCTAATCTGGACCTAAGGTCTATTATACAGGAACACAAGTAAGTTAGTAGATTGACCAATGATAGTCTCTAATCTGGTCCTAAGGTCTATTATACAGGAACACAAGTAAGTTAGTAGATTGACCAATGATAGTCTCTAATCTGGTCCTAAAGTCTATTATACAGGAACACAAGTAAGTTAGTAGATTGACCAATTGTGGTCTCTAATCTGGACCTAAGGTCTATTATACAGGAACACAAGCTAAGTAAGTTAGTAGATTGACAATGATGGTCTCTAACCTGGACCTCAGGTCTATTATACAGGAACACAAGTAAGTTAGTAGATTGACCAATGGTGGTCTCTAATCTGGACCTCAGGTCTACTATACAGGAACACAAGTAAGTTAGTAGATTGACCAATGGTGGTCTCTAATCTGGACCTAAGGTCTATTATACAGGAACACAAGCTAAGTAATTTAGTAGATTGACAATGATGGTCTCTAACCTGGACCTCAGGTCTATTATACAGGAACACAAGTAAGTTAGTAGATTGACCAATGATTGTCTCTAATCTGGACCTCAGGTCTATTATACAGGAACACAAGTAAGCTAGTAGATTGACCAATGATGGTCTCTTATCTGGACCTAAGGTCTATTATACAGGAACACAAGTAAGCTAGTAGATTGACCAATGATAGTCTCTAATCTGGACCTAAGGTATATTATACAGGAACACAAGTAAGTTAGTAGATTGACCAATGATAGTCTCTTATCTGGACCTAAGGTCTATTATACAGGAACACAAGTAAGTTAATGGACCATCGATTGTCTCTAATCTGGACCTAAGGTCTATTATACAGGAACACAAGTATGTTAGTAGATTGACCAATGATAGTCTCTTATCTGGACCTAAGGTCTATTATACAGGAACACAAGTAAGTTAATGGACCAATGATAGTCTCTAATCTGGACCTAAGGTCTATTATACAGGAACACAAGTAAGTTAATGGACCAATGATTGTCTCTAATCTGGACCTAAGGTCTATTATACAGGAACACAAGTAAGTTAATGGACCAATGATTGTCTCTAATCTGGACCTAAGGTCTATTATACAGGAACACAAGTAAGTTAATGGACCAATGATAGTCTCTAATCTGGACCTAAGATCTATTATACAGGAACACAAGTAAGTTAGTAGATTGACAAATGATAGTCTCTAATCTGGACCTAAGGTCTATTATACAGGAACACAAGTAAGTTAATGGACCGATGATTGTCTCTAATCTGGACCTAAGGTCTATTATACAGGAACACAAGTAAGTTAATGGACTCACTTATTCCTTACTGTGGATTCATTTATTTTCGTGGATACCAATTTTCATGGATCGAGGAAAAATTATATTTTCCTGGATATTTGATACCAATGTTTTGCTAAAGTCTACATACAAGCCTATAGAAAATTTGAACTTTGTTGAACCTTTAAATTAGTTGTTTTCGCCTTTACCCACAAAATCTACTTACATTGGTATCCCATGAATAATAATGAATTCACTGTAAATCACTATTCTTTCCTCAAAAGATGTAAAACAAATTATTGCCAAATCATTTTTATACAACCGCAAAAAATTTTTGCGTTGAAAAATGCTATGGTGTCATCGGCGTCGTCCGAAGACACATTTGGTTTCCGGAGGACAATAACTTTAGTTTAAGTGAATGGATCTCTAAGAAATTTTACCAGAAGGTTTAATACCACAAAAGGAAGGTTGGGATTGATTTTGAGAGTTATGGTACCAACAGTTTAGGAATTAGGGCAAAAAATAAGCATTTTTATAGTTTCCGTACAATAAATTGTGTGTTAGTGTATAGATATCTCAGAAATTGTACCACATGGTTCCATATCACAAAGGGAAGGCTGGGATTAAGTTTGGGGGTAATTGCCCCAACGGTTCAGGAATTAGGGGCCAAAAACAAGCATTTTTCTAGTTTCCAGACAGTAACTTGTGTTTAAGTGTATGGATATCTCTAAAATGGTACTACAAGCTTCCATACCACGAAGGGAAGGCTGGGATTAATTTGGGGGTAATTACTCCAAGGGGGAGGGGGTTCAAAAAGTTTGGGGGGATTTTTTTTCCCCATTTTTATGGGGGGTTCATATTTTTTTCTTCAAAATTTTTGAAATTTCAAATGATTGTACAGTATTGCGCAATTGCAAGAAATCTTCAATTGCACAGTATTGAGCAATGGCACAGTATTGGGCAATAGCAAGAAATCTTCAATTGCACAGTATTGTGCAATAGCAAGAAATCTTCAATTGCACAGTATTGCGCAATAGCAAAAAATCTTCAATAGCACAGTATTGCGCAATAGCATAGTATTGTGCAACAACAAAGTATTGCGCAATAGCAAGAAATCTTCAATTGCACAGTATTGCATAAATAACCAATTTCAATGGGATTAATTTAAAGTTTTTTAATTTTTGGGGGTTCTAACCTTGTATTATTTTTTTGGATATTGGGCCCCATTTTTAAATTGGTCTACATAGAGGTCAAAAGGGTCCAAAATTAAACTTTGTTTGATTTCATCAAAAACTGAATTATTGTGGCTGTATGATATGCTGAATTTTATTGTGCATTTAGATTTTTTATTTTGGGCCCTGTTTTCAAATTAGTCCATATTAAGGTTTGAAGGGTCTAAAATTAAACTTTGTTTGATTTCAACTAAAATTAAATTTTTGGTGTTTTTTTATATGCTGAATCTAACCATGTTGTTAGATTTTGGATATCAGACCATTCTAGGTAAATTAAATGTCCCATTTCAAATTTTTAAGATCTTTGACCACATTTATTTTGTGTCAGGAACCTATACTATGTCAAAATTTTATCACAATCCAAATTCAGACAGTATCAAGCTTGAATATTGTGTCCAAACTTGCCCCAACTGTTCAGGGTTAGACCTCTGCGGTCGTATCTGGCTGTGCTCAGCAAAGCATTTTATTTTTATATATTTGAAATGATCAACCTACCAGGATATGACAGCTTATTGTTAAACAATTGATACATAATAAACTGTATAATTGAAAACATCAGTAAAGTATAAAGTATAATGACAAAAATTGTGAAATTTGTTTTTCATCAAATATCCTTTCAGAAAATTCTATTCAAAAGTGAATTCTTTATTCTACATTGGCTAGAGGTATAGGGGGATGGTTGAGATCTCACAAAACATGTTTAACCCCTCCGCATTTTTGTGCCTGTCCCTAGTCAGGAGCCTCTGGCCTTTGTTAGTCTTGTATGTGTTTTTGATTTTAGTTCATTTATATGTTTTGGAGTTTAGTGTGACGTCCATTTTCACTGAACAAGTACACAATTTTATTTAGGGGCCAGCTGAGGACCACCTCCAGGTGAATGATTTTCTCGCTGCGTTGAAGACTCAGCTGTTGTCTGCTCTTTGGTCAGGTTGTTGTCTCTTTGACATATTCCCCATTTCCATTCTCAATTTTATCTCCTTCTTTAAAGGTTTGAAAAGTCAACTCTTATCTTCTTTTCTTTATATCATACATGAATTGTGTTTTCAGAAGAAGAAGAGAGAAAGATAAGAATGCTGTTATGACAGTTATTATGAAGAAAGCTCCCCCTGGTCATTGTTCACGGTGTAGGGAGGACGATTCACTAGTGGCCATTGACAGTACAAACGACCGCATACTTCACTACCTCAAAACAGGGAACCAGAAAAAATTACAACTACCTGTGGTTTGTTTTGTTTGTTTTTTTTTTCTTCTTAATTATCATGAAATAAGTTTATTATTTCAAATAAGTCAATAAATAATAGGGGAAAAAAGAATGGTAGGAAAAAGCTAATACATATGATATCAACAAATGATAAAAACACTTCAAAGTTTACCAGCAACTTACATTAGGCATCAGGGAGAAAGTTAAGTTTTATTTGTTTGTCAAACTTTATAGTTAAAGATACAGCATAGAATTTTAGGCGGGGTCAAATTTCACGTTTTTTAAAATGCTGCAAACAGGTTTTAAGTGAAAATTAAACACACACGAAAAAAAAAACAAGATATACGGTAATTGTTTGTTCTCTTTACAGGAAGTTTTAACAGACAACAAAAACGTACAGTTACGGTATGACCTTTTGGATTGTCAGATAAGTGTTTGTTCTCCACAAGTTCCGGCTTTATTTAAAGACAATTTTGACTATCTTAGTCGGGATGATTTCATTAAAGGCATCCTCATGAATGAAGAGGTAATTTATACTAAGAATGAAAGAGGATGAGGGGTAAATGTTAATGAAAATGCAACACAAACACACTTTGAATAGACATCTATATATAGCTCACCTTGAATGGTATCACCATTTTAGGTACTGCCATCACTATTTCTATTGCAATGGCTATTGTGTCCAAGATGACAGTTTTTTCATCATTTTCCTTCATTGGAATTATTTTATCAACAGATTTTTCAGTGTTAAAGAGAGGAATACACTGTTTCATAATCTTTAGAATTCTTGGTAGGGTTGTTTAGAATACTCACCATATTAGTATATGGTCATGCATGCTCAGCCTACAATAGTAGAGGGGAATTATGTATTCCTGTTTAAAGTTTGTCTGTACCTTATCAGGATAATGTTTTGGTTTTAGGTAGGTTAAAGTTAAGATTTTATGTAGTTTGTGGTCACATTGACTTGAAACTTCATACACATGTTAATTTTTTAGTGAAATGTTTAATATATATGCCAAATTAGTGTTTTGACCAAGATTTCGCAGTTCACAGAACATAGAAATGTTAAAATTCAAGTGGAGCATGGTGTCCTATTAACACATATTTTTCATGCATGTTTATTTTCATTAAGAGTGCCATTTTTTTTATACGACCGCAAAAATTAAAAATTTTTTGGTCGTATATTGGTATGACATTGGCGTCGTCGTTGTCGTTGTCGTCGTCTGGCGTCGTCCGGCGTCGTCCGAAGACACATTGGTTTTCGCACTCTAACTTTAGTTTAAGTGAATGGATCTCCATGAAATTTTACCATAAGGTTCAATACCACGAAAGGAAGGTTGGGATTGATTTTGGGGGTTATGGTACCAACAGTTAAGGAATTAGGGGCCAAAAAGGGGCCAAAAATAAGCATTTTTGTAACTTCCAGACAATAACTTGTGTGTAAGTGTATTTACTCTCTGACATTGTACCACAAGGTTCCATATCACAAAGGGAAGGCTGTAATTGATTTTGGGGGCAATTGCCTCAAAATTTTAGGAATTAGGGGCCAAAAAAGGGGCAAAAAACAAGCATTTTTCTAGTTTCATGACAATAACTTGTGTGTAAGTGTACGGATATTTCTGAAATTGTACAACAAGGTTCCATATCACAAAGGGAAAGCTGGAATTGAGTTTGGGGGTAATTGCCCGAAACGTTTAGGAATTGGGGGGCCAAAAAGGGGCCAAAAATAAGCATTTTTCTAGTTTCCAGACAATAACTTGTGTTCAAGTGTATGGATCTCTCTGAAATTGTACTGCAAGGTACCATACCACAAAGGGAAGGCTGGTATTGAGTTTGGGGGTGATGAATCATAAGGGGGTTCAAAAAATTTGGGAGGGGGGATTTTTTGTTTTTGTTTTTTTTTGTTTTTTTTCCTTTTTTTTTTTCTTTTAAAATTTTCCATTTTAAGTTGGTTATTTCTGATTAATATTTAAAAGCAAATAATAATGATATGGTAGGAGATACACACCAAACAGGATGTGTAAATTATTATATAATAAGTATTGTGCAATAGCAAGAAATTTTCAATTGCACAGTATTGCACAATAGCAAGAAATCTTCAATTGCACAGAATTGCGCAATAGCAAGAAATCTTCAATTGCACAGTATTGCGCAATAGCAAGAAATATCCAATAGCACAATATTGCGCAATAGCAAGAAATTGTCAATTGTACAGTATTGCGCAATGGCAAGAAATATTCAATTGCACAGTATTGTGCAAAAGAAGATACTTCGTATAAATTGCTTATTTCTTGATCAATTTCAATGGGGTTTATTCTTGAATTCTTGGGGTTCTTTAATATGCTGAATCTAACCGTGTATTAAGTTTTTGGATTTTGGGCCCCATTTTTAAATTTGTCCACATTGAGGTCCAAAGGGTCCAAAATTTAACTTTGTTTGATTTCATCAAAAATTGAATTATTGGGGTTCTTTGATATGCCGAATCTAACCGTGTATTTAGATTCTTAATTTTTGGTTCCGTTTTCAAATTGGTCTACATTAAGGTCCAAAGGGTCCAAAATTAAACTTAGTTTGATTTTAACAAAAATTGAATTTTTAGGGTTCTTTGATATGCTGAATCTAAACATGTATTTAGATTTTTGATTATGGGCCCAGTTTTCAAGTTGGTCCAAATCGGGGTCCAAAATTAAACTTTGTTTGATTTCAACAAAAATTGAATATATGGGGTTCTTTGATATGCTGAATCTAACCATGTATTTAGATTTTTGATTTTTGGGCCCCGTTATCAACTTTGTCCACATTGAGGTCAAAAGGGTCCAAAATTAAACTTTGTTTGATTTCATCAAAAATTGAATTCTTGGGGTTCTTTGATATGCTGAATCTAACCATGTATTTAGATTTTGGATATTGGACCATAATAGGTGAATGTCAAATTTAAAATTTTTAAGTTCTTAGACCACATTCATTCTGTCTCAGAAACCTATGCTCTGTCAAATATTTAATCACAATCCAAATTCAGAGCTGTATCAAGCTTGAATGTTGTGTCCATACTTGCCCCAACTGTTCAGGGTTCGACCTCTGCGGTCGTATCAAGCTGCGCCCTGCGGAGCATTTTATTAAATTTTGATATACTGATTACAACTAGTTTATTCAGCCAAAATATCTAATAAAATATTGTCTGATTTGACTTTCTAACTTTTCAGGTTATGGGTAACACAATATTTGGTAAGATTGTGAGAGATGAATATGCAGCCAGAATATCTAATCT
Source organism: Mytilus californianus (assembly GCF_021869535.1). Lineage (NCBI taxonomy): Eukaryota > Metazoa > Mollusca > Bivalvia > Mytilida > Mytilidae > Mytilus > Mytilus californianus. The sequence goes on from NW_026262745.1 coordinate 92,047,654, forward strand.
ACAGATGTATGATATAATCAGGTATGTAAAGACAAGATACTTTGTCATCTATCAGATATATTATATGTATGGAAAGTGCATTGTTATCTATTAGGCAAAGTTCTTTCTTGTCTGTCTGTTTTATAACCGCCTCGGTGGTCTCGTGGTAGCGTGTTTGCCTCGAGTGCGGGAGGTCAGTTTCAAACCAAAGACTTTAAAATTGGTATTTGCTGCTTCACCACTAAGCATTAAGGAGTAAGAGCAAAGACTGGTCGGCTCGAAGTCAGAATAATGTGTCTGAGTAAGGTGACATGTCTTCTTGCGGACTGTTACCTTGTGAACTAGCATGTAAAAATTCCGGCTCAGCGTGTCAGTCTAGTACAAAGCAGGGTTAATATACATATTACATTAACATGTTCTCATCCTGAATATGCATATCAATTTGACGGAACGTTAAGCAGCCATCCATCATCATCATCTGTTTTATAATCTGCATTTGTTTATTGGATAAATCAACACATTAACATTTAAGTAGCATAGTTCTACAACATATACTTCTTTAAAGGCCCAGCTAGTCTTCTTGCCCAATGTGAACATTATATTCTAAGTGTCTTCATTTGCTTTCTTGTAATATCAATGATAAAGTAATTGCAGTGTGTGAATTATTTGAAAGCAATTTTAATCTATAGTAATATTTTTATGCCCCCGCCGTGACAGAGGGAGCATTAAGATTTACCCTTGTCACAATGCTGATTACCACCAAACACAGATCAAGTTTGGATTTGAATGGTGTCACTTTCACCCTTCTCGTTTACATTTCCATTTAATTTTTTGATGTGGTACTCAGTGCAAATGTTCAAAAAATATACGGTACTAGAAATGATAAGAGTGCTCATAAGATAATATCATTTCTTAATTTTTGATTTCAGTCGTGATATTATGAGTAGATGGACCTACCCACTGGTTCCAGATAACAGTATAAATAACCATGACAACAGTTTATCATATGGTCGTCATAACGTTTATCTCAGTAAAGATGTGACACTGGCAAGGTAAACTTTCTGCATAATATTTTTTTTCTAGGAAATACAACTGGCCTGGAGATAATTAAACAGAGAACGAAGTCCTTTAATTAAATTATAATAAACACCTGATTATTTTCCCTAATATGCCCAGACCTGCTACCAAACTTTGAACATTTGGCATAGAAGGAGGTGAAAAATACAGACTTTTTAGAGCTTCTAGTTTAGATGTTCTAGGTGGTGAATGCAGTCTATGAAGGTTAACTAGATTTTAAAACAAGCTTTGAACAAAACAATCATCTTTTAGTTTTAACTACATAAACTTGTGTTGCAATGGTTTATTATATTGAAAAATATTCATCACTACATATGGTCTAACACTTTACTTTCAAATTTCACAAGTTAAATACATGTGAAATACCATTCTAAAGGAAAGACAATTACAATGAACACTTTTTAACACACCAATGATAGACCAGTAATCCTATGATATATATTTATATATTACAGAGGATGTATTTTGGAAGAAAACGTTGTTGTAGGAAGTGGATCATCTATTGGCTGTAATACAGTTATAACACAGTCAGTTATAGGCAATAATTGTAAAATAGGTAAGTTTGTAATCAGTTATAGGCAATAATTGTAAAATAGGTAAGTTTGTAATCAGTTATAGGCAATAATTGTAAAATAGGTAAGTTTGTAATCAGTTATAGGCAATAATTGTAAAATAGGTAAGTTTGTAATCAGTTATAGGCAATAATTGTAAAATAGGTAAGTTTGTAATCAGTTATAGGCAACAATTATAAAATAGGTAAGTTTGTAATCAGTTATAGGCAACAGTTGTAAAATAGGTAAGTTTGTAATCAGTTATAGGCAACAGTTGTAAAATATGTAAGTTTGTAATCAGTTATAGGCAACAATTGTAAAAAAAGGTAAGTTTGTAATCAGTTATAGGCAACAGTTGTAAAATAGGTAAGTTTGTAATCAGTTATAGGCAATAATTGTAAAATAGGTAAGTTTGTAATCAGTTGTAGGCAACAATTGTAAAATAGGTAAGTTTGTAATCAGCTATAGGCAATAGATAGACTAGATAAGCATATATTATCTTTCTTAAATTCTTTAAATCTTCATTTGTTTCTTATCAAAATTATAAGAACTTGTTCATACCATAAATCAAAAATCTCTAAGCTAAACCATAATCTATTTTATTCATGGTAATTTTTCATTCTTGAACAAAGCACTGTAGAATTTAGATTTCACTTCTTCTAGAACCAAACCTGTTTGCTACACAAACTTTGTCTTCAAGTTCTGATTTGAAATTTAGATATTTTTAAATCAAGCTGTTAGTTTTCTCTGTTAAATTGTTCACAATTTGTTGTCCCAGTGCCCTTAAAGCTTACTATGTGGTATTTGTTTTGCTTATTGTTGAATATGATTTGAAGAAGATGTAGGCTATAAGTCAATGAGACAGTTACCTAACATAAAAAAATAACTGAAAAGCATCTAGCGGTCAACATACAGTACTCAGCAGTAGACAGTGCATATTCAGTTTGTCAAGGTTTAAGTTGTCCTGTGGAAATAAAAGTTGTAGATAATTTAAAGAGAAATCATAAAAGATCTACCATCAACACTCAATACGTTTGATCCATATCAATTCTATTACCAGAAATACTCTTTTACTATACGCTGATTTCTTACGTCATTGAAACGTTTTATGGGCTAATTGGATCCCTGCATCTTTGAACTGATAAAGTAATTGTGACTGCTTGACATTTTTCAAACATCCGTCTTTATTCTTATGTACATAATCCAACCCTGTCTAAAGAAATACATTAATTTTATCATTTAAAAACAGTTATCGAAGCAGTCATGAGGCAGTTATCCCCATTAGATTATTCATCCCTTAGCTCAACGTACTGACGTAGATTTTATGCCCAACAAATGCACAAATGACTTCAAATAACATCACCTAAAACCAAATACTTTGACAGAAAGATAACGATTGGAATCAAGCGAATTCTCTGACTAAGGAAAAACATTAATTCCATTGTTGTAATAACTTGTAGGTATTCACTCCCTCGTCCTTTGGTGGTAATAACCTGTAGGTATTCACTCCCTCGTCCTTTGGTCGTAATAACCTGTAGGTATTCACTCCCTCGTCCTTTGGTCGTAATAACCTGTAGGTATTCACTCCCTTGTCCTTTGGTTGTAATAACTTGTAGGTATTCACTCCCTCGTCCTTTGGTCGTAATAACCTGTAGGTATTCACTCCCTCGTCCTTTGGTCGTAATAACCTGTAGGTATTCACTCCCTCGTCCTTTGGTCGTAATAACCTGTAACTCCCTCATCCTTTGGTCGTAATAACCTGTAGGTATTCACTCCCTCGTCCTTTGGTCGTAATAACCTGTAGGTATTCACTCCCTCGTCCTTTGGTCGTAATAACTTGTAGGTATTCACTCCCTCGTCCTTTGGTCTATGGTGGATAGTTGTCTCTTCATTAATACCACATTTCCTTATTTTTACATTTTATAATAGAAGAAACAGCCAAGGCTGATTAAATATAGAACACGAAAAGAAGTTAGTTAGGTGGTCAGAATTACAACACAATTTCTGATGGATGAAAAAGAAATATGATGTAAATTTGAAAGGTTAAACATTTCAGTTCTGTAAAAAATAAACAAAATGTGACAACACCTGCAGAAGGAAACAAATTGCATGCATCAGAAATTCTACCATTCTATATATATTTTGACAGGTGAGAATGTAAAGATAACTGGATCTTATGTCTGGGATGATGTTACAATAGAAGATAACTGTGTAATAGAAACTTCAGTCATCTGTGATAATGTAACTTTGTATGATGGTGTTACTGTTAACCCTGGATCAGTCATTGCTTGGGATGTAAGTCTATAATGTTACTGTGTACAATAGTGTTAGAAAAACCTTAGTATTTCACATGATTTACCATTTTGAGAACAGTAAATTTACTGTATCAATGATATTTCATACTAGATTTGTAGCACAGAAGCACTCAGAGTTCTCACTAAGATGAGTCCATGAGTCCTGGACTCGTGAAATCTGTCATGATTCATCATTTTCAAAACTGGTTAGTCCAAAGATGCACCAAGATTGTAAAATGTTGTATTAATTGGGACCAGATATCATTATTTGATAGCGAAGGTTAAAAGATTAATCTAAATTTGATGTCATTTCCTTGCTCTATTTTGTTATGAAGATTTAAATAATAAGATATATAGCAATAACATTTCTTCTTACTGTTGGACTCGCCACGGCCAAAAATAGTCTACAAAAATCCGTAGTGAGAACCCTGAGCTGCTGTGACTACTTAACTGGTGATACCCACCAGCAGTCATGACAACAACCAGTGAATGAAAAAAAAAACATAAAAAATTTGTCTTCTGATTTGGTATGCCAGACACATGTGTTGTAAACATAAAAGGTATAAGTAGTGTCCAAATCTAAACAATTGAATTTGTAGAAAATCCTCGATAAATATATTGTGTATATTGGGGAGTATCTTCAAGTTAAAATCAGATGAGGAACCACAGGTAATGGAAATTTTACTATCAGATAGACTGAATTGATCCTTAAATAATCTTTAAATAAGGAAGTGTGGTTGTATCTGAAAACCCAAACATTCAATATGACTTTTCCTTAGCTGGATGTGAAAACCTAAACATTCACTTTGACATATCCTTAGCTGGATGTGAAAACCCAAACATTCACTTTGACATATCCTTAAGCTGAATGTGAAAACCCAAACATTTACTATGACGTATCCTTAAGCTGCATGTGAAAACCCAAACATTCACTTTGACATATCCTTAGCTGGATGTGAAAACCCAAACATTCACTTTGACGTATCCTTAAGCTGGATGTGTTAGAATATGCTTAACTAAAAATACTAATTTAGCACGAATAATTATATTGAACTTAGTTTTTTTACTGTAGGTAAAAGTTGGTCCTGGAGTACATCTGCCACAAAGTTGTATGTTACAATCACATCCTGTGGACGATGATGATGATTTTGGTGATGACCTTCCTGAAGCTGATCAAGGTCAACAGATCACAGGTATGTGTATGACTTCGAGTACAAACTACTTTTACATGTATGTATAAAACAGGTCAATTGGTTTTGTAATTTTGTGTTTTGATTGGCTCAAAGGTAATGGATTGTTGTTAACCAGATATTGAATTACAGAACAGATAATTCCATTGAGATGTAACTTATACATATTAAATAATATGACCTTAACTGCAATAACACGTAATATCCAGACAACTTTACATGTTTGGCGTTCTACATTATAAATACTGGATCATATGAATTTTGAACATTAATGTTAGTTTATTACTGTTAATTCACAAATTTTTGCAATGTTTTATTAATTGGAAAATTTTGACATGAATTGATATCGCAAAATAGAAACTTGCATTGTACATTTCGCTAGCATTATTTGAATATATCATTTCCTGAAATCTTAATATTTAAATGTTTTTTTGTCTATTGTTCAACATTTAATAAATGAATGGAAATGTTTCTGGATTTACAGTATTCATAGGAAGCCATTTCAATTTGTTTTTTGTTTGCCTTTATTGCAATTTTTTTTTAAATCTATTTCTGCTGTTAAATTTTTAATATGAATAAAAGGAGATGTGCTGTATGAGACAACAACCAAACATCACAAAAACTTAAAGACATCTAAAGGTCAAAATAAATGTTTCATCAATTTCATGACAATAGTCATTACACTGTTGATCTTTAAATTGTTCAAAGACTTGGAAAGCAGTGAATAAATAAGAACAGAAAATCATAGATCCGCAAACAACATCAACTTCCCAAAAATGACAAAAGACAAAAAAAAATATCAGAATCGGACAAAAGACAACCACTAACTAAAGTAAGTTTTTCTTTCAGAATCTTCTCCAGATTATGGTGCAAAGAGTAAAGCGTATGAATATAGGGCCCCTTGTGACAGTGATGAAGAAGATGAAGAACTTAGACAGGACATTTGGGGCCTTACACTACATTCAGATGATGATATAAGTAGTGTAGATTCTCATAAAAGTGATGAATTCTCTGACGAAGAGGAAGAGATGCAGGATGAAATTTCAAGTAAGAAGACTGGTCTCCTGTTACAGTAAAATGATAGACTGGTCTCCTGTTAAGAAAGATAATATCTGTATTTTTAGTAAATAATTTAATAGACTGGTCTCCTGTTAAGTAAAATAATGGACCCATGTTTCTGTAGTAAGTAAAATAATAGACTGGTCTCATCAGTAAAATAATGGATTCGGGTATTAGAATGTATTCTCGTAAATAATCCTAATAGGAAAACTCTTCAATGAGGTTTTGTTCAATTTTCAGTCATAGTAATGTTTATAGTTTAGTTTTAGTCTTTTTGTTTTTTATGAATGTCATGTGAACTTTAACCTTATTTTGAGTAGTAGACCATTGTATTATTTATGTGACAACATTCTCTAGATGAGGTTAAATAAATATTGTTAATATAAATAAGAAGATGTGGTATGAGTGCCAATGAGACAACTATCCATCCAAGTCACAATGTGTAAAAAGTTAACAATTATAGGTCAAAGTACGGTCTTCAACACGGAGCCTTGGCCCCCATCGAACAGCAAGCTATAAAGGTCCCCAAAATGACTAGTGTAAAACTATTCAAACAGGAAAACCAATGGTCTAATCTATATAAAAAAAGAGAAACGAGAAACCACATCAACAAACAACAACCACTGAACAACAGGCTCCTGACTTAGGACAGGTTCATCATACAGTAATTACTTGCAATGTTAAATGTTAGATGTTGGAATACTCATAAAATGACAAATTTAAAAGATGTTGAATATCATATTCTAATGCTGGTTCTTAATTTTGAAAAACAGATAACTTTATCATTTATTTAAAACAATGATATATTGTTTGAATTATACTTGTAGTGTTTTATGCAGAAATGATAGATCAACTGAGAAGATCAGAGGAAGAAAACATTAGCAATGAAAACATGATTCTGGAAATTAATTCACTAAAGTAAGTCAATCAACCAAAAAGGCTCAACAAATATAAAAATAATTGAGATCAAATAAAACAAACACAACAAACAAAACAAAATGTTGAAAAAAAAACAAAGCAAAAGATAGTGAAAAATGAAAATTTAAATCTAAGCAAAGACTTGTAAAACAAAGAGTTTGTGTTGATATTTATTGTCTCATCTACAGGCAGTTGTTAAATTTCCTTCCAATAAAAATCCAAACATGTTCTCGTTCTGAGATGCTTGCCTCAAGAGCAGGAGTTGTTGGGTTTGATCCTTGGCCAGGTACATCCAAAGACTTCAAAATTATATATTGGCAGCTTCTTCCCAAAGTACACAGTATTTAATAGCAAAAACAGATTGGTCAGCTCTGAGTCAGATGGTCAGCTCTGAGTCAGAATAATGTCAGGGTTCTCTTTAAAGTGTGTACACACATCCTGGACACAGTTTTTATACCTGGAAGTGCCATTTAATGAACACATGCATCCTGATTACATTAGCTGAGTCCTGTCAACAACAAGATTATCCTTCAGCAGTTAGAAAGTGTTCGAAAATGTGCTTTTTGTCAGTCTTTAACTGGAAATTGACATATGCTTTCATTTATTGCTACGGATAATGTTAATCCTGAAAGAGTCGAAAAAATAGAGAATGCAATCATGATCAAGTGATTATTAACTTACGCTAATGGGATAAAACCTGAGGATATCAAAATATGTTTACATTAGATAATGATTACCTATTTACCATCAATAAAGTTATCGAAAACTTCAACTACCGTAATTATCAAATGATTGCCAGTCAATATACAGGTGTTCATATTTGATAATAAGATTATGTAACACACTGGAAACTATGTAAACAATTGTAAATGAATAAAAGGTAGAATCATCAATTTTCATTGGGTATTATTGATTTCAAAGATTTACCTCTAAATTCAATTTCATTGGGATTAATTTTGGTTTAGTCCAGTTTTTGAACGTACTATTCCTTGGGTTTTTTATTCTGTGAATGATATTTTTCCTTGAAATAAGATAAAATTTCTGCTTTTACTGAGTACTAGTATGATGCATTTGAAAGGAGAAATATTGAAAAACAACAGGAATGAACTTGAGAACTTCATAAATATGAAGTTGCAGTACATTTAATATTTATACAAAACTGAATTTGTACATTTACATTGTTATGCATTCTGGGTATTTTCCATTGCGATAAAATAACAGAATTTTATAATAAATATAGATTCTACCACTGCATCAAGTGTGATACAATATTTATCCACTAGAGACAGTTAAATTTTCAATTTAAAACTCGAGACTTGATGAGCGTTTTAAATATTTAAAATAACTGTCAAGAGTGGATAAATATCGTACTGCACAAGATTTGGTGGTGGAATCTGTTTCTCTAATGATTTATAGACGATATACAGACAATTTTAATCCTTCTTTTCGAATGATCTGCAAAAAGATGTGTTCTTTCGATATGACGTCATCAGGCGTGATCGCCTTTTTTCATGACGTCATAATCGAATTTTGACCAATGAAGAACTGAGATCAAACGAACCACATGTTGATTAAATAAAAATAATCAACAGGTCAGGAAAAGGATAAATCTTGTAAGAATTAGAGAAATTGGATTATCCAATCTTTTTATTGAATTGGTAAATCTGCAAATTGACGGCATAAGAAAAAGATTCAGCATCAACCTTGGTCATATGGTTAGTGAAAGTTTTTTTGGAGCCAACCTTATATTGATGGAGTATATTTAAATGATTTTTCAGATACATTTAGAAGTCCTAAACATGCACAAAAACAGACATTAATATTCTGGTTTTTTTCTAGGCATGCTTATAATATAGCTATAAAAGATCTTCATGGAATGGTTCTGAAGTCCCTGATAGATCTCCCATTCAGACAAAACACAGATGGGCAGCAATTATTAGTTGATATTAAAAAGGTGAGACTTTGAAGCAGATTGAAAATTCTTTCAACCCAAATTATTATTTTTGGTGTGTGTCTTGATTTTTCATATAGAATTGAGGGAAAAAATTTAATGTTAAACTGGATTGAAAATATTTCAGCTAGGACAAGATTTTCAAAATATTTCAATAGAAATATATCTTTGAGGTATAAATTTTTTAAATAAATTAAAAAAAATAATGGTTACTGGGCAAAGCTAGTGGTTAATTGGCAATTTTAATTCCAGGCTTTTGCATTATGATATTTCTGAACATATGTGAGTCAAATTGTCACAATTTTTGGCAAATTCCCTCATTTTATGGAATTTTCTCTCTTTTTATACGACCGCAATAAAAATTTTGTGGTCGTATATTGGTATGACGTTAGCATCGTCGTCGTCCGAAGACACATTAGTTTTCGCACTCTAACTTTAGTTTAAGTGAATGGATCTCAATGAAATTTTACCATAAGGTTCAATACCACAAAAGGAAGGTGGGGATTGATTTTGGGGGTTATGGTACCAACAGTTAAGGAATTAGGGGCCAAAAAGGGGGCCAAAAATAAGCATTTTTGTAACTTCCAGACATAACTTGTGTGTAAGTGTATGGATCTCTCTGACATTGTACCACAAGGTTCCATATCACAAAGGGAATGCTGGGATTGATTTTGGGGGTTATGGTACCAACAGTTAAGGAATTAGGGGCCAAAAAGGGGCCAAAAACAAGCATTTTTCTAGTTTCATGACAATAACTTGTGTGTAAGTGTATGGATCTCTCTGACATTGTATCACAAGGTTCCATATCACAAAGGGAATGCTGGGATTGATTTTGGGGGTAACTGCCTCCAAATTTTAGGAATTAGGGGCCAAAAAGGGGCAAAAAACAAGCATTTTTCTAGTTTCATGACAATAACTTGTGTGTAAGTGTATGGATCTTTATGAAATTGTACTACAAGGTTCCATATCACAAAGGGAAAGCTGGAATTGAGTTTGGGGGTAATTGCCCAAAAATTTTAGGAAAAAGGGGCCAAAAATAAGCATTTTTCTTGTTTCCAGACAATAACTTGTGTTCAAGTGTATGGATCTCTCTGAAATTGTACTGCAAGGTACCATACCACAAAGGGAAGGCTGGGATTGATTTTGGGGGTAATTCCCTCAAAATTTTAGTATTTAGGGGCCATAAAAGGGCAAAAAAACAAGCATTTTTCTAGTTTCAGGACAATAACTTGTGTGTAAGTGTATGGATCTTTATGAAATTGTACTACAAGGTTCCATATCACAAAGGAAAAGCTGGGTTTGAGTTTGGGGGTAATTGCCATAAACGTTTAGAAATTTGGGGCAAAAAAACAAGCATTTTTCTAGTTTCAGGACAATAACTTGTGTGTAAGTGTATGGATCTTTATGAAATTGTACTACAAGGTTCCATATCACAAAGGGAAAGCTGGGTTTGAGTTTGGGGGTAATTGCCCTAAACGTTTAGAAATTTGGGGCCAAAAAACAAGCATTTTTCTAGTTTCCAGACAAAAAACTTGTGTTCAAGTGTATGGATCTCTCTGAAATTGTACTGCAAGGTACCATACCACAAAGGGAAGGCAGGGATTGAGTTTGGGGGTGATGAATCATAAGGGGTTCAACAAATTTTTTTGGGGGGGGGATTTTTTTTTCTTTTTTTTTCTTTAAAATTTTCCATTTTAAATTGGTTATTTCTGATTTATATATAAAAGCAAATAATAATGATATGGTTTGAATAGGTAAATTCAAAATTTTTAAGTTCTTAGACCACTTTCATTCTGTGTCAAAAACCTATGCTGTGTCAAATTTTAATTACAATCCAAATTCAGTGCTGTATCAAGCTTGAATGTTGTGTCCATACTTGCCCCAACTGTTCAGGGTTCGACCTCTGCGGTCGTATCAAGCTGCGCCCTAGGGAAGCATTTTATTTCTGGCTGTATTACCAATGGCTGGCTGGTTGACTGATTGAAATACAAACCCTGTGTCCACACTTCACTTTAACCAGGATCTGACAACTCTCCATTTCACTTTATGTTTTAAAAGAAGTAAATTTTCTCAAATAAAAATGTACTGTCATAACAGTCTGAACGAAAAAATGTTGCAGAGTGTTCTGTGGTACCAAGAAATTATAATTAGCACTCTGCAAAAAAGTGAAGTTATGAAAAGAAAATATCTTTAGTACCAGTAAAATAAAAAAAACAAGCATACAAGTTAAACAATTTCATAACAAATGCTACTACTGTCAGAGAAAAAAAAAATAGCAATTAATTCTCAAGTTATCTCCCTTATGCTATAAGAAATCAATGTATCAACTTGCAGATCATAAGATTATTAGTGTCCTAACAATTACAGAAAAAATACACAGGAAATGTTAGCTGCAAGATCTTAATTAAACCCCCCAAAAAAAATAGTAATTACACCTAAGAAAATTTTCATAACTTTTTTGTTTGGGTAAAGTTCACACTGTGTAGCATCACCACCGGATATAGGTACCCTTGAAGCGAAACAATGACAGCAAAAAATACCTATTCTAATCTCTGTACTGTAAACAGCAATTTATCCACTTTATTTACATGAATTTCTCTGTGTAAACAAAAGTTTATTTTGAAATACAGTGTTGTTCAAGCTTAAGGTAGATGGGGGGTCAAAATAAAAATCCATAGAATTTTTTAATAATTTGTTAAAATGTAGTTAATATCATGCTTTTTTCAAAAATATAACAAAAAGTATGACTCACCGGGGGTTTTTCACGCTACATGTTGTGCAAAATTGTCAGATTTTGTATAGATTATGCATGGAAAACCCAATCTTGTGTGATAAAAAGAAAACTAAACTATAGAATTTTAAATATGAGAAGATAGCTCTAATAATATGCTTTTTGATAAGAAAAAGAAAAAAATGGGGTCACCGGACTCATTTTCTTGGTACATAATAAAATAGGTAAATTGATAACACATTCTATTATAAAAGTTACTTGATCTGAGTTATCTCCCCTTATGTGGCAAAGTTGAAAAAAATTGAATCAAACAAAAATATTCTGAGTTTTTTTTGTGAAAACAGCCATAAAATATGTTAAAACACACAATTTTCTATATTATGCCTTGTATGGTCAAAATCAAATTTTTTAATTATTTTTTTTTACCTATCTTAATTAAAGAATTAAGTACAAGTAAATTTAGCCATATAAAAATATCTGTTTACTGAATACTCCTTAACTTGCATATAACCTTTTGAACAATTACTACTATTCTGCTTTATATATATTAAACATATAAACATAAAAAAGAAATGGAAATAAATTGTTGAGTTATTTCCCTTAGATTGAATTTGTATAACCGTTTAGAAAATTTCTCCCTGCCAAGCACTCCTTAACTGTTAAAATATAGTGAGCATACACAATAATGTTAAAATGAAATTAAATGTTTAACCTGTATAATATGTTTTTGCATGGTTTTTTAAAAGTAAATAATGTGTCTATTGCTACAACACATTTACTTTTAATTTCATTTTGTTTCAGAATTTAACCAAACATTTACCACTATTAAAAAATTACATAAAGCCAAATTCAACAGAGCCTCAAATGGATGGATTAATGGCATTAGAGGTATGTACCATGTGGGATAGGGTTTGGTATAAATGCAAGCAAATTATAATCATGATCATGATTTTGATATTGTATTGACCACATGGAAAAAGGTTTTTGTTAAATGACAAATTACAGTGGAATAACCCCATAGTAGTACTGTGGATTTATCATAGTTCATGAGGTATTAATTTTTATGGATTTAGTGGGAAAAGTTTAACTTTATTAAAATCATGAAATTTAATAGTTATCTATGATGACTCCTTCCAACTTCAACTGTTTATATCAAAATAAAGAAATGCATGTGTGTTGTTTGTTACACATTTCCGTCACATTTTTTCTGCAACTGCAATTCATAGCTTTTTGATACATTGCACATGTTAAGTTACAGATTGCCACAGTTTTAATGATAACATTACACATGTTAAATTATAATTTCAGGAATTTTGTCCACAAGAACCAAGAACAAACAGTTCTTGAAAGATATTACACATGTATTATAGAAAGTCACTATTCTAATGATTACTTAACACATGTTAAATTAATATTTTAGGAGTTTAGTCTACAAGAACCAAGAATCAACACAGTTCTAGTCAAGATATTACACATGTTATATGATATGGATGTGTTAGAGGAACAAGTATTGTTTAGATGGCATAAGTCTATACCTCAAGCCGAGGATGTACCTGAAAGGGAAAGGTTAAGGAAACAGGTCAGTGTGTAGATTTAAGTGGAAGGTTAAGGTCTTTTACAGTTCTTGTGTTTTGTCCCTTTATAACATTATATGCAAGCGGGGGCATCATCTGTGTCCCATGGACACTTTCCCCATTTATTTTATATGCATCTTTTTTTTGGCATAGCAGCTGTTTTGTTTAATCATTATTGTTATATATATCTATTTGTATATACTAATTAAATGCTGGGAAAAGAAATGAAAGAAGACATTAAAAATATTTTTTTTTAAATGTATTTCAGCCTATGCAATAACTGCCTTAGTCTTATGTTGTTATCTCAAAAAAGGATGGGTTTTTTTATCACACAAAATTGACTAAAGGCTTAAAAATACTAGCTTATTCCCTAGTTAGAGGTCATCAAATAGACTTTACCACCTTTCTTGTACAATGAGCTTAAACTTTTCACAACTTGCTCTGTTTGAATAAAGGAATTCATATTTCAACATGAAAAAGCCAATAGTTCTGAAAGATATTTAGGCATACCCACAATATTATGAAATCTTGTATGCATATCATGCTACACTACTCATAATTAAGTTACATGAAATGAAGCATTATTATACCCACCGCTTTAAAAAAGTGGGGGTATACTGTTTTACCTCTGTCCGTCCATCCATCCAAATGTTCATCCGTCAGTCAGTCCGTCTGTACCATGAATATTTTTCGTCGCATCTTTCTCAGGAATAACATTACAAGGATTTCTGAAATTTGGTATCAGGGTTTATATGAGTCAGCTATACTGTGTGATGCGTTTTCAGATTCATCACTCAACAACTTCCTGTTTACCTTATACTTTTAGTGGGGTGGGGATATCATTAGTGAGTAGTAGCTCACAGATTCACTTGTTCTTTATTAAGTTAAATCTGCTCTGCATCTAAGCTACTATTAAAATACGATTTTTTTTCTCTACTTTTTGTAGGTGGAGCCACTTATAAAATGGTTACAAGAAGCAGAAGAAGAATCTTCAGAGGATGAATAATAAATATAAAAGATGTGATGTACTGAAATGAAAAGTTTATTTGATAAAATCACTAAAATTAATAATGATACTGTAATGCTGACTTCTGTGTCTTATTACAAAATTACTTAGTGTCATATTAGTCTCACCTGCAACAAAAGTAACATCAACAACTGTTTAAGGTTGTGATTAGGTCAGTTTAAGAGGTATCTCTAAGTAAGTAATGTGAAATTTGGTATGTAAATAGGTGATAGTCATTAGCAATGGGATGACTTGATTTAATATATTGATTCAATGCAAGGTGTACATATTTATGCTGGTAACTTTATTGATAAAAACTTATTTCAAAACTCTATGGTATATTTTAAAGAAACTATCTGTTAAACTGTGTTATTTGAAATATACATGTAAGTACATATTGGCTTATTTTCATTATTTTCAAGATAATTGAATGAGAAGCTTGTTACACAGAATTTGAAAAAAAATGTTAATCTTAGCTGCATATTGTTAACAAAATTTTTGGAGTGTCCAACATCATGAACGTAGTCCTTAGCATGTTACAATTATTTTACCTATTTTTATACGACCGCAAAAATTAAAAATTTTTTCGTCGTATATTGGTATGACGTTGGCGTCGTCGTCGTCGTCGTCCGAAGACACATTGGTTTTCGCACTCTAACTTTAGTTTAAGTGAAGGGATCTCCATGAACTTTTACCATAAGGTTTAATACCACGAAAGGAAGGTTGGGATTGATTTTGGGGGTTATGGTACCAACAGTTAAGGAATTAGGGGCCAAAAAGGGGCCAAAAATAAGCATTTTTGTAACTTCCAGACAATAACTTGTGTGTAAGTGTACAAATCTCTCTGACATTGTACCACAAGGTTCCTTATCACAAAGGGAAGGCTGTAATTGATTTTGGGGGTAATTGCCTCAAAATTTTAGGAATTAGGGGCCAAAAAAGGGGCAAAAAACAAGCATTTTTCTAGTTTCATGACAATAACTTGTGTGTAAGTGTTTGGATATTTCTGAAATTGTACTACAAGGTTCCATATCACAAAGGGAAAGCTGGAATTGAGTTTGGGGGTAATTGCCCGAAACGTTTAGGAATTGGGGGCCAAAAAGGGGCCAAAAATAAGCATTTTTTCTAGTTTCCAGACAATAACTTGTGTTCAAGTGTATGGATCTCTCTGAAATTGTACTGCAAGGTACCATACCACAAAGGGAAGGCTGGGATTGAGTTTGGGGGTGATGAATCATAAGGGGTTCAAAAAATTTGGGGGGGGATTTTTTTTTTTCTTTTTTTTTCTTTTTTTCCTTTTTTTTTTCTTTTAAAATTTTCCATTTTAAGTTGGTTATTTCTGATTTATATTTAAAAGCAAATAATAATGATATGGTAGGAGATACACACCAAACAGGATGTGTAAATTATTATTTAATAAGTATTGTGCAATAGCAAGAAATTTTCAATTGCACAGTATTGCACAATAGCAAGAAATCTTCAATTGCACAGTATTGCGCAATAGCAAGAAATCTTCGATTGCACAGTATTGCGCAATAGCAAGAAATATCCAATAGCACAATATTGCGCAATAGCAAGAAATTGTCAATTGTACAGTATTGCGCAATAGCAAGAAATATTCAATTGCACAGTATTGTGCAAAAGAAGATTCTTCGTATAAATTGCTTATTTCTTGATCAATTTCAATGGGGTTTTATTCTTGAATTCTTGGGGTTCTTTAATATGCTGAATCTAACCGTGTATTAAGTTTTTGGATTTTGGGCCCCGTTTTTAAATTAGTCCACATTGAGGTCCAAAGGGTCCAATATTTAACTTTGTCTGATTTCATCAAAAATTGAATTATTGGGGTTCTTTGATATGCCGAATCTAACCGTGTATTTAGATTCTTAATTTTTGGTTCCGTTTCAAATTGGTCTACATTAAGGTCCAAAGGGTCCAAAATTAAACTAAGTTTGATTTTAACAAAAATTGAATTTTTAGGGTTCTTTGATATGCTGAATCTAAACATGTATTTAGATTTTTGATTATGGGCCCAGTTTTCAAGTTGGTCCAAATAGGGGTCCAAAATTAAACTTTGTTTGATTTCATCAAAAATTGAATTCTTGGGGTTCTTTGATATGCTGAATCTAACCATGTATTTAGATTTTGGATATTGGACCATAATAGGTGAATGTCCAATTTAAAATTTTTAAGTTCTTAGACCACATTCATTCTGTGTCAGAAACCTTTGCTGTGTCAAATATTTAATCACAATCCAAATTCAGAGCTGTATCAAGCTTGAATGTTGTGTCCATACTTGCCCCAACTGTTCAGGGTTCGACCTCTGCGGTCGTATCCAGCTGCGCCCTGCGGAGCATTTTATTCACATCTAAATTTTCAAGTATACCAGTTTGCTTTTATCACGTGAAAATTCAGGAAAGGCTTGTACACAATGCTTATTACAACACAACACAGAGCAAGTTCGAATTTGGGTGGTGTCACTTTCTTCACTGTTCTCGAGTTATGTTCCTTTATAAATAGAAATTGCTAAATTTGCTCTTACTTTAGCTTGCCTCAACCAAATGTTATGAAACTCTTACATAATGTTTATTACCTCCAAACACAGATCAAGTTCGAATTTGGGTGGCTCCACTTTCACCATTCTGATTTCTGAATTTTCTGCTGTATATTTACAAGCGTAGGCATCTGTGTCCATTCTTTTTTTATTTTATACAATTTTAAGAAAAGTTCGTCTTGATTTCTGTTCTTGTTTCTGCGGTTTCTTGTTCTATTCACAATCAATGTTTACATTGGGAAAAGGTGTGTTTAAATTTGCTAAGTAACTTAATTTCAAAAGTGTTAATCTTTGATGCATATCAATCCATTCCCTCAGAATTTTTTCCTTGAATTTCTCTGATCTAGTGCTAACACTTTTGAAGATAAGATTTTGAAGTGAAAGGATGTGTTTCTGTGAGCTCCTGATTGATAATTACCATGGCTTTACTAAACAGTTTTACTGTTGTTAAATCACTGTTTAATTCTTTTAATGCAACTGTATTTTTTAATGAAAGTAGTGAAAGTAGTGAATTAACTGATCAAGTTTTAGAAAATGAAAGTATTTCATTGAATTTATCAGCAGAAAATGTACCAGACTTTTTGCAAATATCTCCAAAGAAACATAGTGTAACTATTCATGTCTCATCACATATGATACAGGATGTTCAAAGAATTTTGGATAATGATTTAAATTTTATAAGGAGTCACTTTCAATATGGAAATATATATAAAACTGTGAACAATTCAGTGACAGTAACACTATACGTAAGTACTGGTACAATTAATGTGCAAGGTCGCAATGTTTTTACTTGGATTGATACTTTTGTTGTTAAATGTGAATCACTTGAAAAGGAAATTATTTCATCTCAACCAAGGTCATCAACACCAGTTGATTTTATTCAAGACATTTTCAATAGCTCAATAGATTCAAATGTAGAAAACTCTCAAATATCTGAAAATGAAAATCAAGAGAAGAGCCTCAATCTCCAAAATGATTCAACAACTGAACTGAAATCAAATTATATCAGTACCAACTCTATATACGAAGGCAAAAGTAGGGAGGACTTAATTAATATCATTAAACATCTTGAATCTGAACTAGTAGTGAAAAAATGCAATGAGCAATCAACACAAACTGAGTTTTCTGCTGTTTCTGTTGAGTGCCAAACATCACAAATTCAATATGTCAACACTTGTGATGCACCAACACAGACAAGACCTATTCCAGCTCCAAGACTTTCCAAGTTGAAACGCACAGAAAATAAATGCCCACCTGTCCTCGAACCAAAATCCCAACATAAAAACTCAAATCCAAATCCAAAAACTATCAACAACCATAGTTCAGAGAAGGTGACAAAATCAGGTGACAAAAATTTAATCATTGGATCTTCAATGCTTAAAGGGATAAGAACTTCTGGCCTATCACAGACCCACATAAGAACATTCAGAGGGGCACAAATTAATAGGATATCAAAGGAAATCGTGAATATGGACCTGAAATCATATAAGAATATTATCCTTCAAGTTGGTGGAAATGACATAAGTGGTAGAAAATCCTTGAATAATTTTGAAATGGAATATGAAAGTTTGCTCCTAGCAGCTCGTACTTGTAGTAACTCTGACTGTAACATCATAGTCTCAGGACTCCCTCCCAGGATTGATGTAGATGTTTACAGGGCAAATGTAGTTTTAGAGAGATTATGTCAACACCTTGGACTAGTTTTTATAAGACAGTATGAAATGTATATGAGTGACAGCTTCAATCAAAACAAACATTTCTATGTTCATGATGGTATTCATTTCAATCCAAGAGGAACATCAAGATACATCAGAACAATAGATAACATAATAGGAATAATCAATTCACATGATGACTGTGAGAACTGTGGTGAACTTAACCATAAAACATCCTTCTGTAGATTTAATATGAAAATTAAATGCTTCAAGTGTAATAGGTATGGCCACAAACTAAAATTTTGTACTGCTTGAAAAAATGGCAAAGAAGAAAATGCCAATTTTACATCTGTTTCAAACAAATTTGATGTACTGACAATATTATGTTCTGAATGCAATTTATTTCCATGCATGTGTAAATTATTTTTTTTGTCACAAGGGCTTCAGATTTCTGAGATAAAGAAAACTAGAAACACTAGAAAAACAATTAAAGAAAAGAATGAGAGTCATTTCTCACTTGACACAACCCAGGAAATGTCTACTGTCAAACTTTATAGTTCTAATGATGGGTTGATTAGTTCTGATAATTTTAACACTGAATCTCAGACATCTGGACAGGATACATTACTTGGTATTAAACAGCATGATACAAACTGTGTAATGTTTGATGATGAGTCTAATGTAGATAATTTTTTGTTACCTCTCCCTCAGGTCAACATAATGATTGATGTGAAATTATCCTATGTCTCTGTATTTACTTTAGCAATTATTGTTTGTATATATTATCTAATCAATTTAGAAAACCATGCATTGACAGGGAAACAAATAGACTCTAATGATAAGATTTTTAATTCTTATGGTTTTAGTAAATCCAAAGGTATAAGGATTTGTTCTCATAATGTTAATAGGATTGAAAGTAAATATGAAGAAATTAAACATAACCTTATGTTTTCTGATAACCAACCTGATGTATTAGGATTGTGTGAAACATTTTTAACAAAACACACTACTGATAATGAATTACAAGTACCCTGTTATGTATTTGAAAGAAAGGACAGAACATCACAAGGTGGGGGTGGTCTGATTGTTTATTTTTCTGAAACAATTAAATTTTTAAGAAAAAACAACATCGAAATAGGGGGTATTGAAACAATGTGGGTTGAAATTAAACCAGATTACAAAAAATCCTTTTTATTATGTTTTGTGTATAGGCCACCAAAGTCACTGATAGATTGGGTTGATGATTTTGAAAAAGAAATAAGAGTGGCAATGACCATGAATTCAGATATAACAATTATGGGTGATTTTAATTTTAATTTTAAAGCACCAAACAAACCTCCTCAAAAATGGCTGAATGTTTTAGAATCGTACAATTTTCAACAACTGATTGTAGATGCCACAAGGGTAACAAAAGATTCTAGTACATTGATTGATCATATTTATGTCAATAATCCAATTATGGTACATGAATCACATGTGTGTAGATATGCAATTAGTGACCATTACCCTATCTGTTTAACAAGGAAAGAAGCAAATATAGGAAAAAAGAATACACACAGTACAATTACTTATAGAAATTTCAAAAATTTCAACCAAGATGAATTTTTATTAGATCTGCAAACTACACCTTTTCATAAAATTGAATTTGAAGAAAACCCCTCTGACTGTCTACAATTGTTTTATGATATGTTGAACAAAGCTTTAGATAAACATGCTCCTGTTGTTAAAAAGAGAGTAAAAAGGGACAGACAGCCTGAATGGTATAACAGTGAAATCATTTACGCTAGGAATATGAGAGATAAATATAATGCACTTGGTTTATGGAGTGAGTATAGATTTTGGAGAAATAAAACTAAACATATCATAGATAGCTCAAAAAAGAATTATTATAAAAATATGGTAAAAGACTCCAATGACCCTAAAACTTTATGGAAATGTCTTCACAGTCTGAACCCAAAAGTTAAAAATACACCATATGAATTAGCCACAGAAGATAACAATACAACTAAAAGTAAAAAATCAATAGCAGAAACTTTTAATAACTTTTTCACTTCCTGTGCTGAAAAATTAAGAGAACAAGGAAGTTATACACCTGTAAACAAAGCAGATTTCAGTAATCTTGGTAAATTTGTTAAAAATAAATTACATAAACATGATAAATTTTCTATACCACCAGTGATCATGAATGAGCTATTTAATGAGTTAACAAAACTTGATATAAACAAAGCATCTGGTATGGATAATATAGGACCAAAAATCCTAAGATTAAGCGCCCCTGTTATTGCATCACCTCTCACATACATATTTAACAGAATGATAGATACTGGTATATATCCTTCTTTACTGAAGAATGCTAAGGTAACACCAGTTTTCAAGGATGGTGACAAGCTTTTAGCAACAAATTACAGACCTATATCTGTTCTTCCAACTTTATCAAAATTAATAGAAAGGCATGTTTCTAATAACATGTACAAATACTTATCTAAACTTAAACTTTTACACCCTACACAATCTGGTTTCAGGCCGCAGCATTCTTGTCAAACTGCACTTATTAATATCATTGACAAATGGTTGCAAGAAATGAATGATGGTAATTTAAACCTAGCAATTTTATTAGATTTTAAAAAAGCTTTTGATTTGGTAGATCATGACATTCTTTGTTTAAAGCTTGAAATTTATGGATTTAGTGAGGCTACTGTTAGTTTTTTCAAGTCATACCTGAATAACAGAAAACAGCAGGTAAACATTTGTAATGTTTACTCTGAACAACAACATGTAAAATTTGGTGTCCCCCAAGGTTCTATACTTGGTCCTCTATTGTTTGTGCTATTTATAAACGACCTTCCCTTATGCATTGAAAATTGTGAAACAGACCTATATGCTGATGACACCACTCTTCATAAATCAGGGAAAAACATAGAAAATATACATGATGATGTTCAAGAAGATTTATACAGGGTTGAAGAGTGGTGCAAAATGAATAACATGTTCATTAATGCAAATAAAACAAAATGTTTGGTTACTGGAACAAAGCAGAAACTATTAATTCAGACTTATCAACCAAACTTAATAATAGATTCAAAAGTATTACAAAATTCTTCATGTGAAAAATTATTAGGTGTTAAAATTGACAGCACACTTAACTGGGGAAATCAAATTGACCAAGTTTGTGCTAATACATCATCCAGAATATACCTCCTTTCTAAAATAAAGAAATTTTTAGATATAAATGCAAGGAAAAAATATTACAATGGGTATATTCTGCCCCTGATTGACTACTGCTGTATTATTTGGGGTGATTGTAAAAATGAAGGGATAGCAAGAATTTTAAAACTCCAAAAAAGGGCAGCAAGATTAATTCTAGATGCAGTTCCTTTATCCCCCTCAGCCCCCTTATTTAAAGAACTTGGGTGGATGACGGTTGACAATAGAATAAAATACCACAAATATTTACTTCTATATAAATGTATGCGTATGGAAGCACCAATGTACCTAGTTCAAAAGTTTAAACTGAAATCAGATAATAATCCTTACTCCCTGAGAGGCGTCACTCAAGGTAATCTGATAGTTCCTAAGCCAAAAGCTGAGCTATTTAAGAAATCTTTTGTTTATTCTGGATCAGTGTTATGGAATGGACTACCAAACAAAATGCGTAAAGCTCAAAACACTTATACTTTTAAACAAAGTATCAAGAAGTACTTAACACAGTCCTGATAAGATTATGTTTTCTACAATGTATTTGTATATTCTTTTATTTATATTTGTATTTGATTTTTTGACTACATGTACATCTTGAACAGCCTTATATCTTATCATGTTAGTAATATTACATTGAACTAATTGACTGTAAATTAACTATGTGTAAATATCTGTTTTTTGATTGTATTGTAATTTGTATGTGAGGGCCTCAGGGAAGATTAGTTTATTGTAACTAACTGAGTTTACCCTCTTTAAATAAAGAATTTATTATTATTATTATTATTATTATAACAAATAGGGATAATTGGAATGTTCCAGAGAGGTATACAGCCAGTAGAAAACAATTTGAAGATGGTTCTCAATTTTACACAAAGCTCCTATAGTCTGCTTTACTCGTCATTTGACATTTAAAGGGGGAAATGATAACATTAGATGGAAATTTTGTTTTCATTTCATTTTTATTGTCTCATCTGTGATGAAAATCGCAGTATGCAAGACATAGGATTACTATCCCGCTGTGGCTCTGTAAACTGTTTGTATAAAGCTTTATATTTCAAAAGGTAGAAGACCTGGATGCTCCATAAAAATGCTTGTATGCAGATACCTTATGTGACAGAGTTTCCGTCTATCATATGTTCATTGTCCTTGACCTCATTTTCATTGTTCAGCAGCTGCTTGAAAAAAAATTATATTTTTTTTTGGCGTGTGAATTTCTCTCTTATAGTGAGTAAAAGGATTACACTTTTTGGTGTATGGGTTCCTTGCAACATCTACATGTCCGTCAGACAGGGTTCACCTGACCTCGACCTAATTTCATTGATCAGTGGTCAAGGTTAAAAATATGTGGTACCGTCCATTTCTCAGATACTATAAGTAGTAGGTTTACTATATGTGGTGTATGGAATGATTGTAAGGGGTACATGTCAGTCTTCATGTATCATCTGACCTTGACCTTATTTTCATGGTTCATTGGTCAAATTTAAGTTTTTGTGTTTTGGTCTGTTTTTCAAATACTTTAAGCAGAAGGTCAACTATGCTTGGTGTATGGAATGATTGTAAGGTGCACATGTCTGTCTGTCAGATATAATCTGATCTTGACCTCATTTTCATGGTTCATTGGTTAATGTTAAATTTTTAACCACATTTTGAAGTAAAAATCAATATTGATTTAGTGATGTACGACGTGCGGGCGGCTGCAAAACAGTGTCTGTTCATTTACATGAAAACGCTTTGAAGAAATTTTTCAAATTTGGATATGTTGTTTCCTGTGACTAAATGAAGGTCAAGTTCAATTTTCATGATTTTAGCTTTTCTCCTTGTTCAGTTATAGCCCTTTCCCAAGAATTCAATTTTTGATGAATTAATCCATTTCTGTACAAAGGGAAATAACTCATTTTTTAAAAGATTTTTAAAAGACATTGTATTAATGATAAATGACATTTTGGATTTTTTTTTTCTTTTCTTTGGTAAATTGTTTGAATAATTTTGTGGTAGGTTTGTTTGTTATTCTGTATAAACTAATTTTCTGAATGCTATATATATAATTTTTTTTTAATGAAGTGAACTCCTTTAGGTTGCAATTCTGTAAATACAGACAATGCAATTTCCCATAGGAACTCCCTTTGCGGCTAAAACTGTGACACTTTTACTATGAAGTTTCGTGAAAAATAATATCCCAACAATACTTATTTATCAGAATTATAGCCTTAAAGAAATCACTGCATATACTCTAAGTCTCCTTTTACAGTACATTTTATACCCCTACCCCTGTTTCAATTTTTTAAAGATTTTGAAAACAAGACTCTAATTATTGCCAGCTTACCCTATGTGCATGTTTTCTGACATGAACTGTCTAAAACCTGTTTGAAACTATTCTGATAACAAATTGAAAGCATTTTAGAATACTATAAATGTATTGTTTGGTAGTCAAGCATTCCAACATTCAAGATTATACAAAGTATCCAGTCCTGCCTGTGTCTCCAGTCCACATCTTACTGTATGCCTATTTGTCAATGAAAGTTCACAATTTCTGCCTCAAATGGTCAGTTTAGAATTCTTGTCACAACAGTATCATCCCTAACCATATATCTAACATAAGTTAGTTAATATATGTCCTAGAAGTGTTTAAACAAAGGCATATTTGCAAAAGTTGCATTTATGAAGATATCAGTCTGGTGCATAAATTCACTAAAAATTTGATTGAAATGACTGCTTACATCTGATTTTTGCATAACTTCCTAGCACAGTTATTGTTTACTTTATAAAAGACCTTTGAAATAAAAAAATCATAGCATTTACAAGTTAAATTATGTGTTTTATGACTCAGGGGTAGGCATTTTCCTCTGTTTTTTGCCCCTGGGGCCTCACATATCCTAATTTTTTTCCCTGTTTCTAGCAATGTGAAATATTTACTACATATTTAGGATAGAACACACTATTGTAAGTTTTACTGAGGTCTTTTTGTAATTCTAGCTTGTACTTTTTTATGCCGCAGTCACAAAAAAGCACATTTAGGCGTTACGGCTTACTTTTGGGTTATCGACAGGACAAAAACACCCCACCAGAAATATTTAGGAAGGATCAATGAGTTGCAATTACTGCAAAGAGTAAATATAAGCACTTCTAAACAATTTAAATTACAAATAGGCATATATTATAAATTTATTTTGAATTCAGGGCTTTAAGTAAACCATGCATACTGTAAACTGTGAATTTATGCTGAGTCATCATAGTTAAGGCCCAGGATTTTCTCAATCTTCATGAAATATTTATAAAACTTCATATTTGAGTTAAATTCTTTAAAATCTCTGAGATAAACCAGATTTTGTGAAATTCTGTATGTTCTATTTTTAACCCTATATAGGTTGCAACTCTGTAAATACAGACAATGCAATTTCCCATAGGAACTCCCTTTGCGGCTAAAACTGTGACACTTTTACTATGAAGTTTCGTGAAAAATAATATCCCAGAACGGAAAGTTTATATGCACTACTATTTTATTCAAAGGTCAAAATATAGGGCTGTGCGGCATATTTTCAACATTTATATGCCCTGAACTTCTAAGAGTTTAAACTTATACTAAAATTCTATACTACCCTTACCTCCATTTTTGGACCTCCTAAGAATTAAAATTTAGCCGCTACCATGTTTATCTATACTGGTTACATTCCCAAGTGATGTCTCTATGAGATGAAACACAGAGATCATCAATGGGAACCAGTACGTTAACAAATTAACATACCTATGAATATTAAATATCTCCCCAAAAGAGGCGTGGTTTGAGAAACAGCTGTATTTACAAAGTGCAACCTTTAATTAGATAATAATCTATTTTTTTTAAAGGATATATTTCATTACATTACATTGTGTGATAAAGTTGATAGATAAGTTGCAGATCTATACTAGTTTGTGACAAATGAAAGAAAAAATATTTGGAACTATTAATTATATTTGATAATAATTTGAAAATAGATATACATTGTGTTACATCATATCTAATTTTAGAGAACTATTTTTAGTGAAATCATATCTAATGTTAAGAGTACTATGTTAAACCATATTTCTGTTCAAAGGGAAATAACTCAAACTTATTCCATGAACCAGTAATGAAAACATAAAAATTTCTTTATAACTATTTTTGTCGAGCCTTCGACTTTAGTCGAAAAAGCGAGACATAGCGATCCTACATTCCGTCGGCGTCGGCGGCGGCGGCGGCGGCAGCGGCGTCCACAAATATTCACTCTGTGGTTAAAGTTTTTGAAATTTTAATAACTTTCTTAAACTATCCTGGATTTCAACCAAACTTGGACAGAAGCTTGTTTATGATCATAAGATAGTACCCAGAAGTAAATTTTGTAAAAATAAAATTCCTGTTTTTCCGTATTTTACTCATAAATGGACTTAGTTTTTCTGCCAGGAAACATTACATTCACTCTGTGGTTAAAGTTTTTAAAATTTTAATAACTTTCTTAAACTATCCTGGATTTGTACCAAATTTGGACAAAAGCTTGTTTATGATCATAAGATAGTATCCAGAAGTAAATTTGTTAAAAAAAAAAATTTCATTTTTTCCGTATTTTACTTATAAATGGACTTAGTTTTTCTGCCAGGAAACAATACATTCACTCTGTGGTTAAAGTTTTTAAAATTTTAATAACTTTCTTAAACTATCCTGGATTTGTACCAAACTTGGACAGAAGCTTGTTTATGATCATAAGATAGTATCCAGAAGTAAATTTGTTAAAAGATTTTTTTCATTTTTTCCGTATTTTACTTATAAATGGACTTAGTTTTTCTGCCAGGAAACAATATTTTCACTCTGGTTAAAGTTTTTAAAATTTTAATAACTTTCTTAAACTATCCTGGATTTGTACCAAATTTAGACAGAAGCTTGTTTATGATCAAAAGCTAGTATCTAGAAGGAAATTTTTTACAATTTGTACCTGTTTATCTGTATTTTACTTATAAATGGACTTAGTTTTTCTTCCAGTTAACTTTAAATACAGTCTGCAGTTAAAGTTTTTAAAACATTTATTAGATTCATAAACTATCCTGGATTTATACCAAACTTTGACAGAAGCTTCTTACAATCAAAAGATAGTATCTAAAGGAGTATTTTTATTGATTTTTTTTCCTCATTTTTGTTGATCCTGCGATTAACAGCAAAAGTAGGCGAGACACTGGGTTCCGCGGAACCCTTACGAATTTTTATTAAGTCATGTGTGTTATGAAGGTAGATGTCACAGTTGTTATGTGGTATTTTATTTTTGTTGTGTGTGCTAATGTTTAATCTTTACATGATCCTGTATGGGGTTCAGATTTGCAAATATCATTTTCATTATTAATTGGATAATAATCTACTATAAATATTCAATCACATTCCAAATTCAGAGCTGTTTTAAGCTTTAATGTTGTGTCCATACTTGCTCAACTGATCAGGGTTCGACCTCTGCAGGACAATCCAGTTTGCTGTCATTCGACAGCCTCTTGTTATGTTTTGGTTTGTTTTTCAATGACCATAAGCAATAGATCAACTAGACATGGTCTATGGAATAATTGTAAGGTGTACAAGTCTGTCTGATAGGATTTATCTGACCTTGACCTCATTGTCAGTGCTTTAAACATGTTAAGTTTATGTGATACTTGTTTTTAAACCTTTATCTTTAAGACTTTCAACATAAAATCAATGGTCAGTAAAGCTGACAAGACATTTCAGCGTGTGCACTCTTGTGTTTACTATTTACCAGAACGTTTTCTCATGAATTTATATTATATTATAACTAATACGGGACAAACATTGAAAAGATCGAGTTTTTAGTGTTTATAGGTGAGGTAATATTTTGTTACTAGATTTCCTTCTAATGAGGTCAGCATTTCCTTAAAACCCTCTAGTAAACCACTAAAATGAGTTGATATTTGATAAAAACACCAGCACATGCGAGTTAACTGCTTGTGATGTTGTATTTATCTAATATCAACTCATTTTAGTGGGTAACGAGATGGTAAGGAGAAACCCTTTACAAATTTGTATCCTTTTTTGTGTGGTCACCTTTTTGTTCATTGTTGAATGCGTTTAGTTGCTTAAGTCCATGTCATTGGACTCTGTCGGAAAGTTGTTTCGTGGGCAATCATTTCACATCTTATTTTATAAAGTAGATAGAGAGAATCTCTAAGTGTAAAATGAGATCTGCAAATGTATCAATATAGGCAAATCTTCAATCGACCCCTTATAACAGTTATTGAGATGGAAAGATGATTTTACCCATTTTTTGCTGAAAATTTTGTCTTTTTCTCGATTTTATGTCGACAGACGAGACATATATCTGTGTCAACAGTTTATTAATGCATATGGGAGATCCTTCAACTAATTTTGTACTTAATTTAATACGAAGTACAAAAAATGAGTACGCATTATCTTGCGTAAATATAGATTTTTTTATAAATCAGTTTATACAAGTATTTATAAATGTATAACATTATTTAAAAAATCTTTTTGCGTTTCCAATTCGATACTTAACCTTGACATGGTGTATGAAAATACTGCTGATACACAAATATAAATTATTGCTATCGGTATAGATCACCTATTGATTACCTTGGTTTCAGCTAAACTTTATTAAAATGTTTGAATTTCGTGGAGGTTGTCCAAACTTATATTTCACAAAATTGTATTTGTTAAATGAAGTAATTGCGTGCCTGGGTAATGAATTTTAAACTTGATACGTTTGATCACTTCTACATTAAAACATTACCACGTACATGGGGTTGGTTTGATAAAGTATTTCTGTCAACGTTTGAGATTTCTTTTCAGTTGATAGCTTTTGAATACAAATCCGCTTATCTAATATGTGCTGTATTTTAAATTTTGACGATAGATATAATGAATGATTCTCCAACTACAATGCAGTAGAAGTCTAAACAATGTTTACTGTGTTTAAAAGTGACATATTGTAATGTTTAAAAATTTATACCTTGAAGTCAAGAAAAAAACATATACCCAAAATTTTTAAATTCACTTGAATGTGTTGAATATGTTCTTTCACAATTATTTATTTTTTGCAGTAAGTTCTTGCATTTCTACGACCGTCATCTGAAAATTGTCATTCATGACAGTGTCACTAGTTCTCAACTTACTAATGGCAGTTTAACTCGGTGATGGATCTGACATGTCCACTATGTTATTCCGACATTACATGTTCCTGACTTTGTTTTTTTCGTACATCGTTGTCAATATAATGGAAATTTATGCACTGTCATACAAGTGAGAGGTTTAGTTATCTATAAAACCAGGTTTAATCCACCATTTTCTACATTTAAGAGAATGCCTGTACCATGTCAGGAATATGACAGATGTTATCCATTCGTTTGATGATTTTGAGCTTTTGATTTTGCCATTTGCTTACGGACTTTAAAATTTTTCTCGGAGTTCGGTATTTTTGTTATTTTACTTTTTTTCACATTAAATACATATATGAATGAATTTGGAATAGTATAACAGGTGATGCACAGCAATAGGAAATGTTTAACACATCGATGCACTAACTATCTAGCAGTTCGTGCAGTTCCATTAACTTTCTTTCCAAGTTTTCTCTCAATCAATCATAAACTTTCGAGAAAGTAGTATCTCTCAAATTGAAATGAACGTACATATTTTGTAGTTTGTATTGAGATTTGGGTTTTTAAAATACTGACTCTTTAAAAACGCAACACTAGATTATTCTTTTTAATTCTCATTTTCTCAATGTGCAAACATCAATTTCATTCATTACTTCCTTGTATAAAAAAAGTTTGCAGTTCGAAATTTGAATTGATAACGTCATGTTTAATGTTCAAATCATGTGGTATGCACTGAAACCGGAATGTCCACCTAAATGATTGGCGGTAATGTCAATCATTTCTGTTGGGCATGTTTTGAGTTCTGTTTTTTACCTTCTTTTTTTTGCCTCTGTTCCACCCATTACACATTGTGTTTTGCCAATTATGTGGTTTACACTTTAGGGCTTAAAATGTTTTCTGTAGTCGATTCTTTGGCATTTCAATAAATGTGAAATGTTTATGGCGCGAATCTGTCTGCCTTTGCATTCGATGACTTAATCATCATTTGACGTTGTGGTCGTAAACATGTCTCGCAAATGCCGTTGCCTAATCAAATTTCATTGACGGGGTGTTGTCACTACATATTGGTCTGGTCATGGGTGCTTATCAACAAATCCAGTCTGCCTTTAAGGTTGTTGTAAGAACAGTAAGAGGAGTTTCTGACGTGAAATTCTCTTGCAATAGTACGTTCGCGTATTTCTGCCTGCAATATTCTTATGGCCTGATTCAGTTTTGCATTGTTCAGTCTCGGTAATATGGAAATGCAACAATTTTTATACGACCACAAATTTATTTGCGTAAGTATTATGTTATTGTGTTGTCTGCGTCTGACAACATTTTGGTTCGCAGACAATTACTTAAGTATAAGTTCATGGATCCCTATGAAATTTTAGCACAAAGTTTCATACCACTTAAGGATGGTTGGGATTGTTTTTAGGGGCTATTGTCCTTTGAAATGAGGAGCCAGAAAGGGGCCAAAACAATTATTTGTCTGGTTTTAAGACAATCACTTGAGTATAAGAGATATTTCTTTGGTCAAAATTTTAGCACAAGGTTCCACACCACAATAGGAAGGTTGGAATTAATAAGCGGGGGTATTGTCATAGTAGTTCAGGAATTAGGGGCCAAAAAGGGTCTAACAAAAACAATTTTTTTTGTCAGGTTTACAGACAGTAACTTGAGTATATGTGTATGGATCTGTATTAAATTTCAGCACAAGGTTCCATACCACAATAGGAAGGTTGGGATTTATTTTGGGGGTTATTGTCGTAGCTGTTTCGGAATTAGGGGCCAAAAACAAGCATTTTTCATGTTTCAGGACAATAATTTGGGCATAAGAGTATAGATTTCTATGAAATTTTACTACAAGGTTCCATACTTTCAAAGAATGTTTTGAATGATATTTGGAGGGTCATGGCCCATACTGTTTAATAATAAGGGGTCGAAAAGAGGCTGAAAACAACTATTTTTCTGGTTTACAGGCAATAACTTGAGTATAAGTGTATAGATCTCTATTTAATTTTA
Source organism: Mytilus californianus (assembly GCF_021869535.1). Classification (NCBI taxonomy): domain Eukaryota; kingdom Metazoa; phylum Mollusca; class Bivalvia; order Mytilida; family Mytilidae; genus Mytilus; species Mytilus californianus. Next base: position 92,078,511 of record NW_026262745.1, read on the forward strand.
GCACAAGGTTCCATACCATAATAGGAAGGTTGGGTGTTATTATAGTAGCTGTTTAGGAATCAGGGTCCAAAAAGAGCCTAACAAAACAATTATTTGTCTGGTTCACAGACATTAACTTGAGTATAACTGTATAGATCTATATTAAATTTTAGCACATAGTTCTATTCCACAATAGTAAGGTTGGGATTTATTTTGGGGGTTATTGTTGTAGTTGTTTAATAATTAAGGACCAAAAGGGGTCAAAAACAAGCAGTTTTCATGTTTCAGGACACTAATTTGTGTATACGAGCATGGATTTCTATGAAATTTTACTGTAAGATTCTATACTTCAAAAGGAAAGATTTTAGGGTTCATGGTCGTAACCGTTAAATAATAAGGGGCTGAAAAGGGACCAAAAAAGTAGAATTTTCTGATTTCTGGACAATAAATTGAGTATAAATTAAAAAAAGAAGATCTGATATGATTGCCAATGAGACAACTCTCTACAATAGACCAAATGACACAGAAATAAACAACTATAGGTCACCGTACGGCCTACAACAATGAGCAAAGCCCATACCGCATAGTCAGCTATGAAAGGCCCCGAAATGACAAATGTAAAACAATTCAAACGAGAAAACTAACGGCCTAATTTATGTACAAAATAATGAACGAAAAACAAATACCGGTACGTTACACAGCAACAAACGACAACCACTGAATTACAGGTTCCTAACTTTGGACAGGCACATACAGAATTTGGTGGGCTAAACTAGTTAGATGGTGCCAAACCCTCCCCCTAACCTGGGACAGAGATGTAACAGCACAAAACAAGAAGACACTATACAAAACAATAAACGAAAAACAAATATGATAAAGAGCAAAAAACAACAACTACTCAATTACAGGTTCCTGACTTGGGACAGGCACACATAAGTCTGTGCATTGCTATTTAATTGTGCCACAAGGTGTTATACCATGAAATAAAGTTTGGGATTGATTCTTGGGGTTATGATTCTATAGGTTTAGTTAAAAGGTTCCAACACAAATACTTTGTATAAATTGCTTATTTTTCGCAATTTCAATGGGGTTTAATTCAAAAGTCTTGAATTTTTTAAAGTCTTTAATATGTGAATATAATTGGGTATTTAATATTTGGATTGTAGGGTCTGTTTTTGAAATGATCCAAAGGGTCCAAACCTAAATTTTGATTTCTTTAAAATTAAATTATTGGTGTTCCTTGATATGCTGAATCTGATTTGTGTATTTAGATTTTTTGAAATTTTAAGGCCTGTCTTCAAATTGGTCCACATTAAGGACAAAAGGGTCCAAAATACAACTTTTTTTATTTAAAAAAATGAATTCTTGGGGTTCTTTGATATCCTGAATCTAAGCGTGTATTTAGATGTTTTGATTTGGGGCATGGTTGGCCCACATTAAAGTCCGAAGGGTTCAAAATTAAACTTTGTTTGATTTAAAAATAAAATGGTTGGGGTTCTATGATATGCTGAATCTAAGCGTGTATTTAGATTTTTGATTTTGGGCACTGTATTCAAGATGGTCCAAATTGGGATCCAAAATTGAACATTGTTTGATTTCATCAAAAATCAAAAATCAAATTGTTTGTGTTATTTGATATGGTCAATCCAACAGTGTTTTAGATTTTTTGATTTTGTACTTGGTTTTAAAAGTACCGTTGAGTCCAAAATTAAACTTTGTTTGATTTCTTCAAAAATTAAATCATTGGTGTTCTTTAAGGTGTGCAATCTAAATAAAGGCAACAGTAGTATACCGCTGTTCAATAGTCATAAATAGATTAAGCAAAAACAAATCCGGGCACAAACCAAAACCCAGGGAAACACATCAACTATAAGAGGAAAACAACGGAACACTAAACTGCTACAAAAACAAACATCAACATAGATAGAAACGGACTATTTGATAAGAACTGCCATATTCCTGTCTTGGTACAGGACATTTTAAGAAAAAAATGGTGGGTTGAACCTAGTTTTATGGCTAGCCAAACCTCACGCTTGTATGGCAATGTTAAAAATACCGCTAAAATGACAACATTACGTGACAGGAATACAGTACAAATAAACGCAAGAACACTCAGGACAAGAAATACACAAATAGATAATATAATAGTACATTACAACATGTAAACCACAGAATAATAACGAACAAACTTCCATGGCACTAATTTACGACAGTACACCAGTACACCACAATTGAATTATGAACTGTGCGTCACACGAGTATATCAACGCCACAAAAAGTGACTGCACAGGTAAATTTCTAAAAATAGAATGTAAAATTTGGATTAAATTTGTAATGGTGTTATTTTATTTATTTTCTAACCATTACAAGAATATTGATATAGAATTGTGTTAGTAATAGTGTAATTGTTTGTATTTTCAAAGCATTTCGGTTTTTCTACTAAATCAAAACCGTGTAAAAAAAAATAAATCCTGTGCATATAGTTGCTTTTAACTAAAACTCATATAAATGAACTAGCTGATTAATTGTATTAACCTTGACATACATATAAAAAATAAGAATAGGATTCAAAACACAAACGATAATACATAACACAATATGCAACCAGACTTACAAAATAAACATCATATCTAAATACATGAATGTTGGATGTATAAATACCGAGACACGTCTTATAGCAATGCGAATTCACACTCGGCAAAACAGTCATATTCGGGAATATGTCGCATCCGGCACTTAGCAGACCAGACGACGTAGATGGTAAACCACAGTCTAAGACGTGGTAAAAATGTCTAACAGTTTTGCTCATTGTTGAAGGCCGTACGGTGACCTATAGTTGTTAATTTCTGTGTCATTTGGTCTCTTGTGGAGAGTTGTCTCATTGGCAATCATACCACATCTTCTTTTTTATAATAACAGTGTTTTAAAATTTTAGAGGTTCAAAGTATCCAAAATAAAACTTAGTTTGATTTTAACAAAAATGAAACAATGTGGTTATTTGATATGCTGAATCCAACCATGTATTTAGAATTTGAACATTGGACCATAATTGGTAAATGTCTAATTTTAAATTATTTAAGAATTTATACCACTTAAATTCTGTGTCAGAAACTATGCTTTTATTACATTTTTGCTCAGAATCTAAATTCAGAGATGTTATGGGACAATATCAGAAATTTTTAGTCGGGTCATAGTTGAAAATAGACTGTACTGATTTTTACTCTTCCAGTCTGAATTGGTCTGAATTTTACTTGATATTACTCGACTGTAGTCTGAACCATACTATATAGTCTGAATTTGTAATCGACCTTTACTCGACCATTACTTAACCATTCTATACGTGTCTGAACCATACTTGACAAACACTTTTCCATTCTTGACCTAGTCTGTTCCATACTCGACATAGTCTGAACCATACTCGACCAAGGGTTACCCAATCTAGACTAATTTCTGTATCTATCTATTGTATTTCATCAATTTAGGGACTATTTTTAACAACAGTTATTTCCTTTGGCTAGAAATTTGAACAATAATTTAAAATTCAAAATGTATTTTAAATAGCATTGAAACCAAAATTTCACAACAAATATTATATAATCATCAACACCATAATCATTTTTGAATGTTTCAGATGTATTTTATGGTTACTGAAAATTCTAAACTCTAACTTAAGCCTGGTATAACTTTATGGTGTCAGTCGAGTTCAGTTAATAACGCAGTAAACACTTTTTTATATTGTATATAAAGCAACTTAATAAATTTAAAAAATTATACCTTTTTCTGTAAAACCAAGAATTTAATATAATTATAAAACTTCCATAGCAATCTTTGATAACCTTTTAAAAAAGGAATTTGTTCCAAAGTTGCAGTAAATATTTAGGTTGATTATTTCAGTTTTGTCAAAATTAAAGACATGGCATACAATCACATTAACAAGGTTCAATTACCTCAGTACACTTGTGTTTACAGGTAAAAAAAATCATAAACTCATGTTTTAATTTTCAAGTGAATTCAAAAGGTCTTGTGATTTAAGTTTTACAGGATGTTGTTTAATTTCCAAGGAATGTTATTTATACTGTATTACTCTCTGATCAGGTGTGCTCTGTTTAATGAGTGTGTCCCAAGCAGAAGGTATTACTTTATAGTTTACCACTGATCAGAAGAACAATTTTAATCATTTCTTTAATTTTTCATCCCTTTTATATATAATTTATTTGTTTGGTAATAATTTAATAATAAGATCTGTTTTGTTACATCTTGTGATCCGTTTATTTGGCAATCGCCAATGGCAGTCAGCAGGATTTAAGAACATCGGTTGTTCGACCTGCTAGTCAAATGCGTTTTGTTAAAATATACTTGTATTATATTTGCCTTCGGGTTTATATGATCCGTTCATCCTATTTTGACTCTTTCAAAATTCAAGAGTCTATCCTAAATTGAGGTAAATTATATGGCCTTCCAAATACCGTTTCGATTCCTAACTTCACTGAAGAGACATTAATTGTCGAAATCCGGATATGGTGTACAAATTTTTGTACCTCATGTTTGCGGTATACCATCTTTTCCGCAAGTTTATTGTTTTTTGTTTGGTAATAATTTAATAATAAGATCTGTTTTGTTACATCTTGTGATCCGTTTATTTGGCAATCGCCAAAGGCAGTCAGCAGGATTTAAGAACATCAGTTGTTCGACCTGCTAGTCAAATGCGTTTTGTTTAAATATACTTTTTCACTCATTTGGTCTTTTGGGAAATGTTGTTTGTGCTGTATTTAGACCCCTCTACCTAGAAATTTGTTTTGCATGCACACGTATAAAAATTGCGGTTTTTATCCAACGCAATCATAGGTTTGAACGTTGTTTTCAATTTAGACTTATTTATTATATATAAGTTATCAATTTGTAACAATTATAATTTGTACCAAAAAATTGTACAAATTATAATTTGTATTTTGACTTTGTACAAATTGTATGATTGGTGTTTCAAAGTCAAATTACAATTTGTACAAAATTTGACTAAAGTTCACTTATAATTTATAGTATGGAATTTATTATAAAAAAGCATTGATACACACAATAGAATTTTCATTCAATGACCACACAAAAAAACTTATCTACAAAATACAAAAAAAAAACAGATGGAGACAGGAAAGGTAATTGATACATGCATGCCAATTAATTATGATAGTGACAATTCTGATAGAATAATAAAAATTTGGACTAGTAACAACTCTGATAGTATAATAGAAACGGGCCCCAGTGACAATTCTGCTAGTATAATAGAAATGGGCCCCAGTATCAATTCTTATAGTATAAAAGAAATTGAGCCCAGTGACAATCAGGATGACACTGACGTTGAAACACCAATCATACGTGCCAGGAAGCATGCGCTGTCTGGCCAATAGATCCAAGTCGAATATCTGACCAAGAAAACGAAACGGAAATCATCAGAACTTGTTGTGGGGTATAATGTCATTATACTAATTCCTCCTTATGATCGTGCCCCAACTGATCCTCTAAATATCTTATGTGTAATTATTGAATCATGAAAATTTGGGTACCGCATTGGAACTGCTGTATGAATCTTAACAGGATATTTGTCGAGAAATCAAATTGAAGCTGTTTAAGACACATCTTTATTCGCAGCAACAATTCCTGAGCTTCAATTTTCGCTATGTGAAGCAGTTCAAAAGCTTTCAAAAACTGGTGGTCAGGGGTTTCTTTCATGTAAATGCAAAGGGGAATGCAGCACTTCTAAATGTAAATGTAAAAGGCAAAAGATGTTGTGCAATTTCCGATGACATAATTCACTCACATGCTCAAACAAATGATACAGAACGTTTTTTTGTATTTGTAAGTAAGTTTTATTGTGTGGTCATTGAATACAAATTCTATCGTGTGTATCAGTGCTTTTTTTATAACAAAAAACATAATATAAATTATTGTACAAGTTATAAGTCAATTTTAGTCAAATTTTGTACAAGTTGTAATTAGTACAAGCACTTTTTGTACATATTACAATTTTTACACAGTCAAAATACAAATTATAATTTGCAAAATATATTTGTACAAATTATAATTTGTACAAAATGATAACTTGTACACAACATATACATGCTAAATTTTAATGAGAGTAGAAATATTTCAGATATAAGGTTAAACAATTTCAGTGATTTTGTTGGCTGTTGTTATGTCAGTTAAAAATATAGTTATATAAACAGTTAGAATTAAAAAAAAAGAAGTAGTCATACCTTTGGTCGAGTATGGTTCAGACTGAAAAAAAATAGGTCCAGAACTGGTTGAGTACAGGTCGAGAATGGGTTAAGACTGTTTCTGACTGGTCGAGTAATAGTTCAGACTTTATTCAATGACAAAGATAAGGGTCACGTACAAATCAGTACAGTCGAGTATGGTTAAGATTGGGATCGAGTAATATCTAGTAAATTTCAGACTAATCTAGACTTTTCGATAAAAATTCAGTACAGTCGAGTACAGATATAGGCCCTATCAGACTTTTACTTGTTTGTAGTGAACTTAAGTTTGCCTCAATCAAATGTTATGACTCTTTTACACAATGCTTATATCCACAAAAAAAGATCAAGTCTGAATTTTGGTGGCATCACTTTTGCAATTCTAGAGTTATGCCCTTTTATAAATGGAAAAGTTGCTGAATGGTCTCCTTTATCAAATTGGTCCACATTGAGGTCCAATGGGTCCTAAATTAAATTTTTGTTTGATTTCATCAAAAAATGAATTCTTGGGTTTCTTTGATATCCTGATTCTAACCATGTACTTAGATTTTGGATATTGGACCGTAATAGGAGATGTCCAATTTCAATTTTTTTAGTTCTTTGCCCACATTCATTTTGTGTCACAAACCTATGCTTTGTCAAATATCCAATCACAATCCAATTTCAGAGCTGTTTTAAGCTTAAAAGGTTGCGTCCATACTTGCCCCAACTGTTAAGGGTTCGACCTCTGCGGTCGTAACAAGCTGCACCCAGCGGAGCATTTAATTTTACTTGATTTGGTGTGCGTATGGATTGAAAGAAATGTTTCACGAAGAAAACAAAACATTAAAAAGTCTTTAATGGGTTTCAAATTTTGCTTTAAGAATTTTGTAGGTCTTCATTTATCCGGTATGTTCAATAACTCGGGTAAGTCGGATATTGAATTTTTCCGAACAGTATGAAGTATGGTAAGCATGAGTAGTAGTTATATGAAGACTACTCATGATTTGGTAAAAGAAAATCACCAAAATGTGTGCTGCGTTTTTAAAGTCCGTCAGTATATGTTGTCCTCAAGCATAACTGAAGAGACATCATCGAAATGTCCGTATGGAGGATTGAAATTGGTACCATGAATATTATTGTAAAGGATGCGATAATAGGGTTTTCCAGCCCACTTGGTGACAGAAATATTTTTCGCCAATAAGCCAAATTTCTATTGAAGCCGACTTATAGAAAAGATTCTAAACGTTGGAGAACTTTTTTGTAAGAAGAACTAATGAACACGGAAGTTATTAAACCAAGATTCTTAAAGGAATAGTTATGGTTTTATTATGATTAAGTTGACAAATTTGGACGCAGGATATATTTACCTTCCAGAATATCTTAGATCACCTCCGGTTTATTTTGGATGAGGTTTGTGTGAGCCAATAAGTCTGTGATTGATGGTTGATAGTTGACGTCCGTCATTTTTGTTATTCGTTCATTGTTTTTACATAAATCAGGCCGCTAGTATTATTGTTTGAATTGATTCACATTTATTCAAAGTTGCTTAAGATGAATTTGGATATTATTATTTGAGGTCCCTTTTTGTTTAAAAAGTTTGTTGCGTGCTAATGTTAATTTGACATTTAGTTTTCATTTTTTTTAGCTTTGAGTGTTTTGACAGGTTATGAATAACAGTAGAAAAATGCAGATGTCATACCTATTCTATTCGTTTAGGTTGATATATTAGCTGTTTTTACAACAAAAATCTTTGGTTTGTCCTGCTCTTAAATTATTGAAATGTTTATGTATACTTTATAAACTGTTTCGTTTCTTATACATCCTTGGCCTTCAAATATTCGGCTTTGAGTGTTCCCGTTACATGTAAATCCAGAAAAACTCTTCGGACGTATAAAATTTATATAGTGTTGTTTTCATTTTTTATCATTGTATGCAAAATGAATGCTTCAATGAAAGTAAGGTCATGTGTAATCAGTGGTCAGAGACAAGCTATCGTCAATACTATGACTAACTTTAATTATAAAAAAGTAAGATAACAAAAATACCGAACTCCAAGGAAAATTCAAAACGGAAAGGCCCTTGGTACCGGCATTTCATTCTGTAGAAAATGGAGGATTAAACCTGGTTTTGTTGCTAGGTAAACCTCTTACTTGTTTGACGTTTCGCATACAATTCCATTTTATTGACAACAATATGTGAGCAAAACAAACAGACATTACAGGTAAAAATGTCAAAAATTGGGTACAGCAGTCAACATTGTGTTATAATCTTAATTACTATAAAAACAAACAACTATTTCATAAAAAAAACAAAACAACCAAATGGTATGTAGACACTCTATAGACAAATCAGATAAGCAAAAATGAAAGACAAGAATCCAAAACATTACATTAGCACAATAATGCAATGGCGGGATGAATAAATACCGAGTCGCTCCAAAAATGGACGAAACACCAAAGTTTAAAAATATACAAAGACAAATAAAAAGAACACTATAACACGTAATTAAAATGATAAACAACGTCAGTACCTTGAATCTATACTTTAAAACCATCATGTATTATTTGAGAAGTTGATATAGAATATTTATCAACAAAGTCTTGGTATCTTCCGATGAACTTTTTTTTAGAAAAAGGACGAAACGTTTTTCAAAATAACCCAGGTTCATCAAAGAGGGAAGAAAGATACCAGAGGGACAGTCAAACTCACAGATCGAAAACAAACTGACAACGCCATGGCCAAAAATAAAAATACAAACAGACAGATAATAGTACAGATGACACAACATAGAAAACTAACGACTAAGCAACACGAACCCCACCAAAAACTGGGGGTGATCTCAGGTGCTCCGGAAGGGTAAGCAGATCCTGCTCCACATGTGGCACCACTTTCTGCACAAACACTGGCGACGTTTTATAAAGTCTGAATAGCAGCTGCAAGCTCTTGAATACCGAATGAGTTGGGAAATGTATATCCCATATGCAGGTGACGTTGGTGCTAAGGTAGGGGAAATTAATAATTTCAAAATTAAAATCGTCTAGTTTGTCATAGATTCTGGTACTGATATGACCGCTTACGACAAATTCGAGGTATAAGTCTAAAAATGAGGCGGAGGAAGCCGTGTCTGTTGTTCCTTTAATTACTAGTTCTGGGGGATATATTAATGGTTCCCAACCAGAAAAGTTTGGATTGTTAATGGAAAGAACATCATCAATATATCTGTATGTGAAATTAAATGATCTGGCTTCTTTGGTCTTCTTGTTTTTGACAAGTCTCTGAAAGAACTCCGGCTCATATGAAAATACGAGGTCGTCAAGAAGAGGCGCACAGTTCGTTCCGATAGAAATGCCGATTATTTATTGAAATAGTCTTCCTCCAAAAACAACAAATATGTTGCCAATAAGAAACACCAGCATATGGATCACTTGTTCCTCGGTGTAAAATGTTTTACTTTTTTGTTCACGATTATCAAAATATGCTTTATGATATCCCAAATTAGTAAATTAATAGCGTATGCTGCCATTTTTATATTAAAAGACATTGTGGCTTATTTCTTTTGGACGATTTTTCAATTTAACATACGGAATGGTGGTTTAAGTGTTGAAAAATCAAAGGTCAAGGTAGAATTAATTTGAGAGAGAGGTCAAGATTTCAAATTATCCAGAAATTCTTTAGAGTATTTTAGAATCCACATATGGTTAGTACCACTAAGCGAGTATACAGTTTCACCTGCAGACAGATTTTTTGTCGATCTAATGGACAATTCCTTTGTAGAACATGCAGAGGAGCCGGCAATGTACCGTTGTTTGTAAGGAATTTTGTGAAGCTTTTGTATCCAATAAAAGCAAGGTAAGTCCTCAGATTTTCATTGAAGCCATGAAGGACTTGTGATTCGCTAAAATCTCATCCTTGTCAAATGATATGTATTTTGTATGTGGAATTACTTGAGTGCTCATTTGTTCCTAATTCTTTTACAAAACACTCATTACATAGAAAAATAAGATTATTTGAAGCCTTGTCCGCAGGAACAACAGCATGTTTATAGCTTGTACTTTTAAGGAATTTTCATTTTATTCAAGTGTAACTGAATAACTTTCGAACAATATTTCTCGGAATCACTACATAAAATATTATATTTTACACAGTATAAATCTCAATTCTAACTGTTTTGATAAGTCGAACTGATGTTGAATTCTGTCTAAGCTTAAATAAAACAAACAAAAGAAACATTTCTATATATCCTTTATTTTATACACAACAATTTTAATTCAGATAGGCAGCAGTAAGAATTTCAAAATAAATAACGAATACATCAAATTGTAGAATTTAAGTTGCATTCTGCTTTTTAAAGACGTGTATAACGAGCATGATTAAGAGAAGGAGCAAGTCAAATATATATATCGAATCCTGATGGGTACTATTTTTTCTCTCTTAGCCTTTGACAAATTTGAAGTTCCCGTTAAATTTTCTTTAAAAAGTTTGTGTGAAAATAAAATTTTAATCGTTTTTTAGTTTTCTGTTTTGTTTACTTAAACAGACTCGGAGTTAAAATCATCCATATTTACAAACAATAACTGGGTCACCATATATTTTAGGTGCGAACACCAGTTATCCTCATTTATGAAGTTTAAACTAAAATGGTCAATAGTTTAATTTGTTAATAATTTGATGACCACGTTTTTAAACGTATACCTTTCTGAGACGTTATCCAAAGTAGTAAATTCAACGCATTTATTTCTATATCACTTCGAGAAAACTGAAATTTTCAAATAAAAATATATATTTTCCTGATCTTAAAAAAGTATGCCAGGTAGAATAAACGCTTGTGTACATTCATAACATATCATTGACGGCTACTAAAAACGTTATCGCAATTTGAGTACTATATAAACAAATGATAAAGCATGTAAAGGTAACTTACAATAACAACAAACCAACTACAAGTTTAATCTTAAAGGACATCTATATACTAGTTTTAACAATATAAAAGAAGAACAAATATATAATAGCCTTATCAAAGCATGTTTCTTGTGATTTTTCCAGCGAAAGTAAAAAAATCAACAGAATAGAATCATATTTAAACCTTTATGAATAAAAATAAATGGTTTGGAAATTTAGATTTTTATAAGTATATAGATCATTGTAAATGACGACGTGTTCTCTGTAAACAATCCGAAATATATATCTTAATAAACAAACGAAACATATCCCAATTAATTCACTAATACTTAATTCCTCATTAATAGTGACAGCTAGTTGTCCTTTTTAAACCATGATTTTAAAGTTTCTCTTGATAATCTATATACTAAAATGACAAACAGGTTGATTTTATCTTTCCGATTGATAAAAACAGACGGAAGATACCAAGGGGACATTCAAAATCATAGCCATTAATGGCGATCAGCAAATAGTTTTATGGTGTTTTTGTCCATTTCAAGGGGGGAAATCATTTGGGCATGCTTCTTTAGGTTAAAGCTAGCAATCGAGGAACAGTATATTAACATAACATTCAAAACGAAAAAACATGACAAAACTGTGGTGAGCATAACAAAATCACATTAGGAATCTAAAATATAGATAAACTGTGAAGATAATAAAAAAGGGTAGGAAAAGACGTTGTTAATAACACAAAACGTACAACATATATATTGAATATATATATATATGCGGATGTGGTCGAGTGGTCTAGAGCTCTGGACATGAGGTTAAGCGATTGGTGCTGTAGTGTATCAAAGGTGTGAGTTCAAATCCCGTTGAGGGACAAAAATTTGTCAGCATAAAAATCTAATTCTAACACTGTTGGGTTTGATTTTCAGACTTATATATAGGTTTGAACGTTGTTTTCAATTTAGACTAGTTTATATATATATATAAGAAAATTAATAAAAGATTTGTAGTCTCCCTTGTATTTGTTAACGTCAATCAATTGTTTTATAACACTTATGTATACAAGTCACACTACCTGAAGATCTGTGAGAGCAGTGAAAGCGCTAGTAAAAGTGATGAAAAAAAAATAAAAATCACAAAAATACTGAACTCCGAGGAAAATTCAAAACGGAAAGTCCCTAATCAAATGGCAAAATCAAATGATAAAACACATCAAACGAATGGACAACAACTGTCATATTCCTGACTTGGTACAGGCATTCTCAAATGTAGAAAATGGTGGATTGAACCTGGTTTTATAGCGCTAAACCTCTAGCTCACTTGTATGATAGTCGCATCAAATTCCGTTATATTTACAACGATGCGTGAACAAAACAGACATAATAGATAAAATAGTCACAATATGGGTACAGCAGTCATCACTGTGTCACAATCTCAAAACAAACAAATATTTAACAAAACAGCACAAAAAAAGTAAAATCACAAAATTACTGAACTCCGAGGAAAATTCAAAACGGAAAGTCCCTAATCAAACGGCAAAATCAAATGATAAAACACATAAAACGAATGAAAACAACATCGTTAAGCATCTATAAAATTTAAAAACCACATTCAATGCTTCGTGTGTCTGACGTCAGAAAATGTAAAAGTCACATAGGAAGAAATTTTGTCGTTCAAAGTATTTAAAAAAAATATATATAATTTCACATGGGGAATGGTGGTATACAGAGTTAAAAAAATCAAAAGCTGTATTAGAACTAATTTAAGAAACAGACAGAGATTTAAAATTATCCAGAAGTTCTTTAGAATTTTTAAGAATCCACATATGGTTAATACCACTACGCGAGTAAAGTAATTTTGTCGTTTGTCGTTCAAAGTATTTTCAAATTTATAATAGAACAATAACAAAATGACATATAATAGAACAATAACAAAATGACATATAATAGAACAATAACAAAATGACATATAATAGAACAATAACAAAATGACATATAATAGAACAATAACAAAATGACATATAATAGAACAATAACTTAAGGACAGGATCTTTAAAAGTACAGAGTCACGTCATATGAACCAAAGAAACACAAAAAGTCGCACATACACACCAGCAAAAATGAAAGATAATACAAACACATTGACGGGATGTATAAGTACCGAGCCACGTCAAATGGATATCACAGAAAACAGACCAAACAGTAAAAGTAATATTAATAACTGAACAAAAACAAATAAAAGAACAATATAACACGTTGTTAAGATGATAAACAACGTCAGTACGCAGAATATTGAAACCGTTATTATCTTTTATTAATGTTACCAGCATACGGATTCTACTTAACTTTTCTTTATATATATATATATATATATATAAGTATTTACAGGTTATACAAAATATAAACACGAAAGTTTTAATTTGTAAAGTGATCAGTGTCTTTGTTGTAAACAATTGCCATAGTAGTCTTTGAACAAATTGGACAACAGTTCCTTTACTTTTATTATTATTATAATTTCCTAACTGGGTAGTTATTTCCCGCTGTATCCTCTCTGTAGAGTATACATTTTTCAGTACATCAGTCGTGCATTTCTATTTACAAGTTTTTCCCAAGCACTAATCAAGTGGTATCAAGGAATATTACAGGAGAATAGTTTTTCCTGCAATATTCCTGAAATTTATTCGGACATACAACCGCTGGCATGAAAGCGGAAACTGGTAAAGTTTCATATGCATGTTAAGATCTTTGGATTATTTTCTCAGTTACATGACACATTCTTAAAAACGACACACTTAATTATTGTTTTGCTTGTAGCTTTATTTATGCATTGTTTTATACCGGTATCACAGAGTATAATAGATGTTTTTTTTCCGAAACAAAAATATAGAATACATATAAAATTAAACGGAACGAATTCGATATCAAAACGTTTAAACCCCGCCACAAGTTGATGTCATCAGACACATATTGGTTCTGATGGTTAATCTTTCCTAGTCTTTCAATTAAATTTTACCCTTTGATTCGGGGCGATTTAATGGTTGGCTAAATTTTCTTGACGGTTTATTTCATAGTGTTGAATGTATGAGCTTAGAGCTTGTTTTATTTGATGACGTTTTGTCTAATGTGGGTTTGTCAAGATAAATTATAGTTATTTGACCATGCTTTGTGTGTCGTCTTGCAATATAGATTAGAAGACAGATACCGCAAAAAAAAAACGGTAAATAGTCAAATTATTTGTGTACAAACTAACATTTTAAAACGAAATTCAATAATAAATGAATATGCAGATAAATATTGATGATACTAAACTGACAATACTGATTCATTGAATCTTGCATAATTTTAAGCTAGTTGTTTACAGTCTAAAAAGATTAACATAATCACAGTCTAATTTCTTAAAAGAAATCTAAATGACTACGAGAACATTTTTAAACTGTTTTACCTATCAGAATGCAACAATGCAGCATACAATAACTGAATCAATTATGAATGTTTGCACTGCCGTTTATTACTGAACTTGATCATTGAATCTGTAATCCTATTGAGGAGTAATTCTTATCAGGTGAGTGAACAGATGAAATAATTTGTTAAAAAAAGGAAAAGAAAATCTCTTTTATTTTTGTAACTATGAAAAATTTGATAGATTTAAAAAATTGTAGAATGAATAGATTGGGTTAATGAAATAATTGCTAATTTTTATAAAAATATCACCTCATAAGAATAAGATGTTTTGTACTGTACGATATAAATATATATATATGTATATATATATATATATAAACATTGAATAGAATATTTTTATCATATGATAACACAATATCGCCAAATAAAGTCATGGCCTTGACAATTAAAACCTGTTTCAAATGTATCATCAGGGAAATGAATTTTTCTAATGATTCATTGAAACCGGTTGGAATTTTACAGTTTTTCATCCAATAACCGAAACATACGTTATATGTGTCGCGTATCAAATGATAAGGCTGTTATCATTGTACAGTTTTACAACGAGGGAATCACCACCAAGTAGTCACCACTCGTTTGTTGACATAACATTTGATGATGACAACTTCAAAGTTATTGTTTATATCGTAGCCAATTACCATGCATTATTTAGGGTACTAAGAAAATTTTCTGAAATTTGAAACTAGTCAATTGAAAACACGTCGGATTTATTTCCTATATTTGCATATGTTCAGATTCTAAGCTTTTTTGCGATAAAATCTTTATCAAAATAAGTTATAAACTATTTAATGCATCTTCAAGTGTGATGTCGTTCCAACTGTCAGGAATATGTGGAAGTTTTAGCCGATAAAAATCTTTCAGCTTGTGTTGATAAGTACACATAACGTACATCCAGTACTTCGAAGTGTCAAAAGTCGGTTGAATGTCCCATTGTGGGTAATGCGTTTGGTATTCTTTATATTTTCTCCATATTTCTGTGAATTCTTCAATGTCATCAGAAAGGTATCTGACTTCACCTTGAATTAGCACATTACAAAACTCTACTACAAGTGATTTATCACGGATATGGCAAAATCCATTGATTCCTTGTGGGCGATGTTGAATACAATGGTGCAATACAGCGTGTATTTCATGTGATTTGTCAGTATTCATGCATGGCTCCGAGCAGAACATGCATTTTGCTTCACACCCCCATAATTTATCCATAATTAAAGATACTACATCTTTCTTCCATTTGACATTTGTACTAGTAACTTCAGCAAATGTCTGATTTAAAAGTTGTTCCACCTTCCCCATTTCACCAAGAATTACTCTTTTAAAATTCAGATGATCTGATACATGTCTACCTAGAACATGGACAAAATGTTCTTTCGATAACGGCAGAATGTCAGATTCCTGAATGATACCTGTTAGGGTTTCAACCCATTCGGAAATATCAAGACTTCCATCAACCTTCAGGATTTGTGATGTCTCTGAAATACCTCTGGACAACATCTCAAATATTCGCTGGGTTCGACTTCTAGCACATAATCCATAATGATGGACAGCATCAGTTTTAATGTGAAAAATTTCTTTATACATAAAATCAGATACCCATTTTCTGGCAAACGATGCAGGCTCTTTTATGAAGGACATGTATCTCTCAAAATTGCCAGCATTTGCAAGATCTATCATAATTGCCTTCATAAGGCTATATTTTTCCTGGGAAAATGACAAGAGGATCTTATCAACTGCCATTATGGGAATCAACACAGACACCTGCTCACTAACCCTCTCCGACAAGGCTTCCTTGATAAAACCCGCTATAATCATATCCTCAGTCTTCTGTTCAACGAGGTTTACAAAGAGTGTCCAAACTGTCCGTTTGTACTCCTTTAGTCGACCTCTTGGGCTATGCTTAGATTGATAACGTTGGTGCAAGCCTGCAAATACCTGTGTTATATGACTAACAACACGATCTATTATCAAAGCCCTATACGTAGAGTGCAAGTTGAATTTGTAATCGTTAGAGCAATGATCATTGTGACTTTTAAAGTCACTGGCGATGATATTAAAAACTTCATGCACGTACACTGTGTCAAAACGTGTATCTTGTTTAGTTATTTCATCTAATCGTATATCAATTTTTCGCAAAATACCATCGGTGACATGTACAGCTTGCTCTTTATAAATATCCATTGACTCCTCCCCCAGTATATTTGCATCCAAGGTTTTTCTGATACTCATATGTTCATTTTTAATCATGTTGCTTTGAATGCTTCCTTCTAGTTTTGCATGTTCAATTTCATGATTGTGATCGCTATCGATCCTTGTGCGACTCATGAAAACTAGTTCTGATGGATACTCTTCAGCAAGTAACTTTTCAATTTGATCCTTTACCGAAATCGTATGTTCCACAACATTCAAATTTAAGTTGTCCAACCAACTATTCCACATTTCCTCAAATCTCTTTCTCATTGACTTTTCATTTGGCTTTTCTCCTTGCATCTCGGCGGCTAGCTTTCTAGCTAATTCATTCACCTCTTTTTCGTTCTTTATCCGCTCTTCTCGTTGTATTGATTCGGTCATAATTTCCTGTTTCATAATGTTCATATCAGTTTTGGATTTTATTATTAGATTCTCTGATAGTAAATTTAATCGATTTAATTTTATCTGTTTCCATTGAATCATAACCTCCTTCAATTTGTTACTTTCGATAAAACTGACCAATCTTTCTGTTAGCACATCTACCATTTTTGCTATTTCACCAGAAAATGCGCGCATTATTTCGGATACTGTTTCATCTAATCTATTAACTTTTTCATGACTAAGTTTGGATTTTGCAGTAGACACTAAAAACTCATACTGAAATTTTTCCATTTCCCAGACCATGGAGTGATATTCTCTTTCAATACCGTTATACGCTTTGAGTTCTAGACTGTTACGGAAACTATAGACGAAATTGTCTTTGATAATTCCATTCCAGAGATCTTGTATTCGTGAAATTGTATCTGTTATGGTCAAGTATGTTGTTCTTTTCGAAGCAATTTTATTTAAGATAGAGTTCTTTACCTCAGCCACTCGATTGCTATAACCCGGATTTACAGGTGCCATTGGTGGATCACCATGCCAAAGATCTGAAAAATAAGAAACGTTTTCCTCGCTATTGAAATCTATAATTTGACTAAAAGTTTTGATATCTGCTATGTCTTCTTGCTCTGCTGCCTCCTTTGCCATTCTATCCAGTTGTTGGACGAACATCTGTCTTTCCTCTAGCATTTTAGCATTTGCTGCAGAATCGGAAACGTTTTGATGAACAAAGACACAACTTTGCTTGAGATTTAATTTTCTGTTTGCTAGTTTAAGACGAAGAAAAGCATGGACTGCAATTTGAAGGATGTCTTTAACCTCCGATGTATTTTCTCCTTTTACATTTATCATTGCAACATCCCCCAAACCGATAACAAATGTTGCAAGCATATTGTCGTGACTTAATTCTTCTGTCTCATCTTGTTTAGGTGAACGTAATCCCTCGGTATCTATTACAATAACATAGTCAAAGTTAGAACTGTCCTTATGAACTGGAACCAATTGCATAAAAACTCCACTCGTGCATCTGCCTACATTTACTGCGAATTGTAGGCCGAACATTGTATTCAACAGAGTAGATTTCCCTGAGCTCTGAAGACCAACAACGGACAGTGCTAAAAGCCTTTTGTCCCCGATTAAATCACGCAACTGTAAAAGAACTGCTTCTATCCAAAGGAGAGGAACATGCGTGACATCACCATCAAGAATTTCTAAGGGCTGACCAATTAAAAGAAGCTTTGCTGCAAATTTTGGTAACATTGTTAATAGTTTCTGTTCTGAAACGGAAGCCTTTTCCTTGCAAGCTTTAATTGATTCAAAAATCTGCCCACATTCTCGCAACAAATGTTCAAATCTGAAAGGAGCATTATTGAGGTCTGATCTTTTTTCCTTTAGGTCTCTTTCTACTTCCGAAACTTCACTTCCTTCGCGTTTTGCTGATTCGAATATTTGAAAGGCAAGTTGGTACTTTGTTAAACACTCAGCAACTACATACCTCGAACGATCATCCAGCAGAAATTTCATCCATTCTACTAGCAAAACGAATGCGCTGTCGTCATTAACCGAATCTAGAAATGCATCTAAGCATTTTTGCATAAAGGGGTGGAGGTTTCTTATTGCATCTAATTGGAAATATCTTTGATTTTTCATTTCCTCTTCGTGCTTTGCCATGTCTTGAAGGGATGTAAATTTTGAAGCTTTATGTATCAATTTCGACTTTTTACTCCAAATTTGCCATGGCGTGCCTTGCAGTGGTGCAATGAGTGGTTTTACATTGATAATGTTGTTTGGAATATCGCTGATGATATGCTTGGCCTTTTCAATGGCTTTCCTGTGAACAATCGAATCTTCGTCCTTCGTGAAATATTTCCCTACGTTTTTAACTATTCTAGCAGAAAAGGGAATTGCTGGATCATTTTTTAGGAGAGACCATACATGTGCCATAACTCTTTTTTTTACTTCAAACTCTATTTCATATCTTTTGTTCACAGCGGCAGAACATAACTTAGTTTTCAGATTTTCGTTCGAAATGTGTTTTGTGTAGCTACTGCATATTTTTCCTATTGTTGTTTTGGTATGTTTAAATCCATCAAGAACTAAGATAACACCACCTAATACAGATGTTTGAATATCTTTAAGTATTTTTCTTGTGGTTTCATCTTCAAGAAAGTCTACCTCAACAAAAATAACTAGGACAGAAGACATTTTAGAAAGACAATTTACTTGCTTTTGTTCAATTTGGCCATCACCTCTCAAGTTGAGGAACATCATTATATTTTCCTGGCTGCTCCCTTTTGCTGACGGAATATACCAGGAAACCTCTACCAGTCCGTGACTGATACTTTTCTCAGTGGTACCGAGTGGGCAATTAATATTAAAAAATGTGTCATGGCAAGTTTCTGTAAGCAATGTGTTAATAAGTTTTGATTTTGAAATGTTTGGTCGACCAAGTCGAATAAAGCTTACAACATGACATGGGCATTTCAAGGCATCTTTTTGTCTAATTCCTGTTTTATCTGTTTTGTCATCCATAATTATAGAATGAAGTAACGAACAATTTAATATCAGGTCACCTGTTTCCGATGGAACCAAGAAAGGAATCGCTAGTTTGCACATGAACAATTTCGCTGCTAATATATTCTTTAAGGACGACGAACTGCACATAAATATTGCTAGGAGCAGATCTAAAGGATTCAAGTTTTCATGTGTTTCGCAAATACCTAATTCTAACCAGATGTCGTCATTTTCGTTAAACAGTTCAGAATTGTCCATAGAGTCATCTTCCTTTGGAATTTTTTCTAGAAATTCCTGTAACATCTTATCTCGAGAGGTTGAATTTATCATCATTAAATTTTTCAACACCATCATTGGAACATCTGTATAGGAAGACGTTTCCGGTTGGGATTGTATAGTCATCACATCCATCAGTGTAATTTTGTCAGGATACATCGTGTCTAAACCAACTTTACTCATAAAAGTTCGGATATCAGTTTGTCTTTGCAGCACTTGTGTCTGTAGGTCTTCTGTTTTATTACGTTTATCAAAATGTTCTTCTGTTTTATCAGATAATTTATTTGTTGCTTCCATATTTGAACATTGATCGTCAATTTCAGGCTTTTTTGTTTCTGTTGTGATATCTAAACCCTTTTCTAGGTTTTCAGTGATCATTGAAACACTACTATTATTGTCAAATTCTTTAATATCACACAAATTCTTATCTCCTTGGTTCAATGTAGTACTTTCTTTTGAATCAAAATTGCTGCTATCTTCATCGAGCTAGGATAAAATTACATTCCTTGTTAATTGTTTAAATGAAAAGATTTCACAATTTTTATTAAAACTTTGCAATTCAATTAAAGGCAACAGCACTTAACTGCTGTTCAAATCTTACAAATCAATTAAAATGATAGAGACATTGATAGCAAACAAAAAACTCAAATAAGGAACGAGACTGGACGCGTCCCCTGTTATGAATGCATCACACGCCTTGTAATAAGTCTAATTGACTGAGGCATTTACATCGAAAGCAAATTATATTAGAAAGTAGAATAACGAACGCCAAAATGTATCTATGAAATTGATGCACCTAATAAAGTGCGCATTATTTTTTTTTCCAAATCTTTATCAAAATTGTTTATACGATGATAATTTATAAGTATAAAATTAAGACACTAAGGGACACTTAAAAATCCATATGTGGAAGGATGGCGGACTTTCCCACGGACAAAAAAAGAAACATAATGTCCACAAACACTACAAAGAAAATAAAAAAGTCATGAACACAAACACGTCAAACTGCATGTTTACTTTTGAGGTCTGAAATTATAAGTAGTTATAATAATTCAAACATATGACTGGTCATCTGTGATAAATTTATTCAACCAAATCATTTGTAGAACGCTCGATTGATTGTTGGTGTTAAACGCCATTTTCACCACACTTGGCTACATCGTGACTATCAGTTTGTATTGGAGGGCAAAGAATGCTCTGAAAGAACCACCTACCTTCGACAGGAAAATCTAGCATACTTAGTTAATGTCGAACGCAATCTCAGTGTTGACAGGCTAGTGACTGGTATTTATGAACTATTAATACCACTTGGCCACATAGGCCCATAAAACATTTGATGGATGGATAGATGGCTGTTCAGTGGAAATTCAATGCATAAATAGTACGAGGGCATGTTAGTGGGATATGAATAAGAACCCTGTTTTGTACTAAACCGACACGAATAGCCGGATTTTACCCATGTCACCCTTACAAGGCACATTTCTTCTCACTCCGATCCTGCCAGTTTTTGTTCTTACTTCTTAATGCCGCATTCTTAGCGAAAAACAGCAAATACCAATTTCACAATCTTTGGTTTGAACCCACAACCTACCAGGGTTTGCAAAAACCCGGGTTTTATGGGTATTGCCCAGCGCAGTGTGAAATACTGGGAAAACCCGGGTTTTACTGGGTTTTACTGGTTAATACTGGGCAATACTGTGAAATATGAAATACTGGCCTGGATTTTAAATATGATTCGGTGATTTATCACAAAAGCAATACATTAAACATATTTATAAAAATAAAACATAGTATTTTAATTTAGAATTTCACTTGTTTGATTCTCTTATCATATTGTGTATAGATTTGAGAAAGTATTGTTCCGGCAACTCTGAGACATGAAGACATATTATACAAAAATGAAAGCTTTTCTAAACAATCCTTTTAAAAATCTATTAAATCGCCATTCTGTCTGAATTGGTCAAATTGTAAACATAAAGCCAAAGAATTCAATTAAATTTTTAAAATATATATAACTATTAAGAATTCACAATTATTTGTAAGGAAAATAACTTTTAAACATTTTGTGTTCATTGCTAAAGAATTTTACTAAGCAGTATATATATGTTAATCACTTATTAATAAGTAGTTTATAACACAGATTTGTTTATATAACAATAATCAGCCTTTTCATTTCAATAAGTGTTCATTACTCATAACACTGCAATAAAATGCATTTTTTTCAAAGTTTGGATTATTGAAACAAAGCTTGGAAATTAATAAGGTATCCTAAAATGTGCAAACCTTGTATTCTGCCTACATAGAATTATTGGAGAAAAGGAAGAATTTAATTTGCAATCCTCTAGAAATGACTCTCAATGGTTATCTGTATATGATTTATATATTTAGCTATAATACTATGAAACTACAACAAGTCTTCACTATTCTGTGTAAAAACAAAGTTTATAAAATAATATTACCCAGTATTGCCCATTATTACACATTTCTGGGAGTATTGTCCAGCCCTGGTTTTCCCGCCCCGGTAATACTTTGCCAACCCTGCAATCTATCGCAGTCGAGGTTAAAAATTTGAATACATGACTGCAATCATATCATTTATTACATTATCAAAGGTACACCCAATGTATTTGTTATTGATTGAAAAGGATATTTAAATGACTATGACAAGGTATTGCTTAAGTCAATGCTGGAAACGTTTAAATTGTTGTGAGATATGAGCTCTGTTTTATCCTTTCAAAAACTATTGAACAGCAAAAATAACATTAACATATCAATTTTTTTGCCCCAGATGCGCATTTCGACAATTATTTGTTCGCTGTAATATTTATCAGATGCATTAACACGATTAACGTATGTTTCTAAGAAAACGGCACCTTTTTCCCTTTTTTTCTGGATACTCTATACGAAAAACATAAACGGTACCAATTTTACTGAATTAGGTGCACATTTCGACAATAGAAGTATATGTAAGCAATTTTGTATCATTTTTTTTCATTTAAATGGCATTTAAATTATTTTTGGTGTTGTTTGTTCACCTATCTATGTTTTGAATTGGGCATTTATCAATCTCTGTTTTAAGTTCTGAAGGTCTTTGATTTCCTGCTAAATTCGTTGTATTGGTAATGCTCTAATCTGTAGTTGTTTATGTTTTGTGTAAATATCCAATGAAATACAGCTTCGCAATGAGTTATTTGTCACCTTTATTATGCAGTGGATGCCGTTATAACAATTAATTTTTTTATTATACGTCAAATATATTTATTTGTACTTACCGTAACATTTTCTCTGTGAACACTGTCATCATCTGTCTTTAAACTTGTTGATGGTTCTGTTTCTTCACTGTCAAAATGTTAAGGAGCAATTGAAAGCGACAAGTACAGAACTAATAGGAATATTTTTTATTTGTTTATACGATGTCATCTGTTATATTTTCGAATAGGAAATATCAAAAAAGGGCAACAGTAATTTACCGAAGATACACAACTAAGGGAATCATATAAACTCCAAAATGAATGAAACTTGGTGCAAAGGTTTAGCGTTTCAGACTATTCCTTACCGAAAGCGACAAAACCGGATTTTTACTGGTTTGGTCAACAATGCCATATGAGATTTTATCAGACTTGATTTTCGATTGCCGCTTTGGTGTCGTCTCCCTCTTTTGTTTTACTCAGATTGTCCTGAGAATTGGACTATTATTACTAAATCTGTTATAACTAGTTAAATGTTGTACTATGAAACTCCTTAATGGTTATGATAAAGAACGACTGAAATCAATACAACACAAGTTATACGATTACAATAAAAAATTGGTTAGCAATACTATATGTCTGTCACAACTCAGACTATTCCTGCATCACCACCTGTATGGATCTGGCCTCAATGTGCACCATTCGATATACTAATTCACATTGACTCAAAATGACATAATATATTACCAACAATTACTTAATTATTCCTTGAAATTACCCTATTACGTAATAAAAAATCAAAAGGCCATGGGCAAAATAAAAGAAGATATGGCAAACAACGGTCAACAAAATACTACACAGAAAATAAAAATTTAACTATTGAACGACAGGAACCTTATCCAAGAATCAAAGATGAACTGAAGAAAAGTCAGAAGTATTAGCAGTTTCTGTAATTTGTCGGGTTACCAGTAAAAAAAAAGCAAAAACATTAAGTTAAACGTAAAATGTATCTTACCTGTTCAGACTTTGAACATCTTCTTTGTCCACTGTGTCACCCTAAGAAGATAAAAATTGTTTGATTTTGTTTTTGGCTTGATTACTTACTTGTTTTAAGATTTATGTTGACTGTCAACAAATGGCGCTTGAATCAAAACAGTTAAAAGGCCAAAAGAGAGTTTATTTTGAAAAATCCGAAGAATTTGAAATGCCCCACTTCTTATCAAACAATTAAGCAGCGTCTGTCCATGTATCTTCCATTTGATACGATGTTCCAGAGCTTGCGTTTCGTAAGATGATTTCTCGATGGAGAGTAGCTGTTTCTATGGGTTTGTTTCATCAAGGGTTTAAAGGGTTTAAACTGTTAAATTGCAGTCTTCACTGCTATAACGAACGTTATCATCATTTATTTACCATGATTAAATATCTGTGTCACATATGTCCACGGATATGTTCAAGAGAAAGGCGAAGATACCAAAGGGATATTCAAACTCATAAGTCGAAAACAAACTGACAACGCCATAACAAAAAAAAGGAAAAATACAAACAGACAAATAACAGTATACAAAACACAACATAGAAAACTAAAGACAGAGCAACACGAACCCCATCAAAAACTTGGGGCGATCTCAGGTTCTCCGGAAGGGTAGGCAGTTTTTGCTCCACAAGTGGCAGCAGTCGTGTTGCTCTTTCAAGTACAAATCTGATAGGTAGTTGACATTCAACTTAAGTAACCATTATTCCCCTTCTTTACCTTTCTTTTTCATTACCGAAAGCGACAAAACCGGATTTTTACTGGTTTGGTCAACAATGCCATATGAGATTTTATCAGACTTGATTTTCGATTGCCGCTTTGGTGTCGTCTCTCTCTTTTGTTTTACTCAGATTGTCCTGAGAATTGGACTATTATTACTAAATCTGTTATAACTAGTTAAATGTTGTACTATGAAACTCCTTAATGGTTATGATAAAGAACGACTGAAATCAATACAACACAAGTTATACGATTACAATAAAAAATTGGTTAGCAATACTATATGTCTGTCACAACTCGCTTTTGCGGGTCTAAATCTCCAGACACCAGAAAAGTCTTCGGAAAATACTAGGAAACAGATTTCCTATCGCAAAATCCAGATTCGATTGACAATTAAATCTTAAAGGGCAAGAGTTATTAACGTGTCGACACACCCGGTCTCGCTCCATTTGGAGTTCATGCGACTCCATACAGTTTGTCTCATGGCTTGAGTATTCATATTAAGATTTCGAGTGTTAATCATCGGTAAAATGCAATTGCCTTTTTCTTGTCCTTCAAATAAATGGTTTAAATAGTCTTTAGCATTCAGAAACTTGCTCAATAACACTGGCCCCCATTGCATGACATCCAGTAAATTAACACATCATATTGAATTGTTCGAAAACTACGATTTTCAATTTCCTTTGCTAAAAAGGGACAAGAGCTACCAAGGGGATATTCTAAACTCACAAGCGAAGACAAAACTGCCAACTCAATGGTAAAATACGAAAAACGATTACAAGTTGATTCAACAAAAAACTACATTAAGTTGTTATGGCCCTTTTGGGTTTATGCTATCAATTCAAACGTTTCATTTTTTTTCTCTCCCATCGTTTGGTATTAGGCCAACCACCTGATTAGGATTGATCAAGAAACAAATCAGTTGCGCATGGAAACTTTAACATTTGTTTTTGCTTTCACTTAATTTGTATCCGCTGCTGAGGATTATCATATTATCAGAGGAGATGCGATGAACATTTATCACTTAAATTTGACTTCGACTGTCAAGTAAGATCATATGGATCTAAAATAAAAGACTATAGGTTGAAATCATAAAAGAATTAAGTCATTTTGATATGATAAAAAAGTTTTTGTGTGATTAACAAGAGAATATTTGAGGATAGTTTTTGAAAAAAAGGCGGAAAATATAAAGTGAAGAATCAAAAACATAATCGAAGAAAAGTAATCGGCGCCATTACCAACAGGTTAACGACAAAAATTCAAAAAAAAAAAACAACCATAGAAAAAACCCAACATAGAACAATTTGAACCCTACAAACAAATCGTGAGTGAACCCATGTAAATATTTTGAAAGCAATAGTGCATATACACATGTTCAAGCGTGTTTTGCAATTCGGGTCAAAACAAAGTACTTCCAACTATTAAAGTTTTTGAAGGAGTTTCATTACAAAGAAACTATTCATAGAAAAAATGAAAAATTGTACATGCTGTAGGATAACAGCATAGAAGGGTTCTCATAAAGTCCAATTTTATAAGCTCAATCTTTAATAATTTGATTTTGGATGTAACACGTCTTCTGATTGGATGAAAGTTTTTTGTCTATCAGGACTGCGTTCAATATCGTAGCACTAGCTAGTATAGCCGCTATGTCATAGATATCTTTCTATGTTGAACGATATGCTACGTAGCTAGCCCATCAACACAACGTCATGAGTAATAACCTGTCCGACGCCATTTTGGATTCTCTAGATAACATACATTTTTTTGGCTATCTAGATCTATTTAGCGGCTAGGCTAGCATGTGACCGTGACGTCATCAACCTTTTTCGTGATTTATTCCTTATAGATGGAATTTAGAATTAAATTATAAGGAATTACTGTAATATTTTTTCTGTCTATTCGAAATAACCTCAAAAATGTGGTGCACATGCACTTTTAGATAACCCGGTTATTCAATGTGTACCGCATTTTTTTTTATATCTTCATAAACAGTAAAACTATTACAGTCATTCTATAAATATTTAGCAAATGTAGAATACTATATATTTTTGTCACGTGCAGAATAAATTTCATTATTTGGAAATGAACATGATAAATAATTCAATATACAATTCTGGTAATAAACTTCGTATGCAGAGGGTTATTTAAGAAATCACTTCTTTTATTATATGGTGGATAGATGTCACATTGGCGTTCATACTGCACCCCTAATTTTTATATTACTCAGGAAAAGTTTTTCGGACGCATCAAATTTATAAAGTGTTATTTTCATTTCAAAGATTAAGACATAAACTAAAATGCGGACCAAATATTCAACTATTTAATCAAATAACTGCACCACATAGTTTGCATTAACCATGTCAGGCTATCTGTACCATGAGTTGTTTGTTTTGTTTGTCTGTACGTGTATTTTGTCGTTGAAGTTTGTTATTGGTGGTTGGTGTAGTCTGCTGCAATATTTTAAGCCGATTTCTGATATATGTTTTATGAATGATCCAATAAATTTTATATACGAATATATTATCTATTCCGTCCTTGCGATCCAGTCCCCTCCTCTCTACCCTTGACAGATTAAGCTAACATTTGTGATTACAATGCTGCGTCATCTACCGGTAGATAAAAATCGCACCCATTCCAACTACATCATTCTTGACCAATGGCAGCACTTGAACTCTCTTCAGTGTGGAGGTGTAAAAATGATTGTGTCTAGTGTTTACAAATTTATTGAATCAGAAACCGAAAATATACGTTGACATTCCAACATTTGCGCTAGGAACATACCCAGGAATTCTTATTAGTTAATTATGAACTTTAAAATTGTCACTAAATATCGTCCTATGTTTTTTTGTAAAGACTTGTTGAACAATCAGCACATGGCAATTGCTTATTTACACTTCTGACATTTACACGTGGTCATCTTAAAGGTGCTTTTTGATTGGATGCAGCCAGCTATAACGGCGACCAATGAATATCATTATCTCGAGGATCCGATATTCTATCTTAATCCGCCAAGGGTGGAGAGGAGGAAACTGGATCGCAACCCTTGGCTAGCGAAGAATCTACCTATTATCTTTTTTGAACTATATAACGATTTTTGTAAACATAGTTTTCCCTATATATAGTAGAAAAGGTTTAACGAATTTCGTTTTTAAAGATTTAAAGCAGTTTGTCCTTACTCATTTTGACTCAAACGTTTATAGAAAACGGTTTATGAAAAAAATGATAAAAAGGAAAATATTTATTATTTCTTTCAATATGCCAATAAAGTTGCATGTGTAGGAACTTCAGATCGTGAACGCATAATACTGGTCCACATCATGTCGCCTTCGTTTTAGGAATATATCAATGATCATTAATACAGAACTCTGTAACGTTTTGTTTATTAGTTAAGTTATACTGCTTGACGAAAAACTGGTTGCCTTGATATACAATCTGATTGAAAAACATATCATGTGTTCTCGCTTACAGTACGTTCAACTTTCTGTTTTGGTAATTATTACATCAGCCAATGAAATTGCTACCTTCAAATTAAAGAAGATATGTATTATTATGACGAAACCAGAGTATCCCGAAAGGTCTTTCAAACAAAAAGTAAAAGGAAGCGTTGTCAGATCCTTATTTCAATCAAATAGTCTTGTAAGTGGTCAACAGATAGCTTAGTGGTCCGTGTTGTACATTAACCAGTTTTTGGTGGGGTTCGTCTTGCTCAGTATTTAGTTTTCTTTTTTGTGTTTTGTGTACTATGTTTGTCTGTTGGTCTTTTTCTGTTTTAGCCATGGTATTGTCAATTTATTTTCGACTTATGAGTTTGAATGTCCCTTTGGTTTCTTTCGCCGTGAAATAATACAATTAAAACTAATAAACATGATAGAACATTTCTCTCCTCTCCTGCCAAAAGGGGGATAATCTCATAATATTCTGGTTTATGTGTTCTTTTCAGGAAGATTAAAAACTAACATACATTTTACTCCAAAAAATGGAATTCACTAAAGCTCTACTACACTTAGCGATATACATTACCACTTTTACGGATTTTAATTTTAGAATATAGAACAGATGTCGTTTTAACGTAAAATTCAACATTTTACATAATGTTCATTGATAACAGTGACATAATAAAAGCGCTGTTCCTTTGCTTTTTGTGTTTTTTTTTGTGTTTTTTTTTTTGGCTGTGCATGTACTGATTTTACGTCGTGAATGGATACCCCATATCCTTTGTTTTTCTTTTATAAAGAGATTGGAAAACTCTTTGAACATGACGACAGAATAGGAGGAGGAAGAATCGATTTCAAACGGGATAATACTTTCTCTTAAATAAAGTTAATATATCGATTTAAATGTACGCGACACATTTACTATATGTAAAGTACCCCGGCAAAAATGTTTAGACTCGATAGTATCTAATATCGAGTACGGTGACGAACAACTTACAACCACAGAAAAGTTAGGATTTCAGTTTATTTATTTGAAATTTTATGAAATTGTAGAATATTAATACACACATTACTGGTTTTGATTGTGAGATGTAATATTTTCTATAATCGTTCAAGATTAATGGAGAAATAAGTAAAAATGCACGGCGAAAAGATGAATAGAGTGAACGTTACCTCGAATTTCTCAATGATTTGTGCACATTGTATGGAAAGAAAAGCACGGAAGGACAATATGTATGTACGGGGATTGCAAGTAAAGTCACTTTTGACACCTCGATACTTTTATTCCTTTGCACGGAACGAAACAAATTGGTTATGTCAAAATGGAAGGACCCGGTTTTGAATATGTTATTTACAACATCAGGACTCACTTTTTTTCGTTTTCTGCGGTTTACATGTTGTAATGTACTATTATATTATTTATTTATGTATTTCTTTGTGCTGAGTGTTCTTGCGTTTGTTTGTACTGTATTCCTGTCACGTAGTGTTGTCATTTTAGCGGTATGTTTTAACATTGCCATATAAGCGGGAGGTTTGGGTAGCAATAAAACCAGGTTCAACCCACCATTTTTTTCTTAAAATGTCCTGTACCAAGTCAGGAATATGGCAGTTGTTATCAGATAGTCAGTTTCTATGTATGTTGGCGTTTGTTTTTGTTGTTCCGTTGTTTTCCTCTTATAATTGATGTGTTTCCCTCGGTTTTTGTTTGCAACCCGGATTTGATTTCTCTTAATCGAACAGCGGTATACAACTGTTGCCTTTATTCAAACATAACGGATATGAATATTTCCGTCGAAAGAAATTCAGTTTATAATTTATTGTAAAACAAACCTGTCGTGTTGAAATTTATTTTCCAGTGGGTACTTTTCGAAATAGGGAATCAAACACAGTTTGTGTAACAAAATTCATTAAGTATACCTTGTTTCTTCACTCATCTACGAACTAAGCTTTAGGTGAATACAAATACTTCAAAGCACTTACAATTAATTCTGTTATAACATTATGATAATCATCAGTATACACCAGTATGTAATGACATATAGTAAATATGCAATTGACGCTCAAAGTTATATGTAGGGTTAAATAGTTTGGATTTTGAGGGGCAAGGGTTATTATTTTTTTGAAAAGGGGGGGGGGGGGGGGATGAATGAATTATGTATCAATCTTAACTTGTTTATAAAATTACGATTCCCAAAGAATGTATTAACAATATTGTTAAGCATTCACAAGACCGTCTAAAAAAATCTAATTACTTCAGATGACAGAAAAAGTGACAATAAAGGAGGGAGATGAATCATTTCATGGGTTCATTGGTGAAAAACATGTGCTGTTACAGCTTTAAACAACACCTATAAACTGAACAGCTTTGATTTATATGCTGTTTTGGTGGGGAAGGTTAAAAACAAAAAGGCCTCCTAACTTCTGAAATGTCAACCTTTATACAAATAGTTAAAGTCGCCGCTGAATTTACATCCCTCTGTCTCTCATTCTGGTGAGACAAAAATAACAATGTGAATAATGAGAATGAAATTGATAATCCAATTCGGCGGATGTCAGTTTTTTATGTTTCTTATAAAATATAAAGATGTCATACGATACAGTAATATAATATTAACAATTATAAAATTGACCAACATTAATTGATTGTAAAAAGTTAAATCACAAAAATACTGAACTCCGAGGAAAATTCAAAACGGAAAGTCCCTAATCAAATGGAAAAATCAAAAGCACAAACACATCAAACGAATGGACAACAACTGTCATATTCATGACTTGGTACAGACATTTTTTTATGTAGAAAATGGTGGATTGAACCTGGTTTTATAGCCTCTCACTTGTATGACAGTCGCATCAAATTCCATTATATTGACAACGATGCGTGAATCTTAATTACAACAAAAACAAACAAATATTTAACAAAGAAGCACACAAAAGCATATATCACATTTAACAACCTCGTCCATTGCTTACTTATTTTTATATTTTATTTATGTATGCCAAATCAACCCATAAATGATCGAGGGATTTTAAGCACTGGGACCGAATCGTAATTTTAACATTAACTCTGGCGTAGAATCGCGTGTTTGACGTCAGAATATAAACGTCACACAGGTAGATATATAAAATAATTTTGTCGTTCAAAGTATGCAAAAATTATAATAGAACAATAACACAATGGCGGGATGTTTAAAATACAGACACACGTCATATGTATCAAAGAAACATAAAAAGTCACACGGACAAAGCACACAAGTAAAAATGAAAATTAATACAAACAACACAATGACGGGATGAATAAGTACAGAGCCACGTCAAATGTATATCACCAAAAATAGACCAAACAGTAAAAGTAATATTAATAAAGACAAATAAAAGAACACTTTAACTCGTTATTAAGATGATAAACAGCGTCAGTACGCAGAATCTATACTCCAAGACCATCATGTATTATTTGTGAAGTTGATACAAATAATATTTATCAACAAAGTCTTGGTACCTTCCGATGAACTTTTTAGAAAAAGGACGAGACGTTCTTTGACATACCCCTGGTTCATCAACTTTCTGCTCAGACACTGGTGACGTTTTATAAAGTCTGAGTAGGAGCTGCAAGCTCTTGCATACCGAATAAGTTGGGAAATGTATATCCCATATGCAGGTGAAGTTGGTATATTGCTACTAAGGTGGGGGAAATTGATAATTTTAAAATTAAAATCGTCTCGTTTGTCATAGATTCTGGTATTCAGATGACTGTGTATGTCAAATTCGAGGTATAAGTCTAAAAAAGAGGCGGAGGAAGCCGTGTCTGTTGTTTCTTTAATTTCTAGTTCTGGGGGATATATTAATGGAACCCAATCAGAAAATTTGGGTTGTTAATGGAAAGAACATCATCAATATATCTGAAAGTGAAATTAAATAATCTGGCTTCTTTGATCTTCTTGTTTTTGACAAGTGTCTGAAGGAACTCCGATTCATATAAAAATAAGAAGAGGTCGGCAAGGAGAGGCGCACAGTTCGTTCCCATAGGAATGCCGACAATTTGATGAAAACGTCTGCCTCCAAATTCAATAAAAATGTTGTCGATAAGAAACTCCAGCATACTGATCACTTGCTCTCTGTGTAGCATGTTTTACCCTTTTGTTCGCTATTAACAAAATATGCCTTATGGTATCCTAAAGTAGTAAATTTATAGCGTATGCTACCATTTTTATGTTGAAACAAACGCATTGTGCATTATTTCTTTTAGGCGATTTTTCAATTTCAAATGGGGAATGGTGGTATACAGGGTTGAAAAATCAAAAGTTTTGATAGAACTAATTTCAGAAAAAGACCGAGATTTAAAATTATCCAGAAGCTCTTTAGAATTTTTACGATTCCACATACGATTACTACCACTACGCGAGTAAACAGTTTCACAGTATTTCTGAAGACCCTCTTTCACTGCGGACAGTATTTTAGTCAATCTAATGGACAATTCTTTGGTGGAACATGCAGATGAGCCGGCAATGTACCGTTGTTTGTACGGAATTTTGTGAAGCTTAGGTATCCAATACAAACAAGGTAAGTCCTCTGATTTGTTGTTCAATGTAATGTTCATTGAAGCCATGAAGGACTTATGATTCGCCAAAATCTCATCCTTGTCAAATGATATGTCTTTGTATGTGGGATTACCTGAGTGCTCATTTATTCCTAATTCTTTTACAAATAAAGGCAACAGTATTATACCGTTGTTCGAAACTCATAAATCGATAGAGATAAAAACAAATCCGGGTTACAAACTAAAACTGAGGGAAACGCATCAAATATAAGAGGAGAACAACGACACAACAAAAACACAACATTAAAATGTAACACACACAGAAACGAACTATAATATAACAATGGCCATTTTCCTGACAGGACATTTTAAGAAAAAAATGGTGGGTTGAACCTGGTTTTGTGGCATGCCAAACCTCCCACTTTTATGGCAACGTCAAACACAACACCAAAACGACAACATTACATGACAGGACCATAATACAAATAAATGGGAGAACATATAGGACAAAGAAACACACGAATAATAGCTAGCAGAAGGTACTAGGCTTAAAATTCAATACCCCAGACGTGCGTCTCGTCCACACAAGACCAACCAGTGACGATTCCATAAAAAAAGTTTGAAAGCCAAAACAAGTACAAAGCTGAAGAGCACCGAGGACCAAAACTTCCAAAAAGTTGCGCCTAACACGGCCAGGATTTTCTGCCTGGGACAAGAACATCCTTATTATTTAGAATAATTTACAAGACATTCGTAGTAATACGATTTACATTCAA
This sequence comes from Mytilus californianus, assembly GCF_021869535.1. Lineage (NCBI taxonomy): Eukaryota > Metazoa > Mollusca > Bivalvia > Mytilida > Mytilidae > Mytilus > Mytilus californianus. The sequence continues at coordinate 92,112,108 of NW_026262745.1, forward strand.
AGACACTATTATTTGAAGCTTTGTCCAACAACATACTTATCATGAAGAGATGATAGACATTTCACAGCAAAATGTAAAACAGTTGTCAAAGTACCATAATCATTTCACAATGGAGATATAAAAGAACCCTTTATGTTTCCTTTATTTATAAAACGTTCATCATTTTATTATCTGGAGGGACTGGGACTAGTTTACTAATTCATACTTACTATAATAGTTCGAGGGAGGGATATTAAAGAGGATTAATGTGATGCTTTGCCCCGTATGCATATTAATTTTCAACGGCAATTCTGAATGCATATATATATTTATCTTATTTTTTCTTGCTTTATTATGTTCAACATATGAAAATGTTCTAAACGGTGTATGAGAAATTCGTATGTGCTTTGTCAATTTGCTATTTCAATTATAGAACTAAAAGTATTAATTTTACGTTTTATTAGATTTAGCAATGAGTCGCCTGATCGGGGTGATCTATATAATAATTCATATTATTATTATTATATTTTGATTATTATTAAATAGTTCATGGTGCTTTGTTTGTAAAAAAATATTTTGGAGAATTTCATATAAGTTATGATATTATATTATATATATAATTACAATAATAATAAAATAGAATTTACCAATGAGATGTCTGTGACGTCATATATATATACGATGCATATGCTCAGGTAAGGACAACTTTTTCTAAATATTTTTCATCAGATACGAGCGAGACAAAAATAAAAAGAAAACAGATAGATAAAAATGTCAGTAACATCAATACAAAAAAGGCGTCAATAGTACACAAAAATTCTTCTAATGTCGAATTTTCTTTAAGCATCCCTAATCAAGCCTAATGTATTTAATAAATTTACGTAATTGACAGACTGTAAAAATATTTTGATTCTTCCAGTGCTGAAACAGGGTGGATGGAAATTGCATTTGCACATGCCGATCATTTTGTCGCTAAAATGTTTGTTTTGTTTTTAAAAGGATTCTTTATATTTGTTAAAGTCATATGAAACGAGTTTCTTTTATCATTAAATTAAAATTAAACTTCAATTAATAATAGAGACATTTGATATTTTACTATACTGCCGAATAGTGTCAGATTGACGCTTAATCCTAACTAACGATTCATTTAATACATAAATTTTAGTGGTTGCGAAAGAAAATATGTGCACACTGAAAAAATAAAAAATGAAGAAAGACACCAGGTTAACATTAAAAAATAAAACTTTAATAAAACTGTGTCCAACATATGATGTTTGTGAATTATTTAATATCAACTTTACTTACCATTTTGTTGAACTATTTCTATTCCGGATTGAAAATGATTTGTTTTACGAAAGAGTCTAATTTATATCGATTTCGAAAATCAATATTTAAATATATGCGTTTCTGAAAAACCAGTTGCAATCCATTATTAGATTATTTTTATATGTGTATTTAATTCGTCAAATCATTTAAAGGAGACATCGAGTCCCCAAAAAAATAACACATATCAGGTATATTTTATAGTTGCCATGGAAGGACATTATTTGTTTTGACTTCTTTTATTCATAACTGCTTAAGTTTTATTTTTCGTTTTTAAAGAGAACTTGCTGTCGTTTGTTTTTTTTAAAGTAGTCGAGCACTTACGGTTGATCATATTACTTAATCTGATTAAAATCAATAATAATAAAATTGTCAACAATTATTTTTTCATTTCTAAATTTGTAGTATCGGAAATAAATTCTTTGCTATTCAACGCAAACATGAAAAACACGGAAACTATCCCGGGTTAAGGGAGGGTTTGGCGCCCGCAAATATGTTTAACAACGCCACATTATGTATGTGTCTGTTATTCAGTGATTGTCGTTTGTTGCTGTATATCATATTTGTTTTTCGTTTATTGTTTTGCACATAAGTACATTTGTTAGTTTTCTCGTTTGCATTGTTTTACATTTGTCATTTCGGAGCCTTTTACAGCTTGCTATGTAGTATGGGTTTTGCTCATTGTTGAAGTGCGGTGTCCTATAGTTTCTTACTTCTACGTTATTTTGTCTCTGGTGGAGAGTTGTCACATTGGCAATCATACCACATCTTATTTTTATAAAGACGTGGTTTTCTTTTGCATTTACTGCAGTTATTATTTTTCAGTATATGAACTTTATTTAAAAAAATAATCAATAAATTTCAAAATATAAAATGGTATCAAATATATTGGTTAACGAAATTTTTTTTAAAAAATGAACAAAATGTAATCGTGCAAAAATGTCGTATATTTGACATCCAAAGCAAAGTTTACTGTGTTGTGTTTTGGACTATTAAAACAAATAACATTTTAAATTTGGTAGTCCGGCGCGCTTTTCTGGATTTATCTTCATTAGAAACGATCAAACCCAAATACTGAAAGCCAAGGACGTATACGTGACGAACTGTATGACAGAAATGGACCTAGAAAAATTATGAACAATACTTTAAAAAATGCCCTCATCAGGAACGATAAAAACCAAACTTTTTGAAAGTCAAGGATGTTTAAGTACCGAAACACGTAAATATCAAAGAAAAAAAAAGCCAAATCCAACAGAGGCCAACTTTGCCATAGGCAGTTGTAACCTAAGTTTCTTTGGTCATTTATTTTCTATTTCATACCGAAACTTTTAAATAACGCCTGACACTTCTTCTTGCAAATTACTGACAGATAGGGGATTTGAGCATAAATCAAATCCGATTGAGTGGTTACATAGACACTTGTTGTCGATTCATATTATCAACTGTTAAGATTGATAGTTTACATTACTAAGCCGATTCAACTGCTAGTGTAAGGCATTAATGATATAATATAACAAAATATATAAATTTGTCGAAGTAAAGAAATATTCATATCACCCTAAGCCAAGGGAAATGAATGCTATACTTAATTCCTGAACATAAAAATAATAATTTACATCTAATCTTTCTTATCCGCTTTCTTAAATAACTAGTCACGACAAAAAAAATGATAAACAATACCGATTAACAGTTAATTATCTGTTCTCTGACACATTTTTTACTGTTCTGTTTTTACGTCTGTTTTATAATATAATATTAAATAATATATATATAATTTTATAATATAATATAATATAATATATATATAATTTTATAATATAATATAATATAATATATATATATAATTTTATAATATATAATAATATAATATAATATAATATAATATAATATAATATAATATAATATATAATATAAAATATAATATAATATAATAAATATTAAATATAATATAATATAATATAATATAATATAATATATAATAATATAATATAATATAATATAATATAATATAATATATAATATAAAATATAATATAATATAATATAATATAATATAATATAATATAATATAATATAATATAATATAATATAATATAATAATATAATATAATATAATATAATATAATATAATATAATATAATATAATATAATATAATATAATATAATATAATATAATATAATATAATATAATATAATATAATATAATATAATATAATATAATATAATATAATATAATATAATATAATATAATATAATATAATATAATATAATATAATATAATATAATATAATATAATATAATATAATATAATATAATATAATATAATATAATATAATATAATATAATATAATATAATATAATATAATATAATATAATATAATATCTCAATTTGCAGTATCAAGTATTTAATCTATATACATTTCAATTTAGATGCAAGATATTTTCTGTTCATTGATTATACAGTCATGAAATGCTAGTAAACATTGTAGAATAACAAAATTACACAAAATCTTGACTGCTAAGTTGAAATAAATGCTGTGCAATAGTATAGAGAACAACAGCCTTCGCTTCGTCCAAAAACACTTTCCCGATGGATGAAGTGCACTTGTTGTTAATTAGTTGCAAATTGCTTGAACGGCATTTGTACTTTTTGATTATCAACCCAAACAGTTCATGATAAGTCTTTTTCTTTAGAATTAGGCCCATCTACCTTATATAGTCGTTAAAATATGTTATTAACATGTTATGTTAACTCTTTTTCAAACGTTCAAAAGATATGAATTATAATGGAATTTTAAAAAAACTTTATTCTTGTAAATCCGAATATATCGAACGTTGTATACACCGAAGTCATCAAGAGGAAGACGTCAGACAAAAGGAACATCACAATCTTATGCCGAAGATGAACCGACAACCCTTAACTAAAGAAAAAGACAAAAAAAAACAAGAAAATAGTCCACAAAGCATTGCACAGAAAACTAAAGATTGAGCAAAATGAATCTCCTAAAGTAACCATCGGTCATTTTAGTCGCCTGTAAAAGTTAGTAATGTTTCTAATGGCACCCATCGTTCAAAGGAGAAGCGACAAATACAAAATGGACATCCTAACTTATAAGTCGAAAATATAATGACAACACCATGGCAAAAAAACGAAAAAGACCAAAAGACAAACAACAGTATACAAAACACAACATATATAACTAAAAACTGAGCAACACGAACCCCATCAAAAACCGCTGCTCCGGAAGGATGAGCAGATCATGCTGCACATGTGGCACCCGTCTGAGTAAACATTTGACATACAATGCATAAGATTTGAGGAAATAGAAATTTATTGATGCTTAAATCCCGCAAATCAAGTAGGAATTCACAAATCAAGATTGCAAAACAGAACCTGGGTGATAATGCATGAACACGAAATCAGAGCGAGACTGGGTGTGTTGATAGGGTAGGACTCTGTAGCTAAAAATGCATCACCCGCCATGCGAGCGAATTCACACTCAGTAAATAATCAAAATAGAAGAGAGGACGCAATCGGTAAATGTGCAGATCATAAAGACAACTTTTCTGGTATATAAAGATCTTTCACCGAAAACATGTCTCTTGTGAGTGGAGGATATTTTACTGTTGAGAAATGGGGGAAAATGAAAACAACACGCTATAAATTTCATGCACCCGAAGCGCTTTTCTGGATTTGCCTTCATCAGGACCATCAAAGCCGAATATTTGAAAGCCAAGGTAAGAACCGAAAAAGTTGAAGAGCTATATGACCAAAATGAAGCTAAAAAATAGCCAATTCCATCTAAGGTCAACTTTGCCTGAGGGAGTTGAAACCTTAGTTTCTTTATAATTTCAAAATTTATTAACGAACAATTTTAGAATGGTTTGTTTTAAATCGTGTCAGTACCAAAGTACTGACTACTGAGCTGATGATACCCTAGGAGACTGATAGTCCACCAGGTATCGACCCAATGCTGTAAAATTTAAACAACACATTATACATTTCATGCTGATAATTGGAAAGCTGCAATGGTCACGGTTGTCATAAATCTTTGTTTTAAGTCGACCATCTATGTAGATATCAAGAAAAAAAGCACAACTTCTAATTAACGGAATATCCTTTGTGTCATATTCACGGAATTATATGAGATGCAAGCATTATTCAAAATGTGGATTTTAAATTAAATCTGTTTAATTCAATGAGTGCAAATACATAACGGCAAGTAGGGGTGCACAATTAGTACTCATTGGAAAACGTACTGCTTGTTGAAATATTAATTCTCTAGATACAGTATAAAACTATGATGTCGATCGAAATACAACGTAGTCCAGTATTTTGTAGTTACCGTCTTCGGAGTGTTTGGTGTCAGAATCAGTAATATGTCCTTGACCTTAGACAAGAAACTTGTATCTACTCTAGTTTTAAGTGAAGTCAATTAAGACATTTTCATATCACTACAAAATGGTAATGGTTGTGGTTGTAGATTTTGGATTTCATCTTTAGTTTTATTTGATATCTGATTGACACTACTGACTGTTTATACTTCATCACAATATTTTTTTCTAAAGAAAGAATATTTGTAAGAATTTTAGAGAGATGTTTTTCATTGAACATCAAGACCAGCAGGCTGTATATCGTTCTTTTTAAGGGTTTGTGTGTAGTGTTTGCATACAGTTACAAGAAGTATAACAAAAATACCGAACTTCAATGCAAATTCAAAAAGAGGAAGTCCATAAAAACTGAAATCAAGCGCTATCAATCAACGGAACAAGAAAAAAATAACTGCCATATTCCTGACTTAAAGAAGGCATGGTTCGTCGTCCTTTTCAATATTGATACCAAAGGACTGAAGGACGGAATTTTAGAAACTATTGTGATTATAGTACTTCGAAGATTTGAAATGCACTCTTAATTGCATGAGCACACATCATTTGGTGAATAGAAATTGATACCGTTAATGTTATTTGATCCATTCATATAATTTTCCAGTTCAGGTTAATTTGACTCGTGTTTTGAAAATAACACTTTCTAAATTTGGAGCATACATAAAACTATTCAAAGTCAATGTTGCTTGTAAAAATAGGAAGTTATTTGACCTCTCGGAATAGTGAACTGAATTTTGATAATGATATAAAAAAATAAATATGGTGAAATCCCAAAGATTTTCGAACCGAGGATAACAGAACATCTAAAACGGTATAAAAGGCAGGTCATGGCCATGACTACCCTGTGGTGAATACATAGGTGTTAGATAATTTGTTGATATCACATCATCTGCGACTTGACAACATATATGCAACATATATTTTGTCGTTGCATCCGTAAGAAATAGCTGTTCCCATAAATCTCAAACCGAGAATTTTTATCTTCGTAAGCAGTATGATGTACTCAATATGGGGTCGTTTGTTTAATGCTATATTTTCTCTATAAGACTTGCATAGAATCAATGAAATGATATAAGGTGATACACAGCAATGAGAGAAAAAATGTGGTTACTACACATGGAACATGCCCATGGTCTTGTATGACAAGTTCATGATGGCGTTCTTCAAACTTTAGAAGATTTCTTTATAATCCATCCAATATAAAATGTAAATGAAAACAGTTTTTAAATTATTTAAACTTTAAAATGTAGAGTTTTAAGTGAAGATTAGTACGGTAAACTGTATGTGTAAACGTGACTATTCCCATGTCTATGAAAATCACGTCTGTAAATAAGTAAATGACAACCTATGATTATCTAATATAAAGACTAGATAAAACATTTGATATGAATATGGGCCTGCACTTTTGTTATTTATCTTAAACTTCGTTACTAGTAGTTTTCAAGGATATTTGTGAAATATAACGTCCTTGAAGTTAGCATACAATTTTAAAACACAAAAAAGCTGATTTTAATAATACATAGTAGTGATAAGAATTGAAAATAAATAGTTTCTATAAAAAATGTGCCAAACAAGGCTTACAATTAAGTACGCAAGACGCACGTTTCGTCTACATTAGACTAATAAGTGGTGCTCAATCAAGACAGATAGAAAGTAATATCAAATACGTAATAAAGAGGATAGTAAACAAAATATTCCAAAACAAAATGACTGAACTCATCAATATACCATATTAATAACTTAAAACACGTTTCGTCAACATAAGACTCATCAGTGGTACAGGAACCGAAATAGTTTCGAAGGTATAGGAAAACTATAGTTTATAAACCATTGTTCTTAGTCTGGGTAATGAATTCTATGTTACATTCTTGGCAACAGCAGTTTATCGATAATCAAATGTTATACACACGATACGATTTAACAGTGTTCTCCCCAGAAATTTTTTAAGGCGCAAAATTAAAGGGCATGTAACTCTTTTTTTAGAATGAACTATTGGGACATGACGCAATCAGTCATAAATCATGACATGCAATATGAATTATAAAGCTTTATGACATGTGTTTAATAATGCATAGTATTAATAAATTACAAGGATATATATATGAAATGAATTGATTTTAAACACATTTATATTACAGTCAATTAGAAGTCAAAATGTAAATATAGTTCATGAAAAGATCCTCCTGTTCTTCTGGGCCTTCCAGTACTGAACAACTTCAGAAATATTTATCTCTGTGCTCTCTGCTCCTTCTAGTGATATTGTTACTAGACAGTTTGTTATTTTATTTGACAGTCTGTTCCTCAACTCTGTCTTTATCCTCTTTAGGGTTGAAAACCCCCTTTCACAATCTAAAATATAAGGTAAATAAATAAATACCTGAATTTTTATATTTCAGCTTAAAACTTAAATAAATAATATGTTAAATGAAAAGATAAAGCATGTTCATGTTATGATGTAAAAGATTTTATTTTGGATAAGTATTTACCTGCAGTTGATGTAGGTAATAATAAGCCAACAGCTGATAGACTTGACAACAGAGGAAAACCTGCTGCTAACTTGCCAGCCAATTGCTGCATGACCATACTAGCAGATAGTGACTTGAGGCTGTCATCAGTTTGAATGGTATTCTTCAGTAGCCTCCACTCCTGGTTTAATGGCACCAAATCCATTTTGAAGTGGTCTGAGAGGATCTGAAAAAGATATATCCAATTTAAAAAGATAAAATATATAAATGGAATAAAAAAAATAATAAAGAGTTAAAAAACTGTTTGGTATTATACTTGGTTATATTTTATAAAAGAATTATAAACCTATTTACCTCTATTTGCTCCCTGCCATAACCATCAGCTTCTTCTGGATCTTCAGGAATACTGTTGGGATCAAATACAGAAAAGCTTTCTCACAGAGGTAAATCTGGAAACCTCTTCTCCAAATTCTCTACCACATGATCAATGTATGGAAAGTAGACCTCAAATGTATTTTGGAAATGTTTACCTTGTGAACAATTTTATAGAACATACATATTCAATATACAAATCCAAATTATTGTTTTGTCATATACATGTACTGATGAATTACCTGTCTTTCAAATTTATCAAATTCCTCCTCTGTTGGGCTCTTGACTTTGAAGTTTTCTTTGATTAAATCATCTATAACATTCCTTACTGAAGCATAATTTTCCCCATGCCTTTCTTTAAATGATTGAATGGTCTTTATAGTTCCAGTCACAAGAGGTCTTACTACTGTGTAGTCTTTTTCTCTGTTAAAAAAAATCTTGTATTTAATAACTTAATTTAGATTATTTACCTATTTGAATACTGACATTGCAGATATTATAACATTTAACTGAACTATAAATTATGTATTTGTAAAATAATGTTACCTGCAAGGTTTTTGATAGTTGTGACAGTGGTGGCAGCAAATCACACATCATATACAAAGTTGCAATGAAGTCAAACTTCTGTACAAATGTGGCCAGGCCTAGTGCTTGGGCATCACCTCTCTCCTTGGCTTCTCTCTCCAAACTTGTGATGATTGGAGGAAAACACCTCCTTATAGATTGGACAGCTTTGTCATGGGAAAGCCACCTAACATCTTTTGCCTCTGTAATTTTGATAACTGGCTCCTGGAGAATTTCCTTAAATAATGAGCATACAATAAAAATTAATACATACATTTAATGATTCTGCTTGTTACGGTGTTTAATGAACAACCACACAAACATTAATATAATATTTTAGTCATATTATGATTTTTCTAACCTGAATATGATGAAGTGCTGCCATTCTGACTGCACTGTACTGGTAGAACCTGTACAGCTGTTCCACGATCGTCTTAAATTTCCTGAGATAAGGGACGGCAGCAGCAGCTTGAGAACTTGCTAAAGCCAACATATGAGCAACACAGTGGTTTGCAATCAAGGTTGGAACAGACTCCTTCAGCAATGCTGCAACCCCTTCTTTTCTACCAAGCATGACAGATGCCCATCACTTCCTAATGCACACATCTTCTCCAATGGCACATCGATCTCTTCCGGAGTTTGGACTATAGCACTTTTGATTGTTGCTGCTTTTCCATCAAAAAGTTCAATCATTTTTACGAAATGAGTGGAACTTTTGCCATTTTTAAGAAATCTGAAACAAAAAACAAATATCAAGTATTTCAATGAAAGAAGTGGCTGAAAAAGTCATATTAGTAGTTTAGGAATTAAAAAATTCAACAAAAACTATCAGTAATTGTCTAAAATTTAAAGAATTTTTACCTCACATAGAGTAATCATTACTGCACTTGAATTTCTACTAGATTACATTTTTGTTTGCTATGGAGATTTCGTATATCGTCAAGTTATCGGAATTCCAATGGTGAATAACTGTGCACCACTTACTGCGGACCCGTTTCTGTATTGCTACCAGTTACAATTTATGACTAAAATTACTTCAGTATGTACACTAAAGAGATTTATCCTGCTGAACTGACTTTAAATAAAGCTAATACTAACAATGAACACTGCCCTTTCCTGGATCTTGATATCTATATCTTTAACGGGAAGCTCAATACCAAAGTTTACGATAAAAGAGATGATTTTTCATTTCCTATTGTTAATTATCATTTTTAGATGGTGATGTTCCCTTGTCACCATCTTATGGTGTTTATATATCTCAACTTGTTCGATTCGCTCGTGTATGTAACAACATATTTGATTTTAACGAAAGAAATCGCTGTATTACAACACTAGGGTTTTCGATATCACAAACTTGGCAAAACATTTACTAAATTTTATCATCGGTACAAGGACATTATTCGTAAATATAAATCAACATGCAGACATCTTATACGTTCAGGTATTTCACATTCAATCTTTTATGGTAATATTCTAAACAAAGCACAAAAATGTCGTCATTCACCTCAAAAGCTTGCCAAACCTTTAAACAGACTTATTCAGAAGAGATGTAGTTACGATACTGTTGTAAGGTCATTGAAAATGGCATTTTTTGGAATTAATATTGATTCACTCGTAGGGTCTTTGCATCGAAAATAAACACATTTATTCTAAAACCATGATGTTGGCATGATACGGGTTATATTCTTCTCATATATTTGATGAAAAACGCAATAAATTGGTAAAAATCGTCATTTAAGGGCCAAAACTTCAACGGTGTCGTCAGACGATTTCAGCAGTGTTGTTTTAATTACAGATCTTGTCTTGCTGATTATTTTGCTATTTAAATAAAATTGAGAATGGAAATGGGGAATGTGTCAAAGAGACAACAACCCGACCATAGAGCAGACAACAGCCGAAGGCCACCAATGGGTCTTCAATGCAGCGAGAAACTCCAGCACCCGGAGGCGTCCTTCAGCTGGCCCCTAAACAAATATGTATACTAGTTCAGTGATAATGGACGTCATACTAAACTCCAAATTATACACAAGAAACTAAAATTAAAAATGATACAAGACTAGCAAAGGCCAGAGGCTCCTGACTTGGGACAGGCTCAAAAAAGCGGCGGGGTTAAACATGTTTTTTGAGATCTCAACCCTCCCCCTATACCTCTAGCCAATGTAGAAAAAACAAACGTACAACAGTACGCACAGTAAAACTCAGTTTAAGAGAAGTCCGAGTCCGATGTCAGAATAGGAAACAAAAGAAAATAAACAAAATGACAATAATACATAAATAACAACAGACTACTAGCAGTTACTGACATGCCAGCTCCGGACCTCAATTAAACTGATTGAAAGATTATGTCTTCATCATATGAATATCAGGCACAATCCCTCCTGTTAGGGGTTTAGTATTATACCATCATAAAATATATGAGAAGAACATAACCCGTGTGATGCCAACAACTGGTTTTAGAATAAATATGTTTAATTCCGATGCAAGGTTCTTTCTATATATTATAGTTTTTACGATATTAGGCAAAAATGCCAAAAATTGGTATAAACATCGTCATTTCAGGGCAATAACTCCTATAAAAAGTCGTCTGACAGTTTTGATGTAAATAGACAATAGGTAGATCTCAACATCTTAAACATTTCTGTACCTGTCAGATTTTCTCTTTCTATTGCGGTTTTCAAGATAATAGACAAAACTTGCATTTTACTCCTATGTTCTATTTTTAGGCATGGCGGCCATGTTGGTTTGCAAACTAGATACTCCAATGATGATTGTGGTTAAGCAAGTTTGGTTAAATTTGGCCCAGTAGTTTCAGGGAAGAAGATTTCTGTAAAAGTTAACTGACGACGATGACGACGACGGACAAAATTAATGATAAACCATCTAACGTGTAAGGTAAAATACTTCCAATTTTCATTATAAATTCAATGCTTTTTTATCGTCTTATCGAGGTCGAGGAGATTATTGAAGTATAATGTTGGCGTCCACGTCCGCGTCTACGTTCGGTGCGCCTGTACGACTGCAGTCGGTTGTAAGATACATTATCATATTATTAGATGTACAGATATATATAAAAAGATATGTGGGATATATATAGTAATGGGACAACAACTAAAAAACAAAATTACACCTAAAAAGAGACTTTACGATTACGATACAAATAGTTATTTGTACTATAAAAAACACTAATTGTTCATTGATTTTACAAATATATAGTGAGTAATACTTTTATATAAAATACAGGAAATGTCCACTGACTCCTGGTTTCATATCAAAGTTTTATTTTCACTGATTCCTAAAATATATTATTTCTATGTTCTTTTCTCTGAATTAAAGGAAACCAAATGTGAAATTGTGTGAACCCAGAATACTTCCAGTGTCATGTGATAGGTTACTGTAGGCAGATTTCTAAAATATATGGTTTTATGTACTTTTCCAAGAAAAGAAGTGTCGAAGTTAAAAATATCTACTTCCGGTTTAATCAAGATCACATGCGGTTGACCAACTTCAAATGCATATGTCACCCAACCCTTTGCAACAGACCCCATGATTTCATGATTACTTTGATAATCAATAAACCATAAATTCAAATATATCTGGTGCAATAACCCCTATACGAAATCATTGGATTATTCAGCTCAAAGTGCAAAATCTTCACCTCAACAATTCAAACATTTAACACTAGTTTTGACTATCTTTCACTCTTTCTGAGAGGATGCCCTCGTAAGCGATGGCCAATTTAGAGCAAAATCTAAATCATTACCTTAACTTTGACATTGACCTCAATGTCATGACCCAAGCCGAAGCATTTCAAATCAAAAGACCTTATGAATTATACCAACATAGAGATTAGTAAGATAGTGAATGGTATATAACTCCTATGAGATGTTAACGGGTTGCTCCATTCATATTGATATATGGTTTATGAGGATAAAATGAACAATTTCAAAAAATATTAGTTTTGTAGATATCTTTTCTGGTTGCGAAGGTACACAAGAAAAACGGAGTACCGGGAGACAACTCTTACTGTATACGAAACACTTGTTCGGCGAACAATATTATAAGCCTGTTAACTTAAATAAATTTTACAACTACTGGATCGCTTCAACTTTGCTGTTGGACGTAACCACCCCGAGGTTATTAAAAGCTCAGTAATCAACACTCCAGTGCTGAGGAGAGATATTGAAGATACAGTTATTTTTTGTACATTTTTTGTTCATAGGATGTTCAAATGATTCAAAACACTAATCCTTTTGTTTTACTAGTATCAGGCATGGGAATTCAGATTTAGAGCAACTTTTTGTATTTTTGGTTTTCACTGCATCTTAACTTTGTAAAAAAATCGCCTTTCAACTGCTTTGTTTCTATCGCTCATTCAATGTACACGAAACAATTATAAACATGATTTCTTTGTTGAATTTTCCCTCATTTCAAAGTTACAATATGGATTTCGACATGATGAAAATGAATACATTCCAATTCATATTGCAGAATTCCTAGGTGCATTATAAATGTGCGTCATAAGATCCATAATAAACGCAATAAAAATGATAATGCCAAAGAAATCTGACAAGATACTGTGTTTGTCCAACAATCTAGATCTAAATTCAAAACAAATCAAATATTTATGTGTAGACTCATCAAGTTGGGCGTAAATAACATCTGAGTAAGGTTCTATTGGTTTATTATAGTAATCTCAAATAAACACCCTGTAACATATAAAACACACAATAAGACACAATACATACGTTCAAAGAACGATAACTCTAATACACCTTATCGCTATTTGTCCGCCATTACTGGACATCACACAAGTTCCCGTAAAATTTTGACGTCATAATAGAAAATATCTGACGCCACAATGGAAAAGTGATTGTTGTATGACGTCAAAAGTTCGAGCGGGACTGATTCTCGGGTCAAGCGGGATTAGCGATAAGGTGTATTATAATCTCCATATTAATAAAATAAAATATAAATTATCCAAGTAGTTAACTTCAGTTCGATATATACCATATTTAATAAAGTATGTTTTACTACAAATCATAAGCATCTATACCAAAGTCTATTTTCGGTAACTGTTCAATATGCAATTCTACAGATATCAATAACACCTTGTGTCAACGATCATTATCTAAAGTAATCAATTCTGATACACTATTCTATTCGGAAATATTCGTAAACTAAACAATAACACATTACAAACACAGACAAGACACACATTAATTAAAACACATAAATACAAATAGACAACACGTAAATAAATAAACATGTAAACACAGAACACAGCTTACCGTGTATATAATACAAGGGCTGAGCAGTGCTCCTCTATAAAGTTACTGTATACTCTTATACTTCACATACTGGAATCTGAATATAAAGAAATATGACTTCATAAGTCTTAATGTCAAAACTAGTAAATAATATAGTTAAACTCAATGCAAGACAATATTCTATGCTGAAATCTAATAACAGCCAAATATGAAAAATAATATAATAACTGTAATATTCTTTTTGTCTTGCAAATACCAACTTAAAGTAAAAATATGAACTCTTTCATACTCATGGAAATCAAAGTGGACTTTCATACACATTTTCATAACACATTCATATCTTTTATACCAAGATAAAAATACAGAAATACATGCATCAAATACTAATGTAAAGAATATAACTGACCTGAATATAAAGAATGGTTTCCAGAATAAGAAGAATAAATATCTATAAATCACAATAAAGTGTCAGTGTTCTATATCTCTGTGTAGAATTTGAAAAGAGTGCCTCAATATCAAAGGAGTTCACAGAGTAACCAATCAGAATAAAGAAATAGAATACCCAGGATGTAAATACCCAAGTGAATAGAAAATCAAAGTACTGTCATACTGTATACTCTGTCAGAGTCAGTCAACAAGTCAATGCATGAACAAATATATACAAATACTATTTATTAACATAAATGATAAAATCAAGCTGTACTACATATACAGTGTCAATGAAAGCCCTTTTTATGGCGTGACGAGAAATAATGTTTAAATAGGGAAAATAAGGGTCTCAAGGATGATTATTCAATAGATGTAAAGATAAGACAGCATACACCGAAAGCACGATTACATTTTTTCTAAGGCCTCCACACAGCAGATACTATCAGATCAGTTATTTTTCGAGATAGAATTTTTTAAACGAGTAGAAAAAAATCGTCAAGAACATGTCAAAGATGGGTCTTTCAATATATGAATACATGAACAAAGATAGAACATTTCGACAATAAATCGCCACCTAGTTGGTTAGAAAGAGCACAATGCGAGAGAGAAATATATCCACGACAATAAGTTGGTGTACATCATTCCTGTGACCTAATATCGCGTCTCTCGTTAGTTGAGACAAATACATATCGTCTTGATTCACAAATTGAGAGATGCATGTCGACCCACCTCTCATTTGTATTCAATGAAAGCGATGGGTCGCAAAAGTTAGCTATTCAATGTTCTGCGAATCTATCTGAATTGTAAAAGAAGAGCTCAAACTAAGGTCAATTACACCAAAGGTTTTTTAAAACTATTTCTAAATAAAAACACAAGTGTCTTTTTGAAATAAATAAATTACAAAGATCAAACAAAAGTTTACCGCTAAACTTACTCAAAAAGATCGGGAAAATTGGGCAACAGTTGGAACATGAAACAGCAGTAAAGACAAAATTTGTTTATTATGAATATTGAAAATTCCAAGAACGCTTATATCCGATTGTTAATTGCAAAAGGCTTTTTTTTTAATCTTTCGCTTGAAAAAACACGAATTAAAAGACAGAAAATTATCCCGTCACATTGCTTACCGTGAAAGTAGATTACTAGCACAATACGGAGTTTACGTAATTATCAAATGTGTTTCGTCCATCTATATTTCCTTTTTAATGTTAATCATCCAGTCTCCCAGTGGCTAACCTACATAGCAACAAAAATATGGTAAATTCTTCGTTTTGTATCAAATTCTTGATAGTTATGATTAAAAGTTCTGCACGGAGTCTAGAATTGTAGTATTTAATAGTTTAAAGAAAGTAAAGGGTAAACATCAATTCGAAATCAACCTAGCAACACCAAAAAATAAAAGACAGCTAATGGTCAGTCTATGGTCTTCAACAATATACAGTTGTCTGTATTATAATATGTAAAGCTCTACATCGTACGGAGTCTACAAAAGAGAGGCGAAAGCAACTCAAGGAATATTTTTAAAAACTCATAAGTCGAAAACAAACTGACGATGACATGGCAATAAACGACAAACGACAAAAAGACAAACAACCGTATACAAAACACAGCATAGAAAACTAAAGACTGAGCAACGCGAACCCCACTAAAAACCGGGGGTGGTCTGAAGTTCTCCAGACGGGTAAGCAGATCCTGCTCCACATTTGGCACCCGTCGTGTTGCTTTTGTAAGTACAAATCCGGTGATAAGTCTAAAATTGTAGTGAGTACATTAATAACCAAAGACTATCAAACATCTGACATTATTGTAAACAGAGTCTTGGGTGCTCGGAGTGCCAAAAGAGTAATACATGCATTTTAAGCCGGTGACGCAATAAAAACGCCTTGGTAAACAATTTTGTTATTGAAAATACAGAATAATTGAATTTCTGCCAACATTTGCATTGAATAATATTCGATTTAAACTTAAAATAAACCGAATACTCTTTAACAATGACTAAATTCGACCTCGACACAGATATTTATCATCAACATTATTTTCTGAAAATCTTATTTGCCTTAAAGTCATACAAAATTTCACTAATATTTCACGGAAATGAAAGTTTAGCATTAATAAATAGTTTTACGTGGTCCTAATAAACAACTGCCAATAAAAACATGATAATTTATTTATGGCAGCATGGTATGTGATGTCAGGATGTTAATGTAATGCATATTAGGATATCAAATTTTACTGTCTGCAGTTTCTTTATACATTTTATATTATATTGGTAAAGGTGTAATGATTGTCATTTACTTTCTGTCATATGTTTAAAGGTTTTTTTCAATAACTGTTAGTTAGTAGTATATATATAAATCTGGTGATCGACATTTTTGGATATTAGCTTTTCTGATAATTGTATAATGATTTATTATTACAAAGCAAAACAAAAACAAAACAAAACGTAACTAAATAAAACAGAAGTAGAACTATCAGTGAACTCACTAAAGGATGCCACCGACCTGAAAATTTGATTGTGTGCAAATTTTCCTGTAGTGTTCTACAACTGTATAATATTTCATCAAAATCCACCAAGCCGTTCAGATATACATTATATACAAGTACTGAAAGCTCGATGATCTACTCTTTATCGTGTAGGACTGGGATTACATTCTCAGCTGGAGTTCTACAATAACATAAACGGTGCTAATTTTTCTGCACCAGATGCGCATTTCGACAATCAATGTCTCTTCAGTGATGCTCGAGGTAAAAAAATTTGAAAATCCAAAGCTTATTAAAAAGATGAAGAGCTATAAGCCAAAAAGGACAAAAAAGTATAGCCAAAGCCAGGCAGGGAATCAGAGCTTTGCATGAGGGAGATACATTCCTTAATTTTAAATAATTTCAAACATTTTGTCACAGGAAATTTCAATAACACTAAATCCGTATTTTCATGCCAGTACCGAAGTACTGGCTACTGGGCTGGTGATATCCTCGGGGACTATCAGTCCACCAGCAGAGGCATCGACCCAGTGGTAGTAATAACATAAACGGTACCAACAAAACAAAAACAAATATACGCGTGCTTCATTAATATCCACTGTACACTGGAGTTTACAGCAACAAAGTACAATAAAATATTTAAAATATATCTATTATTGCTATTGTATTTCACATGACTTGTTTAGTATTAAATTGGTTTATTTGGCATACAGGGAACAACGAAGAATGCTCACACTATTCAAGGTTTACAACCACCATGATAAGGAATGTGTTGACCCGGTATACGGAATTTGTCGGGTGTCTCACCTCACGAGAGGCATGCTATATTGTTCATAGACCTTTAGACACCAGAGTTATCTGTGTGTTGGGTGTCTCTCCTCACGAGAGGCGTGCTATCTTGGTCATAGACCTTTAGACATCAGAATTATCTGTGTGTCGGGTGTCTCACCTCACGAGAGGCATGCTATATTGGTCATAGACCTTTAGACACCAGAGTTATCTGTAGATTTACTGATTATGTCCTATTCCTTATCGTACCAGTTCTGTCTGAGACTGGATTCACATGACAAGTGATTCATACAAAGTAGGAGCGGCTTTTGGCCTCGACCATCACCCAAGAGACATGCATTAATTGTCGAAATTCACATCTGGTCCAGTAGCCAGAAAAATACGGATTTTATTCAAAACTAATCAATACACTTCAAAAGTATTTATATGAGCCGTCATTATAGCAGTCTAAAAAAGCATAACCTGTGCAATAATGTGGTTGTATGAAGATAGATCGAAAAGTATGCTTGCTGTAAAGTGAATCGCAGAGTACAGGCTAGAATCAGTCTTACCCAACCATCTGTAGCTCCTTATAGTTTGCAACTGATTGACAGGTGGATAGCTCTAAAGTAATAACAAATTAACAATAAACACAGTAGGTATAGGTCCTGTAATAAAGGCCTTCCGGGATGAACGTCGGAGAAATTTAGAATGCCACTGAAAAATATAGGGTATATTGGATAGGGACAGAAATTTTGCCTTGCAACAGGCCATCTTCAGACCCCTCAAAGATTTGTTGCAAGGATTCTTAACGTGCAGAGAACGTGGTATTCTCTCTACACGAGGCATTGCGTACTTGTACATCCCGCACAGCTAAACGGACGCCCCACTTCAGCAAGGGCTTTACAGTCGGTCGGAAGAAGACCTAAGTGACCATATCTCTATTCCCCAGTCACCCTTGGGGGCAAATGATGAATGGACGGTGCATTACAATATTTACAAATAAAAAAAGTAATCTGGTCTACCATTTTAACCAATCAGTTAAAATATGTCTATTTGCTCTTTTAATTCCAAAATGCAGATTACCATAAAACCCACTTTTGGAATTCAGAATGAAGACATGTAACTAGAATTCTTTGTCCAAAGGGAGACAACCAGAATTAATTTTACCTCCAAGTCATCTTTTTTCAAGGACGTGGTTTTGCACTTTAATTGCATGACCCAGTTCAATACAATCATACCGGGAAAAAAATATTTCCTGCATTTATCAGAAGAAATCCCATTCTCTATTTCTAAATGAATAAGTAATTCATGTATATACTATTTTCAGTAATATATTGCACACATTCTTATTTGACTTTAAGTCATATAAAACGAGTTTCTTGTAATTATAATGCTATAAAAATTATTCAACCAATTCATGCGTATATACTATACTAAGTCCTGTATTCACGTTTTTTACATTTATTACGAATCTATAACGTATCATCGACAAATAATATTTCATTCGGTAATTGCTGATTGCAAGCTAGTTAGCTTTCGAGTTTGTTGCCGAAGTTTACCAGATCATGACATTGACAAACAATCAACACAGAGCACGGGGAGAACAAAAAAATAAGTGAATTGATAGAGCTATCGTATCTTTTTTTTATAAATTTTCCATTCGTTCCCATTTTTTCATTAAAATTTTCATTAACAATTGTCAAATGATTAAGTGTTTTTAATTTGTTCTTTAAGAATCAGTTATTACTATTTACCTTACAATGCACGTTTGTTTAAATTCTTTCATTACGGTTTTCCGTTCGCACTTGCAATATGCGGGGCCGAAGTTCTAGCGAGAGGTCTCGTAGTTAAGGTCTCTGTATACGAGGAAAAAAAACGGACATATTACTCTACGGGAAGATAATAATTAAAACGCAGTAAATATATGAAGATTTTGATGGTATAAAGGGATTTCTTTACAAGAAAGTTCACGTACGCTTGTTTTAAGTAAAACTTAGCCATACAAGTCTTAGTCTTAGACATACGATTGTTGTATTATTTGTTATTGACTTTGAACGCACTGTCAGTAACTGTGAGTTCTCTCAGATCTGTACTTTGTGACTGTTTTGTTCTCAGGGATGTAAAAATACCCTGCCACGTCCAGTCTATGTTTTTTGTCAAATGTTTTTCTGCTTTGCATTGATCTGATAAGTTAATCCCTTTTCAACTGATTTGTATAGTTTGTTCTTGTGTTGTACTGTTACACCACTGTCCCAGGTTAGGGGGACGGTTGGCGCCTTCAAACATGCTTACCCCACCACATTCTGTATGTGCTTGCCCCAAGTCAGGAGCCTGTAATTCAGTGGTTGTCTTTGATTCATGTAAGTCATATTTGTTTTCGTAAATTGTTTTGTTATAAATTAGTTCGTTAGTTTTCACAATTGAATTATTTCATATTTTTCATGTCGGGGCCTTTTATACCCGACTATATGGTATGGGCTTTTCTCATTGATGAAGACCGTACGGTTGCCTATAATTACTTACATCCACTTCTTTTGATCTTTGGTGGATAGTTGTCGCATTGGCAATCATACCACATCTTCTTATTTTTATATAAGTATATAAAACATATTTAACTTTTTTTTTAATTTTAAGTTGTATATATATGACTTTAATTTCGACATATTTATCTCCAGCTTAACTGCAAAACAATATCAAAATGTATATTTCACAAATAACAAAGCGGTAGAACCAATTTGTGGATCATAGTGAACCAAATTGTTATTTTAGATATGAACTATTACACTATTGTTTCAGGTAGTGTGAAGGTTGGCGCCTATTAAAACGTTTAAACCCGCTGCATTTGTTTGCACCTGTCATAAGTCAGGAACCTGATGTTCAGTGGTTGTCGTTTGTTGATGTGGTTCATAAGTGTTTCTCGTTTCTCGTTTTTTATATAGATTAGACCGTTGGTTTTCATGTTTGAATGGTTTTGCACTAGTCATTTTTGGGGCCCTTTATAGCTTGCTGTTCGGTGTGAGACAGGGCTCCGTGTTGAAGGTCGTACTTTGACCTATAATTGTTAACTTTTTATACATTGTGACATGGATGGAGAGTTGTCTCATTGGCACTCATACGACATCTTCTTATATCTATATACAAGGGGACTTTTTTGTACATTTCCAAAAGTTTCTTAGAAATTAACTCGCATGAAAAACTTTACAAAATAGGATGCACATATGCACCGAATATTTTTTTTTGTCGCAGCTAAAATGATGACTGCATAAAATGTTCTTTTCTTGAAAGCATACTGACTAATTGATGTTATGATGAAAAAAATCTACAGATTCATTTACAAATGACCTGTAGCTCTTCATAACTTGAGGTCCCCAACCGCCTGAGTCGATAACAAGGAATTAAATTGCAAACACTGATCGGATGCATTACCAATCATAACACAATGCATAAGCAGCCATGTCTTTTAAGTGTGTCATAGATCTTAAAGCACATTCTACATTTATCAGTTTGGTTGCATTCCAGTAGTAAAATCTCTTTCAGAAAGTTTTTATTTTCGTAGATGTTTTTTTAGTAGAATTGGTGGTTGCTTATAATAAAGCCGGGGTGTTGGTTAATTGCCAGTCTTATCTGACAGAAACTTTAATAAATCACCTGAAAAAAGTAAAATATCAAAATCAAAATGACATTTTTCTGCCAATTGAACAATTTCTACACATAGGATATGTTCACCCGATAGGAGTCTGCTACCCTTATAAAACTTCTTTGGAGATGTAACACTCGGTAAATTTGGACCTGAAATGGCAAATAATAACTTGCATGCAGTCAATGATACTGTATTCAATGATGGAGCACGATTGCAGTTGCTTTAAATACACTATAATTATTGAATAAAGTGGAGAGGAGTGTCAGGCACTCAAAATGTCGATGTCACAAAATTTTCCTGTGTAATAGATATACCCTTACTTTTTTGTTGTGAAACATCAGCCGACTATGCTATAAAGTCCAATTTCAGTATGATATTTTTTTCATTTTCCCGCCATTGACACTACTAGTCGATGTGGCGTTGGAATCATATGACGGAGAAACATGCAAAGCAGGAGATACTTTCCCTGTCGACGTACTTGTTTTTTTAAATTGTGGCGGATTTAGCCCATGTATGGAAACTGTTAGTCTTTCTATCTGTCTATTCGGAGTTCATATGCGATCCTTTTTTTATATTTTTTATTGCTAATGAACACAGCTATGATACAATATTGCAAGGGACACCTTTTACCAAAATGTATTAATGTGTATTTGAAAGCCAATACATAGCTTTACTTTGGCCAACCGTGATGTTATGATGTATAAATATAAAAGAAAATGCATAGTTTTAAACTTTGACAACACTTATCTCAATTACAGTTTTGAGCCATCTTTAGGCGTTTATAAATTGATCACATGTTCAGAAATACGCAGTAATTTTGCTAGAAACACATTAGTTCACACATGAAGATATGATACTATAGTACTGTGAATTCTTATATAAATTGAAATACTTTTTGAAAAAGACATTTACCAATAAAAATATTTGATTTGATTAAGTTTTGTAGTTGTTCATTGTTTAAAAGTTAAAATATTTTAAACTTTTCATTTTTTTTTCATTTAAGTTTTAATTTGAAAGTTTTCTTTAATAAAAATATATGACCTTTCATCATTAAAATCTTCTTATGAATAGTATACCATTATAGTTGCTCGTCATAAATAGCTGAATTACCAGTACCTACGTTTCGTGTCTTATTAATCTACGTTTTAAAGATAAATTATACACCCTTTTAATTAGCCTTTGACGCAGTTGTTATTTAAAAGCTGTCAGTCAAAGTCCATGATGATGTGGTAAGATTGCTAATGAGACAAAGACCGAAGGACGAGGAAGTGAACAATTACACGACATGCACCACACGGTCTTCAACAATGAGCAAAACCCATGCAGTGTCATAAGTTATAAAAGGCCCCTGGATCATAAGTGTGGCAATTTCCAAAAGAGAAAGCTAATGTGCTGGTTAATGCTTCTAAGAGTGCATTTCGTTCTAGCACAAACGATGCAAACGACTACGCGCGCACATGTTTTGATCATGTGTTTCAGATATACGTGGTAAAGTTTACATAAACTGTGACAAACTATGCACTCGCTAAAAATGCGTCTGCAGTTTGTCGTTTGTTAGTACAAACGCTACATTTGTTTCTAACTTCAACCTTTAATATATTAAAATCAATCGGGTCCAGGACCAATTCAGTATATCTTTTTATAATCCTTCGTAATTCATCCATTTTCTATGTGCATAGAGTAATTTAGAGCTGGTATAACTCTGTGAATGATACATATTTTTTCTTGTGGAATACATTTTTCATAAATAAATTCATACTTGCATGCTTGTAGTATGAGACTTATGTGTGTATTTTAAGAATAGAAATTCATATCTGGTATGTGTTTTTATTACCAGTATTACAAAGAGGTGTTTCGGTTATGGTCATGTAGACCTAGGCCTATCCTCATCAAGTATCCCCTATATTTTACCTTTCTTGTAATATTTTAGAATGGTTCGACTTTGATTTCACTTATGGGGCTACATCTGTTTACCAACAACACGTGCAGGCATTATTGAAAGTTCAATACAGGGTCAGAAAACACGGATTAAACGATGCATTTGTTTCTTCTTTTGTAGCGTTTAGCAAACGATAACAAACGCCACACAGCGTTTACAAAATTTTGGTTAGAAAGAAATGCACTCTAAATTAAGTAAAATAAGTTAATCCGTATGTATTATGTCAAATGAAGACACCTGTTTATCCTATTTTTTTGTTTATTACTTAGACTCATTTTTTTTGCTAAAAAATTAAATGAACAAGTTTAAGAATTGCACTTATTTATATTTGTTTGATTGTTGTGTAATTAGAGCTCGAGAGTTAAATCATTTTAAATTTAGACTCTCTCCTGTTAACTAGTAAAGATCAAACAAGAGTTATCTCTCTTTATACAGAAACCCAACACATTTTTTTTTAGAACGGCAACATACGAAAACCTCTGAATTACAGATCTCTGTGTTGTTCTCTTTATGTCAGAAATTCAACAAAGAGGAAGTGCACTGTGTGCAACTAGTTAAATATACTGATGTGAAGGTCGCCAAAATAAAACGCCTGGTAACTGCATTTAATCACGAACTATATAGAGATCAAACATATATATATATATATAGTTGTTAAATTCCACGTCATTTGGTCTCTGGTGAAGGGTTGTCTCATTAGCAATCATACCACATCTTCTTTTTTTTATATGGTATTGCTGAAAGTTATAAAAAGTTTTGCTTGTTATTCTAATCATTTGTAGTGGACTATTCGGGAGTACTTATATGTCAAGAGTTTAATATGCTCATGTTTAAGCTTAAAACGGATGTCTGAAATCACATAGGCATCTTTTTACGTGGACTGTTCAGCTTTTGAGGAGGAACTTTTGTATGTATTCTTAAAATATCTTATAAAAAAATCTCAATTCAGCCATTCCACTCACTTATTTACGAGTGTTTATGTACCTGGTACCACCTCTTAATAAATGACCTGCACATGCGGAGTAAATAGAATCGAAATATTTGTTTTGGCCCCCTCCTTTTAAAAGTTTAAGATAAAGATCTTATGTTTCATTTAATGAGGAAAGTTCATTTCATTGTGAATTTTGTGTATTCAAACGTCTTTTGCCGTAATACAGCCACAATTCGTAGTCTTTTTAATGCAAAAATTATGATTTACGTCCAGTGGAAACTATTTCATATATATATATATATATTCAGGACGAAATCATGTCTTATGAGATATAAATATGAACTCTGCCTTGTACTAGACCTTACATGTTGAGTCTGATTTTTACGTTTTAGTTCACAATGTAAGTGTCCGCAAGAAGACTCCACATACTAATGTAAATTCAGAAATTAATGCGTGCATTTATTATTACGAATCCTTGACCTGGCCATGATTCGAAATCTTATTAATGCGATTGCAAAAGTGTTATATGGAAAAGTATTACTGAAATTATGAATATGAGTTTTTATTATTGCAAACCTGAAACTGTGGCAATAATTTCTGATTTTCCAGTATTAAAGACTCCTAGGCAGTCAGTATGTTCCTTTTCCTAGATGTCACGTTCTTGAAATAGCGGAGAAGCAGCAAACATTAATGTAGAGTCTTTGATTTGATTCTATTTGGCGAAAAAGGTAAACAAGAGTAAATAAGGGCCTGAATCGCTCACCTGGAATATATGATTATTTTACTGTTTTAGATATATATCCACATGTCATTCAAGTTTCTCTCTATCGATCATAATTTCTGCCATAAAATTGGTAAAATCACCTATTAAGGCCAATTACCCCCTAACTTAATCCTAGCCTTCCCTTTGTGATATGGAACCTTGTGGTACAATTTCATAAAGATCCATACACTTACACACAATTGTCCTGAAACTACAATAAAATGCTTCGCTGGGGCGCAGCTTGATACGACCGCAGAGGTCGAACCCTGAACAGTTGGGGCAAGTATGGACACAACATTCAAGCTTGATACAGCACTGAATTTGGATTGTAATTAAATATTTGACACAGCATAGGTTTCTGACACAGAATGAAAGTGGTCTAAGAACTTAAAAATTTTTAATTTACCTATTCAAACCATATCATTATTATTTGCTTTTATATATAAATCAGAAATAACCAATTTAAAATGGAAAATTCTAAAGAAAAGAAAGGAAAAAAAAATCCCTCCCCAAATTTTTTGAACCCCCTTATGATTCACAACCCCCAAACTCAATCCCAGCCTTCCCTTTGTGGTATGGTACCTTGCAGTACAATTTCAGAGAGATCCATACACTTGAACACAAGTTATTGTCTGGAAACTAAGAATAAACTGCTTCGCTGAGCGCAGCTGGATACGCCCGCAGAGGTCTAACCCTGAACAGTTGGGGGCAAATATGGACACAATATTCAAGCTTGATACAGGTCTGAATTTGGATTGTAATTAAATATTTGACATACATCTTTTATAGGTTTCTGAATAAATGTAGTCAAAGAACTTGAAGTTGGTTATATGAATTGAATTTATATTCAATTAAAGATTTCTTGCTGTTGTGCAATACACTGTGCTGTTGCGCAATACTTAGTAAATCTGTTGTCAGACTATAAACAGATAAAATTTATAAAATTCTAAAGGGAGCTTACATCAAAAGATATAAACAGTTTACCAAAGTTTCATACGAATTGCTGAAAGCATTTTTGAGTTTTTGTCTGAAAACTGGAAAATCCCCCCTTTTTTAATGAATAAACCCCATAATTCGGAAATGTAAAATCTAAAATTTATAAAATTCTAAAGGGAGCTTACATCAATAGATATCAACAATTCATCAAAGTTTCATGAGAACTGCTGAAAGCATTTTTGAGTTATTGTCCGAAAACTGGAAAATCCCCCTTTTTTTATGAATAAAACCCCTTAACTCGGAAACTTAAAATCTAAAATTTATAAAAATCCAAAGGGAGCTCATGTCAATAGATATAAACAATTCACCAAACTTTCTTGCAAGTTGGTGAAAGCATTCTTGGGTTATTGTCCGAAAACTGGAAAATCCCCCTTTTTTTAATGAATAAAACCCCATAACTCGGAAACGTAAAATCTAAAATTTATAAAAAACGAAAGGGAGCTCACGTCAATAAATATAAACAATTCACCTAAGTTTTAAGCAAATTGGTTAAAGCGTTTTTGAGTAAATGTCCGACATGTTGACGACGGACGGACGGACAGACAGACAGACGGACGTACAACGGTATACCATAATACGTCCCGTAAACGGGCGTATAAAAATGCTTGTTTTTTGGCCCCAAATTCCTACATGTTTAGAGCAATTACCCCCAAACTCAAACCCAGCTTTCCCTTTGTGATATGGAACCTTGCAGTACAATTTCATAAAGATCCATTCACTTACACACAAGTTATTGTCCTGAAACTAGAAAAATGATTGTTTTTTTGCCCGTTTATGGCCCCTTATTCCTAAAATCTTGAGGGAATTACCCCCAAAATCAACCCCAGCCTTCCCTTTGTGGTATGGTACCTTGCAGTACAATTTCAGAGAGATCCATACACTTGAACACAAATTATTGTCTGGAAACTAGAAAAATGCTTATTTTTGGCCTCTTCTTCCTAAGCTTTTTGGACAATTACCCACAAACTCAATTCCAGCTTTCCCTTTGGGATATGGAACCTTGTAGTACAATTTCATAAAGATCCATACTCTTACACACAAGTTATTGTCATGAAACTAGAAAAATGCTTGTTTTTTGCCCTTTTTTGGCCCCTAATTCCTAAAATTTGGAGGCAATTTACCCCAAAATCAATCCCAGCATTCCCTTTGTGATATGGAACCTTGTGGTACAATGTCAGAGAGATCCATACAATAACACACAAATTATTGTCATGAAACTAGAAAAATGCTTGTTTTTTGCCCCTTTTTGGCCCCTAATTCCTAAAATTTGGAGGCAATTACCCCCAAAATCAATTCCTGCATTCCCTTTGTGATATGGAACCTTGTGGTACAATGTCAGAGAGATCCATACACTTACACACAAGTTATGTCTGGAAGTTACAAAAATGCTTATTTTTGGCCCCTAATTCCTTAACTGTTGGTACCATCAATCCCCACCTTCCTTTTGTGGTATTTAACCTTATGGTAAAATTTCATAAAGATCCATTCACTTAAACTAAAGTTAGAGTGCGAAAACTAATGTCTCTTCGGACGACGACGACGACGCCAACGTCATACCAATATACGACCACAAAAATTGTATACGGTCGTATAAAAATACTTGTTTTGGTCCCTTTTTGACCCCTCATTCCTAAACTGTTGGTACCATAACCCCAAAATAAATCCCAATCTTCCTTTAGTGGTATTGCACCTTCTTGTGAAATTTCAGAGTGCCATTCACTTTAACTAAAGTTATTGTCCGGAAACCAGATGGGTCTTCAGCAGCGACATCATAGCATTATACGAACGCAAATATTTTTTTGCGGTCGTATAAAAACATCGACCTACCACTAGTGGTTCTCCTTAAACTGACCTAATCAAAAACTGATACATATAAACTAAGCAAAAGTTCAGTCAATAGACCATGGCGGAGAGAGGGGGACCACATATTAAATCTCCATTGAAAGTAGATGTGCCAATGCTTATACCACTGCATACCAAATATCCTTGACCTACCGCTAGAGTAGATCTAATTGAAATTCTGAACATTTCGGGAAGTCAGATTTTCGCTATTCATGGCGGTTTTAAAGGTAGACATAAACTTGCATTTGACCATAGTTCTATTTTCAGCTACATCAGCCATGCTTGATGACGGACTGGGTCATAAGACACATTTTTTAAACTAGATACCCTAAGGGGACGACCATTTGATATTCTGGGGGGGGGGGGGGGGCAGGAGGATTTGTTTTGGATCGGTTATTTATTTTTGTAAACTAAGAGGACAGATTATCTATTTTCTGCACTATTGAAGCAAGATTTTTCATTTTCATTAAAGCAAGGGACTGATTATTTATTTTCACAACTATATTTATAATACTCGAAAACATACAATTTTTAAATTATTTGTTTATTATAAATAATTCATGTATAGTCAAGTCATTATGTACCATTTAATCAGAATTAAGTATTATCCTCTGCAGAAATGAATCTTCTATTTCCCCCAATGCATATACATGTAATGCATACATACTTAGTATTAAAGTTTGGTTGTAACTAAGGCTCTTTTAAAAGTATTGGCAAACATTTTTGCCACCAAATTTTTTTTGAAGGGTTTTTGAACCGCTGAAGGCCCAAGAAGCTATAGAACAAATGATGCAAAATCATGCCTTCTGGGTGTTCCCCAGACCCTTTCTTAAACTGAAAATGCAAGTTCTGTTTTAATAATTTTATGACAATATTTTGGTCTCAAAGCAAAATCACGTTATAGATTCAGTGTAAGACTTGAGTTTCTAGGAACAACATCAAAAGACAAATATGCATGATAAAGCAAAAATGTAATTCACATAGTTAAGTCTGTGGCTGCTGTGTTTTTTTAAACTCATGATCAAGTTAATAATAAAATTACTAAATTACAAAATGAATGCAACACTAACAGAATACAGAAGGGCAATCAATGAACAAAAGACAAATAAATAAGAAACATTGATCCCGAAAAATCAGGGGCTACGTCTGAGGGAGAACAGAACTTGCTTCTTGCAAGGCACTCACGGTGAACACAATTTGATATGGAGACAAGCGTTTGGTTTTGAAATTTCCTACATGAGGCATTTGTCTCATTTAGTTACGGCCCTGATTTAATAAAAGTGAGGTAAGTGTTCCTGAGACAATTAACCTCAAGTTAAATGAAACCAATTTTCTGACATTTCAAGTATTTTTGAAAAAAGATGAATTTATGAAGAATCTGGTGCCATCTCATACTTTCGATTAGACCTGCTGAGTTATTTTCAATACATTGCAAGTCAGGTAATTTATTTTCAAACAACCACAGAACAAACCATTTATTTTTGTGATTATCAAGGCTGAGTTATTTATTTTCAAAATCCTCCTGCCCCCCCCCCCCCCCCCCCCCAGAATATCAAATGGTCGTCCCCTAATGATGAATGTGTACTAGTTTGGTTTTAATGTGGCCCAGTAGTTTTTGCGACTTTTGCGAAAGTTAACAGACAACAGATGCCAAGTGATTAGAAACGCTCACTTGGCCCCTTAAAAAGAATAGTCGGGATTAGCACACCATATCACTATATTATACACTATACAATCTTTTTCCTCACAGTACTAGAAATACTGACTTACACATACTTTATGCATTAATGATGTCAAGATCATGTGGATCCTGTCAGACATGTATCTACAAGTATTCTAGATGCAAAATTAGGTTGATATAAATAAATCGTGGAAAAGTAGATGTCATACTGTTGTGAAATTTTGGATAATTTAATGCAAACTTTGAAAACCTAAAACTATACAAGCTTTAAAGTCATTGGACAATGACTAAGTGGCAGGGCTAAAAAAGCTCCATGGAAACTTAAGTTTTGCAAACGATAAATTTTGTAATACAACTGGCTACCAAATATCCCATTTTATTAATGGTTTCTATTACAAAGACTATCACAAAACTAACAGATAAATTATGAAAAAGCTTCAAAGTCAGAGGGCCATGACTGAGGGGACAGGGCCAAATTATCTCTATGGAAATGAAATGCCAATACATGTACAACCATATATCAAATATTATTGATATATGGTTGTACATTGGCAGTTCCAATTTGAACTGACATATTAACAAACTAACAAATTGTTGACCCTGTCACCTGTAAACAGCATCTACGGTGCAAGTCTTGCTTTTTACTCAATCAAGGAGAGACAAAAAAATTAGACGGTCCGGCTTACTTATCATGGCAAAAATATCCCTTCTCACTTGTTCAAACATTACCAAATACCTACCAAAATGTTTATAAGGTGTTAAGGGAAAGGTAGAAAACTGAAATATTCTAATTTCAGCCCAACATTCAGTAAAGGTTATGTATTATTAACAGAAAACAGACTTTTGACACATACATTTGTAATATGACTAACAACTACAGAATGATATAATAAACCATAAATTTGTTAAAGATTTATTGCAATTTTTAAAAGATAAAACAGAACATCTCCTTGATAGTTCACAACATTAAATTTATTATTGTCTCAATAAACTAAATGAACCTTATTGTCCTCCTCGGAGACGCAATACCAAATGAAGTGTTGACTCTTTCTGAATATTGTAATCGGACAATGTACGGCCATCTTCTAGTTGTTTACCGGCAAAGATGAGACGCTGTTGATCTGGGGGAATTCCTTCTTTGTCCTGAATTTTAGCCTTTACATTTTCAATAGTGTCTGATGGCTCCACTTCCAGTGTAATAGTTTTGCCGGTCAATGTTTTGACGAAAATCTGCATACCTCCTCTCAATCTCAATACCAAATGAAGTGTTGACTCTTTCTGAATATTGTAATCAGACAATGTACGGCCATCTTCTAGTTGTTTACCCGCAAAGATGAGACGCTGTTGATCTGGGGGAATTCCTTCTTTGTCCTGAATTTTAGCCTTTACATTTTCAATAGTGTCTGATGGTTCAACTTCCAGTGTAATAGTTTTGCCAGTCAAAGTTTTGACGAAAATCTGCATACCTCCTCTCAATCTCAATACCAAATGAAGTGTTGACTCTTTCTGAATATTGTAATCAGACAATGTACGGCCATCTTCTAATTGTTTACCGGCAAAGATGAGACGCTGTTGATCTGGGGGAATTCCTTCTTTGTCCTGAATTTTAGCCTTTACATTTTCAATAGTGTCTGATGGCTCCACTTCCAGTGTAATAGTTTTGCCGGTCAATGTTTTGACGAAAATCTGCATACCTCCTCTCAATCTCAATACCAAATGAAGTGTTGACTCTTTCTGAATATTGTAATCAGACAATGTACGGCCATCTTCTAGTTGTTTACCCGCAAAGATGAGACGCTGTTGATCTGGGGGAATTCCTTCTTTGTCCTGAATTTTAGCCTTTACATTTTCAATAGTGTCTGATGGTTCAACTTCCAGTGTAATAGTTTTGCCAGTCAAAGTTTTGACGAAAATCTGCATACCTCCTCTCAATCTCAATACCAAATGAAGTGTTGACTCTTTCTGAATATTGTAATCAGACAATGTACGGCCATCTTCTAATTGTTTACCGGCAAAGATGAGACGCTGTTGATCTGGGGGAATTCCTTCTTTGTCCTGAATTTTAGCCTTTACATTTTCAATAGTGTCTGATGGCTCAACTTCCAGTGTAATAGTTTTGCCAGTCAAAGTTTTGACGAAAATCTGCATACCTCCTCTCAATCTCAATACCAAATGAAGTGTTGACTCTTTCTGAATATTGTAATCAGACAATGTACGGCCATCTTCTAGTTGTTTACCCGCAAAGATGAGACGCTGTTGATCTGGGGGAATTCCTTCTTTGTCCTGAATTTTAGCCTTTACATTTTCAATAGTGTCTGATGGCTCAACTTCCAGTGTAATAGTTTTGCCAGTCAAAGTTTTGACAAAAATCTGCATACCTCCTCTCAATCTCAATACCAAATGAAGTGTTGACTCTTTCTGAATATTGTAATCAGACAATGTACGGCCATCTTCTAATTGTTTACCGGCAAAGATGAGACGCTGTTGATCTGGTGGAATTCCTTCTTTGTCCTGAATTTTAGCCTTTACATTTTCAATAGTGTCTGATGGCTCAACTTCCAGTGTAATAGTTTTGCCGGTCAATGTTTTGACGAAAATCTGCATACCTCCTCTCAATCTCAATACCAAATGAAGTGTTGACTCTTTCTGAATATTGTAATCGGACAATGTACGGCCATCTTCTAATTGTTTACCGGCAAAGATGAGACGCTGTTGATCTGGTGGAATTCCTTCTTTGTCCTGAATTTTAGCCTTTACATTTTCAATAGTGTCTGATGGCTCAACTTCCAGTGTAATAGTTTTGCCGGTCAATGTTTTGACGAAAATCTGCATACCTCCTCTCAATCTCAATACCAAATGAAGTGTTGACTCTTTCTGAATATTGTAATCGGACAATGTACGGCCATCTTCTAATTGTTTACCGGCAAAGATGAGACGCTGTTGATCTGGGGGAATTCCTTCTTTGTCCTGAATTTTAGCCTTTACATTTTCAATAGTGTCTGATGGCTCAACTTCCAGTGTAATAGTTTTGCCGGTCAATGTTTTGACGAAAATCTGCATACCTCCTCTCAATCTCAATACCAAATGAAGTGTTGACTCTTTCTGAATATTGTAATCGGACAATGTACGGCCATCTTCTAGTTGTTTACCGGCAAAGATGAGACGCTGTTGATCTGGGGGAATTCCTTCTTTGTCCTGAATTTTAGCCTTTACATTTTCAATAGTGTCTGATGGCTCAACTTCCAGTGTAATAGTTTTGCCGGTCAATGTTTTGACGAAAATCTGCATACCTCCTCTCAATCTCAATACCAAATGAAGTGTTGACTCTTTCTGAATATTGTAATCGGACAATGTACGGCCATCTTCTAGTTGTTTACCGGCAAAGATGAGACGCTGTTGATCTGGGGGAATTCCTTCTTTGTCCTGAATTTTAGCCTTTACATTTTCAATAGTGTCTGAAGGCTCAACTTCAAGGGTAATGGTCTTTCCTGTCAGAGTTTTGACGAAAATCTGCATCTGCAATGAAACACAAATTTATTATTACAGAACATAATTTTTATCCCTACTTTTTCTTACTATAAATCAAAATATGTAACTTGATAAATTTAGGTTTTATTTCCTGTTTCTTTATAAATGGAAATTTTTATAAAACAAAGACAGTGAAACTTGTTAACTTCCTTATACTTGCAAATATTTCCTTGAAAAACAAAGCAATCACATAGCTTCAAGATGATCCCATTTACATTTAGTCCAAATAATTACGATGTTCAATGTCTTGAACGGCTATTTTAATTTTTTTTTCTTTGACGCTTTCCTGCGCAGGAACTGAGGAAATACGACAAAGCAAAAAATTAGTCTTTCAAGACGTCACAATTATTTGGGCTATTTAAATTATGTTTTGAAAATATTTCCGCTATATCTATTATTGTAATCCCTCTTCAACATGTTCATGAAGACTATCCACATTTTTTCCATGTATTTACGGTTTATAACCTCATATTCTCCCTCATGTCTCACTACTTGCATTTCAATTTTAGAACCAAAATGGCAAAACAAAAAATAACCAACCATCCCCCTTTTTTATTAAATGCGTCAGAACCTTTCCCTTCCTAATTTTTAGAGACAAAGTCAACAAAATTGGGTTTTTATATCATTTTTTCAATTGCTGTTGTTCAAATTGCAGTGTAGTTTACAAAATAAATCAAAAGGTGAAATTATTACAGTGAAAATTTCAAGATGGCGATAAGCCATTGTCAACAAATAAAATGGAAAAAAACGTAATACTAATCGTGCTTACACACCAATATCATAACCAGTAACTTTTATTTAAACATTTAAACGTGATATTACTTTATTTTACTACTTTAATTCAAGACTTACTTTTAATGCTTTGTGATTCTTTTCAATAGTATTACTTCTTCTAGCTGCTTAACTATCTGCTTTGCGCTGTGTATTAATGCTATTGCGCAGGTCTAAAGTATTTATACAAGTCCTGTCACGTGATGTTGTCATAGTTATTTTGAGATTTGTGATACATGTGATGTTTACGTGTACTGTACATGTATCGCTAAGCCTATGAAAGTTCGAGAAAGGACGTAGACACTGTTGAGTAACGTACACTAGTTCAGTAGTAAACAAAGATAATCTATCAAAATAGATGTAGATAGCAAGGATTTTATTTTTAGACGTTTTATAATAAAGGTTAAAACTGGGACATGAATTTTAATATCTCTTTTATATTAATTAAAACAGGAGGAATTATAAATTATATTTATGACATATAATGTATGATCATGTATACGTTTACGGTTAACAAAGACAAGAATAAGAATAAGAATAAGAATATTTTATTTCCAATTAAAGGGCCCTATAAAGAGCTAAAATTCATCACATTACATACAGCTTAGTACATAAGATTAGACATAAATTATAGACATAAGAAAACAACATCATTTAATACTATTAAAAATGCTATAAAAGGCCAGGACAGAACCAGATAATACAATTCACATCTTTGAAATGTACCATTCAAAATCATATAGGCTACAACTCAAAATATGCGTATTTGTGGGTAATTTGCATTTATTATCTTTGAACTTTTCCTTCTCTCAAGATTTTTAGATAAATAATTTCCCAAACATTTATACATATTTAGATTTTCTTGTGTAAATAGCCATGAAAACGTTGAAAAATTGTCTAAAGATTGAAAATTATTACAAGTTAGACTGAGAAATTTCAGTAAAAAACTCATTTCTGTTATCAACATATAGTGGACATTCAGTCACAAAGTGTATCTCATCTTCAACTTTATTTAATGTACAATATAAACATTTTCTAAGTGTTCTATTCACATAAATTTTGGCATAGTCTATCAGCCTCAATCCTTAATGGATCAGGGTCGTAGCTACCCGGAGGCACGGCAGCACGTGCATCCACGTCGTTTTCACAAAAAAAGAGAGAGAGAGAGTCTATGTATGCATTTTAAAAAGAGAGAGAGTCGGAGTCTGTGTATGCATTTTAAAAACTACACAAAGAATAAAAGCAAGAGGAATACACATGCAGCGGAATTTTTAATCCTGTAAGACATGTATGTGTACGATAAATACATAAAACTGGTGTACACTTAGAGGAACTTTTCATATTACGGGCAGTGTTTAGAAAATACCAGCTACATAGTTGTTGGTGCCACAACCATACCGTATACTCGCTTAGTGCAAAAAAAAAAAACATAACCCCTTTAGGGTTAACAAAAAAACTTGAAAATTATTATTTTCCGCTTCGCCCCAAAGCACGCATCTTACTAGAATGAAGTCTCTTCAACTCGTATCGATCCGGGAATAATGACTGTTACCTTGTGAACTAGTTCAATATTGACTAAGTATGTATAGGTCTTGACAACACGAATAGTTCATTTTCACATCACGTCAACGTATCTCGTCCTGTGTGCATGTAATATTTGCTACCGGACATAAATAACCATTCAATCAATCAATAGTTTCCGTATACTAGTAGATGAGAAGTTGGAACTGCTGTTATTATAAAAAAAGTACACATTTTCCAGTACATGTTTTACGTTTTTATTTATTTTACAAAAAAAATTCTTTTATATAGATTCGATAATTCGAAGTCGTTTCTATATGGGCCGGCTATACGAATGGTTGATTGTAAAACCATTTAAATGAATTGTTAATTCTAACTCGTTTTACTAGACTATTAGGTCATTCAATTTTAAAAAGAACTGTCTGTCTGAGTAAGACACTAAACTGCTGATTCTTGTTCGAAAGATACATCAAACTTTTATTATACGTATCTTCACTGTTATCATCTAGATATTGCCTTACAACTGGTGGAATGGATATGCATTTGTTAATTAGCTGGCTAATTAAAAACGCAGATCATGAAAAAGATCGTGTTCAAAGTACCATTTACTCTGAAAAAGTTCATTAATTTCAACTTCGAATATTCCTAACTACGTAAAATTCGAAATTCCCATCTCTCTCTCTTGTAGAGTTTACCCACAAAAATTTTAAACATCTAAATACATATGTTAAGCAAAATATATGAGAATGTGTCCACCAAGTATTTGGTATCCATGATGTTTTGCTAACAGAAACTCCACATATTGTATTGTGTTTATATGTTTATTGTTTGTTTTTTTAAATCAACTTTGCTCAATACAAATACTAGCGTATGGAACAAATCTCTGTGATTTTAAAAGCTTTCACGTACAAAAAACGCAAGCGACAATGTTAAGTCTTCATTCGACTCGAAGTTAAACAAATAGTTGACCAAAAAGCCACAACAAAAATGTCCAAGTTTTATTTCAGTTGTGATTGTTTTGAAACGCTATATATGCGGAGCTTCCGGGGGGCTTCGCCCTCCTGGCCCCCTTACCAGGGCTTTGCCCTGGACCTACTGGGGGCCTTAGGCGGCCCCCAGACCCCTCGCCCTATAGTTTGTGATTCCACTTCATTAAGAACGTAGCTACGCCCCTGTGGATGAGCGCTTATTCTAATCTTACAGATTGATTGCCTTAATCTAAAATCTTTTAGATCCAAATATTTTTCAAAACAAAATAGAGTTTTAAAGGAAAAATAGGTATTAAGTTTACCTTGATCTGATTGTAATACTTTATTTCTATTTTCCTTCCAGAAATGGAGATAGTTTTTATATAGCTTATCTTTGATAAATTTTGTGAAAGAGTAGATACTGGTTTTTAAATTACATGTTTGTATGCCCAGCTTTTGTAAAATACAGTCTATACTTGAGAACCATGTATTCACTTTATTATTGTGAAGTTCTTTACTACATAAATATGCATCATATAATAACATGTTCTTAGAATTATCTAGTTGATGATAATATTTTAACATTGCTAATATAATATAAAAATACATTGGGTATCTCCCTAGTTCAGAAGTCACAGCAAGATTACTGGATTTCTTATTTACACCTAGAACATATTTCATAAATTTGATATGTGATTTTTCAGATGTATCATTTGAAAACACCTTTTCTAAAATATATTGATCATTTTTCTTACATGCAACTGAGTTTACAGAAAACATACCCCAGACTTCACATCCATAGGTTAAAATTGGTTTTACAGTATGGTCATATAAATGAAGTAAAGTTGAAACACTAGGGTTTGACGATGACATACCTTGTTGTAATTTAAAACATGCTTTCAAAGATTTTTTGTACAGTTCATCTTTACATTGAAAAAAATTTCCATTGGGTATAAAAGTGATGCCCAAATATTTATAATTATATGTACAACCAACAGCTTTCTCACCTAGGTAAAAGGGGAAATTAAAATGTCTCCCTGTTTTATTAAAAATCATAACTTTTGTCTTGTTCTCATTTACATTTAAACACCATTTAGAACAGTAATTATTAAGCATCGTTAATTAACCTCTCTTGCAATCCCTCTGCTGAATCTGAGAAAATAACAATGTCATCAGCATACATTAAACAATAAACCCTTTGGTTATTAACATTAACATGGTTAGCACAAGAAGAGAAGACATCAGGGAGATCATTAATAAAATGTTTGAATAAATTGGGGCTTAAAACATCCCCTTGTCTCACTCCAATAAATGATCTAAATAATGGAGTTGATTGGTTGTCAATTTTGACACATAGCTTACTTTTATTATACATATCTTTAACTATAGCATAAAACTGTCCTGCTATGTTGTGTTGAAGTAGTTTAAATTGTATACCTGTATGAATAACAGAGTCGAATGCTTTTCTGAGATCTACAAAGCATGCAAAAAGTTTACCATTTTTGCTATTAATACACTTGTCAATTAAAGTCTTAAGAACAAATATATGATTGGATGTTCTTGATTTTTTTGTAAATCCAATTTGACATTTACTTATGATATCATGTTCTTCAAGAAAGTGGTCTAGTCTATTATTTAAAACACAATTAAATAATTTACCTATGCAGGAGTTAATCATTGTTAATAGCAATACCTCTATAATTTTCAGGTTTGCATGGGTCACCAGACTTAAAAACTGGGGCTATATATGCTGATGACCATTGTAAAGGATAAAATCCTGTTGAAAATACAATATTATATAGTTTTTGTAACAATGGAACTAAAACTGATGAACCTGCCTTTAACATCTCTGCAGGAATACCATCTAAACATGATGCTTTTCCATTTTTAAGTTTTCTCACAGAGTTTGCAATTTTTGTATTTGAGATTTTAAAATCTAATTCACAAAATTGTTTTACTTTCTCCAATTTTTCAACCTCAGACCTTATTTCATGTATTCTATTACTATGGAAATTTGATGGCTTATTGAGCTCTGAAAAATATTCATGCCACTCCTCTGGCTTGGCTGAATCTAGAGTGTTATAATTTTTACGTTTAATACATTATTTTGGATTGGATTGTCAAGGATTACTGTTAAAACCATTAATCATAGTTTACTATATTATTTAAAGTAAAAAAAAATATCGGTTATATATATATATCGGTCTCTGATGTAACTTACTCGACAAGGAGCTTAATTATAATCGAAATACAAGAGTTTGTTACTGGTTTTCTGTAATCTAGGGAATTCCAACATTGACTAAAGAATTCTTAAGGCAAATTTCCCCCGTATTTGCTTCACCAGGGGGTGGATCCAGCCATTTTTAAAAGGGTGTTCCAACACAGTGACATGCAAGTCAAACAAAAAAGGGGGTTCCAACTCCCGTAACACACTCCCTCTGGATCCTCCACTGCTAACGTCAATATATATGTTCCTGCTCACACTGTGACTATATAATACCACAGACATAATAATACATATATTTGTCTCTGATAAAACATATTTTGGTCACAGACTCGGGTTAAAATAAAAAGTGGTAAAATCCTATTTGAATAGTCTATATATATATTCTTCGCCATTTGATGTAATTTTGAATTTGGAGGTAGACTTTTTCAACAAATTGTCGGCATTTCTACGGGAACGAACTGTGCGCCTCTCCTTGCCGACCTCATCTTATTTTCACGTGGATTGGAGTTCATTCAGACACCCGTCAAAAACAAGAAGATCAAAGAAGCGAGTTCCTTTAATTTCACATTCAGATCAATATTGATGATGTTCTTTCCATTACACGCGGCAAGCCAAACTTTTCTGATTGCCGGGTTCCATTAACATATTCTTCAGAACTAAAAATCAAAGAACAACTCAAGTTCTTCAACTATCTGGTAAATATTTAAGTTTTATATGCAGGGGGCTGTTAAATTATGTAAAGCTTGAAGAACTTGATAAAAATGGCCCTGATGTGAAATAAATATACAGGGAAAATTGACCCTGCCTCATTTGAGTTCAGAAAATCCAGTACAATTGACTCATTTATCATCACAATCTTTTACGAAATATATCTTTAAAGAGATGTATATTTAAGTAAGTGTGTGTGAATTTTTCTC
Organism: Mytilus californianus; assembly: GCF_021869535.1. Classification (NCBI taxonomy): domain Eukaryota; kingdom Metazoa; phylum Mollusca; class Bivalvia; order Mytilida; family Mytilidae; genus Mytilus; species Mytilus californianus. The sequence goes on from NW_026262745.1 coordinate 92,151,868, forward strand.
TTTTCTTTATACTTTTTGTCCATTATTCTATATTCTTTATATTTTAGCATCTCATTAATCATTTCCCTGATGAACAAAAATTATGTCATGTATTCCTTAAGACAAGAACTACAGCATAGACGTAGAAGCCAAAAGCTCATATTGAAGTATTATGTGGACTGGATGAAGGACTGACTCCTGTTATCAATCCAGACGCGATTATTTAACATCAGCAAGACCAAGAATAACCATCACAGCTGAACAGTTTTCTGGTTTTAAATATTTAAAATTTAACTGTCGAGAGTGGATAAATATCGTATTACACGAGATTTGGTGGTGGAATCTGTTTCTCTAATGATTTTCAAACAATACGCAGGCAAACTTATTCCTTCTTTTCGAATGATCTGCAAAAAGATGTGTTCTATCTATGTGACGCCTTTTTTCATGCTGTCACAATAGGAACTTCAGAGGAAAGCAAGAAAATTCGACGTCATAATCAGATTTTAACCAATGAAGAACTGAGATCAAACAAACCACACGTTGATTAAATTTTTTTTATACAATGGGTGCAGAAAGGGATAAATTGTCGAAGAATTAGAGAAATATAGATTCTACCACTGCATCGAGTGTGATACGATATTTATCCACTCGGAGACAGTTAAATTTTCAAATTTAAAACGCGAGGCTCGCCGAGCGTTTTAAATATTTAAAATTTAACTGTCGAGAGTGGATAAATATCGTATTACACGAGATTTGGTGGTGGAATCTGTTTCTCTAATGATTTTCAAACAATACGCAGGCAAAGTTATTCCTTCTTTTCGAATGATCTGCAAACAGATGTGTTCTATCTATGTGACGTCATCAGGCATGGTCGCCTTTTTTCATGCCGTCACAATAGAAAATTCAGAGGAAAGCAAGAAAATTTGACGTCATAATCAGATTTTAACCAATGAAGAACTGAGATCAAACGAACCACACGTTGATTAATTTTTTTTTATACAATGGGTGCAGAAAGGGATAAATTGACGAAGAATTAGAGAAATATATATATATATATGTTTGCGGTATACCATCTTCTCCGCAAGTTTATTGTTTTCTGTTTGGTATTAAATTAATAATTAAGATCCATGTTACATCTCGTGATCAATTTATTTGGCAATCGTCAATGGCAGTCAGCAGGGTTTAAGAACATCAGTTGTTCGACCTGTTAGCCAAATGCGATTTGTTAAAATATACTTTTCACTTTTTTGGTCTTTTGGAAAATGTTGTTTGTGCTGTATTTAGACCCCTCTACCAAGAAATTTGTTTTACATGCACACGTTTAAAAATTACGGTTTTTATCCAACGCAATCATAGGTTTGAACGTTGTTTTCAATTTAGACTTGTATATTGATATATATACAGATACAGAAAAATGTCATGTCCCTTCATGTATAACCCAGGAAGAATTAATACAGAGGGACATAATATACTGACCAGAAGATATCAAAGGGATATTCAAACTCATAAATCAAAGACAAAACAGCGCCATGCGCACAACAGTCTACAAAACACAACAAAGAAAACTTAAGAATGAGCAACACAAACCACATTAAAAACCAAGATTAATTGTTTTTTTAAGTATATAATTTATCTGAACCATTTCAAAATCCCCGGCTGCGATTCTGATTTTTAAGTGTAGATATAGATATTCTGCTTGGTAGACATTACATTGGTAGATATTACATTGGTAGACATTACATTTTTTATCATTTAGATCGTATCTTTAATATTTTGATTATGCTATTTTACCACTTACCTTTCTAATCATGTTTAGTTTACACTTTCATTTGCTTTAAGCTTTAATACCATGCTTATAAATCTGCTTATTACCATGCTTAATAGTAGTGCTTCTTTTTTTATGTAACTTAATTACTGCATGTCTGTTATGTATTATATATAAAAATAAGGAGATGCGGTATGATTGCCAATGAGACAACTATCCACCAAAGTTCAAATGAAGTGGGTCACGGCCACCAAGCAATCATAGAACCATATCGTATAGTCGGCTATAAAAGGTCCCGGCATGAAATATATGAAACAATTCAATTGAGAAAACTAACGGCATAATTTATAACAAAACAATTTACGAAAAACAAATATGACAGACATATTGTATTGTTATGCCTTGTATGTCGGTTAAACGCTCAATAGAGCTTATGTTATGTCCATGTTTGTATATACTATGCCGACTCTAAATAAAATTTATCTATTTCATAGCAGTTAAGCAATCCAATGTAAATAAACCCTGACTATTTGTGATGCTAGGCGTAACTTATATCATATAGTATTATCCTACACTGAAAATTTAGATTAGTCACTACGACTATTCACTCACGACGACAGTTAGTCAAATTCTTCTTCTTCTTCTTTTTCTAAATACTGCCCACACGATGAATATTCTGGCAAGTTGCGCATGATTAAAAACTGGTTAAAAACGAATTGTTGAGTTGATTTAATTAGAGGTTTTGGTCACTTGAGACTTGAATATCTCAAGAGATTTTGCTGTGGCGATATCTGGAGGCAGTTTGTTCTTGTTGTCACAGTGGTAAAATGGACAAAAAATGATTTTGAGACTTTTCGGACATTTTGTAAAAGATTTGTAAAATCACTGTTTTTGTTATATTCTGTCCGAAAAGTCTCAAGATCAATTTTTGTCCATTTTACCACTGTGACACAATCCTTGACGGTCTTTACAAAGAAGGACCATTTCCTACAATCTTTGGTGGCTGGCTGTAATAGGTAAGTATGATGTCCCGTCCGAATAGAGCTTCTTGTTGGTTTCTGTAGGTATTTACTCTTGTCTATGGCTGCAAGGTCATTTGTTATTTTGTTACAGATGATGAGTCAAGCTTCTTTTCGTCTTGTTTGTAAGCTTTTCCATCCTAATTCAGGTATCATGTGGCTGACACTTGATCTATTTCTATGTCTGCTGGTTATGGTTACATATTGTGCAGCTCGTCTTTATATACTTTATCATTTTTATCTATGTGGTATTGCTGGTACGGGTCCCATACTGTCGTGGCGTATTCCATTTGCGGTCTTACTAATATTTTATAGGCATATGCTTGTTGATTGATTTTGAGCTGATGTGGAGGTTTCGATGTAAGAAACCAAGGCTTCGGCTGGCTTTCCAGGTCTTCATGGAGCTATTTTATGGCAGTCGTTGTCTGAGGAAATGGTCAAATAGACAACAGTATCGTCCGCAAACATTTTATTGTGTAGGATAAATTTATATCATGTTTATATTGGAGAAGAGTCATTTCCGAGTTACTCCGCCATGCGTATATAGGTGTACCTAGATTGGCAGAATATCGTTAAGAGGGTCTATCTAGATGGTGGTCCGTAATTTCTGTATTCTTCTTTAAATTTTTAGGGCATTATTCTGTATCTTAAAAAATACAGGGCATTTTTCTGTATCTTAAAAAAACAATACTTATTCTGTAAAATTGTTATGAAAATAATTATACTATCAAATTAGGGACTTATCATTTTTTATCTGGGAGGGGGGGCTGGCCAAAATGCAGGGGGGGGTCAAGTTTTTTTTATGTATGTGGACAAGGGTTTCAATTTTTTTTTAAATTCAAAGTGGGGGGATCAATATTTTTTGCACTTGGAAATAAGTAGTTCACATACTTCAAGAGACAAAATGTCAAGAAGAACATTACATCAGTCAAATCGAAATATATGTTTAACACCATTCATATACAATTAAGTAAGACATCACAAGACTTTGGTGATCTAGGAAGCTGCCATTTTGTGTCATTTTGTCCTATATAAAATGCATAGGTGTTTCATAATCCGAATAATTCAGTTGTTATATTTCACTCACGTCGATCACTAAATTAACAAGCATTATTGCCAATGTATCTTTTTGTTTTCATTACAAGAGCCCTTTGGGTCAATATATACCTCTCACTCCCTCAAAATTTGTACTTTTTAGGCTAATAAATCAAAAATTTGAGGTTACTATCACACATTTTTGAATGAACTGTGACAATAAATGAGTAATTGAATTGTTGAAGCTGAAAGCATGAACTATCCATATAAAAGTTTAACGACTCAATGGAGGTTTCAATAAGGCCATACGTAAAACTTAAGTTTAAGCAGCGTTCAAGAGAGGGACATATAAATAATGTGTTGTTACTGTTTCAAAAAGTTTACTTTTTTATGTATATTTTTTACAGAGTTACTCAGAATCAAGTTTTCTTTAATAGCCCAATATAGGAAATTAGAAAAAAAGTCAGAAAAAGCTACTCAAAGCACTGGCTTGCTCTACCTACTAATATTCATGGAAGAGGCCTCATGGAAGAGCCCTATTTCAAGGCAATTTTCCCTCAAATAAGTTTTGGGACTCAATCCACTGAGAATATTTTATTTTCAATATTTCCTTGAAATAACATAAATGATTTGCATGTTAAAATTTTGGCATGTTTAAGGGCATCCGATACAGTTTCTCGATATAATGTCATTTTTATAATTTTGAAATATGTTGTAGGCCTTGGCGAGTTTTAAAAAAAAACACAAAATAAAACATAGGTCACCGTGCTTGTTTTCGAGAAAATTGAGGCTGAAAATTGGGGATTGGTGCAAATTTGTAAAAAAGTTAGACAATATTATAAAATTTTTTGAGAAGATATTCTTCGTCGTAAATTAGTAAGAATGGGTTCAATCTGAAGCTGTGGTAAGTAACAATAAGGGAAAAATAAAACCCTACAAGAATGATTGTATATTTATTCAAGCCTTGCTTGACATTGCGGACAAGATGCTCAAAGTGGCATATTTTTTAACCGAAAAATATGGAAATAAACTGGTTCTGAAAATGTCATTTTTCTCATTTTTCTTCATTAACTGCATTTTGTCATGCTTTCTCCAAATCTCAAATGAAAAGTATATGTCACCGTGCTGGATTCGAAGATAAACGCAATTAATACTAAAAATTGCGTTCCCCTTTGGTAACCTCGCCATTAGCGCGAAAATGCACGACGTCGCTGGCTGAAGATTTCGACATCTCCCGCCAATTATACCTGCAAGGTCATCTTCGTCGTTTTTAAGGTGTATAATGATTATTTCTCTCTACTTCGAGGGGTGGAAGGGCCATATTCATGAATTTAGGATAGATACATCTAATTTGACGGAGTTTAAGAACAGAAAGTTAAATCGACAGGAAGTCGAGATTTATTCATATCGTGATGCGGAAACTTATTATCTTCATTAGAAATAGGATTTGTTAATTTATTATCGTGAATTGAGATGACATCCTCCTACATGTACCCTCTCCAGACTTGGATTTAGGGGGCAGGGGTCCGGGTAATCCTTAAGGAGCTAAATATATGATAAATATATAAACTTCTTACAAATATCATTCCAATTGGTGACTTTCTATAGTGCCCTCTCTTAAAAAACCACGATCCGCACTTGAGTACTCCTTTAATCATTTTGGTGTTCAGGAGAATTATCAAGTGATTACAAAAAATGAACAATCTTTTTTCCATTTTAATGTAATAAAGTTTTATAGTCAACGGAAACATTGAAAATCGACATAGGAGAATTACAAACCGCAGTCAAGCATATGGTTATGAAGAAAATTATTTGAAACTTTTCATACTAGATCTTGTATACATGATTTGATGTTTTACGCCCAGTTATTCAGAAGCAAAGAAATGTAAAAAGAGAAATGGACGGAAGGACAGACAGATGCACATTCACCTTTTGAAAAGCTACAAAGTGACTATACACTTCATTAGTTGATTAGTGATACATACCTGGTATTAGCTACGATGTTGATGTATGGCTGTTTTATGTCCAGTGGCAAATCAAATGCATTCGTAGAAGGCCGTACGGTGACATATGGTTGTTAATTTATGTCCTTTGGTCTTTTGTGTTGAGTTGTCTCATTGGTATTCATACCACATGTTCTTATTTTTTTAATCAGAACGAGGAAATGTTAATGCAATATGAGTGTTAACCATGCTTTATACTATAGACAGACATGCACTATGGGCCGTTCTAGTTTTAACGTTCTAGTTTACAAAGTAACCGTACAGAAGAAGACATGTCACCATAGCCTTACATTTTAACCTGAATCCAAGTTTACTAGTTTTACTTACTCCTTGCCGCGTGCTTAGCGGAGAAGCAGCAAATACCAATATTAAAGACTTTAGTTTGATCCGGCCAGGAGCCTGTAATCAATATGAACTAATGGGTGTGTACGTTTTTTTTATATTTTCTTTCCAAACAGATACAAAACTTATAGAATTATGCCGCGTGTCACAAACACAAGACCAAACAATCCACGAGAAAATATTAGCTTAAATATTCTTTAGCTATACACCATATGCATATTAGTAAACTCCTCTTCCGTCACGGAATTTTCAAACGTACACCTTTTGATTTTGTATGAATACTTACTGTGTATATATAGTAGCACAATTATATTTGATAACTTATTAAAATTACCCTCCCGCATGTTGATCGACTTACCAACCTTGGACTATTTAGCATTTCTATACACACTTGTACTTTACCGACAAGTCTTCTCATGATTAGTATAAAAAGCAAACTGCGACTTTGAGATGAAGAACAGCAATAAAAGCGCTGTTCCTTTGCTTTTAATGGGTTTTTTTACTGCGCATGTGCTGATTTTGTGATGGATCATTAATTCCCCGTATCCTTTGTTTTTTTTATTATTTATTGTTCTAGAATTATTTGGGTTCTTTTTTAAGAAAAAAAAGTAAAACAACACGAGAAATAAATGTGTTTATACATTTATCAGTACAAAATATTGTATGTACTATAAACGAACAAAGATCATTCAAACAAGATTTATAAGTTATCAGTTACTATCAAAGAAGCTGATTCCTTTTTCTTTTTACACATTAATAAAAGCACAATACTTATATATTTTCCCTAAGAAACAAATCAAAATTACATTATTTTTTCTTAACTATATATAAACTAGCATTCCTTTAAAAAAAGGCGATAAAACTATTTATTGGAGAATTACGAACTGCAAACGCATTTTGTTAACATGATTAATTAAGATTATCTGATAATGTTCATCAATTTTCAATGACTTTGTGATTACAAAGCTAAATTTTGTAAAAATAGATGATAGTTCTAAAAAATGTTTGTTATTTGAATGAATAACTAAGAATTCCAAACAATGTTTTTTTTCAATTACTTATTATCGTAATATCCAGTTATTTTTTTTATGACGGCCGCTGTTTTCGTAACACGAGGTGAACCGTCCTGTCTTCTTTGAGATAACAAATCAAGTAAACCCTGAAAGCCTTTTCTATGAAACGCTAGATCCAGATGACATTTCTTAAGACCGGATTGGGCACATCTTACAGCCATCTGAGCAGACATATATTTTCCCTTAACAAGATCTCCAAAACTCTCAGCATCAACCTTTACGATTGTATCATATTTCATGTTTTCAGCAATCGATTCAACGCTAAAAGAAAATTCAAGTACATCTTGTTTCCCTACTTTTGAAATAGTCATTAACTTATGTAAGGAATCGACATCATCAACGGCATTATGTGCATTGTACTTTTCATTACAAAAATGTTCAAATAACTTTTGCTGACTGTAGCTATTTAGGCCTGGAAATTTTTGCCGGAAAAGCGGAAGCGTGTCGGCGAATCCAAAAACAGATTTCCTGAAAGCTGCATAGCAGGTTAGTTTGGACATGTTATTAATCAAACGCCTTGCATCAAATAATTTGCAATTATGTGCAACAAGCATGACCTGACCGTATTGTTCTAACCAAAGTACAAAACTCTGGAAAGCTGATTCCGAAGTAACTGCATGAACAGGTTTTCCATTGTAAAAAAGGATATTTCCATTTGCTGTTAAACCAGTAACAGCACTGGAACTCGGCGCTATTGATTTATTCGGCTGAATATACGTATCAAACTTATCACCAGAGACTATGTTTAGTGCAGCTATTTGCAGAATTTCGGAATCTAATTTCAGCGAAGATGTTTCCAGGTCAAAAAGTATGCAACTACCAGTAAAAGATGAAAAGGGCAATAATGCTGGTTTCTGTTTGATTCCCGGGATCTCTTTATCTTCAGTTACTAAACTAAGAGACAATCCAGATTTATAAGTAACACCCTCTTTTTTTTCTGTCTGTATTAATTTATTCCTAAATTTCTTCTTTTCTAAACGCCGCTTTTTTACAATTGGTTGCTGGGAGTACTTCCGTTTCCGTTTTCTCTCTTTTGACAATTTTTCAGAATGGTTATTAGTGATTGCATCCGTTAAAAGGTTAGCTTGTGTATTTATGCATGAAATATAAGAATACCCTATATTTTTTTGCAACACTGCAGCGCTCACCCGTGTTTTCAGATTTTCGCTTTTACTGAAACAAAACCGTTTAGGTGCTTTAGATGCATATATATTGTTTGTAGATTCAACATCCTTTGTTGATCCAGCCGGTGCTAGACGTTCAGCATTGTTAGCGACTGTGTCAAATATGATTTGGACGTCTTGTCGTAAAGCATCATCCGTTAGCGGTTTACCATGAGGGAGATATTTATGAAAATTATTTTCAATGCTTTTATTGCACCAATTGCCACATTTGTCATGAATACCAAATGAATGTGGAACAATTGCTGTTAATGTTTCTTTGAGCTTAGTTGCATTGTTTTTATTCTGTTGAATAGCATATGAAAAACACATTTTGTAATATTCTATGATATCTGTACTCAGTGTTTTGTGTTTAGATTTCAAATTATAAAAAGCATTACCGAGTGATTTTGTTGAATGGTTGATATCGCTCCATTTTTTTACCTCGTGGTCCAAAGCTTCTTTTACCCTAGACAAAGTAGCTGAATCATCATCCATAATAAGCACATCAACAGGAACCCCAGAAACTTCTTCAATATTTTCCATCAGTGATGCTCCTGTTGACGATTCCATGGCTTTTGCGCTTTTTGACCAATTCTTTTGACAGTTGTGTGGTTTTGCGTCTAATTTGGCTTTCTCAGCACTGTGACATATGGCGCAATGTGTAACACGAAGGTCATAATCTAATATTTTCCCAGTAAGCTGACCAATTGCTGTTCCAACGCCCGACGAACTACTGTACGAGCGACCTGATCCCCGCTTCTGCCAACACATATCATACTTTACTGACAATCCTTTTCCTGGAGTTGCAATTCTTAAAAGATAATTAATTTTACATTATTATGTTTGATTATATTGGTTTTATAATTCTAATTATAAATTCTACGTAGTATATAAAAAAAGACTAGTATTGTCAGCAAAACCGGATGTAGCGGCAAAATCGTTTAATGCCAACTATGAGCTACGTGGAGTTTTTAGGGATTGATTGATTGATGATTGCTTGATGTCCAGTGGCAATTATTTCATGCATATTCAAGACGATGTACTTTTAAAGTGCTTCGTACAGGAATAAAGGGAATCTGTGTATAGGCGACAATTAGAAGTGAACCCAACAACTTAAGACATCAACTTATTTCTTGACCAATTCCAATGTGGTAAAATTCAAAGTCTTGATTTCTTAGGGTTATTTAATGTGCTGAATCTAACTGTGTACTTTTATTTTGGAATTTCGGCCCGTTCTTTAATTGGTCCTCCTTTAATTCCAAAATTAAACTTTATTTGATTTCTTCAAAAACCGAATTCTTGGGGTTATTTGATATACTGATTTTAACTGTGCATTTAAATTTTTGTTCGATTTTAATGATTAAAAAAAAAGATGAATGCAATGGTTATTTTGATATGCTGAATCTAAACTCTTAAAAATAATTCCGGCCCTGTATATGCATAATTACCTTGTTTCTGAACATTCCTTTGTAATTGCTTCATGACATGAATCTCGTGCTACATCTACCATTGGTTTAAACAGCTCGCGTTCTCTCTTCTTCATCGTTCTTTCAGAACTACCAGGGACACCCATTATTGTCATAAGTCTGGAAAGCTGACGAACACCTATGCCAACATCTATCATTGCTAAAATTTAAATATCCATGTATAGAGGTATATACATAAATTAGATTATAGTCGACTTAATTCAAATCAAAACATCAATAAAGCTGACACTGGTATACTTATTTACAGATACATTTTCATCACGAGTTCGGAATACTAGACTAAGTATCCTTGGTTTTGAAAACGGAGGAGGACGGACTGACGAATAAAACGAAAATAATACAGTTGATTCTGTTATTTTTCTTCTTTGGGGAGCATAACATCGTCCTATAAATTTCAGAAAAGAAGAAATTGGTATAAAAATGAAAGATCTGTTGGTATATACAGGAACCTTTTTTGTTGGAAATTGTATATGGGTTTGTTATAGGAAATCTATTTCGATGTTCAGTCGCCGATATTACAATGTAAGGGCAGTATGATTTTATACGATTCGGTTTGGTGTTTTGCTTTCTGTTACCGATTTTACATATAATAAAACTATCTTAACCTCGTCACGGGTTCATGCAATAAGTAAGAAATATCGCAGGTACTTGTGGATTTTTTTAATTTCTTAGATTAATTGCAATTTAGAGCTAGACATACTGGTACTGTAATAGTAAAAGTTACACACGCAACTCAGATTGGCGAAGACATTAGGAGGAATTTCCGGTGATTTTTTTCATTAGTTATTTAGTTTTTTTCTGTAAATTGTTTTAGTTGGTAGGATGCTGTCTCTTTCACAAACAGCACAGTAGTTTATCACTTCGAATTTTGGTTATTGAGGCCATCACGAAATCGTTGACCTTTATGGAATATATGTAGAAAGCTCAAATTAAAGCCGTTATATTATGAGCTTTGTATAGATTGACTACATACCATTGTGACCGCTTCCTCTCATTTTAAAGAATAACATGCACTATTATAAAGACGTAGAAGCTGATTTGTTCGAGAAACATTAATTCGGGAATCGTTTATACTAAATATTGTTCCAGTGTTGTTTTTAAAAAAAATATTTAAAGAATGGAATCGCAAGAGAATGAGCAACTAAGATATATCAATTCAAGAGCTCTATTATTAAATTACCTAATGCTGCTTTTGTGTTTACATCATACACCTGTGGGCCACGTTTTCCATGTACATGTGTTTCACTGGTCTCAATCTTATTAACTTGCCCGCATTCACATTGTATAAACAAATGGCTTGCATACCCCATATTTTTTTCTGATGTAATGTTTATCAGAGCAAGTGCCTCCTTGCATTGTCGACAAAAGAGCTGTTTGGCTACATAAAATAGATCTATCATTCTTCTTCCTTTTTTCCATGACTCCTCATCAACTGTGACCGTTTCTGTTTTCGCTAGTTTTATAACATGCTCTGATAGACAATTATTTGACGTTTTCTGCTTCGACTGTTTCACTTTTTCTCGTCTCTCTTTCTCTCTATGGCTAAGAAAGTGCCCGGAGTTTACCATTTTTAATGGCGGTTCCTGCAACCTGTTCAAGTTACAATGACGTCATGGCATTCAAATGGGAAGGAGAAGTTTATTAAGGAAAATTACACGCATGACGTCCCGCCGAAAGTAACGTTTTTGGGAATTTGAACGTTGAACGTCGCGCCAAGAGTTACCTCCCTTGAAACTGTATCGGATGCCCTTAATAGAGGGGGGAATCACATTTTTTAAATGTTTTTACAGGGGGGATCAAATAAAAATAGTGAAATATTATGGGGGGATCAAGAAATTTTGTATGTATGATTTCAAAATGACCAGCCCCCCACCTCCCAGGTAAAAAAAATGGTAAGTCCCTTATATGATTTCTTTATTCTGCACATCGTTCATTTCTCCCCTCCCCCGGCTTTCTCATTCTTTATTTTTTTTGGATCAGTATTCTCTATTCTATAAAGCTATATTTTATAGCTATACAAATCCTTGATCCAAGTTAAGACCCTCTATTATATGTGATCTCAGGTGCGAATACACAGTGTGCGAATACTGACGCCTATAAAAATATTACTGATGATAGATCTATTCTCAGTACTGTCTATTCTATTCTGTTGCCTTCCTACTATGATCCATATTGAACTCACGTCAATCTTCAAAGACAATATTATTTCATTGGATGATTTAACTTAAATCTAAGTAGTCTATGGGTTCATTATCATTAATTTGTGCTTAATAAAGTTGAGTAATTTAAATGCAATTTAGAAAAAACGCGCCGTTCAACTTTTGCAGTATAGCGTAGCCAATAAAAGATGTTGTTACAAACTTCCTTGATCTAATTTGTGTAACCAATCAAACATCTCCACGTTTATGAACTTCATCTGTTGACCGGCGTGAGGGATTTGGAACGCTTTTAACTTGGAACACCAGAAATTACTGGTAAAATGTCTTAGAATAATTCAAATTTGAAATACTTTAATATTTAATTCCCATTTTCATATCTGTTTGAAACACCAGCTTACCTTGAAAATGCCCCAAACCTTCATTATTTGTAGACAAACGATAAAACAGAATAAATGGGGAGGACGAATAATCATGACATGCCTGATTTTCCAGACCATACATTAGGCCCTAGTCAGTCTTAACACTTTGCCACATCCCCACAAGATCCGTCTTGTAAATTTTCCATTGGTCCTGTAAGAATTATTTTACAGCCCAATAGAAAATACAAGATTTTCTCTAAATTATATCAAAAATCGCAAGGATTTTGCTGCAAAAGTTATCTTGGAAGACTGCATTAGTCCTATAGATAATAAGGTCTGGGCTTCATATCTTACATTCAGCATGTACTGAAAGAGAAATGATAGTCAAACATTGAATGAAGATTTGTGGAGGGCAATAGTTAAAAACTGAGATGGTTAAATCAATGACATAAGATTGCAAACACCATAGTAATGGACTATGTAACATGCATCTTTTGTTTTTGAATGTTAACTGGATATATTAAACTACAAAATGAAATTGGAATAACAAAACTAAATTTTTCAGATTATTAAGCTGCAGTTAATATTCGTCACATGTATTTACTTTTGCACTTGTAAAGTGATTTAATTTGATCAATGACAATGTTTTGTTGTACTCTAGTTATTTGCCGTGAAAAAAATGGCGTTTGCTAGCAAAACAAAAACAAATTTTGACTATCATAGTGCTTTTATTTAACAATGGTGGGGATCAATTGACGATGGCCGAAGGTAATTTAATGATGTCAGTGCACCACCATAAAACAGATCAGGAAAATCTCTGAGTCCTTAGTAGGTATTGATGACCATAACAAAGTAAAATCTTTAACAATTTAAAACATTCCAATATATTAGTAATCATTTAAATCTGTTTCTTTTTTCCAGAATGATGAAGCTTAAGAGTATTTTCCTGTTATTTTTATCACTTGGACTTCTCCATGTCAGCATCTGTGATACCGAAGAGGAAGACACTGATGATGACACAACTGTTGAAGTAGAAGAGGAACCTGTTGTTGTAGAAAAAGTAAAGTTCTTTGTTTTTGTTTCAGCATAGGACCTTGGATATCAATGTATTATTAAAGTTAAGGCAAAAAAAGATATAATTCTTTTGTTTCCCCTAACATGATAAAAATAGATAGGGTTGGTTGATAGGGAAATTTTTAAAACTTCATGATATGTATACAATAAGAACATATTTTATTACCAATTAAGGGCCCAGACGTGGCATATAGAACATACATGTATAAGGAAAAAGAACATTGATTAGCATAGATACATAGAATTTAAATACACAATCACAATACATTTGTATACAATTAGCATGATTAAACTGTAACAAAGCCCTCGGTTTATAGTATATAATATAGTTACATGAAAAATAAATAGATCTAACTCATATTGACTTTAATAAATTTTCCAACAGCATTAAGGACCTGATTGTCTTCACAGTTTAATAAATAAATGAATTTTTACTGATTGTCTACATGGTCTAGTATCAGTGTTCCAGCTTGAATCTCAGGGCAGAAGGGTGCTAGTTGTCTGAAAGGACACTTTAGCGTTATAACCCAGATTTCAAGGGCAATGTTGGACAGTGTATTAAATTACCTTGAATATTGCTAGGCTCAGCTGGAGAACATTAGTTCTATTTAAACCATATTCAGAAATTAATGTGTTCTTGATGTTGGTTCCAGTAAGAATTTTTTTCCATCAAATTATCATACCATGAAGCAAAGCATATCATTTTGATGTTAATCTAAACAAACTTGTACATTTGGTATGGAAAATAATCATCAGAAATTTCAATGTTTCATAACTTATACCAAAATAAACAAGTAGTTTTGAAAGATGGAGTTATACATGCAAAATTGAATGTTGAATGTAATTAAATTATCTACATTTAAATTACTTGTTCAAACATATAGTATATATGTTATTGAGAGTTATTTATTATCATTTGAATTGTTACAAAAAAATATTTTTAAGTGCACACCAAAGTGCTCCTCAGTAAGGAGTTTTATAAATATAACAGGTGAGACAGGAGATAATCATATTTTATATTGATGCAATTATATATTGCAAAAGGTATAAACAGTTACTTTTTTCTCCATCATTGTTAAAAATAACTTGTTGAGTGCTCCTATGTCAGGAGGATTATAAAATACAAGAAGCATTAAAAACAGGAAGTGAATCTTGTTATGTTCAAAGTACAAATTTCTTTGATTCCTCTTTAAATTTCATACTCATGGTTATGAAACAAAACATTTTTTACCAATTAAGTCAAAACTATGTATGCCTTTAAAATTGTTTAAGATTTTATTTTTTTGTGATGCCTACTGAAATAAATTTTTTCAGGTGTACATGCTGTACATAAACATTACAAATGAGGATAACATGTGGACATTTCATTCTGTATTAAATATCTAGTATTTGTTCAATTATCTTAAATCCACTAATTAGCAGTAAACAATCATTAACAAAGGTGATAAAACTGCCAAAGCACTAGGTATTTAACTTAATCCCATTGTCAGTTAATTAGTGTTACACAATCAGGTAACAATTTTACCGGAAATGCCGGTAGGCATGAAAATTGAAAATTTTATTTTTTTGAAAAGGCAGAGGGGTGCATTCTTTTACTTTGGAGGGCAGAAGGGCGGGGGTAAGGGCACCAAGGGCGGGCCGCCCTTCTATTTAGGGCAGGCGGGAACACTGAGTATAGAAAAGTTTGGATTTTTTTGGCAAACAAAATCAAAGAGAGCATCTATATTTTTCACATGAAGTTAAATATGTCAATTTCTAAAAGTGCTTCCATGTCAACATGCTTTACTGTGTAAAGGATTTAAAGAATAATTTCTATTCAGCTTCCTGTTAAATTAATACTTGAATGGAGGTATAATTAGTGAGCAATAGCTAACAGTTCTACTTGTTTCATTTAATTTATTAAAGCATCATGATTCTAGTGTGAAGTCTTCCATACTAGACCACTGTGTCATTATAGAATGCAATAGTAATTAATATGTTTTATTATTTGAAGGTTAATTATGTTCCTCCAGTGGTAAAAGGAAATACATTCTTTACAGAAACATTTGATAAACCAGCAGATTTTGAGAAAAGGTTTGTAGAAAAAAGAAGTTCTATAATAGATCTATGAAATTATTTAAAAATATAATAAAAGATATATTGGATATTTTGTCAATGTCCATCAGGGAAAATTACATGTACGCATACAGCTGGGAATAAGGATGTGTTGCTACAATTAAAAAAATGTCCTGAAATGACCCATTATCCTTCATCAACCAAAAGGATGTACATAATACTGTAGAGAAAAATTCCTTATGTAATTAGGTAAGGTCATGATTCCTAAAAGATTTCACAAAAATGTCCCAAAAGACACAATTAATTTTTGACAGAAAGAATAAAAGATGTTCCAAACAGATATATTCATATTATAAGGTCTATATTGCACAACAAAGAAAACAAAACATATAATCATAATCTGCAAATAATCATCAATGCAATCAGGTGCAAATAATTGGTGTAGTCCTGACTAAAATGAAATTATTATATGACAAGTATTTGTAAAAGTTTTTGAACACTATTCTGTTGTTTAAGGACTGGTATTAATCTAATGGAGACCAATTCTCTTGATTTTTAACAAATCCACAAAGTGTGATACCCCAGAAAATGCATGTATGATCCTGAAACCGTTGAAACAAATGGTTATTTCACAATCTACAATATTTGAATAAAAGTCATATTCACCTGTGTAGGTCGATATACTGTCATCTACGAAAGATAAAGTGTCTAAACAATATCAAACCAATATAAAAAAGTTGTGAATGAATAACAACAATTATTTTAATTTTGACATTTTACAGATGGACCAAGTCACAGACTAAGAAAGATGGTGCTGAAGAAACTATAGCCAAATATGATGGTGAGTGATAAAAATATAGCCAAATATATTGGCAATTAATAAAACTGTAGCAAATGATGAAATTGTCAACATGTAAAATTTTGCTTTTTTTGTCATAAAAACTATGTAAAAAGTGTTTTTGAGTTTAAAAGCCATCGTTTTATTTTCATGCTTAACCAAATTTTACTCTGCATTGGTCTAGTAGAAATACAAAGTAGGATATATTGATATAACATTTACATATATTTGTCTATGAGTATGCATGTAGGATTTGTTGTTGATCATTAAACAGCCATTAATCAATCAAAATTAATACAATATACATGGTTTCATTTATCAAAAGAAACTTGTACTTTTGTATGGGTTTTTCTCATTGTTAAAGGCCCTACAGTGCTCTATAGTATAGTTGTTCACAATCATACAGCATATTCTTATAATTTAGATTGCTCTAAACTTGTCTACTTGTAGGAAAATGGTCAGTAGAGGAACCTAAAGAAAGTGCTCTGAGAGGTGATCATGGCTTAGTGTTAAAGGTTTGTAATATTTATCATCCTGTGACATGGAAGACATGTCCATTCTTTCAATAATAATTGTAGATACAGTAGAGGTTACCACATACATTTTATCTTCATCAAACTTAGTACTGTGGTTCAACATAAGGTCATGATTCCTATTTGATAATAGAGTCAGAGACAACAGATTATTTACCTGATTGCTTTATTAGAAAAGATATAGTATATAATCTGTCACTGTTGTCAACTTTAATTTTTTTTTTAAATTGCAGATTTAATGGAGACCAAAGGCTTTGGTCAATTGTGGTTCATTTTTTCCTGTAAAAATTATCATATTTTATCCTGTAAATTAAGAATGAAGTAATAAAGATGGCGCCATGGTAGCTTATACCAGTACAGGGGTTCAAATTAGCGGTGGTCCGAGGTCCGTGGCCTTTCATTTACGGGTTCGGACTTTCCCTACGGTAGCTAGTTACACCCGACGGACTTTCGTATATTTGCAGGTTAAAAAGTTACAAAAGCGTTTTGAACAAAAAATATAAAAAATCTAGTATAAAAATAATCTTAAAATATGCAACTTAAATGAAAGAAACTTATGTGTTTGTTTAAATTCTTTGCAATTGATTTGATGTGTAGTCACTTGACTGGTTGTTGTACAAAATACAGGGAAACTCGAGAATATAATGTTAAAATATAACTAGTAAATGGTAGGAGTCTGCTTGGTTTTGGGGTGACCTCTTCAAAAAGAAAACCTGATAAAACGGGGGATACAGCGGAGGTGATTGATGAAAGGGCTTAACGCAGTCCAAAAGACAGGATCTGACTAAAGACCAAGACTAAAAATATGACGGGGGGGAAAAACAAGAACGTAAATCTTCCCCACACACAGTGAAAGGGAAAGTGCCCTGGTTCCCAGGAAAAAAAAACTAATAACTTGACCCAATAAAAAAATCTTGATGAAAAATTACCACCCAGCATCTATATATCTTGCCAAAAAAGTGGTGAAAAGAAACTGACCCCAAGTTTGAAAACGAAGTTGAACTGTTATCTGACTCAAAGTTTAAAGGCAAGTGTGTTCTTAAGCAGCAATTGAAACCAAAACAATTAAAAAGGTACAAAGTGTTATTTAACATAGGGTATAGTGTCGGGGGAAAGGGAAACCCTCTTATTACTGAATTTATCTAAGAAATACAGAAAAAAATGAGGTTAATGAAGTAAGATATGATGAGTGCGTTGGAATGGTAAGCATTTTCTGATTTTATAAATAAAAATTGGACCTTTTAAGAATAAAGGACGACCTTTGAGTATTTTTGGTCAAAGGTCCTGGACCTGCCATTGCCTAAAGTAAATTTGAACCCCTGCAGAATGAAGTAATATAGATAGTGCCATGGTAGCTAACCTCAGAATGAAGTATTATGTAGATGCACCATGGTAGCTAACACCCGAACAAAACTAATTAACTGTTAGTTCAAGTTCTACTTAATAATATCTGAACCAATCAAATTCACTAAGTTAAAAGCATTGTACAATTAAGTCTCCCAAACAATGTTTAGAGGCTTATTGGTTTTGCTCAGTTCTTATTCATACTGACATATGATTTTTTCTTTTTCAGTCTAAAGCTAAACACCATGCCATCTCATCAAAGCTTAACAAACCATTTAGATTTGAAGGAAAACCATTTGTAGTCCAGTAAGTATAGATGTTAAATCATGTCAAATATTAGAATGCAGAGAAGGCATTGAGGGTGTAATTGTTAGCCTGATAGCCTTGATAGTGTTAGGTTAGCTTGTCTACAGCAAGAGTGACACTTTGATTATTAACATATATTTCTAAAATACCCTGTGAATGAATTAGGACATTATTAGGAAAATAAGGCAAATTATTTGCCCCTTGAAGATTTTGGTCATATTGCTCCCAAGGGTTCTTTGTATTTTTACATCCCTGACTTTCAAATTTTTAGGTTTGAGCGTCTTTGATAAAAGGTATAAAATCTGGAAAAGCACATTGGACGCACATACAGTGTTCTTTTATTTAACCCTGAAATGGATCATACAAAAACATTACCCAACAGTATTTTTACAGTAGCTTATTGACTTGAAATTTGTTGGGGTCAAGAAAATAAGTTTTAACTATCAAAAAGGTTTGGCTGTATTGGATGATCGGGTGACATTTTTACTGTGTGACTAAATATACCTACACTTGTATGACATGGAAATGTAACCTATAAATAATATCCAACACTGGACACACAGTCTGAGAGAGTGTTTATTCTCAACCAAAAGGCCAGAGTTTTTTAATTTGTTGATTTACAGATTTTTTATGTGAAAGATTCTGGTTGGTCGTTCAGAAAAAAATATTTTACAAGACATTTATATGTGTAGAATTGCTGTGTACTTCAGCTTTATTGCAATGTTAATATTCTCCATTTTTTGCAAAACTCCTAAATTTTAAGTGCGAAACATATATTTTCTCTGCTGTTTTAAACATACATGCATGTCATTGTCATTTAAGTTTGTGACAAAAGGGTTTTCTGCATTTCAAAATGAACGAAAAAAAAAAAAAAATAGTTTTACATTGCTTTGTATTAATTTTCTCAAAACACCTTGATTACTGAGCTTCAAGCAGGAAAACAGGTGAACATGTTGCACTAAATAAGGGCTATTCCATTAAAATGTATGTGGGAGGGTAGGAAGGGAAGTTTAATTATCGAATGTGGGTCATGGGTCATTTTTCAGTATGCGTCTATTACCATTATGCAAAATTATCTAAAAAATGGTTCTTGGTTGTAGGGATATTTTGAAAGTCCCTTCCAACCCTCCCACATACATTTTAATGGAATAGCCCTAATAGTTAATATCTGTGGAAGACCTGTGCTTAAAGTTGTTCTTATTCTATTTAAGGAAACAATAATTCACCCTTCATAGTAAAAATAAATGGTTGAGGGATTTTGTGTATCCAATGACACTGTCTTACTATCTCATCCACTTTCCTCTCTCTCTTCCTTTTCTCATAAATCTTTAGCATTAAAAAGATGTTTTAAATTTCATTTAAGGAACTTTATTTTTATAACTTTATCATGTTTATGGGTTCTTTCCTTTGTCAGATATGAAGTAAAGTTTCAGAATGGATTAGAATGTGGTGGAGCTTATGTTAAACTGCTGTCCATGGATAAACAGTTAGAGTTGGTGAGTCAACAAGAACATGTATTTATATACTTTAATCAGTAGTCTAGATTTCTAAAGAAAATATGTCTTTACATTGTGATTATACACAAAAATAACACTGGAGGACTTTAAACTTTTCAAAAATACTTTTTTCTTGAGTTTTTTGAATTCCTGTATGAAAAATCTGAATCAAAATCTTGGAGCAGAAGCTATTGTTTCTGAAATCTTATTACTTAATTCAATTTTAAAATGAAAATGGTTTGTTGTAAGTTGTTTGATGTAAAATTGAGAATGGAAATGGGGAATGTGTCAAAGAGACAACAACCCGACCATAGAGCAGACAACAGCCGAAGGCCACCAATGGGTCTTCAATGCAGCGAGAAACTCCCGCACCCGGAGGCGTCCTTCAGCATGGTATACAGGGAAGGCACTTTCAAAAAGGGGTAAACACCTATATAGAGACAAATTTAGAATTTCTCTTCCTTTTTTAACTGTACTTGACATCAACCCATTGCTAAGATTTCACAGTGCCAACCCTGGGTCCTATGTATGCTTTTATGAACCAGCCCTTACAATAATTTTAATTATAAAGAGTTTTTTGTGGCAAAATGATATTAAACAGGGATTTTTGCAGTTGCATGGAATTTCATGGGTAATTTTGATTTTTTTAATCCTACAGGGGAAAAGTTAGACAGAATTCTAAGCATGCTATATTAATTATTATATTTATTTTTTTGTAGAAACAATTCCAAGATAAGACACCTTACACTATAATGTTTGGTCCAGATAAATGTGGTATGGATCATAAGGTAGGTTGTTGACTGACATATACAAAGAGAGATAACTCCTGATAATTGTTAAGTAGAAACAATTTTTGCTACACTTATTTGACTACCTTTTCAAAAATGAAAAAAAATTGATTTTGTTTATATCGTTGTGTTATGTTTTGATATGTTGTTAGTTGTACTCTATGAATTAATAGTAAAATGTGCTCTATATAAAAATAAGCAGATGTGGTATGATTGCCAATGGGACAACTATCCATTATTTATGTTTCCTAATGATAAGTGATATTATTAAAAACTTAAGGATTAAGATGTGAACAATTACAGCTTTCAACAACACTGACTTTATACAACATGATATAATAAGATATAAGCTATTAAAGGCCTGGGATTGCAAAATGTGAAACAATTCATAAGCAAAAAACAACTGGATGTATACTACATCAAGAAATGAAAAACAACTATGGCGGAGAGAAACCCAAGACATCCACTGGATTACAAGATCCTGGCTTGGGGGAACAGGCAAATAAAGATTTTGTCCAGGTTAAATATCTTTATAAGTGCTCAATCTTCCCCTAACCTTGGACAGTGGTGTAACAATACAACAAAAGGACATACTGTAAAAATTAATTGGAAAGTTCTTGACTCATCAGATCGACACAAAGCACAAAAAAAAAAAATAAACAAAAGACAAAAGACACCAAGTACTGATCTAAGAGTTCTTGTAAAAAAAAACCTATTTTGAAAATCAATTTCAACACATAGAAAAATCATGTTTTTCTTGCACAAAAATATCAATTTGTACACCTCTAACAGACCAATAAGTTATACGGATTGTGTCTTAATGTTTGAACTCTGTAAACAACATCACTGTATAAATTAGGATGTATATAAATTATAATGTCATAGAAAAAAAAATGTAAACTTACTCATATTAATTCCATTATAGCATTCTAAGTTTGCATGTATTTTGTTCAGTTGACAACATTCTAAAATTGATTTTATTTTTTCCAGTTACATTTTATATTCAGACACAAAAATCCAAAAACAGGAGAGTTTGAGGTAAGTTTATAGTAATTTCTTTAATTCTTAGCTGATTTAATACTTTTCCTGAACAGTTGATTATTTTTATTAATCAAAGTGTGGTTCATTTTATCTCAGTTTTTCATTGGTCAGACTCATAGTTCAATGATTATGTAAAATTTTCTTGCTTTCCTCTGAATTTCTAATTGTGACTGCACGAAAAAAGGTGACCATACCTGATGATGTCACATAGAAAGAAAACATCATTTTGCAGATCATTGACAAAAAAAGAGTAAGTTTGTCTACACATCTAAAAAATATAAGTGAAACAGATTCCACCACTTGATTTCAGCCAATACCGTATTTCTCTGATGTTTTCATTGCTGAACATAGTGGATTATGTATGGGGATGGGTAAAATCCTAGACAAGCAAAGCATTGTTATGCTAGGTATCTGAATAATAAATCAGGCCAGTAGGTTGCTAGTCTACAGACATACTGTCAATAAAAGCTCTAAAGTTTTGTATTGATTATATATAATGCAAAATTCATATTGATATCATTGCTATGTTGAAATATGGAAAAAATGGGAAAATGTTTCTTTCTTTTTACAAGAAAGGTGACTGTTTCCATAAAATGCTGCAAATTTAGAAATAAATGCATACATTTTTTCTATATTTATGTTGTAAAAAAGTATACTGATTTACAAGATTTATTAGCATTGAAGAGTATACATGCTTGGAATGAAAAGTATAAAGATCGGTAATTCTATCTGAACCCATTGCACTTTTATATCATAATAATTTCTGAATGAACTGTGTATAGCATTTCTCACTTCCATTCAAAGAAAATTATTATGTTAAAATAAGGATATGTTGTTTGATTACTATTCACCAGAGTCCAAATAAATTGGATGTATTTTGCATGATTTATGACAAAACTATAAACAAAAAACAAATATGACAGACAACAACCAAGGACAACCACCATGCTCCTGACTTGTATTTTTATACGTATATTAGAATAAAGAAAATGGCATTGCAACATTTACATAAACTGATTTATACTGCAAGAAGAAAAAAACTGTATAAAA
Source organism: Mytilus californianus (assembly GCF_021869535.1). Taxonomy (NCBI): domain Eukaryota; kingdom Metazoa; phylum Mollusca; class Bivalvia; order Mytilida; family Mytilidae; genus Mytilus; species Mytilus californianus. Next base: position 92,174,777 of record NW_026262745.1, read on the forward strand.
TAAATATTTTAAAGGAGAATTATTGAAATTTGTTTTAATTTCCTTCCAATTTAAACAACTTTTTCATCTTTGCTTTTAGGAGAAGCATGCTAAGAAGCCTACAGCCAACATTGACAGCTACTTTACAGATAAGAAGACGCATTTATACAAACTAGGTCAGTGCACTCATAAGTTATAATTTTTCCCATAGAAAGAGTTTTATATGTAGTCTGAGGCCTTAATTTTACAAGAAACATGAGTAAGAGATGTTCCATTAAAACATACATGATACCCAGGGAAGGCACTTTAAAAATGGGGTAACCACCTATAGAGGCAAATTAAAATTTCACTGTACATTTCCACTATGCAAAAACATAGATGACACCCACCCATAGTTGAGATTTGGAAGTGCCTTCCCTGGGTTCCATGCATGTTTTTTATGGAACAGCCCTAAGACATATTTCTTGCTTTTATGGTAGATTAAAATTATTATAAATAACCTCCCCTATATGAAGAAATCTATTTATGAAGATGCCAATTTCAATTTTATAAAAGTGTTAAATTTTAAAATCTTTGCACTCTTCAAACAATCCCTTGCTTAATGAAATATGTTTCAGCCTTCAAAGACTGGTCTATGAAGACCTGTAACTTCAGTATTTGAGCATATAATTTAATGTAACAAATCTTTCAAAACAAAGGAATTTGAAGAACACTATAATTTGGGTTCAGGCAAAGTATTCCAAAGAACTGAAATAGATTTTGCCGGTAAAATTATTTGATAATTTTATTATAAATCTGAAATATTCCCAAGAAAATGATTTAAAACAAAAATTGATTTGATGCATGAGGCCCTCGACTGATGTCATCACATGGAATTGATGTGCCAAGTTGATAAGGATTTGTGTTCATTTGATTATGTTTATGTGATACTCAAGCTAAAATTTCAACCCCCTCTCTAGCCAAAAAAATAAAACACCCTGTAAATATGGAGGAGAAATACAACCCAACTTTTAAGAGACATTTTTTATTTTGGACAGGGTAGAGTTAAATTATTTTTGTAAGTGCAACCCTTCTATTATAATTATCTTTCTGTAGTTGATCAGCATATGGTTTGAGTAGAGCACAGTCCAGAAAAAAAAACCATGTAAATTAAATTTTATCTGAATACAACAGTACAAACAACAACAAAAAATATATAATGAATCCAAGAATGTAATCGAGTCTTTCTTTTCTTATTGTCGAGCCTTCGACTTGAGTCGAAAAAGCGAGACATAGCGATCCTACATTCCGTCGGCGTTGTCGTCGGCGGCGTCCACAAATATTCACTCTGTGGTTAAAGTTTTTGAAATTTTAATAACTTTCTTAAACTATCCTGGATTTCTACCAAACTTGGACAGAAGCTTGTTTATGAACATAAGATAGTATCTAGAAGTAAATTTTGTAAAAATAAAATTCCTGTTTTTCCGTATTTTACTTGTAAATGGACTTAGTTTTTCTGCCAGGAAACATTACATTCACTCTGTGGTTAAAGTTTTTAAAATTTTAATAACTTTCTTAAACTATCCTGGATTTGTACCTAACTTGGACAGAAGCTTATTTATGATCATAAGATAGTATCCAGAAGTAAATTTGTTAAAAAAAAAATTTCTTTTTTTCCGTATTTTACTTAAAAATGGACTTAGTTTTTCTGCCAGGAAACAATACATTCACTCTGTGGTTAAAGTTTTTAAAATTTTTATAACTTTCTTAAACTATCCTGGATTTGTACCAAATTTGGGACAGAAGCTTGTTTATGATCAAAAGCTAGTATCTAGAAGGAAATTTTGTTAAAATTTGTACCTGTTTATCCCAGGGCTTCCAAAATATATCTGAGCCAGCCGGACATTTTATATCTTATCCCGATTTTAATCCCTTAAGACTAAGTCACAAAAGGCAATTATGGTAATCAGATGGCCATCCCAATGATTGACATTAGATTAAAAAAAAACGATATTAAACTTTACTTTGATGTAAATTTGATGTTCGGACGTAACTGTTAAATTGGCAGTGCATAATTCGAAGTGTAAAATTGAGAATGGAAATGGGGAATGTGTCAAAGAGACAACAACCCCACCATAGAGCACATAATACATCAGCGTGCTCATAATTGCCTTAGACTCTTTATTTGTGCAAAATTACGTTGTCAAAAACTTTACTTTCAATTTTAAAATCACATTTTCCTAATACCGGATGTTGACCTGACAATGGTAAAACATGGACCAGAAACAGATACGTAAAATCCGTGTACGTTTACAAAGCACGACTGAGTGAATAAGCTCTTTCCACGTTATTTCTTCAACAAAATACTTGAAATGAACGTTAGATACAGGTATCAATGATAATTTTTATCATTTTTTAAGAAATGTAGGATGCATAATTAAATTTCCCGGCTGCGCACATGCACACACATGTTCTAGTTCATACAACGCAGTTCTTACGATTTTTATTTTAAAACCTTTTTAAATTTTTCATCAAATCATGTTTATAAACGTATTTCTTATAATTGCAATCTTTTGGACTAAATCAATTAGATAGAAACCGCTGAAATGTAAGAAATTAACTTTGAATAGACCGATCAATTTATACGATGTCCAGTACTGGAAATAGTTTACCTGTCACCTGAACAGGTAGATTTCAGCAGAGACATATAATACATTGTATTATATGTCTCTGATTTCAGCTGTCCAACAACTAATTAGCCTTGATTAAAATTAGAAAGTATTGAAGTAGGGGTTGTTTTGATAGTAATTAATCATCATGTCACTTTTATGACCGGAAATGTGTGGCTGTTAAAGGCAAAAATTGGGTCAAAAAGATCGCGAATTATGCTAAAATGACCGTCTCTTAAGAAAGCCTTGACAACTAAAAAGTAAATGACCGTTTCATGCTTTGCCCAGCCGGAATTTTACCGGACATTATACAATTGTCCGGAATATATTACCGTTTTGGAAGCCTTGGTTTATCTGTATTTTACTTATAAATGGACTTAGTTTTTCTTCCAGTTAACATTAAATACAGTCTGCAGTTAAAGTTTTTAAAACATTTATTAGATTCATAAACTATCCTGGATTTATACCAAACTTTGACAGAAGCTTCTTACAATCAAAAGATAGTATCTAAAGGAATATTTTTATTGATTTTTTTCCTCATTTTTGTTGAGCCTGCAATTAACAGCAAAAGTAGGCGAGACACTGGGTTCCGCGGAACCCTTACAAATTTTTTATAGTTTCAAAATAACCAGAAATCAATTTACCTCTAAAAAATAAATGTTAAATTCAGGTAAAAAGAAAAACAGAGTTATTTTCAGATTGAATTGCTTATAACACGTTTTTCACACATGTCAATTTTTTTAATTTCAGTTGTAAATCCTGACAACAGTTTTGAGATATTTGTGGACAATACCTTAGTCAATGAAGGAAGCTTATTAGAAGATATGAGGTATTATTACAGGCATATGTAGCAGCCATCCAAATAAATATTGTGGTCAGAATACATAACTGGTTTCCTGTTGTCAAAAATATACATTTTGGGTCAGAAATTATTGCCTGTATATTTTTGTTCTGAATGCTTGTGAGCTGTTTAAGATTTAAGAACATGGAAGGGGGCACTCTTTTTTTAGACCACAACCACCCATAACATAAATATTCATTTTCTTATTCTTACAAAATTTTAAAGAAAATGCAACAATCTAATTTGAGTTCCTCCTATCCCCCCATGCCTATAATTTTGGAACAGCCGTATCAAATTTCTAGAGTCTACGGGGGTATTTAGTTACTATATTTGTCCTTTTTAAGTCATTGTAATTTAAAAAAAAGTTGTCAAATTAAACTTAAATGTAATGTGGTATTGTAGAATATTAACAAACTACAATTTCAAGATTCGCTTAGGTTGAGGAAAAGAACTAAATATATAAAAAAAAGAAAATCACAAATCAATTTTGCTGTGTTTATAATAGCTTACAGTGAGTAAATAATCCTCAATGAAGTTCCATGATTGAACCTGTGAAAAAGGGGTTGGAGACTGCAATTTAAGTTTAATTTGACAGATGGATGACATCAGCTGGAAGAATCATGTTATTAGAATTGACAAAGAAAATAACGAGGATATTGTACATACCTTTAGGTATCTCCATGATGAGATTAAAGATTCTATGGAAAGTTGGGATTTGCTCAAACTTCCTTTTTTCCCTTGCTAACAATGATCTATTATATTTCAGTCCACCTGTTAATCCACCAAAGGAAATAGATGATCCTAATGACAAGAAATCTGATGACTGGGATGAGAGAGAAAAGTAAGTCATTTTATATCTAATAAACCCAACTCAGATACCAGGACAAAAATCCTACACGCCAGACACACGTTTTGTCCACAAAAGACCCACCAGTGAAGCTCAAATCAAAAAAGTTAAAAAGGCCAAACAAAAAAACTAATAGGGCATCCTGTTTCATGAGTTTGTTCATCTTAACAATTTGGGCCTCAATGGCCAATTGGTCTAAGTAGTTTAATAATGTGACCACTAGCTTGTCAACATTGAGGTTGTGAGTACGAATCTCTCTGATGGCAAGGTGTTTGGCTGTGATCTTACTTGACTAGAATTACCAGTTATCTGCTGAATTTATTTGTTGTCTTTGGGTAAGAAAACAAAAACACCTCTTTAAATGAAAAAAAACAACCCATGATTTGGATGTCAAATCAACAGGATACTGGTTTTACATCATTCACATTCAAATTGTGTCCCTTTGATCTCACTTCAGCTTCTTTTGAGTCGAAATTTGATTGACTCAAAATTTGATCACAGTCACATAAGTTTAGAGATGACAAGAGTAGACTGTAATGGCTGTTTGATATCACCTAGAAATCAATCAATGTTTAATGTTATTGAAAAAGAATCCTTTTCTTTTGTTCATAGGATTCCTGATCCAGATGCAGTTAAACCAGAAGATTGGTAAGTCATTTATACTTTCTTTTCTGTAAAAGAGTGAAAGGTATTGAAATGTTCACCTATCAATGATCATGAGTTCTTCAACAATATGGAATTAAATGTTCATGCATACAGCAAGTTGACATTATTATAAAACAAATCAGGTATGTTCCAGAAAAGTGCTTAAATAATAAAAGAATGAGGGTGGTTAGTGTTCAAATGACTTTTTAGAGAACCATTACTTGTATTTCTTACTAAGTTTACATGGGTTTTGGTTTTTAAAGTGTTTTTTTTTTTAAATTCAACAGATACAATCTGATTGCAACACAAGATTCTTCAATAGATAAAATTACACATAGGGACAAATACAACCATTTATGATAGTTCTTACTTTGGACAGGCACATTAACTTGTGTTGGGGTGAGGAACAAACTATGTTAAAATAAGGAGATGTGGTATGATTGCCAATGACTGAATGAGACAAATATCCACCAGAGACCAAATGGTGTAGTATAAGTTCTTTAATCTATTCCTGTTATCTTCATTAATGGAAGAATAAAAGAAATCAGTAAAAGAACAGTTATAAAGATATTATCGAATATGAAAACACAACTGAATTAAAACCAAACTATAAGATAGTGTATATACATGCTTGTATTTTGTACAGGGATGAGAGTGAACCAGAGTACATTATTGATGAGTCAGCTACTAAACCTGATGGATGGTTAGAGGATGAACCAGAACTTATTCCTGACCCTGATGCTGAAAAACCAGAGGATTGGTTAGTATTAGTCTTCATTCTATACAAACCTATGGATTGGTCAATTTGAGTCTTCATTTTATAAAACACAGAACTGATCAGTTTATGTCTTCATTCAATAAAAACCTGAGGATTGGTCAGTTTAAGTCAATCTGATTAAAATAGAGATCCAGTGTTCCAGCTTTCTTGTAGTGTTCTGACAACACTCGTTTTTATGCCCCATTTATGGGCATTATATTTTTTTGGTCTGTGTGTCCGTTCGTCTGTTTGTTCGTCCGTCTGTCCGTCTATCTGTCACGCTTCAGGTTAAAGTTTTTCAGGTAAAAGTTTTTGGTCAAGGTAGTTTTTGATGAAATTGAAGTCCAATCAACTTGAAACTTCCCTATGATATGATCTTTCTAATTTTAATGCCAAATTAGAGTTTTGACCCCAATTTCACGGTCCACTGAGCATAGAAAATGATAGTGCGAGAGGGGCATCCATGTAATATGGACACATTCTTGTTACTTTCTGTTCTGGTAATAATTACAGCAGCCAATGAAATTTCAGCCTTCAAAGCAAAGGATATCAAAAGGTCTTTAAAACTGAAAGTAGAACAAAGTGTTTTTCAGGTCCTTGTAAGCACAGCTTGGACACAGGACCTGTATTTTAATCAAATTGAGTTTAATGCTTCATTCTATAAAAACCTGATGACTGGTCAGTTTAAATTTACTCTATAAAAACCTGAGGATTGGTCAGTTTAAATTGACTCTATAAAAACCTGAGGATTGGTCAGTTTAAATTTACTCTATAAAAACCTGAGGATTGGTCAGTTTAAATTGACTCTATAAAAACCTGAGGATTGGTCAGTTTAAATTTACTCTATAAAAACCTGAGGATTGGTCAGTTTAAGTCATTATTCTATAAAAACCTGAGAATTGCTTACAATCGGGGATATTGTCAAAAAATATACTTTTTGTAGTTTTTACACAAATCTTTGAGACATTCTCAATTTTATTGTTATATTAAAACTGTTTTGGTTTTTTAGAACAATTTTCTCAAGAAAAAAAAAATAATTAGCTTTACTAAAATAATCTTATTTTATTGCTTTTTAAGTTTATATGTATGTTTTATAAATATTATATCATTACGACCAAACAACACTGATGAAGGCAATTTCTTGTGCCAAAATACTTGTTTTTATCTTTTCCATTTCTTTTAAAGTATAGTAGCAGAAATGTTTTTATATATGTATGTTATATACAATTGATATTTACAGGGATGAAGATATGGATGGTGAATGGGAGCCTCCTCAAATAGGTGAGTACAGATTAGGCCTGTTTTCATACAACATTGTTTGTTAACATTTCACCCTATATTTGTTCCTACCTTCAATGAAAATTAGTAAAAACAGATAGTTGGTTAGCTGAAGTAAAAGAACTTACTTCACAAAATCAAGTTGATTATAATAATATATGTAACAATTAAAATGTCAAAAAAACAAATCTTCCTCACTACCCTCTGTACTATTTTTAGCAGTATGGACAATTACACACAGCATTCATGTTGATACATCTAACTGGTTAACTGTAGTTGCCATCTACACTGCTACTTTTGCATAGGTACTATTTCTGTACTAAAAACCTGTAGTACTGGAAACTTACTTTTAATATTAAGTACTATTTCTTTACTTTAAAATTCTTGTAATATTTAGGTACCTGTATTTTACAGTACTTGATTTGTACTTGAAATTTTTGGTACAGAAGTAATACCAACAGTGATAACAATATTCCATGTTTGAAAATCATAACTTTAAGAGATTTGAAATAGACAAACTTTCAAAATGCTGAAAATGTAACGGTGTAACCAAAATTTTGTAGTACTTAAATTTCAAGTACATATCAAGTACTGTAAAATACAGGTACCTAAATATTACAATAATTTTAAAGTAACAAAATAGTATTGAATATTAAAAGTAGATTTCCAGTACTATAGATTTTTGGTACAGAAATAGTACCTATGCAAAAGTAGCTGTGTAACTAACTCTACATCATCTGTATTATTGTACAGACTTTATGTCAGATCCAACTGTGTACAATATCAATCAACTAGTTAAAAGATGTTTTTTGCACGAGTTTGAATGGAACACACTGTCAAGAAATGAACTATTGAAACTTGATTTTGTTTATTAATTTTTGTAGATAATACAAAATGTAAAGATGCTGTTGGTTGTGGCAAATGGGAGAGACCACAGGTGAAAAATCCCAAATATAAAGGAAAATGGAGGCCAGAAATGATTGACAACCCTGATTATAAGGTTTGTAGTGTGGTAATGATTTAGGTTTAGACAAGGTTTGTAAGGCTGTAATCATTTAGGTTGTTCCAGACATGGATGTTAAGCTCAGTTGTCATTTCAGAATAACAATGACGAGTGGTGATTGTTTCTTAAGTAATTCCTAGTCCTAAAATTAAAAGTTCCTTCCATTTTAACTATGAAAACATTTATGTCCACATGTAAAGGTGTTGCTGTTATAATTTATGTTGCACCAGATTCCACAAATGTTATTAATAGAATTATCACCAAATGTATTTTTATCTATGATAAATGTTAAATTACATAAAGCAATTGAAGTGAAGTATATTTTATATACTACTCCGTTTAGATATTTTTTGTTTGTACATGTACTTCTGATTTCAGATTTTAATGAATTGTCTCTTTTTGAAAAAGAAAACGAAAAATTTTCTTTATGAAAGACTCTTTGAAAGAATTCCAACTCGGTGAGCTAGACTGAATTAGAAAATAGGAAGTAAGCTATAAAACTGATATAAGATTTATCTATCATATCATCATCATCAGTTTGTATTATTTTATTTCAGGGAATATGGGCTCCAAGAAAGATCACAAATCCTGACTTCTTTGAAGATTTAGAACCATATAAAATGACCCCTATTGTAAGTATTGGTTGATATTGTTAGGTATGCTTCAGTCGCACAAGAACCATATAAAATGACCCCTATTGTAAGTATTGGTTGATATTGTCAGGTATGCTTCTGTCGCACAAGAACCATATAAAATGACCCCTATTGTAAGTATTGGTTGATATTGTCAGGTATGCTTCAGTCGCACAAGAACCATATAAAATGACCCCTATTGTAAGTATTGGTTGATATTGTCAGGTATGCTTCTGTCGCACAAGAACCATATAAAATGACCCCTATTGTAAGTATTGGTTGATGTTGTTAGGTATGCTTCAGTCGCACAAGAACCATATAAAATGACCCCTATTGTAAGTATTGGTTGATATTGTCAGGTATGCTTCTGTCGCACAAGAACCATATAAAATGACCCCTATTGTAAGTATTGGTTGATGTTGTTAGGTATGCTTCAGTCGCACAAGAACCATATAAAATGACCCCTATTGTAAGTATTGGTTGATATTGTCAGGTATGCTTCTGTCGCACAAGAACCATATAAAATGACCCCTATTGTAAGTATTAGTTGATATTGTTAGGTATGCTTCAGTCACACAAGAACCATATAAAATGACCCCTATTGTAAGTATTGGTTGATATTGTTAGGTATGCTTCAGTCACACAAGAACCATATAAAATGACCCCTATTGTAAGTATTAGTTGATATTGTTAGGTATGCTTCAGTCACACAAGAACCATATAAAATGACCCCTATTGTAAGTATTAGTTGATATTGTTAGGTATGCTTCAGTCACACAAGAACCATATAAAATGACCCCTATTGTAAGTATTAGTTGATATTGTTAGGTATGCTTCAGTCGCACAAGAACCATATAAAATGACCCCTATTGTAAGTATAAGTTGATATTGTTAGGTATGCTTCAGTCACACAGTTTTCAATGTTGTTTATTGATATGAATAGAAAGTAGGAAAACATGGTATTTGTTTCAAAAAACAATTTAATATTTTGGCATAATTGTTCAGGACAGTCATAAGGATTGTCAGAGTTCTGTAAAAGAACAATTTAAAGAAATTCAATACAATGTCTTTTTGTGTCAGATTTTTAAATGATTACATGCTAAATCAAGTCAAAGTTGAAGCAAAATTTCTTTCTTGTTCCTGTTTAATTTTCTAATTTTGAAAATATTTACTGAATTTCCTCCTAAAAATGAGACAGGTATTGATTTCTATCATAGAAGGGAGGTGACTCTTTTAAATTGAAGACATGGGAGACCACTTTTGGAATGTGTCCAGTGGCAAAAAGTGGAAAACTGAAAGAAAGGGAACATCTTTTTTTCCTTCACATATGTTTGAGAGACTTTACTAGCAATGGCTTCAACATTGGTTATTGAGATTGGTTTTTGCATTTTCTCTTTATTATGCCACATGAAAAATATATGTTTCCAATTATTAGACAAACTTTCTTTTACCCCAAAGTATTTTTTCAATCATAATAATAACTTCTTTTTAATCATCTAAATGTATCAGTTTCTATACAAATTACATACATTATAATAGGGAACCTCTTTTAGAATAGATGACATTGTATTTATCCTTTTTCTGCTTTTTTAAAGATTTTTGTTATATTCCACTTGTAAACACAAAAAGAAAATATTAATTTAAAAAAACAAGAAAGATGGCTCTTACCATTAAAAGGATTTCAACCAGAAACACGTATTTGACTTTAAAAGAATATATTGTTAATGCATTTGATTTCATAGTTACCTATCATGTAATTCTTTACTATTCCAGCATGCTTTAGGATTAGAGTTATGGTCGATGACAGATGAGATTGTGTTTGATAATTTCTTGATCACAGATGACAAAGCTGTCTCCAGTTCTTACACAGCACAAACCTGGGAGATAAAATCTGCACAAGAGAAAGTTGTCTCTGGAGGGGTAAATTACTTGTCAAAGTTTTATCATTTACAATGACAAAATTATTTTTGTATAAGGGCATACGATACCGATTGTATTTAAAATTTGGACACAAGGGCAAAATGTTATATCCACTCTTGAAATATGCCTATGTGACTCACTTTTGGGATATATTGTCTGATTTTGTCATTTTCGAGTTCAAACAAAATTTCATATCATTTCAATCATATTCCAAAAAAATTAAACTTCAAAAAATAAAATATAATAAAAATTTATAAAAATGTCAGGAGTTGACACTAAGCAAATTCAAAGTATTTTATTGATAATTGCTGATATAGAAGTAACTAGTCCATGTTCGCCTTTGCAACTGCTTTCAAATTCATGCATCGTATGTAATAAAGTCAGTATATTTACTGCAAATTACAGATACCTTTTGTGTACAATGTCCTCAAAGAACAGGTTAAGATTTAATGTGTATTATTTACCCTTGCTACTATATCGTATGCCCTTAAAGTTTACCTTTGACGAACAAATAAAAAAAATTGTAAATGTAACCATAGCCGTTAAACTATATTCTGTTGGAGACTTAAAAAATGGTATAATCTGTTTATCACATATTTTAACACCACCAGTAATAAAACTGTTTTATTTGTTTCCAATATTTTCTAAATTCAATACCTAAAACATCATTGACAATCTTTCTACATGTATTCTGTAGAAATGTCATAATTCAAGAAACAACATATATATAGTTATTAACAACATGACATGACATTGATTGATTGATTATTGCTTCATGTTTTCTCTGTTTATGCAATATAAGTCAGAGTCATTAAAAAAAAATGTGATAAACAAAATTATGAATCTATAAATACTTTGAAAATTGTCTGTTACAATTGTTGATTTGGTACAGAGACATTAAGGCATGATTTATGATTGTTTCAACAACCAATGTTTTATTTAGTGAACAAAGATTGATTGATGTTTGCTTAACTTCCTCCTAATGTAAAGCCTACATTGAGTGTGAATATTTCAGAGAAGTGTTGTTGATGCTATATTAGATGCCACAAGAGATCGGCCATGGCTTTGGGCAGTATTTCTAGTTGTAGTTGTACTGCCCATTGTCCTAATTATTGCCTATTGCTGTTTTTCTAAATCGCAGGTAAGGGACAAATTGAATGTTGTTTATGCGAGTACACACTGGATAACTTTTAATACTGTTTGTTTTTGATAACGTGAACATTTACTAGCAACCTCGATACAAATCAGAGGGATTTTTATTATTTCCTTATAAAACAAAAATGAAACTATTATTTTGGCAGTTGGATTTTATTGAAAAATTATAAGTAAAATGCAAAAAAAAAATCTTTATTTTGGTATGTACAGCAACAGTATTTGCATCCAGAAAAATAAAGAAATGCATTTGTTCTGGATTTTTTTTTAAAGAGAAGTCAAATTGACATGCATTTGTCAAATTGATGTATTAAAAGTTCTGGTGTGTACTCAGTTTTCTAGTCAACATGAAAATGCAGTCAGACTTAGAAACTAATGAATTGTTTGTCACCATTGACATAGAAGATTTTTCCATGTATTTGACCCTGTTTATAGTTTATCAACAAAATTTCAAAAGCAAAAGTCAAAACTGGGTTTTCATGTTGAATATTTATATGTTTAGAAATCAAAGGACTTCAGAATTTCCTTTTATAAGCCATGAATTATAATACGTGAAAATATGTGACATGATTTTTTTTACTATTGTTTAAATAGCCCGAAAAAAAAAAAAATCTTTTAATTCATGGCTTATAATTGATTTCTGAAGTGACCTGTCTGATAAAATGTATGCAATGATATAAGTGTGTTTATCTGAATGTTATTTGCATTGACAGAAGGGGCTTTGGGCATCTATAAGAGGAGCAGCAGACGAGAGACCATGGCTGTGGGCTGTTTATGTTGTTGTTCTCTTACTTCCAGTTTTACTACTCTCCATCTGTCTCTGTCCAAGAAGTGGACCAATCAAGGTGCAGTTCTTTTTCTCTGCTGTAAATTCTCAGTCTTCATACTTCTGTTAAAATCTTAATTCCTGTTTAAATATTTTAAAAGCATATTTAAGAAGAAAGAAAGAAAAAAAGCTTTACCCTCCAAAAAGTGATTGTTTAGTAGCTAATTTTTTGTCACTACAGTTTAGATATTATCATGAGCTAATCAAACAGGTGTTTGCTATAAATATCCATGTTGATTCAGATGATTTTCACCCTAGATTTCCTGGAGTTTTCCATGAGAAATTATTTTTCAACTCCTATAAATTTTATTAGATTAATTGCAAGAAAATGTGCTCAACATTCCAATATTTTCTGGACAAATCAGAAATAAGAATAGGTAAGATGGGTAACTCTTTGATATGGATGGACATTCATGGTGTTCAAAATTTAATACACGGCAAAAAATCCTGAAAAATTGCTCATAGACTATAAAAATGTAAAAATTCAATATTTTATTGACCATTTAGGAAGAAGTCGGCTTTTAGATTTTTATGGAAAAAGTCTTGTCATATAAGAACTGTTGTATTAATTTAAAAATTTAAAACATGTCATTTAAATGGCCATTTAAGAAGTTTTTTCATGGTTAAATGTCGTCACTGTACAGATATTTCTGGTTGCAAAAAATGTATTGCTACTTCACATAGAGTTTTGATTAGTATAACCCACTTTTGAAGCAGGGTGTCTGTCTGTTTGTCCATTATTTCATCCATCCTATGCTCCTGAATTACTTCACACTTTTTTTGCTTACTATTTAATTTTTAAATCCAAATGATTTTTTAGTTTACTTTGGCATGACCTGGACTTGGCGCTGAAAAAAATCATGTAGTTTTGAAGCAATAAATGTAATATAAGTACAGAGGAAAAGGTGTACATTTAATGAGGGACATGTTAAATTAAGTATCAAATGGTTCCTTCTATGAGGAGGGAGAATTTCATATTTTTTGTTGATTTTTACTTAATTCAAATTGTTATGAATTTTTTAATGATATATTTACAAATGCAAAATCACATAGTAAAATTAAAGAAGCAATTTCTGGATGAAAGGATGAGAAAAAAAAAATGATTCAAACTTCATAGAATTAGTTACCTAAAGGAGATTATTTAATGGGTCATTGTATACTGCCTTGGTAGTATAGCTACATGCTGATTGCTGACTTTTGTATACTTTAATGTCATACCAATTCTTGTTCCTATTGATAGAATAGTTCTTGGTACAAATATTATAGTATCATAGTCAATCATACCAAATTCACTGTCGATAATTGTATATACTGTGGATTGGACATTCTTCATGGAGTACCAATTTTCAAGGATTTTGAGGGAAGGGACGAAACACAAATTTCAAATGTTCAACATAGTATAATTTTTTTACAGACATTTATGCAAACTTTGGCAAAAGCAGGAAAATACAAATTTTCTTCAATTAACAAAAATTAGTATCCATTAAAATAACATGTGATTAACAAAATGAAACAAAACATGTGATTTAAACCTGGTTTTTGATAAAAAGAAAAATATGAACAGACAAAGAGTCCACAAAACAGTACACAGTAAACTAAGTATTGAGCCACTCAACCACCTAGGTGAGGTGAACTCAAGTGCTAGAAGGGTCAGCAGTTGCTGTTCAACTAGTATCATAATATTGATTCAAAAGATCACAAGTCAAATGCTTTTTTTTTTTTCAGTTTATTGTTTTGACTTGTCTCATTTCATAACAGTAACTTTAATTAAACTTTACAGCCAGAGGTGTTAGAAGCACAAAGAAAGAAAACTGATGAGCCTTCACCAGATGATAAAGAGGCTGAAAATAAAGAAGAGGAAGTAGGACCCAAGGGAGATAATCAAGAAACAGTTAAGAAAACTAAAAAGTCTGATTTAGATGTAAAAGAGGTATGTTGAAACCTGTGTATAATTAGGAAGGTCAGAAGGTTGGAGAAATATTAGAACTGGTCTTAAGTGAACATTTTACGTGTGTATTTCCTTTGTCTTTGGAGAAGTCTGTAGTTTAATCTTTTTTTAGATATCAATGACTTTGCCAAACCTTTATGGAATTTTACCAGACTTTATTAGAAGCTTCTTCATGATCAAAAGACAATATCCAGGGAAAAATTTTGTAGAAAATATTTTGTTTTCATGTTTTCAATAATTTACCAATAAATGGACTTAGGGTGGTTCCGTTTAAATATACATGTTTCCCAGGGAAGTTGCTTTCAAAATGAGGTAACTCCTATAGAGGCAATTTTAGAATTTCCTTACATTTTCACTAGACAAAAATGTACCTAACCACTCCGACCCATAGCTGATATTTCAAAGTGCCTTCCCTGGGTCCCATGTATGTTTTTATGGAACAGCCTTTAAATTTTTTTTTCTTGCATTCAATTTAACCTTAAAGTACATTCTTTGGTTCAAGTTGTATTTTATAAGCATCAATGATTTTGTCAAATCGTTTTGGAATTTTATGAAACTTGGACATAATCTTTTTCTTGATCAATGAAAATAATGCTTGATAATTTTGATGCATCCTTAGTGCTTATCTGGATTTACTTTCATCAGAAACTCTCAAACCTAAACATTCGAAAGCCAGATCAAGAAATAGCAAATATTGGGGGAAAAATTATATCATTTTCCTGTATTTTACTGATAACAGACTTATTTTTTCTTTGACATTTAAAATTAAGATACAGTTTGTGGTTATAGTTTTTTTGACATTGATAAATTTGGCAAACCTTAATAGATTTTTATAAAACTTGGACTTGGACAGAGGCTTTTTCATAATTAAGAGATAACATCTGAAGCAAAATTTTGACAATATTTTTATATGACCACAAAACTTTTGTGGCCGTATAATGGTATGGTGATTTCGTAGACCAAAGACATTTGGTTTCCAGGCAATAACTTGAGTACAAGGAGTACAAGTGTATGGATCTCTATGAAATTGTACCACAAGTTTACATACATCAAAAGGAAGGTTGGGTTTGATTTTGGGGTTTATGGCACAAACTGTTTAGGAATTAGGGGCCAAAAAACAAGGACTTTCTGGTTTGTGGACAATAACTTGAGTATAAGTGTATAAATCTCTATGAAATTGTACCACAAGGTTCCATACCAAAAAAGAAAGGTAAGCTTTGATTTTGGGGGTTATGACAGATCAAGTTTGAATTTTGGTGGCGTCACTTCAACCTTTCTAGAGTTATGCCCCTTTACAAATGGAAAAATTGCTGAATTTTTTGTTTCCGTTCTCTAACTTTAGTTTGCCTCAACCAAATGTTATGAAACTTATACACAATGCTTATTACCACAAAACTCAGATCAAGTACAAATTTGGGTAGCGTCATTTTTACCCTTCTAGTTTAATACATTGTATAAATTGTTTATTTCTCGACCAATTTCAATGGGGTTTAATTCAAAGTTTTGAATTCTTTGGAGTTCTTTAATATGCTGAATTTAACCGTGTATTTAGATTTTGGATTTTGAGCCCCGTTTTTAAATTGATCCACATTGAGGTCCAAAGGGTCCAAAATTAAACTTTTGATTTTATCAAAAATTGTATTATTGGGGTTCTTTGATATGCTGAATCTAGCTGTGTATTAAGATTTTGGATTTTGGGCTTGGTATTCAAATTGGTCCACAGGGTCAAAAATTAAACTTTGTTTGATTTCAACAAAAATTGAATATATAGGGTTCTTTGATATGCTGAATCTTAACATATATTTAGATTTTTGATTTTGGGCCCAGTTTTCAAGTTTTCCATATCGGGGTCCAAATTAAACTTTGTTTGATTTAAAAAAAGATTGAATATATGGGTCCTTTGATGTGCTGAATCTAACCGTGTATTTACATTTTTCGTATTTTGGCCCTGTTATCCACATTGAGGTCCAAAGGCAAAATTAAACTTTGTTTGATTTAATAAAAAATCAAATTCTTTGGGTTCTTTGATCTACTGAATCTAACCCTGAATTTAGATTTTGGATATTGGACCATAATAGGTAAATGTCCAATTTCAAATTTTAAGACCACATTCATTCTGTGTCAGAAACCTATGCTGTGTCTAATATTTAACCACAATCCAAATTCAGAGCTGTATCAAGCTTGAATGTTGTGTCCATACTTGCCCCAACTGTTCAGGGTTTGACCTCTGTGGTTGTATCAAGCTGCTTCCTGCAGAGCATTTTATTTTTTTTATTTATCCATATTTTACTGATTTTTTTAACTCAATTTAAAGCAGTTTTCATTTACATACAGTCTAGGGTTAATTTGTTTATTTTACAAAAGCTTTTATCAAGAGATACCACCTTTGAGTAAAATTTGAACCCCTTTTTTCATGTTATATGTCAAACTGCAGCCTTCAAAACTGAGCAATACCTATACTGTATAGTAAGATGTAAATGGCTCTGGCATGGCTTAGTGTTATACAGTTTCATAGGGAAAGCCAAATCCTTGATTTAAGCTAAAAATGATTAAAAGAAAAACAAATATGGCAGACAGCAACTAATGACAACCAATTAGTTTGTCAAAAATAATTGTTTATTTTATTGGATATTTGTACATGTGTCAATTAATTTTGTACAATTTTCATGAAAACTGTAAATTGTACTTTGTACTGTAGATTCATCTGTTAACGTGAGAATTAATTTTTTGTGGAACTTTTTTTTTTCTCAGGAAAGCAGTCAAGATGAAGAGGGAGATGATGAAGGAGAGGAGGAAGAAAAAACGGAGGATAAATCAGCGGATTCTACCAGACGTACATCACCAAGAAAACGAAAACCTAGGAAAGAATGATGAAGTTCAAGATTAGTTTATGAAAAAATTATCATTTGCATGAAGATCAAGTTTAGTTTGATATGAAAGGATATCAAGAGGAAATCATCCAACTATTTACGATGTTAAAAACATCAAGATTATCACATCTGTCATTTGTAATATAAAAATTTACATTCATTTTATCATGTTTATATTAAAATCGATGGTTGATGATAGTGAAATTTGTTGTGTTGCATTTTCTTTGTGGGGATTATTTTTTAAATCACTGTAATTGCAACATCAGTGAGAATTTTTTATTCCTGGTGTCTTAGAATGCAAAATATATTAGCTGGACACTTTGATATAAATTGTTGCTTTCTACAAATCAGTTTTTAATAGAGTAGATGCCAAAATATGATGAGGGATTTATATTGTTCAATTATTGGAATCAAATCAATGCTTTTGTTTTTAAACTTGCAAATAAGATGCGTAGAGAAAAATCTGGCATTTTTGAAAAAAAAATTATTTGGATTAAAGTAACGCTAGTTGTTCTAAGAACGAAAAATTAAATTATGAGTGGTCTATGATACATCTATTACAGTGAACATAAGTATAAAGTGATCATTATCGCTTCATTCATTCCACTAATTCTTCATTTATTCGTCGCATTTACTTCAATACCAGTTGCTTGGATTAAAGTAGGCCCTAAGAAAATTTAAGTACATTAAGAAAGGGAAAACACTCTTCCATTACCAAAACTATTTTAGGGATTTACCATAGTCAAAAATTGTCCTTGTCGTATCTGTATAAATAATATGTGAGTTAAGCTTTAAAGACTGTTCGAAATTTATTGGGTTGGGGGATGGAAGGCACTCAAATTAATTTAATATGGTTGGTTGCATTTTTCTCAGAATTTTGTAAGAGTTATAAGTAAAATAAATTGAAAAAAATATTATGGGTGGTCAGTGTATTTCTTGAACAACCCTAAGAGGTTGTCTGGTTTTTATTGAGAAAGTATATGAGAGCAAGTTGAGGAACAAATTGGTTAAATGTAATTAATACAGGAGCATAATAGCTTTTATGTATGTTTGTTTCAGCTTTAGTCTTTTAATGTAATTGCAACTAAGGATAATGCATAAATAATTTGTAGATTAATTCTTGGTCCTAAATTTCTGTTAAGTTATAATTTTGTTGGCAAAAACAGTAAATAGTCAATATTTTTTCATTGGAATTTAATTTATTTGTACTGAATGAGATTCCTTGTAATAGGTGGTTTTATCTGGGTGATTCCTGTGAAACAGAATTTGAATAATCAATGTTATAATACTGAGGATTCATTATAATTCGTTAGATACCAATTTTCGTGTATTTCGTGGGTACAGGTGAACCACAAATTCAAATGTTCAACGAATTACAAATTTTCCATAGACTTGTATGCAGACTTAAGCAAAACCACAAAATAAAATATCCACGAAAATGTAAGTTTCCTCAATCCACGAAAATTGGTACCCACGAAAATAAATGAATCCACAGTAGAAGCTTAGAATATATGTATGAATATATTTGACACAAGTGTACAAGTGATTTATTGAGTTATGTCCCTTAATTATTTAATAACAAATGATGATTTATTGAATGTAGGTTTTATGTTATGATGTCTGAATGATTGGTTTTGTTTACCTGATTTTGAATTGGCTTAAATTAACAAAGTTCACATTCTGAGACTATTTAACATCTTGTTTTGTACCTATTAACCTATTGATGTCGGAAAAGCAATTGCTTTCGATCCTGTTTTCTATACAAATTTAATGGTAAAATATAATTTTTTTGTAACTGTTGACCAGCTTGAGATTGATCCTAAGAGTGATAAGTATAGTGCCATTAAGGGCTATTCTACTTAACATTCATGGTACCACAGATGGCCCCTTAAAAAGTTGCATCTACCATAAGAAGCCATTTTTACTCAAGCTCAAAATCATAATTTCAAATAGGATAATTTTATGTGAAGTATTACATGGTTTTGGTGGAGTACCCTTCCATTGTGAGCTTAACAACTTATATATTTAAAACTTGTGATTTTTGTTGCTATGAAGACGTAAATGAAATCCAGATGTTTTAATTCTTACAATCATAACCAGTTTGCATGTTTATTATTATTCAGATAATCAATGTTACAGTTTTTATGCTTTATTTCAACTACAAGGGCACAATCTAATCAAAGGTTGCTTTACAGGCTAATTTAATTCAAAATTTGTCAAGGTGAAGATGGATTTCTGCCTTTTTCAATATGATATTTTCATAATATTTTCAGATGGGAACACCA
The DNA here is from genome assembly GCF_021869535.1 of Mytilus californianus. Classification (NCBI taxonomy): domain Eukaryota; kingdom Metazoa; phylum Mollusca; class Bivalvia; order Mytilida; family Mytilidae; genus Mytilus; species Mytilus californianus. The sequence goes on from NW_026262745.1 coordinate 92,194,408, forward strand.
AAACATTGCTATTGGTTAGAAATGCCCTAACCAAAGAAAATTTACCAATGAGGGATACTATTTTTACTTTGGTGAATGAACAATGAAATTACACATGATTCTATAGATTGAGAATTGATGAATCTCTCTCTATCCCTAGCACTAAAAAAGTCACATGCTAGCCCAAATGAGGTAGAGAAACAGATCAATACACTTAATTTTATTATCAGTGCCATTAACATTCCAAAAATAATGTTTAAAGATATCATATCAAATGATTTTCTTTAATCTGTTTTGCACATAGCTTGATGTATCGGCTCTCCTCAGTTTCTATATGCTAAAGAACATTTCAGAACTTCTTTTGATTGAGGCAATTATTGCCATTGAAGAAGTTGTCAAGGGAAGATGATATTGAAGAATCAAAGCAGAAAGCATTATTGTATTTAGTAACTAATTTAATTGAAACTGATCAAAATCTATTTAAACAATTTTTAGGTGTTGAAATCAATATAGTTCATGTGGCAGCTCCTTTCAGGTGACGACAATTTGTTCTAAATTTCTTTTTGAGCACACACACTTGCCAATTTTATAAATAGCTTAGATTAGGTTTTATTAAATTGATTACTAGCAAGATAATATGTCAATGAATGTATGCTTGATTCAGTCTATGGAAATTTCGATTTTATTTAAGAATGTATATTGTCTGTTAGATGGCCATTTCTGTATTTAATTACATTTATCAGAAATAAAAAAAAACTGAATAGTTTGTTTCTCAGGAAGCGTAAAATTTGCATCAAAACAGTTTGCTGATTAATTTCTTTTTTTTTTTAAATTCTGGAAATGTGTCATTGTTGATTGAGTCTGTAGTTCAAAAAAGGACATTTTTTAAAACATTTGACTGGCCCCCGTACATCAGATTTAATATGTTTCTGGCTGTGTTTGTATGCCGTATTGGCCTGGGGAGAGATGATTAAATATTTGCCCTGTTCACCGTTTGTGTTTAACAGCCTTGTACAGGGAAATGTAAATTCAAGGTCAATTTTGGGAAAAACTGCCTTCCACAAACATACCAAAAATCAGACACAAAAAGATTTTTCAAAATATTGTCAAAGCATCTTTTAGAAAATATAAAAGTTTAAGATTTTGCAAAGTTTAAATTGTTTAATAGGAAGCTTAAGATTTATTTTATGAACTTACATTATTTTATGTCTTATTTGTTTCTACATGTATGTATTGATTTGGTTTGTACATTTATTAGATTATATGCCACAAATGTGTGTTAAAGTGTTAATTTGTTTGTTTGATACATGTGCGTATATAAGGTCAACATTTTTATGTTGGGATAGTCTTATTTAGATATTGATAGTGACTTATGGTTTATTGGGTAATTTTATATATTGAATTCGCTTTGTTTTTTCAACCACAAATTACAAAGTTTTGAAACAATTATCCATGGAAACTATCATAGTTTGTGTTCCACCATTTTTTTTTGAAACAGTACATTTATACTGCTTGTATGTAAATTCCTTTAGAAGTGAATTGTTAAAAATGAAAGGAAAAAAAAGTGAAAGATGATGTTTGAGTTGAAAATAAAATCTGTGTATATTTTATAGACCTGCAGCTTTTTGTGAAAAGAGTTGATGGAACTTTTATAAATTAACAAACATGAATCAAATAGATATGAATTGTAATAAAAATAACTTTGTATTTTTTAGAGACCAGAGACGAGAAGTGATAAGAATTGGTTAAAAGTCCATAAATTATTTTCAGAACACTGAACAAATCTTTAAAAAATGGAAGTTCAGAGAAATGAATTTGAATATCACAATCTCTTTACTATCAGATATTTTGTTACTTACACAAATATCCTCAGGCCAAAATCCAAATACATAGTGAATAAAAACCAAAAAAGCCAAAAGTGTGCAAGCTTAGCTTTGTCTCAGAAAGTTTAAACCATACTTACCATAATTCTAGAATATTGAAATTGAAAGTTGGTAGTTTTTAGTTCACCAATGTTATGTAGATCCAGTGAGTTCTGTAAATTTGAGATTTCTTACCTGATGTTTAGTTTAAAGATTATCTATAGTTCTGAAAACGAGAGTGAGTTTCTCGGCTACAATCTCATTGAAGAAAGAGGAGATGTAGCCAAGAAACTTCCTGGAGTTGAAAGACCATATATCTGTTTATTGTTATTTTCCTAGGCAGCGTCAACACTCTATTCCACTGAGAAAAACACATGCTAGACAATTATCTTTAGATGGAAAATTATATCACAAAGATCAAAAGAAAATTGAAGAAAGTAAAAGCAATTAAAAACAATTTAATTTCAGCAGCTTACAATTTTTAAAAAGAAACCATAAAAATATATAGTCTAAAAAGATCAAGCATGTGAAGGTTTTAAGCTGTAACACTTTAGACCATAGTATTGGTAGAAACGATGCATATATTTTTTTGTATTATTTATTTTAAATAGAGGAAACAAAACCAGAACTTATATATGCAATGTGAGTGTTGTTGAGAAAATGTTATTTGTGGAATGATAACTAGACTTGTATTTGTACATTGTTACTTTAATGAATAATAAACAGCTAATATCTATACAAACTAGATCTTACGTTGGAAATGTCATAAGACATAAAAGGGGATGTTGTGCACACACCAATGAGACTTCAACCAAACTGCTTAAATAATTACAGGTCAATAGTCTTCAACAACTAAACACAAGAGTGCAAATGCTGAAATGTCTCGCCTGTTTTACTGACCATTGATTTTATGTTGATAGTCCTAAATATAAAGTTTTACTACAAGTATCACATAAACTTAACATGATCAAGAAAATGAGGTCAGGGTCAGATAAACCAAGCCAAAAATACATGTACACCTTAAAATCATTCCATACACCAAATATAGTTGACCTTCTGCTTATAGTATACAAGAAACAGATCAAACCATGAAAACTATATATTGAACAAAGAACCATGAAAATGAGGTCATAGTCAGATGAATCCTGCCAGACAGACATGTACACGTTACAATCATTCTATGCTTTAAATATAGTTGACCTATTGCATATAGTATCTAAGAAACAAACTTAACCAGGAAAACTTAACATTGATCAATAACCATGAAATAAGGTGGGAACTGCCAGACAGACATACTATCATTCCATACACCAAATATAGTTGACCTATTGCCCATAGTTTTAAAAAAACAGGCCAAAACACAAAACTTAACATAGAGCAATGACCCGTAAAAATGAGGTCAAGGTCAAATAAAACCTGCCGGACTGACCTGTACATTGTAAAATATTATATTACACCAAATATAGGTGACCTATTGCATACAGTATTAGAAAAACAGACCAAAACACAAAAACTCAACTTTAACCACTGAACCATGAACATGAGGTCAAGGTCGGATGACATCTGCCAGTTGGACATGTACACTTTACAATCATTCCATACATCAACTTTAGTAGACCTATTGCTTATAGTATCTGAGATATGGACTTTACCACGAAAACTTAACCTTGTTCACTGATCCATGAAATGAGGTCAAGGTCAAGTGAAAACTTTTTGACAGACATGAGGACCTTGCAAGGTACGCACATTCCTAATATAGTTATCCTATTACTCATAATAATTGAGAAATTAAGAATACTAAAAATTCTAACTTTTTTTCAAGTAGTCACTGAACCATGAAAATGAGGTCAAGAACAACGGACATATGACAGACGGAAACTTCATAACATAAGGCATCTATATACAAACTATGACAGATCCAGGTCTTCTACCTTCTGAAATATTAAACTTTTAAGAAGTTTGTTAACTCCACTGGATGACTATCCTTATGTCTCGCTTTCTGAGAAATAAGTCGCAGTCTCGACAAAAACCATTCAGTCTAAAAAGTTAATAATGAATTAAACAGAAACTGGCAAAGATCTGACATCTTCACTTATTTTCTTATAAAACATTTTGCCCTGTAGCTTCAGTCATGGTTCATTAACTTTGAGTGTCTTGCATATTTTACATGTACTAGTATTGCTATTTTGATTTCAATATTTGCATTTTACTATAAAAATTACATACAGGCGAGACATATGTCGGTGGTAACAATTTATTAACATGGTGTATTGTCATTGTTCCTTCCAAAACAGTCCTTGGATTTGGCACTTAGCCTGCAGATTTCTATCTTGCATAGGCTCTTAATGAATTGAATACAATTATGTGCTTGATAAGCTTAAAGACTACAATAATCCTTACTTTACCAGATTGAACGCATGATTATATATAAGCAGAAACCATCTAGCTAGAGAATCCTTTGTCTGATCAATTTTGGGAACTTGGATACATATACATTGTACACCATATGCCGGTGCTGCTCGAATTTTATTACATCAAAATGGAAAATCATAAAAAAAATTGATACCTGGTTTTTAGTCGAGGTATGAAACAGAATTAGCTTTATCTGTGGTATCCTTTATTTAACAATGCTTCAAGTTCTAGGAAAAGGATGTGGTTAACAAATTAAAAAAAAAAATCGTCATCTACTTAGCCTTGTGGAATGGGGAGTTAAATAAATTCGATATATGCTTTCTAGTATTCTTGAGAGACCCCTTAAATATCAACGAAGGAAAGAACACGTTAGCGAGTGAGTTTTAAATTGATTCAAAGAGGTAGAGCTGAGAATATTTTGTGGAAGTGAGTATTTGTACTAGTCTTTTCTGGTGCTAAATGTTTGAAACTGCAGTGCATTGGTGTAACTGGTGTTGTTGATAGGTGGTGGAACAAGGTAAAGGTTTGGGTCCTTGACTTTGCACAACTTTGTTACTTTTTTTATGGTTCTGCTAGTTTCTAGTGATTTCTATTTGAGATTGTCAACCAAGGAAATGACGGCTGGTGTTTGGTAACTGTTTGCAACGTAGCGTGCAGCCCTTTTTTGTACTTTTTGGTTTTGAAAAGCCCAAGATCATGATAGGAAAGCATTATGGTTTCCTAAAGGCAGCTGACACCAGGGGGCGATACCTTATGGGCCATAGGCATGTAAAATGTGTGTAAATGTCTCTTTCCTACCTGTATCAAAAGCAAACAAGGAAGCATCATAGGTAACTTGAATGCAGTTGATACCAGGGGACGATGCCTCAAGGATATAAAAGAACATTTGAATAAATAATATATCTTAACAATCATTTTTTTTTTTTTTAATCGGCTAGTATGTTTGTGATATTCAGATGAATATAATTTTCTATGTCCAATCAAATGTATATACACACATAGATTTCCTTTAACTAATCTTCACTAAGGAAGATGTTTGTATATAAAATTACATATTATTTTAAGTAACTCAACATTTTCTACACTAAATAACCAGATAATTTTGCTTTGACTGCTCATATGATTAAAATAAGAATTATATTTTGCAATACTAGCTAACATACAATTTCTATCATCCTCAAATTTGTTACAATCAAATAGAAAATGAGCCTCATCTTCGACAGTATTGGAAGAACATTTATTACATATTCTGTTAATTCGGGGAATACCCTGATATCTACCTAATTCTATTTGTAATCTATGAGAAGATACACGTAATTTAGTAAAACTTCTAAGTTCAAAATTCTTGATCAATGTTAGATATTTTTCAAAACCAAAATTTGTTTTATATAAAAGGTAGGTTTTCAGTTTACTGTCTGAAAATTTATCTATTTGTTTTTTCCAACAGCTAATAAACAATATTGATAGCTTGGTTTGTATATATTTCTTAAATTTGTATAAGGATTCACAAAATGGAGCATTTATGGCATTTGTATAGTCAATACCAAGTATTTTAAAAACAACATTTATTGAACCATACCATGATGTTATATTCATGTGATGTAGTGTCTTTGATTGTGTATATGCCTCTTTTAATAGAGGAAAATTATTACCTAAATTCTCTAATCTATACCAGTACAATAACATTCCTTTTATAATATTAAAATATATTGGAAATCTTCCAAGTTCAGATAACACTGCAGCATTTGTTGTTTTCTTGTGTACCCCAAGTATAAATTTACCAAATTTTATATGAAGTTTCTCACAGGGTAAACCTGAATATAATTTTTCAAAAGATATATCTTCCTTCTTACATTTAGAGGAAAGAGAATTAAACATCCCCCATATTTCGCTACCATATAATAAAATAGGTTTTACAGTGTGGTCAAAAACATGAATACTTGTTTTTACATCAGGATTAAGTGATAAAAGATCTTTCCTTAATTTGAAATGAGCTTTCAGGGATTTTTTGTATAGTTCATTTTGAGCATAACTGAATGAACCAGATGAGCTTAAATATAAACCTAGGTATTTGTATTTTGAAACACATTCCAGATTTATATTCTGAAATGTGAATATCTGTTTTACATGTCTGCCTGCCTTGTTGAAAATCAGCACCTTTGTCTTATTAGTATTCACATTGAGACACCAATCTTTGCAAAATTTATCAAGCATTCCCAGCTTTTCTCGTAGTCCTTCAGCTGATGTAGATAATAAAACAATATCATCAGCATACATTAAACAATGTAGATCTTTGTCATTGACATTAACTGGGTCTCTAGTATCTGACAAATATCTGGGCAAATCATTTATGAATATCTTGAATAAATCCGGACTGAGGTTGTCACCTTGTTTGACTCCAATATCTAATGGGAAAAAATCACTTACTTGATTTTGAATTTTGACACATGATTTGCTAATTTCATACATACTTTTAATAATGTTATAAAAATAAGACCCAGCCCCAATATCTAGTAGTTTAATCTTGATCCCTGTATGTATAACAGTATCAAAAGCCTTCTGAAAATCAACAAAACAGGCAAACAGTCTACCTTCTTTTGAATTACAGTATTTGTTAATAAGACAGTTTAAAATAAACATATGATCTGCAGTTCTGGCTTTCCTTGTGAATCCAATTTGACTATCATGTATAATATTATGTTCCTGAAGAAATTTGTCCAGTCTTAGACTTAATATTCTATTAAAAAGCTTTCCAATTGCACTTGTTATTGTTATTCCTCTATAATTGTTAGGGTCACTTGTATTGTTGCTTTTAAAAATTGGTGTAATATAACCTTCAGCCCAAGATGTTGGGTATATACCTAAAGACAGACAAGTATTAAACATCTGTTGAAAACTTTTTAAAAGGAAAGTCTGTCCATTCTTTATCATATTATTACTAATGTTATCCAAGCCTGATGATTTATTGCATTTTAAGTGTGAAATGGCTTTGGATATTTCAGACTCAGTGATAACGGAGTCCAACTCGTTGAAACATTTTGAGTTTTCTAACTGTTTCAGTTTTTCACATAGCTCTGTATATCTACTTTGAAATTCACCTTTCAGTTGTGACAACTTTTGGAAATGTGATATCAAAGTTGATGGTTGTACTCCACATTTTTTTTGTGTTTCATTTTTTTCCTGTAGTTCATTAATTAAGTTCCAATACAGTTTTGGATTCTCTTCGTGCAAGGAGTCCAGCTGACTAATCAATGATTGTTTGTATTGTTTGTATTTATATTTCCTTAGTTTGGAGTATTCACGATTCAGTTTATAAAAGTGATTTTTGATAATTGGATCATATGGAAATCTTGAATAAATTTTTCCATAATTAAGCAAGTTAGTTCGAGCTTGTTGTAAACTTGCGTCAAACCACTTTTTGTTTTTTTGTTTGTTTGTGTGTTTTTTTAAAGGTCGTTTAAGTGATAGATTTGCTTCTGATAAAAAGATGTTTGAAAGTTTTGATGATGCTTCATCTACTGATGTCTGAGTAAATTGAATTGTGCTGTTGTTGAATTCTAGTATGTAGTTTTGTAGTGTATCTGAAGAAAGTGTTTCTTGAAATTTTATTGCTGAACAGTCAGTCCAGATATAATTAGGTGTCATATTTTTCAACTGGATTGGAATATCATTTTCTCCAGGAACACAATATTTTGCAGATAATTTCCACTCAAGTTTACAATGACAATCAGATAATGTGGGAATAAATCTGGATACTTTAAAATACAGTACATTTTCAAGAATTTCTTCCGACACAGCAACATAATCAACCACACTTGCACCATTGGGGGTATAGCAAGTAAAATTACCAAATGTATCACCAAGAACTCTGCCATTTAAAATTCTTATTTGTTTACTAATGCAAAAATCCAAAACTTCTTTGCCTCTTTGATCAATTTTTTGGTCTCGACTTTTTCTTGTCATAATGTTTTTGTCAGTAGGGTATGTATCAAAAATTGGAGTAAATTTTGAATCATCGTTTACTATAAAGTCATTTTCAGAGCCTATTCTGGCATTAAAATCTCCACATAACAAAATTTCACCCATTTTTTTATACTGAAAGATATCTTTTTCTATGCATTCAAAAACATCAGAAGAGAGTTCTTGGGTATATTTAGACGTAACAGGGGGGTTGTACAACATATAGTGGCATCTGAGGGTGAAACAATTTTTTTTCTAAGGGTCATAAACAAATTATTTTTTTCTCCAAAAACTGGTAACAACCTTTTTTTCCAAAAAATTTCAGATAAACCCTGTCAGATGCAAATATAAACCATACTACACCTTACAATCATTTTATACACTCACTATAGTTCTGACCTAATCATAATAAAATGCACTGCAGGGCACAGTTTGTTACAACCACAGAGGTTGAACCATGAACAATTGGGGCAAGTATGAACACAATATTCAAGCTTGATACAGCTCATAATTTGGATTGTGATAAAATATTTGACACAGCATAGGTTTCGGACTCCAAATGAATGTGGTCTAAGAATTCAAAAATACATTTACCTATACCCTAATATCAAAAATCTAAAATAAGTTAGAAACAGCATTTCAAAGAACTCAAAAAATTCAATTTTTAATTTTTTGATTTTGGACCCTTTGGACCTCAATTTGAACTAGTTTGTTAACAGGGCTAAAAATCCAAAATCTAATAACAGATCACAGTTACCAGTAGATTCAGCATATCAAAGAACCACAAGAATTAAAATGTTGGTTTAAATCAAACAAAGTTTAATTTTGGACCATTTGGACCTCAATGTGAACCAATTTGATAATGGGCCCAATATCTAAATACACAGTTTGATTATATAAAAAAAACCCAAAGAATGCAATTTTGGGTTTAAATCAAACTTAGATTAATTTTGGACCCTTTGGACCTGAATGTGAACCAATTCGAAAACAGAAATACACAAACATGGTAACAGATTCAGCATATTAAAGAACCCAAAGAATACATGATTCTCATCGAAATTGAAATTGGTCAAGAAACAAATAATGTATACAAAGTATTGGTGTTTGTTTGGTTCCTAATTGATAAACAGTTTGGGCCATAATCACCAAAATCAATTCCAACTTTTCCTTTTTGGTTTGAAATCTTGTATAATAATTTCATAGAAATCCATGGATTTATTCTCAAGTTATGGTCTGGAAACCCCGGAAAATCTTTTTTTTTTAACCTTTATTCCTAAACTGTTAGGGCAATAACCCCAAATTCAATTCATACCTTCCTTTTGTGGTATGGGACCTTGTGGTTTTATTTCTTTGAGATCTATACACTTATACTCAAGTTATTGTCTGGAAAACATATGTCTACAGACCACAATGACGACATATCCACACCATTATAAAATGGCAAAAGTTTTGCAGTCTATAAAAACTTAATGTTGACCACACTTCAAAAAAAGGCCAAGGTCAGATGTATCTCATCAGACAATCATATTCACATTACAATCATTCTGTACACCATGCATTGTTGACCTAGAGAATCTGGCAGAGAACAGACCAAATCATGGAACCTAAATGATGACCAAAATAATAATAAATAAATATCAGGGCTGCCAAGTCTCATGCATTTTTATGCTTATTTGGCGGCATTTTCCTTTGATCTATTGTTTTTTCTCTTTGATCTTTACGGTTTTGGCCAAATCTCACGCATTTGCATTATTAAAAGTTGGCAGAACTGTTAAATGGTCCGAGTACACAGTTATTTCGTAGTGCATTTCTTTTAGACAATAAATGAAAATTAAAAAAATCCCACCTGCGCTTTCTCAATAATATTTTTACAGTGTGTTGTACTACTTTTGGGACAAATTATATCAAAATTATAGAAAACTTCATCGGCTCTAACTCAAAATATGGACAATTTCATGCTAAGGGGGTCTTCAAATCTTTTGACAGCCTCCGAAGTGCTAATTTTTAACATTTTTCAGCTGGACCAAATCACTACTTTACTTTAAAATTCATGACCCAAATTTTTTTTTACAGTGTCATTTCACCCCCCCTACTTACTATTTGAGTCATAAAACATGGAGAAATAAATTCGGAAGGGGTATAAAAAAAATCAACAAGTAACACACTGTCCACACTAGGGACTATATTCGTGGACAACGAAAATCAAAGGACGATAACTGTGTATCCGGACCTAATTGGGTAGAAAAAGTTGACCAATCTTAATGAAACTTTGTATGACCAAATCTTATTAAATTATAAGTCTGCTTACAAAGTTTCATGGCAATAGGATATATATTATAGACAATATGACTAATTCTATATTCAACTTTGAGTGTTAAATTTAGACGTTAAAATTGAAAATTTTCAACTATCAACATTTGGGGCTTAAAAAATTAAAATATTGCAAAAAAATACTTTTGAAATGCCTTAATATATAATATATTATGTATTAAAAGCAATAGAGTACTCATTTGATTTATCAGACTTATTATAATTATTAAAAAGTCAAATTTATATGAGCCTGTGGCTAAAAATGGAGGTTTTCCAATGAAGGGGGCCTTACATGAAGATGTAATATTTTCCAGCAATTTTAAATTTGTAAAGCTTTTTGGTTATAAATAATCCTTACATATGTATTAAATGTACTTTAAATGGAAAGAAAACTTACAAATAACATATCACATTAGTTTAAAAGGGTCTTAGGCCAAGTAAGACTGAAAATAATTTAGGGTCAATTTAGGCCGTATCACATATTTACATTTAAAAATGCATATTGAAGCTATATGAAATAAAATTTTGTGTCTTTTTTATCATTTCTATACTCAGGTGACATGATACAATAAATCTGAGCACAAAAAGACTCTTGCATTCAACTTTTTTTGCAGACAGTATGGTCTGATACAAAGATTTTTCACTTTTTAGTGAAAAACATGCATGCAATTTTAGTCTCAACAGGCTTATATTTGAACCACTTGCTATCCTACAGAAGAAAAGAAAGATATTATGTGACATAAAACAGGTACAAAAGACATTGTTAAGTGCTTTTTATACAAATTTAGTGAGGTCTTTATAATGGACTTCAACTTTTATGTTCCAAGCTCCTCACATTTAACTTGATCCAAACAGGGCGTTAGACGAGGACCATATATACAATACATTTTGCACATATTGTCTGAGATAATCTTCTTTTCTGTAGATTCAGAGTTCACAAATGAGTAATACAACTGGATTGAAGCATAGAAACACAAATATTGACACATAAAAACCTGTCAGATAGAAAGTCAGAATGCCACTTATGCATCAAAATTGAAAAAGCTATGAAATGCTTATTTTGACCATAAAATGCCAAAATTGGTCATTTTTGCAGAAATTCTATCAAATAAAAGTTTAAATCCTTTAGTTTTATGCTATTTCATAAATTGTTACCATCAAATCATTCAGGGAAGTTGCCAAAGTACAGATTCTATACTTCCTGATTTCACCTGACAACGAAAATCAAAGGACAATAACTGTGTACCCGGACCAAATGGTGCAGGATAAGCCACTCAAATTAACAAATTTTTCGTAAACCTTTTTCTTATCCCAATCCATGCAATGTGATACAAAATATATCTCTTTATGTGAGAAATAGATCACAGGCAATAACCATAAGAGAATTAATTGTCCTTATTACACATAAAAACTGTCAAATTAATTTGAAAACAAATAATGTACACATACCCTTAAAAATGGAATCAAGATAATGTTCATATGCCAGATTAAACCAGACCATAAGGCAACTGCATACAAGATATGGATTAACTCATTCTTCTTCAGTCTTGATTATGAAGTTTTATATCAGGAGCATCCACTGCTAGATCTGTATCCCTGTGGTTTGTATCTGATGAGCCTTTATATAAACTAGATCATTTTAGAATTCTAGATCTATTTAAAGACTTGGCAGCCAATCAGGTAAATCAGCAAGTCTAATGAACATTTCTGTCATGTTATTCCTAGGTATCATTTGTGTCAAGTCTTGTTTAAACTAGCAAAGAAGTTTCTGTGACATTTAAAACTCAAAACATGATGTTGAAAGATACCAAGAGATGGAAATATAAACTGTTGACACAGAGATATGTCTTGCGTTTTTTGGTGGTATAATGCAAATGTTGAAATTAAATTGCAATATTTAAACTTGTTATCTATGCAATGAACCATGACTGACGGTTCAGGGCAAAATAAAAACACCATGGAAATGCTAATGCTTATAAAACTGCATACCCAACACCATTGACTTATCAATTGGTTCCTTGTTAAACTGTGAAAGTTTCAAAGTCCATGAACCATGATAAGGAAGTAGGACCAAATAATCTCTATGAAAATGAGACTTGCAAATGCCAATACAACTGCATACCAAATATCAGTCACTCATCTTAAACTGATCTAATCACAAATCACATGTAAATAATGCAAAACATTCAGTCAATAAACCACGACTGAGGCTGGAGCTGAACAATCTCTATGGAACTGAGATTTGTCAATGCTTATACATCTGTATACCAAATATCATTGACATACCACTTATAGTTCCCTTTCAATTGACCTAATCACAAACTTATACATATATAAACTAATTAAAAGTTTTAAGTCGACTATGACTGAGGGAGAGAAGCAAAATAATCTCCTTAGAAATAAGATGTTTCAATGCTTATATAACTGCATACCAAATATCATTGACCTACCACTAGTTGTTTTCTTTAACTTGAACTTATCACAATCAAATACATTGTTGAAGTTGCCGCTTATGGAAAAAGCATGCCCAAGTCTCGCTTTTTCAACTTTGTCCATACCATACAATAAATCAGCTGTGTGTTACCCTTGACCACAGAAACCTCTTCCCCCTTTATTTGTCATTCAGACTCAAATAAAATATAAGATAGGTTTTCTCAATTAAATTTTTATTTACCTATTTATTTATATCATTATCATGCATCATAATATAAAATACCCAAATGAAACCAGACCCATTCTGCTCCATCAAGTGTGTACAAATACCAAAGAAATTGTAATAATAATAAGTTTTTAGTCCCTTTATAAGTAAAAGGAGGAAAAGGATCTGCATCATGGGTAAGGTATCATTGGTTAAATATTACAATTATACAAAATAACTGACAGAGCTGAGGATTCTTTTTAGTTTCTTGATACCAGTTCCCAGACTAGCTGTTTAAATAGAATTTAGAAAATCAATTCTGTTCTGAGATACATGTCTTAAATTTTAATATCCTTAGGTCTTAAAGGAATATTTTTTTTTGCTCAATATTAAACTTGGTGCTTTCCAATACTTTTAAATACCAAACTTAAAATAAATTTATATAATTCCATAAAATATATGAATCCTCAGTTTGTCACATACGAAGAGGCATTTACAAATATAACAAGGAATACAATGGTAAATACTAAGATAAAAAATGCATAAAAGTACATGAATCAAATTCATTTATGAGGTGTACTCAATTTATTTACTGGGTTATTTAAATAAACTAATATCGTGATCCATGCAAAAATTATTAGATCACCAAGGAAATAGTTAACTGCATTTCATTAAACATTTATAACCCCAAGCTCTTATATTGTATATAAAGTTTCTTTATAATTCCTCCCAATTTCTAACCAAAGTCAATTCTTTATATCAAAGTAGGATAGTTATTTAACAATACATGTATGATATAAATATTTTTTTTATTATTTTCTTGGAACCAGAACTTTTTGCCCAGGAAGTAATAAGTAATTATTTCATATAAAATAAAAAGAGGAGATATGATTGCCAACGAGACAACTCTCCACCAGAGACCAAATGACATAGAATTTAACAACTATCAGTCATCTACAGCCTTCAACCATGAGCAAAACCCATACCCATAGTCCATATCCTTTAGGAAATGTGCCATAGTCAGCAAGTATATCATCTGTTTGCTCATCCGTCTACAACTTCCAATCACAATTAAAAGGATTGAATTGTTTTTGCCTAAACTTTCAAATAATCTTCAGTATCTGTTGGCATTGTGTATATTTTTTTCACATCCAAAGGTTCCCCAATCGAAGAATGGACTTTTCCATTTATAAAATATTTTTACTCATATTGAAGGATAGGTTGGTTCAGCAGATAAGAACATAGATTTAGTTAGAGCAAGATTCTGCATTTATAAATCTTGTAATTTGGTCAATCTTCAACGACCACTTCAATATTTATGTTCATTCATTTTTCTATTTTATCCACTAAGAAGAGTTAAAAGCATAATAAATGTCTGATCTCATTATGTAAATTTATATTTTGAATTGCATGTATAATCAAAATATATAAACTCAATCATACTAAGGCTTGGTATAACAAGATTTGACAGTAAAAACAAATAAAACCACATAAAAACCACTAAAATCAGATAAAACCAGATAAAACACAAATCTTGTTATAGCAAAGCCTTAGAAAATTTACATTAAAGCTATAGTTGTAATATATATCAGTGTGAACCCCAAATTTATTTTGAATTTAAGTCATTAAAATTTTGTCATAATGAGATCCAACTACTAAAAACATGATTAAAAACAAATATATTTGAACCAACCTATCCTTCACATGATAAAATGGTGGTATGAGAAGCTTCTTTCCCTTTTTTTCAAATACTTAGGAGGTCCATTCATTACAATTGAGAACCCCAAAATTTCATTATAATAAAATAAAATACACACAGCCATTAGATACAGAAGATAATCTGAAAGTTTAAATGAAAACTTTCCAATAGTTTATAAGCTGTGGTGGATGAGAGATGATAATGGACAGACAGACAGACAAATCTTCTTTAATAACCTTTTTATGCTCAACATGAGTGCAGATGGGCATGGGATTTGGTCCTGCCCTGGGTCATATCAAAGAATTGAAAATAGGTATTTGATGCTCCCCTGCCAAGCATTCAGCAATTAGTAGGAGCAAAGACTGGTCAGCTGGAAGTCAGAATAATGTGTTCAGGTAGGGTTAGATGTCTTGTGCAGACTTTTACATTATGAACTAGCACATTAAAAAAATCTTGCATTTTTAATTATCCATCCATCCTTCAAAATCAAAACTTTTTTTACAGGATCCTGGTTATACATGTGGAGGGGGAGGTAATTGTTTAGAAGCTGAGTACAAGCCTCAAAAATCAAACATTAAAATATAAATAATCGTAAATGAGAAAAAATATAGAAATCAATCACACAAAAATGAGAAAATATGACAAACTGCAAAAACTATGTAATTATTTTCACTTGAGTGGCCTCAGATGCTGAATAATGCATTTATAATATATTAACAAAACCAATAAATAAAACTGACAGCCATTAATTTGTATGAATGTAAAGAATGCAGAGTCAAAACATTTTTATTTCTAGTTCATATTGCACCAAAAACTCAGTACTTAAATTGTTTAATAGGGGATTTGTTTTATTCCCTTTTAGTGTTTGGCCATCAAAGTCCTACTTAATAGGTTTCTAACCAGAAAAAATCATTTCACAAAAGACTTATAATTCTTAACCAGTGTACATAATTTAAAAAATATATGTAAACTGAAGCAAGTCTTATGGGTATCTTGTGAAACCATACATCATACCTTTGGGACCTCTCAAATAACAATAATTTCACAGTTTTTTTTTTATATTTCTTCAATCACAAAACAATAATTGAATGCAAGAAAAAATAATGAAATAAATATTTTGAATAATAAAGCATTAAAAATTAATTGCATTTATAATTCATTCTGCTTATAAGATAAATATCTGCTGATTTTTTTACAAAAGATAGCAACAGTTCATCCAATGGTTTGCAGGATTGTAGTCTGAGGATTTTACCATACAAGGAAGGCAGCAACAGCAACTCTTTCGACTGAAAAAGAAACAAAGTTAAATTTCAATTGTTGATTCTTAATTTTAAAATAATCTAACGGGAATAAAGAAACAGACATCAGTGTATGTTAAACAATTTGTTTATTACTTATATTGATTACTCAAAAATATATAGTATCAAAAATATCCGATTTTATTGTTATCTCCCCTTCATATATCTTCTTCAGATCTAGTATCTGCTTTAAAGGGTACATTATTTTAAAATGAAAAGATTGAATACTGATTTTTTTTAATTGTAAATTAAAAAAAAATATATATATTGAAATCTATTTAGTGACATTCATCACACTATAACATAAACACATTAAAGTTGTATGTTGATGAATAAGTTCTCACTTTTATAACAGCTTAATCCCAGCAAGTAACCCAATGGAAACCTGATGCTAACCTGGAATATAAAAGTAGTCAGTTATACTATACTTTCCTAAAAAAAAATTATTACACATGTACTAAATTTAAAATTGCACTAGGATAACAAAAAATCATGGAAAAAATATTTGGAATTCTGAATTATAAACTCGTTTTATATTTACCAAAAAAATTCAACCGGTATCTCATCAGTGTAAAATTATTTTTTTGGTACTAAAGAACCTTATGAAATTGATTTCAAATATTATATTACTAAAAAGATGCTTGATTACCTACCAACATGTTAACAATATCAGACATCCAAGTCTTACTCCCAACACCATGAAAACATCATCATTATAACAACCTAAATATAAAAAAAATAAAAATATAATTACTTGTTTTACAGATCAATCTGTCTCTAAGAAGACTAACAAAATAATGCTATGTTTCATTTATTAAAACCTGTTATACATTATCATCTTCACTATATAAACTTTAAACTGCTAGAGATAGAAATTGACCTTGTGCAAGTGCACATATATGTATAAGACAATGATTTTGGAATATTCAATTACAAAATCGGATGGTTTTGCTCTCTTTTGATGATTCTTAAAACCATTTTCATAACAGCGTAGACAACCCCAATACTTATGTTGGTAATAATACTAACTCAATTACTGTAAATTCAGAAACTATTGCAATGTTTTTATTAATGCGAAAAATGCAACATTGTTGTATTGGCAATAATTTAAACTAGCATTTTGAAATTTTTTATATGAATTAAACAGGATTTTTTCTCAATATCGCAAAAATTAAAATCGCATTTTAGTCTAAAATTACAAAATCGCAATTAATGAATGGTTATTATTTATTTTGAATTTATTGAACCATAAAATTAATTTTTGACTCTTCACATTGAATAATCCGCAAAGCGGATTATGTAAAATGTGAAGAGTCAAAAATTAATTTTATGGTTCAATAAATTCAAAATAAATTATAGCCATTCATTATAAATAAATTTCTATCAAAAATAAGGCTCAAAGAACTTTTTATATTATTTATATTAACCATAACGTACACGGATGTTGGCGTATGAATATACAATGTCAGAGTGGGCGTGTCGCCATAAAAATTGACAACATTGAAAATAAAAGTAATACTTTTAACCAATCAGAAGACAGCAAATACACCAAATTTATTTATTAATAATTGCACACAATAATTTCTGAATTTACAGTACCTTTAACTTGTTTGCCATTGGCTATAAATAACAGTGATTTTACGCTCACTCAGTCTGTCAGAGGCATTCCAATAGGGATTTAAATAGAATAAAAGAGCAAAGTACATGTAGGCACAAGAGAAGAAAAAAAGAAAATAGTTATTCAACATTTAAATCAACACACAAGGTTTTGTCCTCTGCTAGTAATTCGTACTATTTGATGTAGGCATTTAGAACCTTTGGCGACCCCAGTTTAAATGTCTATAACACATTCAATGTGACAAGTGGACGTTACAGACAAACTTTCACCTTATCTGACCCAGTCAATAGATAAAATAAGAGCGCCAAGAAATCGTCTTGTCCACGCTTTTATGAAAATGATTCTATATCAATTCAATATTCAAACAGTTACAGACTTTGCATAAAAATTTGTTCGACCCACATAAGTTTACAAATTCATTGATAATAACTTGCATACAGTTGGTTTCTATCCAACACAGCTCACTCGATACCAGACAGAAAACAAATGTAAGACTAGATACTCTAAATATCAAACACTGATAGAAAAGAACCCTTAAAAAATAATATTAAATGCCTATATATATATTATTACCATAAAATTTGTGGAATATATAAACTTACCACATATTTTTCATGGTAAAGCCTCTGACTTGGTGAAGATTAAATTGACCATCTACCTTAGAGCTGCTCTCCCGGCTGACAAGGTGGCTCTCCTCATCATCTTAACATCTTTTTTTTTAAATATAGTTTTATACATTAAATATATCAGATGCATTTCCAATAAATCCCCTTTCTTGAAAATTTCAGCAAATCAATTGTTAATGACCCAAGATTTCTCCCACCCTGCATACTTATCTAGAGCTCTGCTTACATTTATTTTTTTTTATTACAGAGCTCTAAATAATAGTAAATATTAGCTAGTATACATCTGATATTAAAAAAAAAATGTACAAACATGAATATCCAAGTAGATGAAAATCCTAACATTGAGGGAATTTCAAGTATGTGGAGTTAAACAGGGGTATAATAAATTGCCTCCCTTTGACCCAAATTTCACCCTGTTCGGACTCCACATCCTTGTTATATTAAACAAAATAAATAAAATAGTACAATCAAAATTAAAAAATAGATTGATAACAAAAATCTAACGCATTTCAATAAAATATTTCGTACTGATCGACTTATGGTGGCAGAGTGGTCCTATAAGTAGTTCAACTACTGTATTACTAGCCTGTCAACACTGAGAACCCTCACATGAAATGTGTAACTTCATTCTTAATTTGACTAGGGTTTGCCTGTTTCCCTGATGAAGGTGATGTTTTCACCAGGCACTCTGGCTGTCTCCACAAATAAAAATTTACAGCCAAAATTATAGTAAATCATGTTTAAGTGGTGTTTAACACCAAAAATCAAGCAATCCAATTTCAACAAGATGTTCTTCAATTATGCCTTTTGTAAAATTATTCTTTAAAAAATATCACCTTGGTTACAAACCAAAATCAGCTAAAAATGACAAAAAAAGTGCAAAAAATATATTTCTAACTTCTTAACTTCGTAAATTCCTCTGCATTAGAGCATCCTCGTCACATATCTTAAAGATATTAAAATTAACATGAAAGAAAAGGTTGTAAGGGGATATATTTACTGCAGACCATTATTCATCTTTTTAGTTTACACTAGAGAGGCATTTGCTATTGTAAGGTATTTTGAAACGTTGCTAAAAAAAACAAAAATAATTAAAATTTTTGCTAAGAAATTTAGTGGGAATATTCACATCCGCAGATTTAATTGCATTAACTACATGTATAAAGTAACTTGGAAAATTTGAAAGTATCTCAAATCCTAAAATAACAAAAAGATGGCAAAAATATATACATTACAATTTGCAAAAAAAAAATACATTTCAATAATTGAACATTTTTTTTTCTTTTTTCTTTCTTTCTTTTTCTTTTAGATTATCCATTCTTAAACTGCTGGAAGTGTTTTGACTAGACATGAGTATAAAGGGAAAATAGAAAGAATTTTTGTAATGTCAAATACAAGCTAACCTACAACTTCCAATCTTGTTGAAAATGGAGAATCTTTACATATTTTTTTTTGTAAAAAAATTATAAACATTTTCTCAAGCATACACAAAAATAGTCTGAATTACATTCTTTACTGTTGCAGTTATATCACACAACCATTTTATGCAGCCACAGTTATCTGAAAAAGAAATATACATTACTCATGAACATTGAAATAATATTTAATGCAAAACAATTATTTTTAACTGAGCATTACAATTATAATGTATAGAACATTTCTTTTTCTTTGTTATAAAGTGATTTGTTGACATAAATTTTACCAGTATTTCTTAGCAATAAAAGGATGAAAAACAAGTCATTGGCTGATGTCTTGACAAATATCTTTTTAACATTGTTTTATAGCTATATATAGTATATCAGGCTATTAACATACTTGATTGAATTTTTTAACATTTAGTCATGTTGAACCTTTATAGCTAACTATACAATATAGGTTTTGCTCATTGTTGAAGGCATAGGGTGATATTTAGTTGCATCCACATCATTTGGTCTCTGGTTGATGGCTGTCTCATTGGCATACATACCACACTTACATATTTTCATATATGGGGACAACTATAGATAACAAAAAAACTGAAATCACAAGATTTCACATTATACATTATACTTTTTGACTTCCCTTATATATCTTTATATCTCCTTCTAAATTGTTTATTCAACTATAAGTAAAGAAGACATTAATATGTAAGATTTACATCTGTGCCTCACAAAAATCTTGGGCTTTAAAATGCTCTTGGATGAAAAGTTCATAAATCTATGTATTGATTCTTACCATAAAAGTCAGCTCCAATGCCCACTCCCAGCTTCAATCCTTACAGACAAGCTGTGATGCTAACCTGAAATATAAAATGATAATTCATTAATAAAACCCTGCAACTCGGAAACGTAAAATCTAAAATTTATAAAAATCGAAAGGGAGCTCATGTCAATAGATATAAACAATTCACCACAATTTCTTGCAAGTTGGTGAAAGCATTCTTGAGTTTTGTCCGAAAACAGGAAAAACTCCCTTTTTTTAATGAATAAAACCCCATAACTCGGAAACGTAAAATCTAAAATTTATAAAAAACGAAAGGAAGTTCACGTCAATAGATATAAACAATTCACCAAAGTTTTATGCAAATTGGTTAAAGCGTTTTTAATTAATGTCCGACATGTTGACGACGGACGGACAGACGGACAGACAGACAACGGTATACCATAATATTTCCCGTAAACGGGCATATAAAAACTGTTTAAAAGGTTCTTTGTTGGTATTATGTATGTATATTGAATAGATTGAATGAATGGTTGTTGGTTGCTTAAGGTCCAGTGGCAAATCATTAAATAGAAAAAG
This sequence comes from Mytilus californianus, assembly GCF_021869535.1. Lineage (NCBI taxonomy): Eukaryota > Metazoa > Mollusca > Bivalvia > Mytilida > Mytilidae > Mytilus > Mytilus californianus. The sequence continues at coordinate 92,215,588 of NW_026262745.1, forward strand.
AACATATGGATGAGACAGCAATCCAACAAGCCAACACATTTTTATGTAAACAATTCAAATCCTAAACTTTACTCTTATTTGGTTACTGATATAATAATAAGAGTAGATTCCTGTAAAAAATATTTTAAGCATTCAAATCTTGTTTTTCCATAAAATATTTATAATACATTTGAGTTTTCCAAAACAGGACTAACATACTGGTACATACCTTTGTATTAGCTGTATGAGACCACCAAGCCTTATTCCCACACCATGAAAACATGTCTCAGAAAGAACCTGAAATGAAATTATAATCAACACATTATACATTTTGTAAATCAATTTATGTGTTACTGATAACCTAAAATTTACTAAATATTGTTCTGATTTCTTATTGCAGGTAGACAATTGTATAAAATCATTTTTTTTTAAATCAATATAAAAGACAGAAAAGTAAAAAAACGTCAGATTTAAATTTAACTGCACAAAAAATATCTTGAATATTTTACAAAGTTATCTCCCATTGAATGCAAAATCGTGTTTTAAATTGTACTGGTCTTTTCTTGAAGTTTAATGACTATTTTTAGGATTTACTATTGATATTTTAATAGAAAATCTTGTTCATGTATCTTGTATCTTTAAATACTAAACTGGTAAATTAATTCATCAATGGTGTTTTAAATGCAATATTTCAGAAGGGTCTGTTATCTTAAAAGATCTGGCTAAAATAAACTTGCCTTTTCTATTTTCATGGTAAAGAGTCAGACTTGGTTGAAGATTTAATTGACCATCTTCCTAAGAGCTGCTATCCTGGCTGACAAGGTGGTTCTTCTCAATATCTAATCGTCAATCTATGTTGTGTCCATTTGTTTTTAGAAAATTAAGTAATATACATAAAAAATATCAGATGCACTTTCAATTAATAAACTTTTTGAAAAATTTCACGTAATTATTTTAAGTGACACATAATTTTTCCCACCCTAAATTTGTATTATCTAGAAAACATCTGATATGTAAAAAAGTGCATAAATGTGAGTATCCAAGTAAATAAAAATCTAACATTGAGGGAATTTCAAGTATTTGAAGTTAAACACAGTATAATAAATTACCTCCCTTTGACCTAAATTTCACCCTGTTAGAACTCCACATCTTTGTTATATATAACAAAAAAACATAAATAGTATACCGTTTATCAAAATAAAAAAATAAATTACAAAATTTCAACACATTTCAATAACATATTTAGTGCGGATGTAGTAATGGTGGCTGAATGGTCAAAGTAGTTCAACTACTATATCACTAGCCTGTCAACACTCTGAACACTCACATTGTAGGTGTGTTTAACGTCAATAGTTGCCAGTTTCTCTGTTGAAGGGGATGTTTTCACCAGGCTGTCTCCACAAATAAAAACTGGCAGTCAAGATATAGCAAATCATGCTGAAAGTGGTGTTAAATACCAAAAATCAATCAATCTACTTTCATCAAGATATTCTTCAACTATGCTTCTTGTAAAATATTCTTAAAATAATATACCCTTCGTTATAAACTCAGCTAAAAATGACACAAAGGTGAAAAAATATATTACAATTTGCAAAAATAAAAAACATTTCAATAATTGAACATTTTTTTCTTTTTCTTTTTTTTTCTTTTTTTTTCTTTTTTTTCTTTTCTTTTTTTTAGATTCTCCATTCTTAAACTACTGGAAGTGTTTTGCCTAGACATGAGTATGAACAGAAAATAGAAAGTAATTTTTGAAATTGCAAAGACCTATTAACCTACAACTTCCAATCTTGTTGAAAATGGAGAACCAGTACATAATTTTTTTTTTCTTTTTGTAAAAATTATAAACATTTTCTCAAACATACACAAAAATAGTCTGAATTACATTCTTTACTGTTACAGTAAAATCACATAGCCCTTTTATGCAGCCACAGTTACCTGAAAAAGAAATATACAGAATTAAACGTAAATGTCAAAATCTGAAAATTGAAACAATATCAAATGCAAAATAATAAGTAACTGGTCATTATAATCATGATTCATAAAACCTTTCTCTTACTTTGTTTAAAAGTGATTTGCTGATATATTTTTTGAACTACCAGTCTTTATTAGCAGAAAAGGATGAAAAACAAGTCAATGGTAGATGTCTAACATATTTCTTTTTTTACATAGTTTTTTTTTTATTGGTTCTTACCATAAAAGTCAGCTCCAATGCCCACTCCCAGCTTCAATCTTTACAGACAAGCTGTGATGCTAACCTGAAAAATAAAATGATTAGTCATTCAAGATTGTTTAAAAGGATCATTTTTGATATACTGTATGTATATTCCATATTTTGAATGATTGATTCATTTGATTGTTGGTTGCTAAATGTCCAGTGGCAAATTAAATAAAAGTCTATAAATATGTAATAGAAGTTGAGAACAGCAAACCAGCATCCCAACAAACTTTTACATAATCAAATCAGATAATTAAATTTACTCCTTTAAAGGCAATTAAAGAAAGCAAAGACTTCTTACCAAACTCCTACAAACCTTCACGCTTAGAGCACATGCTATTTCCAAATACATTATAAATACTTTTTCTTTTTTCAAAACAGGACTAATTTAACATACTGGTACATACCTTCGTATTAGCTGTATTAGACCACCAAGTCTTATTCCCACACCATGAAAACATATCACAGAAGAACCTAAAAAGAATTAAAAAAGACACATTATATATTTTACAAATCTATTTCTCTATAAATATAAAGTCACTATATAATGTTCTGATTTCTTACAAAATGTACACAATAGTATCAACACAAGTTTGTAAGATAAACTGTTGACAGAGATGTCTCGCCTAGCAGCGGAAAATGAAAAACATGTGATGATTAGCAACATTGCTAATTAATTCGATATTTTGGTAGTAATGCAAATAAATACAAAATGTCATTGATCTATAGCAAGGAGTAACTATTAACCTGACTTAACAGAAAACTTGACATAATAAAAATAAAACAAGTCAAAGGTTTTTGTTTGGAATTTAACTGCACAAAAGTGATGTGCAAATTTAACAGTTATATCCCATTGAATGAACAAATCTTGCTGTTAATTGTACTTGTCTCCCCTTGAAGTTTTAAATATTTTGATCGAAAATCTTGTTCAAGATTGATTGATTGATTTTTGGTGTTTTAACGCCACTTTTAAGCACCGCTTTTGGGCTATTTCGTGGCGGCCAGTTTCTATTGGAGGAAGCCGGAGTGCCCGGAGAAAACCACCGACCTTCTGTAGGAAAACTGACAATCCTAGTCAATTAAGATTGGAGTCGAGTGCACCCGCACGAGTGGGGTTCGAACTAACAACCTGAGTGTTGACTGGCTAGTGATTACAGTAGTAACTACTTAGACCACTTGGCCACAGAGGCCCCTCTTGTTCAAGAAAATGGTAACATAAATTATAAAACTTATTAAAATTAATACATCAATGGTGTTTTGCATGCAGAAGATCAGAAGGGTGCTGGCGTGTTGTCTTAATATGCACTTCTTGGCGAATATTTCTAGAAAATGTATACAAATATTTGGCTTAAATAAACTTGCCTTCTTAATTTCTTGGTAAAGCCTCAGACTTGGTTGAATGATTTATTTGACCATCTTCCTTGGAGCTGCTATCTTGGCTGCTTTCAAAGGTTTTCCATCATAGTTTTTTATGCTAATCAGTCCACTGAATCCATTTTATCTAAGTAATGAAATGTCCTTTCCATTGTACATTATAAAATGTACAATAGTCACCAGAATGTTCTAAGGCATCTCACATTATTTTTGCAATCATGGAAACTGAAGAAATTCTCAATTTAAAATACAAATAATTTATTAAATTCATTTAAAAAGTACTGTAAAAATACCAGACATGCTTTTAAACAGGCAACTTGTATTTTGATAATTTACGAAATGTATTCTGTACCCCACAATTTCTTCCACTCATTAAAAGTATATTTTAGAACTATATTTACATTTTTTTTTATTTACAGAGCTCTAGATAATAGCTTTTATATAAGTTACCAGACATCTGATATGAAAATACTTATACAAATGTAAGAAAAAAAGTACAGTGTAGTAATAGTATAATAAAAACATATAAATCAACATTTTTTAAATATTTTGAAGCATAGATTAATCAAAAATATCTCATTTTCAAGGTTTACTACTCATGTACATAGTAGTCATGTATAGTCCCAAAATTTGTAAAAGCCTCTATAGATTTGCAAACTCTCTGTGAATTCCAAAAGATATGGGTTGAAAACTATTTATTTTACCTTTGATGAAAAATTACTTAGTTCCCAAGTCAGGAAAAAAATTATAAAACAATTCCATAGTACCAAATGGACAACTTAAATATTTGTACAATCATTGTGTGAAGTTAAAAAGATTGAGATTGAAAACTGCAGGAGTTGATTACACAAAATCAGTACCATCTTTGAAAATTTTGGAAAACAATCATCAAGATCAGAATTAAGGGAAGAATGGGGGGAAATTCCTCAAACAATTTCATATAAGCAGGTACACAACTTCAAAATGTACGCAATTATTCTGTGAAGTTTCAGTGGTAAAAGAAAAAGAAGCTGAAATGAAAAAATACAAATATGATGCAAAATGATATTACATGTATCAAGTATGAAATCTTTAGATTTAATAAAAGAATTTAGAAAGAAAAAATTAAGAACTCAAAGAAATGATATAAATAGAGATTCTTTATAATAAAAATTAATTTCAATACTTTATAATTTAAATTAATTTCAAAACTCAAATGGCACGTAATACTTCAATAAAATAGATTTTTACTTTTTACTTTACCGGTAGTTTTATACTTGAAAGAAAAATAGTAGCAAAATTTACAATTGAAAAAGTAAAATTTTTTGTTCCCAGATTATTTATGATAGCATTTTTGATTGGTTATATCAAAATTTGTTTTATGTAAGATAAATTCCAATGACTTTTGTCAGAAAAAAAGGAAAATCACTGATATCTTGACAATAATGGACTGAGGCAAGGTTACTGCACTCTCCTGAATCATTGGTTCCTTAAATGGATAAGAACCAGAAGCAGCCAATATACAGACTTACAGGAATCAGCTCTTTTTTGCTACCGTGAAAAGAAAACAGATTACCAGTTAAATCTAAAATAGTCTGGTTATCTTTAACTTTTTTAGTGATTAAATCCCCAAAGTCTGAAACAGGGTCTAATATAAATCTAAAACTGCTTGGTTAACAGAACTGATTGTATGCTATCGCTCAGGCAAAAATAATCACGTATATACTGTAAATTCAGAAATTATTGCGATGTTTTTATTATTGCGAAAAATGCGACAGGGTTATAATCGCAATAATTTAAACTCGCATTTTGAAATTTTTTATTTGAACTTAACAGGATTTTTCTAAATATCGCAAAAATTAAAATCGCATTTTAGTCTAAAATGACAAAATTGCAATAATAAATGCACGCAATAATTTCTGAATTTACAGTATTATGCCTACCCATGTTAAAATTACAATAAAGTATAGCTTGCAACAATTATTTCTTAATTATTATGGACTAATGGAAAACTCCTTTGAACTAATGAGGCTCAAGTTGGATCCCTGTTAAAGAGTCAAGCTCTTAGATTACTCTTTGTCTCAGGCCATGAGTTTCAAAAAGGATCCAATGAAGAATAGCTGCAGTCAGTTATTGATAATTGGGTTTTACTTATTTTATTTTTTTAAAGTATTTAATGATGGCAAGTGCTTTACCTATATTGTAATTACCAAATTTGAAAAAGATAGAATGGTTTGATACCAAGGAGCAAATTAATTTATGTTGTAATTCAAACGGTATGATAGGGTTAAGATCAGTCTAATACCTTTTTCAATAAAAGATCTAAATTGTATACAAGAGTGCACACGCTGAAATGTCTCGCCTTCTTTACTAACCATTGATGTTATGTTGATAGTCCTAAATGAAAGCTTTATTACAACTATTACATAAACTTAACATGATCCAAGAAAATGAAGTCAAGGTCATATAAACCAAACGAGAAATACATGTACACCTTGCAATCATTCAATACACTTAATATAGTTGACCTATTGCTTATAGTTTCTAAGAAACAGACTTAACCATGAAAACTAAACATTGACCAATGAATCGTGAAAATGAGGTCAAGGTCAGATGAACCATGCCAGGCAGACATGAACAGCTTACAATCCTTCCATACAACAAATATAGCTGACCTATTGCTTATAGTTTAAGAAAAACAGACTGAAACACATAAACTTAACACTGAGCAATGAACCGTGAAAATGAGGTCAAGGTCAAATAAAACCTACGAGACTGACATGTACATCATAGAATTTTTCCATACACCAAATATAGTTGACTTATTGCATATAGTATAAGAAAAAAGACCAAACTCAAAAACTTAACTTTGACCACTGAACCATGAAAATGAGGTCAAAGTCAGTTGACACCTGCCAGTTGGACATGTACACCTTACAATCATTCCATACACCAAATATAGAAGACCTATTGCATAAAGTATAAGAAAAACGGACCAAAACACAAAAACTAAACTATAACCACTGAACCATGAAAATGAGGTCAAGGTCAGATGACACCTGCCAGCTAGACATGTACACCTTACAATCATTCCATACACCAAATATAGTAGACCTATTGCATACAGTATAAGAAAAACAGACCAAAACACAAAAACTTAACTATAACCACTGAACCATGAAAATGAGGTCAAGGTCAGATGACACCTGCCAGTTGGACATGTACACCTTACAGTCCTTCCATACACCGAATTTACTAGGCCTATTGCTTATAGTATCTGAGATATGGACTTGACCACCAAAACTTAACCTTGTTCACTGATCCATGAAATGAGGTCGAGGTCAAGTGAAAACTGTCTGACAGGCATGAGGACCTTGCAAGGTACGCACATACCAAATATAGTTATCCTATTACTTATGATAAGAGAGAATTTAACATTACAAAAAATCAACTTTTTTTTCAAGTAGTCACTGAACCATGAAAATGAGGTCAAGGACATTGGACATGTGACTGACGGAAACTTCGTAACATGAGGCATCCATATACAAAGTATGAAGCATCCAGGTCTTCCACCTTCTAAAATATAAAGCTTTTAAGAAGTTAGCTAACGCCGCCGCCGGATCACTATCCCTATGTCGAGCTTTCTGCGACAAAAGTCACAGGCTCGACAAAAATGAGCTATATTTCAACAAACATATGATTTGAAATTTGAAATTTTTGTGTTGTACAATCTACTCCTTTTCATGTACACATGATAAATAGAATAAAATAGACGTGCAGTTTTCAGCTCCTTTTTTGTGATCTTGAAATGATCCTGCTCACTGTCAATACTTTTGATTGCAAAAAAGAAAAATTGTTTCAAGAAGCTGGACAAAATTATCCTTTAATATATTGATCACAGAATGGCTTGGGAAGTTAAAAAGATTAATTTTCTATTAAACAGGAAATTTTTACAATGAAATGCTTAAACTCAAGACAATTTAATTTTACAAATTACGATGAGCAATTGTTAAATGGGACTAACAAGTGAAATTAAAACATTAATACCAGTTGTCAATTATGGTCTCATAATAATGAAGTTATCATTAAATGTCTGGAATCTGTGGATGAAAACCTAGTGTTGAAGGTGAGAGTTGAAAATTAACCCAAGGTTGAGAAGCTTGAAGCAAAGGGAGATAACTACTGTAAGTTATCGGGATTGATAAGTTAGATAACTCTTCTCTTGGAGATGACGATAGTTTCAGATAACTCAAAATGAAGTTTTTAGGGTATTGGAAATCATTATAAATTTCATTGGTCATCTCAACTAGATTGATTTTCTCCCTTGAGCCGGTACCGCGAAAATGAGAAAAGCAATCAAGTTGAGATGACCAATGATAATCTGTTTATCACTATTTTGCTTATGACGACGTTGAAATTTACATTGACAATGGCACATGCAGCCTTAGTTTCTAGAGATACTTTCCATATCTTTCTACTATGCTGAGAAAGGAAATTGTTAGTAAGATCAAAGGAAAATTCAGTAAAATAGTGATAATATATATATATCATAGAAATTTATTATTGTTCACCAAATATTAAGACTTGTACAAGCTTTCAGTCATGTAAGAATTAATAACCTTTGCGATTATGTTTATAACTCTATAATAAATGTAGATTAAACATCCAAATTCTTTTTTGTATGGCAGAATTTTCGTTATGGCTTGACTGTTATAAAAATGTATTTTTACTTCTTTATTATCTTAATAGCGATCAGTGCTTTAAAGATGTAGATACCCAGAAACAATTTTGAAGAAGATAAAGTATATCTAAAAATCTTTTGGGATCATTTTCCACTTCCCCTGAATTCAACTTAATTTACGAGAATATGTTATCTAGTTTTCCATTTCCAATACATCATAATATGTCAAATACAATTTAGATTTTGATTTTGATTGAAGATATTCATTTTCAATTTTGAAAATAAGAAATTAAAGAAAGTATGAAAATCGTACAGATTCAAAGTTCAAAGCAGCTTTATGCTCAAACATTTGATTATTTTTTTTATGACTAGAAATATCAAATATTTTTCATTTCAGAATTACATATATAAGATTCCTTCGAATGGTAAACACCACACCCTAAATACCTCAAAACCAAAGAACCATCCAAAGAACAACTGAAACAAACAGAAGATATAACCAACCCTACTACTTAAACACCAATAAGCAACTTTGTTATATGTTAGTAAAGACACGCAGCGCTCCAAGCATAATGTATTTCTGAAATGATCATTTGATATTTGTTAAGTCTACACCAAAACTCTGAAGATAAAGAATGTTTTGCTTCGGAACTTTGCATGCACTAGACTACGAGTTTAAATCAATTTCAAGTACTATGTTATTCTATGATCTGACAACTACAATGCTTTGAAAATGTAAAAATTTTAGGAAAATTATTATTTCACTATAAATCTTAAATTTTAATTTAAATGTCTTAGGAAAAATTATTTCATTATAAATCTGAAATTTTAATTTAAATGACATCTTTTTTTTTAACGAAGAACCAAAAAAAAATGCATTTACTCATTATCTTTTTTGATTTTGCCATTTGATTAGGGACTTTCCGTTTTGACTTTTCCTCAGCGTTCAGTATTTTTGTGATTTTACTTTTTTTTTCACCACAAAAAAAGCACTGATAGACCTTTAAGACAATGTTAAAAATAACTTTCAATCGTTGGATCAAATGACAGTCTGTAGTGGTGAAAATACAGAGAAATTAATCATAACCAGGATATACCTCATCTGAAGTTATTGCAACTATCATCATCTCTGTATCGATAACTTTTAATATTAAATTAACACCCCAAATATAAAGAAGGCGTTATACCCTTGGTTAATCTCCAACTTCTATATTTTGCTTCTTATGTTGTTGCACATTAATAGATGCATAATTTAACTATTGAAATTTATGGACAAATCTTTTACTGCATTCAAGAAGAAAAGATAGACATGTTTTGAGTACAGGTACTTGGCTATCATGGATCAAATGATCATTTGGCTACTGTTGTAATAAATAACATGAAAACTTTCACAATTAAAAATTGCTCATCATAATCCTTCAGAAATATTAGAAATTCTAATGGTGAATATTTACAACAAATATAAAAGAAGACTTTTTCATATAAAAATAACTAATTCAGAATTAAAGTATTTTTAACTTGGGGTGTACTGCATGACACACACAGTACATCATTTCGCCTGCAGATTAACCACATAGGAGTACTAGTAGTAGTAGAAGTAAATGTGTGCATTTTCAAATCATCAAAAGTTAAAATATTTAAAAAATTACTGCATTCAAATTTTGTTCTAAATACCAGTACATTTTAAGAGTAAAAATATGAAATTTAAATAATCTGAACCCAGTCATATTTTTTCAATTGATAAATACTTCACATAAATATCTAAATTTTGAGTCTGGGGGTTGGAATCCCTCCTTTTATTCTGATTCCTCTTTTTTTTTAATATGTGAATGTTTCATGGTGTTCCTAGGTTTGGAACCCCCTTTTCAAAATGGCTGTATCCACACATTGTACTGACTCAACTTCCCTAATGTAAAATAATATACACAAAAGACTTCTCTGAGCATGGTCCCTGGGTCTTACTTTACAAATGTATAGCTCAATTGGATCATGTAGTTTAAATTCTTTCAAATTTGTAAATTCATTTCATATGAGTTACCTCCCCTTCACTCAGTGAAATTTTTTAATTTTATATCATCATGGAGGGGCATAAAGATTTTTTACAGACTTCAAGGTTATTTATTTTTGAAGCCAAAGGGAATTCAGTATAAGGACTTTATTTTTCGTGGGAATTTGATTCACCCTTATCAGAACTCTGGAATTTAAATGAGTAATTTTTCGGACTCAGTGAGTGAAAGCTTTATTCTTTTACACAAATTTTGGTAGCACCCCTTGCTAAAGCCCCTCATAATGCAAGATACCAGTGTTTTCATGGAGTAAGACTGAGTCATCATTATCTTAACTTGACTCACATGAATGTTAAAATAGATAACCAATATTTTCTGTGAAAAAAAGGTGTATCAATTTAATAAATTTTGGAGCATATTTTTTTTAAGTTAAATTGAAGTTAAAATTTTGTCAAACATGAAGATACTTCAAAATAACAAAGAATAATTCTAAAAATCTATATTTGAAAATTATGTGCCATCTTTATCTTGTCACATTTAAAATTTAGAATTGAAGAAAGAATGAATGAAAAAAAACACCCATGACTTTGTCAATTTGTAAATTTGTTAACATATCAATTACTTACCCACTTCTGTCCTGTCCTGGTAGTGAAAAACCCATCCTAGTAGTACTTCTGTCCTGGGTCACCTGAGTACATCCCCGGGTCTCTGGTTGGCTTGATGTTGTACATTTTTAGTTTTCAGTTTAGTGTTTTGTAGACTTTTGTCTGTCATTTCTTTTGGTTCCAACTTCCTGGATCACCTGAGTTCATCCTTGGTCTTTGATTGGGTTGGTGTTGTACGTTTTTTAGTTTGTGTATTGTTTTGTATATTTTTGTCTGTCATTTCTTTTGGTTATGGGGTAGTCTGTCTTTCTTCATCCATACTTATAAAGGTATTTAACTTATTTTCGTCTGTGTGTTTTATCCCATTGACATTAATACCACATACTATTTCTTTATGACAAACTTACATAGGACCAAAAAAAAATTAAAAATACGGTATACCTATATTCTCTGTATAAACTCTGTAATGGAAACAGATAATAAAGATTAGTGATGTGTTTGAGAAAATTGTCAATTCCATCGAAGCAGATCTCTAATAAGCCATATTCAAGGTTTATGACTGAATCTGCCTCTGGCCCCCATCTGTAACAAACATTAAATTTACAAATTAGTTGTGTTGGGGAATGTTGGCGTCACTTCTATCAAACAGGCCCTTTAACAATCTCAGAGTAGAATGATCTTGTTACTATTGTATAGCGTTACGAGAACTATATGCTACTCTCCCTAGTCTGCTACAACGGAGTCTATCCAAGGTCTATGACTGAAACATCCTCCCAGCTGCATCTGTAACAAAAATAAAATTCATAAATTAGTAGTGTTGGAGAACGTTGGCGTCACTTCTATCAAACAGGCCCTTTAACAATCTCAGAGTAGAATGATCTTGTTACTATTGTATAGCGTTACGAGAACTATATGCTACTCTCCCTAGTCTGCTACAACGGAGTCTATCCAAGGTCTATGACTGAAACATCCTCCCAGCTGCATCTGTAACAAAAATAAAGTTCATAAATTAAATGTCTGTGGTAAACCTTAAAATGAAATAAAAATACATATAAAACATTACACATAAAAACATAAAATAAAATGGATCAACCAACCTTATTTCAATTCTTTGAAGTAACTTTGCCCCCTGAAATGAAATATGAATATTTATTATACCTCAATTATCATTTTCTATATAAAATAAGTACACAATATTTTGACTTACAAGCTTTGACCTATTGGACCGGTCAATAGTTTCCAACTATTGGACCTCGTTGAAACTACTTGACTGCAAGCTTCATTATATTTCGCAGGCTTTCCAATGCAGCTATAATGGAGGATTTTGAAAATACCGGGGAGAGTAATTTTTACCTATTGTATCTAGGGTTGACGTCAGTGCAAGATGTAGCCTAAGCGTTTCAGAATATTTATGAAGTAAACGTTATGGTTGGGTTTCTGCTTTATATATTACGATAGTTGATTTATCACAGCCATTTAATGTCTGTTGTCTTTTTTTGATATAATAAAACACTTACGGACTGGATATTTGTGGAAAAGTAAGTTTATTGTCCCCTCCGATACAACTATTGCCCTCGGCTACGCCTCAGGACAATAGTTGCACCATGAGGGACAATAAACTTACTACTACATTCATACACAGTCAATAAGTATACAATATGCATTACACATAAACATATAAAAAAAAAGATTATTATATATAAAACAACCTTTTTTTTAGTTCTTTCAAGTAACTTTAAACCTTTATAGAAACTTGAATTATTTTTTTTCAAAGTTTTTTTTACCTCACTTTACCATAAAATTTGCAGGGAATAAGACTGCTATCAAAAAACAATACAAGATTTTTACTTTTGAAGAAAATTTCTCTCAAGCTAGTCAAAAATGGAAGCATAAAAATTTTAGTGTTACCTGTGAAAGAATATTTTATGGGGACCAAATTAGTCAGGGATGCTGTTTTTTGTGGTGGCTTCCTTTTTATTAAATTTGGACATTTCTTTACTTTAAAGATCTGACCATGCTGTACATATGTGCAACCATCCACTACTATTGGTCAAATTAAATGTTGCATGCAATACAGACCAAAATGAGGTTCAATTTTCGTCTTCGAAAACAATAATATATCAGCTATGTTTTTAAGCTCAATTTTACAAAATTTACCCAAGTGGCTGCTTAAATCAAATTATTACTTCATTATTTCATTTTAATTAATGTTTAAAAAAAATCCTGTTACCCTTTAAGGGATAAATATTTTAAATGTTTTTTTTTTTCAAACTTTAAAAAAAGAGTGGAAGCTGGCTAAAATACACAATATAATTAAATGTTTTTTATAACCATTTCAACCTCAAAGAAAAAGATAGTCTTTCCTAAGTGTGTCTCTAGCTTAGCTTTACAAATTTGTCCGTTAATTTTTTGTTGAGGAACAGTGACAACCTCTTTGTCCAAAAAAGTTTACTCTAGTGCATAAACCCTCAGCCTTGCTATCAAAAGTAAAAAATATAAATTAATGGAATATTGAAATCAAATCTTCTCAACACTTGGAATAGATAAGCTGGGTTTTAAACAAACTCATTTAAACTCTGCAGACACTAAAAATAAGTCTACAATCAAAGTCAATCAGATGTCTGGCAGTTATAATGCACTGAACATTTATATGAAACTATGGAACATATATTTCTATGTGAGACCTCATCTAAGAGATCAAAGCACTTAAAACTACCAACAATGATAGAGTGCTTTCCACATCCTCAAACCCGGTCACCAATAGTGCATTCAACTCTATTGAGTACCGGTACTTATTTGTCAGAAGTCTCTGTGCATCATGCAGTCAAAGTGCTGGTGAAATAGTCTCTACAGAGTAGAAATGAGTAAAATCTTTTAAATAAAAATTCTTTTTCACAAACTTGTATATTAACATTATTAAATAATATTTGCAGTATGAAGTAGGATACACTTTTGACATGTTAGTGTGATGATGTGGGTCTCCATGCTGTGATGTTTTGTTAGAATGACATCCTACATCACTGCCTTATTTTTGTGGAAAATGAAAAAAAAAATGTGTTGATGTAAGCATGGCAAAGGGTTATGTTATATAACCAATTTCTGTAATTCTTTATCTTCAGTTATCAATTATGAATATAAAAGACATTACAAATAGGAACAATTGAGAGAAGAAATTCAGTTTCTTTTAAAAATGAAATTTTGCTTCATTTAAAAAACACATAAGAAAAACTTTTAAAAGCTATCAAAGTTACCTCCCATTGATAAAAGGTGATTTTCATCAAAACAACTTCCATTCACTTGTAAAAATTTGAATAAATTAAAGTACCAGAGCAATTGATAAATTAACAATGTTAAAGGCTAATGATAAAGTATTTAAAAAAAATAACAGGATTGAATTTTTTCTCTTGGTGTCAATTCTCATAGATTTTCAAAAATGTTTAGTTGCATCTGGTAGTTTTGTTTAAAAGAACATAAATTAGCAAATCTAAACTTTGAAGCCGTTCAAAAAAATAATTCTGCTTGAAATTATGTAGTTTGATTTAGGCATTGCACAAGTTTTCATATCAACAGGTCTAAAAGTTTGAGCATTCTTCAATTCATTTCTAAGGGTGGGCTTAAGCTTTGAGATATGAAAAAAATACTTTCGTTGGGTTGCTGCTTCATTGATGTATACTTGCATCCCCTTTTTTTCTAATGAGGATCTAAGAAAACAATTATAGTGTCTTGATGCATAATTTTTAACCAACAAAAAAATACTTACCATGTATAATTATAGAAGAGGTTCTTACCACACTCTTTGGTAACTACAAAGATGGATATCTTACTGTACACATTGCTTACTCTTCAAGGTCATTGCTCAATTTTTGGGTTCCTGAAAAATATCAGTTTTGTATATAATATTTGAAAGGGTGGAAACTTATATTATTTCTGGTTCTTTAAAAAATTTTAATCTAAGACAGTCATCATGGTCATATGTTTTCTTTGATGCATCTCCTTTAATCATTGCTATCTTTCACTTAAATTCTAATACTGTAAATTTAGAAATTATTGCAATGTTTTTATTATACAGGATTTTCTCAATATCACAAAAAATAAAATTGCATTTTAGTCTAAAATGACAAATTCGCAATAATAAATGCATGCAACAATTTCTGAATTTACAGTACATGTATATTTATCTCAAAAAGATATTAATATTGTCCTGTAAATTAACCGATCAAAATTTTTTGTATGCAAGTATCATTAACTTTAATTATGGTTATTGTTCCATGACCTATGGCTGTTTATAAACAGAAATTGTCTCAATAGCAATCATACCACATCATCTTATTAATACCAGTATTACTTGTACAGTCAAACCCAGTCATTTGTTTTTTCTTTCTGTTCAGATTTGTTAGCTTATAGGTTGAACCTCTGTAAATATAGACAATGCAATTTCCAAAAGGAACCCCTTTTCAGGATAAAAAAAAAGAAATTACTATAAAGTTTCGTAAATAAACTGTTATCACAGAGAAATGTCTCGCTTTTTTGTAATTTCAATAATGCAAATGTTGAAATTAAAATAGCAACACTTTAACATGTAAGTTTTGCAATTATTCAAAGTAAATAACCCCTGACTGAAGGTACATGGCAAAGCAATTTCCATGGAACTGAGATGTACCAAAGCTATTACAACTGCATACCAAATACCATTGACTTATCATAAGTAGTTTCCTTTAAACAAACTTAACAAAAACTAATACATGTAAACTAAGCATAATTTCAAAGTCAATAAACCATAACTGAGGGAGTGGTGTCAAATAATCTCCATGGTAATGAGATGTGCCAATGCTAATACAACTGCATACCAAATATCATTGACCTACCACTAGTGGTTCCCCATAAACAGACCTAATCACAAACTAATACATGAAAACTAAGCAAAAGTTTCAAAGTCAATAGACCATGACTGAGGGGGCAGGGCCAAATAATCTCCATGGAAATGAGATATGCCATTGCTTATACAACTGCAGACCTATTATCATTAACCTACCACTAGTGGTTCCCCATAAACTAGACCTTATCACAAACTAATACATTGTTGACGTCGCCGCCGCCGAAAACAGCATACCTATGTCAAGCGAGACTAAAATCATATCCTGGAATCTTAAGTTCATATGAACTATTATTCTTTACAAAGTTCAAAACACAGGGCTGTGCAGCATATTTGCAACATGTTTATGCCTTCCAAAGCCTTTTTAATAATTAAGGTAATTAATATTGTACTTTAAAAAAAAAATAATTTTAATGTTGAAAATTGATGAAGGGAAATGTAATATTCAACCAATACAAACCTTATAGATGAACACAACTGGCCGATTCTTTTATATTGTTGTATATACTATACAGCCTAGGTTTTCTGTAGGTCTTCTTTAAGTTTCTGTGGTTTAACAATTCATCAAAATGAGAATGTTGTGGATAGTCTTTTAAATTCTCTGAAATACAAAATTCAATTTATTTTCCATATATATGTAACCGGAGAGCATGATTCTATGCCTTTTTCAGCTGCACTGGTTTTTCTGTGATCAATTTGCTGTAATATTTTCAAAAGCATACACAAAAACATTATGATTTGTTTAAAAAAATCTTAAAAATGGAAATTAATCAATGATATAACGTTGGTTTTTTTTTGGTGTACAACCAATGAGATTACCCATAGTCCTTAGATTTTGAAAAGGAAAATTACATTTGTTGCGTAAACACAGCCAACTTTGCCAAATGATTATGATGAACTAAAACCAAAGGAAATTACATATAATAAGCTTTCCAAATAGATACCATGGTCCCAATTTATTATATTAGTAAACTTAAGATGGTGTTTATAACCTCCTTGTTTAATTAAATGTATTTTACTGACCTTTGTGGCATTTTAAGTAGCTACTGAAAGTACAATTTCTATGAAAAGTATTAATTTTAATTGAAATGATAGGACGTTTTTTCAGTGGGAACTCACTTTTGTCCTGACTGTATATACTCTGAGTCTAGCATTGTTGATAATCTATATAATGGTGTATAGTGTCTGGTTTTCCTATCTAATACCAATTTAGATGACTTTAAGTTCCTAGAATCCAAGAACTGAAAAGAAACATTTAATATTAAAACAAGTCAATGAAAAAATGTTATACTTCTCAAATAAACCAACATGAAGAAATGGTTAAGAGTCATCATTGTGTTTCCCATCCGACCTTATTATGTATGAAAAATTTGTGAAATCTTTAATTCTTTAAAAGTAATTTTCTGGAACTAAAAGTTTGAAATCCAGAACAGAATACATTAAGATTTATGACCGCTTCTGTAGGCATCTGAATTCGAGATTTTCAAACTGCAATAATATCAAAACAGCAAAGATAATGTACAGTAGAGATTGGCCATTTTGTACATATACCAAGGGGAAACTTCGAACAAAGCATTATTATTTATAGTTTCATTGCATTCGATAGAAAATTGGAATTTTGAGACAAATAAAACCAGATTTTTGTAGTAAATCCACAGACTTTAATACTGAGATTTTCGTTATAAAATTCTAAACATAGATTACTTACTTGTTTGGCCATGGTGTGGTAGCGTTTATTGTTTACAAAAAGTCCTAAATAACCTTTTAATTCCCAAAAAACTCATTAAAGTCTAGCACACCCTAGAAGGTGTACTTGAATAGGTCCGTATTTACATTTGTTTTCTTCTTCTTCTTCTGGTATACAGTTTCTTAATTTATAATTTTGTTTTAAGGAAATCATTGCTAGCACTGCATGCAATTATCGTCTATCAATCAAGCACCGAATTGTCAAATATTAGATTACAAGGGGAAAGGCTGTGGATTTTCTATAAAATTTCCATATTACGGTTTAGCATTGAACATGTTGAATCAACAGAGGGTACATAATCCTTAAAGTAAATAGTTATTACTACATTAAATACCTTAAAATCGTCATGAAACTTTAAACTTTTTCATGTCTTCAAAAATTTTCAGGAAATAATGCAAGTCTTTGTCCAAGTAAAGATCAAACTAATTTGAATTCAAATCCTAACCTGTAAGTCACATGATCATACGTACAGGTAAAAATCTTTTCACTTGAAATCTACTCATTTCATACTTGAGTAACTGGCTGGGTAGAAAAATATAATAAATGAAACCTGACACAAGGTGTTTCACAAAATATGTAACAGAATTTTGTTCAGATAATAAAGCATTCCCCTAAAAGGAAAATGAACAGTAAAACCTAAAAACATGAGGCTCCAATAACCTGCATAATTTTTGAAAATTTTGCATCATATTGTCTAAAGCATTTAAATGAGTACATATCTAAACACTGATATTTGGGTTAACTCAGTTAAAAAAAAACGTTTTTACAATATGAACAAAGTTACTTTTGGACCCTTTGGGCCCTTATGTTGACCCATAGTAAAATGTGGCTAAAATAAAAAAAAATCCAAATACACAGTTAAATTCAGCATATCAAAGAACCTCAACAATGCAATTTTTGATGACACTTTAGACCCCAATGTGGACCAAATTAAAACGGGGCCCAAAATCTGAATACAAGAGTAGATTCAGCATATTTTAAAAAGTTTGATTGATTGATTTTTGGTGTTTTGGTGTTAATATCAAGATCAGAATAATGTGATAAAGAAGAGTAGTTATACACCAAACACAAATCAGAAAACGTTTTACTATCACGGGGGTCATAGGACAATTTCAAAGTCAGAGTGACCTTACTTTGGTAAATGATACACCCCAATCTCCATGTATCAGCATAAAAAATTGGTCTACCTAAGTTCTATGGTACAAAAAATATGAGTGACCTGACTTTTGGATATGACACAACCTTGAAGCCCATGATGCAACTGCATACCAAGTTTGGTTAACGTAAGTTGAATAGTATAAAAGTAACCTGACACAGACGGACAGACACATATTACTATATTAGATACGTGTAAGCTGTTCATCTACAGTAGAGACATTATGATCCATTATAATATCCACCAAATCTGTGACTGTTGTGTGGGACCATAATCAGTTCTTTGAATAGTCATTTCCAATATAGAAACAAAGTTGTTATTGGTTGCTTGCAGAAAAAAATCTTATATAAACTTGATGCACCTCATGATAGTGTTGGTCAATTTCTAATTCATCCCACAGTTTAGAATAAAAGTAGATGTTTGGGATGTGTTATAGAGAAAGATCATGTACTTTTAAAACCTATGGTTTCTTCTTTTAAACAAAATTCTTATTTTCATCCATAAATTGTGTAAAGTAAAAGATTAAAAGAGTAAGACTCTTGAATGAAGATCTCTGTTACAGTCATTTCCATTGCAGTCTTGGATACAGGTTTTTTTGTAATAATCTTGGAAAGTCACCGATATTATTTCTAATATTTGAGTAACAGACACAGTTGAAATCAATTTGAAGAATTTTTTTGCTCTTATAGTCACATTAATGATTTTGACATTATATAGGCATCTGTTGAAGATCATATCAAGATCTCTTCCTATTGTTTTTGTTTTGTTATGATGTGTCTCATTGGCATATACTCCACATCTCTTTTTAAACTTATTCATTCAAGCTGTTATTTCAATTTTGAAACTTAAAGAATCGTAGCAAGCATGCTCATGTACCCCATGCCCCCACATTGTCACCGGACAAACAAAATCTCACCAGAATCCTAAGTTTAAAGACTCATAACTCCTACAAAAGATAAGTTCTTGTAGATATACACATCTACATATTATGTCCTATTTAACTACAAAGTTTCATGAAATTCTGTTATGTGGATTCAGATGAGTTGCTACAACTAACTGTTGCAGTAGTATATTTAGACCAAAATTCTAAGTTCAAAGGGGCATAACTCTAAGAAGAATAACAAGAGTGCACACGCTGAAATGTCTCGCCATCTTTACTAATCATTGATATTATGTTGATAGTTCTAAATATAAAGCTTTATTACAACTGTCACATAAACTTAACATTAACAAAGAAAACTAAACTTTGACCAATGAACCATGAAAATGAGGTCAAGGTCAGATGAACCATGCCAGGCAGACATGTACAGTTAACAATTCTTCCATATAACAAATATAGTTGACCTATTGCTTATAGTTTAAGAAAAACAGACCAAAACTCAAAAACTTAACACTGAGCAATGAACCGTGAAAATGAGGTCAAGGTCATATAAAGCCTGCGCGACTGACATATAGATCATAAAATATTTCCATACACCAAATACAGTAGACCTATTGCATACAGTATAAGAAAAACAGACCAAAACACAAAAACTTAACTTTGACCACTGAACCATGAAAATGAGGTCAAGGTCAGATGACACCTGCCAGTTGGACATGTACACCTTACAGTCCTTCCATACACCGAATATACTAGACCTATTGCTTATAGTATCTGAGATATGGACTTGACCACCAAAACTTAACCTTGTTCACTGATCCATGAAATGAGGTCGAGGTCAAGTGAAAACTGTCTGACGGGCATGAGGACCTTGCAAGGTACGCACATACCAAATATAGTTATCCTACTACTCAGTCTTGTCGGCTTTGTATTTAAATGAGAGTCCAATTAATTGTTTGATAACGAGATACCAAGGTATTTGACAGACTCTAAAATGTGGCCTTTCAGTGTGTAGTTGTGTTTGCATGGTGACTCTGATCTTGTTACAGTAAAGGAGTTCTTTTTCTGGGTGGAAGTGCATTCACCAAGTTCGTTCCCAGTTGGCTAGATGGTTCAGATAGTTTTGTAAGATGACAAAATCTTTATTGTTATGTAAAGAATACATTCATCTGCAGTGCAAACAAGTGGGTGTTTGATCTTACCAGAGACATATAATACAACATGTCTCTGATGTTACTGCGGCAGGAAAGTCGTTAATGAAAACTAGAAAAAATAATTGACCTTTAACTGAACCTTAGGGCACCAAATGGTTACAGACATTTTACTATATATCTACTCATCAAGAACAACATATTGCAGTCTGTTAGTAAGGAACCCTGAGATCCATTTTCAGATATTTGTCTCTTATGCCAGAATTATCCAGCTTAATAATTTCTTGTGATGACTTGTCAAATGCCTCTGAAAAGTATGATATGAAGGGATCTGTGTGTGTGCCATTGTTAAGGTTGCTAAGTAATTCGTGATTTAATGTTAAAAGTTGTTTTTCGCAGATACGTTTCGCTCTAAATCCATGCTGATTGTCCACTAAAATGTTATGATTATCCAGATGTTTAAGGATGTGACTGACTACAATATGATCTAATAGTTTGCAGCATATACAAGTCAGTGAGACAGTTCTATGATTACTAGCTAGCTATTTTTGAATATCGGTATAACATTTGCCTGTCGACAGGCTGGTGGCACTCCCCCTCTCTGAAAAGATGTCTTTAAAAAACTCATCATAGATACCAGGTTTAAATTTTGTACGCCAGACATGTGTTTCGTCTACAAAGGACTTATCAGTGACGCTCGGATAAAAAAAAGTTAAAAAAAGCCCAATAAAGTACGAAGTTGAAGAGCATTGAGGACCCTAAAATTCCGAAAGGTTTTTTCAAATACAGCTAATGTAATCTATTCCTGGGGGTAAAATGAGAGTGCGGTGTGATGCACATTGTTTGAGAATATGTGCCGGGATTTCATCTTGCTTTGTAGCTTTTGATGGATCCACATTTTTTTAAATTTGTTCTGTACCATTTATTGTGACATACATTTCTGATATAGATTGATAACTGTTTGAAAGAATTGGTATATGGTCTTTTTTAATCTTCCGGTGTAAAAACAGAGTGAAACTGTTTGTTTAGTATTTCGGCTTTTTGCTTTATGTCATCCATTAGCACGCCTTCAGATTTTAATGGGGCAACTCCTGACCCGTCTTTTTTGGTCGTCCTGATGTAATTTCCCAAAACATTGTGCAGTGACTAAATTTTCGTCATATCATATGATGTTTTCTAAGTATGTCCCATAGGCTTTTCTAGTTCCTTTTGAAGCAGTCTCCTTGTTTCCCTGTACTGTTTATTTCGTCAGTATTTTTTTGAAATTTGAGTCTTCCTTTATCTTTTTTAATAGTTTGTTTCTTTTTCTAAAGAGTGATTTTATTTCTCTATTGACCCATGACACTTTACAGTTTATTTTTGTTTTGTTGATCATTCTGGAATGGATTCTGTCATGATTTTCAATACCTTTTTTGAAAGTTTCCCAAAGATGATCAATTGCAAGTCTTGTTTATTTGCAATTTTGATCTATGTTATTTAGTTTGTCTTTGATCTGTTCAGTATTTGCTTTAATCATATTAAAAGACTTTTCTATGTGTTTTTTATAGCTTTTCTGGGTTTTGAGTTGGATTCAATATATATTGTTTCGTGGTTAGAAATCCGAAGGTTTACTTCAGTTTTATTTTCCGGTGAGCTCTTACTAGTAAAAATGAGATCGAGTTTGGACTGTGATGTCTCTGTAAAAGGTGCGGGTGTTAATGTTGTAGCAAATTATGCAACAATTAGTTGTCTTGAAATATATCAATTAATTGCTGACACTGTTTTGAATGTTTGCCTTTAGTTTTATAATTATCACTGCGTCTTACTATGGAAATAACCTTTTCTAAGTGTATGAGATTATCCTACTCAGTTTTATTTGGAGGTTTAGGTGGCTATATGATTTGAATTTTGACCCACAGTTGTTCGCTAGTATCATTAATTTTAGACCAGAAGGTTCTGAACTGATATATTTATCAGATATCAAAATTAATTCCCACCATGTGCATCTGTTTTGCGGTCTTTTAATTCTGTAGAAAATGTCCCCATGTGGGGAAACGCTGTAGAATCTATGTCTTTGTGCAACCACGATTCATTACCAATCATGATGTCTGGTTTAGATGTCTCAATTTGATTTTCTATATCACATTTAATATTCCAAACAGTTTACCACTATTAATCATAGGGAAGAGTCTAATCTTTTGCTTCGTGTATAAACACATATTTGTTGATTTGTTTTGTGAATAGAAGATGCAGCTGTTGGATTTCCTATATAATTTGCTTTCTTAAAAGAAAGAATTAACGTAAGTTTCGAAATTACATGCATTTGTAATTATGACTAATGATATACCAAAAAGACATTTTGAGAAGTTTGGTATACCACAAAAGTCGCATTCCCACTGTACGTCCCTGATAGAGAAGAGTGCTTATACTATGCAATCTTTATTTTCACATGCATCACAACAATAACCTGCATTTTTCTAAGTGACTGCGGTATTGCATGATCCACAAGGATATTTTAGCTGTTAAAATTTTCCACTTTGTGCTCGTTTTGGAAATATCCACAATTATGTTATGGTTTGGAAATGCCCTTGTATTGTAAACATTTGAAGGTCTCTCTGTGTGATGTTCAGTTCAAGTTTGGTTTATTATAGGTTCGTATTAGTGTTTATACTTTCGAATGATGCTGAGCTAAAAATACACGATGAACAATTTTGCATTCCCCAAAGAATACATTCAATTGATAAATTAGGAAGCTCCTAATTGACGCGACTGTCCGTACCTAAGCAGTTTTTGTAGCACCATTTGTCGAAAGAATCGCAGCATACACCTGCATTTTTCCATGTGACTGCCTAACTGCAAGTTGAACAAGGTTATGTTGGTGCCTTCGGACCAGGGTTTGGTTCTGAGGCATATGAGTTTGCTAATAAAATTGCAAATAGGTAAGCAGTGCTTCTTTCTCAGGTTTCAGCTTTTTAAGATTACAGGTGTTTCATGGTGCAAGTCTTAAAGATGTTGCTGGTGATGTTATCTTTATGTCATTGTTGTTTTTATTGTTGGGGAGAATGCTCTCTACTCAATTACAAGTGGTTTATGTATTGTAAAATTGAAACATGATAGTTTTTTGACATGCATACTCCATATATAAGTATAGCTCAAAATGCAAATGTCATCGGATTGGTTTAAACTGGTGTATTAAATCTTTGCAATAACGTCCAAAACATTTTGGCCCATTTCTTTATATATAAAAAAGAAGATGTGGTATGATTGCCAATGAGACAACTCTCCACAAGAGACCAAATGACACAGAAATTAACAACTATAGGTCACCGTACGGCCTTCAACAATGAGCAAAGCCCATACCGCACAGTCAGCTATAAAAGTCCCCGAAATGACAATGTAAAACAATTCAAACGAGAAAACTGACGGCCTAATTTATGTTTTGTTTTGTTTGTCTCACTCTATCAACACAAGTGGAACAGCAATAATAAACAAAGTCAAAATCCGAAAGGTCAAAATTTAGAACATGTCATTGGCCTTTGAACTTGAACTCAATTTTCTGATTACAATACCAAAAAGACTTTATAGAGTATCTTTGACTTATGGTTTATGAGTTATACCGACATGCTATTTATACCTAACACAGACAAGGAAAATAACTCATATTGCATGCAACCAGATCGGTCCAAATTGAACAGATCATCATGAGGAAAAAGAGAGGCGCTCATAAATCGAACTGACAAACTGACAATGCAATGTCTTCCAGATCCTGGTTCCCATGTGGTACCCGTCTGTAGGTATTAATGAACATTTTTGAGAGAAAAATTTAAGCGGAAACATTTATGGTTTCTGAGGAAAAGCGGTAAGAAGAAAAACAGTATACAGGTAGATAACTGCCATATGGAAAAATGTTTAGTTAAAAAGGGTGTGTTTCATAAGCACAATAACTATTCAATATCAATATCATACTAGATAGCTTATGGACATGTTGCGAAACAAAGCGACATTTCAGAAGTGGCTGAAGAAAAAAAAAACCGAATCAGTAGAAAATAAAACAAAAAGTCTTGCAACAGAAAGGTGGAAAGACGTAATACAAAAATTCCTTAAATTACAAAGAAATAAGCAATAACTGAAACAAATTACCGACGATGTTCCTGATTTGGACCAAGCACACCAACTGGTGACACACTTAACAATAGAAGAATGTTAATCGTACTATATATCTTCAACACTTCAGTTAGATTAATGTATACATTAATTAATAATTACATTAGAAAATCCTATATAGCTGAGAATAGCTTGCAGATATATTCTTACATATTGTTAGAGTAAATCGTGGACACGATTACTAGTATATTGTTTCGACTTGATTACAGGTAAGTGAAATTTGAGATTTAAAATTTTCTTACCGAATGCGACTTTTCGACGTATTTTCACTTATAATGAGTGGGGGGAGGGGGTACTATGAGAGCAGGAACTGCTTATCCGTCATGAGCTAATGAGTTCACCCAAGTCTTCTGGTGTGGTTCGTGTTGCTCAAAGAGGGACGAAAGATACCAGAGGGACAGTCAAACTCATAGATCGAAAACAAACTGACAACGCCATGGCCAAAAATAAAAAGACAAATAGACAAATAATAGTACAGATAATACAACATAGAAAACTAAAGACTAAGCAACACGAACCCCACCAAAAACTGGGGGCGATCTCAGGTGCTCCGGAAGGGTAAGCAGATCCTGCTCCACACGTGGCACCCGTTGTGTTGCTTATGTTATTACAAATCCGGTAAATAGTCTAATTCGGTAGGTCATAAAAATTAAGTTTTTAAGTACTTTGTCTTCAGGTCTAAAAATAAACCACATTCTACCGACCCCGCATCTTAAAAATGTTCTAGTGGGAATTTCTCCTCGCTTAATGTTATTAGTATGAATACATGAACTTTTAGAAGAATAAAACTTAAATTGTGTAGTTTTGTTATCGCGGATTTTTTCCCTTTTCTGTCACGTGTAATCTGTTTTTATTGGACATAAAAGTTGCCCCTTGCTATTTTCAACCTTGTTAGTTTCATTTAAAATATTTTGACAATTATTTTATTAGTTCTGAAAAGCAAAGTATTGACCTATAACAGTCCAAGGTTTAATGTAAGCTATACATTATCTTGAAATCCTAAAATTTACTTATTATAGTAAAAACTGCACATTGAAAGATTAAAAGGCTTGCAGAACCTAATTTTTCTACTGTGTAATGTGACATTGTACGTGCACAATTACCAGATATTGGTTCGCTACTTACCAAAATACACAGTTAGACAATAGTTACGTTTGATACATTTGTAGTTTATGAAAAGTGAAAACTTTTGTGAAGGTGAAAAGTAAAAAGTGTTCTATATCATATTTTTTTTTAAATTTTGTAGTAGTAATTTTAGAAGGTTATACTGACCGTATTTAACCTGTAATTAAGGGTTAAGACATATTGAGTAAAACATTTTTCAATGGATTCCATATGTATAATAATGAGTTTTCAATCATTTTAGTCAGTTCAAATTTGTAAAAAATTAGAAATTGAGAACGCATACATTTTTGAAAAGACAACTTTTTAGTAGGTCTAACGAAATTTTAAAGATCTCATTCTGTTTCTGCGGGGTTTTTTTCACACAGATATTTTTGAAAGCCCGATTTTAATCTGTTGTCATTTGATATGAATTCCGACAAGTAGTACTATTTTGTAGCAATGAGATCAATGGTCATGACGTTAATATGAAATTAGTTTTTCTCTCGAAATACAATAACTTTTCAACTTAAGTATCGTGTTTCTTTCGACCAATGTTTGAAATAAAAAGTTTATTCGTAATTTAAGTATTTATGAACTAAAAAGTATACTAGTATGAGAAATATATATTTTACACTGCTACTTTTCAGTACAGCAAAACAGTCAAGCTTCCCAGGAAATGATATTATAATTCACGCCACCAGAAGGCTATCAATCAAACAGACATAATATGAAACTAACCAAACGTCCAGTGAACACCAACCGGATACAAAAGCATACACATAAACATAACTGACAAAGTTATGATTTTCCCGGATTACCCTACTAACAAACACCGAAAATGTAAACCACATACAAAAGCATACTCATAAACGGATCTGACAACGTTGTAATTATTCCCGGATTTCCCTTCTAACAAACACCGAAAATGTATTATAATCCACATACAAAAGCATACTCATAAAAGGATCTGACAACGTTGTGATTTTCCCTGGACTTCCCTTCTAACAAACACCAAATCTTTAAACCCGAACTGTTTTTTTTTAGTATTTTGTATTTGTTCAAACGTTTGTGACCTATCATTATTAATCGTTCGACTACTGCATCGTCGTCAATTCGTCGCTATAAATGTTTGGCTTTCAGTCTATGTATATATTCATAATATTTATTCTTGTTGTTGCAGATAAAAATGCCAGGAGAACAGCTCACATGTGTTTGGCAAGCTATATATGCCCTAGATAGTCCCACCAGTGTTCATATCAGCAAGGAAATATTACAATTTTTTCTTAAAAATGCGTCAAAATATGAGTCAATCACGTATTCCGAGCGCAAATTTTATGACACTTTTTCAGAGCCTAATGTAAAATTCTGTGATTTTAAAGAATACGTAAGAAAACACCTTCGAGAAAACGGGGTGACTTATTCGAAAACTTGCAGTGATTTGGAGGAAATGAGTTGGAATAAAATTAAATCTAGGGTGAATAGTAAGCTTGAAGTAGAAGACGTTTACAAGCTATGGCGCATATCAAATCGTCTGGTTAAGGAAGACACGTATCCACCTGTGATTTACCTCGAGGAGGCAAACTGGCTATTGGATAAAGTTTTGTCTTATTTAGGACATAATCTCAAATCTTCAGATGATGCCTTTAGAAAAGACAAATTAACATTCCAAGAAATGCTATCCATAATGGAAGATATTACCTTTTCGTACACGTCAAAGCAAAAAATACACACTTGTATCGACGATCTCTTCATGTGGTTGGTTGAAGAGGTAATGAAAAAAGGAAAAGTGTACAAACGTACAAAGAAGCAGGCAAATTGGACACACTGGGTAAAACGTTGCTGTATTTTAACACCTCAGTGTATCCGATACTATGGTACTGATGCTATAACTGCAACCATAGTATCCGCAACAGGCGGGTCCAACCAAAAGGGTGAGTTTACGATCACCAAAAATACTAAACTAGAAAGCCTCGAAGGATATAGTGGCGTATTGAGACATCTTCAAGGCAGGTTAAGGCTCGCCAATATCCCGGTGTTAGAAATGGAGATTGCTGTCGATGATGAAAATGAGAAACGATCATGGTTATCTGATCTTGAGGAGATAATTCTGTGCTTGAGGGATAATACAACGCCAGTTCAAAAACTTCTTAAGGAGCGGCATATAAAAAGTATGGCAGCAAGGGATAAGAAAAATGGAGCAACTAAAGAAGTAGAGGATATTCAATCAGCTCTAAATAAAACAAAACTACGAGCTGAAAGAGTTTCTAAAAAGCAACTTGACGAGAGCCCCACAGAAGTAGTAAAGCCTTTCAAGACAGAAAAACCAAAACTACAAGCAAAGCGTCCTTCATTGGAAAAAGAAAGTAGAGAAAAGATAAAAGCAATGTTTATGAAAATCGATAAGGATGGAAACGGATTGTTGGATAAAAATGAATTTGCCAACTTTCTGAGAAGTCTTGGATTAAACATGTCAGAAAAAGAAAGTAATTTAATTTTTAAAACTATTGATAAAAATAAAATTGAACAGATTACCTTGGAACAATTCGAAAATTACTTTTGTAAGTGTATCTTGAATGAATCTGAACCTACAGTATGCCTCAATGCAATGCGAAGGGCTTTTTTGGAGGCTGATCGTGATGGATCAGGAACTTTAAACTTTCGGGAATTTACGGAATTTGTTTGGGAAAAGAACAGATCTGCAAGAATGACAAAAATTATGAAGTCATTCGCAAACATTACTACCGACGAAATTTCGTTTAATGATTTTGAAAAAATGGTTTCTGGAAGTGGATCAGAGATTCTAATGCCAATATTAGACGATGAAATAGAAAAAGGTACTGATTCGATTCTAGATGATTTTGAAGGCCGTCTTAAGAAAGTATATGATGACACAGAAGCAGATGAACTAGCTGCCTATATTAGAGAGCGTTGGGATAAATTCGCTACATTCCGAAGAACTGGGCAGACAGGTTCTGTTGTTATGATTGGTGGACATGGGATGGTAGCAGATATTGTTCCAGGTCAGTATAGCTTGATTGATCTTGCTTGTTTCAGTGACTTGCCTCCATTGGTACCAAAGCATACTGTCATAAAAGATACACATTGGTTATCCAGTACTATACCAGGAAAGTCTGGAAAGATCTTATTTCCATCTGATTTTGACAGGAAAATAGCAATCGAGCAGGCTACATCAGAACATCTGCGGTACTATCACTGCAGTTTTACTGATGCTCAGCAAGAAAAAGTATCTTTGCTCTTCCGCCACGGAATCCAGGATTTCACCTATGAAAACGGATACTTGGAAAAATATGTGACGACTGGAAATGGCGGGTCAGGGCTCGAAAAACATGATTTTTCCCACTTAGATTGTCCCTTGACAGAAGATTCAGGCCTTTTCATTCTTGCAAAGTACATGGACAATGGCGAGTTCCACATAACAGCGTTCCGACTTCCTGTACGTCATACACTGTATGTACCCGGAGGAGTAATTCATTCAAACGACTACCTGAAAGGAACATGGAGGACAATGTTGTCAGATGAAACAGACATTGACCACGTGCATCTCACACAGGTTGCAGCAGAAGGGTGCGAACAAAAGTTTAATTTCCGGTTTACATGATTACATATTCCGATCAAAATATTATGATTTGGCATTTTACAGGATCCTATTTTTGAAAACTGTTCGATTTTTATGGCTGTTTTGAACGATTTTCTAAATAACACATTTCGAAATTGTTTAGGTAAAATAAATAATTTAATGCCAAATAATTACTTATTATTATTAAATAAATATTCTGCCAACCTACCTACCATTTCTCATTTTAAATTCTAACAATATATATTATGAGAACCACATAATATTTGGTTTAAGTCATCAACATGTACCAGATGGGAAAAACTTGTTAAAATGAAATACACATGATTACATCCTTGTTCTTTGTTTTATGATGGATAGATTATACCACCTATTTTTATATTTATCAAATTGAAAAGATGTCAGGGACTTTTCTTTTCCTTATATATATATATATATATATTAACTTGCTTAAACTTGGTTAATGTGTTGTTTGTACGTTGTGTATAGTTGTAATTAATGTACTGTCTATTTTATATGTTTTGCTTAACCAATTTTTCTTTTTAGTGCAATAAATTTATTAGATTTGTGTTTAACATGTTTAAACCCGCTACAATTGTTGGCACCTGTCCTTAGTCAGGAATCTGATGTTCAGTAGTTGTCGTTTATTGATGTGGTTCATAAGTGTTTCTCGTTTCTCGTTTTTTTTATATAGATTAGACCGTTGGTTTTCCCGTTTGAATGGTTTTACACTAGTAATTTTTGGGGCCCTTTATAGCTTGCTGTTCGGTGTGAGCCAAGGCTCCGTGTTGAAGACGGTGACCTATAATGGTTTACTTTTATAAATTTTCACTTGGATGGAGAGTTGTCTCATTGGCACTCATACCACATCTTCTTATATCTATTATGTGTATGCATAACATGTATAAGTTGATATATAACTGGATTTAATAATAATTTAATTTCAGCTAATATATTACCAGGCAAAACTATGGAAACTGTCCTATTCAACTACTTTATTGAAACATCGGGCCACACGGATAAGCCATTCTTTTTGTAGAATATCAACTTTTATGAATGTATGAAAAGAAACTCGAAAGAAAGATCTTTTCCATATCTACAGTTACCGGAACACTCTGGTACACAGTAATAAGACATTTTGAATTTTGACACTAGGGCACGAAATCTATATTTTTTATAACTTTATAAATTTGGTGAGTACGAAGAGCCTTTCTTGATTTACCTTCATCACGAACGCCCAGAATAGATAATTTAAAACCCTACGATGTATAAATACTTGAGAAGCTATATGGCCATAAGGAACATAAATGAAGACAACTATTTCTTAGTTTCTTAAAGGAGCATTAGCTACGATTTAGACCAAAAGTTAAAATATGATTTTTGTTTTTGTTTCAAACATTTATAAAAGCGGAATTGTGAATAATATTTCGATATTAGCGGTTAGTTTTGTTCAATTTTGTCAAAATAAGCTAACCAAAAAAATAAAAACCCATCGCTGATGTATTATTGACTTGCAAGTCAATAAGTCAAATCATTTGAATCCGTATTCATGTAACCTTCAATTTGACCCTTAAATGGAGATGGGTTACTCATATGCTAAACATTTTCAGTTATTATAGAAAAGAAGGTCAACATTGAAGAGTGAAACATGGGAGCCACCGGGAAGAACCATTATGTTGACTGATTCCGTCCACAAAAAAAATCATTCTGATACTGGTAAAACGATGATTTACAAATTTGTCAAATCTATGACATGAAATCAAACCGACCTAGAAAAAGTCATCATTATACGATTGCATGTGCTTGTCAGCGTCTGAGTTTTTATATTTATGTTTACATTAGGTCAAATGAGCATCGACAATCTTCGGAGGTCATCTCGATGGTTAATTACCGGTATATGGTGTCTTATCTAAAAAACACCGAAAATGCTGATACATTATGACGCTTTCATGCATTGTGAATTGTTCCCTTTTGGTTTTTTTGTAATTTGGATATATGTTTTAAATCAAATATGGGAATTTGGGTCAAATCGTCGAACATGAATTTGACAGCCCCAACATAAGTTTATAAGTTTATCAACTGAAAATTTAAGGAACGCGTGGTATAAATCATATCAGTGCATGGCGAAGCATTCTTTTGACACGCGACATTTAAACACCACCACCCCTATCTATTTCATGGTTTATACTATTTCACCTTCTTCAGAGCATGGTAGATTTCCTATTTATTTTACTATAATTTTATCAATGTTAAAATATTGTCATAGACTGGAAGGTTTGAAAGAAGGATTATTATTTGATGCATTCATATGTTGTAAACAATTACATATTTCTAATGTAAATACATGGTACTCTAGTATAGATTATATTCAGAGAGAGATTGATTTACCAAATTTTGACCAGTCAATTGGTTCTTTATGTCAGTATGTTAAAAATAAACTATGTGAAAGTTATTTAACATTTTGGAATAGACTGAAGTATCAAACAATTAACTCTGAAAAAGGGAAGCTTGGTACTTATTTTTCTATAAAAAATTGTTTTAAAAAAGAAAAATATTTAGAACTACAGGATTTTAAAAAAAGACAGTCAATTTGTAAATTAAGAATAAGTGCTCACTCTTTAAAAATTGAGACAGACAGATATTCAAAAAAAAAATATATAGAAAGATCTGAGCGTCTTTGTTCAAATTGCTCACTTGGTAAAGTTGAAGATGAGCTTCATTTTTTGTTAGAATGTCCTCTTTATGATACTCAAAGGGAAGACTTTTTTCAATACATATCTGAAAATTGTTATAATTTTAAAAATTTAAATAAATCTTCTAAATTTTTATGGTTCTTGACTCAAGAAAATGTAACTCTTATGGAAAAACTGGGCTGTTATATTTGTGACTGTTTTGAATTAAGGAGATCAGGTATGCATATTGACACTAAGTCAAGTAAATGATTTGAGAATTAATGCATATAATGTAATTTTATTCTTTTATTCACAATATATATGTGGTTTTTGGCTCTGATTCTGACCAATGCTAATATACTAAATATATATTTTCAAGTGACTATTATTGTTGTTGTTACCAATTATGTAAATCAATTGTATCTGATTTTATGCCCTTTATGGGCCCTGTAATTTGGGAAATAAAAATATTCTATTCTATTCTATTCTATTCTTACGCAATTTTCTGATATTCACATGAGATACGCAAGAGCAACGATAAAAAAAGTATAAAAATGCAAAAAATAGGAAGAAGACACCAAAGGGAAAATCAAAAATCAAAAGTCGAAGAGAAACCAACAATATCATGGCTAAATCGGGAAGACAAACAAGTCATCTAAACACTACATACCTAACCAAAAACTAAGCATACACAAAACCCACTTAAAACCAGGGATGATCTCGGGTGCTCCGGACAAATGAGCAGATCCTGCTCCACATGTGGCACCCATTGTGTTGTTCATGGCAAGTACAAATTCGGGTATGCCACAATCGAGGAACAGAGGCCGGTATTGTGGATACGACAACTGCAACATACCCGTAGTCATCAATTACACAGGTATTCCCTAACGGTAAACCAAAACACGATGGCGTCCGTAAAACTTTCGATTGGATGACTTCAACTTTAGCACTAGGAAGAATTAGTTTAATATATATATTCCTTGTAAGCAGCAACCCTCTATAACGTAAATCATGAGTTCTGAAATATCGTATCAACTGGGAGATATACACTCCATATGAAGGCGCTGCTGCTACTGCAACTTTATTGACATCTAGCTGGAACGCTGCTACATAGAAATGGAAAGTTGACAAACATATGATAGGAAAACTGAAATAATCTTTTTTGTCGTAAAGTTTTGTTCTCAGTTAATCCTCATTGTCAATTTCTATATGTAAGTCACGATATGAGGCAGACTTAACTGTATCTGAATCAAAAAGCTTATTTTAAACGTGTTTTTATGGGACATGTCCTAATACACTGGACATAGAATGTGTTGACCAGGTTAATTTCTTTAAAACTCAGATAAATCTAAATATAACAGTTTTATTTCTGATTTTATTGAATCGATTTTTTTTACCTCCTATCCGATTATTTAAATCAAATTTGGTTTCAAATTGTTTAAAACTATAAACTTTTATAAATTGGGAGATATATACTCCATATAAAGACGCTGCTGGAACGTTACTATACACAGAAATAGAAAGGTCACAATAAGAAAGGCGTGTTTATTTCTGATTTCTTTGAATCGTTTACTTTTACTCCGTAATCCCTATCCGTTTATTTAAATCATTTTTAGGTTCAAATTGTATTAAACTATAAACTTTGGAAAAAAATATTATTATATTTCAAACATCTATAATGATTCTCAAGCAAAAAACTAACATAAATGAAGCTGTACTTAAGTTTTCATTTTATCTTTTCGATCTTCTATTATTTATCCATCTAGAACGATTACATAATAAATAAAACATATTTCTTTAAAGGGAACGTGCATATTATATTAATCAGGTAAGAAAGTTTATTCTTTCGATATTATTTTAATTACAGATACAAAATAAAACACCACAGTCTAAATTATCGCTATGACACTTCCCACTTATCACTCCTGGTGGACTGTTAGTCCCCGAGGGTATCATCAACTCAGTAGTTAGTGCTTCTCTACTGATATAATTTATAACAAAACTTTTTTAAGGAACCAAGGTTCCAATCTCCCTCGGGCAAACGGTTGACATTAGATGAATTTGGGTTTTTGTTTATGTCCCGGTTGGTCATATAGCTTATCGCGTGTTTAGGTCTTATACATCCGAGGCTTTCAAACGTTTGGGTTTGAGTGTTCCCGGAGATTGTAAATCTAGAAAAGCTCTTCGGACGCACAAATTTCCATTTCACATCAAAAGATTTTGGAGTCTTAAATGCAAGGTCCATTTATCTCCACTTGCTTTTGTATAGGTGGAGCGCATTTGGAAAACGTGAATTATTGAAATAAAATTTTTAAAAAAGTCCTTCAGAGGAGTCCCATTTTGAGTTTCGCAGAAGTAGACGAACTAATAAAGAAATTTACAAAATTTATGTCGCTATAATAATCCGGTCTAAACCAGTCAGAAAGGGGCGACCATTAAGTATTCTGGGGTGGGTTGAAAAGAATACACAAAAACAAAAAAACAAGGATATGAAGAAACTGTCCCACAAAATGCCGGAAATGATTGTGTACAAAAGTATGATTTGCAGCGCGAAATAGATTGACCGGTCTAGCAATAGATGAAAATAAAATTCCGTCTGCCAAAACATCCTCCTGCCATCACCTACCTTTTTTACCCCTAAAAATCAAATGATATACTAGTTGCACCAGATGTGCATCTCGACAACTAATGTCGCCAAATATGACGTGTACGGGTAACTAAGGCATTTTCATGTAATAGAATGTCGATAAAGCTTATTTTTATACCGTTATCTTTGCTTTGATTGAGTGGATGTTAATTGCAGTAAGCGAGAAATATTTCAAAGATTTGCAAGAGGTAAATAAGTTTAACAATTATTTAATACACTTTTTGTTTTCAATTAATATAATAACCTTCACAGAGGAGCGAACGGAATTATTGTCTTCTGAATAGGCGGTATATCTAATTCTTTAACAATGGATTCTGAGTCGTATATTGTATCAGCCGTAAAGTCATATGATCCTTTAAATTAAAATAAAGATGAATAAGTTTTATATACTCTAACGGCTTACTTTGACTATAAAACAAGCACTCAAAGAGTTTCTTTTAAAATGCAATCCTTTATTTTATCCAAAATCTTCAGACATGTACTGCTATTGAAATGTTAGCTTCCCGTAGTCTAATTTGAGTTTTTCGTATGCAGTAACCTTAAGCATGACAACACAAGTTTCATTAGAAATTCGGCAATGTCACAGTTCAAGTGCGAAGGAGAAAGAAAAAAGAAAGAAATAGTTATCTCACTTATTCTTCACTGCTCCAGACTTCTGTGTTGATTGTTTATCAAGGTCACAATTCGGTGAACTTCGGCAACAAAAACCGAAAGTTAATTGACTGCCAAAGTTTTCGATAAAAAAAAATCACCAAATGATTTTTTTGTCGATCATACGGTAATGGATTCGGTATAAATATAAAAAAGTGGACATAGGATTTTGTTTAGAATATATGCATGCATTGTTTTAATTTCCTTAACATTATAATCACCAGAAACTCGTTTCATATGACTTTGAATATTACAAGGATCCTATATTTGTTTTAAATTTTCGATATACGTATTCAACTTTTGTTGCCTTAATTTTCGGTAAATATATATGATCGGTTAGCAGTGGTTCCGACGGTCTTACATATTAATTCAGAGGTTTGGCCTATAGTAAGAACGCATTTTGTACCTTTCTTGCACTGTTGAAAATAAGGACAGAGGGACATCAGATATAAATACTGTTAGTATTAAATCGCACTGATAGCAGTTAGAAACTTTTAGATGGGTGTAAATAAGTTGAAATATGAAAGAAAACTTTCAAATAAGAATTACTCCTAAACACACATAAAAAGGGAGACCCACTATAAAAGCGCTTGCGACCTAACTCGCTTCATGATGATGTCTTTAGTTATTACAATTGATAAATCTTCACTTATTAATCAGAGAGAGAGAGCTTTACTTATCAATATCAATAAAAATATATTTTAACTGTTGAATGACTTATTCTTCAATTATTTAGTCTTAGAATTTATATCTTTAGTTTTCACCAATTGTCTAAATTTGATTTATTGAACCTTTTTGTCTGCTTACGCCTTACTAAAGATGGTTGAGATATGTTTAGCCGTTTTTACTTAAAACATTTAAAAAATGAAAAACATCTAGCTTGTAAGTTATTTCTTCAAAGACATATATAGCATCATTTTAAAGCAAACTTATTTGTCAAAGGCATAAATGAATGATTGTACTGAAATGAATGAATGTATATAGCCTATTGTTAGAAAGCAGGACAAACTTGTGTTTGCTGGTGTTAAAATGTTTATATAAAATACAGCTGATATTATGCCATATAATTATATCATTACTAATGGTGATTAAATTGCAATAAGCTACGGTTCGGTACCAATTTCGTCGTCAGCTCTGTTGCATAAGGACAAATGAAAATATTAAATTTCTTGGTAACAAGGATGTCATGTAACCTCCTAGATGGTATTTTTTAAGATATATGAACATCAAAACTCATGAGATACGTTTTATGACTGTTTGTTAAAAAGTGTCATTCAAGATCAATTAACAAAAATTATGGATTTTTCCCTAATTTTTCAAAATAATTTCCCCTTCTTACATTGATTTATAATCTCGACGAGGTTTTGATCTCAATATCATAGTCCTTTTAAAAACCACTAACTCAAGTATCGTAATTTATAACTCCCGTGAAGACGCTAATTAATTTTTATCAGAGACATGTCTCTGTTGTATCTAACAAGATTAGTAAATGCAACGACATCTATTGGAAGGAGTTAAGAGTTATCGTTAATTATCTACTGTCCAATATAAACAGATTGGGTTATCTCGCTTGGAAATGTGACATATTCTTGCACATGAAAAACTAAATATACTTTACAAATAACCCACATTTCAGTGAGTGCACGCATCACATATATCCCAGTGATACAGATGTACGACTTCAAACTAGAACCTATAACAAACGTGATGATGCTTTACTGACCAATTGTCCACTTCCCATTTCTCAGCAGTAACATACCCTCTGTCCCATCATATGACGTTTACACATCTCAAATTATACGTTAGACTATACTGACGTCATTAGCAAGGGCGTGCTCCTTACACAAACACTGCTCCATCAGAGTTATGAGGAAGATTGACTGAAATCGACACAACACATGTTTTACTGTCACCATCCCGAATTGGTTGACCGATACGATATGTTTGTGTCTCAACCGACTATGGACAAGTCTTCGCTGTCTTAGGTCTTTAGATATACCAAAATAATCGTCTAATCTGTAATTTTACCGATTAAAAGAGTTATTTGTTAACTGTGTGCTTTGCCAGTTTTAAACCAACTTATTTTCGCGAGCGATTTATTTTCGCGACAATCGCGAGTAGAAAAAAAAACGCGAAAATAAATCGTCGCGAAAATTTAAAACTCGGATCTTTCCTTATCTAACTATATCAAGTGAATTTGAAAATCGCGAAAGTCGCCGCGAAGTGGGCCAGAAAGGGCTAAACGCGAAGTAAAGTATCCGCGAAAATAAGTTGGTTTACAATAGCGCTTTGCATGTCGCATGTGCTTTGGATATTATAAATTTGCTTTGTGTGTTTATGTGCTTTGTATTTATTAATTAACTGTTTACAAAACCTTGAATTGTTCGTAATACGTAGGATTTTCTACCGCAGTAATAAATTACCTTTAATAGCCGTATTTGGCAATTTTTATTTCGTAGGAATTTTGGGTCCTCGGTGCTCTCTTTATTTGGCCTTTTTAACTTTTTTTTATTAGAGCGTCATTGATAAGTCTTTTGTAGACGAAACGTGCGTCTGGCGTACAAAATTATAAGCCTGTCGGTATCTTTGATGAGATTTTTTGTATGATTTATTTGTATGTGTTGCAACTTCGATCTTTTTGTGGTAACATGGGGTGAACAGCTGATATCCCACCCTTTTCATATATTTTGAATAGCAAAAAAACATACCCTATCATATATTTGTGAAAAAAAAATATACCTATAGCTATCATGCTTACGCTATTTCATGTAGAGATAAATATATTTTACAAATATCTGATGTATTTACAACTGTAGTTTTAATCGCGCCTGTAAATAAAATCAACATCTACATGATTAGTTTCGTATCCTTTGTCATATATTTCATCGTAATTTCTCGACCTTATATTTGAAGCTGGAAGAAGTAACCTGTTCCAGCGGCTTATCCCTACAACCATTTACATAGTAAGTGGCCCTCGGTGGTCATACAGCTCGTCCGGGGTTGTCTCATTTCATATCTTCATGCTTCTGTCAGATAATGGTCACAACCTACAAACTGATTATCCTGCCATGACTTTGTTGCGCAGACGGACCCCTTCCCCTCCCCCATTATGTTTGCTTTTAGTTCAGCTTTGTGCTTTTACAAGCCCAGGAGGAAGAGCGTTCCAATTTCTGATTGTTCGTGTGAAAATTGAATATTTGCGATAATCACTTGATATCGCTGGAGGATGGAAGCTTCTGTCATGCATATTTCTGGGCAGTAGTTTTGATGGCATTAAAATCCCTTCCTTTGTTATTGCTACTTTATCATTTTCTATTGTTATAGAGCAATGTTAGTCTATCTTTATATGTTTTTTTTTTATTTGAAGAATTTTGTGTTGGTGGCAGACGTTGGATAGTTTTGAATAGTAAATTGTTCACAATTTTTATTTTGATTCGGGACAATTTATATATAGAGCGTGAAATATGACACCTGTTTATTGTTTCACTGAACTGTCAAAGGCATCATACTAATATCAGTAACCGATGTATCATAAGTTTGATTATTTGTGTGGTTGTGTTGCTGTCTGGATGACACATGCCCCACATCATTCTCCTTTTCATAATTTATATGAACAAATTGCTGGAGTCATATAGCTCTTGAAACAAGAAAAATAATTTTTAACTTAGAATAATTGAATGATATAATTTAAAGAAAGATAGAAGAAACATTTATTTAAGGTCGGGTGTCTTTTTCTGACCATCACTGATCATCACTTCTGGACGTGTTGCAAAAATACTTTGTTGGTTTAAAAATATTTTACCAACATACATGATAATGTGAACCCTATTTTTATTTAATATTTCGAAAGTATTTCTGAAAAGAAGATCTTTCCGATTGAATTTGAACCAATTCTATCGTTTAATGTTCACTCAATAAGGAAAAAAAAAAGTTCCTGGCCCTATATATATAACCCATATCAGAAGTCCATGGACTTCTGCCCATATTGAATAACTGTTATTTCGTGAATTCAATGCATTTTAACGAAAAAAGGCCCGTGAACCCCAGTTTTTTGGCCCCATCTATGACAGTAGAGGGGCATTATGTTTTTCGGTCTGTGCGTCCGTTCGTTCGTTCGTTCGTTCGTCCGTTCGTCCGTCCGTCCGTTCGTCCGTCTGTCCCGCTTCAGGTTAAAGTTTTTGGTCAAGGTAGTTTTTAATGAAGTTGAAGTCCAATCAACTTGAAACTTAGTACACATGTTTCCTATGATATGATCTTTCTAATTGTAATGCCAAATTATAGTTTTGACCCCAATTTCACGGTCCACTGAACATAGAAAATGATAGTGCGAGTGGGGCATCCGTGTACTATGGACACATTCTTGTTTTATATCTATTTTATATCTAATTTTTTTCATAGTAAAATTTGTTTGAAATTTTATAGGCCCTTTATATTTTTTTCATAGTAAAATTTGAAAGTATACATTGACTTAGAAGTTTAAGAAAAAAAATCTATCGTCGAACATTTAGACACCCCAACTGACAATTGTTTGTTAGTTTTGTTTTAATATTAAACGTACGTGTTTTAATCAATTGATAATATTATGTTTAAAAATTGATTTATATATCAATATACATTTCAAATTACAGTACGTATAATAATGTCTACTCCGACATTGACATGATTTTAATTTTAAAGTAACATCGAATACCTAATTTCTCTCCCTATCCCATAATCTGACCAACGATGACAACATTTTTTTAGACTACTCAACATTAGGCTTTTTAGTTTTTATCGAATATAGGGAAAGTAGAGATGGAAAAGTTCATTGAGACTCACCTTAAACTGTTAGATCTAGAAAGAGAAACTGAAATAGAAGAAACGAGGTTTACCATTTGTTATTATTAGACATTTTATCTATTGTCGCATTGAGGATTTGGTTTACGTCCACGATACAAAAACTTGTAGAAGTTTATTTTTGATTAATATAATTCATAGCAATCATTTGGTCCATACATTTTAGTTGTGACAGGAAAAATCATGGTTTTGACCTGGGTCCGTTGGCTGAGGATTTGTTCCCCCTATCATATCCAGAAATCAACGCCACTTTGCTTATTTGAATATTATACTAAAGAAATCGGATACGGGTCATGGAAATTATATTGAAATGATAGGGAATTTAGAAAAAATGTCTGTTTTAACTTTGATTTAAGTGATAGACAGGTTGCCGGGGCAGAAAATAAATATACACAACAATATACACCATTTAAACGATATATAATGACTGGCGTTGCAAAAATCAAGGTTCCTGAGCTATTTTAAAAATCGAAGCGAGAGGCTTTTAATATCGCAGTATAAAATACAGGCTAAAATGGCTGAAACGTCAAATTTGCAAACTTCGTGTTGAAAATTGGCTAACAAGATCATTAGAAATACAGGTTGCCGGGGTGAAACTTGA
Source organism: Mytilus californianus (assembly GCF_021869535.1). Taxonomy (NCBI): domain Eukaryota; kingdom Metazoa; phylum Mollusca; class Bivalvia; order Mytilida; family Mytilidae; genus Mytilus; species Mytilus californianus. The sequence goes on from NW_026262745.1 coordinate 92,256,486, forward strand.
AACTTGAATGTCCAAAGAATAAGCAAGTCCAAACCTTGTATGTGTAGTCGTTGAACTCTAGGTTCCCATGTAAAGTTAAAATGCCTCTATTTCAAGAAGAATAAACTCACGAAAACACGAAAAATTCACTAAATTCGCGTTCATTGTTTTGATTTTGACCGCTTGACAACTTTACGGAAATATCAGAGTGATTATAAACAAGGACTCTGTGACGGGCAACTTATAATATCCGTGTTTTAAAGATTTTAATGATATCAAGCCAGTCCAGTTCAAACTATTATCACGTGGTACAATTCTCATTTACATATTATGAATATTAATTAGCAAAAGTACTACTAATTTCTGGCTATGTTTAGAAAATACATGTATATTATCATTAACAGTACTTTATATACCTATTCAGGTATTAAGTTGGTAAATATATTGGCCTTCTATTACTTTAGGGGTCCAACCATTACTATTTAAAAACGGAGTGTCCCACAATATACATGATATAGATATAAGAAGATGTGGTATGAGTGCCAATGAGACAACTCTCCATCCACATGTATATAGTGTAATTAAAATGCATTATGCTGTTGTATTATTTTATAAAAAACACATTATTTTCTCGTTCTTTCATGGATGCTGCCATTTTATTGACTACTATGCATGCTTTTTGAAAAACCCCTGGAAAATTTATAAGCAAATTGTTTATGACGTCGTTTGACAGTTACATGTATCAGGATTACGTTTTGAGATGGGCTATTCACAATAGATTTTTACAGTTTTTTTAAAAATAGATTTTACTGTAGACATACATTTTGTGCAATTAAACCTGGCTAATGCATCTTAAACTTTCAAACTGTACTCTAGTTTTTGAATCTAAAATCTAGTCACATTTTCTACTTTTATCAAGACTATAGTGTTCCAGTGATCAATACAGAAGATTTTTCAAGGTTGGATCTTATAAAATAATTACAGTATTTCTCTGTTAATTTTTTTTTTATATATTTTATACCTTTTACAATACTCATGATACTATTTAGTTTTAATATATATGCTTTATACATATATGTGTACACAAAAATGTATGTACCTTAATTTTATGACCAAAAAAATTAAAACTTTTAAAATATTATACATTAATAAATAAATAATTTAAATTCTTGGTGTACTTGGGAATGTTGGGTATACTGAATCTAACCGTGTATTTTTATTTTGAATATTGGACCATAACAGGCAAAAGTCCAATTTCAAGTTTTTCAGTTCTTTGACCACATTTATTTGGTGTCAGAAACCTATGCTGTGTCAAATATTTAATCACAGTCCAAATTCAGAGCTGTATCAAGCTTGAACGTAGTGTCCATACTTGCCCCAACTGTTCAGGTTTCAACCTTTGTGGTCATATCAAGCTGCGGCCAGTGGAGAATTTTATTTAAGTTTTTACAGAAACTAAGATAGATAGACAGATCTTTAAAAGGCAAAAATGTTCAACAAAATAAGACCAACAAATTAGTCAAAATACCAAAATTGTCAATTGACCCATTGTATTAAAGAATAATTGCCCTTATTAATCATAGTCACACTTCAAATACAGAAACACTGTAAAATGAATGCACTGTTTATGAATAATGCATAAAAAATATTGGATAGCACAGTTTTACTAATGCACAACCTTTCCCCTTTCTTATTGAAACTACAATGTATTTATCATGTTAGTCCTAAAAGTAAAACACACATTAAAAAACCTTCAAAGTGCAGCTTCAAAGAGGATAATCGCTAATTTCAACAAGAAGATAAAAAACTTCACATAATTTGTTAATCTGAATTGTGAAAATTTTCTAGAATGACATGTGCCCATCCTAATTTCAAAAGCCTAGATATGCTCTTGATAACTGACTGGAAAATTTGAGGGAAGTATGAGTTAATATCAATAAAATTTGTTAAATTTTTTAATTTCAGAATTTTGACAGAAAAGTTACCACCCAAGGAATTACAAAGAAGGGGAGTTTGTCTGTTAAAACTTAAAATCAGTGGACGTAAAACAGGATTGTATGGCAGAACTATCTTGTCTTTTGAGGCTTCTGGTGGTATCAAGGAATTTCCATCCCATAATATTACTTCAGGTACTGTAAAGTCTTGAAAATTAGATACTGTATGTCAGAAGGCTTTAGTTCTTAATTTGGTACTGCTTGTCATGTTAATTTTTATGCCCTGCCTACAATAGTAAAGGGCATTATTTCTTTCCTTCTGTAAGTCTGTTCGTCTGTCCTGTTTCAGATTAAAGTTTTGATGTAAGGTAGTTTGTGGTCATGCTAACTTAGAACTAAATACACATGTTCGTGATGTTTATTTTGAAATGAACTATTTCATATATATGCCAAATTAGGGTTTTGACCCAGATTAGGTGGTTTACTGAAAAGGTGTCCTTTTGACATATATTCATGTTTATCTTGTTTTCAAAATAAATGCGCCAGGAGCTTATAGTATAAAAATAGGGAGATGTGGTATAATTGCCAATGAGACAAATATCCACCAGTGAACAAGGATGTAAACAACTGCAGGTCACCGTGCTACCTTCAACAATGAGCAAAACCCATAACTAACAGGTAGTTGTAAAAGGCCTAAGATAACAAAATGTTAAACAATTCAAAAGATAAAACTAACCATCTGATTTAAGATTAACATTAAACATGTTAAATGAATTTTTTTTATAGAAAACATATTTGATTAAATTTACACAAGTTGCAGGAAGTAGTCCATGGTGTATAAATCTATTTGTTCTACATGTACATTCTTTTTATGGACAAAGGGAAATAACTCATTTCACAATATTGTCTAGATATGCTTTATAAAATGCAGTGGTTAATTTTAAGTTTATAATGCAATTGAAAGCAATTTTTATCCTCTAAAGGCTCAGTACCACTTAGATTAACAAAATTTATACTCTGATCAGAGGTGGATTTATGGGGAGCAGGGGGTCCAGCCCCCTTATGTAGCTACATATATGGTTAATGCATAAACTTTTTACATACCCACTCAGAACGTTGCCTCCCCCTTTTTAAAATCCTGGATTCACATCTGTAGTCATAAATGTATTAACCAGTGGAGTAGAGATTTGAATTTTTTTTAAAGTTGCAGCAAGAGTTTTTTTCTTTTGAAATAGAGGAAGATTACATTGATGTCTATTTGAATCATTGATATCATGTGTATATTCCAAATAAGGTAGGAATCCAAAGAGTCTACTGAAATATGGTCACCTGGTCTTCTCCTGTTGGCAGTAAAACCCATGCTTAGGTGACATCTGTTTGGAGGTACAGTATGTATAAATACCCAGCCATGTCCAGTTAGAATGGGGAGTTATGTTTGATACCTTTTAAAGGGAGAGCACCATGTTCTCTGCACATAAAAGAACTTTGAAATGTCCATATGTGCCCTTTTCATGGCAATTTCAGCCCTTATCCAAACATTCACTTTTTCCAGTTGCAGTCTAAATTTCCCGCCCTTCATCCTGGTGGACCCTCTGTGCAGGTCTTACCTATTAGATTTATTTGTTAATTTGCTGCTATTGCTGTCATGACTATGCATGAAATATATGGCATTGGACAAAGTAAAAAACCATCAATCCATTAAATAAGGGAATCTCTTTCATTACATGTGTATCAGTTGCACCTAAATTATTATTCTACAAAGTCATAGATAGAAGAACATTGGTGGTTTGAAACATTCCTTTTGATACAGATGTTATTTATTCTACATCTGTCTAGTTTGGCTTTGGTGTTGTACAAATTAAAGATTAAATAATTTATTTTCTTTTACAGCATCGTTAATGTTTTGAACATAAAATTAAAGGTGTTTGGCCATTACTATGTTCAATGTAAATATTTATGATACAAGGGGTAGATTTACTTGTATACAATGTCCACTAGGTTATATCAAATTATTATAAGACAACTTTTTAGTCTAAACAGAAACAAAAAGGCATATCATACTACAATACAGAAAATACAGAAATGATCAAAGCATAAATAGATAATTTCCAGTCTTCACAAAAAAAGTTTTGGCTGACTAAGCAAAAAATTAGTTTTTCACCAAATTTCTATATAAGATATATTTATAAGCCTTGTAATGCCTCTGTTACAGAAGCTTGTTATTGAACCTACTTCATTTTCACTGATTTTGGCCAGTATGCTTGGGGTATATCAGGAAGATTGAGTAAACTTTGGAAGTTCAACTGAATGGTTGTTAAACAATAATTGTAAGCAGATATTGCACAAAACAAACAAAAAAACTCCTTGAATTTGACTCTAAATTTCAGGTGATATAGTAGGATTGTGTCAATCATCAAGTGATCAACAGACAGACAGTGCTGGTTCTGGAATCATCACAAGAGTTAGTCAGACAGAGATCAATGTGGCATTTGATGAGAGCCAGGATCTATTTTCATTGGACGATGATGCTTTGTATAAGCTGACAAAATTAGCCAACGATGTGACATACAAAAGAATCAAAAAGTAAGTAAAGGATTAGGCCAAAAATAAAATTTAGATTGTTTGATGTTGCCTACCTACCAACCTAAAAAGCAGCCTACCTGAAAAAATGTATGACAAATTGGTTCAAATTTTTTTATAAGAGTTTTTCCTGCTCTAAAGTTGTTTTCTTGTCTAAAACATGTAACTTATGTTGTTGGTCAAAAAAAAAAATCCCTACCTACATACCCAACCCTACAATGCATGGGTAGGCAACATCAAACAACGAATTTAAACTGTAGAGGTAACAATTCCCAAAGTTCTGGTAAAATCTGATTACATGTCCTGCATCCATGTTACACTTACAAGGATCTCAAACATCTCTGTTCTACTTGTTGTTCTGATAAATATAATTTACCAATTAAATTTATGCCTCCAAATTAGTTCAGTGTGTGAATCTTTGTAACTAAACCCCAGGACCTCAAAAATGTCTTCACAACAGAAAATAAAGCAGAGTGTAGTCAGATCCTTTGTTTAGGAATAGTTGACATATGTTCTGTATTTCAATCAGATTCACACTGGTAGGATTTAAGAGGTTACATTAAGGTAAGTATTACAATTATTTTTTCTAAATGGAGGCTTTTTCAAGATGTCCAGCCTGTGAAACTTGTAAAAATGTAGGTGGAAGTTTATTTAGTTGGCTGTTGAGTGTTGATGTCAGATATTTTGTTATTATGGCTGAATTCATTTACCATAAATCCAAGACTGTTGGACATTTAGAGCTTGTCCTATGTATTGGAGTTTGTCAATCAAAAAAGATTTTTGTTTCAAATAATTTTGTTGTTGTTGGGTAAATGTCTCATTGATGGTCATCTCTCACTGATAGCAGGTGGCCAAGAAAGTGCAGAAGTCAAATCAGAAAGAAATGACTAAAGTCTTAACAAAAACTCATTCATAAATTTGAAAAAAAAACCAGTTTGAATTATGTTTTGTTTCTCTTGTAAAAACATTTACAATTTCGTTGATACAGGTACAATGTAGTAATATTAATCATAATTGTTTTTAACAATTTTCACTGAATTTAAAAATAAAATAAAAGATAAAGATAAAAGTTGTTTGTGTTTTATCTTTAGTGCTTTGAACCGACTAAGCCAAGGCCATTCTCAGCCATGCAGCCACCTTGCATCTGTCTTATTCCAGGAATCAGAGTTATCTCCTCCTTTAGAAAGCAAAGGTAACACTTTTCTCTTTCCATATGTATATGGCGTGAAAGTTTTTTAATTGAGATTTTACGTGAGTGTACAGTTATCCTAAAAAAAAAAATGAAAACCAACCTTTTTTAATACATATAAATAATGTTTTCTGCATATTGATAATGAAAAATATCAGCTACAAGTCACAATATGAACCTTTTTTAGCATGCAATTCAATTTATGAAATATATTGTCCACTTTTCTGTTGTCCTTGTTGTTAGAATATTTAAAAAATCTATGCTGTTTCTTTAAATGATACCATTGAATTAAACAACTTCTAATATAAAGTTGTTATACAGTTTTCCATTGAAACAATACCTTTTTTCCTGACTTTTTAGAGATCTATTATATAAATAGTGACTTAGATGAATCTCAGAAAGAGGCTGTAAGATTTGCTTTAGGTCAGCCAGAGATTGCTGTCGTCCATGGACCTCCAGGAACAGGCAAAACTACAACAATAATAGAAATCATTATCCAGGCAGTCAAACAGGGTAAAAAGGTAAGGCACCAGGATTTTTGAAAATTTGTAATTCCAAAAAACTGATCAGACATTTTTTGTGGATGCTAAAAAATCATATAAATTGTGAGAAACATGAGATTTTTTTTTTTGCGATCAAAGGATACGTCCTCTATGCTCTATCCTGGATCTGTTACTGTACAGTATTAGCTTATTTTTATGCCTGACCTATGATAGTAGAGGGGCATTATGTTTTTCGATCTGTGCGTCCGTTTGTCTGTCAGTTCGTCCGTTCGTCCGTCTGTTCCGCTTCAGGTTAAAGTTTTTGGTCGCTTCAGGTTAAAGTTTTTGGTCAAGGTAGTTTTGATGAAGTTGAAGTCCAATCAACTTGAAACTTAGTACCCTATGATATGATCTTTCTAATTTTAATGCCAAATTAGAGTTTTGACCCCAATTTCACAGTCCACTGAACATAGAAAAATGATAGTGCGAGTGGGGCATCCGTGTACTATGGACACATTCTTGTTGCTATATTTTTTTTTAACATGTAAATAGATGAACTTGTACTTGAGATTGATTTTTTCAGGGATACTGGCAAGTTATTCCATAAAAAAGATTCTAAATATATAAAAGATTACTTATACAACTCTGTTTTGGCTTTTGGAACTTTTTTAAGACATATTCCTTAAACAATATTGGTTATTTTCTGGCATTTCTTTAAATTTTTAGGTTAAACATACAGGGGCTTCATACATGTACTTTAAGTATTTGTACATCAAAACAGATTTATGGTATGAGATTCTGTTCTCTATTGTCATCCACTCAAGCTGTTTAAGCAGTGGTGCTTATGCTAAAAGTGGATCAGCATCTAAATTAGCATTTGGCATCTCATTTCCAAGGAGATTATTCGGCCCCTCCCCCTCAAGAAAGGGTCTATTGACTTTGAAGCTTTTGCTTACTTAACAGGTATTAGTTTGTGATTAGGTCAGTATAAACATTTAACATTAAACATATTTTATTTTCCAATTTGGAGTATAAGATGAACCACTAATGGTGAGTCAATGATATTTGGTATGCAGTTGTATAAGCATTTGTATGTCTTATATAAAGATTATATGGTCCCACCCCCTTATCATTGTTCATTGAATTTGAAACATTTGCATAGTTTACAAGGTCAAGTTTGTATTTAGGTCAGTTAAATGGAAACCACTGATATTATTGATAAGTCAATGGTATTTGGTATGCAGTTTTATTAGCATTGGCATTTCTCATTTCCTTGGAGGTTATTTTGGCCCTGCACCTTCAGTCATGGTTCATTGACTTTGGATGTTTTGCATAGATTACATGTTAAAATATTGCCATTACAACTTCAACATTTGCATTATACTATCAAATTTACATAAAGGCGAGACATATCTCTGTGTCAACATTTTATTCTTGTCATTGATTATAACTATACATGAAGAACAAAAATTTGTGGGGGGAAATATTTACATTTTTTTGTTAAGTGCGAAATTAGCAAAAATAAATCCATTATGAAAATTTCCCACAATACAGTATCAAATGTTTACATATTGTAAAGGTAATTCTATAACAAAAGAATTGTATCTAATTTTCAATGCCAGTCATGATACATTTTAGCTTTAGTAGGAAGATGCAAATAAAACATGGCTTCCATTGATCATGTCTTGGTGATTTCATTTTTACAGATTTTAGCTTGCGCTCCTTCCAACATAGCGGTAGATAACTTGGTAGAAAGATTAGCATCTAATAAACAGAAGATTGTAAGACTTGGTCACCCTGCCAGAGTATTAAAACATATTCAGAAGTATTCACTGGATGCCATATTATCTACCAGTGATGATACAAGGCTGGTGGAGGATGTCAGAAGTGATATGGATAAAGCTATGGTAAGTATTCACTTGATGCCATATTATCTACCAGTGATGATACAAGGCTGGTGGAGGACGTCAGAAGTGATATGGATAAAGCTATGGTAAGTATTCACTGAATGTCATATTATCTACCAGTGATGATACAAGGCTGGTGGAGGACGTCAGAAGTGATATGGATAAAGCTATGGTAAGTATTCACTAGATGCCATATTATCTACCAGTGATGATACAAGGCTGGTGGAGGATGTCAGAAGTGATATGGATAAAGCTATGGTAAGTATTCACTAGATGCCATATTATCTACCAGTGATGATACAAGGCTGGTGGAGGATGTTAGAAGTGATATGGATAAAGCTATGGTAAGGGGCAAACATTTGATTACCTGATTTAGAAAGTATCAACTTTTCAGAGAGCACTTATTTTGATTGTCTTTAGCATACCTCATGTACCTGAAAACAAGATTCCTTACTAATCTTTTGTGATACTATCTCATTTTAACAGAGATAATTTGGCCCTGCACCCTCAGTCATGGTGTATTGACTTTTAAAAGATTTTCATAGTTGACATGTTAAAGTGTTTCAATCTTAATTTCAACATTTGCATTATACTACTATCAAAATAACTTACAGGTGAGACATGTTCATTTGTCAACAATTTATTTATGTTTATCTTAACCTTGTGACAGTTTAATTTTCATAAATAAGATCTTTCCATGACAATTAATGTATTTAATATTCCATGCTTGAAAGTTTTTATTCAAAGGAGCTACTGGGTATATTACCCATAGACATACAAATTTCTACCCATTGTTATGTAAGCCCATGAAGTTGCACCCCATTGATATATTTAACATTCTGAAAATGTGACCCATTCCAGCGGCACATCTGTGTTTACCTGTATATAGGAAGACCCCCCTTCAGTGATGCAGCAAACCAAATTACTCTAGTAAACAAAACATAGACAACTAAAATCCATCATAGACTCAATGGACCGAACTGAAAACGCAACACCCAAAATAAATGAAGTTATAAGTTATATTTAAACAACTTGATTTAAGTTCATGTGATGTATAATTTATATTATATTAGTCAAAACTGAAGAAAACAAGAGACAAAGGGGAGAGACAGAGGTTAAGACAAGATATGAAATCTCTGAGAAAAGAATTAGTCCAGAGAGAGCAGACAGCCATCAAACAAATCCTGAAGAAAGCTGATGTTGTCTTAGCAACCATGACTGGTGCATCTGCTGATGGTCCACTGAAGCTGTTAGATGATAAACACTTTGACCTTGGTGTCATTGATGAATGTTCACAGGTTAGTTGTGAAATGTACTGAAATGTCAGGAAATTGCTTTCTGTCTAATAAAATCTATGATTAGGTATATTGAAAATAATATCTCCCTTTAAAAAGTGCATTAGCTACGATTTAGACAAACATCTGAAATACCATTCTTTTTGTTTCAAGTATTGATAAAAGCGGAATTTTGTAATACTATTTCATTATAAGCAGTCAGTTTGACCCAAATTTGTCAAAAGATGCTCAAAAAGGTTGCTGATGTATTATTGACTTGCAAGTCAATAATTTGACCTCATTGAATCTCATTCATGTGACCTTCAATTTAACCCCTTAGCTAGATATGGGTTACACATGTTCTAGGTGTGTTCAGATATTAAAAGGAAAAGAAAGTCAACATTGAAAGTGAAACAAGGGTAAACCATTTGGTTGACTGAATCTATCTACAAAAAATTATTCTTATACAGAATGCCCCTTTTTTATGAAACAGGTGCTACCTGATGAGTTCTGGAAGGCTATTGGTGCATATTTGTTTTATTTATCATCATACTTTTAGATTAGATATATAAATTCCTGGGAAATCATATGCTCCTCAGATACAGATATGTGGGTATTGTATGCTCCTTAAAAACCTTTATATTTATCTCCAACCATGTTTTTTCGCCCCCATGTTATTGAAGGTCTTTCAGCACATAAGTCGTACGACCAAAATAGATCCATATACCACCCAAAAGGAACATATAAACATGTGCTTTATTATTGGCATTTCATTCTTTTTGTCCTGTGTATACTTGATGTAGGTTTTGTATCATTAAAATCTGTACCCATATTAAGAGACTGAAATTAGGTAAAATTTTGGTTTCTGAGTGATATCTTTGGAACCATATGCCCAAACTTTACCAAACTTTGTTTGAAAATGCTCGGTGGAATATAGCAAAACTGCTATTGCTCAGCAGGTCGAAAGTCAAGGTTACCATACCTATAAATATACGAACGTTTGTGAGCGTTTCATTTCTGGACAATATTTGTTTAGCCATGATTTAGATCTTTACTAATCTTTGGTGGATAATATGCATTGGGGTAATAAAGACCCCTATTGATTTTGATGTAAAAAACAACAACAGATCTTTACCAAATTTGCAGGGACAATGCTTCTTTAGGAGAAAAAGACCACAATCGAATTTGATGTCAATAAGTAGAAGATCTAGGTCACAGCTTTTTAAATACACTGACATTTGACTAAAATTTGGGTTTTAAGGAAAGTGAGGGAACTTTTTCTGCATATGCAACCTAATTAATCACATTGCATTATACATACAAATTATGGATTCTTTTTTCTAGCAAAATTATTATTAAAAGTTGTATGTCTTTAATCCCAATGTCAGCAGTTATTTTCATTTAACATCACTTTAACATCACTAAAAACCAGAACCTGAGATCAAAACCAGAACCTGACACAAAAACCAGTACCTGACACAAAAACCAGTACCTAACACAAAGACCAGTACCTGACACAAAAACCAGTACCTGAAACAAAGACCAGTACCTGACACAAAAACCAGTACCTAACACAAAAACCAGTACCTGACACAAAAACCAGTACCTAACACAAAGACCAGTACCTGACACAAAAACCAGTACCTAACACAAAGACCAGTACCTGACACAAAAACCGGTACCTAACACAAAGACCAGTACCTGACACAAAATCTCTTTCTTCTACAAATCGATAAACAGCTTGGCTTATGCACTAATGGTTCTTTAGTAATTTTCTTATATTCACCAGGCAATAGAAGCAGCATGTTGGATTCCATTGTTGAAAGTACCTAGATGTATACTGGCTGGTGACCATCTTCAATTACCCCCTACTATACTGAGTCACGAGTAAGTTCTCTATATCTACAGTTACCCCCTACCATACTGAGTAATGAGTAAGTTCTCTATATCTACAGTTACCCCCTACCATACTGAGTAATGAGTAAGTCATTTACATCTACAGGTACCCACTACTATACTGAGTAACGAGTAAGTTCTCTATATCTACAGTTACCCCTACCATACTGAGTAATGAGTAAGTCATTTACATCTACAGTTACCACCTACTATACAGAGTAACAAGTAAGCCCTCTACATGTACAGTTACTCCCTACTATACTGAGTAACAAGTAATTCCTCTATATATCTACAGTTACCCACTACTATACTGAGTAATGAGGAAGTCCTCTACATTTACAGTTACCCACTACTATACTGAGTAATGAGTAAGTTCTCTACATTTACAGTTACTCACTACTATACTGAGTAATGAGTAAGTTCTCTACATTTACAGTTACCCACTACTTAAGTGAGTAATGAGTAAGTTCTCTACATTTACAGTTACCCACTACTATACTGTGTAATGATTCAGTTCTCTACATTTACAGTTACCCACTACTTTACTGAGTAATGAGTAAGTTCTCTACATTAACAGTTACCCACTACTTTACTGAGTAATGAGTAAGTTCTCTACATTTACAGTAACGCACTACTTTACTGAGTAATGAGTAAGTTCTCTACATTTACAGTTACCCACTACTATACTGAGTAATGATTAAGTTCTCTACATTTACAGTTACCCACTACTTTACTGAGTAATGAGTAAGTTCTCTACATGTACAGTTCCTCACTACTATACCGAGTAATGAGTAAGTTCTCTACTTTTACAGTTACCCACTACTATACCGAGTAATGAGTAAGTTCTCTACATTTACAGTTACCCACTACTTTACTGAGTAATGAGTAAGTTCTCTACATTTACAGTTACCCACTTCTATACTGTGTAATGAGTAAGTTCTCTACAATTACAGTTACCCACTACTATACTGTGTAATAATTACGTTCTCTACATTTACAGTTACCCACTACTATACTGTGTAATGAGTAAGTTCTCTACATTTACAGTTAACCACTACTATACTGTGTAATGATTAAGTTCTTTACATTTACAGTTACCCACTACTGAGGGGCCTGATGGGTTATTTTCGTTCTTCGTGATCGGTGCATTTTCGCTATCGTGATCCGTTTTTCACCAGGTTTTTTTTTTTTTTATATTTTTGTGATCCGTGATCATGGAAATTTATTTTCTGTGAATCGTGATTGACAAAAAAATCAACTCGTGAATCGTGATGAGACCCCCCCATCAGGCCCCTCACTACTTTACTGAGTAATGAGTAAGTTCTCTACATTTACAGTTACCCACTACTATACTGTGTAATGATTAAGTTCTTTACATTTACAATGATATTAAGTGAAATATTTCCTCCAGAATTTGACAAATATTGTTGTTTAAATTATCTCCCTTTGATGAATCAAAAATTAAATTGCTTCTTTAACAAAATAAAACGAAGATCCATAAGGTTCTAAAAATAGACCTTTAAAAATGAATGAAATTCTTAATTTGATTGTCAATCTATGTGAAAAGTCTATAGAAAATCTATATTTTGTTGAATTTTGAAAATATTGGCTCACCTTAACCCATGAAATCCATGAAAATTACTACAGGTACCCCATAAATTTTAATTAATTTACTGTATTTGTCTTCATTTAAGTATTAATTGCTATTGCTTCAGAGCAAGCTCATCAGCTATATTTATATCCAAAGGGTACTGCACTCTGTGCAAAGATATTCCATACATTTAAATTACCCCAATAACTTAAAACTCTTTATATCATTGTCTTATGATTTGTTCCTTTTTATTTCAAGCTTTCTGGTTATCTCATGCTTCATTATTCAACTTACCTTTCCACAGGGCTGCTAAGACTGGATTGGAGACGACCTTGATGGAACGTGTCCTTGGTCTCTATGACAACCAGATAATGAGGATGTTGACAACACAATACAGAATGAATCAGGTCATCATGCAGTGGTCATCTGATCAGTTATATGATGGTAAACTGGTGGCACACCCTTCAGTCTCGGATCATTTGCTAAGGTATCATGTTAATCCTCATGGAAACAATCCTCCCCACTGCTTTCCCTAAAATGTGAAGTAGCATTCCTATGTTATCATCCTGCAGGCATCCTAAGCTACTTATAGTTGATTACTTTTTTTGTTTGACAGAAAAGTATCTCCGTATTTCCATATTTCCCAGGAAATGTACCATATACGACCATTTCAGGGTCAATTTAAATGCATTGCACTAGGCCGTGAAGCACCAACTATGAATACAGCAAAGATTTAATTGCCTTTCTAAGGCCCAAACAGTGAACACAACCAGACACAAACTATTCTAATACTGTGAATGCAGAAATGTTTATGTGCAATTATAATTGCCATTGTTAACAATTGACAAAAATGGGATTATTTCTTATTTGTGGAATATGAAATTTAAAGTATTTTACTATGATGTCACGTACATAACAATGTTACCAGTATTAGAAAAATCAACAGAAGTGAAGCAAGATTTTTAAATTTTTTATTTTGAAAGTCTGTGAAAAAGTTCTGAGCCAAAATGTAGAAATTGAGTATTGTCTTTAATTATTTGATGTAAACTCAATTCATTGTCCTTTTAATTTTCGATTTTTGATTGGTCTGCACGACAGGATGACATTCAAAAAATTGTCTCCTGCTTAGCCATGGGATAGAGTTAATTATCTCCCTTGTATTAGCCAATCACAATCTGGCATTTTAACGTGAAGTATAATAAATTAAAATATTATACTGTCATATCAATATAACATTTATATTCTAGAGACATCCCAGGTATTACAGATAATGAGGAAACATCTGAGCCTCTGTTACTGATTGATACAGCTGGTTGTGAAATGTATGAATTAGATCTGCCAGAAGAAATATCCAAGGGAAATGAAGGTTTGGCTTATACAAAGTACTCATTATAAAGCATTGATCAAGAAATTTTTAGACAGTATCTTTGGGTTCCTCTTTGAAAAGGGTTCCAGCTCAACATTTTCCATGGTTAAGAAAAAAAGAAAGTTAAAAAGTATTTTGACTGATTCCCATATTTTTTTAGCATAAGGATGATGGATCAAGTTCGGAATCCCTTGTTTGGTGATTTTCATTTTTTTTGTGTCAAGTTTGGCAAACAATTTTTTTAATAACTTAATTCCTGTTAAAAAATCACAAGTTTTCAGAGACCTCTTTTTTTGTGTTAGGTAAATTGATATATTGGCATAAGATTGTTTTTATTGATTCCTGGTGTAAAAAAAACACTTTCGCCTACCTTTTTCTAAAATTGGCATAGGAAATGTTTTAGCTGCAGTATTAATTTAATATTTAACAGGTGAGGCTGATATTGTGGCTACTCATGTTGAAAAACTAATATCCTATGGACTGAAGCAGGATGACATAGCAGTTATTGCCCCTTACAATCTACAGGTAAGATCTTTTATATAGACACCTTCAGAAAGATATAGCAGTTATTGCCCCTTACAATCTACAGGTAAAATCTTTATATGGACACCTTCAGAAAGATATAGCTGTTATTGCCCCTTACAATCTACAGGTAAGATCTTTATATGGACACCTTCAGAAAGATATAGCATTTATTGCCCCTTACAATCTACAGGTAAGATCTTTATATAGACACCTTCAGAAAGACATAGCAGTTATTGCCCCTTACAATCTACAGGTAAGATCTTTATATGGACACCTTCAGAAAGATATAGCAGTTATTGCCCCTTACAATCTACAGGTAAGATCTTTATATAGACACCTTCAGAAAGATATAGCAGTTATTGCCCCTTGCATCTACAGGTAAGATCTTTATATAGACACATTCAGAAAGACATAGTAGTTATTGCCCCTTACAATCTACAGGTAAGATCTTTATATAGACACCTTCAGAAAGATATAGCAGTTATTGCCCCTTACAATCTACAGGTAAGATCTTTATATAGACACCTTCAGAAAGATATAGCAGTTATTGCCCCTTACAATCTACAGGTAAGATCTTTATATAGACACCTTCAGAAAGACATAGCTGTTATTGCCCCTTGCATCTTCAGGTAAGATCTTTTTATAGACACCTTCAGAAAGATATAGCAGTTATTGCCCCTTACAATCTACAGGTAAGATCTTTATATGGACACCTTCAGAAAGATATAGCAGTTATTGCCCCTTACAATCTACAGGTAAGATCTTTATATAGACACCTTCAGAAAGACATAGCTGTTATTGCCCCTTGCATCTTCAGGTAAGATCTTTATACAGACACCTTCAGAAAGATATAGCAGTTATTCCCCCTTACATCTACAGGTAGATCTTTATATAGACACCTTCAGAAAGATATAGCAGTTATTGCCCCTTAAAATCTACAGGTAAGATCTTTATATAGACACCTTCAGAAAGATATAGCAGTTATTGCCCCTTAAAATCTACAGGTAAGATCTTTATATAGACACCTTCAGAAAGATATAGCAGTTACTGCCCCTTACAATCTACAGGTAAGATCTTTATATAGACACATTCAGAAAGATATAGCAGTTATTGCCCCTTACAATCTACAGGTAAGATCTTTATATAGACACATTCAGAAAGATATAGCAGTTATTGCCCTTTACAATCTACAGGTAAGATCTTTATATAGACACCTTCAGAAAGATATCACAGTTATTGCCCCTTACAATCTAAAGGTAAGATCTTTGTATAGACACGTTCAGAAAGATATAGCAGTTATTGCCCCTTAAATTGTCATTTTAGCAGCAAGGGGAATAATTCATATTAAATTCTACTTTAAAGCCAAGTTCATTCATTTTGTTATTAAATACTGCAGTAAGGACCTTGTAGAATGGTTACTGTAGACCTTTCACTCTCAACTGAGGGCTTCCAATTTATTAGGTACATAGAACAATATTAGCTTTGTAATGCAAACTCTAATCAGAGGCATTACCTTTTGTAAGACTTCATTTGTTCTGCTTAAGGGTGAGCTTCTGAATGATGCAGACAATTGTTTAACAATAATAACATATTTTCCAGGTTGAGCTTTTAAGACTTCGATTGTCTTCCAATTACCCTAAAGTTGAGGTTAAATCAGTTGATGGATTCCAAGGCAGAGAGAAGGAAGCAGTAGTAATATCGCTTGTTAGAAGTAATCCTAAAGGTAATTTATCAATTGTTAGAAGTAATCCTAAGGGTAAGTTATCACTTGTGAAAAGTAATCCTAAAGGTAATTTATCAATTGTTAGAAGTAATCCTAAGGGTAAGATATCACTTGTGAGAGGTTATCATAAAGGTAAGATATCACTTGTGAGAAATAATCCTAAGGGTAAGAAATCGCTTGTGAGAAGTAATCATAAAGGTAAGATATCACTTGTGAGAAGTAATCCTAAGGGTAAGATATCACTTGTGAGAAGTAATCATAAAGGTAAGATATCACTTGTGAGAAGTAATCCTAAGGGTAAGAAATCACTTGTGAGAAGTAATCCTAAAGGTGAGAAATCACTTGTGAGAAGTAATCCTAAAGGTAAGAAATCACTTGTGAGAAATAATCTTAAAGGTAAGATATCACTTGTGAGAAGTAATCCTAAAGGTAAGAAATCACATGAAAAAAGTAATCCTAAAGGTAAGATATCACTTGTGAGAAGTAATCCTAAAGGTAAGAAATCACTTGTGAGAAGTAATCAAAAAGGTAAGATAACACTTGTGAGAAGTAATCCTAAGGGTAAGATATCACTTGTGAGAAGTAATCCTAAGGGTAAGAAATCACTTGTGAGAAGTCATCCTAAGGGTGAGAAATCACTTGTGAGAAGTAATCCTAAAGGTAAGAAATCACATGTGAGAAGTAATCTTAAAGGTAAGATATCACTTGTGAGAAGTAATCTTAAAGGTAAGAAATCACTTGTGAGAAGTAATCCTAAGGGTAAGATATCACTTGTGAGAAGTAATCCTAAATGTAAGAAATCATTTGTGAGAAGTTATCTTAAAGGTAAGATATCACTTGTTAGAAGTAATCCTAAGGGTAAGAAATCACTTGTGAGAAGTAATCCTAAAGTTAAGAAATCACTTGTGAGAAGTAATCCTAAAGGTTAGAAATCACTAGTGAGAAGTAATCCTAAGGGTAAGATATCACTCGTGAGAAGTAATCCTAAAGGTAAGAAATCACTTGTGAGAAGTAATTTTAAAGGTAAGATATCACTTGTTAGAAGTAATCCTAAGGGTAAGAAATCACTTGTGAGAAGTAATCCTAAAGTTAAGAAATCACTTGTGAGAAGTAATCCTAAAGGTTAGAAATCACTAGTGAGAAGTAATCCTAAGGCTAAAATATCACTTGTGAGAAATAATCCTAAGATTAAGACATCACTTTTTAGAAGTAATTTGAAAAATGGAAAAAAAGATGGCAAGCAGGTTTAGCATTAGAAATATTGTGATTTAATCACTGAAAATAAACCACTTTATTACAGTATTGAGTGTCTTTATTTATTATCTATAAAAGTATGGACCTCGATGGCCCAGTGGTCTAAGTAGTTCATCAACTGTATCACTAGCCTGTCAACAATTAGGTTGTGCATTTGACTCCAATTTTAATTGAGTAGGATTGCCAGTTATCCTGCCAAAGGTCAGTGGTTTTCTCCAGGTACTCCGACTTACTCCTCTAATAAAAACTGACCACCAAGATAGAGCCAATAGTGTTGAAAGTGGTGTTAAACACCAATCAATCAATCACTCAATCAATCAATAAAGTAGGTGTGTGATAAATTACAGTTATATAGCAGTCAAACAAGTTATTCAAAAAAGTCATTAAAAGGTCAACATGAAATAGTCCTAGAAAGGTCACCACATGGTCTTTAATGTTGAATGACAAGCACAGAATAGTAAGTTTTGAAATAAAAAAAAGTCCTTGACCTTTCAGTCCTAAGTGTTATTTTGAACACCTGGCCTTTAACTGATTTGTTAATGCAAAGCAATCTTGGACGTTTTTCCTCTGAAATCAATTTTAAACCTCTGGGAGATACAATTTAACATCAGATGGGGTTTATAACTTTATAGGTTTTAAATTTTTAAGTGAATACTTTGGTATACAGTTCATATTAAAACTTATGTTACATGAATCAACTTGAGGAACTAATATCTAAGCTCTGAGCTGTTATGGGTCAATTGTTGATATAGCAATTTAAACAGATTTAACCATGAATTTTTCCCATCTGTTAATTCTTCTTATCCAATACTCAAAAAGGTGGTAAAAAAAATTAAATGAAAAGACAGTTAAATTGTCTCTTGTAATACCCAATAATTTCAGGCTCCACATTTAGGGAAATGTATTGTGCATCCCAGTCAAGAAATTTGATTGATCATTTTAAGATATACATATACTTGTTTTACATAAATATTATACTTGAATATTTTACATGAATACTTTTACATGAATATTTAACGTGAATACTTTTACATGAATATTTAACGTGAATACTTTAACTGAATATTTTACATGAATACTTATTTTACTGAACATTTAAAATGGATACTTATTTTACATGAATATTTACATGAACAGTTTACATAAATAGTGTTTGTCTCTACAGGTGAAGTGGGATTCCTTGCAGAGAAGAGAAGAATTAATGTAGCCATTACACGAGCCAGGAGACATCTGATGGTAATATGTGATAGTGAGACAGTTGGACACGACAAGTTCCTCAAGTCTTTAGTGGAGTATATGACATGTAATGGAGAAGTTCAGACAGCACATCAGTATATAGAAGGTAAGTACAATGAGTTAATGGAGTATATGACATGTAATGGAGAGGTTCAGACTGCACATCAGTATATAGAAGGTAAGTACAATGAGTTAATGGAGTATATGACATGTAATGGAGAGGTTCAGACTGCACATCAGTATATGACATGTAATGGAGAAGTTCAGACTGCACATCAGTATATAGAAGGTAAGTACAATGAGTTAGTGGAGTATATGACATGTAATGGAGAGGTTCAGACTGCACATCAGTATATAGAAGGTAAGTACAATGAGTTAATGGAGTATATGACACGTAATGGAGAGGTTCAGACTGCACATCAGTATATGACATGTAATGGAGAAGTTCAGACTGCACATCAGTGTATAGAAGCTTAAGGTAAGTACAATGCGTTAGTGGAGTATATGACATGTAATGGAGAGGTTCAGACTGCACATCAGTATATAGAAGGTAAATACAATGCGTTAGTGGAGTATATGACATGTAATGGAGAGGTTCAGACTGCACATCAGTATATAGAAGGTAAGTACAATGAGTTAATGGAGTATATGACATGTAATGGAGAGGTTCAGACTGCACATCAGTATATAGAAGGTAAGTACAATGAGTTAATGGAGTATATGACATGTAATGGAGAGGTTCAGACTGCACATCAGTATATAGAAGGTAAGTACAATGAGTTAATGGAGTATATGACATGTAATGGAGAGGTTCAGACTGCACATCAGTATATAGAAGGTAAGTACAATGAGTTAATGGAGTATATGACATGTAATGGAGAGGTTCAGACTGCACATCAGTATATAGAAGGTAAATACAATGAGTTAATCTTTGGTTGACTTTCTATAATCACATAATATAAAAATATAGAATGTAAATACAATGTTTTGGTATCTTTGGTGCACTTGCTATAATCACATATATAAAAATAGATCTCTGTGTTGAAATTATTATTCGGCCATACTGTGAAGTAAATATAAATAAGAAGATGTGGTACGAGTGGCAATGAGACAACTCTCCATCCAAGTAAGTATGCTTTACCGTGTGATGTAGTTTTCACATCAATGCCTCATCCACTTCCTGTTAACCCAATTCTTTTAGTGGTGTATCATTAGTGAGGGTCTGGATGGGGTTTATAGAATAGAGAATAATGGATCAAATCTACAGAAAAATGGGCCAAAATATAAAGAATAGACAAAAATAGACAAAAAAATAAAGAATAGACAAAAATAGACAAAAAAATAAAGAATAGACAAAAATAGACAAAAAAATATTAAGAATAGACAAAAAATAAAGAATAGAGAAAAAAGGGCAAAAAATATAAAGAATAGACAAAAATAGACCGTGCAAGGGCTGTATAGCCAGTCAATGTCGTTAAAAACTTCCATATGTAAAAATAGACAAAAAATAAAGAACAGAGAAAAAAGGGCAAAAAATATAAAGAATAGAGAAAAATTACCTAAAAAAAAAGAATACAGAAATGAAAAGCCCCCATCCAGACCCTCATTGTTTTTCATGGTATTTGCTTATGACATAATTATATAAATAGAAACCAATCCAAATCCATATTTTATCTAAAATTATAAAAGCTTAAACTTACAGTGCTTAATTCAAGTTCGAATCACATTTAAATATCATTTCAGACGGAGTAGTTAATGCCAAACTTTTAAGACCTGATCATTTGAGTGACCTTCTGTCTGTGAAAGTAACCAGTCAGAAAGGTCAGAAAGGCCAAGGGGCAAAACCAAAACAGAAACAGAAACCAAAACAGAATGAGAGACCAGAACCTAGAGATCAACTCAAAGGTCATGGAGATAATGAAGTGTCAAAAAGAACTGTTGAGAGGTTTTTACAGATTTTTCCTTTTCAATTGAATATAAAAATGAGAGGATGTAGTATGATTACCAATGAGACAACTATCCACCAGAGTTCATGAAGTGGATGTCATCAATTATAGGCCACTGTAAGGCTGTAAGCCTTCAACAATGAGAAAAACCCATACTGTAAAGTCTGCTCTAAAAGGCCCAGACATGAAAAATGTGAAAGAATTCAAACAAGAAAAACTGAAAGCCTAATTTATAACAAAACAATTTACTAAAAACAAATCTGACAGACATGAACCAAAATAACTTCTGAAGTACAGGCTCCTTACTAGGGACAGACACAAAGTCATAAAGTGTGGCAGGGTTAAACATGTAGTGTAACAGCACAAAATAAGAACAAGCTGTAAAAATCAGTTGGAAAGAGCTTGACTCATCAGATTGTCAGGAAGCAGAAAAAAACACTTAGCAAAAATAAAAAACTGATCTCATAGTGATTGCAGTAAATGAAAGCTGATTCAAAATATAAATAAAATCAGGAGATGTGGTATGATTGCCAAGGAGACAACTATCAAAAACAGCAGAGCAATACCTTGTGCAAAGCCAAAATATAAGTATCAACAGGATGTAGGACCATAAGTGTACATGTAGTTTAATATTTTTAAGTATGTCTTCAAGATTAGTATGGATAAAGACAATATTCAAAATTAGTAAGAGAAGTGTAGAACATATGTAATCTAAAGAATAGCTGTGATATAGCCTTTTTTATTTCACTCATAGCATTATGCTCTTATATTTTTAAATTGATTAGTAAAGCAAACACTAATTATAATCAATTTAAAAATATTAGAGCATAACGCTGTGAGTGAAATTTTTTCTAAGGATGAATTTTCCCTAATTTCGTTATGCAAATGAGATCATAAAAATTTTGTAAGTTTGATCTTATTTAAGGATGTTTGCTACTCTGTTGCAAATTAACAAGCTTTTTAAAAGACTGCTATAAATTGAGTGTACATGAATTAAGCAACTAAAAAAAGTAGAAAAAAGGTAAAGGTTCGTCAGCTTGTTTTCAAGATATAAGCCATTGAAAATTTGGCGGGAAGTGATTCTCTCTAGATTTTTCATACATTTAACATTGGCACCTTTTTTCTTTCAAAAAATAACAAGGATTTGATTTTTACAGGGATGAGGCCATTTTAATGAAGAAGACACAGGAATATCAGGAACATTTAGACAAGTTTGTGACAGATCCATGTCAAGAAATAATGGAGTTCCCTGTCTCATTAAACTCGTATGATCGACTTATAATACATGAGGTATGGTATATAATAGTGGATACATGCCGGATAGATGTCTCATAATATAAGAAGATGTGATATGATTGCTAATGTGACAAATATCCAGCTAAGCAGTGTTCTCACCAGGATTTTTGGATAGCACCAGGGTAATGCGTGTGGACAGCTTGGTGACATGATTCGTACAATCAGTTGTGTCGCATCGCCTCGCTTAGCTATATTTCTAGTTACTGCAGTTCTCTTGTTTTGTTTTAGTACTGTGGTACTGTGTTATGTAGACATTGAGTCAGAAAATTATTGGTAAAAAAGAAGTAAAGTCAATAAACTATTTCTATACTTTAATAATATTTTTTTTTAAATAAATAAAACATGATTCTTTACAAAATATTCATCTAAATTTAAAGTAATCAAATCTTTTATAGAATCCATGATCAATAAAAATAAAATATCATTCAAAGGAGACCAAAAATGTTCAATTTAAAAATGTGAAAGGATTCTTGTCATAAGGAGATATAAAATTAACAAGAACAAATATTGTTTTATTATTTGAACCAGTTTCTATCTTAAATTTAAAAAAAAAAAAAAAAATTCAGAAATTTAAAAACTTTTTGCCATAGATTTCATGTAAATATTAACCTTTCTTGTCTTTGGTGATAATCGAACATTGATACAGACTTAATACTGCACTGAAATCTAAATCTTTATTTTTCATGATCCATTCAAAAAGAATTCCTAAATCTATAAATTTATCTTAGGAAGTAACCATATTCAATGTCAACAACAAAGTCTCCCTATTTTCCTGCCTAAATCATCAGTAAATGACAGGAAGTAGATATAAATAGATTTAACATGTGCTTATGGATAAAATTTGCAAGATTACTTCTGTTATTCATTAATTGTGGATATAGATATCCAGTTTGAAGGTACAGTCATGCATTTTATTTATTAAATAGAATAGATTGCAATTAATTGCAAATAAACTTTAATATTCTACGTGAAGTAACTGGGTCATGTGATATGTATAGATGTCCGTCCCCTTTGAATTACATGTTCACAGATACTATAGTTTGAAACCAGATATCATGCACTAACTATGTCATAATTAAAGAAAATTTTGGCCATGGTTTAATCAGACATATTATACTATTCTAATGATCCAACTTTATTATGTACAAAAAAGTACAGACGTGTGTACAACTATCGGGTCCACACTGTTTGTGTACAAAGTATTTGCAGACTTGTCACAGCGCTTGGGTTGTGAGTGAAGCCATAAAATAATTATCAGTGATTATAAAGTTATAAACTCCTAATTAAAACACAAAAGAATAATGTAACAAGTGTTAATTACATCGATTTAATCCAATCAACAAGATTAACCTCATAAGGTAAATCGATAACCTGGTGTCAACAATCTGGGTTCAACTGGTTTGAACTGGTCAAATTTCACCTGGAATTTTATACCGCACAGAAAAGATTTAACAAATCGTTTAAAACTTTACCGATTTACGATTTCTTTACTGAAAATTTTAGCACCACAGACAAAAATTATACATCGCAGTAAGACCGATACCACCACGGTAAAAAATTATACATCCCTGGCCCGCGGTCCTTTAATGGCCTGGGGAGAACACTGAGCTAAGA
Source organism: Mytilus californianus (assembly GCF_021869535.1). Classification (NCBI taxonomy): domain Eukaryota; kingdom Metazoa; phylum Mollusca; class Bivalvia; order Mytilida; family Mytilidae; genus Mytilus; species Mytilus californianus. The sequence continues at coordinate 92,280,278 of NW_026262745.1, forward strand.
CCAAAGGAAGTGGATGTAAGCAGCTATAGGTCAATACATTACCTTTAACAATGAGCAAAACCTATTAAAGTGAGCTATCTAAAAACTGCTCTGACATGAAAACATGTGAAACAATGCAAATGAGAAATCCAACAACCTGATTTGTGAGTAAAGAAAAACAACCACTGAATTACAGGCTCCTGACTTTGGACATACAGAATGTGACAATGATACCACATATCTTATTTTTATATTCATCATGTATGCTTGTCACTAAAAGATTAAAAAGCCAAAATAGACTGGATAATATAGCCAAAAATGTCTAGGGAGACTTTTGTCTTGTCTGAGGGAGTTATTGGAAAATAAAAGTGACATAAGTACAATATATAAGTTTATTCCCAAATCATTTTATTTTTTTGTGTGTATATTTTTTAGCTATATTTGTGCTAGGCATTTAACTGGGAAACTTTCCCTACACAAACTTTACAATTTCCTTATATAATTAAGAAGATTTGATGTGATGGCCAAAGAGACAATATTCCAGCAGAGACCAAATTACATAGAAGTTAGAAACTATAGCTCACTGTAGGTATTGCACAATTCCTTATAACCATATATTAAATGCATTGCACACGGTCATAAAACCCAATAAAGGCTTTAAACAAGACCATAAAGGGGAACCATTTAACCTTGTACAGATTTAAATGCCAATTCTTAGACCAAAACTGCAGACAAAACCTGATGCCAAAATAAACTATTGCACTATTATGCAGTTCCTGTTTATTAACTTTTAATTTTATTTTGTAAAAAGTAAGCATTCCTTTTTTATTTTAGTTGTCAGAGAAATTGGGACTTGTACATGTCAGCAGGGGTATTGATAAAGAGAGACATCTTGTTGTTTCCAAACCAGGCATAAAAGTTATCGAGGAAAAAGATTCATATGAAAAACAACAAACTGGGGATCAGGAGGAAATACCAACCTCAACCCATCTTGGTGAAATCAAATCACAAAGTGATACAACTCCTGCTGAATCTAATAATAATAAGTTGATATGTAAGCATTGTAGTAAGGATGTCATCAAAGCTAATTATAGCCTTCATGAAATCCATTGTGCTAGACGTCAGAAAGAGGCTGCACAATCTGCTAGTAGTGTTAAAAATAGAAAAGAAAGTGCTAAAAATAGACCTGAAAATCAAAAGAAGCCACCATCCTCAACAAAAAATATGAAAACAAATGCTGAGAAAGACGTGATTGCTAAATTACAAAATGTTGATCCCGATGATTTTGATGCACTCATTGCCTCAACGAAGGAACTCGATAGTAAATGTAACTTTACGAAATGTAAGGTTAAGACCTTGACATTGGGTCATACATGTGAATTCTGTCAGAGACGATTCTGTCTGAATCATTCCATGGCAGAGGTTCATGGGTGTGGTGATGCTGTTAAAGCACGTGCGAGAGCTACCATTATCAAAGAAGGGGTGTTATATAGGGGCAGTGGTGTACCAAGTAAATTGCCAGACGCTAAGCAGAAAGCATTGTTACAAAAGAAGATGGACAAGAAACGATCAGAGATGGAAGCTGATAGGCAAAAAAAGAAAAAATCAAAATGATGTTTGCTGTGATAATAAATTATTTGTGTTTCATTCATGTTTTGTGCGTTAGTCTGTGAAGAAAGTAACAGTATAAACAAAAATAGGAAATCCATAAAAATTGACAAAATCAAACGTTTGTCTATAAATATCAACCAACAGAACGAATGGAAAACAACTGTCATATTCCTGACTTGGTATAGGCATTTTCCTAAGTAAATGGTAGGTTAAACTGGAGGCAGCATTAGCCCTTGGTATATAGTTATATATAGATTCATGAATTGGAGAATTTAATATTTAGAATACAAGTGCCTTATTTTCTGATGTTTCTGCTTTTTTCATGGTTCAATGACCACTTAATCATCTGACTTTTTCATTTATAGTAGTAGAACAACTGTATTTGGTATTTAGATTGCAAGGTATGCATGACTGTTAGACAGGGATTACCTGAACTTGACCTTGATTCATGGTTCAGTGATCAATATCAAAGTTAAGTGGGAATTTCGGTTTCTCAATGCTCTTCAACTCAATTCCTGCTGTTTTTAGCCTTCTTAACTTTTTTTATTTGAGCGTCACTGATGAGTCTTTTGTAGACAAAACTCACTTTTGGCTTACAAAATTTAAATCCTGGTATTTATGACAAGTTTCCATGGTGGTAATTAGGTCAGATATAAAAAGTCATTGATCAGTTAGTTTGGGTTATTATATATAGACCGACTATGGTTTTAACAGGTTACATGCCCCTCCGATAGTGTGCAGCTTACAAGTGTACCCTAACCTCATTTTCATCGATAATTGGTCAATGTTAAATCTTTCTGATTGGGTCTATAACTATTAAATAGGTTAACTATATTTGGTGTATAGAGATAGTACTGTGTACATGTTAATCTGACCTACCCATAATTTTCAAGGTTCACTGGTCAGCATTAAGTCTTTTATGTTTTCCGTAACTCACAGATAATTTAAGTAATACTAGTTAGTGAGCTTTGACCTTATTTTTATGGATCATTGATAATGTTAAGTTTATGATCTTAAAGACTTGCATCATAAAATTCAATCATAATCTGTGAAGCAGTGGCACATTTCAGCTTCTTCTATCTTGTTTTTTTTCTCTCTTTTTTATTTTGTGGATTATGGTACGAGAGAAGGTATGATGAGGCCACTTTTTGCCTTATGATTTCGAAAATCAAAAAGCTTTTTAAATCTACTTGGTAACATCTATCAAATGTTATAAGACATTAGTCTGAAAGATATTAACAATTATATTTATGTATTTTGTCTTGTATATATTTGCATTAAGTCTTCAAACTTCGTTGACCCAGTGGTTTAGGTAATTCACCTACTGTATCGTTAGCCTGACAACAATGAGGTTGTGAGTTCAAAACCTGTATGTGGCAGGTGCACTCGACTTCAATCTTAATTGACTAGGATTGACAGTTTTCTTGCCAAAGTTCAGTGGTTCTCTCCTGGCACTCTGACTTCCTCCACCAATAAAAACTGACCTCCACAATATAGCTAATACTGCTGAAAATGGGCTTTAATCACCAACAATTAATTTATCAAACTTCTTAAGATTTACAAATAAGCAAACATAACTGATTGCAATAAAAGTAAAATCAAAATCAAAATGGCATATTTTTACCAGGTGATTGAATCGGGCGCTTGGGAGCCTCTTGTTTTTCTTAACTTTTTAAATTTGAGTCTGATTATAAACATTTTTTTCTGAAATTTTAGACACAGATTTTATTTTAAGATGTGTGAAAAAGAAGTGGGCTTCATCTAAATTCTTTTATTTTAATTAAACCACAATATTATAATATGTAGAGACAACAACATCTGGGTTACCGCAAGGTGATAGTTTTATTGAGTCTACATGTTTCGCCACTTACGGTGGCGTCTTCAGGACAATTTAAACATAGAAAACAAATACTGAAGTACATAAAATGCGGTGCATATGGGGTTGTCTCTACATATTATATTTCCATGAGGTTTTAAGACAACCGCAGCATACTTCGGTATCCATCTTGGTTACTCTACCAGCTTTTCCGTTAGAAGGTGTTGGTTCACTCGTCACAAACCACAATATTGACAAATCAAATTTTATTTTTTAATCTTTTTATATCTCACCCTTTCCATTGATGATTGTTAAAATTAATTATCTCATTCAAAAACAAGAATGTGTCCATAGTACAAGGATGCCCCACTCGCACTATCATTTTCTATGTTCAGTGGACTGTGAAATTGGGGTAAAAACTCTTAATTTGGCATTAAAATTAGAAAGATCATATCATAGGGAACATGTGTACTAAATTTCAAGTTGATTGGACTTCCAACTTCATCAAAAACTTCCTTAACCAAAAACTTTATCCAAAAACTTTAACCTGAAGCGGGACAGAGGGACGGACGAACGGACGCACAGACCGGAAAACATAATGCCCATAAATGGGGCATAAAAAACATATTTCTCTCTCTCTCTACTTATATACACATCTTTGTCTCAATACATAATATATATCACAGCTTTGAAGAAGAGTCTACAATATCTAGCAGTCTCAGTCGACAGATCTTTTTAACTTCCTCGACCCCTGTTACTGCCTCGGTTTCTCCAGAATTATTCAATCTCCTCTCAAGCCCAGTCAAAATGGCTTCCTTCTTGTTCTCTCGAGCACATATCACAAAAGGAAAGCCAAACTTTTGTTTATATTGTTGATTTAAATCATGCATGTTTTGTTTTTCTTGGTCAGAAAGTGTATTTAGACCAGCACTTTGTTGTTCCTTAGTGGATTCATTGGTCAGTCCACCAGACATGGCCAGTCTTCCTGCCAAGTCGGGATGCAGTCTTAAAATGCCTTCTTTTCCTGAAAAAAATATTTAGAGTTAAAAACTATGATATTGTTCATCTTAAACAGCAATGAAATATCTGTCACTTAATTCTGAGAGGAAAAACATATTGGTATTAAAGCCCTTATAACCAGTTTGAAAGGAACTTATTGCTGGGATGTATGATATTGGTATCGGATTCAACCTGAAACTTGTTAATTATTGGTAATATTAATTATGTGGAAAACAAAAGGGCTTAGAATGGTGTAATTTTTAAACAACACCATTGTTCTATATTTAATAATTACATATAAAATTTAATCATTGTTTTTACGTCATGTCTGATATCAAATTTGGAACTCGCTTTTTTTATTAGTATAGATACTGAATCATTTAGCCTAAATATTTGCATTAAAAGTATGCAGCTTGTTTGGTTAGGTAACATTCCTTGTTGTTTTGTGAAACACAGTCACCTGTAGTCTTTATCTTCTACAAAACTGGATGAATATAAAAAAGAAGATGTGGTATGATTGCCAATGAGACAACTCTCCAAAAGAGACCAAATGACACAGAAATTAACAACTATAGGTCACCGTACGGCCTTCAACAATGAGCAAAGCCCATACCGCACAGTCAGCTATAAAAGGCCCCCAAAATGAGGATGAAAAACAAAACAGGAGAAAACTAATTTCATAATTTATGTACAAAAAATGAACGAAAAACAAATATGTAACACATATGCTCTTTTATAGTTTTATAATATAGTGTAAAAGAGAGGCGAAAGATACCAAAAGGACATTCAAACTCATGTCAAAAATAAACTGACAAAGCCATGGAATAAAAAGAAAAAGACCAAAAGACAAACAACAGTATACAAAACACAACATAGAAAAAAATCACTTTAATCAAAAATAATCTTTGGTTTGGGTACATTCAGGTTTAATGCTTTATTATGCTAAGGGGGATAATCAGGTATATAAGGGAGATAACCAGGTATATAAGGGAGATAATCAGGTAATTGAGGGAGATAACCAGGTAAATAAGGGAGATAATCAGGTAAATAAGGGAGATACAGTTGCAAATATTCATTTTCCTAATCTACTAACAAACAACTGTAAACTAAATATGTGAGAGTGAATAAATGTATAAACAAAATATATTTATTTGTGAGATTAACAGGAAATACATACCCCCAATAGGACTCCTGAGATTCACACATAATAACATGAGCAACACGACGGGTGCCACGTGAAGCAGGATCTGCTTACCCTTCCGGAGCACCTGAGATCACCCCCAGTTTTTGGTGGGGTTCGTGTTGCTAAGTATTTAGTTTTCTATGTTGTGTCTTGTGTACTATTATTTGTCTGTTTGTCTTTTTCTATTTTAGCCATGGCCTTGTCATTTTATTCTCGATCTATGAGTTTGAATGTCCCTCTGTTATCTTTCGCCCCTCTTTTACAGGTAATACATACCCCCAATAGGAAGTTGATCAGCAAACTGACAGAAAGACTTGTGAAGACTGTTAACGTCAGAGAATGGACGATCTCTCCATACTGCTGCAGCACACAAGGAGCAGTGCTCTATCACGTTACCAAATATAGATATGAAATCTTCATAACTCATAGAGTTCACAACTGATATAGGTTTAAGTGACATTCTGAAAATAAATAAAATTTTCGTAATTCATAGAGTTCACAGCTGTTTTAGGTTTAAACCCCGAAGTACACCGCTTTTTGATCAGTTTGGTGATGAAGAAAGTCACTGTATGGTTTCTCTTTATCTATGAATTTATGACCATATATTTGACAAGAAGAAGCTGATGACTTGCAGATGCCTAGCCTTGTTATACTTTTGTTACAAATACTTGAAATGTCATTAGGTAAAGAATGTATAATGAAGGTCAAAATATAAAGTGTTTTACAATTTTTAATGTTTCCATGTAACTTCATTTCAATTGATCATGTTGATTTGTAATCAAAATTCATGACAGGTTGTAATGCTGTGGTATAAGAAAATTCAGGAATAAGAAAGGAAATTTATAAAAGGTTTTGGAAGATAATGGACAATTTAGAGGTATGGTATACTGAGGAGTACTTGGACAGAAAGACAAATATAGGAGGTGGGGAATGGGTAGTTTATCACAGACGGGAAATTATGCCATTATGTGTTTTGGATTTAGCTAGATCCAAATATCCTTATCCTAAAGACATTCCATACATTGGACATCAGTGGGAATAATGTAACAAAAACAAATCATTATGTGTGAATATCATATGTGTTTTGATAATAAAACTTCTTTTCTCTTAAACTAAGGTCACTGTCTTTTCTCAGTTAACTGTTATCAGATGTGAAACCACAACCTGAACTGTTAGGCAATTAAATCTGTCACAAGATGACAACATACTGAAGCTGTAACAGATCATACAAATTCAGTCCGGACTGAAGATTTTCGGGGTTTAAGTGACATTCTGAAAATAAATAAAATCTTCATAACTCATACAGTTCACAACTGGTTTATTAAAGTGACATTTTGAAAATAAATAAAATATTCACATCCAATGATTCACTAAAATGCAAATCTAAAAGGAGAACAAAATAACTAAATCTTAATTACAAATATACACTTATCAAACATTGTCATGCATTCATGGAGTCGGGTGTTGCTGTCTGTCAAATATTTTTGGTATCTTCTTGTATCATTTGAATTTATGTGGTTAAAATACAATAAAGGGGACTTAACGGTGTGTCTTTGTTAAATTTACTCTAGATAGAGATAACTTTTATCATGTTTATATATATATATATATATATATAAAGAAGCCACTTTTCTTGAAAAGAATCTGATAAATTTATGCAAAATTTTAAGATACTATTTCATCTACTTTAATTTTTTATTGAGAACATCTGTATAACTTATATTTCTTTTAATATGTATCCTAATTTTTGTTTTTGTTTTTTGTACATGAACATTAATGATGTGTTAACTGTCGATACACACATATGTATGGTCTTTTTTTCCCCCTGTGAATACCACTGTCACTCTAATATAATTATAGTCAATTTAACTATTGTCAGTTTATTGTCTCAATACTGTATGCCATAACCATTTTATGTAAATGTGTTTGTGCTAATAAATATTGTCTATTGTCTATTTAAACAAGAGTGCACACACTGAAATGTCTCACCTGCTTTACTGACCATTGAATCTATGTTGAAAGTCTTAAAGATAAAAGTTTTACTACAAGTATGATGAACATGTGCAAGTATCACATAAACTTGATAAATAACAGATAATGAGGTCAAGGTCAGACATGAACACCTTCCAATTATTCCATCATGTCCATACACCAAATATAGCTGACCTATTGCTATAAGTATTTGAAAAACAGACCAAAACATAATAACTTGCCATTGACTAATGAACCATGAAATTTAGGTCAAGGTCATATGATACTGGCTAGACCAACATGTGTATCTTACTATCATCCTATACACCACATATAGTTGACCTATTACTTACAGTACTTGAAAAACAGACCAAAACACAAAAAAACTTAACATTGACCAATGAACCATGAAAATGAGGTCAAGGTTAGATGAAACCTGCCAGACTGTATTATTTGTTCAAGCAGTCACTGAACCATGAAAATGAGGTCAAGGACAATGGACATATGACAGAAACTACCTAACATAAGGATAAGGTATATGCATACAAGGTATGATTGAAGCATCCAGGTCTTCTACCTTCTGAAATAGAAAGCTTTATACAAATAGTTTACACTGCTGCCACAAGATAGTAATCCCTGTCTCGCATACTGCAACTTTTGTAGCAGGCAAGACAAAAGCGAGTGAGATAGTGTAGGTTAGTGACAGATGTAATGCATTGGCATTCAAAAATTTACGTTATTTTTCATCCAATAGAGTCTTTCAAACTGTAAGTTTAATATACTTTTATAGATTTTCTAATGACAAAAAACTGAAAACAAATTTTTGATAATCAATTTTAATTTAGCAATTGAAATTTACAAAATTTTAAAAGAGGTGTTTGGATCATTATGCATTTTTTAATTTATTTAAAGCTGATCATTTATGACATTGAAAATTAAGTTTAAAGTAAGAAACTGCAAAAGTAAATCACTGTGTTACTAAGTTATTCATTCATGTTATTGTGTATATGTACTAAGCCAGTAATGTCTAAACTCAATATACTTTTCTGCAGAAGTAAATTGTTTTACCATGTTTACAATATTTTGTATTTGTCATGTTATATATCATCATGATAAAGTTGAACAATGGTTGATATTTTCCAAATATTAGTAAAAATCTATATTGATAGAGTGTGCAGATGGCTTTAATGTTGATTTGGTCCAAAGTAAATCCAGCCCCAGTCGATCTTTCCTAAGTCGTTCCAGTCCAAGTCAATTCAGCCAACATTTAAAGTTGATTTGGCCCAAATATAAATAAAGAGCTGCGCCATGAGTGCATGATACGGCCATAGCTTTTTCAAAGAATAAAAAGTAAAATAACAAAAATACCGAACTCCGAGGAAAATTCAAATTGGAAAGTCTGTATTCAACATGTTCAAATGGCAAAATCAAAAGTTCATACACATAAAATGAAATGTTAGGAATGTATAACAACTGTCATATTCCTGACTTGGTACAGGCATTTTTTTATGTAGAAAATGGTGGATTAAACCTGGTTTTATAGCTAGCTAAACCTCTCACTTGTATGAGAGTTGCATAAAATTCCATTATATTGACAACGATGTGTGAACAAAACAAACAGACATAATAGGTAAAAATGTCAAAAATGAGGCTTGTATAGGATATATTGGGATACGGGATATTTGCCATTTTAATTTTAGAGATATGGGATATTTGTCCTAAAAATAAATGGGATATGGGATATTGGTGCATTTTTAGGGATATTGAATTTTGAAAATGAAAAATGAAAAAAAAATGTGAAAATTAAAAGTTAAGTACAGAAATATTTACATCTCACTTGATAAAATTGCCAAAAAATATTTACTAGAAAAAGTTATTTAAGTGCTTTGTTGATTTTCATTGAGTTTTGTTATCATAAAACAACCACGCAGCCCAAATAGCATGATAGGATCCAACACGTACTATTGATCACTATTTTAGTGTTTCATCAGTTAAAGCTTGGGATTAGAGGCTCTGGCTTATTATATTTTAATTCTTCATCAATAGGTCTAGTTATTATGACAGATCTGCCATCATCAGGGGTCCAACTGTCAGTTTTATGTTAAAGTCTTCAACTTTGATCGACTAAGCATATCTCCAACACTTTTATGTTTGCTATACGCAACTATTGGTCCATCATTGAATATTTATACACAATCTTCGTCAAACTGTAATAAATGCCTGTTTCTTTGTTTTACGTATATATATATATATGGGTTATATTTAGTTATCAAAACTAATAGAATATTTTCTTTTTCCTTCGATTTATTTTGCTGTAATAATTCAATACGGTCAATTGATAAAGCATCAGCAATACTATCATCCATTTCGACGTTATCATAACCCCTATCTAATAATTTCACTTAGAAATTAGTTAGATTGTTTATTAAATTGTTATGGTCATTTGTGTTTCTAATTTGCCGTATTGCTTCACCTTTAATAAATCCTCGGAATACATGCTGTGAGTGACAGCTATTTCTATGCAGATAGAGATAAGAATTTGTTTCTTTAAAATGTATTTCAAGGTCAAGAATGCCATGTGTTGTAAATCTTTGACCTTTTATTACATGAACATCTAAGAACGACATTTTGTCGTTTGAGATTTCATAGGTGGACTTCAATAAGGGGTTATAATTATTTTCTAGATGAAAAGAATCTGCAATTTCATCTGATGTTCCATCAAATATTATGAATCCATCGTCCCTATATTTTTAACCTATAATATAAAATTAAACAGACCTAGAAAAATCCTATTGCAAGAGTTTGCTATCTATTTATATCTATATTTATGTTTATAAATTGCTTGTATGACCGTCGGCAGTTTCGGAGGTCAACTGGATAATTAATTAGATGGCGTCTAGACTAAAATACACAGGAAACGATGAAACATATTATCGAGCCCATGCCTTGTAAATTGTTTATTTTATACTTTTTATAATTTGGATATATATATGTTTTAGTATGCTATAAATCAAATATGAGAATTTGAGTCAAATCGATGAACATAAATTTGACAACCAATGCCCCTTTAAATAAATCTAATTGGCAGTAATGTTGAGTATTTAGTTGTCTTGTGACTTCTGTTATGTAGTCTAGTCTGTCTGAAATAACACAATTTGAATTGTTATCTGCCTTTTTTATTACTATTGTTTCATCATTTTTCAAATTGCGTACTTGCTATTCTTTCGCCCTTAGGGAGCTACCATTTGATTTTTATGGGGGGGCTAGGATGAAAAATTTTGTCCTGCCTTTTTATTTTTCCCTCTATTTGGTCCTGCCTTTTTATTTTTCACTATATTCGGTCCTGCCTTTTTTTTTTAGTTTATCCTGATTTTTTTTTTAAAAAAATTGTCATCCTGCTTTTTTTTTTGCAAATAATCTCATCCTGCCTTTTTTTTTACTCAAAACTCCTGTCCTGCCTATTTTTTTCAAATTTCATCCTAGCCCCCCCATAAAAATCAAATGGTAGCTCCCTTAGTAAGATTGTTTTTTTTATTTATTAGAAAAGATAATTCAAGCTTTGTTAAATCGATATAATTTTTATATGGCACGTAGAAGCAGGTTTATATCCTGTATTGCTATGAAATGGATGAAGGTCATTTTTGTCAAGCCTTCGACTTTTGTCGAAAAAGCGAGACATAGCGATCCTACATTCCATCGTCGGCGTTGTCATCGTAGGCTGCGGCGTCCACAAATATTCACTCTGTGGTTAAAGTTTTTGAAATTTTAATAACTTTCTTAAACTATCCTGGGTTTCTACCAAACTTGGACAGAAGCTTGTTTATGATCATAAGATAGTATCCAGAAGTTGATTTAGTAAAAAAAAAAATCAATATTTTCTGTATTTTACTTAATGAATTTTGAGGATTATGTAAAATGTGAAGAGTCAAAAATTAATTTTATGGTTCAATAAATTCAAAATAAATAATAGTCATTCATTATAAATAAATTTCTATCAAAAATAAGGCTCAAAGAGCTTTTTATATTATTTATATTAACAATAACAACGTACACACATGTTGGCGTATGAATACACAACGTCAGAGTGGGCGTGTCGCCATAAAAATTGACAACATTGAAAATAAAGGTAATATTTTTAACCAATCAGAAGACAGTACATACACCAAATTTATTTATTTATAAATGGACTTAGTTTTTCAGCCTGGAAATATAACATTCACTCTGTGGTTAAAGTTTTTAAAACATTTATTAGATTTAAAATTTTAATAACTTTCTTAAACTATCCTGGATTTGTACCAAAAGCTATATAGTATCTAAAATTTTGTACCTGTTTTCTGTATTTTACTTATAAATGGACTTAGTTTTTCTTCCAGTTAACATTACATACAGTCTGCAGTTAAAGTCTTTAAAACATTTATTAGATTCATAAACTATCCTGGATTTTTACCAAACTTGGACAGATTCTGAAGCTTCTTACAATCAAAAGATAGTATCGAGAGGAATATTTTTATTAAATTTTTTCCTCATTTTTGTTGAGCCTGCGATTAACAGCAAAAGTAGGCGAGACACTGGGTTCCGCGGAACCCTTACAATTTTTTTTCTTCATGACTGAACATATATCGACATCGCAGTTGTCTAGCAAATTCACTGTAGTCTTTTAGTATAGACATTTTTGTATTTTTGCTTGATGGCATTGGTATAAATTTCAAGCCTTTCGCCAACAGGATATATTCCTGATTTGATAATTTGCGTTTTAATAGATTAACTACATGCTTTTTTGCATGTGCAGCTCTTTCCTGCATATAATATTCATTCCGTTCTTTTTTTTATTGTAGAATTGGATTTTTTGCTTTTTAGCATTTCTATTAAAACGACGTGTCATCTGTGAGTTCACATTGGGTGATTCTCTTAGCTACGTCCCTTTGATGAGCTCACATTTGGTGGCTCACGCTTATCTCTACAGTAACTTTTTATTTGTTACAAACGCTTAGTTATATATTGGTTATTCCAGAGACATGTAGATTAAAATTTAAAGGTCTCTGGATAATTCTGAATGATTAACTTTTCTCTGTGAAAAAGTCCACATCCTTGACATCCATATACAACAACGCACAACATGTATTTACGAATGTTGTATACAAAAATGGGTTTGGGAATGAATTAATGATTTTTTGGGATATTTCAAAATAGTTTTAGGGATACAGGATATTTGTAAAAATAAATTATTGGGATATTAGGGATAAACATTAAAGGGATATGGGAAATTGGGACAAAAACTTAATGGGATATGGGATATTGATACCCCCCTAAACAAGCCTCAAAAATAGGGGTACAGCAGTCAATATTGTGTTATAATCTTAATCACTATAAAACAAACAAATATGTAACAAAGAAACACAAAAAGGCATTTAGACAAAGCACATTAGCAAAAATGAAAGACAAGAATACAAAAATTTACCATAGCACAATAACACAATGGCGGGATGTATAAGTACAAATAAAGTTCCACAATGTCATATCAGAAATTTAGAAAAAAAACTAAAAGGATGTTATTTTAATTGATTTAAACCAATCACCAAAGATTCAATTGTACGAAACTGGAAAATCACCCCTTTTTAATGAATAAATCCCAATAACTCGTAAACGTAAAATCTAAAATTCATAAAAAATCGAAAGGGAGCTCACATCAATAGATATAAACAATTCACCAAAGTTTCTTGCAAATTGGTGAAAGTGTTTTTGAGTTATTGTCTGAAAACTGGAAAATCCCCCTTTTTTAATGAATAAAACCCAATAACTTGGAAAAGTAAAATCTAAAATGTATAAAAATCAAAAGGGAGCTCACTTCAATACATATAAACAATTCACCAAAGTTTCTTGCAAATTGATTGAAGTGTTTTTTAGTTATTGTCTGACATGTTGACGACGGACAATGGTATACCATAATACATCCCATTAAGAGGCGTATAAAAAATATTTACAAAGATAAAATTTATATGGCCCGAGAACACAGTTATTTCGTAGTGCATTTCTTTTAGACAATAAATGGAAATTAAAAAAATCCCACCTGTGCTTTCTCAACAATATTTTTACAGTGTGGTGTACTACTTTCGGGACAAATTATATATATCTAACAATAGAAAACTTTATCAGCTCTAACTCAAAATATGGACAATTTATGTTAAAGGGTCTTGAATTCTTTTGACAGCTTCCGAAAAAAACTAATTTTTAACCTTTTTTAGCTGGACCAGATCACTACTTTACATGTACTTTAAAACTCATGACCCAAATTTTTTTACAGTGTAGTTTCATCCCCCTACTTGCTATTTGAGGCATAAAACATGAGGAAATAAATTTGGAAAGGGTATAAAAAAATGGCAAGTAACACACTGTCCATACTAGGGACTATATTTGTAGACAACAAAAATCAAGGGACGATAACTGTGTTCCAGGATCTAATATGTTTTTACATGTAGTTCATAACTATTAATGAATTTTATGAACAATATATGAGCTGCTTTTGATAGAAATCGACCTTATGTAAATGAATATTATATAAATATATATGAACTTCTGTTAAATCATTTCGGGTTGCAAAAATCTCTATGCAAAGGCTGTAACTGTTTGAAAAGTGAGTTGACATAAGAACCTTACAATACAGACCCAAATCAATCTTTATTTCGTATATAATTGTCCAAAAATCAATCAAAGTTTTCTACACGTACATGTGTAGGTGCACTTGCATAAGATCGATTTCTATCCGACGCCGCTCATATATTAAAGGGGTCGGAATGACCTTTATTGTCAAGTCAATCACAAGCCCCTTTTCTGTCAACTAAATGAACTTAATCTTATATCGTCATTTGTCAAATCACACTAAATTGAGCTAATGTTTTGAGTCAAACAAAGAAAAATGCTTATTATTAATGGTATTTTAATAAAACAAAAATACTGTAATTAGTGATGAACATGGGTAAATCCCTTTTGGGATTCTGAGTTGAGAACAATTTTCTGAATCACTAAATTGAATAAAAAATATTTACTTTGATTCAGCATGTTCAGAATCTCAAAAGGGATAAGTGATGTTGGTAGTTGGTGAACAGTTGCTCTAATGGTCCTTGTAATAGTTTTTTGACAATTTGCAGACAATAGGTAAGTCCTCAAATTGTCCAAAAAATATTATATGATAAGGACCATTTATGAGCTACCTTTCAGTAGCAATGATTTTGGGTGTCCCATGTAATATCCTATCCTCTTGTTTAAAGATTTTACCAAGCTGTAAATGAGCTGTTCATGGTCATGTTCCCTCCCCTGACTCACTGTCAGACTATATGATGTATGAATTAACATTATATGTAATAGTCAATTATTATTCTATCCATCTTGTATAGGGAAGGATTTCTATAGACTGAGCCTTTATCCAATCCCTTTGTTTGAATATATTTAAACAATAAAATCTTTGAATTGATTTGATAAAGTCAGACCACTATAAAACACAGTTGTTCATTAGAAATTCACTAAATACTAACGACTACTAAATAGAGTTTAATGGCGACTAACCTTGCGGGTATTGGGCCAGATTTCCTTATTATATAAAAATATATTTAAATAAAAAAATTTTAATTTAGGATTAATTAGGGATTAACCTGTGTTTTATATTCATATTATAGTATATTGTGAGTTTTTTCCCAACTTTATTTATATCTTAACTTTTATGTTTATGTAATATTCTTATTTATCTTGTTTTTACTATATATAGAGAAAAAAAATGTATATGTGTGTGCTGTGTGCTTATTGTTCCTTTGTTTGTTACTTAACCTATTTTGTTTATAGGCAGTGTCTGCGCGACCCCCCATGCGGGGACACGTAGCCAAATTGGCATCCATAGGCTATGTGTACCTGCTTCCGGTTTTACAATTGAATAACATTGGATTGGGAATAAAACGTGAAATAAATGCGGAAATTATCGCAATTAGTAAATAAATTGATTACTCACAGATATGAGAAAGGCAGTGTCTGCGCGACCCTGCATGTGGAGACACATAGCCAAATTGGCATCCGTAGGCTACATGTACCAGCTTCCGGTTTTATAATTGAATAACATTGGATTGGGAATAAAGCGTGAGATAAATGTGGAAATTATCGCAATTAGTAAATAAATTGATTACTCAGAGATATGAGAAACGTCCCTGGTTAGTTTTTAAATATGTTTCCTTTAATTATTAACTATATACTTATTGATATAATGGAATTTATGATAGAAAAGTTAAAATGATAATCAAATTAAAAAGCATTACAACATTTTTTGTACAAAGAAGTGAGAAAAACTAAACAAAATAAGTTTAAATTCTTAAAATAAATATATAAATAAAATAGATTATCTATACACATATATATACCACATAACTAATTCAAATTAATTTATTCTTCATACATAGCATTGTTCATTTTAACCTTTGATATGTAAACACCTGAAGTGGTTTATTATATTTCAGGTGCAACCATGGCAACAGTAGTAGTAAGATGCATCCGGAGCTTTGACGGGATGTATAATTATCAAATGCATCTGTTTTAAAAATAAAGATCAAATTCAATATGTATATATTTTTTTATACACATGGAATTTTATCTTATTATACTTGCTTCTTAAATTTTTGTATAAACTCAAGCTTTATGTTTAAAATTTTGGATTCTGTTTTGCATTTTACTAGAAAAAAAATTTTCACACTCGTTTTTACAAGCTTTTTTTTCAAATTCGGTATAATTTTATTCTTCTAAAATGTGCATTTACATTTAATTTCTAATTTTATCATGTTTTAATTTATTCCTTTAATGTGCATCTAATCTGCAATGTTTATTTTGAAATTTTAACTAATAAATAAATTAAAGAATACTATTTGTCATTATTTACACTGAATTCACAAAATTCACAAATTACCGATAATTTCTGTGTATATTTCACCTTATATTCCGATCTGATGACATTTAATTATAAAACCAGATGCTGGTACGCGTAGCCTACAAATGCCAATTTGGCTACTCGCCTTGTTTATATAGTTTAAATAAGTGGTAATTTGGCATGCTAGTCCACATAATGATAATTATGACGTCTTGAAAGGCTTTTTTAATATTTTTCTGTGACACCTTCCTACGACTACAGAGACATGCCTAGTCCAAATAATTATGACGTCTCGCAAGGCTATTTTTTGGCTATGACGCATTCCTGCACAGGAAGGCGTCAAAGCAAAAACAAATAAAATAGCCTTGCAAGACGTTGGACTACAAGTGCCTGTGATCAGACATGTCCGGATGTCAGAAGACTGGGTCAGTGGAGATATGGATTTTTTCATCTTTCTAGTGCATTAGTGAGATTCCCATCTTGTCAGACGCATTTTACTGATTGATTTTGAACCGAATTTCATGTACTGTTAGACATTCTAACATATTTTATGTTTTTGTCACCTTGGCTTCTTGTTTCGTATCATTTGTCATGTTTGGTCATACGATATACCAATACTAAAACCCTGATCATAACGGAAGTGCTATCAAGTAATTTCCGGATTTCTTCTATCATCTTCAGTGTCACACATGCTTTTAATAATTGGATCACAGACAGTGGCGGATTCAAAAAGGGTGGGGAGGGGGTAGGGAGGGGGGGGGGGGGGGGGGGGGGGGCAAATATGTCATTTTTGTAGCACTAAATCGTCCAAAATTATTTCTTCTGTTTTATGAAATCACGCCCCCTTTCAAAAATACTGAATCCGCCCCTGTCAATGAATTAGTCAGTCACCACTGAATCAATGTGCTCAGGGACTTTCTATACTAAGACTGTCCCTGATGTGCTGCATGCATGGTTTATTCTAACCCGACTAATCCAGTCGTTATATTCCGACTCACTATCGATCGCTACATTAGGTTACAATGAAGTAATTATTTACATAGGCGACAATGGTAGCCTTTTTTGGTCCTGCGTTTTCACTATCAAAGATCCATAGAAAAAAATGTCGAATTCTGAATTATCAACACCTTTGGGTGTAATTGAAACTGCAAAACACATATGGTGCCGCAGCTTTTCTGATAGAAAAAAATGCATTTTTTAAGGGTACTCAACGGTTCCGGAATTTTCGAAATAGTATAAATGAAGAACACCCCTTGCTAAATTTGGCACAGAAAATGTTGCTCATCACAGAGAGTTTTCTCTAAATTTCTCGCTATTTCTACACCTATGGCCAACACTCATTTCTCACTATTTCAATTTTGATTTCTAATTACAAGGACAGCAGAAAATAAATTTACTTCTACCTATTATCTTGGATGTAAAATCTAGGTGGCGCCAGTCATCTTTATTTACTTCCTTTTAACCATTAACGCCTGCATGCATTCACCTATAAAATCCTTCAACCGGAAGTTTGAATAACGCTATGAATTGTGGGTATAGAATTAATCAAATTTGGCGCAAAAAAAAGGCGGAGCGAAAAGAATATTTACTCACATGATCAATGGAGCATTCAGACACGTGTTGTGTACATTGTATACGCATGTTTTCAATGTAGAAAATCTTAAAGAGGAACGAAGAAGAAGTGTAGGAAAACAACATAAAGACGTTGATCTCATTAAAACATTAGCCCTCTGTTACGAAGTAGACGAGGTGAAGCTCAGGAATGCAATCGGATATGATGACACAAGTTTTTTCGTTTGCAGTCAGTGTTTTAACAGTTTGAAAGCCACTTATGTGAGTTTAAACAAATGTAGAAACTTATGTGAAAAATTAAAAACATCCACATCAACAAGTTTTATCAATCTGAGAACAAATTTTTCGGTCAGTAGAGAAGAATGTGATGCTGATGATCAGATACATGTAGATACAGAACCACCACTTCCATCTCTAACCCCAGCTTTAGCATGTTTAGGTTCAACAGCAAGGAAGAGGCAACGAAATATTTTCACTCCATCAAAGTCTGGGTGTACACCAAAAGCAAAAAGAAAAGCATCAACAAAGACCCCAAAGAAGAATAGGAGGAGGCTCCAGTTTACATCTACATGCAAACCTCAAGATGAGAAACCAACACCACAAGTTACACAGTCACCTGGTCCTAAAGTTAAGGTAAGACTCCTGAATAAAATAATCCAATATTGTATTTGTTAATCCATAGATATAAGAAGATGTGGTATGAGTGCCAATGAGACAACTCTCCATCCATGTATATTATATATATAATAGTATCTTTTTTCGGTTTCTAGACATGGGTTGTCTCTCCCTAAAATAACATGAACAAAGGTGCTGGTGCATGCTATGCTGTTGAAGATCATGTTTTTCTGTTGAATGATTTTAAGCATACCTGTTAAATATATAAAAATAAGATGTGTAATGATTTCCATGGAGACAAATCTCCGCCAGAGACCAATGGACGTAGAAGTTTTAAAGAAGACCTTACGAAAAGGCATAACCAATGAATTCACCTTGAAATGAAGTCTATATTGTTTCTGATATAATGTAGAATTATGTACCCAAAAAGGATTCTAGACCCTGACCGCCTGACCTGTGTGAAACATAATTGTCTAGGATACTACCAAACAGGGTTAAAAGTTTTGAACAAAAACTATGAGATTCAAGATTAATATTTTAATTTAAATACCCTGTGCATTATGCCTCCAGGGTACATCTTTCATAATTTATATATATACACATATACATTTACAAACACTTCAAACTCACAAAAACTTGTACATTAACAGGTCATCACTTTTTTTACACATAAAATACCTTTTATCAACCCAGACTTTTATTTCATGAAAATAAAACTGAAAATTGTAAAATAAAAGCATATGCTTTTTTATTGCTATTAATAATAATCATTTCAAAAATTTTCCTTCATAAAATATGTCAATTTTACATTTTACTAAATAAAAACAGATATTAGCTATAGCTATATACATGTATAGGTTTCTAGTAAGGTTTATTGCCATATTGGGAAGGTTGAAGACTATATCTTGCAAATGACAATTAAAACTATTAATTATAGCCAGTAATAGACAACTTATTCTGATTGCTGTACAGTTCAAAAGTACATGTACAAAAATAATGAAAACAAAGATGTTATGATACTGCATAAAACCACATTGACATAAATGTACATTTTTGTACATACACAGTTCAATTTATCAACATACTTCCTCAATGAGCAAGAAAATTTCTTTTAGTTCATTGTTCAGCAGCCCTAGGTCAATAATGTCATCTTCACATAACAGATATTTACAATTTGTCACAATACATTCAATTAATGAAGCATCAAAGGCGTTAACATCTTCACTATTTTCTTCAATGAGACATTCTTGGAAGTCCATCAAGTTTGCTTTTAACAGTTTCAATTTACATTCATCAAGATTTCTTACTGAATTGTCATATACATCAGACGGGGGCATCTCAGATGCAAAGTCCATAATGCACTCTAGGGGAACACAACCTCCACATTTGCACGAATTGAAACATACACAGCAACAACGACACAAGTCTGAGTTTGGTTTGTCAGTAGAATCAGAATCAGAGCAAGTGTCAAGCTTAAAATGACTGTTCATCGCATGTCGCAAACAAGATGTGGATTTGCAGAAATCTCTCATTTCAGGACTGGATCTGTCTTTGGCAATATCATGCCCTGTAAAATAAACTATGGACTGACTCTGGCGACCATCTCTTCCTGCACGTCCACACTCCTGGGCAAACTGTTCAAGGCCACGTGGGGCTCCCCAGTGAACCACATAGTCTATATCTGGGATGTCAACTCCCATACCAAACGCCACAGTTACAAAAACTAATCTGAGTTTACTGTTGTTTTTGGGAAATTCCTCTCAAACATGGTCTTTGTTTAATTTTGCAGTTGATCTGTGGTACATCGCAACAAGTCTTTCAGTTATATTATCACACTGATTAATGTTCATGCTGAAATGTTCGTACAAATTTGCACATGTGGCAATATTTCGGCAATACACAACCGTTTTCTTTGCATTAAACTTGTTCTTTACAATATCATCTAATAACCATTGCAGTTCAATGAAATTGTTTCTAGATTTCTTAACTGTGTACATGATGTTTTGTCTGTCTGGTAATTGATATACTGTGGTTACTTCTTTTTCAATCATGTCCAACTTTTTTAATATCTGTGTTCTGATGCTTTTGGTGGCTGTTGCTGTTAATGCAACAAATGTCACATCATCTGGACAAATAGAGCGAAGTTCTCCTAATCTGCTGTACTCCTGACGAAATTCACCACCCCTAAAAAATAAAGCATACATTAGCATACAGTTTAATTCAGTATATTGCGTGGTACATGTATACACTACAATAAGAACAGCAAAAAAAAAGTAATTAATCAGCTATTTGATTAGCAAATATTCCATTTCTTTAGAAAACTTGATCTTCACATATTAAGTTTAAAAGCACTTGTCTAACTGTCTAATGTTAAGAGTTGTTGTAATAATTAATTATGTCAATCAATTGTAACTGATTTGGGAAATAAAAATGTTCTATTCTTTATTTTATTCTGTTGTTTGATTTTCTGTGACTGTCAGACTTGTATCCCCATGTCTCCTTTTATTCTTAATAAATATATTTAACATTTATTCCAGGTTTTAAATGTGACTGTCAAGTTAAATTTGTATGTTCCTAAACAAAACACTTACAAAAATACTCAAACCAACACACACAATCAATTTTGATATAAATAGTGAGGTCCAACTTTCAAATGATACCATTATTAAGTTAGTTTTTGAAAAGATGTAATAATTACTTCTCTTTTAAACTGATATCATAACATACAAAACAATACATACCATTCAGTAATACAATGGGCTTCATCAATAACTACAGCTTTCAAGTTGTCACGAAATACACCACTTGTGAAGCACATTCTCCACATACCAGGGGTCAGTGCAGCTTCAGGAGAGGAAAAAACAATTCCAAAGTCACCCTTCAGAATCTGTGTTGCAACACTTTTATCAGACTGACACTCTCCGACAATCGTCGCATCAATTCCGATTTCTGACATCTTTGCAACCTGGTCTAACATCAAGGATTGCAATGGTGATATTACTAAAATCGTTCCCATCATGTTGTTAAGAAGTCCGTATATCTCTGGCAAGTGAGAGTATATTTTGGTCTTTCCATAGCCTGTCGGAAGAACAATAAAGGTGTGCTTTCCATTTACAATCGAATTTATAGCTTCTATCTGCTTTTCTTTGAATTCAAATGAATATTTTGTCTCGATAACCTGAAGCGCGTTGTTTACATTCATCTTGTTTAAATCTAATTCCGGTAGCCCAATTGCGCAGACTCAAATTGAAGCCTCCTGATTGGTCACCTGATTCACAGGGCAGATGAAGGATTTTTAGCGTATAGTGCGTTCAAGCCCTCGAGAGGACACTGACCGATAGAGGGCGCTGAATCATTCGAGTTAGGTTTATTCACACAGACAGAGACATATAATAGTCTCTGACATCTCTGACATAGTTTATATTATTAATTTAATTAAAGGCACTGGCTACTACTACGCGCAAACAGTAATAAATGATAAGAAATAATTATTGTTACTTCCGAGACTATTCTGACCCATCTATGTCTAGATCTACTTTTAGCATTATATAATATGCTTAGCGACCTTGGCAGATGGTCATCAGTAACATATATCGAAATTTCAGGACATCAATTATATGTACATTTGCTGCTATTTTTTTTCTTTCTGATGAGTATTCTATTGACTAAACTTTGTTTTTATAAAACTTTTTAAACATTTGGCTGGGAGTGGCCCAATTTACGAATTAGACAAACAATTAAAATGTGATATGTGATTTCTCCCCCCCCCCCAAACATTTGTAAAGGCGGCATATAAACATAATATTTCGCTAGTCAGTTTGCATGGTTTTGTTCAATTTCGTCAAAATAAGATAACAACATCGCTGAAGTATTATTGGCTTGCAAGTCAATGACCTATTTCAGTTCCTTTAATTTGGCCTTCATTGGAGATGGGTTCAGCATGTGGTTCATTCAGTGAAACAAGTGAGACACCAGGAATAACCATTTCGTTTACGGGTCCAGCTCACAAAATATCATTTTTATACAGGAAAAACGAAGATATACATATATTTTAATCTATATTATTAATTCTAGCATGCCAAGCTCTATGCTCATTTTGACATGAGTAGGCATTATATTTGTCTAACACTCAGTGTACTTATGATATTGACAAATATAATTCCTACCCATGATAAAATGAGCATAGAGCAAGGCATGAAATAATTATTTCTTAAACCAAACAGACCAAGAAAAATCTTCATTATGCGCATGTTTTTAGTATGTTATAACTGTACCCTTGAAAGTATTTTTTTCATATAGGATAGAATCTACTTAAAATATGGCTAGATCAACATTGGGTCAGCCTTCCTCTGCGTATTGTGATGAGCGATTCCGTAGAGGCGTTCAAAGCAGCTCAGCTCAAACGGCCTACGCCTACAGTCAGTAAATCTATCATGTGCAAATAGTTTTATCATAATTTTAAAAATAAATAAAATAAAAATGTGCACTATATGAATAATTGTACCAGGGGATTTCCTCCAGCAATAGACATAGACACGAGTGCTAAAAATATAACACAGGGGGTAAACTACAGTTTTGACTGAAATCTCTAAAACTACATTTAGGGCAAAACTGAGGATAAAAGGATCTGCAGGTCAGGGTCCATTTCTTTTGGAATTTTCAGAAAAAAAATTAATAAACAACCCATCTCGGAGTTATTGCTCTTGAAATGTATTTTTTTTTTAATTTCGCAGTTTTAAAAAGTAAGATAACAAAAATACCAAAAGTGTTGAATATCTAAACTAAAGTGGATAGAGAGAAACTTTAAAAAGCAAAATAGGATCCACAAGTAGGTCAACATTGTCGAATTGTGAGAATCCTTATAGAGTTTACTGCGATCAAAACACTATTTCTTCCTCACAATAATAATTTCTGTAATATTCACAATTATTCGAAAAGTTAAATAGATAGGTAAAAACTGTCTACCGTAAAATAATCATTAAGAAGAGACCTACAATTCCCAGGGAAACCTGAGAAAGCTAGCTACTATTCTCCCTCTTCCAACAGATCAGCCAGCCTAACATGTAAAATATGCAAACTAATGAGAGTCAACTAAGAAAAGAAAAGCGAAAGATTCAAGAGGGACATTCAAACTCATAAGTCGTAAATAAACTGTCAACGCCATGCTAAAAAAGAAAAAGACCAACAGGCAACCAATAGTACACAAAACACAACATAGAAAACTAAAGACTGAGAAACACGAACCCCACCAAAACTGGGGTTGATCTCAGGTGCTCCGGAAGGGTAAGCAGATCCTGCTCTACATGTGGCACCCGTCATGTTATTCATGTTAGAACAAACCCGGTAACAAGTCTAATTTGGTTTGACACATTCGGGAAAAGTGGAGGGGTTTGTAGTTACGACATGAGGAACATATATCCGTTATCACCTGTGAAACGGACATTACATAACAGTCAACCAACTCGTGATGGCGTCCGTAAAACTTACGAATGGATAATATCAACTTCACCACTTGGAAATCTTGGTTTAATAGCTTCCTTATGAACAGCAACCCTCCATCATGGAAATCATGATAGGAAATACAAGTCATGGAATATCAAACAAACGGGGAGATATATACTCCTTATGCAGGCGCTGCTGGACTGATGCTACATAGAAATAGAAAGTTAACAATTGGGTAGCTGAAATCATCTCTCTAATCGTAAAGTTTTGTTTTCAACCGACTCTCAAGATCAATTTCTAGATGTAAGTCAAGATCTTATTAAGGCATATATTGAAGATAAAAAGAGAAGCAAAAAATACCTAAGGGACAAGTTAAACTCATAAGTCAAAATCAAAACTGTTAAAGCCGTGACAAAAACGAAAAATGATAAAAAGACAAAGAATAGTAAACAAAATACAACATAGAAAACTAACAATTGAATAACATGAATCCCACCAAAAACCGGGGTGATCTCATGTGTTCCAGAAGGGTAAGCATGATCCGGATCCACATATGGTACCCTCCTTGTTGAGCATATAAGTACAGACCCGGTGATAAGTCTAATTCGGTAGGTCACATTCGAGGAAAAGAGATAAGGATTGTGATTACGACAATCGGAACAGATATTCCATAACGATCAATTCGTAATGGCGTCTGTAAAATTTTCGGAGTGATGATTTCATCTTTACCACTTGGAACTCTTGGTTAAATAGCTTCCGTGTGAGCGGCAACCCTCTATCAAGGAAATCATGATAGGTAATGCAAGCTCTGGAATAGCGTATCAATTGGGAGAAATATATGCAGTTGCTGCTGGAATGTTGCTACATAGAAATGTAAAATCTACAATTCTGAAGCCAAAATCATCTCTTTTGTCGCAAAGTTTAGATCTCAACCGAACCTCATTGTCGATTTCGAGATGTAAGTCAAGATAAAAGGAGATAACAGATTGATTGATGTAACCCAAGAACTGTTAAGAAAAAGTTATTCAACAATAAATACACTACTTCGATTAATTCGAATAAAAGCTGACGGTTTGGATTGGAACGAATCAATACCGGCTTGGTAAGTGGACCAAGAGAAGGTATATTATTAAATAGGCTACTCACAAGGAAACTATTAAACCAACATGTCCAAGTGGTGAAGTTGAAGTCATCCCTGCGTAAGTTTTACGGACGCCACCACGAGGTGGTTGACCGTTATGTAATATCCGTTTCACAGATGGTAACGGATATGTTCCTAATGTCGTAACTACAATTCCGTCCCCTTTTCACGAATGTGACCTTCCGAATTAGACTATTTTCCGGGTTTGTACAAACACGATCAACACGACGTGCGCCGACGGTGGTTCAGGAACTGCTTACCCTTCCGGAGCATCTGAGATCACCCCCAGTTTTTGGTGGGTTCATGTTGTTAGTTTTCTATGTTGTGTTTTGTGTACTATTGTTTGTCTTTTTCTTTTTTATTCATGGCGTTGTCAGTTTATTTTCGATTTATGAGTTTGAATGTCCATCTGGTATCTTTCGCCCCTCTTTTATATGATGGGAGGGGTTAATGATTAGGAAAAAGAAAAAAACTGGTTTTGGATCATCATTTTTCTTCCCAAATTGAACATCCTGATGTATGCATGTTTAATTTATTTCACGAAAACAGTTTGAGACAACAATTGACTTGCCACATAGGTGATCAGTACTTTTGTCCACCCTTTTAACCATATTCAAAGCTGATATAATGGATAACACCACAGACCAAAACTGCAAATTCGTAAAAATGGCACATTATGATACAAGGAGACAAGACATGACCAAGGCAATATACGTAATCGAAGATACAATGAAGGGCATGGGAAAAATATGGAGAACAAAAATCTTCCAAATCTAAAACAGTATAATAACAGTTTTCCTATTTAAGATAGACGCAGATTATATGTTGACGAGATCACTAAGATACTATATTTGACTAGGTAGTTCAAAAATAACGAACCCGACAGTAGTGGTATTCACAGATGGATCCCAGGTTATGTTAATATAACCGGTAGCGCGATAGCGAAAGATACTGCAAAGGAAGCTATATTCCTAAACGACTGATATAATGTTATGATAATGTCTGATGTTAGTGCAGTCAAGATGGAAACAAAATTGAAATTGCAAAGTAGATGGACCATCCCTAAAACTGGAAGACATCTTTTTGAACTGGTGCATATTATGGGAAAGGTTGTCTAAATTGACGCATCAAACCCCAAATAGGAAAAACATTTTCCCAATTAAGAAAAAAAGTAGACAAAATTAAAAAACTTCAAGGTAAATTCATAAAAGGGACCCCAAAAAAATATAAATTGAGGAATAAATCATGGTAACAAATGATAACCAAATCGTTTGATTTCTTTATGACTTGAAAGTAATAAAATTTCAAATGCACATGAGCTAGCAAATCATAACAACAAATCACAAACAAATTGCTTCAATTCATAAGCAAATCATAAACAAATTGTCAAGAAATTGTTTTGAAATCCTTTACAAATCAGCTTTCCTACTTCTAGCAAATCACAAACAAATTTGTTTCAAATTGTAAAAAAATCATAAACAAATTGTTATCAAGTCTTTAACAAATCAGAATGAAATTATATTCCTACTTCAAGCATTTTACAACAAATTGTTTTCAAATTATGAAGAAATTATAAACAAATTGTTATCAAATCTTTAACAAATCAGAAGCAAATCATATTCTTAACTCAAGAAAATCACAAACAAATCGTCAATAAATTGACATCAATCATCGATTCACAGATTAATTCATTTACATTTGGATCAAAAATCTGTTCTGCCCCTGAGACCCCAAAACTTTGAAGTGCAATTGTCATCATTTAACCTTATCTACTCCTCTAATTAAGGGATTACTATTTCTGGTTGCCACATGGAACAAATTGTTCCCTATGTGAAAGGTTTCTTTCACTTCTCCCGAATTTGACTCTAACGAGATTTGACAACCACATGGGCAACCACGTTTACGAGAAGGATGTCGAATAGGCTATGGGTCTTAGTCTGGGTCCAAATCTGTTAATGTAGCTTTGCCCCTACAGCTCTATACCTGGCCAGTAAACATCAGGATAATTAAAATATAACACTTGCCAGTCTGCTGACTTGGGGAAGCTAGTCTTTAATTGCATGCCTAAATCTGTTTAAACGTCTTTTACACATATTTAATTTGTCCTGACAGTACACAATTATTACGAGATCCTGAAATGCACAGTTTTCGAATTTATAAGGTTAACCACTGTGACATTTTTTAATAGTATGAATTGAATTTGAGAAATAATAAGTTAATGACTAAGATATTTATCACTGTCCTCGTGGATAGTATATCTTACTCTTCATCTTGCAACCCTCTTTGTGCAGTTTATATAGAACAGTATTTGAAATTTGAATTTGATCTCAACCGGAAGTCAGAGATAAAGACAAACCTAGAAAATACGAATGCAATTACATTGTTTTCATTGTAGCAAATCATCAATGAATCACACCATGATAGCTTACAAAGTTAACAAATCATTTTCAAATCAGTTCCTATGGTATTCCAAGTAAACAAATCATAACGAAACCACACAATTTTAGCTAACAAAGTTAACAAATCTTTTTTAAATCATTTCATACGATATTCTAAGTAAACAAATTATAAAGAAATCACACAAAAACAGAAATAAATTGCTCACAAATCATACAATTGAAAGAAATCACAAAGAAATCAGTTTTGTGAAATTTGGCGAGTTCTAATTTGTTTATAATTTCTTTAATGAATCGCAAGCAAATGGTACTAACAAATCACGATTTGAAAGAGATTTGAATATGATTTGAAGCAATTTGTTCATTTATTTTTATGTTGGTGGAAGTCCTTAAAAACTGACAAAATAAAACGTTATCAGCCAACATGACGTGTATATCGTTTAAAAACAATAGCTTCGCATCGTAATGAGAACCAACAAACGTGATATCATTAGTAGTTCACAACCAATCAACTCGTTTAAATTGTAACTCCTGATAATGTTTGATCATGCGAGAAAAGGAAACACGTACATCAGTATGAATGGCAATTAAATGTATTCTTGTTTCATTTGAAATGTTTCCTGTTACAGTTTAAATATTTATAGGATATCATTCGTTTAGACTGTTTGCCAGTTTTCTAAAGTGTAGATAAACTCTGTATATATTGTCGTCTGTACAATTTATTGTAGTTACCGTTGGGAATATTTATATTGTGTATGGATCGCAGATTCTGACAGATTCTCGTAAGTATTTTTGTTCACTGACCGCTGAAATTGATATAAATATAGAGGATAGTGAATTTTCTTAAGGATTTGATTCCTGAATTTAAAAAAAAGATTCCATGCTAAAAGGCTACAATTGCAGGATGTTCAACTTTACATATTTTCAATAACTTCTTTAAGAATAACCATAAAAGGTTTTTGTGAAGACGTGTACATTACCTGCGGCGTCAACCCTTCTTACATTTTGTAATTCCTACATTATGAACAAAGATTCGAGCAATACTTCAGTGAAATAGACACGATATATTAAAAAAAGATAAAGAGTTTCTATTTCAAAACACCATCTTAACTAGCAGACAGAGGCCTGTACATTTCCTGATGCCATAAAACGTCTCCAATCTAAAAATAACATATCTGTCGTATACCGAAATATTTTTAGTTAGGAAAGTCAATAAGATATACGTTGGAACTGAACTAAGAGGTATAATTTTGGAATCGCATATCTCTACAATATTAAACTCTCACACTTTGTAAAATGTTTTTTCACTGATACATGGTAAAATTTGTAAATATGATCATTCATCCTGTTCGTACATGATACAATTTTCCAAATTCTGTTATTTATTTTTCCGTGTGTAACGTTGTACGCTATGCATGGTAGTCTTTCATTTTTCTGTAACACTTGTCATTCTAAATAATTGTGAACACGTGGTGAATACATAAAAGGTTTACTAGAACATGTACCTTGTGTGATGGGGGACAATGATACGAGTGTAGGATTAAATAGCTGTTTTACAAAGCTTTTGATATTATCAGGGTCAAATGTCATCTTTGGTTGTTGAATATGATTGTACGACTATAGACATTTAAATGGATCAGTACGATATATTTCGTATTGTTCGAAGGAAAATGGATTCATAAATGACTTTATATTAAAGACATAAAAAATAAATAAAAGAACAGAATGTTTTGCACTGCATAATTGTTCAATATGTCATTAAATTATGTGTATATAGGGTCTATAAAAGAAACTAAGGCGAAGTGCAGATTGCTGTGAGTTTTCATGGATACACTATTTCTGATTAATTTGGTAACAATGTTAAATAGAAATACCTAGAATTGTTAATTATTTGTTCACATTGATGAAAATTAGAGCTTCTGTTCTGGAACGATTTTTAACATACCTTTTTTCCAAATCAAGTTATAGATTTAGAAATAGTTATGACACTAAGGCAAAGTTGACCTTAGATGGATTCGGCCTTTTTTTAAAGTGCCGAAATAAATACGAGTGTTCCTGATGAAGATATATCTAGAAATGCGTCTCGAACTCACCAAATCAATAAAGTGATATTTTCATACACAAAAGACTATTTATTTCTGTAAAAAAAATCAGGATTTGTGTTATTGTGACATAAATGGACGACTTCAGACTAAAATCTACGACAAACGGGATGATTTCAACATCCCAATTATCAATTTCCCATTTTTCAGCAGTAACATACCCTCTGCCCCGTCGTATTGTGTTTACATATCTGAATTGATACTTTATGCTCGTGCATGTTCACACTATACGGACTTCATATACAGGAGTGTGCTCCTTAAGCAGAAACTGCTCCAACATACTTATGAGGAGGAAAGATTAAAAATTTCACTCCGTAAATTTTATGGACAACATCACGAATTCGTTGATCTATACGATGTGTGTGTGTCTAACGTAACTAGCGAAATTTTTACCACGTCTTAGATTGTTGTTTACAATCTACGTAGTCTGATCTGCTTAGTACCGAACGTGACCTATTCCCGATTATGACTGTTTTGCCGAGTATGAATTCGCATTGGTATACGACGTGTCTCGGTATTTATATATCCAACATTCATGTATTTAGTTATTATGTTTCCTTTGTTAGTCCCGTTGTATATTTTGTTACGTCTTATGTTCGCTGTTGGAGACGACGTGGTTCGGTATTTATATATCCCGCTTTCGGGCATTTTTTTATAACTTTATTATACGTGTGAGTCCGGTGGGTCATTTTGTGCTGAGTTATTGTCTGTTTATTTCTTTTGTGGTTTGAATTCTGTATTTTCGGTACATTTCACATATATCTTATTTGTCAGTATAGTCCAGTTACTCGTGGTTCATCTGCAGGGTTTTCGTTTTATGTTGTTTGTTTTCATGTGTGTTTACTGTTTGGTCTTACATGATCTTGCCTTATATTACAGTTATTTTTTAGTTTTTATTTTCTATATGTATGTAAAAGTTAAGATAAACAATCTTTTTTAAAATTTAAAGCAACATAATGCACAGGATAATTTTAATTTATACGCAGTTTTGATTTAGAAGAAAAACCGACATGGTTAGAAAATACTAATAATAACACCATTACAAACACAATTCCATTTTAATATTCTTGTCATGGTTAGAAAATACATTAAATAACACAATTAAAACTCAATCCAAATTTGATATTCTTGTACGTGTCTATAAATAAAACAAATCTATTTTATTTAAAAAAAATAACCTGTGATAATATAAACGTCACAAAAAAATACGTCACTTTTTGTGACGTTGTTCCATTCATGTGACCTGCAGTTTATATTTCGTTTGTGGTGTCCTGGTGTGCTGTCGTAAATTCATGGGAGGTGTCCGTTGTTATTCTGCGGTTTACATGTTGTAATGTGCTATATTATATTATTTATTTATGTATTTATCTGTGCTGAGTTTTCTTGTGTTTGTTTGTACTATATTCCTGTCACGTAGTGTTGTCATTTGAGCGGTATTTTTTAACATTGCCATATAAGCGGGAGGTATGGCTAGCCATAGAACCAGGTTCAACCCACCATTTTTTCTTAAAATGTCCTGTACCAAGTCAGGAATATGGCATTTGTTTTATACAGTCCGTTTCTATGTATGTTTGAGTTTTCTTTTGTTGTAGTTCAGTGTTTCTGTTATTCCGTTGCTTTCCCCTTATAGTTAATGTGTTTCCCTCGGTTTTAGTTTATTACCCGGATTTGTTTTTGCTTAATCGAACTATGACTATTGAACAACGATATACTACTGTTGCCTTTATTTTTTTAGCACATAGTTAAGATACCGTTGTCCTTTCTGAATCTTGTAATAAAGCAATAAGACACATTTTACATATCAGATGGTCTATGACGATGCATCGAAATTTTTTTTCTCGTAAATTGAAATAAATAAATCATATCGGTCAGCTTTTCGTATTTTTGAACGTAAACCTTGTAAAGTGTCCATTTAAGAAAATCTGATTAAGTTTGAACTGGCATTCCAACTTTTTTTTAAAGAGCGTCACTTATGAGTCTGATGTAGTCGAAGCGCGCGTCTGACGGACTGAAGTAACAACCTGGATTTTTTGTTTAGTTTTTCACCACATCTATCAAAAATTTTACTTTTAATTTGTTGATCTATGAAAAGAAAAAAAAAAGTTAAGAAATGAAGTAGACATTCGTGGATTGGTTCCAGTTTATTAGGATATATTGTAAGCAACCAATTTGGTTATTTGAATGACAATCCAACATCATTATATTTAAGTATAAAATGTTAGAACTTGCAAAGATGCTTTTTTATTTCGTTTTTGAAATGTTTTGTAAGAAATCTGCTCCACAAGAATACAATAAGCAGCCATTAGAGGTGCACTATAAGTATCAATTTGAACACACACCGTGTGTTCAAATATAAATCAATCAAATTAAACAAACATGTTACCGTTCAAAAGATACATACACAAACCCATGTGATGGCTTGTTAATTTTACCCACTATATGACGTACCATATATTATAACCAGCTGCACATTATATATATTGCATAAATATCCTTTTTACTTATAGTTTATTCACGAAACAGCTTGCATGAAGTTCATGTTGCATGTTTGGAGGGGAAATGACTTTGCACATCAATATGGACATACGTTAGTAAGTCGGTTAATTTCGTCAAATTTAATTCTCTCTTTCACAATCTTCTTGAAATTGAACACAACACTCTGTTAATTGCATGCGTCCAAAGCGCTCTTCTTGATTCATCTTCATCAGGAACGCTCCTCTTCTTGCCGACTTGTTCCTTTACTCATATGAGGCTGACTTCATACAGCAACTTCTAAGGAAGAAAAAAAAGAAGTTAGCAGTATCCTTTAACTTAACTTTCTGCTATATAGATTATGTTCTCTCACTTAATAATTCAAAAAATATGATTTCAGCTTCCCAATCGTGAACGTTCCATTTCTATGTAGCAACATTCCAGTAGCACCTGCATACGGAGTATATATCTCCAAATTGATACGATAGTCCAGAGTTTGTATTCTCTTTCATGATATTCTTGAAAGAGGGTTGCTGCTCACAAAGAAGCTATTAAACCAAGAGTTCCAAGTGGTGAAGTTGAAATCATCCCTTTGTAAATTTTACAGACGCCATCACGAGTTGGTTGACTGTTATGGAATATCTGTTTTACAGATGACGACGGATATGTTCCAATTGTCTTAAATACAATGGGGTCCCCTTTTCCCCGAATGTGACCTATCAAATTAGACCTATCACCGGGTATGTACTTACATGAGCAACACGACGGGTGCTACATGCGATCTGCTTAACCTTCCTGTGCACCTGGGAACAACTATTTTTTGGTGGGGTTCGTTTTGCTAAGTCTTTAGTTGTGTATGTTGTGTTTTGTGTACTGTTGTTACTGTGTGTCTTTTTCTTTTTAAGACATGGTGTTTATTTTCGACTTATGAGTTTAAAAGTCCCTTTGGTATCTTTAGCCTTTTTTTTTAAAAGCCCAATTTTTGAAAGCCAATGATATTTAAGAACCGAAACAGTTGAAGAAATTTATGACAAAATAAAGGACATAAACGTAATATCCAAATCCATCTAAGATTTTTGTCTGAGGGAGTTGACACATTAGTTTCTTCATAATTTATAAATTTATAAACGGACAATGTAAGAAAGGTTTGTTATAAATCATGTCAGTACCGAAGTATTAACTACTGAGCTGATGATACCCTGTTAGAAACTTTTAATTGGTTCTCTTGTCCGCCGTATATGTTTGTCTGTCCTATGTCTTTGTACTGTCTTTCAATCAAATGTTTCCCTCATATGAATTACCATTTTAAAATATAAAAGAACTTTTAAGCAGATAAGATTAATTTATTTGTACCCTTCCAAAGTGTTGGATAATTGTTCAAACCTAGAACATGGTATCATAAATAGAAGGACAACGTGGTCAACGCTAGACAACGGAATCATTAACAGCAGGACACAGTGGTCATCGCTAGAACATTGAATCATTAACAGGACGACAGGGTGGTCAACACTAAAACATGGTATTGATTACAGCAGGACAACGTGGTCAACGCTCGACTATGATATCAATAACAGCAGGAAACAGTGGTCACCGATAGAAACATGGCGTCAATAACAACAGGACAACGTTTACAACGCTAGAAAATGGTTTCATTTGAAGAAAAACATAGTGGACAAAGTTAGATAATGATATCAATAACAGCAGTACAATGTGGTCAACGCTAGAATATGGTATCATTAACAGAAGGATAAAGTGGTCAACGCTAGAACATAGCATCATTAACATCAAAACACAAAGAGGTCTGTGTCTGGTGGACCAATGCACCATAGTAAACGGATCAGATGCTTAGGGAGGGGTTTGACCCCGGACTTTAATGTTTCGATCGAAGAAGGATATATGCCTCCTGTTATGCTAAGTTAATTGTTTGGTAGTACACAGCTAGAGTGTTGTTTCTTTGTAATCTGGAACGCTGTGTCTGGTAGACCAATGAACCATAGTAACCAGAACTGACACCGAGAGAGTGGTTAAGAGCCTGGACGTTGATGTTTAGACCTATTGGAGGATCTCTGCATCTCCTGGGCTTAGATTTTTGGTGGTGCTTACTTCAACTTAGGCATCACTAGAGTGTTAATGCCTTGGAAACCAGACTCCTGTGACTGATGGAATAATGGACCAAAGTAACCAAATCAAAACTGAGACTGATGTGGCTGATGAACCTATGGACAATATTGACCAGATAAGTCCTCGAGAGAGGGATTTAGACCCAGGACCTTGATGTTTGGACTTAAAGACGGATATCCGTATCCTTTAGTGTTAAGTTCATTTGTTGAATGAATTACTTCAACTTAGGCACCACTACAGTGCTGTTGCTTTGTAGACCGGACTGTTGTGTCTGGTTGACCGATATGCCATAGTAACCGGATCAGACCATGAGAGGGTGGTTAAAACCCCAGACATTGATGTTCGAACCGACAAGTGGATATCTGCATCTTCTGGTGTTAAGTTCATTTTTTTGTGGTGCTTATTCAGGTTTTGTGAAATATTATTTTCCGATAAGTCCTCCTTTAAATCTTAACTGTATGAGTTGTTTAGTTTATGTAATCTCTACTTGTACACAAAATACCTCGTGGACGCTTGTATTTAATAATCTAACTGAAAAAGTACGCATAGTATTTGTTATACGTAGAAAGGAAGGATCTATTAAAAAATACTCTAAATAATATCACGTGGTACATCTCATTTGCATGGGAATAATGTGACCCAACCCCTCAGTCGTGGTCTATTGAATTTGGAAGTTTTGTATACATGTAGTTTACATGTGAAAATTTGTGGTTATGTCTATTTAAGGGGAACCATTAATGGCAAGTCATTGATATTTGGTAGAAGTTGTATTAGCTTTAGCACATCTCATTTCAATGGAAATTATTTGTCCACATCCCTTCAGTAATGGTAAACTGACTTTGCAACTTTTGCATATTTTTTATACATGTTAATGTTTGTTAAAAGGCCTGTTTTAACTGAACCACTTATAGTAAGTCAATTATATAAGGTATGCAATTATATTAGCATTAGCACATCTCAGGTCTATAGAATTTTTTTCGCCTTGCACGCTCATTCATGATTCATTGACCCTGAAACTTTTGCATAGTTTACATGTTAAAGTTTGGGATAAGGTCAGTTATAGGTAACCTTTTTTATGTCAAGTCAATGATTTCGTATGCAGTTTCATAAATATAAGTAAATCTCCTTACCACAGAAATTATTTTCCACTTTACCCTTTAGTCATGGAACACTGACTTTGAACATTTTGCGTAGTAAATCATGTTAACATGTTTTTATTTCAATTTCAACATTCGCATTTGGAATATACTTTAAAAACTAGCAGGCAAGACATATCTTTGTGTCAACTGTTTATTTTCTTTATACATGTGTTAAGTACAAAAGCCATCTTTCCTCTTTTCTTCAATTTCTCTTGACTGCATATGCTGTAAGAAAAGTGTTGAATTGACTGTCCTTAATGGTTGTCTTTACTATCATCGACCCTCATTTAAGTACAAATTCATGAATAACGAAAATCTGATTGTCTATGATCTTCAAATACTGCTTCTAAACAAGCCTTTAGGATGCATTTTTTGAAGTCCTTGTGCAGTCACAATGAGTTAATGTACATCTGTGATGTAGATTTCTTTATATTATAGTTCATTAGATTAAAGGTTGAACTCGTATTAAGAAATACTAAGTTATAATTCATGAACAAAATTTTAAAGCCTATGAGAAAATTTCAGGGTTTGCAGAAATAATGACTATTATAAATTATTTTATGACATGATTAAGGAGAGATTGTTCAAACCTTCAAAAGAAAAACAAATCTTATAAAAATTTACGTGTATAAACATGACGTGTATATAAGTATTACCCTTGACTGACAGGATAAAGCTATCTTTAAGCAAATATTACGCTTATCATACATTTGTCATACTTATATTTAGAACTTCAAGTTGACAACAAATTTTATAAATTAAATCAAACTCAATTACTTATTCGTTTGAAAATCCAAATGCAGGATGAACGGTCACCAATTATACCAAACTGAATATGAACTTTACATGATATGAAAATACATGTACAATGCTTTGTAATGGTAGACAAACTGGCTGATCTCAACATACTGCTCACATAATAACTGTTGGCTTTGGCCTTGACATATTATTACAGCTTCGAACCGCTAGTCTAAATTCTTAC
Source organism: Mytilus californianus (assembly GCF_021869535.1). Classification (NCBI taxonomy): domain Eukaryota; kingdom Metazoa; phylum Mollusca; class Bivalvia; order Mytilida; family Mytilidae; genus Mytilus; species Mytilus californianus. Next base: position 92,316,718 of record NW_026262745.1, read on the forward strand.
CCTTAAAGTGGTCTGCCTATAGCTCAGCTCCGAAGAAAAAGATAATTAACTAAGTATGCATTCTTTAAAACTGACAGTGGATCTAACTCACATCATTCTGTTTTTTTCTGACCTTGCCATGAACCACAAGACAAGCAAGATAGCTGTACAATACACACCGTGACATACTCTGATAAATGATGTTGACCATTTATCGGGGTCATTAAGAATGAGCCAGTGGTAAATCTAATTAGACTATGCACTAATGTTTATCTGTTGATCAGTCAGGTGTGTTCGTGACATCATGCCTCAAAACTTTACATGCACAGGTAAATTGTTCTTATTCCTTTCTGATTACCATCATGTTAATAAGTTTTCCTTATCAAAATTTAAGTTTTCATTATTCATTAAGTTAGAAAAGGACTACTTATATCAGTTACATTGTGGTTAATTTTATTTTCTTTATGTGATAATAATTTAAGCATTTTTTATGTGATACCAATTAATTTCATTTCTCAAGCAGTGTCATTTATACATTGTAGAATGTTCATTTGAATTTTCGCCATAATGTGAAAGATACAATTCTGTTTTTGAAATTTTTCTATGATTTTTAAAGGATATTTATACATGCAACAGTTTTTGGAATTAAAAAAAGTGTAAAATTTTAAAAGTGAATACATAATTTGGACGCACACGTTCAATTAATGTATCTTTAAAAAAAACATGTACCCTGTGGATTTTGGGTAAAAAGATAATATGTCACCATCTGGTAGAGAAAAAAATCACACAGTTGATTCATATGTACGGAATACAATCAGAAGAAAATTATTTGAATTTTATGATAACATATATTTGTGTCATATTTAAAAAGAAACTATCAATTGGATTGTTAATAGTTATTCTCTTAGTCTCTCTATTGTGTTGGAAAATCCACTGATTACTTCCGCTCAAAACTCAAGGATTGTTCCTCTATAAAAAAAAATAAAGGCAACAGTAGTATACCGCTGTTCAAAAGTCATAAATCGATTAAGAGAAAACAAATCCAGGTTACAAACTAAAACCGAGGGAAACACATCAACTATAAGAGGAAAACAAAAGAACAACAGAAACACTGAACTGCAACGAAAACAAACGCCAATTTACATAAAAACATTTGCCAGAAAATATAAAGTAGATAAAAAAAAATATTGTAAGGATAGGAAATCAATACTGAAATACTTCTCAAATTATGAAACTAACCTGCTTAATTTAATATCTATATATAAGGTAAATGGGAAAGATAAAGAGACATAAGTCTGGTAGTAGTAAAGTCAAAAGAATAAACAGTCCATTCTGATTTTGAATATATAAAAAAATCTTATGTCTGTTCTACATATAGTAAAAGAAACCATATGTTTTCTCTGAATTTACTTAAACATTAGAATACATGGGGAAGGGGTTTAATTTTGTTTCATTTTAATGAATGATCATTGCAAATAATAAACCTTCCGTGATTAGTTTGTTAAATAGACAAAATTTGGTTCATGAAGTTGTTAACTTTCCAAGTCAATACACAAGAGACCTTATTTATTTTAACGTGCTTGATTTGGTTTATTCGTGGTTCTCAAATGCTTGATAAATCTAATTCACGCTTAGCCAACAAGTGTCAAACAATAGATGGGCTCGGTGTTTATATGGTTTTTAAATTTGTTGGTAAAGAGAAGGTATGGTACGACCTGCATGTAATACATGATATAATTTGCATATTATACTTCTGAAAAGTAGAATAACAAAAATACTTATAATATACATTGTAATATATTATGTCAAATGAAAAATAGAATCAGAATTTTTTTTTTTATTGAGATTAAGTATTCAAATTATAATCTTTTATTAGAATTGATTCATCATTTTATATTTAAACTTAAAAGAAAATATTATTTCTTCGTAAAAAGAGCTCTCGTGTTTTACGATTGAATTATATATTTCAAAACGTTCTTGAGATAAATTAAATCTTTTTTTTTATAAATTATAAAATTATTATTAATTATGAACACTACAATAATTATACATCATATACTTATGTAATTGATTAATTATAAATTAATTATGCCAATCGCATACATACCATAATGTAAATCATGACAAAATCAGAACGACCTGGTACATATTCTCATAAATGGTGGCTAGTTTCCACTGTGTATAGTAGAAACAATCTACTAGTATTCAATTGAATGATTTCTAATTATTGTGGTATAAGAACTATTTGGGTTTTTTTTAACCGCGAGTGAATTTCAATGTATATTCCGGTCTGCATTGAATTTAATGATAGAAAAAAAAATGTTATAAGATATGTGAATCATTTTAAATATCCAATCACCATGCATTTTATCAATTCACCTTCTGAATCACTACAATCATCATCCCTATCAAGTTAGCCTGCAACTGGATGTCCGATTTTAGAAGTGTGCAAAAGTCTGACAGAGAACCATACGAGGCTTCTTTTTTTCAAATATACAATACCACAAGATCATTAACATTTAAATGTTTCCTTTGTTGAATCAATTTTTAAAATGAATTATGTTTCTTTTTCTTTCTTTTTGTACTCTTAATATTGAATTTTTATTAGAAAATAAATTAAGAATTGTCTTATTGGCAATTATACCACATATTTTTGTTTTATTATTTAAACATATATTTTAATTCCGATCAACAATTTCTTTTCCGTGGATGCTTTTTATAATGTCATATTCTGTTCAGATAGTAGACAATTGACAGAAATGTAAAAGGTAAGTATGCAGTGTGTTAATATTTTGTATACAAGTAAATAATAATAAGATAATAATGAGATCCTCAATTATCTCTTAATCTCTTTTGGCGAAAATCCAAGTAAATAGGGTGGGTCACTTGCCACAGTCTCAAAAGAAGTAATGTACAATAATCATCTACTATTAAGGAAAGGGAGACATAATATTAAACATGGATTCGTTTTGTTCTTTTTTATGGTGATGTTAATTGCTCTTCTCCAGCAGCTGACTTTGCATATAAATTGCGAAAAATCTTCAGCAAAATACGATCTGCAAGTATGTCAGTATAGCAGAAATCGTCAATTGACATCCTCTTAGGAGTAAAAAGTTAAATCACAAAAATATTGACCTCCGAGGAAAATTCAAAACGGAAAGTCCCTAATCAAATGGCAAAATCTAAAGCACAAACACATCAAACGAATGGACAACAACTGTCATATTCCTGACTTGGTACAGGCATTTTCTTATGTAGAAAATGGTGGATTGAACCTGGTTTTATAGCGCTAAACCTCTCACTTGTATGACAGTCGCATCAAATTCCATTACATTGACAACGATGCGTGAATAAAACAAACACACATAATAGGTAAAAGTGTCAAAATAGGGGTACAGCAGACAACACCGTGTCACAATCTTAATCACAACAAAAACAAACAAATATTTAACAAAGAAGCACAAAAAAGCATATATCACATTTAACAATAATAATCCTTAAAAGACGATGTTTACTAGAATTTTCGTGTTCTTTTTGCATAAAGTTGAAGTCAAAAACTTAAAGATAGAAAGAAATTGCAAGCAGCAAACATGTTCTTCAAAATGTTATCTACAAACATTCATGACCGAAATCATCAATAGAACTCATACAGTTGTAATTTCCCTTGAAGTCTTTTTTTAACCATTTTTGCAGAAACTATAATAGATAGAAAGAAAATGTAATTCACAAAAATGTTCAGCAAATTATAATCTACCAATTAGTCAATTAAATGATATTGTAAATTGACCCCTTAGAGAAGTTAAATGCCTTTTTATACGACCGCAAATTTATTTATTGATTTGTTATGGTGTTGTCTGCGCCTGTTTCTGAAAACATTTTGGTTCGCAGACAATAACTTGAGTATAAGTTCATGGATTTCCATGAAATTTTAGCACAAGGTTTCATATCACTAAAGGATGGTTGGGATTGTTTTTGGGGGCTATTGTCCTTGCCGTTTTGTAATTAGGGGCCAAATTTTTTGTCAGGTTCACAGACAATAACTTGAGTATGGATCTCTATTTAATCTTAGCACAAGGTTCCATTCTACAATAGGAAGGTTGGGATTAATTTAGGGGTAATTGTCGTAGCTGTTTAGGAATTAGGGGCCAAAAATAAGCATTTTTCACGTTTCCAAAATAAAACGTAGTTTTATTTTAACAAAAAATGAAACAATGTGGTTATTTGATATGCTGAATCCAACCATGTATTTATAATTTGAATATTGGACCATAATTGGTTATGTCTAATTTTAAAATTATTTAAGAACATTCATTCTGTGTCAGAAACTATGCTATTGGACAATTAACAAAAAATAATTATTTTGGTCATAGTCATATCTTATTTTAGAGAATTTTTTTTGTGGTTTACATCACTGGTATTAAATGTCTGATAAGCTAGTATTATCTAAGTACTTGTCACTTTCAAATAAATATTTTATTGCTTCAATTTTTATCTGTATAAAGTTAAAGGTGTAATATGACACCAAACAATGTAACACTTCCTGGCTACAGGTTTTTTCATAGATGGAGATATCGCTTTATGAAAAATTAATTAAGAAAGAAAATAAAAAGGTAATTATTTTCATGCTGATTAATTGTAATCTTTTACAAATAGGTTGTTTATATTACACTGACATCTTAATTATGGAATTTAGGATCTGGACGTTGTGATTCAAATAAGGTAGGAGGTGGCTGTTTTCTTAGTCAAGACAAAATAAAATTGGTATTTGCAGCTTCTCCGCTAGGCACAAAACATTTACGAATACCCGGTAGCTGCAAAGACTGGTCATCACAGAATTAGAATGTTGTTTCTAATGACTAATTAATAGAAAAAAACATATACATTTGTCCTGAAATATTAATAAGAGGTGTGTGTGTGTGTGGAAAGGGGGGTGGTGGGGGATTCTGATAGAGCCTTACTGAAATTTATTAGAAGAATGAATTGTGAATCCTAACATTTTCATTCGTTTGTAAAATTTAAACGAAAATTTTATTTTTATTTTTTCTACCCCCTTTTTTACCAGAAATTATATTTCATGTATTGAACAAAAGCAATGCCGGAATTTTCATTCATTTGTAAAATTTTAAATGAAAAATGTATTTTAATTTTTCAAACCCCTTTTTTGTTTTTTATTCTAGTAACTTGAATTGTGTGATAAATGTAAGTGCAAAATAACTGAAAAGATGACCTTCACACCTGTATGACAATTGGCATTTTCAAATTATATCTTGCTTTTAAATGTTCTTATTTATTATAATTATTTGAAATGTTTATACCAAACATTTATTTTCTGTTGATTTTTTTTTTCATCCAAAACAAAAAGTCCAGAAATTATTTACTCATTTATGTATATTATGTGTATTAAATATACACCTGGAATTATATTTCGTGTTTTGAACAAAACAATGTCATTTAGTTTTATCACCAAGGATGCAGAAGTTATCACTGTAGCTAGTAAGATAACTGAACCAAACTGTTTAATATCAATTTTACTGATAAATAACAAATTTGACAAGAGGGGCGAAAGATACCGGAGGGACATTCAAACTTATAAATCGAAAATAAATTGACAATGCCATGGCTAAAAAAGAAAAAGACAAACAGACAAACAATAGTACACAAAACAAAACATAAAAAACTAAAGAATAAGCAACACGAACCCCACCAAAAGTAGAGGTGATCTCAGGTGCTCTGGAAGGGTAAGCAGATCCTGCTCCACATGTGGAATCCATCGTGTTGGTCATGTTAGTACAAACTCGGTAACAAGTCTAATTCGGTAGGTCTCATTTGTGAAAAGGGGACGGGATTGTAGTTACGAAATTAGGAACATATCCGCTATCATTTGTGAAACTGATATTCAATAATGGTCAACCAACTGGTGATGGCGTCGGTAAAATTTACGAAGGGATGATTTCAACTTCACCATTTGGAACTCTTGGTTTAATAGCTTCCTTGTGAGAAGCAACCCTCTATCAAGAAAATCAAGATAGGAAATACTAGCCCGGGAATATCGTATCAATTGGGAGATATATACTCCGTATGCAGGCGTTGCTGGAATGTTGCTACATAGAAATGGAAAGTTTACAATTTGAAAGCTGAAATCATCTCTTCTGTCGTAAAATATTGATTTCAACCGACCCTCATTGTCAATTTCTAGATTAAGTCAAGATATGAGGCAGACTTAACTGTATCTGTTGTATCCTTTATCTCAAGTTCGATGGGATGGATGCGTTCAACATAGTCACCAACATTTGTATTTAGTGAGAGAACATCATCTATATAGCGGAAGGTAAAGTTGAAGGATACTGCTAACTTCTTTTCTTTCTTCCTAAGAAGTTCCTGTATGAAGTCAGCCTCATTAGAATAAAGGAACAGGTCGGCAAGAAGAGGGGCACAGTTGGTTCCCATGGGAATGCCGATTGTTTGTTGAAAAACACGTCCTTTAAACGTAACAGATATGTCGTCAATCAAGAAATCAAGCATCTTGATGATGTCAGTTTCAGAGAATTTTTTGTTTGAATCAGAGTGATTTTCTACAAAGTAGGATTTATCCCTGCCTAAGACAAGAAACTTGTATCTACGTTTGCCATTCTTTTTATGAAACAAAGCAATACCAACTCTTTCAATTTGTCTTTAGTTTGGAATGGGAAATACTTGTGTAAAGTGTAGAAAAGTCAAATGTTTTAATTTTATTGCAAGATGAAAGAGTGTTAGATTGTATGTACTCTAAAAGATCTTAAGTATCCACATCTGATTCACGCCACTTCTAGAATAGGCAGTTTCACAATAACGTTAAGCCCGGCTTTGATTGCTGATAAAATTGATGTTAATAATTTAGAAAGAGGTTTCGTGGAGCACTTGGAAGACCCAGCAATATTCCGTTGCTTGTAAGGACACTTATGTAGTTAAGGTATCCAATACAGTGATGGAAGATCCAGTTCTGCATCTTTGGTTGAAATTCCAAAGGAACACAGAACAGACCTATGATTAACCAGGATTTCCTCTTTAGTAAGTGTCGTGGGGGCTTATGTTGAGGTTCCAAGTGAATTGTCATTACCTAATTCATTTATCAAGCAGTTTATGTAATGTGATTTACACACAAAAACGATGTTGTTTGGGGCTTTATCTGCGGGGACAACAACATATTTGGCATGGAGGTAGGACAAGTGTTTTGCAACACTGTGGTCTTTAGAGATGTATGTAGCATGGGTATTAATAGACCTATTCAGTTTCTCAATTCTGATTTGAATCAACAACCTCACAGCCTTAATCTATTCGGAAAGAGTATCTACGTCTTCTTTATCGCGTTTAACCCATTGCCTGGCATAATCCTAAATTTCATTAAAAGAATGTTGACAGCCACTGTAAATTTTATGTTGTTTTTATCTCAACAGTAGTTGTGTACAATTTTTCAATTTAAGGGCTTTGTGTAGGACTGGTAATTATCAATAACACAATTATAATTGGAGTAATGTGACATATTTATTTGAAATTTTGTTTCCCAAGTGTTGTTGATGATATGCTCTGTAGGGATGTATAAATATAATTTGAAATTTACTGTTTATTATTAGATATTTTGAAGATAATTACAGATAAGTTTTAAAGATTTTTTAAAGACATAGTTTTAATGATAAGTGATATTTTGGAAATTATTTTATTCTTTTCTTTGGTAAATTGTTTGATGAATTTTGTGTTAGGTTCGTTTATTATTCTGTACTGCACACCTGTTTGTCCGTACGTCATGAAATTGGTTTCTGCTCTATGACTACATTTTGCCTAAACTAAATGTTATGAAACTTATACACAATGCTAATTACCACAAAACACAGGTCTAGTTTGAATTTCGGTGGCGTCACTTTTACTGTTTAAAGTTTTGCCCTTTACAAATTGAAAAATGGCTGAATTTTTCGTTTACGTTCTCTAACTTCAGTTTGCTTCAACCAAATGTTATGAATCTTATACACAATGCTTGTTACACAAAACACACATCAAGTTTGAATTTTGGTGGCGTCACTTTTACCTTTCTAGAGTTATACCCCTATACAAATGAAAAACTTCTGAATTTTTCGTTTTCGTTCTCTACCTTAGGTTTGCCTCAACCAAATGTTAGGAAACTTATACACAATGCTAATTACCACAAAACACAGATTTAGTTTGAATTTTGGTGGCTTCACTTTTACTGTTTAAAGTTATGCCCTTTACAAATGCAAACATTGCTGAATTGTTCGTTTCCGTTCTCTAACTTCAGTTTGCCTCACACAAATGTTATGAATCTTATACACAATGCTTATCACACAAAACACACATCAAGTTTGAATTTTGGTGGCGTCACTTTTACCTTTCTAGAGTTATACCCCTATACAAATGAAAAACTTCTGAATTTTTCGTTGTCGTTCTCTACCTTAGGTTTGCCTCAACCAAATGTTAGGAAACTTATACACAATGCTAATTACCACAAAACACAGATTTAGTTTGAATTTTGGTGGCTTCACTTTTACTGTTTAAAGTTATGCCCTTTACAAATGCAAACATTGCTGAATTGTTCGTTTCCGTTCTCTAACTTCAGTTTGCCTCACACAAATGTTATGAATCTTATAAACAATGCTTATTACCACAAAACACAGATCAAGTTTGAATTTTGGTGGCGTCACTTTTACCCTTCTAGAGTTATGCCCCTTTAGATATGAAAAACTTCTGAATTTTTCCGTTTTCGCTCTCTAACTTTAGTTTGCCTCAACCAAATGTTATGAAACTTATACGCAATGCTTATTCCCACAAAACTCAGTTCAAGTACGAATTTTGGTGGCATCACTTGTACCCTTCTAGAGTTATACCCCTTTACAAATGAAAAACTTCTGAATTTTTCGTTTTCGTTCTCTAACTTTAGTTTGCCTCAATCAAATGTTTTGAAACTTATACACAATGATTATTACCAGAAAACTCAGTTCATGTTTTGGTAGTGTCACTTTTACGGTTGTTAAGTTATGTTCCTTTATAACTTTCTGTGCAAGCGGGGGCATCATTTGTGTCCTATGGACTCATTCCCCATTAATTTTCTAAATACTATTAATATATATATATATTTGATGAAGCAAACTCCTTTAAAACTAAGCTCATATTGGCTATTAATAAACATGTTTCTAGATTTTTGTGTTTGGGCCCAGTTTTCAAGTTGGTCTAAATCGGGGTCCAAAATTAAACTTTTGTTTGATTTCATCAAAAATAAAATTCTTTTGGTTCTTTGATATGCTGTTTCTAGATTTTGAATTTTGGACCATAATAGGTAAATGTCCAATTTCAAATTTTCAGTTCTTTGACCACATTCATTTTGTGTCACAAACATATGCTGTGTCAAATAATCAATCACAATCAAAATTCACAGAGCTGTTTTAAGCTTAAATATTGTGTCCATACTTGCCCTAACTGTCAGGTTTCGACCTCTGCGGTCGTATCAAGCTGAGCCCAGCATTACATTTTATTCCTTTTATCTCAAAAACTATAACGGACAGTTAAAAACTGTAAACAGCGATATTAATCCGCAATACAAGATTTTTTTTACTTAATTTCCGTTTTTTGGCTGTCATTTCGAAACTATAATAGATTGGTGTATAAATTTTAAACTGCAATTTTTTTTACAAGTGAGTGAATCAGGCTCTGAGTAGCCCTTTATTTATAATCAACTTTTCTTATTTTTGCAGTTATGGTGCAAGGAATAAGTCTATAAAAGATAACTGTCTTGATGAGCGATTATGTAAGATAGAACAGGATGACTGAACCAACTGAACCTAGTCCATTAAAACGGAAAATACCATCTGATCTACAGAAACAAGTGGAAGACATACAGAAAAAATTACCAAGAACTACAGGTATACATCAGATTTGTGTCATAGTTGTCCTCTTAAGGTGAAAATATATGATTAATATCGTCATGCTTATTCTGAAATATATTTGTCAGTAGCAAAATTTTCTTATTTCTGTTCATTTTTAAATTTTCAAAACAAAATTGAAGTCCCGAAGCCCACGCAATCTTGTTGTTCTTTTAATTCCCGAAAGGATATCCATGAGATATTATTCACTTTAAAAAAAACCATTCTGACTTTCAATAGTCAGGTTTTTCAAAAATAAGCAGAGATATTTAATAAACAAGAAGTTTAAAATGATTGATTGGACTAGCGGAAAATCTTATCAGGATGATTACACCCCAAAACCATAATGATTGCTGTGACGTCAGCCTATTCATTTACCATTTCTATTTCTAGAATCACAACTTCTTTAATCTGTCACTGAAATGAAGTCATCAAATTATATATTCTTACTTAGCGTAATTAATTGATTAACAAACTTCAATCAGGTATTTAAAAAAGCACCAGTTGTTCAAACAAACTTTAAACCTCAATATTAAATTCATATCTAACCAGTAATTCCTCCTCGGAAAACTCACACATATTTCTTGAAAGCTTAAATTATTCAAAAAAATTGACTTATGAATCACCAATTTAATTTTAATGATAATAAATAGATTATATTCATCTTTCTGTTGTCACCCCCAGGGTGACTTGGAAATAGAAATATGGTCATTCTTGGTCATCTTCCGACCGGCAGTGAACCCCTTGCAAAGAACGGGCGTCTGTTTGGTTGTGCGGGATGTATAAATTCGCAGCCACGTCAGGTAATAAAAGGGACGTTAAATCTGATACCTCATTTAAAGACAATGCCACACCCTCTGCACGTTTAGAATTCTTGAAACAAATCTTTGAGGTGTCCGTAGGTGGCCTGTTGAAAGGCTATATTTCTGTCCCTACCCAATTAATCCTCAAAACACATTGTTGTCAATATAATGGAATTCTATGCGACTGTCATACAAGTGAGAGGTTTAGCTAGCTATAAAACCAGGTTTAGTCCACTATTTTCTACATTAAGAAATATCTGTACCAAGTCAGGAATATGACAGTTGTTTTCCATTCGGTAGATGTGTTTGAGCTTTTTATTTTACCATTTAATAAAGGCCTTTCCGTTTTGAATTTCCCATGGAGTTTGGTATTTTTGTTATTTTACTTTTTGCCAGAGGCAGTCCAAATTTCCTGCCCTTCATCCCGGTCAACCCCTATTATAGGACTTAAAGTAATAAAAAGTCATCCATTCACCACCTAAGAACTTCAATCAATTTTTGAGAATCGTTATCAAATTATCTATAACTAAGGACTCAATTGTAATTTATTAATAAACTATTTAGATATAACGTAATTTCTGCATTTGACATACCTTAAGCTTAAAGGTACATTTAAATTTTGTAGAAATTTCTGAAGCTATATATAACTCCTATTTTTTTGTAAGATTCAGTATCTTTTTCTTCACTTTATTATAATCCTTTGTCATCCGTTGTCGTCGTCGTCAGTTCGTCCATCATCATAAACTTTCAAAAAAATCTTCTCCTCTGAAACTACTGGGCCAAAGGTTTCGTTACTTATACATCCTGGGCTTTCAAATATTTGGCTTTGAGCGTTCCTGATGAAGGTCAATCCATTTGTTTTTGCAGAGGGGGCATTAAGTTTTAACCTTGTCCGTCCGTCTGTACGTCCGTACGTTCCCAAATTGGTTTCCGTTCTCTAACTTTTTTTTGCCTCAACCAAATGTTATGAAACTTATACACAATGCTTATTACCACAAATCAAAGATCAAGTTTAAATTTTAGTAGCGTAACTTTTACCGTTTTAGAGTTATGCCCCTTTACAAATGGAAAAATTGCTGAATTTTTCATTTCCGTTTTCTAACTTTAGTTTGCCACAACCAAATGTAAGAAACTTATCCGCAATGCTTATTACCACAAAACACAGATCAAGATTGAACTTCAGTGTCGTCACTTTACCATTCTAGAGTTATGCTCCTGTACAAATGGAAAAATTGATGAATATTTAACCGGATTTTCGAAAGAAAAATCGGTTATTGATTTGGGGATGAACGGCGGGCGGGCGGCCGGCCGGCTGCCAAACAGTGTCCGTTCATTATAAAGAAAACGCTTTGACGAAATCTTTTCAAATTTAGATATGTTGTTTCCTGTGACTTAATGAAGGTCAAGCTCAATTTTCACGATTTTAGCTTTTCTCGTTGTTGAGTTGTAGACCTTTCAGTTATTTTTATTTATTTATTTATTTTTATATTGAGTTATTTCCCTTTGAACAGAATAGTGTAAAATAACCTAAAATTGTTTATTTCTATGTCATTTGGTCTCTTGTTTATATTTTGAGTGATTTCCCTTTGAACAAGGAAATGGCGTAATTAATAAGTAAATTAAACTTTTGTTTGAACTCATTTTTGTACCTTGATCCTGTGTGGGGGTCAAGATTTGCAAATATCATTTTCATTAGATAATAATATATTTTTATTAAAGGATATATTTCATTAAACTACATTGTGTAGATAAAGTTGTTGACATTGATAGATAAGTTGCAGATCTATATTAGTTTGTGACAAATGTAAGAAAAAATATTGGGAACTATTAATTATATATATGAAGTTTGATTACACTAAGTGTTTTAGAATAATTTTCACCTGTATAAGATAACAAAGCGTTTGGTAAATATAAATCACACAATTATAATTGGAGTGACATATTTATGTTTCCCACGTGTAGATGATGATAAGCTCTGTAGGACGACTAAATATAGTTTGAAATTTACTTTTCAATATTAGACATTTTGAAGATAATTACTGATAAATTTTATAGATTTTTAAAAGACATTGTATTAATGATAAATGACATTTTGGTTTTTTTTAATTTTTTTTTGGTAAATTGTTTGATGAATTTTTTGTTGGTTTGTTTGTTATTCTGTATAAACTAAATTTCTGAATGCTATATATATTTTTGTATAGCTCACCTGGCCCGAAAGGCCAAGTGAGCTTTTCTCATCACTTGGCGTCCGTCGTCCGTCGTCGTCGTCCGTCATCGTCGTTAACTTTTACAAAAATCTTCTCCTCTTAAAACACTTGGCCAAATTTAACCAAACTTTGCCATAATTATCATTTGGATATCTAGTTTTAAAAATGTGTCCGATGACCCCGCTTGCCAACCAAGATGGCCGACTGGGCTGAAATTAGAACATAGGGGTAAACTGCAAGTTTTGTCTATTATTTTGAAAACCGGTATAAATAGAAACAATCTGACGGAGCAAAAAATTTTCAGAATGTTGAGCTCTACCAATTGTCCAAATACGCCAAAACTGTCAGACAACTTCTTATAAGAGTTATTGCCTTTAACAGTTTAACTGACAAAGGAGAAGGTCCGGTAAGGGCTAGTTTTGGCCTAAAATTCGAAGTATATCTGATGAAAAATTTTTGACATTTTTTAAACACTTAAGTGTCTACTTCAGTCGATTCAATTATTTTATGTAAAAGATTTGAATTGATTTGGTCATTAAAGACGCTCAAATTCAAGCGAAAATATGAAAACTCTATCAAATATGCCATAAAACTTCACTTTTCAGATGGTTTTTGTCTAAATTGTAAGTGGTCACATTCGTGTTCAGTCTCAACCTCTATATATGTTATGTGTTATTATCAAATAAGACATATATTTAAATATCAAGACTGAACACAAATGCGACCACTTCCATTTTAGACAAAAACCGTCTTAAAATTAGCACAAATGCTAAAATTGTGAAGATTTCAGTAATTATGCATGAATTTGTGATGCTTGTACCTGATGCATGTGCATTTTTTTGTCAAAAACAGCCCATATTCATGGAACAAAAGTATTCTACTTTTTAATAAATAGCTAAAAGTTTACATTTCAACAAATTGGTAAAAATCCTATATTTTGGTGCCAAAAAGGGGTCTTCCCTGGCCTACTACTTTTACCATTGTTTTCAATTTTTGCCTATTATCTTGAAAACTATGATAGATAGAGAGAAACTTTAAGTTGTCAAAATGATCAGCAAGACAATTTCTACAAATAAGTCTGCATGGTTGATATCGTCAGTCGACTCTTTATTAGAGTTATTGGTCTTTGATGAAGATTTTCACCAAGTGTTTTCGTTTTTTTTTTCTTTATATCTCATAAATTATAATAGATGAATAGGAAGTTAAATAAGCAAAAATGATCAGTAGGACAATATCTACAATTCAGACAAATTGGAGGAAATCGTCCAGCGACTTTTTATTGGAGTTATTGCCCTTTAATGATGATTTTTACCATATTTTGCCTTTTATGATAAAAATAATGATAGATACATAGACACTTTCAATCACAAAGTTGATTAGCAAGGCAAGATCTACTAACAAGTCAAATTTTGTCGATATAGTTAGTAGACTGTCACTCTTTAAAGGAGTGATTGTCCTTAAACGAGGATTACCCTCTTTTGTGTTCTGAGCAAAAAGTAAAGAAGATACAGAGAAACTAAACAGACTACTGGATCAGTAATACAAGATCAACAAAACAGAGATTTTTGTCATGAATTCTATTCTCGTTTACAATGTTGGAGAGTTTCCTTTGTTAAATAAGGCAAGGTGAGCGACACAGGCTCTTTAGAGCATTAAGTTTTTAGCTCACCTGTCCCAAAGGGCCAAGTGAGCTTTTCTCATCACTTGGCGTCCGTCGTCGTCGTCCGTCGTTGTCTGTTATCATTTACAAAAATCTTCTCCTCAGAAACTAATAGGCCAAATTTAACCACACTTTGCTATAATTAAGTCTCCCAAACAAAGTTTGGAGACTTATTGTTTTTGCTCAGTTCTTATTATTATTATTATTCTTCTTCTTCTTCTTCTTCTTCTTCCGCCACTTTTAAATTTGAACTTGTCCGCACCCGTTCTCCAAAACCGCTTGTCAGATTAACTTAGGGTTTTACAATATGTAAGACTAACATGTCTAGTGGTGCAATCAGGGTTTTGTTTGTGCAATGGGGTTTATAAAGGGGTACTTTGAGGGGCAAAAAGAAAGGAGGGTTTTACTAAAGAACCCTATGAGATTTTATTTTTTAAAATTTTCAAATGATTATAAATTGGAAACCGTTTGTAATACACACAATCTTTTTAATTGAAAATCTTCTAAATGATAAAGCACATTAAATGAAATACAGGGTTAGTCCCCAGGGGTCACCCCCACCCCCTGCCATTTAAGAAAGTTCTAATATCTTGTCAGTGGTCGAGATCCCCACCCCTAAACCATATATATTCTGGTTTGTCATTATAAAGCACATCAAATGAAATACGGGATGAGTCCCCAGGGGTCACCCCCACCCCCTGCCATTTAAAAAAAGTCTAATATCTTGTAAGCGGTCGAGATCCCCACCCCTAAACCATATATATTCTGGTTTGTCATTATAAAGCACATCAAATGAAATACAGGGTTAGTCCCCAGGGGTCACCCCCACCCCCTGCCATTTAAGAAAGTTCTAATATCTTGTCAGTGGTCGAGATCCCCACCCCTAAACCATATATATTCTGGTTTGTCATTATAAAGCACATCAAATGAAATACAGGGTGAGTCCCCAGGGGTCACCCCTACCCCCTGCCATTTAAAAAAAGTCTAATATCTTGTAAGCGGTCGAGATCCCCACCCCTAAACCATATATATTCTGGTTTGTCATTATAAAGCACATCAAATGAAATACAGGGTTAGTCCCCAGGGGTCACCCCCACCCCCTGCGATTTAAGAAAGTTCTAATATCTTGTCAGTGGTCGAGATCCCCACCCCTAAACCATATATATTCTGGTTTGTCATTATAAAGCACATCAAATGAAATACAGGGTTAGTCCCCAGGGGTCACCCCCACCCCCTGCCATTTAAAAAAAGTCTAATATCTTGTCAGCGGTCGAGATCCCCACCCCTAAACCATATATATTCTGGTTTGTCATTATAAAGCACATCAAATGAAATACAGGGTTAGTCCCCAGGGGTCACCCCCACCCCCTGCCATTTAAAAAAAGTCTAATATCTTGTCAGCGGTCGAGATCCCCACCCCTAAACCATATATATTCTGGTATGTCATTATAAAGCACATCAAATGAAATACAGGGTTAGTCCCCAGGGGCCACCCCCACCCCCTGCCATTTAAAAAAAGTCTAATATCTTGTCAGCGGTCGAGATCCCCACCCCTAAACCATATATATTCTGGTTTGTCATTATAAAGCAAATCAAATGAAATACAGGGTTAGTCCCCAGGGGTCACCCCCACCCCCTGCCATTTAAAAAAAGTCTAATATCTTGTCAGCGGTCGAGATCCCCACCCCTAAACCATATATATTCTGGTATGTCATTAGAAAGCACATCAAATGAAATACAGGGTTAGTCCCCAGGGGCCACCCCCACCCCCTGCCATTTAAAAAAAGTCTAATATCTTGTAAGCGGTCAAGATCCCCACCCCTAAACCATATATATTCTGGTTTTTCATTATAAAGCACATCAAATGAAATACAGGGTTAGTCCCCAGGGGCCACCCCCACCCCCTGCCATTTAAAAAAGTTCTAATATCTTGTAACCGGTCAAGATCCCCACCCCTAAACCATATATATTCTGGTTTGTCATTATAAAGCACATCAAATGAAATACAGGGTTAGTCCCCAGGGGCCACCCCCACCCCCTGCCATTTAAAAAAGTTCTAATATCTTGTAAATGGTCGAGATCCCCACCCCTAAACCATATATATTCTGGTTTGTCATTATAAAGCACATCAAATGAAATACAGGGTTAGTCCCCAGGGGTCACCCCCACCCCCTGCCATTTAAAAAAGTTCTAATATCTTTTAAGTGGTCGAGATCCCCACCCCTAAACCATATATATTCTGGTTTGTCATTATAAAGCACATCAAATGAAATACGGGGTTAGTCCCCAGGGGCCACCCCCACCCCCTGCCATTTAAGAAAGTTCTAATATCTTTGTAAGCGGTCAAGATCCCCACCCCTAAACCATATATATTCTGGTTTGTCAATTAAAGATGGTTTGATTGATATACAGGGTTAGTCCCCAGGGGTCATCCCGACCCCCCGCCATTTGGGAATGTTCTAATATCTTGTAAATGGTCGAGATCCCTACCCCTAAACCATATATATTCCTGTTGGTCATGTCTCAAATATTTGAATGACATATAGGGTCCGTCCCAAGGGGTTCCCCCCACCCCCAATGTTCTAATATCTTGTAAATGCTCGAGATCCCCACCCCTAAACCATATATTTTCCTGTTCGTCATGTCACAAAGGTTTGAATAATATATTGGGTCAGTCCCCAGGGGTTTTCCCCACCCCCAATGTTCTTATATCTTCTTAATGTTTGAGATCCCCACCCCTAAACCATATATATTGCTGTTCGTCATGTCAACATGGCTTGAATGATTTATAGGCCAGGGCTTCACCCAACCCAAATGTAAAAAATCTTGTAAATGGTAAAACAGACATATACCTTTTTGTCATGTCAAAATTATTTGAATGATATATAGTGTGAAGTGTTAACAATGATCCCTTTTCCTTGCTCTCTGAGAATTTTGTTTTATTTGTTGACAACGTGCTGAATTCAGTTTGAGTCTAACTATGAAGGAAGCATCATGACTGAACTAAAAGGTAAGAAATTTTATTATTTATAAATGCTGTATGTATAAATGTCACTGTTTTATTATATCAGATGGCACCAAGTAAAATTTGAGGTTCATGAAATTTTTTCTGCTGTCCTTTTTTTAACACAAGTCTAATTTTTTATTAAGTTCACATACAATTTAAATTAGGAAACAAGTAACCTCAACTTTTGCTTCATGAGAAACTTGGCTTAAAAGAATTTAATGATACATTTCACATTAAATATGTTGATTTTCTTATAAAATTGAAACATTTTCATTTTATTATCTAAAAAACTTTTTCTTGGAAGTTTGCTTTTACCAAGGCCAGGTTTCACAGTGCATGGTTAAGTCTGCATGTAAAGAATTGTGTGAGCTAGTGCTTCTTAAAATGCTTTATCTGTAGACCCTCCTCGTGGTGGTGCCGGATAACACTCATTCACATCCTTATTTTTTGCACGCTGCCACATTATTTTGTCTTCTGTGTGACGTACACTATAGAATTTCATATAAAGTAGAATATTTCAGATAAACAGATAACCTATATTTTGTATATTTTGAAATTCAAATAAAATAATGTAACACAGAAGTTATCATTACAGTTATGTCCATTTTCACATTTGCATGTTTTTCTACAAATTAACAGAAATCAATATGATTTACTCATTTCCATTATTTAACAATTCATTGCTATAAATCTTCCAGAAACTCGTAAATATATGCACAAGTCAATAGCTAAATTAAGGATGGGTTTGATTGGCCAAATTAACCATGCAATTTTTAATTAGATATTAGCCATATTTATAATATAAAACTGTTCACACATGGTTGACAGCATCATCTTATCCAGAGATAAAGATGTAAAATATATATTGAAATTTTGTTTTGCATAATTTTCTATAAGTTAAATTCAGTTGCTACTATAATTGATGGATTTTTTTACTTCTATTTATGAACTGTCCTTTATATCAAGTGCAAGATAGGCCACATGATCCAAATTGCTTGCATCTGCTCCTGTTGAAGTAATATATAAGATAGGTTTCTATTTATTTCCAAATTATTTGAAAAAGATTCTTTCTGACAAACAAGAAACATCTATAATCCTCCATAAAAAATGCCTTTCTGACATTTCATTCATAATTAAAAGTTGCTTATAACTGCCTGTTCATATCTTTATGAATGAAAGTTTTTTGTAAAGCAATTATGCAAGATTTCATTATCATATTTAAATGCTGTTGGATTTAATTTCAATTCGTTTAAAATATTTATATATACATATATATGCTAGTATTATAGTATAAGTTTGGTCTTCATTACTTGATATCCTTGTATATTGCCAGTTTTCACTCAAGTTATCATCCCCTGCACAATGCATTGCAGGAGGACATAGAAATACCTGGCATATGTCTCTGTCCGTCTGTGCCTCTGTCCTTCCATCAATTTGTGCGTCATTCCGTTCGTGCGTCTGTCCAACAGGTCTTGTTAGCCCTCTCATGTGTACATTTCTTGCCAGATTTTAATAAAACTTATATCATATGTTAATATTAGCATTAGTGCTCTCACATGTAAAATTCTTGCAAGATTTTTATAGAACTTATATCATAGGTTTATATCAGCTGTCTCGGTCAAGTTTGAAAATCAGTGCTGATCAATTATTTTAAAAAGCGTTGTGCCCCTTGGAAATATAAAACAAATATTTTTGGAATACTTTTCTCAGAAACTACTGAACAGAATGACTTTATATTGGTAAGCAAGTTGTCAGGAATCAGTTGCAACATATGAGCACTTTTTTATCTGTTGGACACCTTCTTCCTGTTTTTGCATGTTACTGTTTTCTGGACACTGAAATTGTTATGGCGGAAAAGATTTATTTCTAGGAGCAGGCAGAGGAAATTCATTAAATTGATTTTAATTGGCCACATTTATGTACCTGTTAGGTAATACTTACAGCTGTTGAATTTTGATTAAATTTGCAGGAAAACATGCAACAGACATATGTAAACATGAAGAGAATGTCAGAAGAAATGAAGGCCAAGGCATATCAATTACAAGGATGCTTTTCAAAATTTTCTAGTAAAGTTCCTGCTGAACATAGTGTTTTTTTCACTAAAACCATTGATGATTTTCTACAAATGGGGAATAAGCTTTCTTGTGATGCAGATGTACTGCAGACAGTAATTAAAAAAAATGAAAACACCGAAAGCGAACGTAGAAAAAAGATGTCTGAGACATTGAAGCAAAACTACACTCTCAAAAGAAAACTAGAGGAGTATGAAACAGATGAGTTTGATGACTCATTAATGTCATCCCAGGATGCATCCCAGGATGATAAACCAAAGGATGAAAAAAAACCAGCAGAAGTATCTGATCCCAATGATCCTGGGACATCAGCATCACACTCTTCTGAAGCAAATGACTTGAACTTAAAAGAATCCGAACAGAAGAAATTATAAAATAAACAGTGTTATCTAAACAATTTAAGACACTTTTTATGATATTAATTTTGTAATGTTCTTATTGTTTAATATATATATTTTTCAGAGCAGAGATTCTGTTGTTTTCCTGGATAGTTAACTTTTATTCTGTTATCAGTATTTTGTGTATTTCAAAATGATGTATTGTTGAAATAAAGTTTTTTTTTTTTTTTTAGGAATTGTCAACACCATTATTACCAATATAAGAACAGTTGCTCAAGTGAAGAATATTAGACATTTATTAAAAAAAGATATTGTAGTCAGGTATGAAAGTATGATATTCTTTTTTATTTAATCAAATGTATGTATTTTCAATATTACAGAAACAACAAATGATATAAACAGCAGGTAAAGCACAACCTATGCATAGCACATCAGTTAATTATCAGTGTTGTTCGGTCACTCGTTGAATATTTTTCAATATTTCAATTCTTGGATTAGTTATTCTTTTTATTATTATCACTTTTTATTGGAAATTGAGTCAAAATGAAAGGAGTTATATCTTTTCTACACATTCTCAATTGTTTTGATGCACAGGCACTGTTGTATAATGTCAGAGGAGTAAAATTATCCGTTTTAATTTCAATCAAAAATCATTGGGATTCGTTGCAACCAATGTCATAATTATAATTATAGACATCTGTGTAGAATTTATTGTATATATTTCAGAAATATATCAACATGGCAAGGAAAAATAGAGCAAAAAGAACACAAGACAAAAAACGGAAGCAGCAATTTAGAGAGAAGGTATGTAAGTTTAAAATATAAGCAACAGTAGTTTACCAATGTTTCATTCTCATCTATTGATTGAAAAGAAACAAAAACAAAAAAGTAAAAAGATCAAAATTAACTATTTAAAACTTCAATGAAATATACACAAAAGTAAAACGAAATTAACTGGAAGACTACAACTGGGTTGTTCCTAGTTGTTTTGATATTAAAAGGTAAAGAAGCCATATTAAAAGAAAGGGGTTTTGTTTTACAAAATTTACAAACATACTCACCTCAAAATAATTATAGTGCTGTAGCTACTCAATATCTGTTTACAAAGACCTTTGAGTTTGCTTTCAAATATTTAATTTATTTCAACATTTTTCCCACAAGCATACCTGATAAATGTTATGCCAGAAATGTGTTTAAACAGAGTATTAATGCACAATAACATGATAAGTTCTGAAACTTTGTATTCTTGATATTTGCAGAAGAATATTATGTTTATTAATATATAATTCACTACTTTATACTTTACAGATTTCTTCATCTTATGTCTACTTTCCTGTAAATACAGTATGGAAGGAACGTGTACAGCTACTATTAAACCTAAAACCTACAAAAACACAGAATACTAATCAAACAACAGATGTTTTATCTTTACAACTATCTAGACCAGCTACATATCAAACCATTACTGGTGATGGCAACTGCTTCTTTGCAGCATTGTCATATATAATTTGTGGTCATCAGACATTTCATGATATAATTAGACATAAAATTTGTAATCATTTTATACAAAATCAAAACGACTTAAAATGTTATTTACCTCCAGAGTATAAAGGAAATGCTAATACCTATTTACTAAAAACTGGAATGAGAGAAAATGGAACCTGGGCAACAGAGGTTGAAATTTTTACAGCCAGCCATTTACTTCAAACGGATATTTACACCTATACAAAGTCTGGAGTACATTGGGTTTGGCTCAAGCACAAAACAATAACTTTATCTGACAATAGAGGAATATATCTTTATCACAAAAATCAAAATCATTATGATGTTGTTCTTACCACCACTACTCAACCTGTTTTGCAGAATTTTTCATCAAGTTTACAAACATATTTGTGTGATCAGCTGAAGAAAGGAACTCAAAAGATGAAAGATGTTGAAGACAAGGAGAAAGCTAGAAAAAAATGCACCACAAACCAACAGAATATGGAAAATAAGAAAATCAAAGCAATTAAGAACAAACTACACAAGGAAAAGAAAAACAGGAATGAGAGATTAAGATATAGCATAGACAAAGTGTATATGGAAAATAAAAAGAAGAGTGATAATTTAAGATATAACACAGACAAAGCCTACATGGAAAACAAAAAAGAGTGTCACAGAATAAGTTACAAAACAAACAAAGTGTATAGAGAACAAAAAAAGAAGAGTGATAATTTAAGATATAACACAGACAAAGCCTACATGGAAAACAAAAAAGAGTGTCACAGAATAAGTTACAAAACAAACAAAGTGTATAGAGAACAAAAAAAGAAGAGTGATAATTTAAGATATAACACAGACAAAGCCTACATGGAAAACAAAAAAGAGTGTCACAGAATAAGTTACAAAACAAACAAAGTGTATAGAGAACAAAAAAAGAAGAGTGATAATTTAAGATATAACACAGACAAAGCCTACATGGAAAACAAAAAAGAGTGTCACAGAATAAGTTACAAAACAAACAAAGTGTATAGAGAACGAAAAAAGAAGAGTGATAATTTAAGATATAACACAGACAAAGCCTACATGGAATACAAAAAAGAGTGTCACAGAATAAGTTACAAAACAAACAAAGTGTATAGAGAACGAAAAAAGAAGAGTGATAATTTAAGATATAACACTGACAAAGCCTACATGGAAAACAAAAAAGAGTGTCACAGAATAAGTTACAAAACAAACAAAGTGTATAGAGAACAAAAAAAGAAGAGTGATAATTTAAGATATAACACAGACAAAGTGTACAGAGAAAACAAAAAGAAGTGTCACAGAATAAGATACAAGACAAATTTGAATTACAAACAATTTAAACAGGTGTCTTCCATAATGAAATATGCAAACAACTCGGTGTTTAGAAGCAAGGTGAAAGTATTTTCTAAGACAAAGTACAGAACTAATACTGATTTTCAAATCAGACTTAAATCACAATCTTCCAAGAAGTACAAGAACAATGCAGTATTCAGACAGAAAGTCAAATCTGCTTCAAAGACCAATTATCAGCGGTATGAATCTTTAAGAAACAAGTTGAAGGCTTCATCTATAAAGAGATATTCATCAGACCCACTGTTTAGAAGTAAACTAAAAACATTTTTAAAAATCAAATATCACAGTGACATATCTTTGAGAGAAAAAAAGATATCAAATAGAAAGTCTATTCAGAAAGCAATTGAGCAATTTAAAAAAAGCATACAAGACCTTCCAGTATATGTCTGCACAGTGTGCATAAGATCTTTGTACAAAAGTCAGGTAAAGAAATGTAACAGATCGAAGTATTTAAATGAAAAAGCAAACGAATGTTTAACTGGAAAATTTGTTCATACTTGTGATGAACATTGTAAAGCAAAATGTGAAAAGGCAAAGGAATGGATATGCTTTACATGCGACCGACATTTATCTTCAAACAATATGCCACCACAGGCACAAGCAAATGGCCTTAATCTAGAACCTATTCCCCCTGAACTGAAGAAATTAAATGATCTTGAAAAGCAACTTGTTGCATTACGTATTCCATTCATGAAGGTTCTTTGTTTACCAAAAGGCGGTCAAAGTGGAGTGAAAGGACCTTGTATCAATGTACCATGTGACTTAAACAGTGTAACGGCAACGTTGCCTAGACCAATAAATGATGCACAGTTGATAAAAGTAAAGCTAAAACGTAAAATTGAATATAAAGGCTACCACAAGTTCGAATGGATTAATCCATCTAATGTGCAGGAAGCAGTTCAGTTCCTTATAAAAAAAAATAAATGGTACACAGATGTGAAACTTAAGAATTTGTGGTACACTGAAGATGATTCCGATCTTGTTCTTTGTAATAATTCAGAAAAGATGGACGTTGATGATGGGGAAAGTAGCAATAAAGATATTAACAAAGAAAACAAGAATAATTATTCTGGAAAGGTTAGTGATGATGCAGTTGAAAATGAGAAATCCAAAGACCATGGAGATAATGATAATGCTGCTTATCCTGTAGAGACATGCTTACAGCCTATAGACCTTGGACAAGAAATCCTTGATACTGACGGGAAGGTATTTTGCCTAGCTCCAGGAGAAAACCAGATACCAAAAAGCATATTCAAAGAGGAAGGTATAGATGCAATGGCATTTCCACATTTACATCCTGGTGGGGAGTTTGGATATTCTATGGATAGACACGTTAGATTAACACCTTCAAAATACTTTAATGCACGGCTTTTGTCAGCAGACACTAGATTTGCCACAGACAGTCAGTATATATTTTTTGCCCAGTATGTGACCGAAATAATGAATGTTACATCGAACATATCCATAGCTCTTCGTAAAGGTAAGCAAAAAACTGAAGATGGACAGAAACTTAATGCTTCCATGTTTACAAAACCGGACAATTTAAAAATGATATTGAAATCAGATATTGGCTTCCGATTCCTGCAGCCAGTTCGTGGCACTCCCCCATACTGGGAAAGAACAATGAAGGATCTATATGCAATGATTCGGCAAATAGGAATACCTACATTTTTTCTAACATTTTCTGCTGGTGAAACACGGTGGGATGATGTTTTAAATACTTTACTCCAAGTAAGTCATGACAGGAGAAATATTTGTGATCTGCAATGGACAGATAAATGCAAACTTATTAAAGATAACCCAGTTATGTGTGCCAGATTATTTGACCACAGAGTGAAAGCATTATTTACTAATATTTTGATGTCACCAGCACAGCCAATAGGAAAGATTGTGGATTTCTTCTTTAGAACAGAGTTCCAACAACGAGGGTCTCCCCATATCCATTGTTTAGTATGGATTGACAATGCACCTAGACTTAATCAGGATAGTGATAAAGATATTTGCAGATTTGTTGATCAACACATAACCTGTCAGTTACCTGATAAAGACAAAAATCCTAAACTTTATGAAATTGTTACATCAGTACAAATGCATAGTCAAAGTCATACAAAATCTTGCAAGAAACATTCAACAACATGCAGGTTTAACTTCCCTAGACCTCCCATATGTAATACATTCATTGCAAGAATTGAAACAGACGAACTTAAAAAGGAAGATAGCACTAGACTGAAAACACCTACAACACTTGAACAACTAGACAAAATTTGTAAGCCAACAAGATCTGCCAAGCAGATACTTAAAGATGTATGGGCTGTAATCACTGCATATGATTCTCTATCTGATATCACATTAAATGCTATTTTCACAAAGGCAAAAACAACATATTTAGAATACAAACAATGTCTACAAACAGTGACAACCAAAAATGTGATACACCATAAGAGAAACCTTTCTGATCTATGGGTGAACAATTACAATCATTATCTTTTAACAGCATGGAATGCGAATATTGATATCCAATATGTTACTGATGTATACTCATGTGTCGCCTACATCTTGTCTTACATCAGTAAGTCAGAAGGGGAGATGAGTGAACTTCTTCTTAATGCTAAGAAAGAGGCTGTTGAAGGTAACCAGGATTCAGCAGGCACAATGAAGAAAATTGGACAAGTTTACATGAACAATAGAGAAGTTTCCGCTCAAGAAGCAGTGTATAGAGTATGCAGCTTCAAATTGAAGGATTGTTCTAGAAATGTCATATTTATACCTACAGGTAGTAACCCTTTGAAAATGAGTCTACCTATTAACATTATTAGATCTAGAAAGGATGAGGATGAAAATATTTGGATGACGACAATATTTGAAAAATACTATGAACGTCCTTGTTTGTCAGAATTTGACAACCTTTGTTTAGCAGATTTTTGTTCATTGTACAATATTTATCCAATTTCACAAAAGCCTAAATCTTCAAAAACCAATCCAGTCTATGAAATGCAAAAACATTTAGGATTTGTAAAACCAAAATGTAAGGGAAAAGAAAATATAAACAGATATCCAAGATTCAACAGGAAAAAAGCACCAGAAGAGTTTTATTTCTCTTTACTTCAGTTATATTTACCTCATAGAAGTGCAGACATTAAACCACAACAATTTTTGAAATATGAGGACTTCGTAAAAATTGGAGTTTTACAGGATGGGTCTAAAGTGCTAGATATAATAAATTCAAACAGAAAAAGGTATGAAACTGATCCCGAAGAATTAGAAAAGGCTTGGGAAGATTTGCAGCAGGGAAACATTCATCAAGATGCTTGGGCACAAATAGCACCAGAAGCAGAAGCAGAAAGATTAGAGATAGAAATGGAAAAACGTGTTAAAATCCCTGAGGAAGATGAAGATCTTCCAGAGTTTGACATATTTGTAAGCGAAAAGTCAAATACTACTAATTTCAGCCAACTAATTGAGCTCCAAAAACCTAAAACAACTGCAAATCAAATAAGAAGTTCTGTTAGACAACTAAATGAAAAACAGCAAGAAATTTATTATGAAATCAGGAAGTGGTGTATTGATGTTACCCTTAACATTAATCCTGAACCATTCCATCTTTTTCTTACTGGAGGAGCAGGTACTGGAAAGACACATTTGGTTCGTTGTATATACCACGAGGCTAACAGAATACTTTCAAAAACAGCTTGTACTCCAGATGCAACATCAGTCCTACTTACTGCACCCACAGGGACAGCTGCATTCAACATAGAAGGATTTACAATCCACTCTGCCTTTGCAATAAACAAAGCTATCAAACTACCTTACAAACCTTTAGGAGAGAGTCTCGTGAATAGTCTCCGCACTAAATATGAAAGTGTTCGAATACTTGTTATTGATGAAATTTCAATGGTTGACCATAAACTCCTGTCATACATTCATGGCAGATTATCCCAAATCAAGCAGACAAAAAAACACTTTGGAAACATAGCTATACTTGCTGTTGGAGACTTTTACCAGCTACCTCCTGTCCGAGCTTCGCCATTGTATAGAAACATCAGTTCTATTTTCCTTGATCTTTGGAATCCTGTCTTCAAAATCGTTAACCTGACGGAAATCATGCGACAAAAAGATGATCAGCAATTTGCACTATTACTTAACAGAATTAGAACACACATTAAGGGCCAACCTTTTTCTGAAGATGATTTGACTGTTTTATCATCTATATCTGTTTCAAAAATTCCAGAAAGTTCAGCAAATGTTTTACATATCTTCCCAACAAACAAAGAAGTAAATTTACATAATGAACACATGATCAAAGATGTCTGTCAGCAAACTGTAAAGTCAAAAGCTAAAGATTTTTTCAAAAACTCTGTAACAGGACAATTATCACAAAAAGATGAACCATATTCTACATGTACATCAGAAGACTTACAGGATGTCATTGAACTTGGACTTGGTGCTAGAATCATGTTGATTCGTAACATAGACACTGACGATGGTTTAGTAAACGGTGCATTTGGAAGCATAAACGGCATAGAGAAAAGTCAAAATGATGAAATAAGATCAGTTTATGTTAAGTTTGACCATCCTCAAAGTGGTAAGAAACATATTTCGAAGTTGGCACTAACAAAGTCTTTACCAAAAGATTCTGTAAGAATAACTCCAGTTGAAGAAGTTTTACATGGTAGGAATGTTACAAGAAGACAACTGCCACTCAGACTGGGATGGGCAGCAACTATCCACAAGGTGCAGGGAATGACAGTTAAAGAAATCGTTGTATCTCTTAAAAAAACTTTTGCACCAGGAATGGCATACGTAGCCCTTAGCAGGGTATCATCACTAAAAGGTATGCACATAATAGACTTTGATCCCAAAGTAATATACGCTTCAAATGATATAACAAAAGCTCTTGATTCAATGGAATCATTCCATCTATCTAAACCTTCAACAGAACCTTCAGTTAAACACTCATTGACTGTTACCTTCCACAATACAGAGGGACTTCTACCACACAAAGAAGACATAACACAAGCAACATGTATTAAAAATTCTGATATTATTTGCTTTAATGAAACATGGTTAAAGAAGAATATGTATTTACCACCATCATTATTACCAAACTTTATACCATGTTCTAAATCAAGATCAGAAGCATATACCTCAGCAACATCACCATACAGCACGCTAGCTGCAGCTGAAAGAGGAGGAGTTGCTACGCTTATTCACAAGGATGTTCAATTTTCCAAAAAAAATTACTCAGCTGTAAACATAGAATATGTTGCTATCCAGATTGAAAAGCCAACCAAACTTGTTCTCATTAATATTTATAGACCTCCAGTCTATCCACTACAACTGTTCTGTCGTAACCTTATTCGTCTACTAGATGAAGTAGATAGTAAAGAACATTTGCCAGTTGCAATTATTGGAGATTTCAATGACAATGCATTTCAGTTAAATTCACAAATTCTTGAACTCTTGACAAACTATGGATACATACAGATAGTGCAACAGATGACTACAGAGTCTGGCAGCTGTCTTGACTTAAGCTTTGTGAAGAATTTTAGCAAATTTCCAACATGTAGAGTCATTCCTATATATTACAGTTTTCATGATGTTGTACAGATTTACTTTCATTAAAGTGAAATTTTTGACATAAAATGGTAACATTTATTTTCAACATTTATTTAAACTTATATTTATAAAAGTGCAAATGAGACAGTTCCAAATA
Source organism: Mytilus californianus (assembly GCF_021869535.1). Taxonomy (NCBI): domain Eukaryota; kingdom Metazoa; phylum Mollusca; class Bivalvia; order Mytilida; family Mytilidae; genus Mytilus; species Mytilus californianus. The sequence continues at coordinate 92,345,261 of NW_026262745.1, forward strand.
TAAAAGTGAAAAGATTTAATCATACCAATGATTTTCATATTATGGTTTTCAGCAATGACATTTATCTCAATTTACAACAAGATTCAGCAAAATAAAAAAAAAGACTTTATTAGAAACCACAATCCTTGCATTGCCATACAATCCTTTAAAAGCAAGTGAAAGTGGTTCAGATCCCATACCTATACCATATACTTTCTGTAAGTTGAATAAAATGAATAATAGGGGGAGTCCTAGGGGGTCCATAATTATGGGAGCTTTGTTTGGGAGACTTCGTAACAGCATCCTGTTACAATCATTTCTTGTCATCATTGAGGTATCTAGTTTTAAAAATGTGTCCGAAGGTCCCGCTCGCAAACCAAGATGGCTGACATGGTTAAAAATAGAACATAAGGGTAAAATAAAGGCAACAGTAGTATACCGCTGTTCGAAACTCATAAATCGATAGAGATAAAAACAAATCCGGGTTACAAACTAAAACTGAGGGAAACACATCAAATATAAGAGGAGAACAACGACACAACAAAAACACAACATTAAAATGTAACACACACAGAAATAAACTATAATATAACAATGGCCATTTTCCTGACTTGGTACAGGACATTTTAAGAAAAAATGGTGGGTTGAATCTGGTTTTGTGGCATGCAAAACCTCCCGCTTTTATGGCAACGTCAAACACAACACCAAAACGACAACATCACATGACAGGACCACAATACAAATAAATGGGAGAACATATAGGACAAACACACGAATAATAGCTAACAAAAGGTACTAGGCTTAAAATTCAATACGCCAGACGTGCGTCTCGTCCACACAAGACAAACCAGTGACGCTCAGATGAAAAAGTTTGAAAGCCAAAACAAGTACAAAGCTGAAGAGCACCGAGGACCAAAACTTCCAAAAAGTTGCGCCTAACACGGCCAGGGTTTTCTGCCTGGGACAAGAACATCCTTATTATTTAGAATAATTTATAATTTTGTAAACAGTAAATTTTATAAAATGACTATATAATAGATATACATGATAAAACCGAAGTGGGGACTAACTACAGAATAAAAACGGATCCATTACATAAAACAACTTAATCCAACACATAAAAATACACAGCCGAGTTAGCCAAAGCCTCAACGCACACCAAAAATGCAAGTTTTGTCTATTATTTTAAAAACCGTTATAAATAGAGAAAATCTGACAAGGGCAGAAATGTTAACTCTACCTTTTGTCTATTTACCTCAAAACTGTCAGACGATTTCTTACAGGAGTTATTGCCCTTAAATGACCAATTTGACCATTTTTATGTCCCACCTAGGGGCATTATGTTTTTCGGTCTGTGCATCCGTCCGTATGTCCCGCTTCAGGTTAAAGTTTTTAGTCAAGGTAGTTTTTGATGAATTTGAAGTCCAATCAACTTGAAACTAAGTACACATGTTCCCTATGATATGATCTTTCTAGTTTTAATGCCAATTTTACGTTCCACTGAACATAGAAAATGATAGTGCGAGTAGGGCATCCGTGTACTATGGACACATTCTTGTTTTTTTAAGTTTGCCTTTTGTCTTGAAAACTATAACAGATAGAGAGAAATTTTGAATGCAAAAATGATCAGCTAGACATGTTCTACAAATAAGCTTAACTGTTGAAATCATCAGTCGACTCCTTATTAGAGTTATGGCCCTTTGATGACGAATTTTTCCAAATTATTGCGTTTTGCCTTATATCTAAAAATTATAATAGATAGATAGAAACTTAAATAGGTAAAAATGATCAGCAAGACAAGAACTACAATTAATACAATATGGTAGAAATCACACTCCTTATTGGTGTTATTGCCCTTTAATGACAATTTTTACCATTTTTTTGCGTTGTACCTTATATGATAAAAAATATAGTAGAATGATAGAAATTTAAATAAGCAATATTGATTAGCAAGACAAGATCTACTAATAAGTCAAATTTTGCTAATATAGTTAGTAGACTGTTACTTTTTATAGGAGTGAATGTCCTTAATTTAAGATTTTTTCTTACCGTCTTTTGTGTTTTGAGCAAAAACTAAATAAGACAGAGATAAACTAAAAAGTAAAATCACAAAAATACTGAACTCCGAGGAAAATTCAAAAAGGAAAGTCCCTAATCAAATGGCAAAATAAAAGCTCATACACATCAAGCAGACTAAATGACCAGCAATACGATATCAAAACAAAACAAAGATTTTTGTCATGAACTCTATTTTCTCGCCTACAATGTTGGAGAGTATCATTTTTTGAATATGCATATAAACCAAGGTGAGCGACACAGGCTCTTTAGAGCCTCTAGTTTCATGAAGCGAACTCCTTTAAAAACTAAGCTTTTATTGTTTATTAATAAACATATATTTAGATATCTGATTTTGGCCCAGATTTCAAGTTTGTCCAAATCAGGGTCCGAAATTAAACTGTGTTTGATTTCAACATAAATTGAATATATATAGGGTTCTTTGAAATGAATTCTCTGAATCTAAACCTGTATTTATTTTCATTATTAATTAGATAATACCACATTGAGGTTCAAAGGGTCCTAAATTAAAATTTTGTTTGATTTCATCAAAAATTGAATTCTTGAGGTTCTTAGATATGCTGATTCTAACAATGTACTTAGATTTTGGATATTGGACCATAATAGGTAAATGCCCGATTTCAAATTTTTCAGTTCTTTGAATTGACCACATTCATTTTGTGTCACAAACCTATGCTGTGTGAAATTTTCAGTCACAATCCAAATTCAGAGCTGTTTTAAGCTTAAATGTTGTGTCCATACTTGCTCAACTGTTCAGGGTTCAACCTCTGCTGGAAAATCCGGTTTGCTGTCACTCTGACAGTCTCTTGTTCATTCAGTTCTCTAACTTTAATATGCCTCAACAAAATGTAATGAAACTTATACACAATGCTTATTACCACAAAACACAGATCAAGCAGGAATTTGGGAAGCGTCACTTTTACTGTTCTTGAGTAATGTCCCTTTATAAGGTTACATACAAGCAGGGGCCTCATTTGTGTCCCATGAACACATTCCCCATTTATTGTCTATTATATATATATTATAAAAGTCAGATCTACAAATAAGTTACATGGCCAAAAATTTCAGTCTACTCCTTGTATTAGTCATTACTTTTAAGTGATGATTTTTATCCTGTTTTTGCCAATTATTTTGTAAAGTATAATAGATAGAAACTTTAAAAAAGCAATCATCTTAAAAGCTAATCAAACCTTTATACAGTTCTTTTCACAAGGGATTTAGTTCCGATGCTGTTGTCAAGTCATCAGAGATGTCATTTCTTGGAACTAATATTTATTCACTCATAGGGTCTTTGCATTGGAAATAAACGTAGTTATTCTAAAACCAGTTGTTGGCATGATACAGGTTATGTTATTGTCGTATAATTTATAATGACATGATACAGTTAATATAAGTTGATAATTATCATTTTTGTTATTTTTTTCTGTTACCTTTTCACATGCTATGCTAGTGCATAGTACTCATGCGTTTGTTTATTCCACATTGATTAGAGGTATAGGGGGAAAACAAAACATGTTTAGCCCCATCACATGTTTGCGTCTGTACCAAGTCAGCAACCTCTAGACTTCAATTGTTTGTCTTATGTGTATGAATTTTGGTCATTTGTTTGTTTCGGAGTTAAGTGTGGCGTCCATTTCTCTGAGCTAGTATACATTATTGTTAAAGGGCCAGCTGAAGCAGCCTCTCGATGCGAGCTTTTCTTGGTGCGTCGAAGACCCTTTGGTGACCTTTGGCTGTTTTTTCTGCTCTTTGGTCAGGTTGTTGTCTCTTTGACACATTCCTCGTTTCAATTCTATGATCTAAAAGTAATCAGCAGGACAAGATCTATAAATACATCAAAATGACTCATATTGTTTTTTAATGTTAATGAGGATTTTTACCATAATCTGGGCATTTTTGTAGATTCATGTGAGTGACATAGATTCTTTAGAGCCTCCAGTTTTAGGCAACTATTGTTGAAAGAGAGATTCTTTGGATAGTAGAAATGTTCAACAAAGGGTCTACTAATAAGCTGACATGGACAACATCATTAATTAACATCTTATAACTAAAAGATAGAAATTTAATGATTATTCAAACAAAATTAGATAGAGTGAAACAATATGAAGCAAACATGTTCAGCAAAGTAAGCAAAATCAGATATATGACAAATAAGTCAATATGATTAAAATCGTCAATTGACACCTGAGAGGAGATAATGCCTTATTATGTCTCTTTTTCATTGTTATTGATTTTATTTTAATTTTTGTCAAAAACGATAAGAGTTATAGAGAAAATTTAAAAAAAAAAAAAAAAAAACACCAAATCAGATCTACAAGGAAGTCAACATGACCAAATTATCACAATACATGTGTAGTTATAGGATTCATTCTTGTCTCAAAAACCTTAAAAGAAAGGTATAAACTTTAAACAGTAAAACTTATCATCAATACAAGACAAACAAAAATGACATCAAATAGATCTACAAATAAACCAAAAAAAAAAAAAAAAAATGTTTTGAGCAATTCAGGCTCAAGGGGGCCTCTTGTTTCTATTTCTACATACGTATACCTAGTATGCTAGTATCTAAAGGTGTCGATTGCATTGCTGAATGAAATGGTGTGATTAAATAGCAACACAAGTCACTTAATAGATTTTTTAAAAACTGATAGAAATTATTGTTTTGAAGTGCGTACTTCACAATCATTTTAGGGATGCGCACGTTTGAAGCATAGTTTTACGTCCCCTCTTTTTCTTTTTAACGATGGGCCGGAAAAGAAAACTTATTATGACGAAAAATGTTAAAAAGTAAGAAAAATCTCTGACTTAGATTTTTTAATTTAACTTTGATAGAAATATTTGTTTTGAAGTTGGTACTTTACAATCGTTTTAGCAACGCATGTGTTTGAATCATAGTTTTACATTTCAACTTTTTCTTTTAACGATGGTCCGAAGAAGAAAAACTGTTGTTTTAAAGAAAAATATTCAAAAGTCAGAAAAATGAACCTAATTTTAGTGTTTATCTTTTAACTAGATTGGAAGTATCCGATTAACTTATTAACGATGAATCCCGTGTTCTCCGGAGAATTAACAAGTGATGATTTCACGATCTATATTGCACTTTACTTTACAATCTAAAGCGTAAATGTTATTTGTTATTGAGAGTGAATTTATTACAATGCAGATTAAAAAAAAAAGGTATTTAGAATTATAATAGACAATGTCCTGAATGTGGCAAACTGATTTTTTTTTTTTAAAAGAAGGAAAATTTTAAATGAAAGCTATATTTATTTTAGTTGGCGAAAACAAATTGAAGGTGGCGAAAAATATGTTGTTTTGGTGAGAGAGGTTGCGTAAAGGAAAATTGACCCATGGGAAAACCTGCTGGAAACATACTCAAACCAATAAAAATGTAGGAACAACTCATCTGACTCTTTATTGTTGGGAAATATCAAATTCAGTTGTAGAATTGATATCCATTGGTATTTTTATTTATAGGTCCTCATGATGATTTAGATGACAGTAAAAAGAGATGGTTAGTTGTGGGTATTTGTCTTCATACCATCATATCTCCAGTACTGAGGAACTATGTTGTGCCTGTTGTTACAAAACTTTGTTATTCCCTGACGAGATTGCACAAAATCAATCAGCAAACATTTGGAAATTATTTAAAGAGATATCCTCCTACCAACAAAGAACTAAATTATGAAGCAATTAATAACAACAAAGATACTTTTAAATGGAAAAGAGCATTATATGATTACCGAGTCAAGAGTGCCGTGGATTTATCCCGATTGTTCCTTCAGACACACATGGCACACTTCACAACGTTTGATGACTCATGTGATTCATCTGCCCTACTTGGAATCATTGTTAACATTGACAGATTTCCAGCAGTTGTGAAGTCTGATGCTACAAAGGTAAACATTCAATCAATTTTAACTCCATTTTACATTAACCAATAAATGTCAAAAATTGCTGGTTGACTGTCATACAATTTTTATCTGCCTGTTTACGCATGTTAGGGGACGTATTGTGGTGTACCGTTGTCGGTCTGTCCATCTGTCCATCGTCAACACTTCGGACAATAATTTAAAAACTCTTAAATCAATTTTCATGAAACTTTGGTGAATTGTTTACATCTATTGATTTTTTCGCCCTTTCGATTTTTATAAATTCTTGATTTAACATTTCTGAGTTATTTGTCCATTCTTCACACTCTGGACGGTTGTAGAAGTTGATATCTTAAAAAATCTAGGCCACAAAATTAGTTCACCTATTGCTGTCAATATAATGGAACTATATAAGACTGTCATACAAGTTAGAGGTTTAGCTAGCTATAAAACCAGGTTCAATCCATCATTTTCTACACAAGTAAATGCCTGTACCGAGTCAGGAATATGACAGTTGTTATCCATTCGTTTAATGTGTTTGAGCTTTTGATTTTGCCATTTGATTAAGGACTTTCCATTTTGATTTTTCCTAGGAGTTCGGTATTGTTGTTATTTTACTTTTAAGTTAAACTTAAGGTAGCCTTAATGGTGCCAAATTGTTAATGTTATGTGTCAGTGGGTACCACTGTGTGCATTTTGTTTAGAGGGCGGAGGGTCTATTTGAGCCGTGATGTACAAGTTGATCACATAATTTCATTTAAAGCATAAAGACAAGCTTAAAGAAAGATGGCGTATCATGGGCTCATGTCGCAGCTCTTTGTTGTGCAACAAAGGGGTGTCAGACCAGTTCAGATAAAGGATGTCTTTGTACTGAGGAATCATTATTCGAGGGGTTCTAATTTTCTATGATTTTTTTGGTATCCACGATTTAAAATTCTTAGTGAGGAATTAATTGTCTATATATTTCAATGTAAGCAGCCTTTAGAAAAGCCACAAATCAAATATCCAGGAAAACTGTAATTGATCTAAGGGAACAGGATTTTGGGGGGAGTCATGTGTAAAATAGTTGAACCATGGAATAACTGGCTAAACAAAATGCAAATTTTATGCAGATTTGTCTGCTGATTTTACCGAAACGAAGAATATATATATATATCAATTTACCTATTTGACATATTAGTGTATGACTTATTATTTATGTTCCGAATATAAACGTATTGTATATCGATAGCCATTAAAGTCACGTGAATAATTATTGAAATTGTCTGTTTACATGAATATGAAGGTAAAACATGCTCTTTATTAGATACGAACGGACATACGTAATCCCTGGGCACATTGTGACTTTACCGAATGGACTGCTACAAAATATGCAGATTCCCTCCAGTTGATGGGACAACTTATTACCAACCTCAGGCTGAGTAACAGAGAGGAAAACAGAATCCTGGGAGAGCTAAACAGATGGGCAACAAATGGTAAATGATTGTACGGATATATGTTGTTTGTTTGCTCTCTCATTGCAGAATACCCAACATGATCTGGGTTTATTTTATATCAAGAAATTTTATATCATACGATAAAAAAAAAAAAACAGCTACACTAAGTAGTGTAAAAAAAAAGTGATAAAGGAGGCCTTTTTTAACAATTTTTTGTGTCTATCCTTGATGTAGTTGCGGAGGTAGGCGTGTTGCTTCTGTCAGTGGTGTTGTGACAACTTCAATGAATTGTAAAAGTTTAGTGTTTAGGTCAGTTTATGGGGAACCACTAAAGGTATATCAATATTAATTTCAACATTTACACTTTTATGAGGGGTGGTTATACTATTTCTTGCTTATTTTCTGATTTAAAAAAAATGTGGGTTTTTTTTATATTAGGAAATCAATTTTTTGATATAGAAAAATAAAGAATATTTTCCGATATCAAAAGTTTCTAATTTTATCTTTTGAAATCAAGAAGTAGATTTCCTGATATAAAAAAAAAAATTTTTTAATATAAAAATTTTGAATTTCTGACCTTAAAAAATTATTGTGATTTTTGTTCATACAAGAAAATAAGATAAAATGAATGCTGGTTATTCTGTGTGTTAATAAAAGAATCCAAGCTTACCGATGAGCCCATACATCAGGAAATTTATACTGGTAAACCAATTGTGTCATAATGTAGAACACCGGCGGCTACAAGATTTTCGTCATTGTATTATTGGCATCGGTTCCTTTGATACAAAACCAAAAAAAATACTTGTATCAATGGTACTTCAAGTTTTATAAACTAGATTGAGACCACAAAGCCTCCAGAAAACTTCCATTTGATAACATTTGTACACTTATTATCAGTTGGTTAACATTTTACAAGCAACTGAATTATCTCCACCAAACCAATTCGAGTGCCTCCAAAAGACAATATAATGAAACTTGTAGATATTATTTTGAAAAATGACATATTTACTTTGGTGTTAAACGCTTGGAGTACAAATCGGTGTTTGCGCAATTAGCCGACCTACAATATACGAAATACTGGAAAATATTTTATAGTGCTTGACACAACAAAACAAAATACTGAAGTGTCAAAGATTTAAAGACGAAGGCTGGATGATATATTCAGGTTCGACTGACCAAATACTAGATCTTTTCGCCTTTGCTTAAACAATATATACTGACCTAAATTTTTCATACGAATTTCCTCAAAATAAAATTTTACTTACTTGACAGTCAAACGATGAAGACTTCCAAAACGATTGTATTTTAGATATAAAAACGTACATAATCTATTGAAAATTTTCAATACATTCACAGATAAAGCTCATATCCGCAAAATGTATTTATAGGATTTAGTCAAGGCGAGGTACATATGGACTACTTGCAGTCATTCAAAAGTCTCTTAAAATAAGTTAATAAACAAGACCAAATAGACGAAGAAATTGAAAATACTAAATTTGCAAACAGAACCAACTTACTAAATTTGCAACATAAACGACGAAAAAAACTGAAAACAAAATTAACGATACACTGGGGCTTGTTTTCACAAAATCCTGGTTGACCAATCAGTTTCAGAGGAAACCAATAATTGCTTATAAAAGAAAAGGGAATCTATAAGAATTATTGACAAAACATAGAAACAATTAATATTGGAAACACAAAAATGCATACTGCAATTTAAGGTTCAAAACAAATGATATAATTGTGGTATCATAATACAATAAAATTGATATTTACACGAATAAACCTTAAAGACAAAACTTCTAAGGACTGGTGAAGCCAGTCCCTGAAACACCAGACATGATGTTGAGACGCATGGGTGTGTCGGACGCTTAATTTACATATTCTTGATATAAAAACATATTTTTTTGTAATTAGGAACTATCATTTTTTGATATCAGAAAATCATTTTTTCTATATAACAAAATGTATTTCTTGATAGGAAATGGGTAGTATTTTTTATTATACAAAAAGTCGATTATTTGAATTCAGAAAATGATTTTTTGATATAAACAAAATCAACTTTCTGATGTCAAGAATTCTTGATATCCAAAAAGAGAATTTTTAATATATAATAATTGAATTCATTATATTATAGACAAAAAGATTCATATTGCTGTGACATGTATCAAAGACAATCAAAAATGTATTATTGTTGACTTGCTTTATACAAAATGGAAAAAATATTTCTGTGACTCTGCAAATACAAAAGTAATTAGATATCAAGGCCGCAATAAAAAAGTCATATAAAGAGCACACAATATATGTTTTATGTATATGAACCAAATTCAGATGTCACAAGATATTGTTAGGGCCTGAAACCCGAAATATGTATTGCTTGGACAACAGTAAAATTGTTAATAACATCTGAATTACAGACCACAGCTACAAAATGGTATGCTACAGCTTAATTATAGGCAACTCTAGAACTTTGTATATACCGTTAGCATGATTATTTAATAGAAATTGCAAATCCAAATAAAATAGTTCATTCTAACTTGTGTTTACAGGTCAGAATTTTTTGAGTGGAACAAGACTTGGTTTAGAAATAGTGGATGAAATTCGCCAACAAACACACATTTTAAGTGAATATGCGCAGAGAGTTTGTACAGAGACAGACAGTAATTTTACCAGAGTTCAAAAAGAATTAGCAGGTTTAGAAAGTGGTTTAGAGGAAATGATTGAAAGGATTAAAAATCTAGAAAGTGTTAGTAACATTTAAAACAAATGCAATTATACAGACGCTATGCCCACAATAAAGCTCTTAGGTATAAAAATATAAAAACCATCTTGTCTTACGTCTTACTTTCGTTGTCAAGACCAAATACTTAGAACTTTGTCTATTTTCATGGCATGTTCAAACTTTATGTGTTTAATAATAGAAAACTTGACTACTATTGCTACTCAGTAAATCAGCGAGTGAAACCATCAATCTAATGAAGCGAGGCAGATTTCACAAATTTGCAAGAAAGATTTAACCTACAAATGTATGTGGAGTTAGCTGCCGCTTCGTTATCCGTTATTCGATATTCAATATCCACCCTGCATCGAGAGGCCGGTTAACTTAGTATACTGTATGGTTTGCTAAGTCACTTCCTAATGTACTTTCAAGTTTATATTCCAAGTATGTCCATTTAAGGAACATAATTTAAAGTTCACACTTTGTAATATATCCATCAGCCAAGTATAATTCTATTGATGATGAAATATAATTCAGAATGTGAAAACACAGAATAATATTAACGAGAATTAGTGTCTAAAGGATACATAGCCCTTATAATATTTACGAGAATTAGTGTCTAAAGGATACATTGCCCCATCTCACTTTCACACGTCCATGCACAGTAAACCATACATTCTTGGTCAAAAATCTAATTGGAATATATACATGACATATAAAATAGTTTACTTAGTATTAATAAACATGTATACTAAGTTTTTTGTTGATGTGACCCCAAAAATGACCTTCAACAAAGCATAGCCTAGATAAAAGACAGATGGGACACTGTCGAGAAAACATATTACCCACCTACTATTGTTTTTATTACAAAATTTTGCCAAAATGTGATTTGAATGTAGCCCTTTCACTGAACCTTGACCTTAAATGTTAAATTCTTTTGATTTAGAAATCTAAGGAGCATGATGTGAAACTGAGTGAGTATCAGAATTATTTCATATATACTTTAATAGAATATTAGGATCACAGTAGCTGGCTAAGGATTTGTAAAGTTATTAATTGTTATTTGAAAAAAAAAAAAATCTGACTGTCAAACATTTAACATGTTATAACTATTCAATTTTCACAATCAATAGCACTTCAGAGATCAATTATTATCTCAATGTCAATGGGATAAGCAAAGATATTTTCTTTTGCCGTTTTACATGTTTACTCAATTCATAAGGCACAGGGAAGAGCAAAACCAACAAATTTATCAAAATTATACAAATTAACTAAAAATTAACCTTCACAAAAGTAAATTCAAAATTCAAGTTCAAGGAATTATTGTTGATCCCCTACCAGACTAAGTAGCATTTATAGAAAATTTTGCCTGAATATATTGACCTGATTATTAGATTTATAACAGTTTAATAGAAGTTAACAATCTTTGCGGTCATATGCTAAAGTGATCATCTTGAGTGCCTAATGTCATGATAAGATTCTCAGCCAACTCAAACGAAAAACTTGAAAACTTTTTTTTAGGTCATCCTCAAAATATACACATGACGACTGGTCGTCTGGGAGTTAGCATAATGTGCCACTTGTGACTTTTGATTAATGTTAAGAAACATCCGGCTTGATTGTTTCCCGCGTATCGTGCCACGTGGTTATGGTTATAGTATTTATCCATCCATCTGTTCTGATGAAACACATCAATACTCAGAGACAGTTTGACATAAAGCTTTCATACTTCATAGGATTATTGTTGTCATATTTTCTTGACCGTGCTATATCGTCGGGTTTGATTTGACACTTTTTATGGGAGTTATGGGACTTTAAACATTTTTATTTTAAAAATTTGTGGCCGTATACTGGTATGGCGATGTAGTCGTCGTCTTCCTACATATAAGACACTGCGTTACTAAACAATAACTTAAGTATAAGTAGTTGGATCTCTATGAAATTTTACCACAAGTTTCCATACCACCATAGAAAGGTTGGGAAGGCTTTTGGGGGTTATTGCCCTAACTGTTTAAGAATGTTTGGCAAAAATGGGTCAAAAGCAAAAAATTTTCTGGTTTCAAGGTAATAACTTGAGTATTAGTGTATGGATGTGTATGAAAAAGAAGGTTGGATTGAATTTGGGGGTTATGGTAAAAAGCAATTTCAATGGTGTTCAAATAATCTTGAAATATTTGGGTCTTTGATATGCTTAATCTTACCGTGTATTTATAATTTTGATTTTGAAGTGAAATTAGGGTGAAAAATTTAACTTTGATTGATTTCTATATGCTGAATCTAATAATGTATTTTGATTTTGGATTTTGGGCCAATTTTTCAAATTGGTCCACATCAGGGTCTAAAAGGTCCAAAATTAAACTTTGTTTGATTTCAACAAAATTTGAATGGTAGGGTTTTTTGAAGTGCTGAAATGCTTATATTTGATCAATTTTATTTGTTTGTTTTTTTTTTACATTAATAGTTACCTCCCTTACAATGTTTAGCTCATAATGTAATTCTTATCTTTGAGGTGATATGCAAAATGAGAAGCTGTCATTTTCTTTTGAAATGTTAAAAAGAATTTTGCCGATTCAGAAATATTCATTTTGGTTGATTATTGTTCCTGTATTGTTCTATTTTAAGATTGTAAACATGTTTTTAAATGATTTCCCATGGAAACAACACCAACAAATTATTAATTGATTTAATTAAAGGTTTCCTACCAATTACAACTATATTCCTTTATGGAGCATTAACAAAAATTAGCTAATATTGTCCAATAATAAATAAATAAAATTCTTGGTGTACTTGGACATGCTAATTATAACCGTGTATTTATATTTTGCTCTCATACTTGGTAAGATTGTTTGCCATCATGTGTAGTTGACCATATTGTAACGCAATTTTGAATCTATTATTTTATAAGAGAAATAACTCCGACCATTTTGTTTAGATTGTGACAAATTAACACAACTCTACTGAGAACGTTTTGCACAGAAATCTCATTTTTGGTAGAATTGTTTGCCAACATATGTAGTTGATTATTTTATACAGACATTCTGATCCAACTATTTTTACAAGCGTTATGGAGCTTTTGCTACTTTTTATTAGGTTTGTAACAATTACACCTCGTGAATAGTTATCAAAGGTACCAGGATTATAATTTAATACTCCAGACGCGCGTTTCGTCTTCATAAGACTCATCAGTGACGCTCAGATCTAATAGTTATAAAGCCAAACAAGTACAAAGTTGGAGAGCATTGAGGACCCAAAATTCCAAAAAGTTGTGCCAAATACGGCTAAGGTAATATATTCCTTGGGTAAGAAAATCCTTAAGTTTTACGAAAAATTTAAAGTTTTGTCAACAGGAAATTTACTTAAATGACCATACAACTGATATTCATGTCAACACCGAAGTGGTGACTACTGGGCTGGTGATACCCTCGGGTACGAAACGTAGTTCCTATGAGACCATTTGACAAAAAGTTCCTATACTTGCACTTATTTTGCTATGTGCCATCATGTAAAGTTGACCATTTGATACTGTCTTTTTGATTTAACCATTTTAATTGGAGTTATAGGACTTTTACCATATTTTGACTATTGCACCACAAAGACATATATTGCAACTCAAATTTACAACCTCATTTATACAGCGCGAGGTACATTTCACTACGGCGTAGCAATCTTTTTTTTTTGTTTATGTTATCAAGTTAACATAGAAAATAAAACAAAACACAAAACACAAAAATATCATAAACATACAGAAAAATATGGTATGCTATATTATTAAAAAAATAGAGAGGAATTGATCCAACCAGTTTTACATCTTGTTGCTATGGCACTGTCAGTTTGTTTTCGACTTATTAGTTTTCATATCCTTTAGTATCCTTAGCCTCTCTTCTGTTACAATCATACCTTATCCTCTTATCTTCAGGTATGCCCTGCACCACATAGACAAAACTTCATTTCAAATTTTCATTGAGTTTAAACAGGTGCTGAATGAGAATAAGATTCAGACATGATGATTTAAATATAGAATGAGCATATGTAAAAGCATGTTTGGTGTATTAAATGATTGATTAACTTTTTTTTGTTTCAGAAAACCTAGAGACGGAAATACAAAAACAAGACGAAGATCCAATTCCAAAGAATATTCAGGGTATAGATATTTTAATCTTGTCCAATTTAAATGGTAGATGATTAACCAAGGTCATCAGATTGGTAACTTGTTTGGCCCAAAGGTTCATGTGAGTTATGGCAATCACTTGGGGTCAGTTATTGTCTGTCGTCGTAATCTTTGAAAACAAACTTCTCCTCTGAAACTTTGGGGAAACTACCTGGGTTTGATGCATAAAAAAATATGGCCATTGATGCTAAAAATTAAACAAAAAGGTTAAACTGCAGTTTTTGGCTCATATCTCAAAAACTAAGGCAGGTAGAGCAAAACTGGCACACATAAAAAGTATCTGCAGGTTGATGTCTATTAACTGCGAAATTATCAGAAAAATTGGAATACCCACTTGAGTGTTATTCCCTCTGAAAATTCTATTTTTTTCACAAATTTCGTATTTTTGATGCCCCTGCGACAAAATGTTGGGGGGCATATTAATTTACCCTTGTCCGTCCGTCTGTCCATTCGTCCGTCCGGATTAGGATACATTGTTTGTCCGGCTCTCAATAATCACGACTTCAGTATGTACACTAAAGAGATTTATCCGGCTGAACTGACTTTAAATAAAGCTAATACTAACAATGAACACTGCTCTTTCCTGGATCTTGATATCTATATCTTTAACGGGAAGCTTGATTTTAACGAAAGAAATCTCTGTATTACTGAAAAATTATTACACCAGAGTTTTCGATATCACAAACTAGTCAAAACATTTACTAAATTTTATCACCGGTACAAGGACATCATTCGTAAATATAAATCAACATGAAGACATCTTATACGTTCAGGTATTTCACATCCAATCTTTTATGGTAATATTCTTTATAAAGCACAAAAATGTCGGCATTCACCTCAAAAGCTTACCAAACCTTTAAACAGACTTATTAAGAAGGGATATAGTTACGATACTGTTGTCAGGTCATTAGAGATGGCATATTTTGGTGTTAATATTGATTCACTCCTAGGGTCTTTGCAAAAAAAAAAAAAATCGGAAATAAACATTTTTATTCTAAAACCCTTTGTTGGCATGACACGGGTTATATTCTTCTCATATATTTTATGATGGTATGGTATTAAACCCCTAATGGGAGGGATTGTGCTTGATTTTCATATGATAAAGACTTAATCTTTAAATCAGTTTAATTGAGGTCTGGAGCTGGTATGTCAGTAACTGGTAGTAGTCCTTTGTTAATTTATGTATCATTGTCATTTTGCTTAGTTTCTTTTGTTACCTATTCTGACATCGGACTCGGACTTCTTTTTCAACTGAGTTGTACTGTGCGTATTACTGTGTGTTTGTTTTTTCTACATTGGCTGGATGTATAGGGGGAGGGTTGAGATCTCACTAAACATGTTTAACCACGCCGCATTTTGCGCCTGTCCCAAGTCCGGAGCCTCTGGCCTTTGTAAGTCTTGTATGATTTTTTAATTTTAGTTCATTTATGTGTTTTGAAGTTTAGTATGACGTCCATTTTCACTGAACTAGTACACATTTTTGTTTAGGGGCCAGCTGAAGCCCGCCTCCGGGTGCGGGATTTTCTCGCTGTGTTGAAGACCCTTTGGTGTCCTTCGGCTGTTTTCTGCTCTTTTGCGGGTTGTTGTCTCTTTGACACATTTCCCATTTCCATTCTCAATTTTATCTCCTCCTACAGTTTTAGAGGTAGAACTATAATATTTTGTAGAGTGTTCTTACACATAATGAAGGTGTAAATGGCCACAGGATTTTGATTTTTTCGAATATTCTGAAAATGACAGGTAGCTGGACTTAGTAAATTTTTTGGTTCTAGCGGCATAAAGAGATCATGGTTTGTACTGCTATCTTCTCCAACAGTTTTGGAGGTACAGCTTTAATATTTTGTAGGATGTTGATACACATAATGGAGGTATGCATGGCCACAGGATTTTGATTTCTTTTAAATATTCTGAAAATGACAGGTAGTTGGACTTAGTCATTGTTTTGGTACTAGCGGCATAAAGAGATCATGGTTTGTACTGCTATCTCCTCCAACAGTTTTGGATGTACAGCTTTAATATTTTTTAGAATGTTCATAAAAATAATGGAGGTATGCATGGCCACAGGATTTCTTTTAAATATTCGGAAAATGACAGGTAGTTGGACTTAGTCATTTTCATGGTACTAGCTGCATAAAGAGATCATTCTTTGTCAGGCTATCTCCTCCTACAGTTACATCATCATACATAGTGTTAAATTTATAATTTCCTATGGTAAAGCGGGGGCATCATTTGTGTCTTACAGACAGCGTAACAATTTCAAGTTGTATGCCAACGTCACTGTTTGTCAAATGTGTGGAACTCAATTCATGCATATGGCAGAGCAGAAAAGGGGGGGGGGGGCATTGTCCATATCTAGTTTGTTATTAATTTGAAAACTTTTATAGATCAAGAGAAACTTTAAATAGTAAAATGGAACTCTAAAAAATATATAAAAACTTGGTTCAGCGAAATAGATCAGCAAGACAGATTTTGGCCCACACAGTTTCCATTCAATACCAATATTCTTGTTGCATAATTTGTATCAATTTGCCAGTTGAGTGATACAGGATCCATGGAGCCTCTAGTTTTTCTTTTGAGATGATAATTAACAAGCAGGTGTATGTATAGCCATAAAACAGTGTCTCACATATTTTATTTTCTGACATTTTGATATTTTACAGAGGCTGTGTTCCGTTATATACCAAACAAAGACCTTGACCTGAGACAAACATTTCTTATAATAAGTGGGAAATATTTTGATTAGTCCATTTAAACAGTTCTCTCTAGTTATATGTCGGTTCAACAAACATTGCTGTCATCGGTTACAAAAGAATAATTACTTGTTTTTTTCATAAAGCACGTGTCATGTACTAATATATAAATTTATTACAATGGACTTTTGCCTTAAAGTCAAATTATTTGTTTTTACATGTTGACTTGCAGGTCATATTTTGGTTATCTCATTACATTGGTTATTGATATTTAGTATGTGTAAGAATCGCCCTAATACGAAGTGCCATGACATTCACGACAACATTTGACTTTTGACTTTAAGATCAAATTAATGTTTTTCATAATGAAAGTATATTTGGCGGTTTTTGGACCAGATTATTTTTCCTTTTAGTTCTCCAAACAAAACTGACAAACTATTGAAGTACCCTTGGCATCTTCATGAACATATGCACCAACAGAGTGCTGGTCAAATATTTTGCAACTTTATTTGTTTTGATTTTATGAGTGTCTAATTGGATCCAATTTTTTGATGTAAGAAGAAAGAAAAATGGCATATATTTTATGGTTCAATGGCTTTTGGATAGGTTTTTGTCAAAATTCCTCCGCCAGTAGTAACACTGTCGTGTTATGATAAGAAGAAATCTATATATAAGTGGCATTCCCCGATAGTCATCAACAAGGAAAGGAGGAATAATTTTTTTCAGCAAGAAATGACACAATTAAGTATTTTTGGTCATTTAATAATTAAACAAAATCAATTACTTAGTCCAGCAACTCTTTTTATTTGTATACTCTGCATACAAGCTTTATATTTACATTATCTTAGGAATCGATGGAAGAAATGTTTAAATATATAAATGCATATTTAAGTTCGTGGTTTTCCCGAAGTCTGCATACAAGCCTATAGGAAATTTCTGATTCATTGAACATTTAATTTCGTGGTTCATCGGTACCCACGAAATCCACGAAAATAGTATCCAATGAATATTAATGAATCCACAGTATGTCACTGTTTGTGGTGTCTTGTGCTGTCGCTAATGGCAGTTGTCCCTTGTTATTCTGCGGTTTACATGTTGTAATGTACTATAAATTATTTATTTATGCATTTCTTTGTGCTGAGTGTTCTTGCGTTTGTTTGTTCTTTATTCCTGTCACGTAGATCTGTCATTTTAACGATATTTTTTAACATTGCCATAAAAGCGAGAGGTTTGCCTAGCCATCAAACCAGGTTCAACCCACCATTTTTTCTTAGAATGTCCTGTACCAAGTCAGGAATATGGCATTTGTTATCAAATAGTCCGTTTCTTCTATGTATGTTGGCGTTTGTTTATGTTGCAGTTCAGTGTTTCTGTTATGCCGTTGTTTCCCTTTAAAGTTGATGTGTTTCCCTCGGTTTTAGTTTGTAACCCGGATTTGTTTTCTCTTAATCGATTTATGACTTTTGAACAGCGGTATAGTATTGTTGCCTTTATTTAATGGTTAATTTAACTTAGACTATTTTTTGTAGTCTATACTATTAGATATATACGTATTGTGGTTGTTTTTTTCAATACCAACACAACCGTTACCTGCTATATACGTCTATTTTAAATGATATTGTATAAAAAATAGCTGAATTTTAATCATTTCCAATTGGCTGCACTAACATATTTTTCAGAGCAAATAAAAAATCTAGTAGAAGACTGGGAAAAGAACGATAAGATGTTTGTGACTACAATAGCCAGTAATTATGTCATGGAATGTTTACAAGACAACAGTTGTGTGACTTTAACTGCCCCATCAGGAGTTGGGAAATCTTTTATCAGTAGACACACAGCACTTATTTTACAGAACAAAGGATACAAAATAATACCAGTGTATTCACCTACAGACATAAGAACCTACTATCGGCCTGGTAAACTAACAGTCTTCATTGTAGATGATATTTGTGGAAATTTTACTGCCAGCCAACAACATATTGATAGCTGGAAACAACTGTTACCTGTGATTAACACAATTATTACAGACAAATGTTGTAAGATTATTGTATCTTGTAGGTTACAAGTCTATAAAGATGAAAAGTTTAAAATATTATCACCTTTTAAAGCCTGTGAATGTAACTTAATATCAGATAAGTTATGTCTTACATATGAAGAAAAAAGTATTATAGCAAAAACATATATTGGTACAAGAGTTGACGATTTTGATGAATTATCACAAAATAGTGAATTCTTTCCACTTTTATGCTCTTTATATCATGGGGTAGAAAAAGGAGACGTTAAAGAATTTTTCAATAATCCGTTTAATGTATATAAAAATGAACTAGACAATTTAAGTATGCGAAATGATGAAGGCAACTATAAAATATGTAGTCTTTCTTTATTAGTTCTCTTTAATAATCAATTAAAAGAAAAATGGTTCCAGGGTAAAGTTTCAGATGAACAACGAAATATCATAGAAGACACATGTGAGGCTTGTGCAATCAACAGAAGTACATCAAAGGCAAAACTGAAGAAAGAACTTGATATTTTAGATGGTACATTTATCTGTAAACATAATGGTATTTATAGAACTATACATGATAAACTGTTTGACTTCCTCGCACATTACTTTGGTCAGAAAATGATGGAATGTTTAATAGATCATGGGGATAGTAATTTAGTACATGAACGTTTTATTTGGCAGAAATCACCAGATGACAAGAACAGTAACATAGACTTCATTATTGAAATACAAGAAGATTATTTCCAATCATATTTAAAAAGGTTTATAAAGGACTGGTCAGCAGGAAAGGTGTCTGTTGTATTCAGTAACAATAATATAAATGAATCATCATTTAGACAACAGTTATTAAATCACTTAAAACAACTAGATCAATTACATCAAGTAACATTAGTCAATACCAAAGATACAGTGTTATCAAAGGAGGACTGTGGAGCAGGTACAACTCCACTGATATGGAATTGTCATGATGGTTATACTGATATGGTACAGTGGATGTTACTTAATGGTGTGAATGTGGATCAGTGTAGAGATGATGGCGTTACTGGACTGTACATGGCAAGTCAAAAAGGACATATTGATATAGTAAAGTTACTGTTAGAGAATAATCCAAATGTTGATCTATGTGACAAGGATGGCTGTAGTCCACTGTACTGGGCTAGTTTGATTGGACATACTGATATAGTAAAGTTACTGATAAAGAAGATTCCTAATGTTGATCTTTGTGACAATAATGGCTGTAGTCCTCTGTACTGGGCAAGTAGGGAAGGACATACTGATATGGTAAAGTTACTGTTAGAGAAGAATCCTAATGTTGATCTATGTGACAATAATGGATGGAATCCTCTGTTGATTGCAAGTAAGAAAGGACATACTGATATAGTAAAATTACTCATAGAGAAGAATTCTTATGATGATCTATGTGACAATTATGGCTGTAGTCCTCTGTACTGGGCAAGTAGGGAAGGATATACTGATATAGTTAAGTTACTGTTAGAGAAGGACACTAATGTTGATCTATGTGACAAAGATGGTTGTAGTCCTCTGAACTGGGCAAGTAGGGAAGGACATATTGATATAGTAGAGTTACTGTTGAAGAAGGATCCTTATGTTGATCTATGTGACAATTATGGCTGTAGTCATCTGTACGGTGCAAGTCAGAATGGACATACTGATATAGTAAAGTTACTGTTAGAAAAGGATCTTAATGTTGATCTATGTGACAATAAAGGCTGTAGTCCTCTGTACTTGGCAAGTAGGGAAGGACATACTGATATAGTCAAGTTACTTTTAGAGAAGAATGCCAATGTAGATCTATGTGACAAGGATGGCTATAAACCACTGTACAGGGCAAGTAGGGAAGGACATACTGATATAGTAAGGTTACTCTTGGAGAAGGATCCTAATGTTGATCTATGTGACAATTATGGCTGTAGTCCTCTGTACGGGGTAAGTCAGAAAGGACATACTGATATAGTAAAGTTATTGTTAGAAAAGGATCCTATTGTTGACCTATGTGACAATAATGGCTGTAGTTCTCTGTACTGGGCAAGTAGGGAAGGACATACTGATATAGTAATGTTACTTTTAGAGAAGAATGCCAATGTTGATATATGTGACAAGCTTGGCTGTAGTCCTCTGTACAAGGCAATTATGGAAGGACATACTGATATAGTAAAGTTACTTTTAGAGAAGAATCCTGATATTGATCTATGTGACACGGATGGCTGTAGTCCACTGTACTGGGCTAGTTTGATTGGACATACTGATATAGTAAAGTTACTTTTAGAGAAGAATCCTGATGTTGATATATGTGACACTAATGGTTGCAGTCCTCTGTACATAGCAAGTAGGAAGGGACATACTAATATAGTAAAGTTACTGATAGGGAAGAATGCTAATGTTGATCTATGTGACAATGATGGCTGTAGTCCCCTGTACGTGGCAAGTCAGAAAGGACATACTGATATAGTGAAGTTAATGTTAGAGAAGGATCCTAATGTAGATTTTTGTGACAAAATTGTCTGTAGTCCTCTGTACTGGGCAAGTAGGAAAGGACATATTGATATAGTAAAGTTACTTTTAGAGAAGAATCCTGATATTGATCTATGTGACACGGATGGCTGTAGTCCACTGTACTGGGCAAGTAGGAAAGGACATACTGATATAGTAAAGTTACTTTTAGAGAAGAATCCTGATATTGATCTATGTGACACGGATGGCTGTAGTCCACTGTACTGGACAAGTAGGGAAGGACATACTGATATAGTAAAATTACTGCTAGAGAAGAATCCTAATGTTGATCTATGTGACAATAATGGCGGGACTCCTCTATTCTGGGCTAGTTTGATTGGACATACTGATATAGTAAAGCTACTTTTAGAGAAGAATCATAATGTTGATATATGTGACAATAATGGCGGGAGTCCTCTGTATTGGGCAAGTAAGCAGGGACATATTAATATAGTAAAGTTACTGATAGGGAAGAATGCTAATGTTGATCTATGTAACAATGATGGCTGTAGTCCTCTGTACGTGGCAAGTCAGAAAGGACATACTGATATAGTAAAGTTAATGTTAGAGAAAGATCCTAATGTTGATCTTTCTGGCATATTGGCTGTAGTCCTCTGTACTGGGCAAGTAGGAAAGGACATACTTATATAGTAAAGTTACTTTTAGAGAAGAATTCTTAAATTGATCTATGTGACAAGGATGGGTGTAGTCCTACGTACTGGGCAAGTAGTCTAGGACTTACTGATATTATAATAGTTACTTTTAGAGAAGAATCCTAATGATGATCATTGGAACGAGAATGGTTGGAGTCATCTGTACTGGGCTACTTTGGAAGGACATACTAGTAAACTTACTGTTAGAGAAGAATATTTAAGTTGATCTATGTGACAAGGATAGCTGTAGTCAACTGTACTGGGCAATTAGTCTAGGACATTCTGATATAGTATAGTTAATGATAGAGAAAATTCCTTAAGTTGATCTATATGACAAGGATGACTGTAGTCTTCTGTATAAGTAAAAATTTTGGAGGACATACTGATATAGTGAATTCACTGATAGAGATGAATCCTAATGTTGCTCAATGTGGCAATGATGGCTGTAGTCCTCTGTACTGGGCAAGAAGGGAAGGACATACTAATTTAGTAAGGTTACTGTTGAAGAAGGATCCTAAAATTGATCTATGTAACAAGAATGACTATAGTCCTCTGTACAAGTCTAGATGCCACATGTGTTATGTCGGATTTCTTATATGGTTTTGTTGATGTGTATACTTTGTAGATGTCACATCTGTTATTTTAGATTTCTTATATGGTTTTGTGGAAGCGTATACTTTGTAGATGCCACATGTGTTATGTCAGATTTCTTATATAGCTTTGTTTAAGTGTATACTTTGTTGAAGCCACATATTTGATGTCAGATTTCTTATATGGATTTGTGGAAGTGTATACTTTGTAGATTCCACATGTGTTATGTCAGATTTCTTAAATGGTTTTGTTTAAGTTTATACCTTTCAGATGTCACATGTATAATGTCAAAATTCTTATATGGTTTTGTGGAAGCGTATCCTTTGTAGATGCCACATGTGTCATGTCAGATTTCTTATATAGCTTTGTTTAAGTGTATATATGTTGATGCCACATATTTTATGTCAGATTTCTTATATGGATTTGTGGAAGTGTATACTTTGTAGATGCCACAGGTATCATGTCAGATTTCTTATATTGTTTTGTTTAAGTGTATACCTTGCAGATGTCACATGTGTTATGTCAGATTTCTCGTATGCTTTTGTTGAAGTATAGACTTTGTAGATGCCACATGTGTTATGTCTGATTTCTTATATGGTTTTATTAAGTGTATACTTTGTAGATGCCACATATATTATGTCAGATATTATATATGGTTTTGTTTAAGTGTATACTTCGTAGATTCCACATGTGTTATGTCTGATTTCTTATATGTTTTTTTAAGTGTAGACTTTGTAGAAGCCACATGTATCATGTCAGATTTCTTATATTGTTTTGTTTAAGTGTAGACTTTGTAGATGCCACATGTGTTATGTCTGATTTCTTATATGGTTTTTAAAGTGTATACTTTGTAGAAGCCACATGTATTATGTCAGATTTCTTATATTGTTTTGTTAAAGTGTAGACTTTGTAGATGCCACATGTGTTATGTCTGATTTCTTATATGGTTTTTTTAAGTGTACACTTTGTAGAAGCCACATGTATCATGTCAGATTTCGTATATTGTTTTGTTTAAGTGTAGACTTTGCAGATGTCCCACTTGTTATGTCAGATTTCTTATATGGTTTTGTTTAAGTGTATACCTATTAGATGCCACATGTGTTATGTCAGATTTCTCGTATGCTTTTGTTTAAATGTATACTTTGTAGATGCCACATGTGTTATGTAAAATTTCTTATGTGGTTTTTTTTAAGTGTATACATTGTAGAAGCCACATGTATTATATCAGATTTCTTATATTGTTTTGTTTAAATGTTTACCTTGCAGATGTCACACGTGTTATGTCAGATTTCTTATATAGCTTTGTTTTAGTGTATACTTTGATGATGCCACATATTTTATGTCAGATTTCTTATATTGATTTGTTGAAGTGTATACTTTGTAGATGTCACATGTGTTATGTCTGATTTCTTATATGGTTTTTTAAGTGTATACTTTGTAGAAGCCACATGTATCATGTCAGATTTCTTATATTGTTTTGTTTAAGTGTAGACTTTGTAGATGCCACATGTATTATGTCTGATTTCTTATATGGGTTTTTTAAGTGTATACTTTGTAGATGCCACATATATTATGTCAGATTTCTTATATTGATTTGTTGAAGTGTATACTTTGTAGATGCCACATATATTATGTCAGATTTCTTATATTGATTTGTTTAAGTGTATACTTTGTAGATGCCACATGTATTATATCAGATTTCTTATAATGTTTTATTTAAATGTTTACCTTGCAGATGTCACACGTGTTATGTCAGATTTCTTATATAGCTTTGTTTTAGTGTATACTTTGTAGAAGCCACATGTATCATGTCAGATTTCTTATATTGTTTTGTTTAAGTGTAGACTTTGTAGATGCCACATGTGTTATGTCTGATTTCTTATATGGTTTTTAAAGTGTATACTTTGTAGAAGCCACATGTATCATGTCAGATTTCTTATATTGTTTTGTTTAAGTGTAGACTTTGTAGATGCCACATGTGTTATGTCTGATTTCTTATATGGTTTTTAAAGTGTATACTTTGTAGAAGCCACATGTATCATGTCAGATTTCTTTTATTGTTTTGTTAAAGTGTAGACTTTGTAGATGCCACATGTGTTATGTCTGATTTCTTATATGGTTTTTTTAAGTGTATACTTTGTAGAAGCCACATGTATCATGTCAGATTTCGTATATTGTTTTGTTTAAGTGTAGACTTTGCAGATGTCCCACGTGTTATGTCAGATTTCTTATATGGTTTTGTTTAAGTGTATACCTATTAGATGCCACATGTGTTATGTCCGATTTCTCGTATGCTTTTGTTTAAATGTATACTTTGTAGATGCCACATGTGTTATGTAAAATTTCTTATATGGTTTTTTTAAGTGTATACGTTGTAGAAGCCACATGTATTATATCAGATTTCTTATATTGTTTTGTTTAAATGTTTACCTTGCAGATGTCACACGTGTTATGTCAGATTTCTTATATAGCTTTGTTTTAGTGTATACTTTGATGATGCCACATATTTTATGTCAGATTTCTTATATTGATTTGTTGAAGTGTATACTTTGTAGATGTCACATGTGTTATGTCTGATTTCTTATATGGTTTTTTAAGTGTATACTTTGTAGAAGCCACATGTATCATGTCAGATTTCTTATATTGTTTTGTTTAAGTGTAGACTTTGTAGATGCCACATGTATTATGTCTGATTTCTTATATGGTTTTTTTAAGTGTATACTTTGTAGATGCCACATATATTATGTCAGATTTCTTATACTGATTTGTTGAAGTATATACTTTGTAGATGCCACATATATTATGTCAGATTTCTTTTATTGATTTGTTGAAGTGTATACTTTGTAGATGCCACATGTATTATATCAGATTTCTTATAATGTTTTGTTTAAATGTTTACCTTGCAGATGTCACACGTGTTATGTCAGATTTCTTATATAGCTTTGTTTTAGTGTATACTTTGTTGATGCCACATATTTTATGTCAGATTTCTTATATTGATTTGTTGAAGTGTATACTTTGTAGATGTCACATGTGTTATGTCAGATTTCTTACATGATTTTGTTTAAGTGTAGACTTTTTAGATGCCACATATATTATGTCAGATATTATATATGGTTTTGTTTAAGTGTATACTTCGTAGATTCCACATGTGTTATGTCAGATTTCTTATATGGATTTATTGAAGTGTATACTTTGTAGATGTCACATGTGTTATGTCAGATTTTTTATCAGGTTTTGTGGAAGCGTATACTTTGTAGATGCCACATGTGTTATGTCAGATTTCTTATATAGCTTTGTTTTAGTGTATACTTTGTTGATGCCACATATTTTATGTCAGATTTCTTATATTGATTTGTTGAAGTGTATACTTTTTAGATGCCACATATATTATGTCAGATATTATATGGTTTTGTTTAAGTGTATACTTTGTAGATTCCACATGTGTTATGTCAGATTTCTTATATGGTTTTGTTGAAGTGTATATTTTGTAGATGTCACATGTGTTATGTCAGATTTTTAATATGGTTGAAGCGTATACTTTGTAGATGCCACATGTGTCATGTCAGATTTCTTATATGGTTTTGTTTAAGTGTATACCTATGAGATGTCACATGTGTCATGTCAGATTTTTTATATAGTTTTGTTTACCTGTATATTTTGTAGATGCCACATGTGTTATGTCAGATTTCTTATATGGTTGAAGCGTATACTTTGTAGATGCCACATGTGTCATGTCAGATTTCTTATATGGTTTTGTTTAAGTGTATACCTATTAGATGTCACATGTGTCATGGCAGATTTCTCGTATGCTTTTGTTGAAGTGTATACTTTGTAGATGCCACATGTGTCATGTCAGATTTCTTATAAAGTTTTGTTTAAGTGCATACTTTGTTGATGCCACATATTTTATGTCAGATTTCTTATCTGGTTTTCTTGTGATGTTAGATTACTCTAAAGATGCCACATGTGTTATTTAAGATTCCTTGTATGTTTCTGTTTAAGTGTATACTTTGCAGTTTCCATATTTGTTATGTTAAATATCTAGTATGATTTTGTTGTGGTGTTGGATTACTGTCTAGATGCCAAATATAATATGTTAGATTTCTTATATGGTTTTGTTGTGGTGTTGAATTACTGTCTAGATGCCACATGTGTTAAATATATGACTAATTTTTTCACGTCAATTTATGATTTTTTTTATGTTAAGCTGTCATAAAGAAAGTACCTATTTTATTAGAACAATAAAACCTGAATGCCATTAAATATGAAGTTTTAAACATCAACCAAACATAAGGCATGACTACAGTCTTAATTGTTCAGTGTTATACAACAACCTTAACTGTTCAAACGCTTCAAAGCAACAGAATTTTCAGAAGATTTTAATTAATTAGACGGATATGACAAAATAAAATGTAAAGATTCTTTGAACGAGTACATGCATCTTTGAGGATACTATTGTAATCAGTTGTAAAACATATTTTATGGATTGGTGACATTTTCCTCCTTTGTCTTGATTCACTGTATTGATTTTGTCTCACCTGACACAAAAATTACGATACATAATTTTTTGAGTTTTTTTCTTCTTTTTCAGAAGGTTGAGGAGCCGGATATCAATTTTATTATTTATATTCATATTTTGACATTTTGTAGGTTCAAATCCTTTTTTTTGCAAGTATCTGAAATTTAACTTATTGAATTTTTATTATATATTCATTTAAGTTTTAAATTGTCCATTTTTACTGTTTATGTTTATAAAGACATACATTACTTATCTGTATGTATACTTTGATGCATTTTTCCTGCCATTAAATGGTTCTTGTTATAAATCATATATTACTTTTGTACATCTGTGTCATTGATTTACAAAAAGGGAGGAATATTTAAAAGAACTAATTATTGATATGAATTAACTGTATTCCATGGATAATAAAATGTATTAATCAAGTCTTAAGGTATTCAGAATACATGTGAAAGTGTCACAGAGTGTTTTTATTTGTTTTCTTACAATTTTATGACATTTCATAGTACATTTGAAAGGCATGGAATATTTGTCATCACTTTGTGTCCATTGTCTGTTGCCTATTTATCCGTTTCAAAATCACTTCCTTTGAAACCTTGTAGTCAGATTGAATTGTCATTCAATTCCGCATTATTATTTTTCTATATATAATCTTCAAATGGAGTATATTTAACAAAACCATCCAAATATCTATGTATTACAATATGGCCCTGCAGAAAGATTATGCAATACTACCAATTCTATAAATAAACATTTTCGACATTTGAAAATTTCGTTAATTCTGAAATGATTGATTAGGTTTAACTGGTGAGGTAGTCATGGCAACTATAATACTAAATTGATAAATTCGATCTATTTGGTGAGGTAGTTCTGGCAAAAATAATACTGAATCTATTAATTGGGTCTAAATTGGTGAGGTAGTCCTGACAAAGATAATATTGAATTGATTGATTGGGTCTAATTGGTGAGCTAGTCGTGGCAAAGATAATACTAAATTGATGGATTGGGTCTAATTCGTGAGGTAGTCCTGGCAGCGATAATACTGAATTGATTGATTGGGTCTAATTGGTGAGGTAGTCCTGGCAATGATAATACTGAATTGATTGATTGGGTCTTATTGGTGAGGTTGTTCTGGCAGCAATAATACTGAATTGATTGATTGGGTCTAATTGGTGAGGTTGTCCTGGCAGAGATAATACTGAATTGATTGATTGGGTCCAATTGGTGAGTTTGTCCTGGCAGAAATAATACTGAATTGATTGATTGGGTCTAATTAGTGAGGTAGTCCTGACAAAAATAATACTGAATTGATTGATTAGGTCTAATTGGTGAGGTTGTCTTGGCAGAGATAATACTGAAATGATTAATTGAGTCTAATTGGTGAGGTTGTTCTGGCAGAGATAATACTGAGTTGACTGATTGTGTTTTATTTGTGAGGTTGGCCTGGCAGAGATATTACTAAACTGATTGATTGGGTATATTTGGTGAGGTAGTCCTGGCAAAGATAATACTAAATTGATTGATTGGGTCTAAGTGGTGAGGTAAACCTGACAAAGATAATACTAAATTGATTGATTGGGTCTAAGTGGTGAGGTAGTCCTGACAAAGATAATACTAAATTGATTGATTGGGTCTAATTGGTGAGGTTGTCCTGGCAGAGATAATACTGAATTGATTGATTGAGTCGATTTCGTGAGGTAGTCCTGACAAAGATAATACGGAATTGATTGATTGGGTCTAATTGGTGAGGTTGTCCTGGCAATGATAATAATGAATTGATTGATTGGGTCTAATTGGTGAGGTAATCCTGACAAAGATAATACTGAATTGATTGATTTGGTCTAACTGGTGAGGTAGTCCTGACAAAGATTGTACTGAATTGATTGATTAGGTCTAATTTGTGAGGTAGTCCTGACAAAGACAATACTGAATTGATTGATAAGGTCTAATTGGTAAGGTAGTCCTGACAAAATAATACTGAATTGAATGATTAGGTCTAAGTGGTGAGGTAGTCCTGACAAAGATAATACTGAATTGATTGATTGGGTATAATTGGTGAGGTAGTCCTGACAAAGATAACTGAATTGATTAATTGGGTCTAATTGTTGAGGTAGTCGTGGCAAAGATAATACTGAATTGATGGATTGGGTCTAATTGGTGAGGTAGTCCTGGCAGCGATAATACTGAATTGATTGATTGGGTCTAAGTGGTGAGGTTGTCCTAGCAATGATAATACTGAATTGATTGATTGGGTCTAATTGGTGAGGTAGTCCTGGCAATGATAATACTGAATTAATTGATTGAGTCTTATTGGTGAGGTTGTCCTGGCAGCGATAATACTGAATTGATTGATTGGGTCTAATTTGTGAGGTTGTCCTGGCAGAGATAATACTGGAATGGTTGATTGGGTCTAATTGGTGAGGTTGTTCTGGCAGAGATAATACTGAATTGATTGATTGGGTCAAATAAGTGAGGTAGTCCTGACAATGATAATACTGAATTGATTGATTAGGTCTAATCGGTAAGGTTGTCTTGGCAGAGTTAATACTGAAATGATTTATTGGGTCTAATTGGTGAGGTTGTCCTGGCAGAGATAATACTGAATTGACTGATTGTGTCTAATTGGTGAGGTTAGCCTGGCAGAGATATTACTAAACTGATTGATTGGGTATATTTGGTGAAGTAGTCCTGGCAAAGATAATACTAAATTGATTGATTGGGTCTAAGTGGTGTGGTAGTCCTGACAAAGATAATACTAAATTGATTGATTGGGTCTAAGTTGTGAGGTAGTCCTGACAAAGATAATACTGAATTGATTGATTAGGTCTAATTGGTTAGGTAGTCCTGACAAAATAATACTGAATTGATTGATTGGGTCTAATTGGTGAGGTAGTCCTGACAAAGATAATACTGAATTGATTGATTGGGTCTAATTGGTGAGGTAGTCGTGGCAAAGATAATACTAAATTGATGGATTGGGTCTAATTGGTGAGGTAGTCCTGGCAGCGATAATACTGAATTGATTGATTAGGTCTAATTGGTAAGGTAGTCCTGACAAAATAATACTGAATTGAATCATTAGGTCTAAGTGGTGAGATAGTCCTGACAAAGAAAATACTGCATTGATTGATTGGGTCTAATTGGTGAGGTAGTCCTGACAAAGATAACAGAATTGATTAATTGGGTCTAATTGTTAAGGTAGTCGTGGCAAAGATAATACTGAATTGATTGATTCGGTCTAAGTGATGAGGTTGTCCTAGCAATGATAATACTGAATTGATTGATTGGGTCTAATTGGTGAGGTAGTCCTGGCAATGATAATGCTGAATTGATTGAGTCTTATTGGTGAGGTTGTCCTGGCAGCGATAATACTGAATTGATTGATTGGGTCTAATTGGTGAGGTTGTTCTGGTAGAGATAATACTGAATTGATTGATTAGGTCTAATTGGTGAGGTTGTCTTGGCAGAGTTAATACTGAAATGATTTAAAGGGTCTAATTGGTGAGGTTGTCCTGGCAGAGATAATACTGAATTGACTGATTGTGTCTAATTGGTGAGGTTAGCCTGGCAGAGATATTACTAAACTGATTGATTGGGTATATTTGGTGAAGTAGTCCTGGCAAAGATAATACTAAATTGATTGATTGGGTCTAAGTGGTGTGGTAGTCCTGACAAAGATAATACTGAATTGATTGATTAGGTCTAATTGGTTAGGTAGTCCTGACAAAGATAATACTGAATTGATTGATTGGGTCTAATTGGTGAGGTAGTCGTGGCAAAGATAATACTGAATTGATGGATTGGGTCTAATTGGTGAGGTAGTCCTGGCAGCGATAATACTGAATTGATTGATTGGGTCTAAGTGGTGAGGTTGTCCTAGATTTTTTGTTAACGAGTAGCAGTTTTTAACATTGTCGAGTAATGCATCTGTAGGAAATAATTTTATTCCACAGGACAACTGCAACAGTTTTTGAGAAATCCCCTTGAAAAGATGTAAATTTTCAACAACACAAGCTTTTACTGTTCTTAGCAGTCATGTAAACAATGCAGACGCCAAAGTTTATAGTTAAATTCATTTTAAGGTTATAACAAAATCAATCTACAAATATTGTAATAATTAGATTCTGAAAATTTACTGAAATAAAAATGTTTGTAATTTTGAATTTTCATTGATAATTTATACTGATTGTTACAATTTTTGGTTTAGATTATATATTAGTTTAATTGTGATTTATAGAAATATATTTTGTTGATTATATAATCATTAGAAAAGGTACTCATAATAAAATCATTTATCCTTATGTTATATTTTCCTATTGATTAACTGTTATCTGTTGATTTTTTAAAAATACCACTTTATATAATGTCGTTTTTGGTTAAATACAGGGTTTGAACAATGTATCATGAAATCCATCAATTTGGCTTTGCAGTTCAACATGTTAGTACATTATGATAAAATATGCAATAAACATAATGGCGCATTGCATCCAACTTTAGACTGAGTTGGCACAAAGTCAAACTTGGCTTAATTATAATTAAATAATAACACCATGAAAGAAGGCTTGAAGTGCGGTTTCATGTATTCTCAAAAAACCCTACTGATTCCACGATTATTAGGACAAATTTACAGAGCATTTATATAAAAATACAGAAATTTGGGGAAAGTTTTGTTCCTAAAGTGATCTTACTGGGTCATAAGTAAGGTTTTGACAAAATTAGGTGGATAAATTTCGTCTGAGTATAAAACGGCCCTTATTGATTTTCAGGTGAAAAATGTATAAATGAGGAGATTTGGAATGATTGTCAATGAGACCACTATCACAAAAAGACCGAAGTATCTATATGTAACAGTGGTAATTGTAGGCTGAAAATGGGATAAATTATCAGTTTTCGAACAATACCATACGTAAAAAAGCTATTTCTTCCAATACATGTACAAATCAAGAAAGATCAAACACCTCTGCTTTTGAACCTATGGTGCCTCTGGTTTATTCTCCTTCATAAAGTTAGTTTTTTGATAACGATGAGTATTACCAGCTAGTTATGAAATCATTTGTTCATTGTAACGACACTAGAACGCATAGTTCTTTGACAACAAAATTTTTAGTAAGGCTTCGGTGTAGCTTTCAGATGAAGAACATCAATAAAAAACAAATTCGATTGCTTTTAACAAGTGCATTTAGAAGTCCCATGGTCTTTTGCTTCCATTCGAATACTAGAGGTATAAGGGTTAATAAAAAGCTGGTTCAAAGACTTGAAAATTGGTATTTGCTGCTTCCAAACTTAGCATGCAGCATTTAGAAGTAAGTGGGAGCTCGGATTTAGAATATTATGCCCAGGAGAGGTTACTTGTTTCTGTTGACCTTTACATTGACTTAAACTAGCAGTGATTTCTTGCCTCGGTTGGCTATACTTGTGGTCCTTATTGTCGATCTTGCAACATTTTGTTGAGGAAACTAGACATAGCGATCCTACATTCTCATGTTGGCATCATCAATATTTAGCTAGTTCAAATCTAATCAAAACCAACGAATAAACAAATATAAGCTTTTTAAAAACCTTGTCTGACTTCAGCATGTACTAAATGTACTAAAAGTTCTGGTAAAGGATTAGACTTCAGATGGGGAGGGGCTTAGATTGTCATTTAAGTGAGGATTGTCTATTGCTACGAAAATTCAGTAAAGAAATTGGAATTGGTAAATATAATATGTACAGCAGATTTCTTGTTTTTTCTTTGGGTTGGTATTTTTTTCTTTGGGGGGGGGGGGGGGGGGTTGATATATATTAATGCATTCTTCATGTAGGGGTAAAATACAGTTTTGACTTACAACTAAAACTAAGGCAGCTAGGGCAATACTGAGGAAAAAACGGATGCGCAGGTTAAGGTCTATCGGCTGTTTAATTTTCAAAATATAAAAAAACCAACCCATTCCGGAGTTTTTTCACTTGAAACTTCTTTTTTTTTTATTCAGTTTTGGGTTATTGTCTTGCAAACCATAAAAGGTGGAGATAAATTTTAAGCAGTGAAAATGACCAAAACAATAAGCATGATAAGATATACAAAAAATGACCCCTTTATTGGCTTTGAATACATACTCCCCCCCTTTTGCATTTTTTGGAAGCTTAAATCGACAAGGAGAATCATTTGACAGTAAAAATGTTCAACAAAATATGATCTACAAATGAAACATCATGGACGAACCGTCAATTGATCGTTTATAGGAGTCATTGCAAATAAACTACTGATAGATGCTAGGCTTAAAATTGTGTACGCCAGACGCACGTTTCTTCTGCAAAAGACTCATTAGTGACGCTCGAATTTGAAGAGCATTAAAGACCCAAAAAACCGAAATTTTTTCTCAAATACATCTTAGGTAATCGGTTCATTGGGTAAATTTTCTTAGTATTACAAGAATAAATAGAGAGAAATTGTAAAAAGCAAAGATAAAACTAAGAAGATGTGGTATGATTGCCGATTAGGCAACTCCCCACAAGAGACCAAATTACACAGAAATTAACAACTATAGGTCACTGTACGGCCTTCAACAATGAGCATAGTCAGCTATAAAAGGTTCCGAAATGACAGATGTAAAACAGATGCAGGACTGAAATTGTCAACTGAATCATAGGCGGATCCAGGGGGCGGGAGGCCCCCCCCAACGCTTTTGTGGGAAAAATTTTGTTGATTATATAAGGAATCACTGAAGCATGACTGGAGCGGGCCCCCTCTTAGGGCAGTCAATGGGTCCCCCCTTATGAAAATTTCTGGATCCGCCACTGTGAATCGTTATAGGAGTTCTATCCCCTGAGTGTTGTTTTTACCCATTGTTTTGGCATTTTGTCAAAACTAAAGTCAAAATAGAAACTACAAGTTGTCAGACTCCTTATTTGGTTTACTGCCATCAAAAGACAATTTCTTTGTCTAATGGAATCATGTTAGATATAATATGAACAGCATACTCCTCTATCTAACGGGGGAGGCTGGGGAGGCTTCTAGTTTTAAACATGAAACCTGTAGCCTAACCGTTTTTAATATATTGTAACGTGTACACAGGGTAAGCGTGTCTATTTCTATTTTAGAATAGGTTCGTTACCAGTTTGATACTGGATCCAAAATGTTCTATTTACAAAATATATAACAAGTAAACTTTATTCATAAATTGACATCAATGAACTAAAATATATACAACTGCTCTTTGCGTTCGCTAATGAACTATCTATAACTATACTACTTCAAATATATACAACTGGTAGAAATTTGTACTATAACAAATTTGTCTTAGGTCAGGAACAAACTTGTCCACCTGGTACAATTATGTACCCTACATGTTAACACACTTGTAACAAACTTGTCCTCTGGTACAATTATGTACCCTACAAGTTAACACACTTGTCCAATACGGTACAACACGGTACAACTTGTATCTTGGTACATTTATGAACCAACTCTAACTTGTATAAGTCCATGTTTCTAACAGGCACCAACCTGTTCTTTATTACACTTAATGTAACAGTATCTAATATATAAGAGATAACAATCTCGAATATCAACGTACCGTACCTTGGTCTTATGTCTCCGTAGACTTATGACAATCGACCTTGAGCAAGGAATCGCTCCTGTTTATATACTCCAATGGTAGCCGTACCATTCTTGAAAGAGGGGTGATCTTCCAAAGTGCCTTATTACTTATATTAGAGTTTCCATTGGAACACCCCTTCACATTTGACCTGACCCAAGGTTTACCCGCCAAATATCTTGTTCTTAGC
Organism: Mytilus californianus; assembly: GCF_021869535.1. Taxonomy (NCBI): domain Eukaryota; kingdom Metazoa; phylum Mollusca; class Bivalvia; order Mytilida; family Mytilidae; genus Mytilus; species Mytilus californianus. The sequence continues at coordinate 92,380,250 of NW_026262745.1, forward strand.
TATGTTTTATTAAAGTTTGTAAAAATATATAAAATAAGGCTTCTGCCGAACTGTAACTAAGGTAAACGATTTTACCCAAGATACAAAATCATCACAATATTATTGCATTATTTAATGATCAAACTCCTTCTCTTTTCACCAATGATTTAGAAATAACTTCTTTTCAAGGTTCATAAAATACATCATCCCGAAAATATTTAAATCCTAAAAAATTGAATCAGTCGTCTTTCTTGTCCTTGTCTTGTTACGCCACTACAATTTATATGACATATTGACTTTTCTGAATGAAAAAAAACGACAATGACAAAATACTCAAATTTCTATATGATCAGATTTGAGATGGTCATGTTTTCAGTAGAAGCTATTACTTGTCCTATTACAAGATTCTTTTATTTTTGCAATTAACCATGATGTATGTTAATAACTTTTGAGATACAAAAAAAGCCAAACTGTTATTAATATGGGCACATCCACTAATATAAACTAATGTCTTGACGTCAGACTGGATGATACTGCAATGCTAAAGAAATCAATGTTTTATATCATTAGCTTTGAAACGCTAAACTCTTGGGAAATAGAAAAGCTATTACCTATCGAAATCCAAGCATTGCTGAAAAGAAAAGCTACTTTTTGCCAAATAACAAAGTTTTTTGAAAAACAAATAATTTTCTCGTTGCAAGCTTTTTAGAAAAAAAACTTTTATTTTCTAATTGCAGGTTGTTTTATTTAGAAAAGCCATTACACTTGTTATTACCGACGATGCAACGCTACCAAAATTGCAACACAATGGAAACTACCATGCATATTTGAAACGGAAGTCGGGAAATTTAATTCAATTGTCTGACACTTTGACGTCAGACTATCATGTAACCCAGACTAAATCAGCTCGGTTTATTTCAGTTGCTTATATATCGCTCCATTTATAGTAAAGCACTACCTTAGGGTATCATGCTTTAGACTATGAACACTAAGTTCAAATTAAAATACACGCATACATTGAAGAGAAACATGTCTATGTAAAACTTAGGTTACTTTTAAAAGTATGTATTATTATCGCGTTTGGTGTACTTGTAAAGTGCGAAACGGAATAAAACGAAACGATATATGACGAAACAAAATGAAATGAGCATTAAATTTTTCTTAATAGTTAATGTATAAAATAAAACAAGAGACAGACGGATCTAAGCGGAGAAAAAATGAATAACAAAATAAATATATCTCAAACGCGGAGAATTCATTTTAATATAAGAAACACTATAATCATGATCGTTCTTGAGTAGGAATAAAAAGAACGTAACGGAACGAATTTAATCATTTTTAATTGTAAAAAGAATAATTTAAGAGGTTGTATTTCTTTAAACAAATCGGAAATCACATGAAATATCAGTATCCTGAAATTTTTAAGATTTTGCATGTATTGAAAAAACATAATTTTTAAATGTGCATTAAACAGAAGCTAAGCGTTTTAGATAAATCATCCAGAACTATTTTGTTTTCATAATTAATCAAAAGATAACGGAGAATTTCGGATTAATTGGTCAAAACGGACAAAAGGAATTCTAGGTTGGAATGTTAACTCCTTTTTCACTGTATTGTGTTTGTTCAACACTTTTGCCAAAAAACGTCACTTGCTTGATAAGGCGCCCATCATTTTAGAGTACTGACATCATTTATAAAAAACCTTTCTTAAATTGTTTACCTGCAATTGGGAATCGGAAATAAAAATATTGTCACTAAGGTCCTGTTCCGTCCGGGAGTAAAACCCTTGCCAAATGTAAAGCGCTGAATTTTGAGTGAAATTCATGGCAATTGTGCATAGTTTGTGCTTAACATATATATATAGTATTCAGAAGAAGATGAACAGTCATGAATAAAACTATCATACTTGCGAAATAGCAGTAAATTGATCTAGACGCGTTTAATTTCACTCGAAAAAAGTTGACCGATTCACCCGAAAAACACGTTCTCAGCCGGACACTATACCTACCTATAAAATGAGACATCCAACGACCTTAATTATGCTAAAATAATAAATCAAAAATAAATATGACAAAAAGAAACCAAAATAGATTACCATATTGATTGTTCACTTCAACTTACTCATATGTTTATCGTTGATATGAACTTTTAAAAATTATTTCAAATTACGATTTTGTTTAAACAGTGTTCTTTTTTTACTTCAAAATATAGTGAATTGAAAGGTGCAACAGGCTAAGCATTTGCAAGCCCCTTCCAAGAAAGAAAAAACAACGCATATTCAAACATAATGACAACACTAAAACATTAGTCATTATCAAAACTATCTCACAGCTGAATCATTTAAATAATTAACATAGTGTTGATCATATATTAAAACTGACGGGACACATTAATCAAAATGCCGACACCTTCACATGGAAAGATGGGCGCTTAATGTACAGCGGCAACTATTACATAAATATGCAGGCTGAAAATAATGTTTATGTTATATGTTTATATGATATAAATGTATTCAGCTTTTACAAGACCAGCACGCTGAGTTTGATGTTAAACTCCTACCTTTTAACATTATCCTGACTCCAATTAGCTACTAATATTTGATCTTGCTATTAAATTCAGCGTGTATAGCGGGTAGCAGCGTAAAATAGATATCAACAACCTCCCACTTTCGAGGCTAGCAGACCGTTCATCGCGACACCATGGATTCAGTATTCCTAGCGTACAAATACTTAGAATAGAAATCAATGATAAAAGGCGATATCTGATCGTCATGCAATCGATAAAAAATGAAAACAACACGTTAAAAAATGCATGCGTCCGAAGCGCTTTTCTGGATTATCTTCATCAGGAACGCTCAAAAGCCGAATATTTGAAGGCCAATAATTTATAAGAACCGAAATAGTTGATAAAAGGTTAAAGATGACCGTTTAAAAAGTACGTTCAATGATTCTATGTACCTTCGGACGTGGTCCTGGTTAATAAACCACTCTCCTTAGAACGCTTGAAGTACTGGCGCAAGTCCTTCAATACAAATCAATATATATCCTCTGAACTTATAGATCTGTCACAAGGCTGCATTCCCCATGAAATACTGCTTGATAATTGTCAGCATATGGATTCGTTTGTTCTTCTAGTACTTCTTAAATCTTATTCATCACAAAGAAAGCAGCATATATAAGTCTATAGCATTCTGAGCAGCTGGGCTGACATCCGTGGGGGCTTACCTCAGGGTTCAATGCTAGGTTCCCAATTGTTAAACGTGTTCGTTTAGAATTAATGACATGTTTTTCTTTGTAAATGACAGTTCCAAGTATAATTATGCAACTGACCTCACCTAACCTTTTTGCAGTCCAGGTTTATCTTAATGATAACTTCTTTAGAATCCGACTCGAAAAGGTCCATTGAATGGTTTAAATGTAAAAACAATTCAGGCAAATTATGACAAATTTCATGTGTTGACCGTCGGCTAAAAAATACTATCAAAATTCATAAAGCATCTTTAACATGTGAGTTCACTGTTAAACAGGTATTGACATAGACTATCAATAAAAAAATTGAGGAACACATTAGAAAAATATATAGGAAGCAGTTGAACGTTTTCTAACGTTTAAGTTGGTATTTGAATAGACCTAACTAATTAACCATATTCCATACTTTTATTTCAAGTAATTTCAATTTTCCCAATTGATATAGAATTTCATCATCTTTTTTTTTTGATAATCAGAAAAAGTGCAAGAAAGAGCACTTCGCTCTATGTTTATGTGTTTCAACTGTTCCTACGAAGATCTTTAGTTTCATTTGATTAAGTTTACTTGACATATAAAACCTCATCTGCTTATTTTATTTGTTAATACATGATGATTCATGCGATACATCTGGATGGTCATGTGATACAGCACTAACCCAGAAGTCTGGATGGACATGTGATACAGCGCTACCCTATTAGTCTGAATGGTCATGTGATACAGCACTACCTTAGTAGTCTGGATGGTCATCGGATACAGCACTACCCTAGTAGTCTGGGTGGTCATCCGACTCATCACTACCCTAACAGTCTGAATGGTCATGCGATACAACATATACCCTAGTGATACAGCACAATTCAAGTAGTCTGGATGGTCATGCGATTCGGCACAACCCTAGTAGTCTGGATGGTTATGTGATACAATACAACCTTAGTTGTCTGGATGGTCATGTGATACAGCACTACTCCAGTAGTCTGGATAGTCATGTGACAAAGCACTACCCTCGTAGTCTGGGTGGTCATGTGACAAAGCACATGCCTAGTAGTCTGGATTGTCATGTGACAAAGCACTATCCTAGTAGTCTGGATGGTCATGTGACAAAGCACTATCCTAGTAGTCTGGATGGTCATGTGACAAAGCACTATCCTAGTAGTCTGGATGGTCATGTGATACAGCACAATCCTAGTAGTCTGGATGGTCATGTGACAAAGCACAACCCTAGTAGTCTGGATGGTCATGTGACAAAGCACTATCCTAGTAGTCTAGATGGTCATGTGACAAAGCACTATCCTAGTAGTCTGGATGGTCATGTGACAAAGCACTATCCTAGTAGTCTGGATGGTCATGTGACAAAGCACTATCCTAGTAGTCTGGATGGTCATGTGATACAGCACTACCCTAGTAGTCTGGATGGTCATGTGATACAGCTCAATCCTAGTAGTCTGGATGGTTATGTGATACAGCACAATCCTAGTAGTCTGGATGGTCATGTGACAAAGCACTATCCTAGTAGTCTAGATGGTCATGTGACAAAGCACTATCCTAGTAGTCTGGATGGTCATGTGACAAAGCACTATCCTAGTAGTCTGGATGGTTATGTGATACAGCACAATCCTAGTAGTCTGGATGGTCATGTGACAAAGCACAACCCTAGTAGTCTGGATGGTCATGTGACAAAGCACTATCCTAGTAGTCTAGATGGTCATGTGACAAAGCACTATCCTAGTAGTCTGGATGGTCATGTGACAAAGCACTATCCTAGTAGTCTGGATGGTCATGTGACAAAGCACTATCCTAGTAGTCTGGATGGTCATGTGACAAAGCACTATCCTAGTAGTCTGGATGGTCATGTGATACAGCACTACCCTAGTAGTCTGGATTGTCATGTGATACAGCACTTCCTTAGTAGTCTGGATGGTCATGTGACAAAGCACTACCCTAGTAGTCTGGATGGTCATGTGACAAAGCACTACCCCAGTAGTCTGGATGGTCATGTGACAAAGCACATCCCTAGTAGTCTGGATTGTCATGTCAAAAAGTACTATCCTAGTAGTCTGAATGGTCATGTGACAAAGCACAACCCTAGTTGTCTGCATGGTCATGTGACAAAGCACAACTCTGCTAGTCTGGATGGTCATGTGACAAATCACTACCCTAGTAGTCTGGATGGCCATGTGAATAAAGCACAACCCTAGTAGTCTGGATGGTCATGTGACAAAGCACAACCCTAGTAGTCTGGATGGGCATGTGACAAAGCACTATCATAGTAGTCTGGATAGTCATGTGACAAAGCACAACCCTAGTGGTCTGTATGGTCATGTGATACAGCACAACTCTGGTAGTCTGGATGGTTTTGTGATACAGCACTACTCTAGTAGTCTGGATAGTCATGTGACAAAGCACTACTCTAGTAGTCTGGATGGTTTTGTGACAAAGCACAACCCTAGTGGTCTGTATGGTCATGTGATACAGCACAACCCTGGTAGTCTGGATGGTTTTGTGATACAGCACTACTCTAGTAGTCTGGATGATCATGTGACAAAGCACTACCCTAGTAGTCCGGATTGTCATATGATACAGCACTTCCCTAGTAGTCTGGATGGTTATGTGATACAGCACTATCCTAGTAGTCTGAATGGTCATGTGATACAGCACTTCCCAAGTAGTCTGAATTGTCATGTGATACAGCACAACGCTAGTAGTTTTGATGGTCATGTGATGCAGCACTATCCTAGTAGTCTGCCTGGTCTTGTGATATAGCACTACCATAGTAGTCTGGTTGCTATTATTTTTTTTTTAATTTGTATGTTTCTTAATGTGCATACATTGGTTTTATTTGTTTTTGTATATATTATACGTTTTCATATTCGGTTAAAAGCTCATCAAAGCTTTAGTTTATATGTTTTAAATATGCCATGCAAGGCCTTCAACAATGAACAAATAAATTCACACTTTACAGCAAGATCTTCAACAATGAACCAATAAACTCACATTTTACAGCAAGATCTTTAACACTGAACTAATAAACTCACACTAACAACACTGTCTTCAACAATCACACTTTACAACAAGGTCTTTAACAATGAACCAATACGCTCACACTTTACAGCAAGGTGGTCGACAATGAACTAATAAACTAATACTTTACAGTAAGATCTTCAATAATGAACCAAAAAACTCACACTTTACAGCAAGGTCTTCTACAATGAACCAATAAACTCACACTAACGACACTGTCTTCAACAATCACACTTTACAGCAAGGTCTTTATCAATGAGCCAATACGCTCACACTTTACAGCAAGGTCTTCCATAATGAACCAATAAACTCGCACTTTACAGCAAGGCCTTAAACAATGAACCAATACGCTCACACTTTACAGCAAGGTCGTCGACAATGAACTAATAAACTAACACTTTACAGTAAGATCTTCAACAATGAATCAGTAAACTCACATTTTACAGCAAGATCTTTAACACTGAACTAATAAACTCACACTAACGACACTGTCTTCAACAATCACACTTTACAGCAAGGTCTTTATCAATGAACCAATACGCTCACACTTTACAGCAAGGTCGTCGACAATGAACTTATAAACTAACACTTTACAGTAAGATCTTCAATAATAAACCAATAAACTCACACTTTACAGCAAGGTCTTCAACAATGAACCAATACGCTAACACTTTACAGCAAGATCGTCAATAATGAACCAATACGCTCACACTTTACAGCAAGGTCTTCCATAATGAACCAATAAACTCACACTTTACAGCAAGGCCTTAAACAGTGAACCAATACGCTCACACTTTACAGCAAGGTCGTCGACAATGAACTAATAAACTAACACTTTACAGTAAGATCTTCAATAATAAACCAATAAACTCACACTTTACAGCAAGGTCTTCAACAATGAACCAATACGCTAACACTTTACAGCAAGATCGTCAATAATGAACCAATACGCTCACACTTTACAGCAAGGTCTTCCATAACGAACCAATAAACTGACACTTTACAGCAAGGCCTTAAACAATGAACCAATACGCTCACACTTTACAGCAAGGTCGTTGACAATGAACTAATAAACTAACACTTTACAGTAATATCTTCAATAATGAACCGATAAACTCACACTTTACAGCAAGGTCTACAACAATGAACCAATAAACTCACACTTTCGAGAAAGGGTTTCAATAATGAACCAATAAACTCATATTTTACAGCAAGGACTTCATCAATGAACCAATAAGCTCATACTTTACAGCAAGGTCCTCGACAATGAACTAATAAACTCACACTTTACAATCAGGTCTTCAACGATGAATCAATACGCTCACACTTTACAGTAAGATCTTCAATAATGAACCAATAAACTCACACTTTACAGCAAGGTCTTCAACAATGAACCAATAAACTCACACTGATCAGCAAGGCCTTCAACAATGAACCATTAAACTTACACTTTACAGCAAATTCCTCGACAATGAACTAATAAACTCACACTTTACAACAAGGTTTTCAACAATGAACCAATAAACTCACACTTTACACCAAGGTCTTCAACATTTCACCAATAAATTAACACTTTACAACAAGGTCTTCAACAATGAGCCAATTAGCACACAGTTAACAGCAAATGTCTTTTACAATGAAAAGCAACGGCAAAAAAAAAAAAAACACCCAAAAACCAAATTACGAATAAATTTTCTATAAATTAAAAATCTAATATTTTTACGTTAGAATTTTCAGCAAAAAAATCCGGACATCGAGACCCTTTTCAAGCTGACGGTCGATGTTCCAGCGGTATGTTAGAGTCTTAAACTGTCGTGTTATGTTGTTTTTTTTTTATTTTATGATTTGGCAGAATTTGTTTATTTTGGTTTTTTGTTATTTAGGGGATGTTGTGTGTTGATGCCTGATCTTCCATGATTGTTTTCTGATTCATTTATTCACAGCTTTAATAGACTCTGGACGATTTACAGATAAGAATATTATATGGACACCTTATTAATGTTGAAATCTTGTTACCAGCTACAGTCTTCCGTTTTTTTTTATTTGGGTTTCTGTCTCATTGACGCAAACCCTGATCTTAGATGTGTGTTGATTTGATATAAATGTGGACACTGAACCTCGATTTTTTGCTGAACAATTACACACTTTAAGGCGAATTATTCAATTCGATGAAGTCAAATACGTTGTTTTCAACATATATTTCTAGACATATTAACAAATATATAACAATTTATAATGATGCTGATACAAAAATCTTGTATAAATGGAATAAACAAGAATGATGTTTAAATTCTCCCTCGCCCTGCTCGTCCGAATTTAAATTATTTCTACTCCAAATTCAATAGGTTTTAAACAAAACAAACACAGAAATAGGTCTAGTTGCTCGCAGTAACATATTATCTTCTCTTGCGATACATTATTTTATTAAACTTTATAATACAGGTTTCTTTTATACAACCAACATATATAAATACATGTAATAAACAGCCACTGTATATATACTAATGTGACTAACTTCGTGACGATTCGACGTAACTGCGAGCACCTTCGATACTAATACATTTAAATGCCAAACTTTATATAGTACCATAAAACCCCACCCGTAGAAACCGCCAAAACTTTTCTCGTGCCTTGTGCACGTACCATCAAACTTTATAAATAGTACATACTCTTGCAGAACTAGTTTCAGAACTAGTTACACTAGTTCCCATCTATATATAATTAATACAAATACCAAACGGGAAAAACCCATTTTCAAACGAAATGAAATATATGTAAATTGGATATTTACTAATGCTTAAACATTGATTGATTGATTGTTGCTTGCTTAACGTCCAGTGGCAACTATTGCATGCATGTTCAGGACGAAAGCTTTAACATAAAATTTAAATAATGTTGAATTGTAATATTGCTGAAACAGACGTGTTGAAAGAACCAAATATTTGTAATAATGCTTAAACAGGGTTGTTTTATTGATCAGCAATTTGTAATAATGCTTAATCAGGGATGTTTTATTGATCAACGATTTTTAAAATTGCAAAACAGGGGTGTTTTATTGATCAACGATTAGAGATAATGCTTACTCAGGGGTGTTTTATTGATCAGCAATTTGTAATAATGCTTAAACAGGGGAGTTTTATTGATCAACGATTTATAATAATGCTTAAACAGGGGTGTTTTATTGATCAGCAATTTGTAATAATGATTAAACAGGGGTGTTTTATTGATAAGCGATTTCTAATAATGCTTAAACAGGGGTGTTTTATTGATCAGCGAATTGTAATAATGATTAAACAGGGGTGTTTTATTGATCAACGATTTGAAATTATGATTAAATAGAAGAAGAAATCATTATGCTACATATTCATTTTTACGGTTCTATAATATTGCTCATTGGTCTCCCGGTTCAACAAAAGTTATAAAGTTATACTATAGTTCACAAAAACCAACAAAACATAAATTGTACATGATTTTTCTACATTAAATGCATTATAATATATTTACAACCAAAACAATCATGCTTAATATACCAATACAAATATTAAATTAACGGTTTCCAAAAATATGTGCTATATCAAAATACTAAAAATGTCACATTAAATGCTTGACGTCCACTGAAATCCAACTGACAATATACTTTGAAACAATAGATTAATTACATTTTGTTACAAAATCATTAAAGATTATTTTAAATTTTCTTCAGATAAAGATAAATTAAAGAGAAATAAATGTGTAAGAAGAGAAAGACAGAGAAATAAATATCATCTCCTGGACAAGTAATAGAAACATTGTAAAACTTGAGAAAAAAAATTATCATGGACTCCACAGTTTCGACACAAACAACCAGTTTATATTTACTTGTAAAAAGAAAAAAAGAAGATGCCATGGTGTTTATCCAAATTTAACGGCAAATAAAAACAGACAAAACCAGGGTCATCAAGAAAAAAGTAAAAACGATAAACAAGTCCACAAAACACTTCACAGAAAACTAAAGATTGAGACGATGAAACCCAGTAAAACAAAATAGGATTAACCTGACTGAAGTACCTGAAAGGGAAAGCAGTTCTTGCTCTATTTGTGGCACTCGCCATGCTGCTCATCATAAACAAACTAGGATTGACCTGAAGAACCCTGAAAGGGTAAGCAGTTCTTGCTCTACTTGTGGCACTCGCCATGCTGCTCATCATAAACAAACTAGGATTGACCTGAAGTACCCTGAAAGGGAAAGCAGTTCTTGCTCTATTTGTTTCACTCGCCATGCTGCTCATCATAAACAAACTAGGATTGACCTGAAATACCCTGAAAGGGAAAGCAGTTCTTGCTCTACCAGTGGCCTTCGCCATGCTGCTCATCATTAACAAACTAGGATTGACCTGAAGAGCCGTGAAAGGAAAAGCAGTCCTTGCTCTACTTGTGGCACTCGCCATGCTGCTCATCATAAACAAACTAGGATTGACCTGAAGTACCCTGAAAGAGAAAGCAGTTATTGCTCTTTTTGTGGCACTCTCCATGCTGCTCATCATAAACAAACTAGGATTGACCTGAAGTACCCTAAACGGGAAAGCAGTTCTTGCTCTTCTTGTGGCACTCGCCATGCTGCTCATCATAAACAAAGTAGGATTGACCTGAAGTACCCTAAACGGGAAAGCAGTTCTTGTTCTTCTTGTGGCACTCGCCATGCTGCTCATCATAAACAAACTAGGATTGACCTGAAGTACCCTAAAAGGGGAAGCAGTTCTTGCTCTACTTGTGGCACTCGCCATGCTGCTCATCATAAGCTAACGTTCGGTGATTAGTCGCATTCATTAATGTTGACAAAAAGAGGTCGGGGTTTGTGATACTCCTTTTATGGAAAAGAAAGTTTCTCTATAATATTTGTTCCAAATGGAAGAAATATTTTGCAGTATTATTTTACACTGGAAGATAATATAGTTAGTGGATTTCATTCTGACGGAATAAAGGGTAAAGAATTATATATATATAATAGAAACATATTCTAAAGCACTATTTATAACAAAGTTTACAAAGAAATTTCTGCTTGAAGGAAGAAAAATATTCTGAACTTCCTGCCAAAGTTAAGCTGAAAAAGTATCCATGTACACACATGACGGAAATATTTGATATGAGTATGACAATGCTTAAATTATTGTTAAAGGATTTAATCATGCACTTAAAAATAAAAATGATAAATGAAAATGATAAGTAAAGTAATATTATACTAGTTCATGATGGGTACGTTGCATGTATTTTATGTTTACTCGGTGCATGTGTGGTCTTATTGAGATCTGTACGTATATAAAAATAAGGAGATGTGGTATGATTGCCAACGAGACAATTATCCACCAAAGTTCAAATGAAATGGATGTAAGCAATTATAAGCAACCGCACGGCCTTCAACAATGAGAAAACCCCATACCGTATAGTTTGAGGGCGATAAAAGGCCCCGACATGAAAAATATGAAACAATTCAATTGAGAAAACTAACAGCCTAATTTATAACAAAACAATTTACGAAAAACAAATATGACAGACATGAACCAACGACAACCACTGAACTACAGGCTCCTGACTTGGGACAGGCATATAAAGAATGAGGCGAAGTTAAACATGTTTGTGAGCGCTCAACCCTATGTTTACTAGGTGCATGTTTGGTTTGATGACAATCATATCATTCGATTTTACACCAATAAAATGTTTCTTATTGTTAAGGTAATGGTTGGTTAAAATACATAGGTTTCCCTCCTCTAATAAATAGTAATTTCATGTCGAAATAGTCTGAATCAATTTTTGAATAAGTTGTAAACATGACCATGAAATTAACTACTCTACACATGCTTAGTAGAGTCTGATTATCAATGAACTCTCAGCAATGGGCGTGGTTTGTATACATTTTCTGGTATTACCGAAACACTAAACGATTTAATCTGATTCCAATAAATATCCAGTTCTTTTGGCTTTACATCATGTGATGTAATGATATCATTCTTATAAGAACATGGATTGAAGCCTGGTTTCATATTGTTAAAACCAAGTAAATAGGTTGGTGTAACACGCATTTTTTTCAAGCACCTTGCAATGTACACGTCCTCTAGATGAAGGAATGGAATATACTTAGACGTCTGTAAAATAGTCAGGACTAAGTCCATACTTATAATATATCCAGTTCCTGAACACATTGGAGGAAATTTGTTCTCCTTATAGCCTTTAAACGACACGTACCATTTAGAATTTCTATCTTTGTGTGGGGTGGAAGGACCCTAGCAATATCCACCTATTAACTTAGTTGGCGCTTTTTTTGTGAGAAAGGGGAGTAGATATGTATTTACATACATGTCGGTGTCTGTCTTCATAACGTTCTTAGCTGACGAGCAATATCTCACGGCCCATGATATACTGAACACAGTTTTGTATGATAAATTTCCATATGAGTCGATATAGTCAATTTGCACAATATCTTTATATAATGTACTTTCTTCTTGCAAACCGGAATCCCTCGTAGAATCACGAGTTCCATCCGAAAATAACCGATGATTTCCGATCACAAATAAGCACTTTATTGCCATGTCGTTTCGGTTACATTCGGATCCCCATGATTTTCTTATGGCTTGTCTCTCATTAAACTGTTTTTGGGAACTTGGTATTAAAATGAGCATGTCTATATCATGCGATTTCTCACAGAGTTTGTTCTGATTAAGAATAATTTCAAATTCATGTCCAAAGCATTTCAACTTTGACACTTTTAGTTTGGATTGATTCACACCATTTGTGGCATTTTAATGGTCCGCATCAATTATTCTTCCAGTTTCAGTATTTCCTACAGTATAAGATTTCACAATATTGCGTTCAATAATTTTGTTTCCCCTGAATCTGTTGAACTGACCACTGTTTATAGCATACAGAGATAACGATGCCATTAAAACTAGGGTAATAAAAGCAAGCTAATAATATCCAACTGAAGATTTAGATCTGTTCATGTCCATTTCAGTCATTCTGAGACTGAGAAAAGTATAAGAAGTATTTCTATTGTTAAAGTTTAAAATTAAATTATAAAACGAATATGTATATATCTATAAAACTTCACTTAAATACGTTTTTACTCATTTTCTATAACAATTGTGTTCTCTTTTTGAACCAAAATTTTTGTGAGTTGACTAGACTATTTATATGTCTAGTCAAATTTAACATCACCTGTCCAAATAAACTAGAAATGTCTTTGTAGGTTTCTCCATGTAATTAACTTTTGTAATGTAACAGGGTACCAGATACGAGAAATTAATTTCGGAACGTGTCTGTTGATGATCAGATCCAGGGGGACACATAGTCTGTTAATGATCACATAGTTTAGAAGCAATCCTGATACATCTGTGTCGTGTGCTGCTGTTTGTTAAATGGATTATTGTGTGGTTAAGGTAGTTCCAGATACTACAGGCATCATTCATAGAACATGAAATCCATATAAGGAACCGACAACTATCTGCAAATATGAATTATAAATAAGGAAACAAATTATGATCAGATGTGCTCCGCACTAATCGTTTGCGTTAGTAGTTGTCAGTGTCATTGTTCAGGTTTTAAATGCGGAGTCACGTGATTATTTTAGACATTTTGATTTTATTTTGTCTTTTAGTGTTGTTTTACTTGTAGTTTTACTTCTGTTGTCTGCAGTTCAAGTATTCCAATAAAGAAACTTTTTAAAAAGGTTTCTTAAACGGGAAAAAAGTGAAGGGTGGAAAGAAGACGTGGTTGTGACAATCGGTAAACCTCGACAAATTCCGTTACCCTTCATCGTAATTTTTCGAAGTGAGTCGAATTTATGTCATTCGAAGTACCGATAAAGTACTTTTCTAGGCCATTCAATTTTCATGTGCATATCTATCCATCGGGATAGGCGTGGAGTATTAGAATCGCACTGAAATAGTTTCTCTTCTTTTTAATAATTTAATTAAGATATAAGGGGACGACCATTTGATTTTGTATATGAGGATATTTTTAAAGAGGAATACTCATTTGAATACTCGTTGCTAGGATGGCTGAGTTATTTCTCGCGAAAATTTATTTCCAAATTTGTACAAAATTATTTCCTGCATTTTGATGTATAATATTCATTTAAATACTGTTTTTGGCAACAAAAAAAAAAAAAAACCCCAGTTATTACCAGGTCAAGATATTTATTTCCAAAATCCTCCTTCCCCCCAGAAAATCAATTGGTATTTTCCTAATAGATTAAAGAAAATTTATAAGAATACAATAATAAAAGACTTATCAAAATCTTAGATGAGAAATTAAACAACATATCAGCTGAAAGTATATTAGTTTTATAATCATTTAGTTATTACGGGCGTATGGGTATTGTTCATTGTTGAAGGCCGTTACATGCGTGACCAATAGTTATTTGAATCCTTGTTTTTTGGTCTTAAAAAGGGGGGGGGGGGGTATTTATCTCATTAGTAGTAATGCCATAACTCCTTGGTATACAATGTGTAAATCATTAATTTTCTTGAATTTCAACATTTAACTATCATTCCGTCTGCTTTCATATTCTATTGTTATTTTCAGATGATTAAAGAAATTGTTTTGTTTATATAAGGATAGAGACATTATTTTATATTATGTATTATGAATCAAATTAGATAGAATGTGTAAAAACGACAAAATATTTTTCAACGAACTTGTTAGGTTTTTTCATGTTTTTTTTAAATGAAATAAAATTGTTTTATTGCTTTACCTAGCTGTGAAGTCGTAATTTTGAACACAGAAACAATAATAATGTTTATTTTGCCATTAAAGTTTTCGACTTCACATTCATTTCACAAAATTTTCACTGGGGTATAGAAATATGGTCAACCCAGCCTGAAACTGTCAGGCAGTAAAACCCTTGCTAAAGTGGGGCGTCCGTTATGCTGTGCGGGATATACAAATACGCAGCCACGTCCGGTTGGAAAAGGAACGTTAAATCTGATGCTTTTTGAAGGGTGACTGTAATACACGTTAAAGAACTGTTGCTACAACTATTTGAGGGTTCCGAAAGTCCCTATCCATCACGACCCATTTACCAGTAACAGTCCTAATTTCTAGCCTTGCACAACCTACATATTCCATTGATTGTTATTTGTTCTCGTCATGAATATGCATGAAATATTTGAAACCGGGCGATAAACAAACTATAATCAATCAATTTAAGTGTTAGTAAGTAAGTAAGTAAGTAATCTTTATTTAAGGTGGATCATCGGTACATATTTCCTCCGAAAGAAATTTTTTATACTTTGCCGAAATGAAGATTTTCAAGGTTTTTTTCAAAAATATAATAAAAAGTATGGGTCACCGTGCTATTTTTCAAGCTACACGTCGTGCAAAATCGCCCAAATTTGTATAGATTGTTCATGGAAAAACATATTTTTGTGAATAATAAGAAATCTATGAGATAGAATTTTGAAATAAATTATGAGAAGATAGGTTTTATTATATGCTTTAAGAAAATAAAAAGAAAACATGGTGTAACCGAATTTGTTTTCTTGCTACAAGTAAAAAATGAAAATTTCACTATCATTCCAGTATACAAATTTTACTATAAGAGTTATCTCCCCTTAAATTGCCAAGTTGAAAAATTGATTCTAAAAACATAAATATTTGATTTTGTTTAAACATTTTGGATAATGCAATGAATCACCTATTTTTCTTTTTACAAATAATCAGTCTTACTCATTTATTGCAAATCTGTCTGCAAATTTAAAAATTTAGGCAAAGAACTGGACCGATTGTGTACTGCTATTGTACAATCCAAGATGGCGGTATGATTTTTATATAAACATACAGATAACGTTGAAACAGGAGCTCTCGAGCCGGCTTTAACATTAACTAAAATACGATCCGTGTAAACTTATCCACAGCTGTTATTCTGTATATCGAGTTCAAGGTCAACAGATGATCTAGTTTTTAATTTGGAAAAATAAAACTGTTTGTCAAAATGGTTCACTATTACGATCAGTATCTTAGAAAATCAGTTTAGAATTGTATCGTTTTTACAAAACTTTAAAAGGCAAAACCTTAAACATTTTTATTTTCTTTTTTCAACACACAAAAACGTTTTATTCCTAAATATTTTCTTATACAATTACCTTAGTCGTCCATGTAACAAGCTAAGGGTTCCTGTTTACAAAATGAACCATCTATTTAGGGGTAATAGTAGGCTAAAAATGTAGTCCCCTTTTTACCTTGGATTTACAATTAGTTTCAAAAATATATGTTAGAAGCATCCTTTTCAATTCTATTAATAATGTGTATAGTCTTATACACTAAACTGTAAAATAAAATAACTTCGTTTAAAGTTAATATTATTTTTTTGTCTAAATTTTCATTATCATTGATTTAATTTTTTGTCATATCGATGATGTCATTGCCTTTTAATTGAAGAACATCTTTTAGATTATTTTTATGCCCCGCCTACGATAGTAGTGGGGGAATTATGTGTTCTAGTCTGTGCATCCGTTCGTTCGTCCGTTCGTTCGTCCGTCTGTCCCGTGTCTGGTTAAAGTTTTTGGTCAAGTAAGGTTAAAGGTTTTGGTCAAGGTAGTTTTTGATGAAGTTGAAGTCCAATCAACTTGAAACTGAGCACACATGTTCCCTATGATATGATCTTTCTAAATTTAATGCCAAATTAGAGTTTCACGGTCCACTGAACGTAGAAAATGATAGTGCGAGAGGGGAATTCGTGTACTATGGACACATTCTTGTTTAGGTTATATTTACAGATATTATAAATATCTTGTGGTGCTATAGGCGTTGTGTAGTATTTTATCCTAATTTACCATCGAGTCCATTTAGAATATGTAATAATTGTGTCTCGAAAAATGTCATATTTGAATATTCCTGTGTTTATTCCTAACAGCATGTCCTTTTCAACAAAAGGATGATCTATTCCTATGTTTGATTGGATAATAAAATTAAATTAAATTAAAATTGAGAATGGAAATGGGGAATGTGTCAAAGAGACAACAACCCGACCATATTCAAGTATTTCTTGAAGCTTGTTTAAAATTAACTTTGATGTTCAACGACTAAAAACAAGTGTTGCAGGGTTTCTATATTGTTGTTATTTTTACAAATATGGCAGTTTCCATTTGATAGTGTCATAAAATATTGTGCATTTGGTTGAGTATTTGTAATTTGACAAAGTTTACATATGTAATAGAACGTCAAAAAATAAATTATGGGAAATTGTTGTATAGACCTCCCACTTTTTAGACTGTATTTAAACTAAAAACTACAAAATATGACCGTACTGCACGTTTTTCAATTTTACAAGTATTGTATACATCCACGTGTATTTCGCGGGATCGTCATATCCAAAGATTTAACAGAGATATATAATAAAATTTACACGTATTTAGTCAGAACAAACCACTAAATTCAATACAATTAGCAAATTGGAACAATATGGAATAGTTCTATATCAGTACCAAAAATCACCAGCAATTAAGAAAATAGATAGTTTTTTACTTGTAGAGCAAGGGCCATTTTCGTAGCCCTGAAAAGTGTGTATAGGTCCTTTACAAAAAGTCTGTGTAATAAATTAGAAACAAAGTATTTTCATCTAAAACTCTTAGCAAAAGTTTGCTTCGATCGTCTGGAACAGAACTGACACTGACACGTGGTCCTTGAACTATAGCATTAAAATTACCAGCACAAATTACAATACCATTTTTGGCTTTATACAGTTCGTGCAGTAAATCTACTTATTCTTTAAGCAATTCAGTGGGGAGAGAAGAAGCAGGTAAGTATACACAGAAGAAGAAAATAGTCACATCATCAGGCAGATGCATTCTAACATCAATAGTCCTATCAGAATCAATTTCATGCTCAACATAACGATCGGTAATCGATGAGACTAACAATGCAACACCTTTTTCTGTAATATTTACATTTTCTTTTCGTCAACGCTTTTAGCACATATTGTCTCAATGTGAATTTTGTTTTTAGGCGCACAACACTTTCAACTTTGATATAAAAAGAAGAATTTCTTGACAAGCAAATAATTCATTTAAAACAGGGATATATCCACTTTACATGTTTGCTAATTTTAAAAACAAGAAAAAGTTCAAAAGAATATATAATTGCATAACCTGTTCTCAAAGACACTGAAAATGTTGGAGCGTTGAAAAACAATTTAATGTATACATTTAGAGTGAAGGTTGGCGCCAGACTAAACGTTCAAACCCGCTGCATTTGTTTGCACCTGTCCTAAGTCAGGAACCTGATGTTCAGTGGTTGTCGTTTGTTGATGTGGTTCATCAGTGTTTCTCGTTTCTCGTTTTTTATATAGATTAGACCGTTGGTTTTCCTGTTTGAATGGTTTTACACTAGTCATTTTTGGGGCCCTTTATAGCTTGCTGTTCGGTGTGAGCCAAGGCTCCGTGTTGAAGGCCGTACTTTGACCTATAATGGTTTACTTTTACAAATTGTGACTTGGATGGAGAGTTGTCTCATTGGCACTCATACCACATCTTCTTATATCTAATGAATGCATGCTGATTATTCGATTTATGTAATGACAGCTGTATACGAAAATAACTACATTATCTGTTACAAAAATCAATTAAATATATCTTTCGAGATGTTTAAAATAATACAAAGCGTTACATGCAATTGTCCTCATCATTAAAACTGACAGATGTGAATTGTAGGAATTAGTCATTTTGGGACCCTACATTGTATAGCAGGTGGACAATTACGTAAATTTAAAAAAAAAAATTAAATTGTCGAAAAACATCTGTTAATATGGACATTATGTACATGAAAATTTATTATCAGTATGATTAAAATGAGAATTAGATTCAGCGGCCTGTTTATCGAAGCGCTCTTAGTACTAGGACATGTCCTACGATCATCTTAGGACATATCTTTGTCCTAAGCGGACAAATTATGAAGAGTCATGAAGTGTACACAACAATTTCCCACAATTTAAATTTTTATTACATATATAAAAATTTTCAAATATTAAATACGCAACAAAATCTGTTTCCGAGTTTGATTTGTGAAAGGAGTTGGTTCACTAACTCACAATTTGGCCCTAAAAGTCTGAAATTCATTCACTACGAAACTGGTGAAAATTTAATGAAAACATATGCTAAAATGTCCAATAATTTCGCAGCTAAAAAGATTTTTACCAATAGCGTCATTAGTGACGTATTTGTGACGTCATAATATAGGTGAATTTCGTCAAATATTGATTTTTTGCAGAATTCTGCAAACTTTATGACCGTTTTCTGAAAAATAAACAGTGGCGCCCCCCTTCGCCCACAAATATTTTCTGCGCTTTATATTATGTGTATTATAATTTTAAAAGCAAGCAATTATATAAAGCATGAATGATTATTTTGTTAACACCAAAAAAGGTCTGGTTGCGAGTTATAAAAGTCGAGTTGCGAGTTAAAAAAGTCGAGTTGCGAGTAAAAAAAGTCGATTTGCGAGTAAAGAAAGTAGAGTTGCCAGTTAAAAAAAAGGTCGAGTTGCGCGTTATAAAAGTAGTGTTGTGTGTTAAAAAAAGAAGATTTGCGAGTTAAACAAAAGTCGAGTTACGAGTTAAAAGTCGAGTTGCGAGTAAAGAAGGTCAAATTGCGAATCAAACAAGTCGAATTGCCAGTCAGGATAGTAGAGTTTCCATGGTTTGACGTAATACCTAGCCAAATAACTGTTGATGTTAGATTGGTGTATCATGCTTGGAAGTGGAACCAATAATCACCCACTATTCTTCCCGCATAAGACATGAAAGACATGCAATGTACATGTAGAATGCTTTTTGTGCATTTCTAAGTGTTATGATTTTTGTAGTTTTTTTTTACTTTTTAGCCTATGCATTGAGTTTAGTCAAGACTAAAGTCAAAGGGTTCTCTTTTAGCATTTAAAAGGTCTTCTAAAATTAGGACACCATCTTCCACAAGAATTTTATAATAAAGACCAAAAGAGCTCATTATCGGAAGTATGCCCACGTTTCTGGCTGTTACTACAGATTCATTAAAGATCTAGCCATTCGTAGTATATATCAAAATGGATATACACATATAGATATGATCCCATCATTGTAGAGCCTGAGATTTTTCTCTCGCGGAAGTATGACATATCGATATAACATTCTGTTGTTGTCGGCGACAGCGTCAACATTATGGTTCAGTCTGTTATTCAATTGTTTCTTATTAATTTAGAATTTCAATAACTTTTTTGTGATTTTTTGAAACATGGGCATAAGTTTTTTTATGATCAAAAGACAGGCTCTAGGGCAAAAGGTTTGAATAGACTTCTGTGTTTGCAGTTAACCTTGTGAAGCAGTCTAACATCAAAGTTTATTAGACATCAAAATCTTTGACAATCCTTTTTATGATAGTATCCAGATCACAATTATGGTATTTTTTTTTATTTTTTCATAATTTACGGATTAAAGGAGATGTTTTTTGCAGTTAATATTGAGATACAGTCATGAGTGCAAGTTTTGCAGACATCAATAACTTTACCTAAACTTTATTGGAAATTTTCGAAAAGTTGGACAGAAGCTTCTTTAAAAATTAAAAGAACGGATAATGAAGCGTAAACAACCTAATACAATGTCTATTTCTATAAGAAGCAAATTATTACCATTCGGCGTACTTTTACGTACTTGTCATAAATGAATATAGACAGACTCCTTCTTTAGTGGAACTGATAACTTTTATAATCTTATTTTCTTGAATCAACTTCAGAGGTTTAAAGGTATGGGTATCCGAATCCGTAATCGAATTGCATTTTTTCAATAAAAGTTAATTACTTAAAAACCATGTCTTGATAGATATTATGTATGTTTCAGAATGTCAAACAACCAGAAGATGTGTAACATATGCGACGACAGGCACATTACAAAACAAGCAATTGATTGGTGTTCCGAATGTGAACAGGCTTTTTGTAACGAATGCCAGGAATATCATGCATTTTCAAGGTTATCCAAAAACCATACAACAATTCCGATATCGCATTTTCTGTCACTAGAGGCATCATTCTCCCATATTAAAAGTGTATGCAATGAACATATTGAGATTTACCAAATCTTTTGTCAGAAACATGATAAGCTTTAATGCCATACTTATTTAGCAAAACATGATGGATGTAAGGGCATAGTTCCGATAAGAGAAATTACAAAAAATATGAAAACATCAACGAATTTCCAAGAAACACAACATGGATTAACAGACATAAATGAATGCATAACAAAGATTCAGGATGAGTTAAAAATGTCTTTAAAAGCGATAAATGATGAAGAGAAGATACTAATATCGGAGATTGATACGATGAGGAAGAAAATAAATGATCATTTAGACAAACTAGAACACAACTTCAGAAAAGATTTGTCAAAAGAAGCAACCGAACCACGCAAGGCCGTCGAAGTGATGTTACAGAAACTTGATGATCGAAAATCCGAGATTTCTATAAACATGCAGCAAATTAAAGAGTTAGAGACTTATGCATCCGATTTCCAAACTTATCTTAGCCTCAGACAATTATCCTTTGCAATGGAATCTACTGAATCATTTGTGCAGTCAGTTGCTAAAGATGGAAATTTAGAAAGAGATGCATTCAGCTTGAATTTTGATGAAAAGATAAATGAAATAGTTCGCAATTTCCAGCAGTTCGGTATTATTCGGAGACAGAAAAAATGCTTGTCACGTGGCTCTCATCCGACAAAAGGATAAGCAAGCGCAGCTAGTCGGAATTGGACTACCACTGATAAAGTCGATCAATGACATTAAACTGAAATTAGTCCAAACAATTGTTACAAGGTGTAAACCAACTGTTGGATGTGAAATTCTGCCTGATGGGAAAATGGTCTTTAGTAACTGTATCCCAAATGGTTATGCAGTTGTTTTTTTATACTGATGACACATATTTGTTTGATATCCTAAAGAACTCTAACACTTATTGCACGCATATAACATGCATCGATAACAATAACAAACTAGCCATTTCACATGGATTTTGTAGTGAAGATAATATAGACATTGTCGAAATTAGTAAACCACAAGTAGTACATAAACAATCACCACGGAAAATTCATGTTTTTTACTGGCATACTGTAATGATTCAATACTGTGCTACACTAATACAGATGGTATACAGAAGATAAGTTTGGATAATTATAATCTGTCAATCATTGTCAAAGCTGATTCATCATTTGGATACATTGCAGTTAACACCAACAAACTGTATTACACTGACCGCGACGAAAATGTTGTGACATGCAGTGATATGGTAGGTCACAAATGATGGACATTCGGTTGATACACGGGGCTTTGTATACATTGTGAGCGCCTATAAGGACAGTGTTGTAGTTTTATCTCCAGGTGGTCAGGAAAAAGAATGTTAGTAACAAATTTCGATGGATTGGAAAGTCCTAGGGTTCAACACTTTGACAAACTTAAATATCGAATTCTGGTCGCTAATGAGGAAACAACTGTATTTTTGTTTGTCATTTCAGCAAAACAATGAAATAAATTCTCCTAAAAGGAAACAAGAGTTAAAAAAAGGTAAACAAAATAAGCTTGCTTTATACACAACATTTTCTAACTTTCAAAAGACTTGCAAGGAAACTACTGAGTACAATAGACTGCGAAATACAGATGATTTCAACCATCATTTGTCTCAATTTATTGTGTACATTGTTTATATATTCTTAGCCTTTACATTTTGTAAATTTTGACTCAACCCGAATTTTCAACTTTTTCAGGCATTGTTGTCTTCAGAAGGTTTAATCATTTTTATGCTTCATTTGGTTATGTACATTAGAAGCAACTACAACTATTCAACTTTCCAGCAGCAGTTGACTTCGAGACAAATAGAAAAAAAAACACCGCATCGAACACAGCAAACACAAAGCATTTAGCCTTGATTTTATTATTTTTCCGCACACGCTATTTAACCAAAGTTCGTTTATCTAACTAAAACGTAAACCAATATATACTTTGGTTTTGTGGACATTTACAGACGAGGACGAGACTGTTTTGAAGGAACCATGGGGTATATCGGTCGATGTATGGGGCTTTGTATACGTTCTTTGCCACCAGATGAACAGTGTTGTAGTATTATCTCCAGATGGTCAGGATAAAAGAGTGTTACTAACAAAGATCGATGGATTGAAAAGTCCCAGGGTTCTACACTATGACAAACTTAAAGATAGTTTACTGGTCGTTAATGAGGAAACAACTGCATTTTTATTTGACATTTCAGCAAAACAATGAAATAGATTTCCCCTAAAAGGAACCAAGAGTTCATAGAAAAAAAATCGTAAACAAATACAAGCTTACTTTATAAACAATATTCTCTAACTTTCAAATGACTTGCAAAGAAACTACTGAGTACAATGGCCTGCGAAAAACAAATGATTTCAACCAGCATAAGAAGATTTGATGCATCATTTGTCTAAAGTTATTGTGTACATTTCTTATGAGCACTTGGTCTATAAAGTTTGTAAATTTTGACTCAACCCGAGTTTACAACTTTTTCAGGCATTGTTAGTTAAAGAATGTTTAATCATTTGTATGCTTCACTGAGTTACTATGTACATTTGAGGCAACTATGGTTATTCGACTGTCCAGCAGTTGACTCCGAGACAAATAGATAAAAAAACCGCATCGAACGCAGCAATTACAAAGCATTAAGCTTTGATTTTATTGTTTCCGCACACATCATTAAAGGGGCTTAGCTACCAGATATAAAAAAATCAATTTTTGTTTTGTTCAATCATTAATGAAAGTGATATAGTGAAATAGTAAGTCGCTTTTAGCAGCCAATTTGGTTCAATTTTGTCAAAATAAGCCAATAAACATCGCTGATGAATTGTTCACTTACAAGTGAATAATTCGACCTCACTAAATCCGTATTAATGTGACCTTTAATTTAAGTCCTTAACTAGATATTGGTTACGCATGTATTTGTCTTGTTCAGCCATTAAAAGAAAAAGAATATAAACATTGAAAATGAAACAAAGGTGAACCATTTTGCTGACTGATTCGATCAACCATAATCATTCTTATACAGGTTAAAACTATGATTAACTTATTTTGTTAATATATAACATGAAATCAAACAGACCTATAAAAATCTAATTGAACGAGGTCGCTATTTATTTATGTTTATGTTTATATCGGGTTATATGACCGTCAGCAGCCTTCGGAGGTGATTTCGATAATCAATCAGATAACGTCTAGACTAAAATACACACGGAATACTGTCCATGCATTGTTAATTGTTTATTTAAGACGAACTTTTATTTGGATATACGTATTTATATTAACGCTATTGTTCTTTTTTTGCAAAAGTAACGAAAATAAATTGCGAACGAAAATTATTTGGTTTAACCGTGGTTGGTTTACCTATTCGTGGTGAGGAAATGCTCTATATAGGCAAACGTGAAGTTAATACACAATTCCATTTTTTTTAAAAGCTCGTGTATACTTTTATTGAATAAAAGATAAAGTCTCTTGCTGTAAATTTTCTATTTCAATACGATCTTACAGATTTGTCCAAACGTTTACTTTGACAAATGGAAGATGTCTTAAACAAAACCATTAAATGAAGAAAACACAGAACACCTATGGAATAAGACTTGCCGATAAACAGTTCTGCGAAATATATTTTGCATAAATATAAGAATTGAACATACAAACTCTACCTCTTCAAGAAACTTGTGCTATATCCTCAGAAATAACTAAATTAATTTGAAATGGTTATTTAAAATGTCTAACCCTAACGTATGATCGAATATATACAAATTGAAATAGAAACTGTCAACAAGTTAATATTTGTTGTATATCATAGTATTATAAAAATTGAAATAAAGGTTATTATATATTAACTATATCATCCAGAAAAAGACGCACCACTTCCACTTGAAACTATTTACAGCTAGTTATTATTTCTATGTGCATTTTTCTTATTTAAATGATGCTTATAAGAATGAAAGATACTCGTGTATTCTTAAGACCCCAAACTACCTATTAATATATTAAAACGGGTTTCTGGTTTAAAGATATGATTTACCATATTTGCACTTCATATCGGAAAACCAGATTCATATATATGCACCATAAATAAAAAAAATCGTTAACAAATATCTTTTAAAAAATGAAAACAACACGTTAAAATTTAAATGCGTCCGTGGCGTTTTTCTGGATTTACTTTCATCAGAAACGCTCAAAGCCGAATATTTGAAAGCCGAAGGAAGAATAAATCCGAAACAGTTGAAGAGCGATATAATGATATAATAAAAAAATGACCTAAAATAATAGCCAAATCCTCCTAAGGCCAACTTTGCCTGAGGGAGTTGAAACCTAAGTTTCTAATTAATTTTAAAATTTATAAACGGGCAAATATAAAAAAGGTTTGTTGTTAATCATGTCAATACCGAAGTACTGACTACTGAGCTGATGATACCATCGAGGACTGATAGTTTACCAGACGTATCGACCCAGTGCTGTAAAACAATACGTTAACAATTTAAGTAATTCGTTGAAATACACACCTGGTAATATTTAGCCATCTTGTTATCTTGTGTCTCCTCAGTACAAGATATTCGGATCTCGAAGCAATCCTAGAGTATGTAAATTGTTGAACGAACTGATAGCCTTACGGCAGATTTCCTTATAAATCAATAATTTTGCCGTTTAAAATAGACATATCATATTTTTATATTGATGGATTCATATCTAGGCCATTACTATGACCATACACGTAAGCTATTCATACTTATTTATTAGTCAATCGATATCTAATACAACATGTAAAATAACCAATTTTGATATCATAATTATGAGGAGAAACAAAATCATTCATTAAAGTTGATATCAACATATCTATCTGAATTAATAACAATTCTGCACCGATCATAAGGACAGATATTGTTTATGAATTTCTACAGTGATTATACGCATAAAAATAAGGAAGTGTGGTATGATTGCCAATGGAAAGTTATCCACCAAAGTTTCAATAATAAGAAAACCCCATTCCGTATACTCGGCTAAAAAAGGCCAAGACATGAAAAAATTAAACAATTCAATTGAGAAAAGCATTTTTTTGTAACAAAACAATTTACGAAAATCAAATATAACAGAACAAACGACAACCACTGAACTACAGGCTCCAGACTTCGAACAGGCACTTATAGAATGTGGCGGGGTTAAACATGTTTGAAGGAGCTAACCCTCCCCATACCTTGGACAGGTTTGTAACAGCACAACATTAGAAAAAACTATAAAAGTCAGTTGAAAAAGGCTTAACTTATCAGATTCATACACAAGAGAAAAATATCAGAAACACAGACTGGACGTGGAAGGGTATTTATACATCCCTAGATACAAAAAAGACACAAAATTCAGATCTGAGAGTACTTGCAGTTACAGACAGCTAGTTCAAAGCCAAGAAAAAACTAATAAAAATTCATTTATACAATATGATAAAAAGGTGATGTGGTATGATTTCCGATGATACAACTATCCACCAAAGTTTAAATGAGGTGGATATCTGCAATTAAAGGCAACCGTACAGCCTTCAACAATGAGAAAAACCCACACCGTACAGACGGTTTTAAAATTCCCCGAAATAAAAAAATATGAACAAATTCGATTGAGAAAACTAACGGTTTAATTCATAACAAGACAATTTACAAAAAAAAAAACCATGTAGGACAGACATGAACGCACGACAACATACAGGCTCCTGATTTGGGACAGCGGTGTACCAGTTTAACGTAAGAACAAACTATAAAACTAATCAGATGGACAAAAAGCCGAAAAAAACATCAAGCAAAAACACAGACCGGATGTGGCATGTTATTTATTTTTTTCCTCATCCTTAGCAACAGATAAGACACTAAGCTCAGATATGAGAGTACTCTCAGTTACTGTGACCTAGTTCAAAGCCAATAACAACTGATAAAAAAAATGTGTATCTAAGACTAAAGTATCAATCAGTACACAACCAAATTCAATTGATTTAGTTTAAAGGCGTCATTACCAGTCAAAGACAAACATTGTCTGAGCAATGCCAAAAAAATAGGTATCGGCAGATTGTAGTACCACGAAAGCACACATGTGTACAACAATGACGTTTAGTATGGACTCAATTCACAGATAACAAAATCAATATTTATACCAAAAAAAAAGCAATATTCAAAGATTTGATTACAGTGTTGATTGGTAACTTATAAGAATACGTGCATTTAAAGGATTGATAAATTTACCCTGATTGTATCTAAATTTCCGGGCTCTGTAAACAACACGACCGTAAAGTATAGGATGTGCTACTCTGTTTGAAATAACTTACTAAAATCTATAGTGCATGTTTTCTATAAAGCGGTATTCGTGTGTCTGACATCAACATATACTATTTGTTTATTATTCTAAGGTTTTATTCTACCAATCAAAGTTTTAATTATGTAAAAGTTTGAATAATACAAATGAAAACGAACTTTGAAGGCCGTACGGTGACCCAAAGCTGTTAATTTCTGTCTCATTTGGTCTCGTGTGAAGAGTTGTCTCATTGGCAATCATACAACATCTTCTTTTGTATATTTGAATAAATTTTATAAAATACTTGTCCTTTCCTAGATGAAGATAATTAAGATCAATCAAAGCTTTATACAATAACGACAAATGGGACAGTTTTTCGTTTACCTTGTTATTTATCATATTTTTAGATGGTGATGTTCCTTTTGTTATTTTCATTTTTAATTTTGAACAGTGATGTTCCTTATGGTCGATCTATAGATGTTTTTATATTCGTTTTGGTTCTCTTTGCTCGCGTTTGAAGTGACGTTATTAATTTCAATGAACCTAATATATGTGTCACTGCAAATCAAATAGTCAGGGTGTGCTGTATCAGGTAAGGTGAGAGTTGAGCGCTTGCGAGCATGTTCAATCAATCCGCATCACATATGTGCCAGTCAGGAGCCTATAGAGTTTGTCGTTTCTATCTGTCTATTAAATTTGATTATTGAAAAAATGTTTTGTGAATAAATCTGGACGTTGGTATTAAGGTTTGAATTGTTTGACAGTTTGTTACGTCGAGGCCATGTATAACTGTCTATGTGGTTTATGTTTTGATCTATGTTGAATGTTGTCCGGTTGTCGTTGGTCCACGTCGCAAATGAAAACAAAAGTGCCAATTCAAGTAAACATGTTTTGTTATACGTTGAATCTCTCACAAAATCCTTCTTTTAATGATGTTACGTTTGACACGACATCAAAAATTTTCTCGCAAAAGTCAGGTAAGAGTTTGTCGTCATGTCTTGATTATAATTTTTGTCATTTTTTTTTTATTGTATTGTTAAATTGAAAGAAATTTTCCATGTAACTTACATTAGTATACAGTGTTATAACTGAAATTACAACTATAATGCCTTACTTCATATATAATATAATTGATATTTACCGATCAAGTAATCGTTTAGATTGGGTCTGCTCGACACGACGACGTATTATTTGTTTATGTCATTTCAAACCTCTAATGAATCTCCGATATGCACGACAATTTCTTTCGTCTTTATAAACTGAATATGCCCTTATCCTTATGTTGGTTTTTTTTACTAATCATGCGATCATGATTACAAAGCGGGTTATGCATGCATATTAAAAAGTAAAATAACAAAAATACTGTGCTCCACACTGACACACCCGCCTAGCTTCGTTACGAGTTCACTCGATTCCTTTGGATATTTTCTTTTAGTTTCTAGTATCGTATTTGTTTACAGGATTTATACGTCTGTTTACTACTGTTTGCCTCTTTTAATGCTTTTGAGCTGGTATAAGATACATAGGTAGTTTTAATGGTTGTATTGTATCTTTTTTTATATTTCATACTTTTCAATTGAATTGTTTCTCCTGTAAGTCCGAAGAAGGACTAGATAAGAACATAACCAGTAACTTTCTAAAGAATTTTTTAAGAGCCTCTATTTAAGTATTTGACCCATTTATGAGGACAGATCGTGCACAACTGTGAATACCAGGAAACCAATCGAAGCTTATGTAATGCTCTGATTTTTAAACGTTTAACGTTAGGTTCATTGTTGCAATTTAATTACGATATTTGTATTGTTTTGTTCAGAGCTAATTAACTGTTGTATAATAATTGAAACCGTATCTTTTTGTATTTTGTTTTTTTCTTTTCAAAACAGTTATCTCGGGCTTGAATGATGGCTGGTACCAAAATAAATATTTGGCAAATAGCAAACTAACTACTATATTATCTAAAAAAAATCGTTCGGAAAGTCAGGAAATAAAGAACCAATGCTCAAATTAGATTTTATGACAATTTAAACACAAATTTTATATTAAAGTAGGAGTTTATTTCCATTGAAAGAAACCTTCATTAGG
This sequence comes from Mytilus californianus, assembly GCF_021869535.1. NCBI lineage: Eukaryota > Metazoa > Mollusca > Bivalvia > Mytilida > Mytilidae > Mytilus > Mytilus californianus. The sequence continues at coordinate 92,409,876 of NW_026262745.1, forward strand.
CTTTTTAGTGTATTTTAAAGGCATTCTCATTTGCCAAAGCACACTGCTAATTTTTTGAAATTGCAAGAATGTAATTTTTTTTTTCTTAATGTCGTAAACAACTTATGAAATTCATAGGTTACCAAATAATTTTGTCAATTTAAATCAAGATTATTGAAAACATTGTAATCATGGTAATAAACTGATTAAAAAAATGTTAAACTCGAAATATATACTTATAAGATTTAAATAGAAATTCAAAAAATTAAAGATATAAAAGCAACAAGAAAACTATAATTCAAAAGCAATTATGAAATATAATCAAATATTTATATTTTTCGGACATTTTGACAAACAATAGATCGATTTTGCCAAGAGTAAATGTTCGCTCTCAAAATAGTGTCGTATATGATGAATAAATGGTAGTAAAACTAAACTGTTCAATATCCCCTGAGTTCAAGAGATAAACCTATCGCGATCAGGATGTTGACAAAAATGGGTAAAAAAAAAGGAAGTGAAAAATCAAAAGTAATTTTTATGACCCACGCGACACATGTTTCTTGATAGAGATACCAGACCAAATTTCATGAATAAAAACATGGTGTATACACAAACACTGAAAATAGCACGTAATGAAATCAAACCTTAAAAGGGGAATATTTTTCTGAAAAAGTATTTTATAATAATAATCCAAGCTTCCTTTAAGTATTAAATATAATAAAAACTGGTTTACTATCGACAATTAAGATGTTTCTTCGAACACTGTTTAATTTACTTTTTATTATGTTAATCATTATTTGATAAATGAAACAAGACAAAATTGAAAAAAATAAACAAACATTGAATAAACTACACAATAATGCAACTTAGCTGTTGTTTGCATATGTCTATAAATAATGAAGGTTTAAGTATTAACAAACATGTCCATAAGATGTTATTAGTTTGTTGTGATTAAAAAAATTTTAAATCTTTATGAATGACTCGACAATGTCTATATTTAAAACCATTATGTACAGCTACAATATATCATCACTCAAGTAATTCTGACGTATTTAATATGTGATTGGAACATACCTTGTGGGGTCATAAGTATAACAAAAAGTATATATAAATAGAAATGCCAACTCCAAGGCAAATTACATAAGGGGAAGTCCATAAAAACTAACAAAAGCAAACGCTATCTATCAATGCAACAAATGGCAAATTACCGCTATATACATGATTTAGTACAGGTATTTTCTAAAATAAATTTTGGGTAAACCTGGTTTGATAGCTAGCTAAACCTCCCGTTTATTGGACAGAATCTAAATTTTGTATAACATGATTTCGAAATATCTTCACATTTTGTCTTCACGGGTATAGGTTTGCTCATTGTTGTAAGACAGTAAGATTACCTATAATTTATGATACTGTTAATTCATTTATTTTCGTGGGTACCAATTTTCGTGGTTTAAGGAAAACTGACATGTTCGTGGATAATAAACTTGTGGTTTTGTCGAAGTCTGCATACAAGCCTATAGACAATTTTTCAATCGTTTAACATTTAATATCGTGGTCCACCTGTACCCACAAAATCCACGAAAATTGGCATCCAACGAATAATATTGAATTCCACAGTATCATTCTCCAGGTCTTTCTGGATAATTGTCCTTTTGTAACTTGACTTGTAGGATGTCAGCTCTGCCCATAATTTAATGATTTATTGATCATTTACGGATGTTTATGTTAGATTGGAGGAAGCAAACAGTTAAATGAAGAGATAACGTCAGAACATACCATCAGTATTTTATTTTTCCTTTGTTAATCTATATTTCTTATTGTATGTTTTCGCCATGAGAAACAAAAATGAAATAAAACTATTATCTTCAAAGATCGAATGGTAGCTTTATTTTTTTATTAAACTAAACATTCTTTTAAACATATAAATATGATTGTCTAATTACTGCATGAATATCACGGAAGACACCTTTCCGGTATATCATACCATAATCGAAATGTACAATCCCACTTCTCAACAAGAGATTGATGTAATGTTAAGATCTATCATAAGTCTTCATCTTTTCAAATAACAACTTTTCGCTGCATGATTTAGAAATTTTAACCGAACAATGCACTTAAAATGTGACAACTCATGGCATAGTTTTGCTGCTGAATATCTGAAAGATTTCAAACCATACACTGTATACTTTACATGTACCGGAATTTCATCTGAAATTTGATAACGGAAAGAACAGTTTGTTTCTGTCATGCTTATTTCATAATGTAGTTAATTTGTGTTTTCCTTTTCAATATTCTATTACCTCCTTGACATTGTTCTACATTGTAATTCGCCTTAATTTTATTTTTCAATTATCACGTATATCTTGTTGTATATCCTTATTGGCATACTTATAGAGAACTGTGTGAAATAATGTTAAATATGTAATTGAGGAATATGCTAACACGTATAGAACCCAGAGTAGAACATTTTATGTAATCTTTTTGTAGATATTCGATTTATTGCTTAGACTTGAAATACTCGAAAACTCTGTTTCGATTCATTGACAAGTATTCTTCAATGGTATTTTAACAGAATTTAAAAGACTTTATGATTCGAGCTTGGGCAATTAAAGATCGTGAGGAAGCCAATTAAACGCCTTGAAAAGATTCATTAATATTGACCAACTATACTTGTTTTGACAATTTTCAATTGTTTTATAATCAATTATTCTTCCAAGAGTCGTCGGAAATGCTTATGTCGATTGAAACGATATGGGTGCAAAATATAAATAACCATATTCAACAAACTGATTTTAACTTGCCTTTTCATAAATATATAAGGAATACAGGAATACAATTGAGAATAGAAATGGGTATTTTGTCAAAGAGACAACAACCCGACCAAAGAGCAGAAAACAGCCGAAGGCCACCAATGGGTCTTCAACACAGCGAGAAAAACCCGCAACTGGAGGCGAGCTTCAGCTGGCCCCTAAACAAAAATGTGTACTAGTTTTGTGAAAATGGACGTCATACTAAACTCCAAAACATATTAATGAACTAAAATTAAAAAATCATACAAGGCTTACAAAGGACAGAGGCTCCTGATTTGGGACAGGCGCAAAAATTCGGCGGGGTTAAACATGTTTAGTGAGATCTCAACCCTCCCCTTTACCTCTAGCCAATGTAGTATAACAGGAAGTATACTTACTGTTTTATAGTTGACTGTGCACGTGGCGTGCACATGTGGAGTGGAACAATGTGTATATGTTTAAGATGGTCTGAAAAAAATTGTTTCTGTTATCAATCAGTCCAGGGATCAGTTTTGTGATAAATATTTTATATGTGCTAATTTTAGGAAATTAACTGAAAACCATATATTCCAGTTGCCTTGTTATTGTTTATTTATTATTGTTCGTCTACAAACTCATATGAACTAGTACATACAATATGCATCTACTTGGAAAGATTTGGATAGCAGCTAAGTAGTTGCCAATATATTAAGATATATTTATGTATGAAAAAAACATTCAAGTGTTCTGTTTCTTTCATTTTGCTCGCTAAAAATAGTTTTAGTCATCATAGATAATGCTATATTTTGTGAAGTTGCTGACTATATCTGTAATAACAGGTTATACACTGTATTTATATGTTAAGGAGTTTAGTATGACGTCCATTTTTACTTAACTAGTACACATTTTTGTTTAGGAGCTAGCTGAAGTGCGCCTCCGTGTGTGGGATTTTCTCGTTGTGTTGAAGACCCATTGCTGGCCATCGGCTGTTTTTTTACTCTTTGGTCGGGTTGTTTTCTCTTTGACATATTCCCCATTTCCATTCTCTATTTTATATATTTGACCAGAATTTAGTTGTTCAAGATCTATCGATTCAGCGTTCGTAAAATAATTCTAATTTATTTATTCATTATGTTAATTACCAGATGTTGTTTATAACATTCCAAGGTTTTATTAAACTTGTTTTTGTTATAGCTGTTGTACAGTTAGTTGTCTTTTTGTACACTGATTCTCTTTGTTCATGCTTCATAAAAGGTGCAAGTTGTTCGCATTTTTTTTTCTCTTTTTAATGTTTGCGACAGTCTTCTCAAAAGCTAAATATGCCTGATGTATATTTTCTTGGCCTATTGTTCTAAAAAATTCAATATTGACTAAGTTTTAAAGAACTTGATCTTGGCATGTAGTCTTAATGCTTCTATAATTTGTATCGTCTGTGTGTGCGTGTGTGTGTGTATGTTTTTTTTTAATTTCGGACTTTATCTGTACACTGATCATATTGTGGATATCATTGCTACCAGTAATAAAATGTCTAATATCCATACACAAACTAGATTTATTTGTCAGTTGAACATATATAAAACTTGAATTATTGCGCTTTGTATGACAGGTAGGATCGTGAACCATTTTTGTATATTCAGAAACTACACAGGCATTTTTTTTAAAGTATTACATTACAAGTTTACAAGCATATAACAACTGATATCTCCAAACAATAAAATATTATAGTATTTGGTTATATCTTTGTCAAAAGTATGTATAAAGTCTCTTGCAATAACATTAATTGTACACGTTTTCTGCACTAGATGCGCATTTCTACAATAAACATCTCTACCGTCATGCTCGAGGCCAAAATATTTAAAAATCCTAAACTTACTAAAAAAAATAAAGAGTTTATAAATTTAAAAGGTATAGCCAAGCTGTGCAAAGAATCAGGGTTTTTGCTTGAAGGAGATAAATTCCTTAATTCAGAATAATTTTCAAGATTTTGTAACAATTAATTTCAATATCATTATATCCGTATTTTCATGCCAGTCCAAAAGTTCTAAGTAATCAAGTCTTCAACGTTTGTACTGGGGAAAAATCAAATTTTGTTATACAATTTATATTGATATTCTAAGACGAACATTCAGTATTTTGAATAAAAAGAAGGAAAGTTGTCACACCTATTTACACCCTTCAATTATTTTTAGCTATCTATATTTATTTTGCTTTCATTTATATTAGGCGATCTATTCTTTTTGTACAAAATGTACGTATACATGAAACCTATATATACTTTTCAAAATATAAAAACAAATATTGTCACTGTTATATGATGCAGGTAAACGATTGAGTTATACATTTTTTTCCCCAGATATAAGAGCTACCAATTGTTTTGACGGTTTGGTTTTGTAGATTAAAAACATTGTTGGCATTTAGAATCAAAGCCTAAGAATCGTTTTAGTAATTGTACACCAATATTGGTGTTATTAATTATTATACACTCCATCCTGAGATACCAACTAAACTGATTTATGATAGCAGCATATACATTTTATCACATGTCTAGTGTAACTTGATTCGGTCAATTGATATTAAGATATGTCATACACAAAAAAAAAACATCATCAAAGAGAACAGTTATAACTATAAACTCCAGACGTATGTTTCAACTATAAAGAAAACCTAATGAGTAATACTCGAATAATAAAAGTTGAAGGCTTGACAAAGTTCGAAGTCTAAGAGCATTTAGGACACGGAATTCCGAACACACTATACTGATATATCAAAACTAGTGATTAAAAATGGCGGTTTCGTATTTTGTATTAAAAGAAACAGAAGAAATGTTCACTCCCCATTAAAGCCTACACAACGCTATGTATATGTCTTTTACAAGTTGCGATTTATTACATGTTTTAACAAGTACAGAAATATTGTACATGTTATAACTTGTACAATGCAAAAATACAAGTTATGATATGTACAAAAGTTCCTCGTACAATGTTATAACATTTACACAATATTGCTTAAAAATGGTTTAACTTGTACAAAATTTGAAAATATATTTAAACAAAGCAGAATATACATTTGAAATATATTGAATAACAAAGGACAATAATCAAAAGCCTGACAACGTTTTTTTCTTAAGAGTTCAATGATCACAAAGTTTCAGAAAAGTTTTTACTTCTTCACGGCTTATGTTGGCATCGTATGTTCTATGAAATAAAGGATACTACAGATACAGTTAAGTCTGCCTCATATCTTGACTTACATCTAGAAATTGACAATGAGGGTCGGTTGAAGACAAAACTTTACGACAAAAGAGATAATTTCAGTTTCCCAATTGTGAACTTTCCATTTCTATGAAGCAGCATTCCAACAGCGCCTGCATACGGAGTATATATCTCCCAATTGGTACGATATTGCCGGGCTTGTATTTCCTATCATGATTTCCTTGATAGAGGATTGCTGCTCACAAGGAAGCTATTAAACCAAGAGTTCCAAAAGGTGAAGTTGAAATCATCCCTTCGTAAATTTTACGGACGCCATCACGAGTTGGTTGACTGTTACGGAATAACCGTTTCACAGATGATATCGGATATGTTCCTTATGTCGTAACTACAATACCCTTCTCTTTTCACGAACGTGACCTACCGAATTAGACTATTTACCGGATTTATAATAACATAAGCAACACGACGGGTGCCACATGTGGAGCAGGATCTGCTTACCCTACCGAAGCACATGAGATCGCCCCCAGTTTTTGGTGGGGTTCGTGTTGCTTTGTCTTTAGTTTTCTCTGTTGTGTCATCTGTACTACTATTTGTCTGTTTGTCTTTTTATTTGTGGCCATGGCATTGTCAGTTTGTTTTCAATCTATGAGTTTGACTGTCCCTCTGGTATCTTTCGTCCCTCTTCTATGCAGTCCAATATTGCCTACAGAAGTTTGACACTATTCAATAATTGCATAATTGTCCTCAATGGCAACAAAGTAGATAACTGGTTCATCTTAAATTTTAATGAACAATGCCTTAACGTTTTGAAGTATACCCTCCTCCATCATTTTTTTTAAAATGCAAAATTTAAAGCAAGGTTTCCAATGCATACTCTATAAAAGCCAGAGAGAGAAAATGGTTTTCAATGGACCATTCTTAATAACAAATAATTTTGGAATTATTGAACCTACTCTTCAACATTTTTGGCCTTTAACATAACTGATGTAAATCATGTGCATTAATTTATTATTTCAGGTACAAGAAAAAAAAGCAAGTATCAAGGAACATCTTAATTTTTTATTCTTCGTCTTGACAATCGAAGGAACGTCTCATTTAAGAATACTAACTTGCATGATCATTTCCATGAATACATTACAAATATATGAAATATTTGTTCAACTCTTGTTACTTGAGAAACATTCTATAACACTGAAGATTAAATTTTATGTTTGAAAAGGGTTAACAAAAAATTGCTAGGTTGCTGACTCATTGCTGTTTACTGTTACCTCACGATTATCTGTTTTTATCATTTAAATGGTTTTATAATAACCAATTTACCATAAACTTATGATTGTATTTTTCTTTCGATTGCAATCATTTTGCATTTTATGGTTTTTACCTCCAAGTAGTTTAACACCCCATACTGTCTACTAGTTGGTTCTTGGCTCAGTTCTGGCCAGTGTTAACTTCTCAATCTCTGCCGTGCTAGGCGGCTCCTTAAATCTGGGCTTTTTGGCTGGTTGGTCTTGGGTTACATGTATGTCTTCATCAATTTGAAAAAGTTCATCATCAGACTTGGACTGTTCCATATTTTCAAAATTAAAGATGGTCTCCTCTGTCAATTTGGAGAATGAAGAACTAACTTTTACATCACACATTTCATGCTGGAATACCCTTGTTGTTTCACCATCATTCATAGATTGAACAATATACTGTCTAACAGCATTTTGTTCCATCCAATAATCAGCAATCTTATAAAATGACCTTTTATGCTCTACTCTTAGTCCAATTTTCAACGGAGATGATGTTGCATACACTTTGAGAGCAGACGATGAGTCATTGTATATGTGCATTTACGGGGGAGGGGTTGCTAAATGTACGGAACAGCCATAAAGAACGCTGTCGGTTTTAGCCATTTTCATATTAAATAAGTTTTAAAAAAAATAATAGAGGGTAAATATATGATGTTGAACAACAATAAAAAATACATTTTATGTAAGCAGTTAAAATATACATTTTATGAGGATAAAAAATGAAAATAACGAGAATGTAAACAGTAAGCTTGTGCGCATGTGTCAAACATATTTTGTACTAATTAGAACACGGCTTTGTTCACAAAGCGAAAAAAGGACATTGTTTTAGAATGGCTGTCGTTTGTTGAAGACTGTCATATTTGTAATTCGTTTATCGTTTTGTTATAAATCAGGCTATTGTTATTGTATTTTATTTTTTTTGCGATTGAATTACAAATGTAGCTCATTACCATATGGTTTTTTTCTTATTGTTGAAGCCGTACCTATATTTGCTTAAATCACCGTCATTAAAACTCTGTTTTATAGTTGTACAATGACAATGATACAACATCTAAGTATATGGTCAGTGCAAACTAATAGAATCCATCCCTAAATATCAAGACTACTGAATGTATATGCCGGTATTTGAATTATGAAAAGAAATATTGGGATCAAGTTTTAACCAGTACACACCAAAATTGCTGTAATTATAAAAATCCATCCATGATACAAAAGTAATTACCGGTTTATAAATCTAGCATACAAATTTTATCATAGAGCACACATATGGCCAGTGTTAATTCATGCTGGTAAAACTGTTTGTTGTACAAAAAGAAAAACACAAACTATTCTTCAAACAATCCAAGCACTATTTTCTTCTCTTTGGACGGGTTGTTGTCTCTTTTACACATTCCCTATTTCCATTCTTAGTTTTATTGTGTTGCTTATTATTAGTTATAATTGTAACGTTACACATTTTGACAAAATGATCATTCCTTTTCTTTTCCCAAATTAAACATACAACACTATCGCATTTGAAAGGTCATGACGTCATTGTTACTGGATAAGATTGAGGGATCGCGATTTAAATAAAACTTGTTAACCTAGGGCATTTCGTTAGTCAACAATTAAAGACAAGGAAACACATGACTAACCAAATTAGAGAGTAAATCAAGGAAACAAAGGAAACAAAAAAAGTACATGTACTATAATGAAATAGAGATAAAAAGTGCAATACATTTCAGAATAACAAAACACTGCTGCATTTAATTATACCTGAATTGCATTAAAAATACATACTTCAGATCAGATTTACTTTTGGATATAAACTATGATGAAGAGTGAAAAAGAAAATAACCAAAAAATATGTGTTGCTGCTGTCTCTTTCACAAAATATGTACAAATCATAAACTGCTTACGTACTAAATTGAAAATTCAAGTAAATTGACGTCTTGAGTTTGTTTATACTTTATTAAAGCACAAAATACACCCATAAAAGGGTCAAAGGCATGACAATTACATGTAATAACAACTAAAAAGGTATACTTGAACAGCTATAACGGTTTAAATACTTAAAAGTGTTACTAGACGTTATCAAAATTAAATCTAGTAGAATAACAACCGCCGAACATAAATATACACACAAAAAAATATGTTATCCAAATAATTACTTATAGAAATATAAAAAAACCCACCTAAGTAGCACTAATTTATAATTGTTTTATTGTTTGGTTAATTAACTTTGCCTTTATCCTTTTTTTCTTATCCTTTTTTGATTAATATATAATTTTTTTTAGTGATGTTCAAAAGACTATCTGGATTCAACATATTAAACCATTAATTGTTAATTCTAATATTTAAACGAAGTCTGCATTATTACACAATAAAACAATTTAGAAGAAAAATATTCTTTTTCTATGGTGTTTTCGTATAAACCATGTTTTTATTTGTGACAGTTTGTCTGCTATCTTATTTAAGCAACACATGTTGTGCGGGCATAAAACTGACCTCTGATCTTTTCACTTCCTTTATGTTCACCGATGTATGTCAAACGTACAAGTCATGTATTACAACTCAAGTTTCCGGTGTATGTTTAAACATAGAGTGCAATAAAAAAGTCCATTTTTTAGAATTTTTTTTCTGGACCGTATTTTTTTCTGATTGATTAAAAGTTTATGCTGAATTGAATAATGTATTTAGAGTAAACAAAATATTGAATTTTTTTCTGGGATATCAAACACGGAAAACGGAAGGTTATCATGTTTACTGGAAGTGGTGCGGACTAGTAAAAAACATCAAATGACAATTTCACATTTCTACATACATTATATATGTATATGAAAATAGTTTCTATGTAGCATTGTATTTGAGGACAGTTTAAAAGATCAGTTGTTTCGAAAGGACAGGTGTAAGCCTATGGAGCAGTGAACTACAAGACTGCTACCTGTAGATGGATATTTTTGCATATACTCACTGCAAGAAAGTAGCTCATGTGGACTTTTGTGTGCCATGCATGACAAAACAGCATAATGTAAGTACTTTCTGAGAAATAAAAATCATGCATTATCATGGTAAACGGAAAAACCTGAAATCGTGTAATTATCATGATTTTTTTTATGCAAGACACCATACAAAAGTAGTAAAAGATATAAAGCACAACAGTTTGGAGTAGGATGAGACTCTGGTAGCATTAGTTATGTGATTTTGAATTAAAAAGAACATAGAAAGATTTTTTTCTCCTTGAAAACTTTTTTCTAGGGAGGAAAATTCTAGTTGAGCAATTTTATTGAAAATCAGTGTAAAAATGAAAGAGAAGGAGCTACATACAAAACTCAAAATTTTTTTATGGTTATTATTTGCATGGCTCAATTGTTGATATTTAGGTAGAATTTTTATAAAATGAACTTTTAGTGAAAAGATTTTTACAAAATGTTCACTTAAAAAGAGTCTATGACTGTTTTCCTGTCAGCGGCACTGCTATGTTAATTTAAAATTCAACATTTGGGTTAACAAGTAAAATTTCCTAATACTATCCATGCTCACAAGAATTGTGTGCATCACTATCTTTTATGAGAGTTGAAAAGGCAATTTATTTTTATATTTGGGCAGTTTTTTGTCCATATGAACGAGACCTTTCCTCCACTTTCAAATGGACTTAGAAGCATTTTAAAAGTTTGATAAACAGGTTAAGCTCAATGCCAATTAAAAAAAATATCGGACTGTAGTAACTTGTCAATTGTATGCATAATACGACGTTGTATGCCTGCACAACATGTGTTTCTTGAATAAGATATCAGACAAATTGTCACAAATGAAAACATGATTAATACGGAAACACCACAGGCAAAAACAAATGAAATCGAACCTTCGTAGAAAAAAGAATTTTGTTTCGTCTAAATTGTTAATTGTATAACAATGTAGACTTCGTTTAGATATTAAAATCAACAATGAACTGTTTAATATGGTGAATCCAGATAGTCTTCCGAACACCACTAAATCGATGTTTTTAAATACTAAAAAAAAAAACAAAACAAAGACAAGATGAATTAACCGAACAATAAAAAAATTATGGGAATTTAGTAAGTTGTCAATAGTATGCATCATACGACGTGACATATGAATGATTCTTTTCTTCTTCTTTTTTTTGGTGAAAATTAGAATTCGTATCTTCGGAAATCACAGTTTACCAAACCTATTTATCAAAAAATATCTATAAGCTAATCAAAAGTATCGAAAACATTTTCAAAACTGAGACAAATATTACTTAAAATGTGAATATTAAAAAATGTATGTTAAATGAATATATTGTATTAGCATAAAGGGTTCAATATCCCCTGAGTCATTATGGTATGTAATATCGTGACTAGATTAAGGATGTTGACATACATATCTAGGTAAAAAAAAAATATTAAGAGAAAAAATAAAAGGTCAGTTGTATGTCCCCGCAGCATGTGTTTTTTGAAAAAGATATCAGACATATTGTCACAAATGAAAACATGGTTAATACGTAAACACCACAGGCAAAAAAAAATGAAATCGAACCTTCGTAGAAAAAGAAAATTTTTCGTCTAAATTGTTAATTGTGTAACAATGTAGACTTCGTTTAGATATTAAAATCAACAATAAAATGTTCAATATGGTGAATCCAGATAGTCTTCCGAACACAAATAAATCGGTGGCTCCATATTGAAGGGTGTACATTTACCAATAATTGTTGAGGTCTATACATTGTGGCTTGGATGGAGAGTTGTCTCAATGGCACCTAAACCACATATTCTTATTTATATGATTGGAAACATTTGTTTGATATCCTAAAAAATCTTGCCAACGCTTGCATGGATATAACATGCATCGATAAAAACACAAAACTAGCCATTTCACATGGATTTGTGAGTCAATATATATATATTGTCGAAATAAGTGAACCAGAACTAGTCCAAAAAAAGAATCCTCACGAAAAACTGCTCTCATGGACTGGCCTATAGTAATGACTCATTAATGTGCTACATTCACAAGGAAGGAATACAAAAGATAAGTTTGGATAACTATAAAGTATCAACCATGATCAAAGCTGATTTATCGTTTGGATACATTGCAGTACACAACAACAACCTGTAATACACTGACTGCGACAAAAATGTTGTTATATGCAGTAAGATGGGAGGTCACAAATGATGGACATTCGGTTGATACACGGGGCTTTGTATACATTGTGAGCGCCTATAAGGACAGTGTTATAGTTTTAACTCCAGATGGTCAGAGTAAAAAAGTGTTAGTAACAAATTTCGATGGATTGGAAAGTCCTAGGGTTCAACACTCTGACAAACTTAAATATCGAGTTCTAGTCGATAATTAGGAAACAACTGTATTTTTGTTTGACATTTCAGCAAAACAATGAAATAATTATCCTAAAAGGAAACAAGAGTTTATAAAAAGAGTAAACAAAAATAGGTTTGCTTTATACACAACATTTTCTAACTTTCAAATGACTTGCAAGGAAACTACTGAGTACAATTGACTGCAAAATACAGATGATTTCAACCATCATTTGTCTCAATTTATTGTGTACATTGTTTACATATTCTTAGCCTTTACATTTTGTAAGTTTTGACTCAACCCGAATTTCAACTTTTTCAGACATTGTTGTCTTCAGAAGGTTATATCATATTTAGGCTTTATTTGGTTATGTACATAAGAAGCAACTAAAGCTATTTAAATTTCCAGCAGTTAACTCCGAGACAAAAAGAAAAAAAAAACTCCGCATCAACACAGCAAACACAAAGCATTTAGCTTTGATTTTATTTTTTTCCGCACCCGATATTTAACCAAAGTTCGTTTATCTAACTAAAACGTAAACCAATATATACTTTGTGTTTTGATAAAAAATACGATGTTTGATTATTTTGTGTTTTCACTTTATTTCTTAGATATCTTTAATTCTGTTTTTTTTTGCATAAGAATATAGCACAATTAGCATGTTGAAGACTATGAGATGGGATTAGGTGTTATTCTCACTTTTTTTCCCTTCATTTTCACCTATTACGAGAAACGCGGTTAGATCGATGTCTTATTGACGGACGTTTAAAAAGAATAGGTAAAAAGTATTACAATGACAGAACCTAATCTCCGGCAAAGTTTAGAATAGAACTGATTCAGTACCGTTTAAAGGTGTGTTGGAGTCCCCAAATTGAGCTGTGAAATATTCCTTCTTGTTAGGAGAAACGGTCAGCACAGTGTTATCATGAGAGCGTGCAAACGAGAGGTATATGATACCAAAGTGATATTCAAATCATACGTCGAAGTTAAACATACAATGCTATGGAGAAAAAAAAAGATAAAAGACAAGCAAAGTCTACGAAACACAACTTTAAGGACTGAGCAACACGACCCGAACAAAAACCGGACGGTGTCTTCAGTTGATCCGGAAGGGTATGCAGTTGTTGTTTTACATGTTTCATTCGTAATGTTGTTCATATAATTAAAAACTAGGTGATAAGTATAATTCGGTGATGTCACATTCGAGTAAAACAGGATAGAATCTTGGTTAAGACAATTGGAAGATATCCGTTGTTATCTATCTTACAGATATTCAATAACGGTCAACCAACACATGATGGCGTAACTTTTTTTTCGAATGGATGATTTCCAATTTACAACTTGGATCCTTTGGGTTAATAGCTTCCTTGTAAGCAGCAACCTAGCTCGCCCATGCCAGCTAGAATTTGCTTCAACATATTGGTAACGTTCAAGTCAAATTGTGATCTTATTACTGTAACAGATGCACAAATTTACATGTATAAGCGAATTAAAGAAAATTAAATTTGTAAATAATATATAAAGTTTAATGATCTGTTAGCTCTTTTAAGCATTGGATTTCCATCGCCCTCTATGAATATGACACAAGGCACACCTCTAATTGACAGTTATGTACAGCTATTGGAAAATGAATGGTAACTAAAGTGGTTATAATTTACCGTATCTTTCTCCAATGCTTTTTTCAATACTGTAATGAATTAATAGATGCACCATTTTATTACCAAAAAAAATGATTCTTGTAAAGGAGGTCTATCTATTAGAAAAAAAAACATATCGACTTGCATAGGGAAGCCCCTGAATTTGGTTGGTATTCCAGTATAATTAGGGCACATGTATCTAACGGTTGGACGTCAAGTAAATGTACCCGTTATTTTAGACTCGGCAAGATGATTATAACATATCAGAAATAGAGCTAAATGAACTGACTGACCATGACTTACCGCTAATCTCCTAATCTCAAGGAGATATTTGAATGAAAAGGCCGCCGCGAACAGCTTAACTTCATAATAAGGAAACAAATAAAGTGCAAACATTTAATTATTATTAGTATCAAATTTTGTAATAGCTAGTCTTGCATCAATCACTTGAGTCCATGAACTTGTTCGATCAAGCGCTTTGCGCAATCTAAATTGCTCATATCACAACTTTGAACTAAGACTGTCACATATTGCGCTTTGTACCAAAGCAAACTACCGACATGTACTTGAAAAGATCTTGGAGTCTTCTTGGATATACTGTAGAATTTACACTTATTAATATTATGAATGCAGATGTCCATTGGTCAAAAGACCCAATTGTGTTTTGTGTATTTTCAACAAATTCACCCCCTCTAATAACCAGTTTTTAAGTAGCCTGCGTAGAACTGTTGTTTGTTAACAATATATCTAGATCAATATATAGTCACTCTTTAGAACTTTAGCTCTGATACATTAAGTAATATCAAAAGCTAAATCATTGTGCATACCAGATATTTGCATAGGCTTACTAAATGTATCCAATGGCATTGTAAAGTCTGAGGTACTGTAACCTAATGACTGTTCTTGAGCATTTTGACTGGTTTATTTGTTCACTAATTGTGAGTATCTTTAAACTGGTACTCTACAGTATACGTATAACAGGGCATCAGTTGTGCTCATTGAATATGCTGGGAAAGTGTTTCTACTCGTATTTAACCCTGTCTGTGTATATATTGGGTTGATCATGTTGGAAGTGGTAGTTAGTATTAGTAATGTGTCTATCTGGTTTGATGCAAATGTAGTTGACAATTGTGGTACAGGTACTGATATGGCAGCTGAAACCATTTGATTAAACGTCTTTCTTGTAGAAGCTGCAACCACTATTTAGTTAATTCATACTAATCATCCATATATTTATAGTTAGAAACAATGTATAAACCATCTTTAAATGATGATGTATACAATTAAATTGAGTAGCATTATATCAACTACAAAATTTAGTTGTCCTTAATTAAGTTAGAATAAATACAAGACTGCTAAATTGACATATAATATGACTCTTCCCTAAGCACCATAGAAAGTGTCTCTATCGACACTTTCTTTATATAAAACATCACCTGCTAGTGTGTTCCCTCCATCTAATTGCACCATAAAAGTTGTCTCTATTGAACTTTACTTATAACAGCACCTGCTGATATGACCCGCCTTAAGCTCAATAGAAAGTTTCTCTATTGACCCTTTCTTTACTTATTACATAACCTGCTTATACGATGATAGAAATGATTCAACTTAAATGCCTGTGATATGCTGTAAATGCCATGGTTAGCGACACAGGCTCTTCAGATCCTCTAGTTTTAATAGACCTTAGAAAAATAATTAAAATATTTTTTTTGAGTGTAAAGCAAAATTTTAATGTTTTAGATAGAAATGTGCTTTTGATTGGCATATTAACATTGGTTGACAGTTATGACTTATCGATTCTAAACAATGTTATCAAACAAAAGTTTTCTGATTTATGAGATGGTCTTTTTAACAATGAATTTGCTGCAACTGAATTAAAGCGAAGATTTTAGAGGAGATATAAAGGCTTTAACGTGTAATTATGTAGATTTACATGAATATGTTGTAATAATTAATCTTTGAAAGATTTGAATATGATTTATTCTGTATTTCAATATGTACCAGGAAGAACTAGGTAAAGCTATTAAACATTCAGTTTCAGAATTTTTTTATGATGTATGTATTACATTAAATGTCGTGATCAGATTAAGGAAATTGGCATATCTCGTTACACAAATAGGAAAAAAATAATACATCAGAGAAACTGTCAATAAGATATTGATATTTATAAGTAAAAATGAAAAAAAGTGTTAGAATTTGACATTTATGGAAAATAACTTCTATAAGAAGTTATCTGACAGTTTTGACGTAAATAAACAGAAGATAGATCTCCCCTACTTTCTGAACATTTCGGTCCCTTTCAGATTGTCTCTATTAAAACCAATTTCAAGACAATAGACAGAACTTGCATGTTATCCCTATGTTCAATTTTAGCAATGCCGACCATCTTTGTTGGCAAGTGTGTTCATCGGACATTTGTTATAAAACTAGACACCCAAATGATGATTGTGACCAAATTTGTTTAAATTTGGCACAGTGGTTTCAGAGGAGAAGATTTTAATAAGATATTTACCAAAAACGTAAAATATGGTAAATTGGATTTGAAAGGCAATAAGGAGTCGTCTGACAGTGTCGCCAGGTTGACTTACTTAGAGATCTTGTCTTCCTGATATTTGTTGTCGAGTAAAGCTTCTCTTTATCTATTGGTTTTTAAATTATTAAGCAATAATGAAAAACAAGGTAAGATATGACATTTAAGAGCAATAACTCCTACAAGTCGTCTGACAGTTTTGACGTAAATGGCAGCATTCTTACATTCTAAACATGTTCGCCCCTGTCAGATTTGCTCTTTCTACATGTTCTATAGCGGTTTTCAAAACTATCGTTTTTAAGTATAAAAGACCAAACTTGCATTTTACCCATATGTCCTAGTTTAAGTCATGTCGTTTATCTTGTTTGGCAGGTAGGCAGGATCATGGGACACATTTTTTAAAACTAGATCCCCTTATGATGAATGTGACAAAGTTTTGTTAAATTTGGCCCAGTAGTTTCAGTTGGATGATTTTTGTAAAGGTTAACGACGATTGTCGACGACGGTCGACGGACGACGAAGGACGCCAAGTGATGAAAAAAGCTCGCTTGGACTTTGGCCAGTAGAGCTAAAATATGATAAAAAAAACAAAATAAAGGCAAAAGGAATTAACCGAAAAAATGAAACAACTAGTATCTCAATTGTTTATAAAACAATTAAAAGGTTTTTCCCTTAAAAGTCTGATATTTGTACTGTACTCTTTACGACCTTTCATTAGATATACGACAAGCATACCGTCTTAAACTTTTTTCACTAAATGACCCTATTCGCTTTAATGTTCGAAATCGGAAGTATGATATTTGTAATGTATACTAGGCCTCTGGCCTTTGTTAGTCTTGTATCATTTTTAATTTTAGTTTCTTGTGTATAATTTGGAGTTTAGTATGACGTCCATATCACTGAACTAGTATACATATTTGTTTAGGGGCCAGCTGAAGGGCGCCTCCGGATGCGGGAGTTTCTCGCTGCATTGAAGACCCATTGTTTGGCCTTCGGCTGTTGTCTGCTCTATGGTCGGGTTGTTGTCTCTTTGACACATTCCCCATTTCCATTCTCAATTTTAGATGACCTTTTATTTGACTCTACCGTCTTAAACACCATTTTTTGCACTCAATGACCTCCTCAGCCCATTACGGGGGACATTAGTATGGTATTTGAAACGTACGCTTTATGGACTTTCATTAGATATGCGACAACCTTACCATCTTAGAAGTTTTAATGGCTACACTTAATGACCCCGCTCTTCTATTTAGGATGGAAAAAAGGTGTAGAATTTTAGTTTTTGAATACAGCTCTTTTAGAAATGATGAGATCTACCTTTTGTCTAAATAAGGTCATATCTTTAAAAACAACAATGGCGGTGATGTCGAAAAGACAACAATAAAAGGGAAATAACTTTAAAGTGGATGATTATTTCCTACACAGGGTCATTTAGTAAGACTTCATGATGAGGTCCATCGATGATCCAAATTTGGTGAAGATAACTTCAATAGAAAAGGTGGGGGCTATTTCAAAACAATATTGGAAGAGGAAAAAGAAGAAAAAAAAAACCCCACTAGTATCTCAATTGTTTGTAATTTGATATTTGAAATGTACACATAACATTACATTTGATATGCAACAACCATATCGTCTGAGACAAAATTTTTTTTGCACTCAATGATCCGACCCAACCCATTTTTAATGGACTGAAATTTGATATTTGAAATGTACGCTTTATTGACTTTCATTTCATTTTCTCTAGGAAGTTTTCATTTTTGCACCAAATGACTCAATCCTTCACTTTTAAATAGAAAAGGGGGTCTATTCTTTTTATGTTTGAATAGAGCTCATATGCACGTTCAATGTAAAATGTCACATGACCCTATTTGGCAAAAGTCAAAAATGATCCAATAGGTAATAGGTGCTATATAATTATTTCTTTTTGATTATAGATGTCTACAATCTGTCAGTGTTATTCAACAATATTGGAACATAAAATAAGTGTTTTTGAAAGGGATTACTGATTTAAAGAAAAATCTGCATGATTGATATCAATCTTTCCTGTTTTATTCTTGTCTTAATGAACCTGCAAATATAGGGTTTCTACGCACTTTTCAAATAATGAATGTTTGCTATTCTCTTTTCTACTGTAAATGAACAGTTCCAATGACTTTTATGGGAATATACCCCGTAGCAATACATGCAATAGTATTAACCCATTGGTTTTTATTTGAGTTGTTTTTAAATAATATAGATTTCTAAAATTGTAAAACAATACGAAAAGTGTTAATGTAGCGCTGTTCTAAACAGTTTTTGAATTGAATTAAGTTTGTCCAAGTTGCAAAATCATGATAACTTGTATTACGTCTACATTGTGTTTTATCTAATATACATATGTATTACCATCATAGATTACAGTGTTAATTTCATGCATTTATATCCATGATATTTGGTGTACATAGTTTTTATAAATAACATAAAAAGCATGTATAGCCCGTAGCCGAGACGGTCGGTGATAGGACATGCAGACATCACTGCTGACTTTGTAAACTAAGTATTGAATGCACATTGACAAAATAATAAAATTCATCAATCAAAATAGGGCTACTTTATCATGATCAGTAAAGCAATGCGATTGGGTAATAATCAAACCAACTGAATTGCTTGAGGTGTGTTCTAGCATATACACACTACATAATTATTAACATTCAGGTTGTTCATCTGTTTTATTCAAAACGCAAACCCGAGAAAGTAATGATGAAATATTACAAGGTAAGTATTTTAATTTATTTCATTTTTTGAATTACTAATACGATTTTTTCAATTCATTATTTTAAATATTTAGAAACTAAGTATTTATTTAAGTATAGAATATGAAGGCATTTAAGCATATCTTATTAATACAATTTCAAACATTTTTCGAAATCCATTACCCAGATAAGATATGTGCTTCTAATTCATCTTATAACAAAAACAAAATTGTGTTGATGTACAGATGTTTGCACAAACTAATTTTGTATATTAAAATTTCATATCTAATCAAACATGAAGAAGGCATATATGTTATTGTTTATGTACAGATGTTTATTTAAGTTAGTGATATGTTATGGTAACAGTAAAGACATTTACGCGCTCTCTTGATTGTTATGCATTTATAACAGATATTTTGAATCAATGAATTTTGACACAGAGGCGGAAAAATCTTTATCGGAAATACAAGCATTGGAATATTGTATTAACTAGAAGACATATACTCCAAATGAAAAGTTGTCAAATGTCTTTATTGTTCTTGTTTAATATCAACAATTTTTGGTACACTTTTTCATGCATTTATTCCGGAGTAAAAAATATATTTACTTTATATTTATGTGGAATCATGTAAATAGCTTTCAGAAAACTTCTTTAAGAATGTTGTTATTTTGCTTCAGCCAATATTACTACAAAAAAAAATGGATAAAAAAAACTACAAACAGATGGTATTTTCTTCATTTTCGTTCATGTACTGATGTAATTCTGACATCATAACTTTTTAAATGTTGTCAAATTGATTTAGTTTTATTAGTTTAATTTTCTATAGATATCAAGATCAGATTTGAATTACTTCCAAAACACTACCATGTTTTGGATCTAATATGAATGGACCTTCATAAAAGACATGTATGTTCTCTTTCGTGTTCTTTGAAGAAAAAACAAAGTAAAATACGGCAACTACAGAGATTTTAATGATTTCTTTTTCATGGAATGAGCAAGGTTTCCAAATATGTACATATAAGCACCAACTAGGAAGTAGATAAGTGATTAATCTGAAAATATCAACGTTACATTCGATGAAATTGCCGCCACAAAACAAATGTGATTGTTTAAGAAAGTCAGTGGGTCAAGTGAAGCAGACTCTCAAACAGTGATAACTTATATTTGTCCATTTGAACATTTTTCAGAAAAGCATAGTAACATAGGTGTATACAGTTTCCCTAACCTAGAACATCTTCTAACCTAACAATAAACGTAAATGAACCATATCCGTAAGTATAGGGAGACCTAAAGTAAAGAAGGCCACAAATATGTACCCTTGAGTGCGGGGTTCTCCGAAGTAAAAGAAGGTCAAAGTTTTAAACACCACATTCGTGATCCCCTTATTTACCAAATAAAAGATGAGCGTCTATGTTTTAAGTCATAATGTTTAACCCAAATTTCCAGTTGCCTAGATCTGTTGATAGATCCAAGTTCATAAATTGTCATCAAAAGTTGAAATCAATTCTCATTGCAGACTTCCTTTTATTTCAACGACAATTAGGCATTTGTCAGAGTTGCATGTGTATTTCATTAAAAAAAGGTACTATTGACAGTCACCTGCCAGCGTATGTTCTTTGCGTCATAATAGCTAAATTTTTGAAGCCTTCTGAATAAAAAGCTTAAAAAGCTATTTCTAACAAAAGCTTAATTGTTGAGCTTTTTTTAGCTTGAGCACCATTATATATATATTTTACGTGAAATCACATCAAATAAATTTCACATTTCACCAGTAATTCACCTGAGCTTCTGGATATGCATCAAATACATAAACATTCCTGTTTTAATATAATTAAAGAGTCGTTACTCGTTTCAGTGATCTTGGCTGTTTTTATTTTCGTAAGTCGTTCAATGTTATCTGTTTCGCTGTTATTTGTGTATCATAAAAATCTGTCATGTAAAATCGAATTATGATGCAGATTATAGTTCCGATTAGTTCAATTTATTTTGTTCAAACTTTGTTTTTTCTTGGCATGATACTTTTATGGCGTGTTTCTATGTCTTATGACTGTATTGTGTCATTTACTGAATTTTTTAAATAGTCTTCAATGTTGTGGTGATTAGCTGTCGTTCGAATTTATTACTGTCCTAATTTCAAACTCTAGAATTATAATTTAAAGGTACTTAACTTTTTAAAACATATTTTGTAATTTGAATATATCATCCTGATAATTCGAAAATGTGCATGCTCCGTTACTAAAAGCACCCAGAACGTTGAACTGTGAGAATACTTTATTGGAGTGTCGTGGTCATTAGGTGCTGATTTGACAAGATTGAAATATCTTTCTAAATCAATTATCTTTTTTGTTAATTATTGATGTAAAGTTATGAAAAATTTATATAATGTAAGTTTTAATTACAGCTATACCTGCTAATAACTGTGGTATTCCTGTCTATAAGTCCATACAAAGGACAGATCATACCGGGACAGAATCCAATTGACCAGCAGACAGATATTTTTCTTATTGATGACGTTGGAGCTAGAGGTAAAATTATCTATAATCGATTCATATTTAGGTAACGGGTAATTTCATACAAATCTTAGTTACTACTTTGGCTTAGCATAAATCGCTTTGTATAGCTTTTGCATCATAAAAACATTCTGTTTTACCGGATGTTAATAAACTTTGGGCCTATGCATTGGGTACACATAAAACTATATAGATAGTGGTAAGGAAAAATATTATAGAATCTTTTTATTCCAGTATATGGAATCAAATACGAAATTTTTGTTATGATTTAAGAGTTTCTATATTTTAAGCGTTAAATTTGAATTATAAAATTGTGATAAATCAGAATGATGCACAAAAAAGCATACGAAAATTTGCATTATATTCCATATACTGGGAAATAAAATTGCAACCTGTTTTTCATTACCACAAATATGACGATAATTTACAAAATAATTTATGATGGGGAAAGGCTTATTTAAGAATTGAAGTGAAATATTTTTTTTCAATTACTTCAATTGGAATTGATTTACAAATAATAAAATTTAGTCGAGTTAACCCATTAATGTTTCTTATCCTTAGTTGTTATTTTTGTTTTCAAATTAGAAGTATGTTCTCTCATTATTTTGTAAATTATCGTCATATTTGTGGTTATGAAAAACATGTTTCAATTCTATATTCTAGTATATGGAATCTAATGCAAATTTTCGTATGCTTTGTGTGTGCTTCAGTGTACTCCTTGTTTCAAAATTAATAAAACATTTCCTGTTTAGTAACCTGCATATCAAATATTTTAACACAACAACAAAAAATGGTTGTGTATCAAGTCGACGTAAACAGTAAACGCATTCGAAGTTATTCGATAAACTTGGAACGCTCAAAAATACAAGAGACGCGGAAAATACCAAAGGAAAGACACACTAATACGCAAAAGACAAACTTTCAGAATTAAAAAAAAAGAAATGACTGAGAAACACGCATCAAACTGAAAAACAGGGGTGATTCCAAGTACTCCAGAAAGGGTAAGCAGATAAAATTCTGAAGAATACTTTAAAAAAATCATCAATTCATCTTGGCGTGTTAAATAGCATAATCATTTGTTTCTTATTTTCAGAAACCTCATTTGTGGATGGTTCTGGATTTGGCACCGGGTCAGATTTTGGACTTCCTCCTATTCCATTTTTAGCTTTAGCGTTACTCATGATACCAAGGGTAATGATGACAATGATGAGTACTGTTATTAGTGAAACAAGTGTTGCACCCAGACCTGTTGTTCCAACAACTGTTACGGTTACTGTTCCAACAACAAAAGCAGCTGTACAAACAAGTGAGTATTTTTGTGGGTAATGGACATTTACCTTCTTATATTTTGCGGAGATGACAAACTACGTTCTTTGTCGGCTTCAATTTCAAAAATACCAAGAATAATAAAAGATTTTCAGTTTGTCAATACTGAAACAATTCACTCCACTCTGGTTTCTTTAATTACAGTAATTAAGAAAGCTTCGACTTTTATAGAATAAACAATACAAATACATTTCCAACAAAATGTTTATCCAAATCATGCCACTCTTTATGGCACATTAGCCGTTCGTCCCCAACCATAATCATTATGTTAGCATACCACGTTTTGGGGGGTAAACATCAAGATAGTCTCTTCAATTGTCTTTGGCAACATCTTTTAAGGGTATTGTCTCACATTAAAGCTAAAAAAGCCTAAAATAAGTCGTAAATATCATCCAGTCATTATACTAATTTGATATAGAATAGGTAAGCTACGTAACGTGAATGGTTTCGTACGCATAAAAATGGCGACCATAAACACAAGTGCCACGGTAGGTTGTCAGCTTTTTTCTTATGAGCACGTTGTTATTATATGATAGAGTGTTGTGCATAGTACTTGTCCATATGCTAGTTTGTATCTTACGTTACATGTATTCAAGGCTCAATAATGCTTTTTTTCTCAAACATTTCAACACAGTTGCCTAATAAGGAACATTGACGCTCACAGTTGCAGCCGAAAGACACCGGATTAAAGCATTGCAAAGCAGTATTTATAACTTGTGATGAACATAAACAAGTTATGTATTTCACTATCTAGTTGTTAACAACCGTGCTTTATAGTACAAACATTTTATATAGATTAATCTCTGTGTGTTAGTCGTCAAATGAACTAGGGGATTCATTTGCCGAAATTGTGTTTTTCCATGTTAGAAATATTTAGATAAATTTAATTTACATCATGTGAATTTCGTATATTTTACATTGTAATGTCTGTTAATGTACCACTTTAACTTTATGTTGTTGCTGTTTATTTGAATAATTAACTTATTTTGTGTCATATGAATAGCACCATGTGTTCCAACAAATTGCCCTGCAAGATATAGGTTGTTGTCTGACCAAACTGCTAGTCCTAATTGTTACTTCTTCAGCGAAGATAATAGGGAAATATGGTCTGATGCTCTGGTGAGTATGTTTTATGTTGTATCAGCTTTAATTACTCTTTGTTATAGTAGGCTTTGTTTTGATTGGCTGAAAACGAATGTAATTAATATGAAATTTGGTCTAATTCAACCATCCCTTAGAGAATATACAAATGGATATATCTTTCTTATGTCAACCATTTTACTTGTCTAAAGCATATATTGTCTTGGTCATCCTTTACGGCAACGCTTGATATTTTCCATTTATAAAATGTAATTCCTATGCTACGGATAGAAGGCGAAATGGTAATGACAGTGTATTTCGAATGTTTAATTTAACTATCGTATTGATATTTAATGTAATTTAACAGCTGTTACTCCTCCAGGAGGATTATTCACAAAAAAATAACACACTTGAGATCAAATTTAATAGGCCTAGTATTCCTATTCTAGATTTTAATTTTGCAAATATCATTCTTGAACACAATGTTTATCTACAAAATTTTGTTCCATGAAAGTTAGCAATTTTGGAGTTATGAAGCATGATTCGAGGATTATTTGATATCAATGATTATATATTAAAAAAACTTATCCATGCATACTTGCTTCCATATAAAAAAACTTTCATATTAGTAAGAACTCAATATTAACCATCTTCATGCATTACTATTTGAATGTTGACCCGGTAAGACCCCCTTTTGGCCTCAAAATATAGCATTTTTACAAATTTGTTAAAAATTTAAACTTTTAGCTATTTATTAAGAATACTTCTGTTCCATAAATATGGGCTGTTTTTGACAATACAATGCAGATGCATCAGGTAATAGCATCATAAATGCATGCAATATTACTGAAATCTTCACAATTGTAGCATTTGTGCTAATTTTAAGACGGTTTAAGTTTTGATATTTAGGAGGTTTACGTCAGTAAGACAATAATTTGAACTTTTTGGAGTGGACGTTACTAGTTGAAAACCTTGTGTCTAATCCAATTGTCCTTTTTGAACAATAAAATATGTTTAATCTAACAAATTAAAAGTAATGTTAAACAAAAACCAATAAATGAAAAATGTGGTTAGCAATACTCGCAATACCGATACTTAAAAAGATACGGCATTGTTGATCATGTTTTTCTAATTTTAAGGCATAAAATAAATGTATCATTTCTTGTTTTATCTAGAAATCATATACAAACTTAGAAACTGCATAATTAATATGTCTTATTCTTAAATTTTAGAAGGCATGCACCTCGACACCAGGAGCAAACCTATGGAGGCCAAATACACGAACAGAAGCTAATGCTGTCAAAAATACGTTTGGTTTCCGTAAGTTATGAGTAAAGTATTTGAATATTTTGTTCATTTATGTATGAAAAACAATATCGACTATGCATGTTTTCATTGACAAAGCACTCTCATTTACTTATTCGAAGTAAAAATGAAAAAACAAATCCTGTATCAGTTTTAAACGTATATCTATTAAATACAGGTATCGAGACACATAGTTTTTTGTCATCGATTTGACTGCCATGCTTTAACGTAAAAGATTGATAGATCATGAACGTCTGATTTAGGTTACTCATTGTGATTTTTTTTAAAGAGTGGAAAAAGTGTCAAACTTGAGATGTAGATTGCGTTTCTCAAGCTTAGATTATTAATTCAAGATGCAATTCTTATAAGCTTAGTGTTTTGTGTTTTTATCCTCGAATCGAGGGCATCTTGTCATCATCCAAGGGCGACAAGGTGCAAACTATCTTCAAAGTGTCAAGAAACATTGTTGAATACTAGGAATAGTTGATAGCCAATATTAAATACCGACTTTTGTTAATTTTGCTGTAAAATGACTAAGTTCCCAAATCCGGAATAATGTGGGATCTGCAAATAGGAATTGCAACACATTAATACATGTGTAATCTTTTGGTGATGTTTCAAGGATCTCGGCTGAAAAAAAGGAGTTGATTGCAAAAATTGGAACTAACATTGAGCCGGTTTTTGCATTTGATTTTGACCAAGTAAAAGTTCTGAAAAAGATTTTCAAAGCTGCTTCATTTAAGAAAAAAAAGTTCTTTGACCTCCGATTGAGAAAAGAAAATAATCCCCGTCAACATCAACCACACGATACAGCTTAAACATCAATTTTAATTCCACATTCTATTTACGAAAGATTTTCGAAAGGGAATCGTAGATATTAAATCAATCAAATATATATATAACAAAAGCTAAAACCGTGTTTGCTGTTCGAAACCCATACAACCTTTCGGATCAAAAAGAATAATGCGACTACAAATAGCCTATCACTGAAAATTTCATTGAATTTTATTAATTTGTTTAAGAAGTTGCATACCCTTTTTCAAATAAATTGATTATAAAAAATAGCTTAGTCCATTTTGTAATACGTTCAGAAACAACAGGTAGAAACTACATAGGAGGTGCTCACTAGAATGTCTTTACATATATTAAAAATTCCTGAAAGTTTCAGTTCCTTCAACAGTTTGAGAGGATTTGCGATCGGTAGATCTTCACTCTTATCAAAGTATAAGATATACTAGAACTTCTGAAGTCCATTGTTTAGTAAGAGAAATAAATCCCAAAGCTTTATGGGATCGATAATAAAATGCAAAGTGAGAATTGCAATTTTTCTAACTTTTAAATAGAGAGTTTGTCGTTGTCATCTTCACTATGGTTTGTCATTTCTATTTTATTGATGACTTTTGGTTCATGACTCTGTATCTTCTGATAACAAAAGTTGATTAAAAATGTGTAAGTGCTTATACATGCTTTATAGAATTTATTATTACATCGTACCATGGAATAACTATATTGACAGGAACTCCAAAAAAAATTAGCACATTCCCATCCCAATGATTTCTTTAAGAAAATAAAAGGTTCCGACTCAGTTTATCAAGTACGTAATAACTCCTTTGTGGGTTATCTGCGATACCACCTTTGCCTGTTCTGTTTACTGCAGGTGGTCTTATCACGTGATTAGGTATCGAGTGTCTTATCTACCTACCAATGTTAACATGATAAATAAACACGGAAACTCCCGTGGTTATTTGTGAATCGCCGCAAGAATAACGACACCTATTTCCGATCAATAAATGAAGGCAAAAGCTGATTTTTTTATTTTTTTTTTAAATCGGTCCATATTTAACAGAATGACATTAGAAAAAGGGGAAGATTATTTTAAGTTTTGTTTGCGGAAAATACTGTGATGGGTGTGTAGTGTGTAAGGTGGCGAAGGATAGCTCAAGTTTAAGTTAAAAGTTGTAAATTTTTATCATATGTTACAAGAATAATGATGATTTACAAATTGATGTTATTAAATTTAAGGAATAACTATTTTTTAATTCTTATAACATATAAAGAGCTAAAAAGTTTTGAAACCAAACCTTTTGAAGTCAAAATATAAGCTGAAAGAATAAAACGATTTGCATAATTTGGGTCAAACCTCTTAGTTTTGTTTCAATATTTCCCCTGTTTTCTTGCCCTAGGAATGGTTTCAGTACACTTGAATGTTAACGTGTTACTGCTAGGTAAAGACATTTAATCTTTGCATTACAAGTAATCCATTTAACCTATAGTAATGAAAAATTGTAACCTTCTCCGCTGCTCTAAATTGTTTCCAATGTGGGAGCCCCAAACGACAGTCTCCCGATTGACCAAAACATTCAAAAACCGTACAGTTCTGTACACAACCTGAGTCAATATACGAATTTTACATTTCGTCATCTTGAAACGATTGATTTTCTATTATCTATTCGTCATTTAAGCAATATAGTTATAAACAATGTTTATATTTGAATATCACGTTAAGCATATTTCGCTTGTGGTGAATTTGTATATTTCTACCATTTCAGACACACTTAGAATTAGATTAATAGTTGGGCCTGAAAATACGGCTTACTATGTACACACACATAAGGGTTACAATGAAAGGGCCTGGAAATCTAGTGCTTTTTTATAAGAGAAGACAACTTTATAAGTAGTAAATTTGCTTTATATTGCTAACATTGATTTCTGTGTAATCCCTGAAAAAAGTCAAATCTGCAGAGCATGTAACTGCATTTTCTACGATTCAAATTCTCATTCAAATTTTCACAATTTATACAAAGACGAAAGACCCAATTCAATTCTGCAAAATTAACCTGCCTATCCAAATAACCGGTGCATATCTAAGATTTCAAAAATTTACACACTAGGACAGTAGCCCTTCTAGACTGTTAACATCTAAGAGTTCCCGATATGAGGTATACAAAAGGCAAAAAATATACGTTAATGCAGCAAAAGATCATGGTTTATTTTATATTTGATATTGTTCACATATTTCTACGATTATGACCATTCCTGATGAAGCTAAATCCATAAAATCACTTCGGACGCATCGAATTGATAAACAGTTATTTTCATTTCTATTTTACTCGGCCTAGAAGATTTAGGCACACCATTATATATTCTTGTGATTCCAAACGTTTAATGCAACTCTTGTTGCTGTACACTAAATTAAAACAGGAGTGGTTTACCGATGTCAAACAAAATAAATCGATTAAGAGGACAAATCAGGGCAACAAAAAAAAAAAACAAAAAAACTTGAGAATTCGCATGAACTCCAAACGGAGCAAGACCGGTTGAGTCGACAGGAAAAGCGTCTACTGCTATGCATACTGCATCCGCCATTAGAACCCACATTCAATCTCAATTTTACAATCGGCAATAGAACAAAATCAGTCACATTACAGATTAGATGACGTTTATGTTATCAAAATATTTAAGACTGCCAAATCATTTCGCTAGTGGGTACAGACACAAACTACCGATCGTACCGATTAACACATTTGTGGTGGTGAACACTTATGTAGTGTCGAGTTAAGTCGTTTTCCTAATAACTCTGTATTGTGTAACTGACTTGAATAATGAATCTTCCCATGATACTAATTACAATTCTATTCTTCTGAAGAAACTATCCAAGCAATATGGACTGGCGCAAATAGTCCTACCCATGATGAGAATTATGTATTTGCCGTTGACAATGCTGCTTTTTCATTGACTAATCTTCCTTTTGGAGAAAGTAAGTTTTACTATCTAAGATAATTGAGTCAAAAATGTGTTGTTAAAATGTTCTGTTTATAAGACTAATATTCTGATGTTATTGGATGTGTGATCAGTCTGAGAGAATCAAAGATCTGTAAATTCAAGCAGATTCACCAAAATAGCAAAAAGAAATTATGGATTACAAAAAAACA
This sequence comes from Mytilus californianus, assembly GCF_021869535.1. Classification (NCBI taxonomy): domain Eukaryota; kingdom Metazoa; phylum Mollusca; class Bivalvia; order Mytilida; family Mytilidae; genus Mytilus; species Mytilus californianus. The sequence goes on from NW_026262745.1 coordinate 92,439,478, forward strand.
ACCACGAACAAGTTTACTGACTTGGAACTTACAAATGAACGTTTGGCAAAGGAAAATCTTCATCAAGATACTGCCGTATAATTTCGCATGTCCGTTGCGCTGTCCGTTTACAAAAGACTCATTATTGGCACTTGGTTCAAACAGTGTGTATGCTTTTGAGGGTCATCAGTACACTGGGTAAAAATTAATTCACCTACTATTCAGAAGACAAACCAGGGTAACAATCAGCGCAATCAAATGAACAACAAAAGGAACAAGATTAGTCAAATGTCACAACCAGAAATAGGAAACAATCGGTAAAATAACATTTTAGAGGACTATTCTGTTATCTTAAAATCTTAGACTGCAAACATGTCGCTGCTAGTAAGTTGATTTACACAGATGTCGTATCGGTTAAACAATTCGTGATGGTGACTGTAAAACGTATGAAGTGTCGATTTCTGTCGTTTTTCCTCATACCTCTGTTGGAGAATTTTTCATAAAAGGAGCACAACACTGCAAATGTAGTTCGTATAATGTGAACATGCTCGAGCATAACGAATCAATTGAGATATGTAAAACCCATACGATGAGGCAGAGGTATGTTACTGCTGAGGAATGGGAAGTTGAAGATTGGAAATCTGAAATCATCACGTTTTTCATAGAGTCTAGTTTTTATTAACCTTCTTGTGTTTTCCAAAAACGATAGCAGATAGATAAATGTAAATAACAAAATATATCAAATGAGTCAAATGACCGAAATTATCTTGAATGATGAATTTTATCGATTCCTTGCATTTCGCCAGAAGCTATTTGATATATTCGTATTACAATGAATCAATTGTATGTATAAATGTCAGGTGAGCGATAAAGGCTCCTAGACTTCTGACGAATTGATAATGTGCACACTGATCACTATTAAGCAAATCGATGTCGATGAGTTTTACATTATATCTAAACACGTGGATATCACCATTCACAACAGATGTTTCAAGTTCATATTTATTTTTCCTTAAATGTATAGTTTGCGGTTTTTCCTTTTTTCTAGTGGTAAAATAAACCATACCATAAATAGTAGTTCAATTTTGAACTTACAATCAATATGTCAGTACTTTATTTATATAACTGCAAAAAATGTGTACAATGTGTGTCGTTTACCTCAATGTACTATCAAGTATAGAAGTCAGGAAATGTGGTATAATTGCCAATGAGACAACTCTTCATAAAAGACCAAAGGAGATTGATGTAAGCAACATCATAGTATTACCTTCAACATTGAACAAAACCAATAACATCAAGTAAACTAACACCTTCTTCGTCTATCAAAACTGTAATTTTCGTCCGGAATGATGGGTTAGTTTTCTTTTATGTTTTCTTTTCTGATTTTCGATTGTGTAGCTTTTGTACGTTATTAAACACTAATGTTAAGATAAATACTTTTTTTAATTTTTTCAGGGATTGAAAGGGAAATCGGGGAAGACTGTGTTGAAATAGAATTAAATGATTCAAATGTCTGGGAATGGGAAAATGAAGACTGTGATCAGAATGTTCATTTTATTTGCGAATTTCCAAGGGTTAGTATGAACATTCTTTTTGGAGTATCTGAAAATATTGAATATATCTTTTGTATCATATTTGACATGCTTAAGCAAGATCACTCGTGTACATTTAGACTCAAGTACGTGCAAAACCAAAAATAACTCTCATCGTAATATTGTTTTGGCTTTTTGCAAAGGAAATGATTTTAAAAAAAGTAAGAAAATTGTAAAGAATGTTAAAATGGGTTACAATATCTTACTTAATTTTTTTTCTGAAAGTGTTACAACAATTGGGTATAATAAGCTAATATAAAACTTACGATAGTACCTATTTTCAACTGAAGAACGCTAAACATTCATATTACATTTATTCAACAGTTTAAATCTAAGAAATTAACATTTTCAATTAATTATATCCATGACTTAAACTTTACGAGCTTTTGCATTTTGAATCAGTGAATATTATAATAGGTCAAATGGAAATTCGCTTATTCCAAACACGGTGAAGTCAAACATCAGTCTACCAACACCTATAAAAAACTTCTCAACACCCCACCCCCTTAAAAAAACCAAACACAAACAGGGATGATAAAAGTTGCAACTGAAGAGTAAGCAATTCTTGCTCAACATATGATACCCGTCATATTAATCATGGTAAGGAATGTTCTGAATTGTTCTGCATGATTCAGACAAAACATTGCATATTCTTTTGACTAGAATAAGTATTGTGTACCACTAAATTTAAGTTTGATTATATTGATCAAGCATTTTCAACATTTCATCTCAATTTATTTATATGAGCTAATGTTACATATGTTTTTATATTAGATTAAACTATATCATGTTTTTTTTTGTCTTTCAGAAAACCTGTCCGTAGAAGTGTATGAAGCCGTTGTTATATTTCAATGGACGAATATTACTTATCCATGGCGCATCAAAATAATAAACTAGAATCATATTGCTAGTGTTATTTAATTTGTCTTAGCCTTAATCAACCAATAGCAGTTATTCCTCCAATCTCTTTATTATGAAAATAAGGAAATGTAGGGTGATTGCCAATGAGACGACAACTATCCACCAAAGCACAAATGAAGTGGATGTAAGCGATTATAGGCAACCGAGCGGCCTCCAATAGTGACAAAAACATACCGGTTTGTTACAGTTAAATCAATTGATGACTATTGAACAGCGGTATACTAATATTGCCTTTAATTATACCGTATAGTCGGCTCTTATACAATGTAGGTACCGACATACACAATATGAAACAATTCATATGAGAAAACAGCTTAATTTAAAAATGTGTAAGCATCTTTCAAGAATGTGCTTAGATTCTAAACACAATCAAGCATATATTATTTCCATGGTTTCTTGGTAAGGCTTTATTATACACATTGAACTTAACATATTAGTTTTAAATCGATATAGGTTCTCGGGGGGTTGGGGGAGGGGTTGGGGGAGGGGGGGGGGGGCACTTCAATTTTAATTGTTAGGGGTGCCGCTGTGGTTCTGTTACCCCACCCTTTTCATACAATTTAGATCTTAAAAATGTATACCTTTTCATATATTGTGTAGACAAAAATGTCCTATCATCTTGTATATAGGAAGTGATCCCTAAATTGACCACTAATTAAAAGCCCGACTACTCAAATAGTCGAAAACAAACCTCCTTCGGCTGTTGTCTGCTCTTTGGTCGGGTTGGTGTCTCTTTGACATATTCCCCATTTCCATTCTCAATTTTACATTATCTCAATAACAAAATAGCTTTAAACAAGATGTACATATACATTAACATTGACAAATACCATTTAGTGACACCTGATCCTTACTTATTATCATTAACAAAAATGTGCCCTTTGAGCTAAATATCTCGATCAACTTTTTATATATCTACATCATCCTTTCCCTGAATGTGACCTACTGAGTTAGACTTATCACGGGGTTTGTAAGTCCATGAGTAACGTGACAGATGTCACATGTAGAGCAGGATCTGATAACCCTTCCAGAGCACCTGATATGATATCGCCCCAGTTTTTGTTTCGGGGTTTGTGTTGATCAGTCTTTAAATGTTGTGTCTGTATCCTATTATTTGTCTGTTTGGTTTTTCAGGCATAGCGTTATCGAAATAAGAAGATGTGGTATGAGTGCCAATGAGACAACTCTCCATCCAAGTCACAATTTTTAAAAGTAAACCATTATAGGTCAAAGTACGGTCTTCAACATGGAGCCTTGGTTTACACCGAACAGCAAGCTATACAGGGCCCCAAAAATGACTAGTGTAAAACCATTCAAACGGGGAAACCAACGTTCTAATCTATATAAAAAACGAGAAACGAGAAACACTTAAGAACCACATCAACAAACGACAACTACTGAACATCAGATTCCTGACTTAGGACAGGTGCAAACAAATGCAGCGGGTTTAAACGTTTTAATAGGGACCAACCTTCACCCTTATTTGAAACAATAGTGTAACACCACAACATAGAAAGACACACTATAAAATATCAATTGAAATGGATTTACTCAATCAAAAGGCATATTAACACAAGTGAACATACACTGAACGAATAAATTTGATATATGATACAATGTAAATACAAAATCAATAAAATAAGGGGTGAATAAATAAAGGCAACAGTAGTATACCGCTGTGAGATGTTAAACAATTTAAAAAAAACAGCAACAACCTTGAACAAAAAGCCGCCAAATACAATAATATACACAGGTAAATGAAAATAATTTTGTTGTAAGGTATACAGTTTAAATTAAAAACGGAAATATTTTTTACAAAATAAATAGTTTTGTTGTTCATACTACGAAGACGTGAAAATTATAGTCATACCAAACACTTATCAAAGCTGGTATATAGACGAGATATAACCCTGATTATCGGTTTGTTTTCGACTTTAGCGTTTAAATGTCCCTCTTGGTATCTTTCACATCTCTACTACGTTCAGTGAACAGTTAAATATAGGACAATATCAAAAGGTGGAATAATTTCTGAATGGATCACATGACAATGAACATTCGTTAGTTATTAGTTGATTTGACTGTAACCTCCTGCTGACCTAACCTAACCCAAACGTTTTGCCTGAACTAAAAGTGACTTACAGACTAACTGACAGAAAGGCTAATAGGTTGACGAAAAAATAATGCCCCAATATTGATGACGGGGCATAAAACTGATGATATATTTCAACCTACATGTTGCCTTTATGCGTATTACACTTGTTTCAAAGAGGCAAATTAAGTAGAACCTTGAAGCATGTGACTTTGTAGTTTATAATAAAAAAAAATAAAAACCATTATCTTAACATGTTAAGAAAGAACAACAGTTGGCAAGAGCTTTAAGAGAGTAACTATGTTACTTGTAGACTACAATTACAAGCTGAAGGAATTATCAATTATGATTTTGAGAACGTAAATCAAGGTTGTCTCAAAGTCTTGTTGTCCGACGTACTGTATCGTCTGTTGGTAAATTTATATATCTAGGACATTTCTCGTCTCATGCTGTTAACAAAGGAAAATTTAGCCACTCATCTAACGGAATACGGTGTAATAGTTCTGTCTTACAATTGAAATTGGTGCTCTTTTATAGTATTTATTCTTCTTACCTTTTTAATATTTGATTGCTTTAAAATCTATACTGAGAGGGGCCACTTCCTATATACAAGGTGATAAGAAATTTTTACCTACACAATATATGAAAAGGTACTATACATTTTTAAGATCTAACTTATATGAAAAGGAATGGAAATGGGGAATATGTCAAAGAGACAACAACCCGACCAAAGAGCAGACAACAGCCGAAGGCCACCAATGGGTCTTCAATGCAGCGAGAAAATCCCGCACCCGGAGGTGGTCCTCAGCTGGCCCCTAAATGAAATTGTGTGCTATTTCAGTGAAAATGGACGTCACACTAAACTCCAAAACATATGAATGAACTAAAATTAAAAAAAATATACAAGACTAACAAAGGCCAGAGGTTTGTTTTCGACTATGTGAATAGTCGGGCTTTTAATTAGTGGTCAATTTAGGGATCACTTCCTATATACAAGATGATAGGACATTTTTGTCAACACAATATATGAAAAGGTATACATTTTCAGGATCTAAATTGTATGAAAAGGGTGGGGTAACAGAACCTCAGCGGCACCCCTAACAATTAAGTATTGAAGTGCCCCCTCCCCTCCACCCCCCGGAACCTTTATCGATTTAAAACTAATATGTTAAGTTCAATGTGTATAATAAAGCATTGCCAAGAAACCATGGAAATAATATATCCTTGATTTTGTTTAGAATCTAAGCACATTCTTGAAAGATGCTTATAAATTTTTAAATTAAGCTGTTTTCTCAAATGAATTGTTTCATATTTTGTATGTCGGTACCTATAAGAGTCGACTATACGATATAATGAAAGGCAATAGTAGTATACCGCTGTTCAATAGTCATAAATCGGTTTAACTGTAACAAATCGATATGTTTTTGTCACTATTGGAGGCTGCTCGGTTGCCTATAATCGCTTACATCCACTTCATTTGTGCTTTGGTGGATAGTTGTCGTCTCATTGGTAATCACCCCACATCTGCTTGTTTTTATATTACAGAGATTGGAGGGATAACTGCTATTGGTTGATTAAGGCTAAGACAAATTAAATAACACTAGCAATATGATTCTAATTTATTGTTTTTTTGCTCCAGGGATAAGAAATATTCGTCCATTGGAATATAACAACGGCTTCATACACTTCTACGGACAGGTTTTCTGAAAGAAAAGTAAACATGATATAGTTTAATCTAATATAAAAACATATGTAACATTAGCTCATATAAATAAATTGAAATGAAATGTTAAAAATGCTTGATCAATATAATCAAACTTAAATTTAGTAGTACACAATACTTATTCTAGTCAAAAGAATATGCAACGTTTTGTCTGAATCATTCACACCAATTCAGAACATTCCTTAACCATGATCAATATGACGGGTGTCATATGTTGAGCAAGAATTGCTTACTTTTAGGTTGCAACTTCCATCATCCCTGTTTGTGTTTGTTTTTTTTAAGGGGGGAAAAGGGGGGGGGGGGGTGTTGAGAAGTTCTTTGTAGGTGTTGGTAGACTGTTGTTTGTCTTTTGTTGTTTTTTTTCATGGTTTTTTCAGTTTCTCTTCGACTTATTCCACACTAAAACGCGTTTGGATTAAGCGAATTTCCATTTGACCTATTATAATATTCATTGATTCAAAATGAAAAAGCTCGTTAAGTTTAAGTCATGAATATATTTAATTGTCAAATGTTAATTTCTTACATTTAAACTGTTGAATAAATATAATATTAGTGTTTAGCGTTCTCCAATTGAAGGTACTATCGTAAGTTTTATATTAGCTTATTATACCCAACTGATCTAAGACTTTTAGAAAAAAAAAATAAGTAAGATATTGTAACCCATTTAAACATTCTTTACAATTTTCTTACTTTGTTTAAAGTCATTTCTTTTGCAAAAAAGGCCAAACAACATTACGATGAGAGTTATTTTTGGTTTTGCACGTACTTGAGTCTAAATGTACACGAGTGATCTTGCTTAAGCATGTCAAATATTATACAAAAGATATATTCAATATTTTCAGAAACTCCAAAAAAGAATGTTCATACTAACCCTTGGAAGTTCGCAAATAAATCGCTCTGCATCTTTACAGTCTTCATTTTCCCATTTCCAGACATCTGAATCATTTAATAGTATTTCAACACAGTCTTGCCCGGAAAAACTTATAGTCTCTGAAAAAATTTAAAAAGTATTTATCCTAACATTAACGTACAAAATCAACACAATCGAAAATCAGAGAAGAAAGCATGAAAGAAAACTAACTTATCATTCCGGACGAAAATTACAGTTTTGATATACGAAGAAGGTGTCAGCTGATGTTATTGGTTTTGTTCATTGTTAAAGGTAATACTATGTTGTTGCTTACGTCAATCTTCTTTGGTCTTTTGTGGAGAGTTGTCTAATTGGCAATTATACCACATTTCCTGACTTCTATACCTGAGAGTACATTGAGGTAAAACGACACACATTGTAAACATTTTTTGCAGTTATATAAATAAATTACTGACATATTGATTGTAAGTTCAAAATTTAACTACTATGTATGGTATGGTTTATTTTACCACTAGAAAAAGGAAAAACCGCAAACTATACATTTAAGGGCAAAAAATAATATTATGAACTTGAAACTTCTATTGTGAATGGTGATATCCACGTGTTTAGATATAATGTAAAACTCATCGACATCGATTTGTTTAATAGTGATCAGTGTGGACATTATCAATTTGTCAGAAGTCTAGGAGCCTTTATCGCTCACCTGACAGTTATACATACAATTGATTCAATGTCATACGAATATATCAAATAGCTTCTGGCGAAATGCAAGGAATCGATAAAATTCATCATTCAAGATAATTTCGGTCATTTGACTCATTTGATATATTTTGTGATTTACATTTATCTATCTGCTATCGTTTTTTGAAAACACAAGAAAGTTAATAAAAACTAAACTCTATGAAAAACGTGATGATTTCAGATTTCCAATCGTCAACTTCCCATTCCACAGCAGTAACATACCTCTGCCTCATCTTTTGGGTTTTACATATCTCAATTGATTCGTTATGCTCGAGCATGTTCACATTATACGAACTACATTTGCAGTGTTGTGCTCCTTTTATACAAAAAATGCTCCAACAGAGGTATGAGGAAAAACGACAGAAATCGACACTTCATACGTTTTACAGTCACCATCACGAATTGTTAAACCGATACGACATCTGTGTAAATCAACTTACTAGCAGCGACATGTTTGCAGTCTTAGATTTTAAGATAACAGAATAGTCCTCTAAAATGTTATTTTACCGATTGTTTCCTATTTCTGGTTGTGACATTTGACTAATCTTGTTCCTTTTGTTGTTCATTTGATTGCGCTGATTGTTACCTTGGTGTGTCTTCTGAATAGTAGGTGAATTAATTTTTACCCAGTGTACTGATGGCCCTCAAAAGCATACACACTGTTTGAACCAAGTGCCAATAATGAGTCTTTTGTAGACGGATAGCGCGTCGGACGTACGAAATTATACGGCAGTATCTTGATGAAGATTTTCCTTCGCCACACGTTCATTTGTAAGTTCCAAGTCAGTAAACTTGTTCGTGGTTGTTTTTTTGTAATCCATAATTTTTTTTTGCTATTTTGGTGAATCTGCTTGAAATTTACAGATCTTTGATTATCTCAGACTAATGATCTGCTTATCTAGGCTCAGGGCGATTTAAGACTGTATACTTTGAAGACATAATGTTGACTTCGTTGTGTCTATTGTTTTTGTGTAAGTGAGTCATTGTCTCTTTGACATATATCTTACATCTCTTTCATTTATATTTCATAAACTCTAAATCATTCGATTTTGTCTTCATAAGTATTGAAGTATTTCTTGATCACACATCCAATAACATCAGAATATTAGTCTTATGAACAGAACATTTTACCAACACATTTTTGACTCAATTATCTTAGATAGTAAAACTTACTTTCTCCAAATGGAAGATTAGTCAATGAAAAAGCAGCATTGTCAACGGCAAATACATAATTCTCATCATGGGTAGGACTATTTGCGCCAGTCCATATTGATTGGGTAGTTTCTTCAGAAGAATAGAATTGTAATAAGTATCATAGGAAGATTCATTATTCAAGTCAGTTACACAATACAGAGTTATTAGGAAGACGACTTAACTCGACACTACATAAGTGTTCACCACCACAAATGTGTTAATCGGTACGATCGGTAGTTTTTGTCTGTACCCACTAGCGAAATGATTTGGCAGTCTTTAATATTTTGATAACATCAACGTCATCTAATCTGTAATGCGACTGATTTTGTTCTATTGCCGATTGTAAAATTGAGATTGAATGTGGGTTCTAATGGCGGATGCAGTATGCATAGAAGTAGACGCTTTTCCTGTCGACTCAATTGGTTTTGCTCCGTTTGGAGTTCATGCGAATTCTCAAGTTTTTTTTTGTTGCCCTGATTTGTCCTCTTAATCGATTTATTTTGTTTGACATCGGTAAAACACTCCTGCTTTAATTTAGTGCACAGCAAAAAGAGTTGTATGAAACGTTTGTAATCACAATGTTTATATAATAGTGTGCCTTAAGCTTTTGAACGGAGTAAAATAGAAATGAAAATAACTCTTTATCAATTCGATGCGTCCGAAGTGATTTTATGGATTTAGCTTCATCAGGAATGGTCATAATCGTAGAAATATGTGAACAATATAAAATATAAAATATAAAATAAACCATGATGTTTTGCTGCATTAACGTATATTTTTTTTTAAATATCTTTCGTATACCTCATATCGGGAACTCTTAGATGTTAACAACAGTCTAGAAGGGCTACTGTCCTAGTGTGTAAAATTTTTTAATCTTAGATATGCACTGGTTATTTGGATAGGCAGGTTAAATTTACATAATTGAATTGGGTCTTACGTCTTTGTATAAATTGTGAAAATTTGAATGAGAATTAGAATCGTAGAAAATGCCGTTACATGCTCTGCAGATTTGACCTTTTCCAGGGATTACACAGAAATCAATGTAAGCAATATAAAACAAATTTACTACTTATAAAGTCTTCTTTTATAAAAAAAAAGCACTAGATTTCCAGGCCCTTTCATGTTAACCCTTATGTGTGTGTACATAGTAAGCCGTATTTTCAGGCCCAACTATTAAACTAATTCTAAGTGTGTCTGAAATAGTAGAAATATCCAAATTCACCACAAGCGAAATATGCTTAACGTGATATTCAAATATAAACATTGTTTATAACTATGTTGCTTAAATGGCGAATAGGTAATAGAAAATCAATCGTTTCAAGATGACGAAATGTCAAATTCGTATATTGACTCAGGTTGTGAACTGAACTGTACGGTTTTGGAATGTTTTAGACAATCGGGAGACCGTCGTGCGGGGCTCCGACATTGGAAAGAATTAAAAGCAGCGGAGAAGGTTACAATTTGTCATTACTATAAGCTAAATGGTTTACTTGTAATGCAAAGATAAAATGTCTTTACCTGGCAGTAACACGTAAACATTCAATGGTGCAGAAACCATTCCTAGGGCAAGAAAACAGGGAAATATTGAAATAAAACTAAGAGGTTCGACCCAAATTATGCAAATTGTTTTATTCTTTCAGCTTATATTCTGACTTCAAAAGGTTTGGTTTAAAAACTCTTTAGCTCTATATATGTAAAAGGAATTAAAAAATAGTTATTCCTTAAATTTAATAACATCAATTTGTAAATCATCATTATTCTTGTAACATTCGATAAAAATTTAAAACCTTTAACTTAAACTTGAGCTATCCTTCGCCACCTTACACACTACACACCCATCACAGTATTTTCCGCAAACAAAACTTAAAATAATCTTCCCCTTTTTCTAATGTCATTCTGTTAAATATGGACCGATTTAAAAAAAAAAAATCAGCTTTTGCCTTCATTCATTGACAGGAAACAGGTGTCGTTATTTATGAGGCGATTCACAAATAACCACGGGAGTTTCCGTGTTTATTTACCATGTTTACATTGGTAGGTAGATAAGACAGTCGATACCAAATCACGTGATAAGACCACCTTCAGTAAATAGAGCAGGCAAATTCGGCATTGCAGATAAACCACAAAGGAGTTATCACGTACTTGACAAACTGAGTCGGAACCTTTTATTTTCTTAAAGAAATCAGTGGGATGGGAATGTGCTAATTTTTCGTTGGAGTTCCTGTCAATATAGTAATTCCATGGTACGATGTAATAATAAATCCTACAAAGCATGTATAAGCACTTACACATTTTTACTCAAATTTTGTTTTCAGAAGATACAGAGTCATGAACCAAAAGTTATCGATAAAATAGAAATGGCAAACCATAGTGAAGATGACAACGACAAACTCCCGTTTAAAATTTTGAAAAAATTGCAATTCTCACTTTGTATTTTATTATCGATCCCATAAAGCTTTTGGGATTTATTTCTCTTACTTAACGATGGACTTCAGAAGTTCTAGTATATCTTATAATTTGATAAGAGTAAGGATCCACCGATCGCAAATCCTCTCAAACTGTTGAAGGAACTGAAACTTTCAGGAATTTTTAATTCATGTAAAGACTTTCCAGTGAGCACCTCCTATGTAGTTTCTATCTGTTGTTTCTACTAAGCTATTTTTTATAATCAATTTGTTTGAAAAGGGGTATGCAACTTCTTTCAAACAAATTAATGAAATTCAATGAAATTTTCAGGGATTAGCTATTTATAGTCACATTTTGTTTTTGATCCGAAAGGTTGTATGGGTTTCGAACAGCAAACAGGGTTTTGGCTTTTGTTATATATATATTTGATTAATTTAATATCTACGCATTAGAAGGTGGAATTAAAATTTATGTTTAAGCTGTATGGTGATAATGGCGGGGATTATTTTCTTTTCTCAATCAGAGGTCAAAGAACTTTTTTCTTAAATGAAGCAGCTTTGAAAATCTTTTTCAGAACTTTTACTTGGTCAGAATTAAATGCAAAAACCGGCTCAATGTTAGTTCCAATTTTTGCAATCGACAATATTTTTGCAACCGAGATCCTTGAAACATCACCAAAAGATTACACATGTATTAATGTGTTGCAATTCCTATTTGCAGATCCAACATTATTCCGGATTTTGGAACTTAGTCATTTTACAGCAAAATTAACAAAAGTCGGTATTTAATATTGGCTATCAACTATTCCTAGTATTCAACAATGTTTCTTGACACTTTGAAGATAGTTTGCACCTTGTCGCCCTTGGATGGTAATAAGATTCCTTCGATTCGAGGATAAAAACACAAAACACTAAGCTTATACGAATTGCATCTTGAATTAATAATCTAAGCTTGAGAAACGCAATCTACATCTAAAGGTTTGACACTTTTTCCACTCTTTAAAAAAAATCACAATGAGTAACCTAAATCAGAAGTCCATGATCAATCAATCTTTTACGTTAAAGCATGGCAGTCAAATCGATGACAAAAAACTATGTGTCTCGATACCTGTATTTAATTGATATATGTTTAAAACTGATACAGGATTTTTTTTCATTTTTACTTCGAATAAGTAAATGAGAGTGCTTTGTCAATGAATACATGGCAAAGTCGATATTATTTTTCATACATAAATGAACAAAATATTCAAATACTTTACTCATAACTTACGGAAACCAAACGTATCTTTGACAGCATTAGCTTCTGTTCGTGTATTTGGCCTCCATAGGTATGCTCCTGGTGTCGAGGTACATGCCTTCTAAAATTAAAAAATAAGACATATTAATTATGCAGTTTCTAAGTTTGTAAATTGTTTCTAGATAAAACAATAAATGATACATTTATTTTATGCCTTAAAATTGGAAAAGCATGATCAACAATGCCGTATCTTTTTAAGTATCGGTATTGCTAACCACATTTTTCATTTATTGGTTTTTGTTTATCATTATTTTTAATTTGTTAGTTTAAACATGTTTTATTGTTCAAAAAGGACAATTGGATTAGACATAAGATTTTCAATTAGTAACGTCTTCTCCAAAAATTTCTAATTTGTTGTCTAACTGACGTAAACCTCCTATGTTTTTTTAATTCACATTGCAATAACCCGCTTGTGTGAAGCATGCAAAATTTAAATGGATGGCAGAAAAGCTGTGCAGTTGAACAAATGACTAGTGTTGATATATTTTCGACTTTGAAAATACCTTCATCATTTCTCTACATAAAAACATGAGGAGGGTAAGGTTTTTTATATATTTTTTTTTGATTAATCGAGGCGAAAAGTATCTTAGATTTATTCAATTTTTTTCTATCGATAAACATCGTTGTCAACATTCAAATAGTAATGCATGAAGGATGGTTAATATTGAGTTTTTACAAATATGAAAGTTTTTTTTATATGGAAGCAAGTATGCATGGATAAGCTATTTTCATTGATATCAAATAATCCTCGAATCATGCTTCATAACTCCAAAATTGCTAACTTTCATGGAACAAATTTTTTTAGATAAACATTGTGTTCAAGAATGATATTTGCAAAAATAAAATCTAGAAAAGGAATACTAGGCCTATAAATTTGATCTCAAGTGTGTTATTTTTTTGTGAATAATCCTCCTGGAGGAGTAACAGCTGTTAAATTACATCAAATATCAATACGATAGTTAAATTAAACATTCGAAATACACTGTCATTACCATTTCGCCTTCTATCCGTAGCAAAGGAATTACATTTTATAAATGGAAAATATCAAGCGTGTCCGTAAAGGATGACCAAGACACTAGATGCTTCAGACAAGTACAATGGTTGACATAAGAAAGATATATCCATTTGTATATTCTCCAAGGGATGGTTGAATTAGACCAAATTTCATATTAATTACATTCGTTATCAGCCAATCAATACAAAGCCTACTATGAGAAAGAGTAATTAAATCTGATACAACATAAAACATACTCACCAGAGCATCAGACCATATTTTCTTATTATCTTCGCTGAAGAAGTAACAATTAGGACTAGCAGTTTGGTCAGACAACAACCTATATCTTGCAGGGCAATTTGTTGGAACACATGGTGCTATTCATATGACACAAAATAAGTTAATTATTCAAATAAACAGCAACAACATAAAGTTAAAGTGGTATATTAACAGACATTACAATGTAAAATATACGAAATTCACATGATGCAAATTAAATTTATCTAAATATTTCTAATATGGAAAAACACAATTTCGGCAAATGAATCCCCTAGTTCATTTGACGACTAACACACAGGGATTAGTCTATATTAAATGTTTGTACTATAAAGCACAGTTGTTAACAACTAGATAGTGCAATATATAACTTGTTTATGTTCGTCACAAGTTATAAATACTGCTTTGCAATGCTTTAATCTTGAATACATGTAACATAAGATACAAACTAGCATATGGAGAAGTATTTTGCACAACACTTTATCATGTAATAACAACGTGATCATGAGAAAAAAGCAGACAACTTACGGTGGCGCTTGTGTTTTTGGTCGCATTTTTTATGCGTACAAAACCAATCAACCATACCTATTCTGTATCAAATTAGTATAATGACTGGATGATATTTACGACTAACGATGGGGAAAGGCTTTTTTTATGCTTTTTTTTAGCTTTAATGCGAGACAATACCCTTAAAAGATGTTGCCAAAGACAATTGGAGAGAATATCTTGATGTTTTACCCCCCAAAAAGTGGTATGCTAACATAATGATGATGGTTTAGGAGGAACAGCTAATATGCCATAAAGAGTGGCATGATTTCGATAAACATTTTGTTGGAAATGTATTTATATTTTTTAATCTATAAGAGTCGAAGTTTTCATAATTAATGTAATTAAAGAAATCAGAGAGGAATGAATGGTTTCAATAAATGTTTTCTTAAAAGAAGAAATTATTTAACGTCTCTCCGATATGCTATTTTTGCAACTCGAAAAGTGAAACCTTAAAGCATTTACTGCTACATTGTAACAAATTAAGACTATTTAGAAAATACATCAATGACTTCATTAGAATAGAAATAAGTGATGAAAATTTTGTTTTGAATGAATTAAATTGTCTGTCATTTAAGATACCATGGGAACTATTCCCATCTATATATGCATATGTTTATTCAGTTTATCAACTTAGTTATAATAATAATTCCGATGGTTTAGTTCAGACTCTAAACACTACATTTCATAGAAATAGAGATATATACTAAGATAAAAATAATATAACTTGGTAAAGTATGCTACTTAATTATCATAATTTGTGTGTATATGTTATATTTTTTCCTTCAATAAAATACTTTTAATGTTCGGAGCACAATTATGACATTATTTGGCCACATATACCTCTTCTACCAACGTGAGAAGGAAGGTTGAGGCTCTCATCCTAATATTACTTTAAATACATTATTTCTAATTATTTGTTTAGAAAATAGTATATGCTAACTCTCTGTTAATAATCATATGAGCTTATAAGCTCAAACTTAGCTTCTTTCTGTGCATATTTGTTAGACACTCTATAACAACTCTTAATTATTAATATTTTATACTAATAAATTCCCAGTTTTTACTTATAACTTAAGTCATATTGTGATGTAAATGTTAAAACTTATCTCCAAACCCTACAGTCTGAGTGCTCAATAAGAAAAAAAAAAAAAAAAAAAAAAGAATGGTTTCAGTATTGACAAACTGTAATTCTGTAATAATTCTTGGAATGTTTGAAGTTGAAGCCGAAAAAGAATGTAATTTGTCATCTCCATACAATATAAAAAAGGCAAAGGTCCACTCTCCCAAAAAATAGTAAAACGTCGATTTTTTAGCCGATTGATTTTACGGACTTTTTGACGTCGCCGACGACTGTAGCGCCACCTAATTAATTCCCCCTGTTATTGTTGCTGATAGAACTTGACGACAACGGACGTTTCCAAGGACTTGCCTTCCAAAAGATTACTTACTTGTTTGTACAGCGGCTTGTGTAGTTGGAACAGTAACCAAAACAGTTGTTGGCACAACAGGTCTGGGTGCAACACTTGTTTCACTAGTAACAGTACTCATCATTGTCATCATTACCATTGGTATCGAGAGTAACGCTATGGCTAAAAATGGAATAGGAGGGAGTCCAAAATCTGACCCTGTGCCAAATCCAGAACCATCCACAAATGAGGTTTCTGAAAATAAGAAACAAATGATTATTTTATGTAACGCTAAGATGAATTGATGATTTTTTGAAAGTATTCTTCAGAATTTTATCTGCTTACCCTTTCTGGAGTACTTGGAATCACCCAAGTTTTTTCAGTTTGATGAGTGTTTCTCAGTCATTTCTTTTTAATTTTGAAAGTTTGTCTTTTGCGTATTAGTGCGTCTTTCCTTTGGTATCTTCCTCGTCTCTTGTATCTTTGAGCGTTCCAAGTTTATCGAATAACTTGAATGAATGAATGAATTTTATTCTCATCAACTAATGACATAGTTATAGAGACAATAAGTATATACAACAATATAATATAATAAACAGTGCATGTGTGAAATAATGATATACATTAACCAGGAGGAGAGACTTTCACATAAACAGCTTTAATACATAGACATAATTTTTCTAAAACTGTAATATTACTTGAGGAAAACAGATTACATAGTTTCAAGGTGTGCTTCGAATGCGTTTACTGTTTACGTCGACTTGATACACAACCATTTTTTATTGTGGTGTTAAAATATTTGATATTCAGGCTATTAAACAGGAAATATTATATCAATTTTAAAACTGGGTTTTAACTGAAAAAAAAGCATACGAAAATTTGCATTAGATTCCATATACTGGAATATAGAATTGTAACATGTTTTTCTGTATCACCAATATGACAAAATTTACAAAAGAGTAAGAGAACATATTTCTAATTTGAAAACTAAAATAATAAATAGGCTTCCATTCCAAAAAATTGAAATATATACACAGAAGAAAACGAAATATAGAGAGAAATATATAGATAAAGATTTTTGGAATATTAACGGTTGAACTCGATTAAAAGAGAGAAAGGCGGAAGGTTTTTGTGTGGGGAGGGGTCGTTCAATAATCTAGAAATAAAGCCTTTCAGACCGGAAAGAAACAAACATATTTGAGTACTTATAGATCGTTACGTTGTGTCTTTTGTCTCTTCGTCTTTCAATTACTTTGATTTTTTGTGTTTTAAGTCGGTATGTTATCATTACACATATGTAACGGTCCAAAGTTACAGAAGGGCTAAGCACTTTTCACATAATGCATTAAATATGTGCTTGTCCAAGATAACGTCACATAACTAAACACACTAAAAGAGAGAAAGGCGAAATATATAAAATTTATAGTGAAGCTCATCAATCGAAAATAGAACTGAAAATGCCATGGCAAAATACAAAAAATGACCAAATAATAAACAACAGCCAACAAAGCACAACACATAAACTTTAAGACTGAGCAACACGAGACCCATCAAAATCCGGAGGAAAACTTTGAGTGTCATGACATCACGGGACATAGATCTGGGGAAAGAACGCATATTTGAAGCTGGACATAGATTTGCATATGAATTGTACATTTGTTTTTAATGGAATATTATAAATTGTCTAATTTGGAGGAACAGCTAAGAAAACTTCGGACATGCATTATCAGATTTTTACAAGTCCATTAAAAACTGACATTTCTAAATGAGATAAATTTTGTATTTAACATCTTTATATATCAATTCAAACACGTTTAAGATATGGAAACGTCAAGTAGTATCTAAAGACTCTATCTATATAGTTTAATGTGTTCTAAAATGTATTTTTTTGTACCCTATGCATAGGCCCAAAGTTTATTAACACCTGGTAAAAGAGAATGTTTTATGATGCAAAAGCTATATAAAGCGATTCATTTTAAGCCAAAGTAGTAACTAAGATTTGTATGAAATAACCCGTTACTTAAATATGAATCGATTATAAATAATTCTACCTCTAGCTCCACTGTCATCGATAAGAAAAATATCTGTCTGCTGGTCAATTGGATTCTGTCCCGGTATGATCTGTCCTTTGTATGGACTCATAGACAGGAATACCACAATTATTAGCAGGTATAGCTGTAATTAAAACTTACATTATATAAATTTTTCATAACTTTACATCAATAATTAACAAAAAAGATAATTGATTTAGAAAGATATTTCAATCTTGTCAATTCAGCACCTAATGACCACGACACTCCAATAAAGTATTCTCACAGTTCAACGTGCTGGGTGCTTTTAGTTACGGACCATGCACATTGTCGCATTATCAGGATGATATATTCAAATTACAAAATATGTTTTAAAAAGTTAAGTACCTTTAAATTATTAATTCAAGAGTTTGAAATTATGACAGTAATAAATTCGAACGACAGCTTATCACCACAACATTGAAGACTATTTAAAAATTCAGTAAATGACACAATACAGTCATAAGACATAAAAACACGCCATAAAAGTATCATGCCAAGAAAAAAAAAGTTTTAACAAAATAAATAGAACTAATCGAAACTATAATCTGCATCATAATTCGATTTTACATGACAGATTTTTATGATACACAAACAACAGTGAAACAGATAACGTTGAACGAATTACGGAAATAAAAACAGCCATGATCATTGTAACGAGTAACGATTCTTTAATTCTATTAAAACCGGAATGTACATGTATTTAATGCATATCTAGAAGCTCAGGTGAATTCCTGGTGAAATGTTTTTCGTGAATTTATTTGATGTGATTTCACGTAAAATATATATAATGGTGATCAAGCTGAAAAAAAAAGCTCAAATAGCTTTTTAAGCTTTTTATTCAAAACGCTTCAAAGATTTAGCTATAATGACGCAAAGAACATACGCTGGCATGTGACTGTCAATAGTACCTTTTCTAATGAAATACAACAGGCAACTCAGACAAATGCCTAATTGTCGTTGAAGTAAACGGAAGTCTGCAATGAGAATTGTTTTCAACTTTTAATGACAATTTATGAACTTTAAACTGTCAACAGATCTAGGCAACTGGAAATTTTGGTAAAAAATTATGACTTAAAACATAGACGCTCATCTTTTATTTGGTTAATAAGGGGATCACGAATGTGGTGTTTAAAACTTTGGCCATCTTTTACTTCAGAGAACCCCGCACTCAAGGGTACATATTTGTGGTCTTCTTTACTTTAGGTCTCCCTATACTTACGGATATTGTTCATTTACGTTTATTGTTAGATTAGAGGATGATCTAGGTTAGGGAAACTGTATACACCTATGTTACTATGCTTTTCTGAAAAATGTTCAAATGGACAAATATAAGTTATCACTGTTTGAGAGTCTGCTTCACTTGACCAATTGACTTTCTTAAACAATCACATTTGTTTTGTGGCGGCAATTTCATCGAATGTAACGTTGATATTTTCAGATCAATCACTTATCTACTTCCTAGTTGGTGCTTACATGTACATATTTGGACACCTTGCTAATTCCATTAAAAAGAAATCATTAAAATCTCTGTAGTTGCCGTATTTCACTTAGTTTTTTCTTCAAAGAACACGAAAGAGAACATACATGTCTTTTATGAAGGTCCATTCATATTAGATCCAAAACATGGTAGTGTTTTGGAAGTAATTCAAATCTGATCTTGATATCTATAGAAAAATAAAACTAATAACTAAATCAATTTGACAACATTTAAAAAGTTATGATTTGAGAATTACATCAATACATGAACAAAAATGAAGAAAATACTATCTGTTTACAATTTTTCATCCATTTTGTTTTGTAGTAACATTGGCTGCAGCAATAGAACAACATTCTTAAAGGATATTTCTGAAAGCTATTTACATGATTCCATATAAATATAAAGTTGACATATTTTTTAATCCGGAATAAATGCATGAAAAAGTATACTAAAATTGTTGATACAAAACAAGAAAAATAAAGACATTTGACAACTTTTCATTTGGAGTATATATCTTCTAGTTAATACAATATTCCAAAGCTTGTATTTCCGATCAAGATTTCGTTGATAGAGGGTTGCTGCTCAGTTCACAAGGAAACTATTAAACCAAGAGTTCAAAGTGGTGATGTTGAAATCACCAATTCGAAAATTCTACGAACACAATAACGAGTTTGTTTACCGTTATGGAATATCTGTTTAACAGATGACGACGAGTTCGAGTAACTCTTAGAATTTTTCCGCCTCTGTTTCAAAAGTCACTGATTCAAAATATCTGTTATAAAGGCATAACAATTAGGCGAGCTCGTAAATGTCTCTGTTGTTACCATAACATATCACTAATTTAATTAAACATCTGTACATTAATTGTCGGATCCGGATATGGTGTACAAATTTTTGCACCTCATATTTGCGGTATACCATCTTTTCCGCAAGTATATTGTTTTCTGTTTGGTATTAAATTAATACTTTTTAAGATCCAATTTGTTATACTTTTTCACTTTTTTGGTCTTTTGGAAAATGTTGTTTGTGCTGTATTTAGACCCCTCTACCAAGAATTTTGTTTTGCATGCACACGTATAAACATTGCGGTTTTTATCCAACGCAATCATAGGTTTGAACGTTGTTTGCAATTTCGACTTGTTTATATTTTTTTCGTTTGGGCTTGTATTATATTTGCCTTCGGGTTTATATGATCCGTTCATCCTATTTCGACTCTTCAAAATTCAAGAGTCTATCCAAAATTGAGGTAAATTATAATGGCCTTCCAAATACCGTTTCGATTCCTAACATCACTGAAGAGACATTAATTGTCGAAATCCGGATATGGTGTACAAATTTTTGCACCTCATGTTTGCGGTATACCATTTTTTCCGCAAGTTTATTATTTTCTGTTTGGTATTAAATTAATACTTTTTAAGATCCATTTTGTTACATCATGTGATACGTTTATTTGGCAATCGCCAATGGCAGTCAGCAGGGTTTAAGAACATCAGTTGTTCGACCTGTTAGCCAAATGCGGTTTGATAAAATATACATTTTCACTTTTTTGGTCTTTTGGAAAATGTTGTTTGTGCTGTATTTAGACCCCTCTACCAAGAAATTTGTTGAAAATTGCGGTTTTTATCCAACGCAATCATAGGTTTGAACGTTGTTTTCAATTTAGACTTGCGAATACAATTATATATATGTATACCTTCTTCATGTTTGATCAAATATAAAATTTTAATATACAAAATTAGTTTGTATAAACATTTGTACATCAACACAATTTTGTTTTTGTTATAAGATGAATTAGATGCACATATCTTATCCGGGCTAATGGATTTCGAAAAATGTTTGAAATTGCAGTAATAAGATATGTTTAAATTCCTTCATATCCTATACTTAAATAAATACTTAGTTCCTAAATACTTAAAATAATGAATTAAAAAAAATCGTATTAGTAATTCAAAAAATTAAATAAATTGATATACTTACCTTGTTATATTTCATCATTATTATCTCGGGCTTGTGTTTTGAATAAAACAGATGAACAACCTGAATGTTAATAAGTATGTAGTGTTTATATGCTAGAACACACCTCAATCAATTCAATTGGTTTGATAATTACCCAATCGCATTGCTTTACTGATCATGATAAAGTAGTCCTATTTTGATTGATGATTTTTATTATTTTGTCAATGTGCATTCAATACTAAGTTTACAAAGTCAGCTGTGATGTCTGCATGTCCTATCACCGACCGTCTCGGCTACGAGCTATACATGCTTTTTATGTTATTTATAAAAATTTTGTACACCAAATATCGAGGATATAAATGCATGAAATTTACACTGCAATCTATTATGGTAATACATATGTATATTAGATAAAACACGATGTAGACGTAATACAAGTTATCATGATTTTGCAACTAGGACAAACTTAATTCAATTCAAAAACTGTTTAGAACAGCGCTACATTAACACTTCTCGTATTGTTTTACAATTTTAGAAATCTATATTATTAAAAAACTACTCAAATAAAAACCAATGGGTTAATACTATTGCTACGGGGTATATTCCCATAAAAGTCATTGGAACCGTTCATTTACAGTAGAAAAGTGTATAGCAACCATTCATTATTTGAAAAGTGCATAGAAACCATATATTTGTAGGTTCATTAAGACAAAAATCAAAAAAGAAAAGATTGATAGCAAACATGCAGATTTTCTTTAAATCAGACCCCCTTTTCTATTCAAAAGAGAAGGATTGGATCATTAAGTGCAAAAATGAAAACTTCCTAGAGAAATGGTTGTCGCATATCAAATGGAAGTCAATAAAGCGTACATTTCAAATATCAAATTTCAGTCCCCTAAAAATGAGTTGAGTCGGATCATTGAGTGCAAAAACAAATTTGTCTCAGACAATATGGTTGTTACATATCAAATGTAATGTTATGTGTACATTTCAAATATCAATTTACAAACAATTGACATACAAGTGGTTTTTTTTCTTCTTTTCCTTCTTCCAATATTGTTTTGAAATAGCCCCCACCGTTTCTATTGAAGTTATCTTCACCAAATTTAGATCATCGATAAACCTCATCATGAAGTCTTACCAAATGACCCTGTGTAGGAATTCATCATCCACTTTAAAGTTATTTCCCTTTTATTGTTGTCTTTTCGACATGACCCCCATAGTTGTTTTTAAAGATATGACCTTCTTTGGATAAAAGGTAGATCTTATCATGAAGTTTTACTAGATGAGGCTGCGAAGAATTTCATCGTCCCCTTTTAGAGTTATATCCACATTTAACAATTTATTTTATTTGCATAAACTTAAAGATTGTTATTATGGTTACAGATAGAATTGATCTGAAAATAGAAACATGTACAAGAACAGATGGCAGTGTTAATTAACATAAAGATTATTTTGGTATCAAACTTTTTCAGAGTTATTTCCATTGAAATATTTTACATAATTTAAAAAAAATTATCTTTCGAGAACCGAAAGTCGCGGAGACATCGAACCTTCACAAATGATCTTAAGGTAAAGGGATCTTTCATTTGCATCCAACGTCAAAGGTCATAGAGTGCAAAAATATTCAACGCTTAAATTTCATGCTTGAATATTTAGAAAATGATAAGATATAGCTGCAAATACACTACGTATGAAATAAAAATAAGCAGTTTGAGATTTTCATATTTTATCCTGATTTTGTAAGTTTCAGAAGTTCTACATATAAAATTGATATTGCTTCTTTTTCTAAGGCTTTGCCAAATGAGATAATGTGACATATCCTGTACCAAGTCAGGAAAATGGACATTGTTATATTATAGGTCGTTTCTGTGTGTGTTACATTTTAAGGTTGTGTTTTTGTTGTGTCGTTGTTCTCCTCTTATATTTGATGCGTTTCCCTCAGTTTTAGTTTGTAACCCGGATTTGTTTTTATCTCTATCGATTTATGAGTTTCGAACAGCGGTATACTACTGTTGCCTTTATTTGAACGTCTAAGTGAGCTGTATTCAAAAAGGAAAATTCTACACCTCTTTTCCATTCTAAATAGAAGAAAGGGGTCATTAAGTGTAAACATTTAAACTTCTAAGATGGTAAGGTTCTCGCATATCTAACGAAAGTCCATAAAGCGTACATTTCAAATAACATAGTAATGTCTCCCATAATGGGCTGAGGAGATCATTGAGTGCAAAAATGGTGTTGAAGAAGGTAGAGTTGTTTCATATCAAATAAAAGGTCATTAATAGATATAAGAAGATGCGGTATGAGTGCCAATGAGACAACTCTCCATTGAAGTCACAATATGTAAAAGTAAACCATTATAGGTCAAAGTACGGTCTTCAACACGGAGCCTTGGCTCACACCGAGCAGAAAGCTATAAAGGGCCCCAAAAATGACTTGTGTTAAACCATTCAAACAGGAAAACCAACGGTCTAATCTATATAAAAAAAGAGAAACACTTATGAACCACATCAACAAACAAAAACCACTGAACATCAGGTTCCGATTTCGAACATTAAAGCAAATAGAGTCATTAAGAGAAAAAAGTTTAAGACGGTTTGCTTGTCGTATATCTAATGAAAGGTCGTAAAGAGTACATTGCAAATATCAGACTTTGAAGTGAAAACCCTTCCAATTGTTTTATAAACAATTGAGATACAAGTTGTTTTATTGTTCGGTTAATTCCTTTTGCCTTTATTTTTTTTTTTTTTTTATCATATTTTAACTCTACTGGCCGAAAGGCCAAGCGAGCTTTTCTCATCACTTGGCGCCCTTCGTCGTCCGTCGAATGTCGTCGACCGTCGTCGTTAACCTTTACAAAAATCTTCTCTTCTGAAACAACTGGGCCAAATTTAACAAAACATTGTCACGATCATGATAAGGGGATCTAGTTTAAAAAAATACCGCCTGCCAAACAAGATAAACGACATGGCTTAAACATGTTAAAATAGAACATAGGGGTAAAATGCAAGTTTGGTCTTTTATACTGAAAAACGATAGTTTTGAAAACCGCTATAGAACACGTAGAAAGAAAAAATCTGACAGGGGCGAAAATGTCTAGAATGTTAGAATGCTGCCCATTTACGTCAAAACTGTCAGATGACTTGTAGGAGTTATTGCTCTTAGATGTCAAATCTTACCTTGTTTTTCATTATTGTTTATTATTTTAAAAACAGATAGATAAAGAGAAGCTTTACTCGACAACACATATCAGGAAGATAAGATCTCTAAGTAAGTCAACCTGGCTACACTGTCTGACGACTCCTTATTGCCCTTTAAAGACAATTTTACCATATATTACGTTTTTGGTTAATATTTTATAAAAATCTTCTCCTCAAACCACTTTGCCAAAATTAAACAAATTTGGTCACAATCATCATTTGGGTGTCTAGTTTTAAAACAAATGTCCGAATACCACACTTGCCAACAAAGATGGTCGACATTGCTAAAATTGAACATAGGAATAAAATCCAAGTTTTGTCTATTGTCTTGAAATTGGTTTGAATAGAGACAATCTGAAAGGGACCGAAATGTTCAGAATGTAGAAAAGATCTATCTTCTGTTTATTTACGTCAAAACTGTCAGACAACTTCTTATAGGAGTTATTTTCCATAAACGTCAAATTCTAACACTTTTTTCATTTTTACTTATAAATATCAATATCTTTTTGACAGTTTCTCTGATGTATTATTTTTATTCTATTTGTGTAACGAGATATGCCAACTTCCTTAATCTGATCACGACATTTAATGTAATACATACATCTTAAATTTTTTTTTACACGGAATGTTCAATAGCTTTACCTAGTTCTTCCTGGTACATATTGAAATACAGAATAAATCATATTCAAATCTTTTAAAGATTAATTATTACAACATATTCATGTAAATCTACATAATTACACGTTAAAACCTTTATATCTCCTCTAAAATCTTCGCTTTCATTCAGTTGCAGCAAATTCATTGTTAAAAAGACCATCTAATAAATCAGAAAACTTTTGTTTGATAATATTGTTTAGAATCGATAAGTCATAACTGTCAACCAATGTTGATATGCCAATCAAAAGCACATTTCTATCTAAAACATTAAAATTTTGCTTTATTCTAAAAAATTTTTCTGTTATTTTTCTAAGGTCTATTAAAACTAGAGGATCTAAAGAGCCTGTATCGCTAACCATGGCATTTACAGCATATCATAGGCATTTTACGTTGAATCATTTCTATCATCATATAAGCAGGCTATGTAGTAAGTAAAGAAAGGTTCAATAGAGACAACTTTTATGGTGCCATTAGATGGAGGGGACACATAAGCAGGTGATGTCTTATGTAAAGAAAGTGTCGATAGAGACACTTTCTATGGTGCTTAGGGGATGGTCATATTATATGTCAATTTAGCAGTCTTGTATTTATTCTAATTCAATTAAGGGTATTAAATTTTGTAGTTGATATAATGCTACTCAATTTAATTGTTTACATATCATTTAAAGATGGTTTATACATTTTTTCTAACTATAAATATATGGATGATTAGTATTTCATTATAAAATATTTGATTTTGCATCTGCATGATTTCATTTCATGTATATTTGCCTGTAGCAACCAACAATCGATCATACTATGTAATTTTCATATCTTTAAGCATGTTCGTTATTTTTATTTGGAAGCAAGTAACTAGTTTTTGTAATTCTTAATTATTAAGAAAATAATATCAATTATAATGTGTTTCTATATTCTACGTATTTTTCAAATGCCATGTTTGCTCATCTCAGGCTTTCCACGTGAGGGAGTAAAATTAACTAAATAGTGGTTGCAGTTTCTACAAGAAAGACGTTTAATCAAATGGTACCAGCTGCCATATCAGTACCTGTACCACAATTGTCAACTACATTCGCATCAAACCAGATAGACACAGTACTAATACTAACTACCACCTCCAACATGATTAGCAATTCTTTATGGACTCAAGTTTATTCAGAGCTTTAGTTATCATACAAAGCTGATAGTAAAATGGCAAATCTAGTTGAGAAGTAGTTTCTACTGGTTATCCCGTATTGTCTGTTCACGAAAATCTGAATAAAAGGTTTCCAGGAAAATGCTATTCTTTTAACTATGATGGCAAATGTGTAAAGTCTTTTTGTCAATATAGTCATTCATGCTTACGGTGTAATGGCGGCCATCCAGTAATAAACTAGCAAATAAAACAGTATAATAGTTTGTCTTCACAAGATTTAAATAGTCAAATTTAAAAGTGATTGATGCAAGACTAGCTATTACAAAATTTGTACTAATAATAATTTAATTTTTGCCCTTAATTTGTTCCCTTATTATGAAGTTAAGCTGTTCGCGGCGGCCTTTTCATTCAACTATCTTCCTGAGATTAGGAGATTAGCGATAAGTAATGTTCAGTCAGTTCATTTAGCTCTATTTCTGATGTGTTATAATCATCTTGCCGAGTCTAAAATAACGGGTACATTTACCTTCACGGACCAAACGTTAGGTACATGTGCCCTAATTACATTGGAATACCAACCAAATTCAGGGGCTTCCCTATGCAAGTCGATATGTTTTTTCTAATGGATAGACCTCCTTTACCAGAAGCTTTTTTTGTTAATAAAATGGTGCATCTATCAATTTATTACAGTATTAAATAAAGCATTTGAGAACGATACGGTAAATTATAAACACTTTAGTTATCATTCATTTTGCAATAGCTGTACATAACTGTCAATTAGAGGTGTGCCTTGTGTCATATTCATAGAGGGCGATGGAAATCCAATGCTTAAAAAAGCTAACAGATCATCAAACTTTTTATACTATTTACAAATTTTCTTTTTTTTAATTCGCTTATACATTTAAATTTGTGCATCTATTACAGTAATAAGATCACAATTTGACTTGAACGTTTCCAATATGTTGAAGCAAATTCTAGCTGGCATAGGCGAGCTAGGTTGCTGCTTACAAGGAAGCTATTAACCCAAAGGATCCAAGTTGTAAATTGGAAGTCATCCATTCGAAAAAAGTTACGGCATCATGTGTTGGTTGACTGTTATTGAATACCTGTAAGATAGATAACAACGGATATCTTCCAATTGTCTTAACCTATATTTTTCCTCGAATGTGACATCACCGAATTATATTTATCACTTAGTTTGTAATTACATGAACAACATTACGAATGAAACATGTAAAACAAGATCTGCATACCCTTCCGGATCAACTGAAGACACCGTCCGGTTTTTGTTTGGGTTCGTGTTGATCAGTCCTTAAAGTTTTGTTTCGTAGACTTTGTTTGTCTTTATTTTTTTTTTCTCCATGGCATTGTCTGTTTAACTTCGACGTATGATTTGAATATCACTTTGGTATCATCTACCTCTCTTTTGCACGCTCTCATGATAACACTGTGCTGAACGTTTCTCCTAACAAGAATGAATATTTCACAGCTCAATTTGGGGACTCCAACACACCTTTTAACGGTACTGAATCAGTTCTAATCTAAACTTTGCCGGACATTACGTTCTGTCATTGTAATACTGTTGACCTATTCTTTTTAAACGTCCGTCAATAAGACATCGATCTAACCGCGTTTCTCGTAATAGGTGAAAATGAAGGAAAAAAAAGTGAAAAAAACACCTAATCCCATCTCATAGTCTTCAACATGCTAATTGTGCTATATTCTTATGCAAAAAAAAAAAAAAACAGAATTAAAGATATCTAAGAAATCAAGTGAAAACACAAAATAAACAAACACCGAATTCTTTATCAAAAACAAAGTATATTATAGGTTTACGTTTTAGTTAGATAAACGAGCTTTGGCTAAATAGCGTGTGCGGAAAAAAATTAAAATCAAAGCTAAATGCTTTGTGTTTGCTGTGATTGATGCGGTATTTTTTTTTCTATTTGTCTCGGAGTCAACTGCTGGAAATTTGAATGTCTGTAGTTGCTTCTAATGTACAAAACCAAATGAAGCATAAAAATGATTAAACCTTCTGAAGACAACAATGCCGGAAAAAGTTGAAAATTCGGGATGAGTCAAAATTTACAAAATGTAAAGGCTAAGAATATATAAACAATGTACACAATAAATTGAGACAAATGATGGTTGAAATCATCTGTATTTCGCAGTCTATTGTACTCAGTAGTTTCCTTGCAAGTCATTTGAAAGTTAGAAAATGTTGTGTATAAAGCAAGCCTTTTTTTGTTTACTTTTTTTAACTCTTGTTTCCTTTTAGGAGAATTTATTTCATTGTTTTGCTGAAATGTCAAAAAAAAATACAGTTGTTTCCTCATTAGCGACCATAATTCGATATTTAAGTTTGTCAGAGTGTTGAACCCTAGGACTTTCCAATCCATCGAAATTTGTTACTAACACTCTTTTATCCTGACCATCTGGAGATAAAACTACAACACTGTCGTTAGGTGCTCACAATGTATACAAAGCCCGTGTATCAACCGAATGTCCATCATTTGTGACCTCCCATATTACTGCATGTAACAACATTTTTGTCGCAGTCAGTGTATTACAGGTTGTTGTTGTTTACTGCAATATATCCAAACGATAAATCAGCTTTGACTATGGTTGATACTTTATAGTTATCCAAACTTATCTTTTGTATTCCTTCCTTGTGAATGCAGCACATTAATGAGTCATTGGTCTATGATCGGGTTGTTGTCTCTTTGACACATTCCCAATTTCCATTCTTAATTTTATTACTATAGACCAGTCAATGAGAGCAGTTTTCGTGGGGATTTTTTTTTGGACTAGTTCTGCTTTACTTATTTCGACAATATATATATATATATATATATTGACTCACAAATCCATGTGAAATGGCTAGTTTGGTGTTTTTATCGATGCATGTTATATCCAAGCAAGTGTTGGTAAGATTCTTTAGGATATCAAACAAATGTTTCCAATCATATAAATAAGAAGATGTGGTACAAGTGCCATTGAGACAACTCTCCATCCAAGCCACAATGTATAAGACGTTAACAATTATTGGTCAACGTACACCCTTCAATATGGAGCCACCGATTTAGTTGTGTTCGAAAGACTATCTTGATTCACCATATTAATCATTTTATTGATGATTTTAATATTTAAACGAAGTCTACATTGTTACACAATTAACAATTTAGACGAAAAATTTTCTTTTTCTACGAAGGTTCGATTTCATTTGTTTTTGCCTGTGGTGCTTTCGTATTAACCATGTTTTCATTTGTGACAATATGTCTGATATCTTTTTCAAGAAACACGTGCAGCGGGGAGATACAACTGACCTCTTATCTTTTCTCGTCCTATTTTGTTTACCTAGATATGTACGTCAACATCCTTAATCTAGTCACGATAGTACATACCTTGATATTGAACCCTTTATGCTAATACAATATATTCATTTAACATAACACGTTTGAGACAGTGAACATTTACTTTTGCTGGATAGAATATTCGAAAATGTATATCTTAATACGCGTAGATACTTGGTTTTTGTTCAATCAAATTGTGTCAAACTTGGTGGTTTTTAACCAATATTTGTAGAATTTCCATTTTTTAATATTCACATTTTAAGTAATATTTGTCTCAGTTTTGACAATGTTTTCGATAATTTTGATTAGCTTATAGATATTTTTTCATAAATAACTGTGATTTCCGAAGATTCTAGTTCTAACTTTCACCCAAAAAAAAAGGAGAATAAAAGAATCATTCATAGGTCATGTCGTATGATGCATACTATTGACAAGTTACTACATTCCCATAATTTTTTTATTGTTCGGTTAATTCAACTTGCCTTTGTTTTGTTTTTAATTAATATTTAAAAACACCGAATTAGTGGTGTTCAGAAGACTATCTTGATTCACCATATTAAACAGATAATTGTTGATTTTAATATCTAAACGATGTCTACATTGTTACACAATTAACAATTTAGACGAAAAAATTCTTTTTTCTACGAAGGTTCGATTTCATTTGTTTTTGCCTGTGGTGTTTCCGTATTAACCATGTTTTCATTTGTGACAATTTGTCTGATATCTTATTCAAGAAACACATGTTGTGCGGGCATACAACGTCATATTATGCATACTATTGACCAGTTACTACAGTCCGATAATTTTTTAATTGGCATTGAGCTTAACCTGTTTATCAAACTTTTAAAAATGGTTCTAAGTCCATTTGAAAGTGCAGGAAAGGTATCGTCCATATAGACAAAAAAACTGCCCAAATATAAAAATAAATTGCCTTTTAAACTATCATAAAAGATAGTGACGCACACAATTCTTGTGAGCATTGAAAGTATTTGGAAATTCTACTTTTTAACCCAAATGTTGAATTTTCAATTAACATAGCAGTGCCGCTGACATGAAAAAAGTCATAGACTCGTTTTAAGTGAACATTTTGTAAAAATCTTTTCACTAAAAGTTCATTTTATATAAATTCTACCTAAATATCAACAATTAAGCCATGCAAATAATACCCATAAAGAAAATTTTGAGTTTTGTATGTAGCTCTTTCTCTTTCAACTTTACACTGATTTTCAATAAAATTGCTCAACTAGAATTTTCCTCACAAGCAAAAGGTTTTCAAGGAGAAAAAAAACCTGTCTATGTTTTTTTTTAATCAAAA
Organism: Mytilus californianus; assembly: GCF_021869535.1. Taxonomy (NCBI): domain Eukaryota; kingdom Metazoa; phylum Mollusca; class Bivalvia; order Mytilida; family Mytilidae; genus Mytilus; species Mytilus californianus. Next base: position 92,470,677 of record NW_026262745.1, read on the forward strand.
TCACATATTTAATGCTACCAGAGTCTCATTCTATTCCAAACTGTTGTGCTTTATATCTTTTTCTACTTTTGTATGGTGTCTTGCATAACAAAATCATGATAATTACACGATTTCAGGTTTTTCCGTTTACATTGATAATGCATGATTTTTATTTCTCAGAAAGTACTTACATTATGCTGTTTTGTCATTCATGGAACACAAAAGCTACTTCCTTGCAGTGATTATATGCAAAAAATCCATCTACAGGTTGCAGTCTTGTAGTTCACTGCTCCATAGGCTTACACTTGTACTTTCGAAACAACTTATTTTAAATTGTCCTCCAATACAATGATACATAGAAATTATTTTCATATACATATATAATGTATGTAGAAATGTGAAATTGTCATTTGATATTTTTACAAGTCCGCACCACTTCCAGTAAACATGATAACCTTCCGTTTTCCTGGTTTGATATCCCCGACAAAAAAAATTCACTATTTTGTTTAATCTAAATAGATTATTCAATTCCGCATGGAATTTTAATCAAACAGAAAGTATTGAGTCTAGAAAAAAATTCTGAAAAATGGACTATTTTATTTCACTCCATGTTTAAACATGCACCGGAAACTTGAGTTGTAATACATGACTTGGACGTTTGACATACATCGGTGAACAAATAGGAAGTTAAAGATCAGATGTCATGTTTATATCCGCACAACATGTGTTGATTGAATAAGATAGCAGACAAACTGTCACAAATGAAAACATGGTTTATACGAAAACACCATAGAAAAAGAATATTTTTCTTCTAAATTGTTTTATTGTGTAATAATGCAGACTTCATTTAAATATTAGAATTAACAATTAATGGTTTAATATGTTGAATCCAGATAGTCTTTTGAACATCACTAAATTTTGTTATACACTAATCAAAAAAGAAAAACTGGATACATTAACCAAACAATAAATCAATTCATAAATTAGTGCTACTTAGCTTTCTTTTTATATTTTATAAGTAATTATTTGAATAACATATTTTTTGTATATATTTATGTTCGGCGGTTGTTATTCTACTAGATTTAATTTTGATAACGTCTAGTAGCACTTTTAAGTATTAAAACCGTTATAGCTGTTCAAGTATACCTTTTTAGTTTGACCCTTTTATGGGTGTATTTTGTGCTTTAATAAAGTATAAACAAACTCAAGACGTCAATTTACTTGAATATTCAATTTAGTACGTAAGCAGTTTATGATTTGTACATATTTTGTGAAAGAGACAGCAGCAACACATATTTTTTGGTTATTTTCTTTTTCACTCTTCATCATAGTTTATATTCAAAAGTAAATCTGATCTGAAGTATGTATTTTTAATGCAATTCAGGTATAATTAAATGCAGCTGTGTTTTGTTATTCTGAAATGTATTGCACTTTTTATCTCTATTTCATTATTGTACATGTACTTTTGTTGTTTCCTTTGTTTCCTTGATTTACTCTCTAATTTGGTTTGTCACGTGTTTCCTTGTCTTTAATTGTGGACTAAGAAATGCCCTAGGTTTACAAGTTTTATTTAAATCGCGATCCCTCAATCTTATCCAGTAATAATGACGTCATGACCTTTCAAATGCGATAGTGTTGTATGTTTAATTTGGGAAAAGAAATGGAATGATTATTTATTCAAATTGGTTAACGTTACAATTATAACTAATAATTAAAAATCAATTGTTCAGAGAACAATTGAAGGTCTTTCCACCCATAAAGATCAATTTTGATATAGAACTATGAAAATTCAGTTTGAAATATCATATCCAGCGTCAAATGATAGCTTATTGTACACTGATTCCAAAAATATATGGTTTCTATACATTTTTTTCTAAATAAGGGAGATAAATTGTAACTTCTTGTTTGAAATATGTCACTTCCGGTTTTATTTGATAGTTTACTTGATACTGATTCCAAAAATATATTGTTCAATATACTTTTACATTAAATAAGTACAGAAAATAGCTACAACCGGTTTACACAACGTCACTTCCGGTTGGCTTTTCCATGGTCAAGTGTCTTGCAAAAAGTCCCATGGCTTTATCATGTATACATATGAGGTAAAAGCAAAGGTCAAAATCTAGACCGTCAATTTTACCTATGACCTTGAGTTCAATTTCAAGGTCATAAACCAAGGGCTTCAAATCAAAAGACCATAGGTCTTAATTATATATGGTTAATGAGTTATATCACTTTATGCCTATTTTTCATTATAAGAGGGGAGAAAACTCCAATTTAATGTTAGTGTACCCTTTCAACCAAAATTCATGTGTTACGACATTTTGCAACTTACAATTTTGTAAAAATATGTTGTCGATATCTTATACGGTTTTTGAAAAGAATTGAAAATAAGCCAAAATCAAAATTTAAAATATGACCTTGACCTCTGACCTTGACCTAATTTTTTTTTTATCAAGAACCTCAAATCAAAAGATCCTAGGTCTCTATCACTTATGGTTTACAAGATAAAAATGCATATCACTTATATCACATGCATAAGCGGAAATAAGTCTCATATGGAGTGTTCATATCGCTTCGGTCAAAATTGGACAAATCATGCGAAGGATATAACGAGCAATTGTATAACATAAATTTGTCGCTTTCTTTTGCGGTTACGGAGGAGATGCAGTCACAAGGAAAACAGTGTTCGGGGAGATAACTCTTACAAAGAAAATTGTTCGGCTTTAAATGGGTGAAAATAAAAAGTGCATAAACTGTATGATACTATATAAGAAATATCTTAGCGACATATTGCAAAACAAAAATTTTACACGAGAACAAAATTTGGCGGAAGAAAATAATAATAATCAGAACAAAACCAATAGGTCTTTCCACAGAAAAGTGGAAAGACCTAATAAGCAACACAATAAAATTGAGAATGGAAATGGGGAATGTGTCAAGGAGACAACAGCCCGTTCAAAGAGCAGAAAAAAGCGCTTGAATGGTTGGAAGAAGAGTTTATTTTGTACAAAAACAGTTTTACCAGCATGAATTAACACTGGCCATATTGTGTGCTCTATGATAAAACTTGCATGCTAGTTTTATGAACCGGTTATTACTTTTGTATCATGGATGGTATCACAATTACAGCAATTTTGGTCGGCACTGACTAAAATTTGATGCCAATATTTTTTTTCATAATTCAAATTACGGCATATACATTCAGTCGTCTTGAAGTTTTTGGATGGATTCTATTAGTTAGCACTGACCATATACTAAAATGTGGTATCATTGTCATTGGACAACTATACAACAGAGTCTTAATGACGGTGATTTAAGCAAATATAGGTACGTCTTCAACAATGAGAAAAACCCATATGGTACAGTAATCTATGAAAGTCTCTGACATGACAAATGAGCTACATTTGTAATTTTACTCAGAAAAATAAAATACAATAACAATAGCTTGATTTATAACAAAACGATAAACGAATTACAAATATGACAGTCTTCAACAAACGACAGCCATTCTAATATGATGTTCCTCTTTCGCTTTGTAAACAAAGCCGTGTTCCAATTAGCAAAAAATATGTTTGACACATGCGCACAAGCTTACTGTTTACATTCTCGTTATTTTCATTTTTTTATCCTCATAAAATATATATTTTAACTGCTTACATAAAATTCATTATTTATTGTTGTTCAACATCATATATTTACCCTCTATTATTTTTTAAAAACTTATTCATAATTTAAATGGCTGCAACCGATAGCGTTCTTTATGGCTGTTCCGTTCATTTAGCAAACCTCCCCCTAAAACACATGTACGATGACTCATCGTCTGCTCTCAACGTGTATACAACATTATCTCCGTGGAAAATTGGACTAAGAGTAGAGCATAAAAGGTCATTTTATATGATTGCTGACCACTCCATGGAACAAAATGCTGTTAGGCAGTTTATTATTCAATCTGTGAATGATGGTGAAACAAAAAAGGTATTCAGGCATGAAATATGTGAGGTAAAAGTTAGTTCTTCATTCTCAAAATTGACAAAGGAGACCATCTTTAATTTTGAAAATATGGTACAGTCCAAGTCTGATGATGAACTTTTTCAAATTGATGAATCCATATCTGTTACCAAAGACCCACCAGCCAAAAAAGCCCAGATTTAAGGAGCCGCCTAGCAAGGCAGAGATTGAGAAATAAACACTGGCAAGAACTAAGCCAAGAACCAACCAGCACACAGTACGGGGTGTTAAACTACTTTGATGTAAAAACCATAAAATGCAAAATAATTGCAATCGAAAGAAAATACAATCATAAGTTTATGGTAAATTGGTTATTATAAAACCATTTTAATGATAAAAAAAAAAAGATACTAGTGAGATAACAATAAACGTCAATGAGTCAGAAACCTAGCAATATTTTTTTAACCCTTTTCAAACATGAAATTTAATCTTCTATGTTATAGAATGTTTCTCAAGTAACAAGAGTTGGAAAAATATTTCAATTGTTTGTAATGTATTCATTGACATGATGATGCAAGTTAGTATTCTTAAATGAGACGTACCTTCTATTGTCAAGACAAAGAAGAAAAAAATAAAATGTTCATGATATTTGTTTTTTTTTTCTTGTACCTGAAATAATAAATTAATGCACAAGATTTACATTAGTTATGTTAAAGGCCAAAAATTTGAAGAGCAGGTTCAATAATTCCAAAATTATTTTTAATTAAGCATGGTCCAATGAAAACCATTTTCTCTCTCTGGCTTTTATAGAGTATGCATTGGAGACCTTGCTTTAATTTTTTGCATTTTAAAATATGATGGAGGAGGGTATACTTTAAAACGTTAAGACATTGTTCATTTAAATTTCAGTTGAACCAGTTATCTACTTTGTTACCATTAGGGACAATTATGCAATTGTTGAACAGAGACACACTTCTGTAGGCCATAATGGACCGCATAAAACATACAATCACATTAAGACGCATTATGCCAACATAAGCCGTGAAGCAGTAAAAACTTTTCTGAAACTTTGTGATCACTGTGCTCTTAGAAAAAACATTCTCAGCTTTTGATTATTGTTCTTTATATTCAATATATTTCAAATGTATATTCTGCTTTGTTAAAATATAATTTCAAATTTTGTAGAAGTTAAACCATTCTTAAGCAATATTGTATAAATGTTATAACATGTACGAGGTATTCTTGTACATATTATAACTTGTATTTTTGCATTGTGCAAGTTATAACATGTACAATATTTCTGCACTTGTTATAACATGTAATAAATCGCAACTTGTACACGACATATACATAGCGTTGTGTAGGCTTTAATGGGGGAGTGAACATTTCTTCTGTTTCTTTTTTTTCCGCACCACTTCCAGTAAACATGATAACCTTCCGTTTTCCTGGTTTGATATCCCCGACAAAAAAAAATTCACTATTTTGTTTAATCTAAATAGATTATTCAATTCCGCATGGAATTTTAATCAAACAGAAAGAATTGAGTCTAGAAAAAAATTCTGAAAAATGGACTATTTTATTTCACTCCATGTTTAAACATGCACCGGAAACTTGAGTTGTAATACATGACTTGGACGTTTGACATACATCGGTGAACAAATAGGAAGTTAAAGATCAGATGTCATGTTTATATCCGCACAACATGGGTTGATTGAATAAGATAGCAGACAAACTGTCACAAATGAAAACATGGTTTATACGAAAACACCATAGAAAAAGAATATTTTTCTTCTAAATTGTTTTATTGTGTAATAATGCAGACTACGTTTAAATATTAGAATTAACAATTAATGGTTTAATATGTTGAATCCAGATAGTCTTTTGAACATCACTAAATTTTGTTATACACTAATCAAAAAAGAAAAACTGGATAAAGGCAACGTTAATTAACCAAACAATAAATAAATTCATAAATTAGTGCTACTTAGCTTTTTTTTTATATTTTATAAGTAATTATTTGAATAACATATTTTTTGTATATATTTATGTTCGGGGGTTGTTATTCTACTAGATTTAATTTTGATAACGTCTAGTAGCACTTTTAAGTATTTAAACCGTTATAGCTGTTCAAGTATACCTTTTTAGTTTGACCCTTTTATGGGTGTATTTTGTGCTTTAATAATGTATAAACAAACTCAAGACGTCAATTTACTTGAATATTCAATTTAGTACGTAAGCAGTTTATGATTTGTACATATTTTGTGAAAGAGACAGCAGCAACACATATTTTTTGGTTATTTTCATTATAAGAGGGGAGAAAACTCCAATTTAATGTTAGTGTACCCTTTCAACCAAAATTCATGTGTTACGACATTTTGCAACTTACAATTTTGTAAAAATATGTTGTCGATATCTTATACGGTTTTTGAAAAGAATTGAAAATAAGCCAAAATCAAAATTTAAAATATGACCTTGACCTCTGACCTTGACCTAATTTTTTTTTATCAAGAACCTCAAATCAAAAGATCCTAGGTCTCTATCACTAATGGTTTACAAGATAAAAATGCATATCACTTATATCACATGCATAAGCGGAAATAAGTCTCATATGGAGTGTTCATATCGCTTCGGTCAAAATTGGACAAATCATGCGAAGGATATAACGAGCAATTGTATAACATAAATTTGTCGCTTTCTTTTGCGGTTACGGAGGAGATGCAGTCACAACGAAAACAGTGTTCGGGGAGATAACTCTTACAAAGAAAATTGTTCGGCTTTAAATGGGTGAAAATAAAAAGTGCATAAACTGTATGATACTATATAAGAAATATCTTAGCGACATATTGCAAAACAAAAATTTTACACGAGAACAAAATTTGGCGGAAGAAAATAATAATAATCAGAACAAAACCAATAGGTCTTTCAACAGAAAAGTGGAAAGACCTAATAAGCAACACAATAAAATTGAGAATGGAAATGGGGAATGTGTCAAGGAGACAACAGCCCGTTCAAAGAGCAGAAAAAAGCGCTTGAATGGTTGGAAGAAGAGTTTATTTTGTACAAAAACAGTTTTACCAGCATGAATTAACACTGGCCATATTGTGTGCTCTATGATAAAACTTGCATGCTAGTTTTATAAACCGGTAATTACTTTTGTATCATGGATGGTATCACAATTACAGCAATTTTGGTCGGCACTGACTAAAATTTGATGCCAATATTTTTTTTCATAATTCAAATTACGGCATATACATTCAGTCGTCTTGAAGTTTTTGGATGGATTCTATTAGTTAGCACTGACCATATACTAAAATGTGGTATCATTGTCATTGGACAACTATACAACAGAGTCTTAATGACGGTGATTTAAGCAAATATAGGTACGTCTTCAACAATGAGAAAAACCCATATGGTACAGTAATCTATGAAAGTCTCTGACATGACAAATGAGCTACATTTGTAATTTTACTCAGAAAAATAAAATACAATAACAATAGCTTGATTTATAACAAAACGATAAACGAATTACAAATATGACAGTCTTCAACAAACGACAGCCATTCTAATATGATGTTCCTCTTTCGCTTTGTAAACAAAGCCGTGTTCCAATTAGCAAAAAATATGTTTGACACATGCGCACAAGCTTACTGTTTACATTCTCGTTATTTTCATTTTTTTATCCTCATAAAATATATATTTTAACTGCTTACATAAAATTCATTATTTATTGTTGTTCAACATCATATATTTACCCTCTATTATTTTTTAAAAACTTATTCATAATTTAAATGGCTGCAACCGATAACGTTCTTTATGGCTGTTCCGTTCATTTAGCAAACCTCCCCCTAAAACACATGTACGATGACTCATCGTCTGCTCTCAACGTGTATACAACATTATCTCCGTGGAAAATTGGACTAAGAGTAGAGCATAAAAGGTCATTTTATATGATTGCTGACCACTCCATGGAACAAAATGCTGTTAGGCAGTTTATTATTCAATCTGTGAATGATGGTGAAACAAAAAAGGTATTCAGGCATGAAATATGTGAGGTAAAAGTTAGTTCTTCATTCTCAAAATTGACAAAGGAGACCATCTTTAATTTTGAAAATATGGTACAGTCCAAGTCTGATGATGAACTTTTTCAAATTGATGAATCCATATCTGTTACCAAAGACCCACCAGCCAAAAAAGCCCAGATCTAAGGAGCCGCCTAGCAAGGCAGAGATTGAGAAATTAACACTGGCAAGAACTAAGCCAAGAACCAACCAGCACACAGTACGGGGTGTTAAACTACTTTGATGTAAAAACCATAAAATGCAAAATAATTGCAATCGAAAGAAAATACAATCATAAGTTTATGGTAAATTGGTTATTATAAAACCATTTTAATGATAAAAAAAAGATACTAGTGAGATAACAGTAAACGTCAATGAGTCAGAAACCTAGCAATATTTTTTTAACCGTTTTCAAACATGAAATTTAATCTTCTATGTTATAGAATGTTTCTCAAGTAACAAGAGTTGGAAAAATATTTCAATTGTTTGTAATGTATTCATTGACATGATGATGCAAGTTAGTATTCTTAAATGAGACGTACCTTCTATTGTCAAGACAAAGAAGAAAAAAATAAAATGTTCATGATATTTGTTTTTTTTTTCTTGTACCTGAAATAATAAATTAATGCACAAGATTTACATTAGTTATGTTAAAGGCCAAAAATTTGAAGAGCAGGTTCAATAATTCCAAAATTATTTTTAATTAAGCATAGTCCAATGAAAACCATTTTCTCTCTCTGGCTTTTATAGAGTATGCATTGGAGACCTTGCTTTAATTTTTTGCATTTTAAAATATGATGGAGGAGGGTATACTTAAAAACGTTAAGACATTGTTCATTTAAATTTCAGTTGAACCAGTTATCTACTTTGTTACCATTAAGGACAATTATGCAATTGTTGAACAGAGACACACTTCTGTAGGCCATAATGGACCGCATAAAACATACAATCACATTAAGACGCATTATGCCATTATGAAGCAGTAAAATCTTTTCTGAAACTTTGTGATCACTGTGCTCTTAAAAAAAAACATTCTCAGCTTTTGATTATTGTTCTTTATATTCAATATATTTCAAATCTATATTCTGCTTTGTTAAAATATATTTTCAAATTTTGTAGAAGTTAAACCATTCTTAAGCAATATTGTGTAAATGTTATAACATGTACGAGGTACTCTTGTACATATTATAACTTGTATTTTTGCATTGTGCAAGTTATAACATGTACAATATTTCTGCACTTGTTATAACATGTAATAAATCGCAACTTGTACACGACATATACATAGCGTTGTGTAGGCTTTAATGGGGGAGTGAACATTTCTTCTGTTTCTTTTTTTTCAAAATACGAAACCGCCATTTAAAATCACTAGTTTTGATATATCAGTATAGTTTGTTCGGAATTCCGTGTCCTAAATTTTCTTCGACTTTGAACTTTGTTAAGCCTTCAAGTATTCGAGTGTTACTGATTAGGTTTTCTTTGTAGTTGAAACACACGTCTGGAGTACATAATAATAACTGTTCTCTTTGATGATTTTTTTTTAAATTTTTTTGTGTATGACATATCTCAATATCAATTGACCGAATCAATTTACACTAGCCATGTTTATGCTTTATGATAAAATGTATATGCTGCTATCATAAATCAGTATAGTTGGTATCTCAGGATGGAGTGTATAATAATTAATAACACCAATATTGGTGTACAATTACTAAAACAATTCTTAGGCTTTAATTCTTAATGCCAACAACGTTTTTAATCTCATAAAACCAAACCGTCAAAACAATTGGTAGCTTTTATATCTGAGAAAAGAAATGTATAACACAGTTGTTTACCTGCATCATATAACAGTGGCAATATTTGTATTATATTTTGAAAAATATATACAGGTTTCATGTATACTTCCATTTTGTACAAAAAGAATAGATCGCCTAATATAAATGAAAGCAAAATAAATATAGATAGCTAAAAATAATTGAAGGGTGTAAATAGGTGTGACAACTTTTCTTCTTTTAATTCAAAATACTGTATGGTCGTCTTAGCATGTCATATTGTATAACAAAATATGACTTTTCCCCAGTACAAACGTTTAAGACTTGATTAATTACAACTTCGGTAATACCATGAAAATACGGATATGATGATATTGAAATTAACTGTTACAACATCTTGGAAATTATTTTGAATTAAGGAATTTAATGAAGAAAAAAACCTGATTCTTTGCACTATAAACTCTTTATTTTTTTAGTAAGTTTAGGATTTTTAAATATTTTGGTCTCGAACATGACGGAAGAGATATTTGTTGTAGAAATGCTCATCTGGTGCAGAAAAACGTGTACCATTAATGTTATTGCAAGAAACTTTAAACATACTTTTGGCAAAGATATAACCAAATACTATAATATTCTATTGTTGGGAGATATCAGTTGTTATATGCTTGTAAACTTGTAATGTAATACATTAAAAAATGCCTGTGTAGTTTCTGAATATACAAAAATGGTTAACGATCCTACCTGTCATACAAAGCGCAATAATTCAAGTTTTATATATGTTCAACTGACAAATAAATCTAGTTTGTGTATGAATATAAGACATTTTATTACTGTTTGCAATGATATCCACAATATAAATCAGTGTACAGATAAAGTCCGAAATAAAAAAAAAAACACACACACACACAGACAGACAGACGATACAAATTATAGAAGCATTAAGACTACATACCAAGAACAAGTTCTGTAAAACTTAGTCAATATTGAATTATTTTAGAACAATAGGCCAAGATAATATACATCAGGCATATTTAGCTTTTGATAAGACTGTCGTAAATATAAAAAAGAGAAATAAATGCGAACAATCTGCACCTTTTATGAAGCATGAACAAAGAGAATCAGTGTACAAAAAGACAACTAACTGTACAACAGCTATAACAGAAACAAGTTTAATAAAACCTTGGAATGTTATAAACAACATCTGGTAATTAACATAAAGAATAAATAAATTAGAATTATTTTACGAACGCTGAATTGTTAGATCTTGAACAACTTACTTCTGATCAAATAAATAAGATAGAGAATGGAAATGGGGAATGTGTCAAAGAGAAAACAACCCGACTAAAGAGTGAAAAAACAACAGCCGATGATCAGCAATGGGTCTTCAACACAATGAGAAAATCCCACACCCGGAGGCGCACTTCAGCTGGCTCCTAAACAAAAATGTGTACTAGTTAAGTAAAAATGGACGTCATACTAAACTCCTAAACATATAAATAAAGTGTATAACCTGTTATTACAGATATAGGCAGCAACTTCACAAAATATAGCATTATCTATGATGACTAAAACTATATTTAGCGAGCAAAATGAAAGAAACAGAACACTTGAATGTTTTTTTCATAGATAAATATATCTTAATATATTGGCAACTACTTAGCTGCTAACCAAATTCTTCCATGTGTTACAAATATACACGAAAACGAACTGTCTAACACAAAGTAGATGCATATTGTATGTACTAGTTCATGTGAGTTTGTAGACGAACAATAATAAATAAACAATAACAAGGCAACTGGAATATATGGTTTTCAGTTAATTTCCTAAAATTAGCACATATAAAATATTGATCACAAAACTGATCCCTGGACTGATTGGTAACATAAACAATTTTTTTTCAGACCATCTTAAACATATACACATTGTTCCACTCCACATGTGCTCGCCACGTGCAAAATTAACTATAAAACAGTAAGTATACTTCCTGTCATACTACATTGGCTAGAGGTATAGGGAAGGGTTGAGATCTCACTTAACATGTTTAACTCCGCCGCATTTTTGCGCCTGTCCCAAGTCAGGAGCCTCAGTCCTTTGTAAGCCTTGTATCATTTTTTATTTTTAGTTAATTGATATGTTTTGGAGTTTATTATGACGTCCATTTTCACAAAACTATTAAACATTTTTGTTTGGGGGCCAGCTGAAGCTCGCATCCGGTTGCGGCATTTTCTCGCTGGGATGAAGACCCATTGGTGGCCTTCGGCTGTTTTCTGCTCTTTCGTCGGGTTGTTGTCTTTTTGACAAAATCCCATTTCCATTCTCAGTTTTATTCCTGTATTCCTTATATATTTATGAAAGGGCAAGTTAAAATCAGTTTGTTGAATACTTTAATTTATATTTTGCACCCATATCGTTTTAATCTACATAAGCATTTCAGACGACTCTTCAAAGAATAATTGATGATAAAACAATTGAAAATTGTCAAAACAAATATAATTGGTCAATATTAATGAATCTTTTCAAGGCGTTCAATTGTCTTTCTCACGATCTTTGATTGCCCAAACTAGAAGCATGCAGTGTTTTAGATTCTGTTCAAATATCATAGAAGAATACTTGTCATTAAATCGAAACAGAGTTTTCGAGTATTTCAAGTCTAAGCAATAGATAAAATATCTACAAAAAGGTTCCATAAAATGTTCTATTCTGGGTGTTCTATACGTGTTAGCATATTCCTCAATTACTTCACACAGTTCTCTATAAGTATGCCAATAAGGATATACAACAAGATATACGTGATAATTGAAAAATAAAATTAAGGCGAATTAGAACAATGTCAAGGAGGTAATAGAATATTGAAAAGGAAAACACAAATTACCTACATTATAAAATAAGCATGACAGAAACAAACTGTTCTTTCCGTTATTAAAATTCAGATGAAATTCCGGTACAAGTAAAGTATACAGTGTATGGTTTGAAATCTTTCAGATATTCTGCAGCAAAACTATGTCATGAGTTACCACATTTTAAGTGCATTGTTCGGTTAAAAGTTCTAAATCATGCAGCGAAAAGTCGTTATTATTTGAGAAGATGTAGAATTATGATAGATCTTAACATTACATCAATCTCTTGTTGAGAAGTGGGATTGTTCATTTCGATGTAACGATTATGGTATGATATACCGGAACGATGTCTTCCGTGATATTCATACAGTGATTAGACAATCACTTAGAATCACTTCTTCTGGCGTAACAAATGATTAGTTTGGTATCTGTTTGATCTTCTTATATGCATTTAATCATAAGTGTCTGACTTCCATTCATATTACGTGTCCTTATATAAAGAAAGATATGACGTTTGCATTTACTATTATATACGACTGCTCTAGAACAGTTAAATTAAGCCGAAAATACATGCAGAAATGTTCAAACTAACTAGTCCTAAGTAATATCCTAGTTATTTCTTTTTGAAATCATGTTATACAAAACTTAAATTCTGTCGAACAACTGGGAGGTTTAGCTAGCTATCAAACCAGGTTTACCTGAAAGAAAATGTCTGTACCAAATCATGAATATGGCGGTAATTTGCTATTTGTTGCGTTGATTGATAGCGTTTGCTTTTGTTAGTTTTTATGGACTTCCCATTTTTGATTTTACCTTGGCGTTGGCATTTCTGTTATACTTTTTGTTATACTTATAATACCACAAAGTATGTTCCAATGACATATTAGATAATTCAGAATTACTTGAGTGATGATATATTGTAGCTGTACATAATGGTTTTGAATATTCTCAGTATCGAGTCATCCATAAAGATTTGTAATTGTTTAATCACAACAAACTGATTACATCTTATGGACATGTTTGTTATAACTTAAACCTTCATTATGTATAGACATATGCATACAACATCTAAGTAGCATTATTGTGTAGGTTATTTAATGTTTGTTTATTCCTTTCAATTTTGATTTGTTTCATTTATCAAATCTTGTTTAACATATTAAAATGGAAAATCAACAGTGTTCGAAGAAAAATCTTGATTTTCGATAGTTAACCAGTTTTTATCACATTTTATACTTAAACGAAGCTTGGATTATTATATAAAATACTTTTAAAGAAAAAAATCCTTTTTTAAGGTTTTATTTCATTACGTGCTATTTTCAGTGTTTGTGTATTTACCATGTTTTTTTTCATCAAATATGACACTATTTCGACAGCGAACATTTACTCTTGGCAAAATCGATCTATTGTTTGTCAAAATGTCCGAAAAATATAAATATTTTATTATATTTCATAATTGTTTTTGAATTAAAGTTTTCTTGTTGCTTTTATATTTTAAAGTTTTTGAATTTCTATTTAAATGTTATGTATATTTCGAGTTTAACATTTTTTTAAATGAGTTAATTACAGTTTTTTAAATAATCTTGATTAGCTTTTAGATGTAAATTGACAAACTTATTTGGTAAACTATGGATATGAGCATTGGTTCTTTATTTCCTGACTTTCCTAACGATCTTTTGGATAATATAGTAGTTAGTTTGCTATTTGCCAAATGTCTATTTTTAGCTCAAGGGTCAAGTGAGCTTTTGTTATCACTTGGCGTCCGTCGTCGGTTGTCGTCCGTCGTCGTCGCCGTCCGTCGTCGTCGTCGTTGTCCGTCGTTGTCGTCGTCCTTTGTTCGTCGTCATCGTCCGTTAACTTTTACAAAAATCTTCTCCTCTGAAACTATTGGGCCAAATAGTACCACACTTGGCTTAAATCATCCTTATGGTATTTAGTTTAAAAAATGTGTCCGATTACCCCGCCAATCAACGCAGATGGCCACCATGGCTAAAAATAGAACATGGGTGTAAAATGCAGTTTTTTGCTTATATCTCTAAAAGTAAAGCATTTAGAGCAAATCTGACATGGATAAACATGTTCATGAGGTCAAGATCTATCTGCCCTGAAATTTGCAGACTCATCAGACAACCAGTTGTTAGGTAGCTGCACCTGAATTGGTAATTTTAAGGAAATTTTGCAGTTTTAGGTTATTATCTTGAATATTATAATAGATAGAGACAAACTGTAACAGCAAAATTGTTTATCAAAATAAGATTTACTAATAAGTCAAATGACCAATATTGTCAATTGACCCCATAAGGATTTATTGCCCTTTAAAGTCAATTTTTCATAAATTTTTGTAATCTTATACAAAAATCTTCTCCTCTGAAACTACTGGGCCAAATCAAACCAAACTTGGCCTAAATCCTCCTTAGGGTATCTAGTTCACAAAAATGTATCCGATCACCCCGCCTATCAACTAAGATGGCAGCCATGGCTCAAAATAGAACATAGGGGGTTTACTATAGAAGTCTATGGGAAAATTGAAAAAAATACAATTTCAAATGGTCACAACTTGAAAACTAATTTAAAGAATGATAAGGATCTTCAGTAACAAGTGTAAGACTACAATGGGATGACCTGCTTTAAATTTAACTACTGGGCCAAATGAAACCAAACTCGCTCTCAATCATTATTGGGGTATCTAGCTAATATTATTTATTGTGATTTTAACCTTATTGTTACATGATTTCCAAAACCACAGTAGATACAGGTGAGCGACACAGGCCCTTGAGAGCCTCTAGTTTCTACATGCCATCATTCAAGCCCTAGATAAATGTTTTGATAAAAAAGAAGAAGATCAAAATATAAAAAGATACGGTTTCAATTATTATAATACAGTTCATTAGCTTTGAACAAAACAATACAGATATAGTAAATAAATTGCAACTATGAACCTAACGTTTAAAGTTTAAAAATCAGAACATTACATAAGAATCGATTGGTTTCCTGGTATTCACAGTTGTGCACGATCTGTCCTCATAAATAGGTCAAATACTTAAATAGAGACACTTAAAAATTCTTTAGTATACTGGTTATGTTGTTATCTAGTCCTTCTTCAGACTTACAGGGAAAACAATTTACTGAAAAGTATAAAAAAGAAAAAAAGAAACGATACAATCAATAAAACTACCTAATTTCTATGTATTTATATCAGCTGTATATATATGTTCAAAGGCATCAAAAGAGGCAAACAGTAGTAACCAGACGTATAAATCCTGTAAACAAATACGATACTAGAAACTAAAAGAAAATATTCAAAGTAATCAAGTGAACTCGTAACGAAGCAAGGCGGGTGTGTCAGTGTGGAGCACAGTATTTTTGTTATTTTACTTTTCAATATGCATGCATAACCCGCTTTGTAATCCTGACGCATGATCAGTAAAAACGTCAACATAAGAATAAGGGCATACTCAGTTTATAAAGACGAAAGAAATTGTGCATATCGGAGGTTTATTAGAGGTTTGAAATGACATAAACAAATAGTACGTCGTCGTATAGAACAGACCCAATCTAATTGATTACTTGATCGGTAAATATCAATTATATAGTATATAAAGTAAGGCATTATAGTTGTAATTTAAGTTATTACACTGCATAATAATGTAAGTTACATGGAAAATGTCTTTCAATTAAACAATACATAAAGACATGACAAGAATTATAACCAAGACATGACAACAAACTCCTACTTGACGTTTTCGAGAAAATTTTTGATGTCTTGTCAAACGTAACATCATTTAAAGAAGGATTTTGTGAGAGATTCAACGTATTACAAAAAATGTTTACTTGAATTGTCACTTTTTTCATTTGCGACGTGGACCAACGACAACCGGACAACATTCAACTAATATTAAAACATAAACCACATAGAAAGTTATACATGGCCTCGACATAACAAACTGTCAAACAATTAAAACCTTAAAACCAACGTCCAGATTTATTCACTAAACATTTCACAATGATCAAATCTAATAGACAGATAAAAACGACAAACTCTACAGGCTCCTGACTGTGATGTGGATTGATTGAACATGCTCGTAAGCGCTCAATCCTCACATAACCTGAAACAGCACACCATAAGTACAAACTGTAAAATGATAACGAAATCCCTGACTATTTGATTTGCAGTGATACATAGATAAGGTTCATTGAAACTAATAACGTCACTTCATACACGAGCAAAGAGAACCAAAACGAATATAAGAAAGGACAAATATTCAAAGTTCGTTTTCATTTGTATTATTTACAATTTAACATAGTTAACACTTTGATTGGTAGAATAAACCGTTAGAATATGAACAAATAGTATATTTTGACACACGAATACCGTTTTATAGTAAACATGCACTATAGATTTTAGTAACTTATTTCAAACAGAATACCACATAATATACTTTACGGTGATGTTGTTTACCGAGCCCGGAAATAAAGATACTATCCGTGTAAATTAATCAATCCTTTAAATACACTTATTCTAAAAAGTTACCTATCAAAACTGTAATTAAATCTTTGAATGTTGCTTTTTTTGGTATTAATAATGATTCTGTTAATTGAGTCCATACTAAATATCATTGTTGTATACATGTGTGCTTTTGCGGTACAACAATCTGTCGATACCTACTTTTGGCATTGCTCAAGGCAATTTTTTTCTTTGACTGCTAATTACGTCTTCACACTAAATCCATTGAATTTGGTTGTGTACTGATTGCTGTTTTAGTCTAAGATACATAAATTATATATCAGTTGTTACTGGCTTTTAACTAGGTGTCAGTAACTGCGAGTACTCTCAGATCTGTGCTTAGTATCTTATCTGTTGCTAAGGATGAGGAAATAATAAATTTCATGCCACATCCGGTCTGTGTTTTTGTTTGATGTTTTTCAGCTTTGAATCCATCTGATGAGTTTTATAGTTTGTTCTTACGTTGAACTAGTACACCGCTGTCCATGTCAGGAGACTAATTCAGAGGTTGTCGTGCGTTCATGTCTGTCATATTTGTTTTTCGTTAAATGTTTTGTTATGAATTAAGCCGTTAAATTTCTCAATCGAATTGTTTCATATTTTTAATTTCGGGAACTTTTAAAGCCGTCTATACGGTGTGGGTTTTTCTCATTGTTGAAGGCTGTACGTTTGCCTTTAATTGCTGAAATCCACTTCATTTGACATTTGGTGGAAAGTTGTCTCATTGTCAATCATACCACATCTCCTTATTTTGATATTAGATACATGATTTTTTTAGCTTTGAGCTAGCTGTCTGAAACTGTGAGTACTCTCAGATATGAATTTTGTGTCTTTTTTTTTTATCTTGGTATATATAAATACCCTTCCACGTCCGGTCTGTGTTTCTGATAGATATTTTTCTGTTTTGTATCATGCTAATGAGTTAAGCCTTTTTCAACTGATTTATATAGTTTTTTTCTGATGCTGTACTGTTACACCCCTGTCCCAGGTTAGGGAGAGGGTTAGCGCCTACAAACATGTTTAACCCCACCTCATTATATATGTAGCCTGTAGTTCAGTCGTTGTCGCTTGTTCATGTCTGTTATATTTGTTTTTCGTAAATTGTTTTGTTACAAATTAGACTTGCTTTTCTCAATTGAATTGTTTCATTTTTTGATGTCTGGGCCTTTTGTAGCCGAGTATACGGAATGGGGTTCTCTTATTGTTGGATGCCATGCAGTTGCTTTTAATTACTTGAATCCACTTCATTCGAACTTTGGTGGGTAGTTTCCCAATTGGCAATCATTCCACATTTCATTATTTGTATGCGTATAATCACTGTAGAAATTCATAAACAATATCTATCCTAATGATCGGTGCAGATTCGTTATTTATTCGGATAAACATGCTGATAATAACTTCAATGAATGATTTTGTCTCTTCTTATAATTATGATATCAAAATTTGTTATTTTACATGTTGTATTAGATATCGGATAAGTACGAGTAAATAGCTTACATGTATGGTCAAAGTCTAATGGCCTTGATATAAATCCATCAATAAAAAAATGATATGTCTATTTTAAACGGCAAAATTATTGGCTTATGAGGAAATCTGCCGTAAGGCTATCAGTTCGTTCAACCATTTATATACTCTAGGATTGCTTCGAGTTCCGAATATCTTGAACTGAAGAGACACAGGATAACAAGATGGCTAAATATTACCGGGTGTGTATTTCAACGCATTACTTAAAAGATATTTGTTTACGAATTTATTATTTATTGTGCATATATAGGAATTTGGTTTTCAAATATGAATTGCACATATGGTAAATCATATCTTTAAACCAGAAATCCGTTTTAATATATTAAAAGGTAGTTTGGGCTCTTAAGAATACATGAATATGTTTAATTCTAATAAGCAGCATGTTAAATTGCTTATAATCATCATCTGAATAAGAAAAATGCACATAGAAAAACCTAGACTAAAAATAGTTTTTTTTTTAAATGTTATGATATAAAACAAGTCAAAAATATATATTATAAAAAAAAACCAAATAGTAACTAGTAGAGAATTTCTATTTTAATTTGTATATATTCGATCATACGTTAGGGTTAGACATTTTTTAAATAACCATTTCAAATAAATTTAGTTATTTCTTAGGATAGCATAAGGTTCACGAAGAGGTAGGGTTCGTTTTGTTCAATTCTTTTGAATATATTTCGGAGAACTGTTTATTGGTAAGTCTTATTCCATAGGTGTTCTGATTTTTCTTCATTTAATGGTTTTGTGTAAGACATCTTCGTATTTTCCTCATTTTGTCAGGGTAATTGTTAGGACAAATCTGTAAGACCGTATTAAAAAGGAAAATTTACAACAAGAAGCTTTATCTATTATTCAATAAATGTATACATGAGCTTCTAAAAAAAAAAACAGGAGCTGGACTTGTTCATTAACTTCACGTTGCCCTATATAGAGGATTTCCTTTCGACGAATATGTAAACCAACCACGGTTGAACCAACTAACTACCGTGAGCTATTCATTTCCGCGACTTTCGTAAAAAGAACAATAGCGTAAATATAAATTGTCGTTTATATGTTACAATTCTTCTTTTCCATATACAAATTCATTCTGACAATAAGAAAATCCCGAATATATATATCAAGGCGAAGACAGTAAGAAAGGGCTACACGCGAAATAAAGTATCCTCAAAAATAAGTTTGTTTACAGTACACACAATACAGTATGTGTATAAACAGTTCAGCAGCTCTTGCATATGGAGTAAGCTCGTGAAGATTTGAGTTTTTATTTCAAATTGTAATATGAAAACTCATCAGATATATCATGTTTTTAATCTAAAATACATCTTGCTTAGTCGGGTGGTATTATATATTAGGTCTTTTTACTTTTCTCTGAAAAGACCTATTGTATTTCTTCTGATTATCATTAGGTCTTTCCACTTTTATGTATTTGACATAAGTGATACATTAATGTATAGCATAGATGGTAAGTGATAGAGACCTAAGGTATATTGATTTGGGGTTCTTGGTTCACTAAAATGAAATTGAGGTCAAGGTCAAAGGTCAAGGTCATAACCGGAAGTGACCTTGAGTTAACCGGAAGTAGTCATTTTTGCACTTATTTCATGGAAAAATACTTAGAAACTATATATTTTTTAAATACGCATACATAAACCTATCATTTGGGACCGGAAGTGATCTTAAATAAACCGGAAGTACCTAATATCTCCCTTGCTACAGGCATAAATATAAAGAAACCATATATTTTTGGAAGCAGTGTGAATAAAGCTATCATATCAGAACGGAAGTGACTTTTTTAAACCGGAAGTTGACAATTATCTCCCTTATTTCAAGCGAAAATATATATAAACCATATATTGATTGAATCAGAATGAAGAAACCTATGCTTAGACGCCAATAGTTACTTTGAGTAAACCGGAAGTAGCTTCTCATCAATAATTTAGACAATTGATGTGGAAATACCTTCAATTGTTCTCTGAACAATTAGTTTTTAATTTTTATTATTATTATTATTATTATTATTATTATTATTATATTTATCTTCCACCGCCAAACCCTTTTCTTGGGGTATACAGCTGTTTCGCAAGATGTCGCTTACATATTTTGGATATTATATCGAACAGTTATTGCCCTTTTTAAACTCATCTTTTTTAGTCGAAGACTTTTTTTATTGTAAGAGTTATCTCCCTTAACACTGTTTTTCTTGTGAGTGTATTGGCTGATTTGGATCAAAGCGATTCGATGAAATCTTATAGGAGTTATCTAGTTTTACCATATAAATTTGTCGTTATGTTTTTGTAACTCATAAACCGTTAGCCGTATAAACCTAGAGTCTTTTCATTTGAGGTCCTTGGACCCTAACTAAGAAAATTAGGTCAAGGTCAAATGTCAAGGTCATGTTCTTAATTTTGACATTTGCTTGTTTTTGCATTTTCTCTTACACTTTTTAAGATATATATGAAAAAACTAGTGCAAAATGTTTGCTTTACTGTGATTAAGATATGATACATTAGGTCTGAAACAATCCAATGACATCTAATAGGATTTTGTCATGGAAAAGTACATAGAAACCATATGATTTCTAAATACTCTTATAAAAACCTATCATTTGAGACCAGATGTGCCCATCAATAAACCGGAAGTAGTTAATTATCTCCCTTATTATAGGCAAAAGTATATAGAAACCATATATTTTTGTGTATATACAGCTAACATATGAGACCAGAAGCGACATTTTCTAAACCGGAAGTTGAAAATTATCTCTTTTTTTCAGGCAAAAATATATAAAACCAATAATTTTTGGAATCTGTGTGAATAAAGCTATCAAAAAAGACAAGAACAGACATTTTCCAAACCGGAAGTAACAAATTATCTACCTTATTTTTGACAAAAGTATATAAAAAACATAATTTGTTTTAATCAGTATGCACAAACCTATTATTGGACGCCAATTTTAACTTTGAGTAAACCAAAAGTAGCTTCTTATCAATAACTTTGAAAATTGATGTGGAAAGACCTTCAATTGTTCTCTGAACAATTGGTTTTTATTAATATGAAGATTCTTTTTAAGTTCTTTTCAGAGATACTCTTGCAACTCATGTTAAAAGACATTCAGCGACGTTCCTTTTACCTATAGAGTATGGTTGTGAAACATTTCGTTTATCTTAATTGTAAACCATAACTCGTCAAAGATAAATAAAGGCAACAGTAGTATACCGCTGTTCGAAATTCATAAATCGATTGATAAAAAAACAAATCCGGGTTACAAACTAAAACTGAGGGAAACACATCAAATATAAGAGGAGAACTACGACACAACAGAAACACAACATTAAAATGTAACACACACAGAAACGAACTATAATATAACAATGGCCATTTTCCTGACTTGGTACAGGACATTTTAAGAAAAAAAGGTGGGTTGAACCTAGTTTTATGGCTAGCCAAACCTCGCACTTTTATGACCATGTTAAATATAACACTAAAATGACACCATTACATGACATGAATACAGTACAACATTACGGACAGAGAATTACGCAAATAAACAATACAATATAGTACATTTGGCATCGAAACAACAGAAACACTGAAGTGAACAAACAACAAACGACAATGCAACACACACAGAAACAAACTATACGATAACAATTGCCATTTTTTCCTGACTTGGTACAGGACATTTATAGGAAAAAAATGGTGGGTTGAACCTGGTGTAGTGGCTAGCCAAACCTCCCACTTTTATGGCAATGTTAAATATAACATTAAAATGACAACATCACATGAAAGGACTACAATACAAATAAATGGGAGAACAAATAGGACAGAGAAACATACGAACAATAGCTAACAAAAGGTACCAAGTTTAAAATTTAATACGCAAGCACACGTTTCGTCCACACAAGACTAACCAGTGACGCTCAGATAAAAAAAGTACGAAAGCCAAAACAAGTACAAAATTGAAGAGCATTGAGGTCCAAAAGTTCCAAAAAGTTGTGCCAAATACGGCTAAGGTTATATGTCTGGGATAAGAAAATCCTTAGTATTTAGAATAATTCAAACAGTAAATTTATAAAAATGACTATATAATAGATATACATGATAACACCGAAGTGGTGACTAACTACAGAAAAAAAAACGGTTACATAAAACAACATAAACCAGCTCATAAAAATTCACAGCCGATTTAGCAAAAGAGATCAACGCAAAAAAAGTGACGGCACATTTGAATTTCTGAAATTTCCCCAAAATAGGATAGAATTAGGATAGAATTTAAGATTTGGTTTATAATACTCATATAACATTTATTAATAACAATGAAAATTACAATACTAATTAATATAAAATGTGGTAGTAATAAGATAATTAATAGTATTATCTAGCTATGTCGGTGTTTCATCTAAATCGTAAACTAAATATATCATATAAATTTAGTTGACCCAAACTAAAATCTAATAAATGAACTGGGTGATTAATTATCTTTACCATAACACACGAATACAACAGAAAAAAAAATAAAATTTACAACTGCAAACGATAAGACATTTGACAAAATCCGATGAGAATAACGAATTAACATAAAAACTAAATACATGAATTTTGGATAGAAAAGTACCGTGACACGTCTTATAGCAATGCGAATTCACACTCAGCAAAACAGCCACAATTGGGAATAAGTCACGTTCGGTAATTAAAAGATCAGACGACGTAATGTCAAACCACAATCTAACACATGGTGAAAATGTCCTAAGTTAGTTTGAACAGACACATCGTATGGATCGCCCAATTCGTGATGGTGTCCATAAAATTTACGTAGTGTCAATTTTAATCTGTCCTCCTCATAACTTTGTTGGAGCAGTTTCTGCGTTAGGAGCACACTCCTGTATATGAAGTCCGTATAGTGTGAACATGCACGAGCATAACGTATCAACTGAGATATGTAAACACCATACGAAGAGGTAAAGGGTATGTTACTCCTGAGAAATGGGAAATTGATAATTGGGAAGTTGAAATCGTCCCGTTTATCATAGATTTTTGTGTGAAGTCGTCCATCTGTGTCAATATTGAGGAAAACATCAAGGTATGAAGCAGTCCTTCTAGTATCAGTAGTATTCTTAATGAATAATGGATAAAAGGCTTCATATTCGAAATACATCAAGCTTCAATTTGGTTCAATTTATTTAATTTTAATTCATTTTATAATGATATATGTGATACACTTGCAACTCATTGTAAAGGAAACTACAGCTTCGTTCCATTTTCTTATCAAGTATGGTCGATTTGACTTTCGATACACCAATGTTCAAAATGTAAAAAACTGCGGAGCGTATGATTATGCCATGTTCATGGTTGGATGGTGTCCCTATTGGAGCGTATGATTTTGCCGTGTCCATGGTTGGATTGTGTTCCTATTGGAGCGTATTATTTTTCTATGTCCATGGTTGGATTGTGTCATTAGTACGGTCCTTATACTCTTACACAGTGTGAAACATGTCTCCTAATTTCGCTTTAGCTCAACATTGTGAAAATACGGATTTTTAATATTTTGAGTTGAATTATTATATTTCACAAAAATGTAACTACTATCAACTACAATATCTTTTTTATTGGAGTCTTTGTTAGATTTTTTTTTCATTTTTGTTTGAATTTATAAATAAGTTGTATATTTGCACAATTTTGTCTGCTGCATCCCTATTATTGTCAAATTATTTATTATGTCTGTTTGGGTTACTCACCCAATTTGTCAATACCACGCAACTATAAATAACAGTCAAACTATAGGGAGTTTTAGCTAGCTATAAACCTAGATTTAGCCCATTATTTTCTCAGGAAATGCCTTAACAAAGTCCGGAATATGACATCGCTCGTTCCGTTGACTGATAACTTTTAACTTAGTCTGTTTTTATGGACTTCCTCCCTTTTTGTATTTACCCTCGATCTCGGTATTATTGTAAATACATGTATTTGTTTTGAAATGAACGAATGCTTGCCGCCTGAAAGACAGTGTAACGCTTAAAAACATTTTTGAATGAATATCGTTTCTGTGCGATGTGAAATTAGAAATAGTCTTTTTAAAGAATTGTGTATATACTCAACGCAGCTGCCACATAGATATGTAACTTATTTTTTTTCTAATTATTCTTTTATTCTGTGCACATGTCAAACATTCTTTTGAAGAAACAAGAATGTTGCAATCGCAGCGTTTAATTTCTACGAATGAATATATACACGATATCTTTAGCCTCGACAATTAAAACTCTGGAATTCAACAACAACAAAAAATCTGATATAACTAACTCTCATATTAAATAGGATCAAATATTCATCTGAAGTAATATTTATATTTACAGCTATACATGGTAGTTCAGACTATGGTACATGCGTAGGACAAATCTTACCCGAACAGATACCTCGACAGATAATACTGGGACAAGATCAAGAAGAACAACAGAGAGGTATTATTGGTGAAAGTGGAACCACTGTTAACTTTATTTTCAATTGGTACAATTTTAAAACAATCAACTTGAAATATCAATGTAAATAAAAAATAAATATATCTATAATATTATATATAGTGTAGCATTCTTCATTTTTCATGGTTATAACGATCAAGTGATTCAAATGGCATTAAGTATATGGACGCTATGTCCATGCCTAAGCATGTAACTGTAATACGCTAATGAGTCTTTCTTCTTTTGATATAAAATGACCGGTGATTATTACGTCTGATATTGAATTTAGTTTCTGTTTCGCCAACATGCTGCAATTCGCAAGTTCCACAAATAAGAATATAAATACTATACACCGTTTTGCAGTTAGATGTAACATAGAGGTTGTATCGCTGCTATGTTACTGTTGAAAGAGTTTTCAGTGTTAGCGACTTAACAGCACTTACAATTTCTTCTTCTGGATTGTTTGTAACACCCGACTTTAGAAGTCTCTTTTATTTTTTACTTTAGATGTAACAAGCTTATCTTTGGGATTTTTTGGTCTGCGATAAGCAATAACAGGAGGTGATGGAAAAAATTCTTTTTATGAAGAGTCATTTCCAATAGGACGCCAGTGCTTGCGGACAGTAAATCAATTATTTGTGAGATCGGGATGGAAGAAGACAACAAACAGAATTCCATCCGTGCTGGTCGTCTTATCTTTGTATTCTATGAAGAACTTTCGATCTTTTTCTCGGATTTTATCGAAAGCTTCTGTAACATTATTTTTTGTATCCTCTTGATTTAAGTTACTTTCTGAGTTGTCTCATTCAGTAGTTGAGTTTGTGATACCGAGGAGCAAACTTGCTTTAGTCTGATGGCTTGGCTTGACTGTAAAAAATGTTCGGGTTTCGTGTTTCGGGTGACAGCTTTTCGGAGAGATAAACTGTTTTTTTTTAAGTTTTCTATGTGTGTAGATCAGTTATCATGACTCCGTTTTTTTACAATTGTGGTGGTGTCGAGAAACGCAATTTTCTCGCTTGAAAATTCAGATATAAATTTTTTTGAATGACGGAATTTGTTACAATGATCTAAAAAATATTTTGTAAATGTTCTGCAGTATTGTTCCATTTCATGTCGATATCATTAATAAAACGGAGCCAAGACAAGAGTTTGTATGGCAAACACAAACGAATGCTTTCTTCAAGATTCCACTTAAAATTCTCGGAAAAAGAAAGTGCCATTTTTGTTCCCATACTAGTACCGTCAATCTGTAAAAAAATGGTGGTCGTTGAAAATATAGATTTTTTTTTCAAGCACTAGTTTAAGTAAGTAAACTAGACAGTCAGTTTGGGGATGTTTATCCTTTCGAGTGTTCCAAACATTTTCACACGCGGTTATTCCTTCATTTTTTTGGAATATTAGTGTATAAAGAATTCCGTGCCACGTCGGGTCTGTGTTTTTGTTAAATATTTTTCTGCTTTGTATCGATCTGATGAGTTAAGCCTTTTTAATTGATTTTTATGTATAGTTAAGTCTAGAGCAGGGTTGGCGCCAGCAAACATATTTTACACAGCAAGAGTCTTTATGTGCATGTAGTTCAGTGGTTTTCGTTGGTTAATATCTGTCAACATACTTTTTTTTTTTTTTATGTTGGAGCAGTTTATAACCGACTATACGGTATGGGATTTTCTCATTGATTAAGGCCGTACGGTTGCCTATAATTGCTTACATTCACTTCATTTTAACTTTGGTAGATATTTGTCTCATTGGCAATCATACCACATCTAATTTTTATGCAGGTCGTGGTTTTTCATTCTTTCCTAGTCCTATTCCTCTTTTGACACTGGCTGTACCCTTAATAGTAATAGGAATGTTGACAATGATGACGACTGTCAATAGTGAAGCAAGTGTTACACCAACTACTGTTCCGTTGACTGTTCCAACAACTGTTTCGGTTATTGTTCCAACAACAAAAGCAGCTGCACAAACAAGTAAGTTTTGTTTGATAAAACTAGTACCGTCTAATGTGTAGACAAAATTGCATTATGTACCGGCTTCAACGTCAAACCTTATTAGAATGTTTATAATATTTCACCGATGAAAGCACATATTTACTCATCAATAAGAAAACTCGGTGTTAGATAATTTCAGAAATAAATATTTTCCCTACAATATTTCATCCAAATCATGCAAGTATACCACGAAACATAGATGCTAACCTTAACCGTGCCTTCCTAACCAGCATTATTATGATAGTTATTCAACTTTATGGGGTAGAAAAATCAAGTATTTTCTTTCCAATTGTTTTCACGTTTGTAACATTCCACACCAACCACCAATACCCGACCAATTATTAAGATTAACAGTATAACAGACCACACCAACCACCAATACCCGAATCATTCTTAAGATTAACAGTATAACATACCACACCAACCACCAATACCCGAATCATTCTTAAGATTAACAGTATAACAAACCAAACCAACCACCAATACCCGACCAATTCTTAAGATTAACAGTATAATATATCACACCAACCACCAATACCCGACCCATTATTAAGATTAACAGTATAACATACCACACCAACCACCAATACCCGAATCATTCTTAAGATTAACAGTATAACAAACCAAACCAACCACCAATACCCGACCCATTCTTAAGATTAACAGTATAATATATCACACCAACCACCAATACCCGACCCATTATTAAGATTAACAGTATAACATACCACACCAACCACCACTACCCGACCAATTCTTAATGATTAACAGTATAACATATCACACCAACCACCAATACCCGACCCATTATTAAGATTAACAGTATAACATACCACACCAACCACCAATGCCCGACTCATTCTTAAGATTAACAGTATAACATACCACACCAACCACCAATGCCCGACCAATTCTTAAGACTAACAGTATAACATATCACACCAACCACCAATACCCGACCCATTATTAAGGTTAACAGTATAACATACCACACCAACCACCAATACCCGACCAATTCTTAAGATTAACAGTATAACATATCACACCAACCACCAATATCCGACTCATTCTTAAGATTAACAGTATAACATACCACACCAACCACCAATACCCGACCAATTCTTAAGATTAACAGTATAACATATCACACCAACAACCAATACCCGAATCATTCTTAAGATTAACAGTAGAACAGACCACACCAACCACCAATATCCGACTCATTCTTCAGATTAACAGTATAACATACCACACCAACCACCAATACCCGACCCATTCTTAAGATTAACAGTATAACATACCACACCAACCACCAATGCCCGACTTATTCTTAAGATTAACAGTATAACAGACCACACCAACCACAAATACCCGACCCATTATTAAGATTAACAGTATAACATACCACACCAACCACCAATGCCCGACTCATTCTTAAGATTAACAGTATAACATACCACACCAACCACCAATACCCGACTCATTCTTAAGATCAACAGTATAACATATCACACCAACCACCAATACCCGACCAATTCTTAAGATTAACAGTATAACATATCACACCAACCACCAATACCCGACCCATTATTAAGATTAACAGTATAACATACCACACCAACCACCAATGCCCGACTCATTCTTAAGATTAACAGTATAACAGACCACACCAACCACCAATACCCGACCCATTATTAAGATTAACAGTATAACATACCACACCAACCACCAATGCCCGACTCATTCTTAAGATTAACAGTATAACATACCACACCAACCACCAATACCCGACTCATTCTTAAGATTAACAGTATAACAAACCACACCAACCACCAATACCCGACCAATTCTTAAGACTAACAGTATAACATATCACACCAACCACCAATACCCGACCCATTATTAAGATTAACAGTATAACATACCACACCAACCACCAATACCCGACCAATTCTTAAGATTAACAGTATAACATATCACACCAACCACCAATACCCGACCCATTCTTAAGATTAACAGTATAACATACCACACCAACCACCAATGCCCGACTCATTCTTAAGATTAACAGTATAAGATACCACACCAACCACCAATGCCCGACTCATTCTTAAGATAAACAGTATAACATACCACACCAACCACCAATACCCGACTCATTCTAATGATCAACAGTATAAGATACCACACCAACCACCAATGCCCGACCAATTCTTAAGATTAACAGTATAACATATCACACCAACCACCAATACCCGACCAATTCTTAAGACTAACAGTATAACATACCACACCAACCACCAATGCCCGACTCATTCTTAAGATTAACAGTATAACAAACCACACCAACTACCAATACCCGATTCCGTCTAAAGATTAACAGTATAACAAACCACACCAACCACCAAAACCCGATTCCTTCTAAAGATTAACAGTATAACAAACCACACCAACCACCAATACCCGACCAATTCTTAAGATTAACAGTATAACATATCACACCAACCACCAATACCCGACCAATTCTTAAGACTAACAGTATAACATACCACACCAACCACCAATGCCCGACTCATTCTTAAGATTAACAGTATAACAAACCACACCAACTACCAATACCCGATTCCGTCTAAAGATTAACAGTATAACAAACCACACCAACCACCAAAACCCGATTCCTTCTAAAGATTATCAGTATAACAAACCACACCAACCACCAATACCCGACCAATTCTTAAGATTAACAGTATAACATATCACACCAACCACCAATACCCGACCAATTCTTAAGACTAACAGTATAACATACCACACCAACCACCAATGCCCGACTCATTCTTAAGATTAACAGTATAACAAACCACACCAACTACCAATACCCGATTCCGTCTAAAGATTAACAGTATAACAAACCACACCAACCACCAAAACCCGATTCCTTCTAAAGATTAACAGTATAACAAACCACACCAACCACCAATACCCGACCAATTCTTAAGATTAACAGTATAACATATCACACCAACCACCAATACCCGACCAATTCTTAAGACTAACAGTATAACATACCACACCAACCACCAATGCCCGACTCATTCTTAAGATTAACAGTATAACAAACCACACCAACTACCAATACCCGATTCCGTCTAAAGATTAACAGTATAACAAACCACACCAACCACCAAAACCCGATTCCTTCTAAAGATTATCAGTATAACAAACCACACCAACCACCAATACCCGACCAATTCTTAAGATTAACAGTATAACATATCACACCAACCACCAATACCCGACCAATTCTTAAGACTAACAGTATAACATACCACACCAACCACCAATGCCCGACTCATTCTTAAGATTAACAGTATAACAAACCACACCAACTACCAATACCCGATTCCGTCTAAAGATTAACAGTATAACAAACCACACCAACCACCAAAACCCGATTCCTTCTAAAGATTAACAGTATAACATACCACACCAACTACCAATACCCGACTCATTCTTAAGATTAACAGTATAACATACCACACCAACCACCAATATTCGACCCATTCTTAAGATTAACAGTATAACATACCACACTAAGATTAACAGTGTAACATACCACACCAACCACCAATATCCGAACCATCCTAAAGATTAACAGTATAACAGACCACACCAACCATCAATTCCCGACTCACCCTAATGATTGACAGTAGAACAGACCACATCACCCTACAATACCCGACTCATCTTAACTAGCTTGATGTCTTCAGTTATTGTTGATGAAGTCTGTCTTACCAGCTTGATGCGTTCAGTCATGTCGGTGTAACCAGCTTAATGTGTTAATTCAAGTCTGTGTATCCAGCTTGATGTCTTCAGTTATTGATGTTGAAGTCTGTGTTACCAGCTAGATGTCTTCAGTTTTTGTTGTTGAAGTCTGTGTTACCAGCTAGATGTCTTCAGTTATTGTTGTTGAAGTCTGCGTTACCAGCTAGATGTCTTCAGTTATTGTTGTTGAAGTCTGCGTTACTAGCTAGATGTCTTCAGTTATTGTTGTTGAAGTCTGCGTTACCAGCTAGACGTCTTCAGTTATTGTTGTTGAAGTCTGTGTTACCAGCTTGATGTCTTCAGTTATTGATGTTTGAGTCTGTGTTACCAGTTAGTTGTCTTCAGTGATTTAAGTCTGTGTTACCAGCTAGACGTCTTCAGTTATTGTTGTTGAAGTCTGTGTTACTAGCTAGATCTCTTCAGTTATTGTTGTTGAAGGCTGTGCAACCAGCTAGATGTCTTCAGTTATTGTTGTTGAATATAAAAAAGAAGATGTTGTACCGATATGATTGCCAATGAGACAACTCCCCACAAGAGACCAAATGACACAGAAATTAACAACTATAGGTCACCGTACGGCCTGTAACAATGAGCAAAGCCCATACCGCACAGTCAGCTATAAAAAGGCCCCGAAATGACAATTTAAAACAATTTAAACGAGAAAACTAACGGCCTAATTTATGTACAAAAAATGAACGAAAAACGAATATGTAGCACATAAACAAACGACAACCACTGAATTACAGTTTCCTGACTTGAGACAGGCACATACATACAGAATGTGGCGGGGTTAAACATGTTAGCGGGATCCCAACCCTCCCCCTAACCTGGGACAGTGGTGTAACAGTACAACATAAGAACGAACTAAAAAAATCAGTTGAAAGAGGCTTAACTCATCAGATGGATAAAAATACAAATAATACAAATACAAGTGAACGTGTCCGGGTACTTGTACATCCAAACAACAAAAAGACACTAAGTACAGATCTGAGAGTACTCGCAGTTACTGACAGCTAGTTCAAAGCCACTAACAACTAATCAAAAAAAACATGCATCTAAGACTAAATTATTAATCCGTACACATCCAACATCCAATGGATTTAGTGTAAAGACGTCATAAACAGTCAGAGAAAAACATGACCTTGTGCAATGCAAAGATACAGGTATCGACAGATTGTAGATCCATGAATGTGTATATGTATATAACAATAATATTTAGTTTGCTTTTAATTTACTGATAACAAAATCAATATCAGTACCAATAAAAACAATATTTAACGATATAATAACAGTGTTGAATTGGTAACCTTTTAGAATAAGTTTATTTAAAGGATCGATAACTTTACCAGGATCGTCTGTGTTACTAGCTAGATGTCTTCAGTTATTGATGTTGAAGTCTGTGTAACCAGCTAGACGTCTTCAGTTATTGTTGTTGAAGTCTGTGTTACCAGCTAGATGTCTTCAGTCATTGATGTTGAAGTCTGTGTTACCAGCTAGATGTCTTCAGTTATTGTTGTTGAAGTCTGCGTTACCAGCTAGATGTCTTCAGTCATTGATGTTGAAGTCTGCGTTACCAGCTAGATGTCTTCAGTTATTGTTGTTGAAGTCTGCGTTACCAGCTAGATGTCTTCATTTATTGATGTTGAAGTCTGTGTAACCAGCTAGACGTCTTCAGTTATTGATGTTGAAGTCTGTGTTACCAGCTAGACGTCTTCAGTTATTGTTGTTGAAGTCTGTGTTACTAGCTAGATGTCTTCAGTTATTGATGTTGAAGTCTGTGTAACCAGCTAGATGTCTTCAGTTATTGTTGTTGAAGTCTGCGTTACTAGCTAGATGTCTTCAGTTATTGATGTTGAAGTCTGTGTTACCAGCTAGATGTCTTCAGTTATTGTTGTTGAAGGCTGTGTAACCAGCTAGATGTCTTCAGTTATTGATGTCTTCAGTTATTGATGTTGAAGTCTGTGTTACCAGCTAGACGTCTTCAGTTATTGTTGTTGAAGTCTGCGTTACTAGCTAGATGTCTTCAGTTATTGATGTTGAAGTCTGTGTTACCAGCTAGACGTCTTCAGTTATTGTTGTTGAAGTCTGTGTTACTAGCTAGATGTCTTCAGTTATTGATGTTGAAGTCTGTGTAACCAGCTAGATGTCTTCAGTTATTGATGTTGAAGTCTGCGTTACTAGCTAGATGTCTTCAGTTATTGATGTTGAAGTCTGTGTTACCAGCTAGACGTCTTCAGTTATTGTTGTTGAAGTCTGTGTTACTAGCTAGATGTCTTCAGTTATTGATGTTGAAGTCTGTGTAACCAGCTAGATGTCTTCAGTTATTGATGTTGAAGTCAGCGTTACTAGCTAGATGTCTTCAGTTATTGATGTTGAAGTCTGCGTTACCAGCTAGATGTCTTCAGTTATTGTTGTTGAAGTCTGTGTTACTAGCTAGATGTCTTCAGTTATTGATGTTGAAGTCTGTGTAACCAGCTAGACGTCTTCAGTTATTGTTGTTGAAGTCTGCGTTACTAGCTAGATGTCTTCAGTTATTGATGTTGAAGTCTGTGTTACCAGCTAGATGTCTTCAGTTATTGTTGTTGAAGTCTGTGTAACCAGCTAGATCTCTTCAGTTATTGATGTTTGAGTCTGCGTTACTAGCTAGATGTCTTCAGTTATTGTTGTTGAAGTCTGCGTTACCAGCTAAATGTCTTCAGTTATTGTTGTTGAAGTCTGCGTTACCAGCTAGATGTCTTCAGTTATTGTTGTTGAAGTCTGCGTTACTAGCTAGATGTCTTCAGTTATTGTTGTTGAAGTCTGCGTTACTAGCTAGATGTCTTCAGTTATTGTTGTTGAAGTCTGCGTTACTAGCTAGATGTCTTCAGTTATTGTTGTTGAAGTCTGCGATACTAGCTAGATGTCTTCAGTTATTGTTGTTGAAGTCTGCGTTACCGGCTAGATGTCTTCAGTTATTGTTGTTGAAGTCTGCGTTACCAGCTAGATGTCTTCAGTTATTGTTGTTGAAGTCTGCGTTACCAGCTAGATGTCTTCAGTTATTGATGTTTGAGTCTGCGTTACTAGCTAGATGTCTTCAGTTATTGATGTTTGAGTCTGCGTTACTAGCTAGATGTCTTCAGTTATTGTTGTTGAAGTCTGCGTTACCAGCTAGATGTCTTCAGTTATTGTTGTTGAAGTCTGTGTTACCAGCTAGATGTCTTCAGTTATTGATGTTTGAGTCTGCGTTACTAGCTAGATGTCTTCAGTTATTGTTGTTGAAGTCTGCGTTACTAGCTAGATGTCTTCAGTTATTGTTGTTGAAGTCTGTGTTACCAGCTAGACGTCTTCAGTTATTGTTGTTGAAGTCTGCGTTACTAGCTAGATGTCTTCAGTTATTGATGTTGAAGTCTGTGTTACCAGCTAGACGTCTTCAGTTATTGTTGTTGAAGTCTGCGTTACTAGCTAGATGTCTTCAGTTATTGTTGTTGAGGTCTGCGTTACCAGCTAGATGTCTTCAGTTATTGTTGTTGAAGTCTGCGTTACTAGCTAGATGTCTTCAGTTATTGTTGTTGAAGTCTGCGTTACTAGCTAGATGTCTTCAGTTATTGTTGTTGAAGTCTGCGTTACCAGCTAGATGTCTTCAGTTATTGTTGTTGAAGTCTGCGTTACCAGCTAGATTTCTTCAGTTATTGTTGTTAAAGTCTGCGTTACTAGCTAGATGTCTTCAGTTATTGTTGTTGAAGTCTGCGTTACCAGCTAGACGTCTTCAGTTATTGTTGTTGAAGTCTGCGTTACTAGCTAGATGTCTTCAGTTATTGTTGTTGAAGTCTGCGTTACTAGCTAGATGTTTTCAGTTATTGTTGTTGAAGTCTGCGTTACTAGCTAGATGTCTTCAGTTATTGATGTTTGAGTCTTCGTTACTAGCTAGATGTCTTCAGTTATTGTTGTTGAAGTCTGCGTTACCAGCTAGATGTCTTCAGTTATTGTTGTTGAAGTCTGCGTTACCAGCTAGATGTCTTCAGTTATTGTTGTTGAAGTTAGTGTTACCAGCTAGATGTCTTCAGTTATTTTGTCTTTGGGTTTCTGTCTCACTAACGTAAACCATGGTCTTAGATATGTGTTTCTTTCATTGACGTTAACCCTGATCTTAGATATGTGTTTCTCTCATTGACGTTAACACTGATCTTAGATGTGTGTTTTTCTCATTGACGTAAACCCTGATCTTAGATATGTGTTTCTCTCATTGACGTAAACCCTGATCTTAGATATGTGTTTCTCTCATTGACGTAAACCCTGATCTTAGATATGTGTTTCTCTCATTGACGTTAACATTGATCTTAGATATGTGTTTCTCTCATTGACGTAAACCCTGATCTTAGATATGTGTTTCTCTCATTGACGTTAACATTGATCTTAGATATGTGTTTCTCTCATTGACGTAAACCCTGAATTTAGATATGTGTTTATATCTCATTGACGTAATCCCTGATCCTAGATATGTGTTGATTAGATATAAATTTGGACACTGAGTCTCGAGTTTAAGCTGAACTCAGGATATAAACAATTACACACTTTTGAGCGAATTATACAATTCGATGAAGTCAAATACATAAAAAATGTACGTTGTTTTCAACATTTATTTCTAGACATATAAACAAATAAATAACAATTTATAATGATGCCGAAACAGAAATCTTGAATAAATGGAATATAAACCTCAAGCATGAATCGATATTTTGTAATAAAATTAAATAAATGTATTGTGCATATCAACCTTTTGTAATAATGCTGAATTGTAATAATGCTGAAATAGAAGTAATGAAAATCAACGATTTGTTATAATGCTGACACGGGAGAATTCTGTAAATCGTCGAGTTGCCATAATGATTTCAACACAATTATTATATAAATAAATATTTGTAATAATGCTGAATTGCAATAATGCTTAAACAGAGGTATCTTATAAATCAAAGATTCGTTATAATGCTGAAACAGTTCTGTTGTGTCAATCAACAATTTGTTAATATGGCGACGTGTTATATTTGTTGACAGAGAATTAGTGTGTAAATCAATGATTTGTTATGATATTGATACTGAAATGTTGGATAGATTGACAATTTGTATTAAAACAATTAGCAGGAACAAAAATCAACAATGTGTAAAAATCTGAAATGTAATAATGTTTAAGGTAGATGGGGGGTCTAAATTAAAATCCATAGAATTCTTTAATAACTTGTCAAAATGTATTTTATACCATGCTTTTTCAAAACTCTTAAAAAGTATGGGTCACTGGGATTTTGTTCACGCTACAGGTTGTGCAAAATTGTCAGATTTTGTATAGTTTATGCATGGAAAACCCAATTTTGTGTGATAAAAAGAAAACTATACAATAATAGAATTTTAAGACAAAATATGAGAAGATAGCTCTAATAATATACTTTCAGGTTAGAAAAAGAAAAAAAAAAAAAATGGGGTCACCGGACTCGTTTTCTTGCATCATGATAAAATAGGTAAATTCACACCTCATTCTATTATAAAAGTAACTTTATCTGAGTTATCGCCCCTTATGTGGCAAAGTTCAAAAAAATAAATAAATCAAACAAAAATATTCTGTTTTTTGTGAAATACATCCATAAATATGATAAAACACATAAGTTTCTATATCAACACGAAAAGTCTTACACATGAATTACATACTACTCTCGAAATTTGCACATTTTATTTAAAAAGATATAGATCGATCGTTAGCTGCTATTTCAAAATTCAAGATGGAGAAAGACACCCCAGCTACATCAAACAGAAATATCATATAGATCAAAGATTTACAATATAATAGTTGCTTAAACAGGAATGTTGTGTAAATTGGATATTTACTAATGCTTAAACATTGATTGATTGATTGTTGCTTGCTTAACGTCCAGTGGCAATTATTTCATGCATATTCAGGACGAACGGTTTAACATAAATTTTGAATAATGCTGAATTGCAATATTGCTGATACTGAAGTATTGTATGAACCAAATATTTGTAATAATGCTTAAACAGGGGTGTCTTATTGACCAGCGATTTGTAATAATGCTTAAACGGGGATGTTTTATTGATCAGCGATTTGTTATAATGCTTAAACAGGGGTGTTTTATTGATCAACAATTAGTAATAATGCTAAAACAGGGGTGTTTTATTGATCAGCGATTTGTAATAATGCTTGAACAGGGTTGTTTTATTGATAAGTGATTTCTAATATTGCTTAAACAGGGGTGTTTTATTGATCAGCGAATTGTAATAATGACTAAACAGGGGTGTTTCATTGATCAACGATTTGTAATAATGGTTAAATAGAAGAAGAAATCATTATGCTACATATTCATCTTTACGGTTCTATAACATTGCTCATTGTTCTCCATGTTTAACAAAAGTTATAAACTTATATAATAGTTCACAAAAACCAACAAAACATAAATTGTACATGATTTTTCTGCATTAAATGCAGTACAGTTGACTAACAACCAAAACAACCATGCTTAATGTTCCAATACAAATATTAAATAAACGGTTTCCATAAATAGTTGCTATATTAATATACTATAAAAGTCACATTAAATGCACGACGTCCTCTGAAATTCAACTGACTAGTCACATTAAATGCATGACGTCCACTGAAATCCAACTGACCATATACTTTGAAACAATAAATTACATTTTGTTATAAAATCATTAAAAAATTATGTCAAATTTTCTTCAGATAAAGATAAATTAAAGAGAAATAAATCTGTTACAAGTGAAAGACAGAGAAAAAATATCATCTCCTGGACAAGTAATGGAAACATTGTAAAACTTGAGAAAAACGCATTATTATGGACTCCACAGTTTCGACACAAACAACCAGTTTATATTTACCTGCAAAAAGAATGAAGAAGATGCCATGGTGTTTATCCAAATTAAACGTCGAATAAAAACAGACAAAACCAGGATCACCAAGAAAAATATCGATACAAAAAACAAGCCCACAAAACACTTGACAGAAAACAAAAGATTGAGACGATGAAATCCAGTAAAACAAAAATAGGATCGACCTGTAGTACCTGAAAGGGAAACAGTTCCTGCTCTACTTGTGGCACTCGCCATGATGCTAATCATAAACAAACTAGGATTGACCTGAAGTACCTGAAAGGGAAAGCAGTTTTTGCTCTATTTGCGGCACTCGCCATGCTGCTCATCATAAACAAACTAGGATTGACCTGAAGTACCCTGAAAGGGAAAGCAGTTCTTCCACTTTTTGTGGCACTCGCCATGCTGCTCATCATAAGCTAACGTTCGGTGATTAGTCACATTAATGTCGACAAAAAGAGGTCGGGGTTTGTGATACTCCTTTTATGGAAAAAAAAGTTTCTTTATAATATTTGTTCCAAATGGAAGAAATATTTTTCAATATTACTTTACACTGGAAGATAATATAGTTAGTGGATTTTCTTCTAACGGAATAAAGGGTATAGAATATTACATATATAATAGAATTATATATTGAAGCATTATTTATAACAACGTTTACAAAGGAACTTCTGCTTGAAGAAACAAATATAAGCTGAACTTCCTGCCAAGGTTAGGCTAAAAAAATATCCCTTTACATGCACACATGACGGAAATATTTAATATGAGTATTGTCAGAGTTGACTTTCTGGGTTAGATGAACTGTCGTTTGACTGCTATGTTTGGACTTAACCAAAAGCACAGCTTGCGGACAGAGGGGGATGAGCAAGGGCCTTAAACATTTATAACAAACACAGTGAAATGGGTTTTACGATCTTCTTTCTTCAAAGCGCAAATGAAAGTCATATTCAATTAATAACAATATAATAGTATATAATGCAAATAATAGAAACATAAAATTCATTTAATTTTCCAACATAAATGATCAATTGATATTTTGAGTATTTAACTAAACAAACTTTACGTAAATGCATGAGCATATGCATTTAAACTGACGAACAAGTATGCTTATAATATTTCTAATAAATAAAAGCTTATTTAGCATTCAAATATATGAGCAAGATGAGTACTAAATTTTAAACGTATGAGCATAATGCGTGACCTAGTATTTGAACCTAAGAGAGCATAAAGCATGACTGTGCTGAACAGCATAAATATCTTAACAATGAACATGTATGCTTATGATTTTTCTAATAAATAACAGCATCCAAATATGTGAGGAAAATGCGAGCTAAATTTTAAATGTATGAGCATAAAGCGTGACCTAGTATTTGAACCTATATGAGCATAGCGCATATGCTAAACAGCATCAGCATGTTGAAATCTTTTATCTTTTGAATGATAAACATGGTAGAGCAAATATTGTGCTTGTGAAAATTTAAACTATATAAAACCTATTAACCCAAAAATAATCAAATCAGACAATGAGCATTGGTTGAC
Source organism: Mytilus californianus (assembly GCF_021869535.1). Lineage (NCBI taxonomy): Eukaryota > Metazoa > Mollusca > Bivalvia > Mytilida > Mytilidae > Mytilus > Mytilus californianus. The sequence goes on from NW_026262745.1 coordinate 92,509,970, forward strand.
AAATAGTTTCTGTAATTCTGTTTAAAAGGAGAAATACTTTTGTAGGTGAATTATAGGAATAACCGAAATGGAGAAAAACCTAACTCTACGAAACTAAACGCGATTATCCAAATATTGTGAATATGAAATAGTATCATGTAAAATGGGGAAACTAGCTTTAAAAACATACATGATCGCTTTTATCAAAAATTCATGACTCGTTATGATGATATAGGGCTAAACGACAAGACTAGGTTACGATAAATAATTACTTATTAATTTAACCTACACATTTGGAAATTACGCATACAGCGTTTCTTAAATAATCAACATCTTACCCTTGCGGAACTGACCTTAATTCTTATTAAGTATGAACAAGCGATAAGTTAAATTATCATTTCAAACATGCAAGCGTAAAACAAATTTTTATAACGCGTTTAAAAATACCCTTGCGTACATTCGTGTTTTAAAACACATACTTACATCTATTTACACTTATTGAGAAACAACATTTGATCTGAAATTCTTTACCTGCAGAACTCATATATATTTTACTTTAACTTTACTGAATAAAAAGGGAAATGAAACTTTATAAAGTTTCACGATTCATGTGAATAACTAATGAAAGACACACTAAAAGAAAAAAAAAAGATAAAACGAAGTATATCAACTTTGCATAAATAAAATACTTGACTCACCTGAAACAGTTATAACAAAAACAGTGAAATGGTTCTTACGATCTTCTTTCTCCAAAAGCGCACATGAAAGTGACACTTTTGAGACCGAAATTCACAATTTCGCGTTACTGTTTCAGGTTCGACCAATCAGATTAGTTAAACACCAAAGCCGCCTTAGTTACCCTGATATTTTGGGGTAAAAAGGGACGTGGAAAGATCTTTGCCTGGACAGAACAAAGAACCCTATTTGACCAGGTTACCTAGACCTACATGTATGGTGTTTACACAACAACTTGTTTATAGACTTAGTAAAAAAAGCATGTCTAATTGTGTCCATTTAGCTTAGCGCTAAACATCTTATATTGATAAAAATAATGTTTAACAAAGAGAAAATCTAAAGTGACAAATGCCAACATAAATATCTGCTAAAAAAGTACTTCTTATTCTCAATTTATCGGGAATATTAAAATATTCTTTTTTGCTGAAAACTTAATTTTCACAAAAATATTAAATGAGGTATAAAATGACTCTATGACAGTATGACAATGCTTAAATTTTTGGTAAAGGATTTAATCATGCAATAAAAAAATAAATAAATGACATGGGTATGACAATGCTAAAAATATTGTTAAAGGATTTAACATGCACTTAGAAATTTAATAAAAATGATAAATTATAATAAAAAGTATAGTAATATAATCATGATCATGATGGGTATGTTGCATTTATTTTATGTTTACTCGGTGCATGTGTGGTCTAATTGAGATCTGTACGTATATAAAAATAAGGAGATGCAGTATAATTGCCAATGAGACAACCATCCACCAAAGTTCAAATGAAGTGGGTGTAAGCAATTATAGGCAACCGTATACGTCCTTCAACAATGAGAAAACCCCCATACCGTATGTTCGGCTATAAAAGGCCCCGACATGAAAAATATGAAACAATTCAATTGAGAAAACTAACGGCCTAATTTATAACAAAACAATTTACGAAAAACAAATATGACGGACATGAACCAACGACAACCACTGAACTACAGGCTCCTGACTTGGAAAAGGCACATACAGAATGTGGCGGGGTTAAACATGTTTGTGAGCGCTCAACCCTAAGTTTACTCGGTGTATGTTTGTCTTGGCCTTGATGACAATCATATCATTCGAATTTACACCCAAAAAATGGTTCTTATTGTTATAGTAATGGTTGGTTAAAATATATAGGTTTCCCTCCTCTAATAAATAGTAATTTCATGTCGAAATAGTCTGAATCAATTTTTGAATAAGTTGTAAACATGACCATGCAATTAACTACTCTACACATGCTCAGTAGAGTTTGATTATCAATGAACTCTCAGCAATGGGCGTGGTTTGTATACATTTTCTGGTATAACTGAAACATTGCACGATTTAATCTGATTCCAATAAGTCTCCAGTTCTTTTGGTTTGACACCATGTGATGTAATGATATCATTCTTATAAGAACATGGATTGAAGTCTGGTTTCATATTGTTAAAACCATATAAATAGTTTGGTGTAACACGCATTTTTTTCAAGCACATTGCAATGTACACGTCCTCTAGATGAAAGAACGGAATATACTCAGACGTCTGTAAAATAGTCAGGACTAAGTCCATACTTATAATATATCCAGTTCCTGAACACATTGGAGGAAATTTGTCTTCTTTATATCCTTTAAACGACACATACCATTTAGAATTTCTATCTCTGTGTGGGGTGGAAGGACCCCAGCAATATCCACCTATGAATTTAGTTGGCGCTTTTTTTGTGAGAAAAGGGAGTAGATATGTATTTACATACATGTCAGTGTCTGTCTTCATAACGTACTTAGCTGACGCGCAATATCTCACGGCCCATGAAATACTGAACACAGTTTTATATGTTAAATTTCCATATGAGTCGATAAAGTCAATTTGCACAATATCTCTATATAATGTACTTTCTTCTTGCAAACCGGACTCCCTCGTAGAAACACGAGTTCCCTCCGAAGTTAGCCGATGATTTCCTATCACAAATAAGCACTTTATTGCCGTGTCGTTTCGGTTACATTCGTATCCCCATGATTTTCTTATGGCTTGTCTCTCATTAAACTGTTTTTGGGAACTTGATATTAGAATGATAATGTCTATATCATGCGATTTCTCACAGAGTTTGTCCTGATTAAGAATAATTTCAAATTCATGTCCAAAGCATTTCAACTTTGACCCTTTTAGTATGGATTGATTCACACCATTTGTGGCATTTTGATGGTCTGCATCAATTGTTCTTTTCTTATCAGTATTTCCTACAGTATAAGATTTCACAATATTGCGTTCAACAATTTTGTTTCTCCTGAATCTGTTGAACTTACCACTGTTTATAGTATATAGAGATAACGATGCCATTAAAACTAGGGTAATAAAAGCAAGCAAATAATATCCAACAGAAGATTTGGATCTGTTCATGTCCATTTCCGTCATTGTGTGACTGAGAACAGTACTAGTGTAAGAAGTATTTCTATTGTTAAAGTTTAAAATTAAATTTTAAAACAAATATGTATATATAACTTCACTTAAATACGTTTTCACTCATTTTCTATAACAATTGTGTCCTCTCTCTGAACCAAAATTTCTGTGAGTTGACTAGACTATTCATATGTCTAGTCAAGTCAAATTGAATGCTGTTAACATCACCTATCCAAATAAACCAGAAATGTCTTTGTAGGTTTCTCCATGTGATTAACTTTTGTAATGTAACAGGGTATCAGATACGAGAAATTAATTTCGGAACGTGTCTGTTGATGATCAGATCCCGGGGGACACATAGTCTGTTTATGATCACATAGTTTAGAGGCAATCCTGTTACATCTGTCTCTTGTGCTGCTGTTTGTTAAATTGATTATTTTGTAGTTAAGGTAGTTCCAGATACTACATGCATCGTTCATAGAACATGAAATCCATATGAGGAACCGACAACTATCTGCAATTATGAATTATAAATAAGTAAACAAATTATGATCACATATGCTCCACACTAATTGTTGGCATTAGTAGTTGTCAGTGTCATTTTTCAGATTTTAAACGCGGAGTCACGTGATTATTTTATACGTTTTGATTTAATTTTGTCTTTTAGTGTTGTTTTACTTGTAGTTTGCTTTTGTTGTCTGCAGTTCAAGTATTCCAATATAGAAACTTTTTAAAAGGGTTTCTTAAACGGGATAAAGTGAAGGGTGAAAACAAGACGTGGTTGTGACAATCGGTAAACCTCGACAAATTCCGTTACCTTTCATCGTAAAATCTTTCGAAGTGAGTCGAATGTATGTCATTCGTAGTACCGATAAAGTACTTTTCTAGACCATTCAATTTGCATGTGCATATCTATCCATCGGGATGGGCGTGGAGTATTAGAATCGCACTGAAATAGTTTCTCTTCTTTCTACTAATTTAATTAAGATATAAGGGGACGACCATTTGATTTCATATATGAGGATATTTTTATAGAGGAATACTCATTTGAATATACTCGTTGCTAGGCTGGCTGAGTTTTTTCTCGCGAAAATTTATTTCCAAATTTGTACAAAATTATTTCCTGCATTTTAATGTATAATATTCATTTAAATACTGTTTTTGGCAAACAACAAAAAAACAGCTATTACCAGGTCAAGATATTTATTTCCAAAATCCTCCTTCCACCCAGAAAATCAATTGGTAATTTCCTAATAGATTGAAGAAAATTTATAAGAATACAATAATAAAAGACTTACCCTTGTTTTATTAATTTTGTATTTACAATGTGTCATATATCAAATTTATTCGTTCAGTGTATGTTCACTTGTTTTTGTTAATATGTCTTTTGATTGAGTTAAGCCATTTCAATTGATATTTTATAGTGTGTCTTTCTCTGTTGTGATGTTACACTATTGTTTCAGGTAGGGTAAAGGTTGGCGTCTATTAAAACGTTTAAACCAGCTGCATTTGTTTGCACCTGTCCTAAAGTCAGGAACCTGGTGTTCAGTGGTTGTCGTTTGTTGATGTGGTTCATATGTGTTTCTCGTTGCTCGTTTTTTATATAGATTAGACCGTTGGTTTTCCTGTTTGAATGGTTTTACACTAGTCATTTTTGGAGCTCTTTATAGCTTGCTGTTCGGTGTGAGCCAAGGCTCCGTGTTGAAGGCCGTACTTTGACCTATAATGGTTTACTTTTACAAATTGTAACTTGGATGGAGAGTTGTCTCATTGACACTCATACTGCATCTTCTTATATCTATTATCAAAATCTTAGATGAAAAATTAAACATCCATTAGTTTTGATTTAGATAAAACAACATATCAGCTGAAAGTATATTAGTTTTATAATCATTAAGTTATTACGGGCCTATACATAGAAAATTTAAAGAAATTCATTTGACTTGTTATAGACTGGTTCCCGGTCTGTCAGATAAAATCAGTAAGTTTTCGGCCTTTGCAAACGTTTGTAACCCTATAACATTTGTATGCGCATGTCCAAGCCAGTAGCATGTGATCCAGTGTAAGAGTCTTGTTGTTGCTGTCTGTCACATTTTTTTCGTTTATTATTTTATTAATTAAACATAAATCTTTTGAGTTCAGTTACACATTGTGTTACCCTGATTCCTTTTACGGCGTACTTTAAGGGTATTGTTCATTGTTGAAGGCCGTTACATGCGTGACCAATAGTTATTTAAATCCTTGTTCTTTGGTTTTGAGGGGGGTGGGGGTGTATTTGCCTCATTAGTAATAATATCATAACTCCTTAGTATACAAGGTGTAAATCATTAACTTTTCTTGAATTTCAACATTTAACTATCATTCCGTCTGCTTTTATATTCTATTGTTATTTTCAGATGGTTAAACAAAATTTTGTTTATTTAAGGAGAGAAACATTAATTTATATTATGTATTATGAATCAAATCAGATAAAATATGAAAAAAAACGACAAAATATTTTTCTACGAACTTGTTAGGTTTTTTTCATTTTTTATTTACTGTGAAGTCGTAAATTTGAACACAGAAACATTAATTATGTTTAATTTGCCATTAAAGTTTTGGACTTCACTTCTAAGTATCAAACCCCTAATTTTCACTGGGGTATAGAAATATGGTCAACCCAGCCTGAAGCTGTCCGACAGTAAAACCCTTGATAAAGTGGGGAGTCCGTTATGCTGTGCGGGATATACAAATACGCAGCCACGTCCGGTTGGAAAAGGAACATTAAATCTGATGCTTTGTGAAGGGTGACTGTAATACACGTTAAAGAACTGTTGCTACAACTATTTGAGGGTTCCGTAAGTTCCTATCCATCACGACCCATTTACCACTGGCAGTACTAATTTCTAGCCCTTCACCCTAGTCGGACTACCTTGCACAACCTACATATTCCATTGATTGTTATTTGTTCTCGTCATGAATATGCATGAATATGCATGAAATATTTGAAACCGGGCGATAAACAAACTATAATCAATCAAGTTTTAGTAAGTAAGTAAGTAAGTAAGTAATCTTTATTTAAAGTATGGTTTTCATATAAACATACAGATAACGTAGAAACGGGAGCTCTCAAGTCGGCTTAAAGGAGTCAATAAACTAACATACGATCCGTGTAAACTTATCCCCAGGTGTCTTTCTGTATATCGGGGGAAAATGATCGTGAATGTATCAGTAATGATAGTCAAGTGTTGCGATAGAATCGTGAAACTTCTGGTATGGGATCACGAAGGAAATCTTCTCGAGAAGACACATGCAAGGTCAAAAGATGATCTAGTTTTGAATTATAAGGACAAATTTTGAAAAATAAAACTGTCTGTCAAAATGGTTCACTATTACGATCAATATCTTAGAAAATCAGAGTATAAAATTGCATCGTTTTTACAAAACTTTAAAAGGCAAAACCTTAAACATTTTCATTTTCTTTTCTCAACACATAAAAACCTTTTATTCCTAAATATTTCCTTATACAATTATCTTAGTCGTCCATGTAACAAGCTAAGGGTTCCTGTTTACAAAACGAACCATCTATTTAGGGGTAATACAAGGCTAAAAATGTAGTCCCCTTTTTACCTAGGAATTACAATTGGTTTCAAAAATATATCCACATGATGTTAGAAGCATCCATTTTCAATTTTATTAAAAAAATATATAGTCTTAGGGAGCTACCACTTGATTTTTGTGGGGGGGGGGGGGGACTAGGATGAAAATTTTGTCCTGCTATTTTATTTTTCCCTCTTTTCGGTCCTGCCTTTTTATTTTTCACTCTATTCGGTCCTGCCTTTTTTTTTTAGTTTATCCTGACTTTTTTTTTACATAAATTGTCATCCTGCTTTTTTTTTTGCAAATAATCTCATCCTGCCTTTTTTTTTACTCAAAACTCCTGTCCTGCCTATTTTTTTTCAAATTTCATCCTAGCCCCCCCCCCCCCCCATAAAATCAAATGTAGCTCCCTTATACAATAAACTATATAATAAAATAACTTCGTTTAAAGTTGATATAAATTGTTTGTCTAAATTAATCTTCATTATCATTGATTTAATTTTTGCCATATCGATAATGTCAACTTTTATTTGTGTTTTAGCTTATATTTTCAGATATTATAAATATATTGTGGTGCTATAGGCGTCGTGTAGTATTTTATCATAATTTACCATAGAGTCTATTTAGAATATGTAATAATTGTGTCTAGAAAAATGTTATATTTGAATATTCCTCTGTTTATTCCTAACATCATGTCCTTTTCAACAAAAGGATTATTTATTCCTATGTTTGATTGGATAAGTATTTCTTGAAGCTTGTTTAAAATTAACTTTGATGTTCAACGACTAAAAACAAGTGTTGCAGGGTTTCTATGTTGTTGTCATTTTGACAAATATTGCAGTTTCCATTTGAAAGCGTCAATTTTTGTAATATACCTTCAGTATATAAAATATTGTGCATGGATCTCCAATGATTTGTTTTTTTTTACTTTATTTTGAATGCTCATGTTTTTTAATCCTGACCACAAATTTCCAAATAAAAATTGTTTCCAAATATATTTGAGTTTTAGCTTTGATGGTTTTATTATTGATTAAGTTCATAATCTTAAGGTCATTTCATATGTTTAATTTCATTTCATTATGCAAATTCTGATTCAAAATTTGCACGAAATCGTTAGGAATTGCCTATTTAATTCTGGAAAAATAGGAAATACAATTTCTCCGATCAATAAGCTTCCTAAACATTTCATTACCGCTAACAAAATCAGTAGTTTCTGATTTCTAAATGTCCTTGGTAGTTTTGATATCGCTTTTTAAAAGTGAAGGATATACCAATGAGAATGGAAACGGGGAATGTGTCAAAGAGACAACAACCCGACCAAAGAGCAGAAAACAGCCCAAGGCCACCAATGGGTCTCCAACACATCGAGAAAATCCCGCACCCGGAGGCGGGCTTCAGCTGGCCCCTTAAAAAATGTATACTAGTTCAGCGAAAATGGACGTCACACTCAACTCCAAAACATATAGATTAACCAAAATTAAAAAAAAAAATCATAAAAGACTAACAAAGGCCAGATGTTCCTGACTTGGGACAGGCGCAAAAATGCAGCTGTGTTAAACTTGTTTTGTGAGATCTCAACTAATGGTTTGTTTTTTAATAAAAGATTCTCGTAAAAATACATCTATTTTATTGAATGGTATAACAGTATGTTGTATGAAACCGGATCAAGTATTGATAGTTTCCTGATTAAATTGTGGTAATTGGCAGCAGGCATTTCTGTCTACCTGGTTAACTTTTCAGTCCCATATAGAATTCCAAATTATATTATTTAGCTCTTTAGTATATCTTCCCGTATCTCCTCGTATTTCAATATCGTTAGAACAGAGAGAAAGTATCATATTTTTAAATATAAGTATTTTACCTGTAAATATAAGCTTCCTACTTTCCTATACGTACATGCACTACAAAAGTCTAAAAGTCTGAAAAGACCAGTTTTTGTCTTAATTTGCATGAACTTTTACTCGACATTCTCCAAAAGTATGACTTGTGTCTTAAATTTTCTTGACAAATTCTCATTTATATTAAATTTGTATGAAATTTACTCGACATATTCTCGACATTCTGAATATGGTCTTAAAATTTCTTGACAAATTCTTGACATTTGAATACTGTCTTGAAATTTCTCGACATATTCTCGACATTCTTATTTTTTCTCAGTATGGCTTGACATATTCTGAACATTTTGAATCGTGTCTTAAATTTACTTGACAGTTCTGAGTTTTACAAATCATGACCAATATTCATGATATAACTTTAATCTTTATTTCTCTTTATATGATATACTGTTGTTTCAAGTTGCACTTCTTTACAACAAAAATAAAAGTTGGGCATGTAAAATAATTCAAAATTTGGGTATATAAATATTTTTACAAATGCAAATATGGCTATGAAATCTAAAGTATAAAATAATTCAAATGTGGGTGTGTTGATATAAAACAATTTCAATGTGGGTTTTTAAATAATTACAAATTTTGATTCCTAAATCTTATAAATTAAATGATTCAAACCAATCATATTGTAGACATATTTCATTCTACATTCATAATATTCAATGTTGATATGGTAAATAATTATTATACCAAAATGTGGTTTATATAAATAGCAAATTATGATGATATACAAATCATTCATTTAACAGAAAAAAAAATTGTGTAATGTCATCTGTTGGAATATATTAAGTATTACACATGGACAGGATGTTCCCCATAAAATTAAGGTATTCCACACCCCAGAGTACACGCAACTGTCAAATAGAAGTTATTGCTTTACCTGTAATCAGCCATACAACTTATCAGTTGACCGACCATGCCACTACAATTTAAAAAGTTTGTTGATAGATGATAATGAAAATCATCATTTTGATGAAAAAAATTGAATTGAAATGGATTTTCTTCATCAAAATTATGAAGTTAATTATTTTAACATAAAAACAAATTGAATAATTCCCAAAGATTAAAAGAAAATTATTATCTACTCCAGGAATAATAAAAAAAATGTATTTATAATGGGTCCCATCAATGATTTCTATAGAAATCATCGGTCTTATGAAATGGTTCTCACACAGACTTGCATAATATAGATCTAAACATTTTTTTCTTTTCAGGAAGGAGTTATCACAAACATTTATTTTTGATAAAAAATTATAAAATTCAACACTCACATTTGAATAAAAAATGTTTTTGGGTTGTTCTAAAAAATGAATAAGGTTTTTGAATCAAGATGGGAACAAATTCTTTGACCTAAACGAAAGCCCCCCCTCTTTTTTTAGCCACAAAAACCCAAAAATGAATTGTGGGGTCCAAAAGAGATACAAGACACCTATTTTAGTAAAGCAAATTTGACTGGCAGTTTTGCGAACGGCAAAAATCTAAATGCTGTTTGTCAATACCTTTGACTTATATTCCAAGTGAAAACAATTACTTAAATGTTTAATAAAAATAAATCAAAATTAAACTACATGGGGGATTATTCAGGGTATTCCAACTTAGTTGCACCAAAAGGGTATCTTACTATACCAAATTAATCCTTGATTCTTCAAAGTTGAGTTTAGCCATAATAAAATGGAGTATACAACAGCAATAGAATGTCATAAACAGTGCAGAATAAGTCTGTTCACATTTCAGGCGAAATTTATACTGTTGAGATAGTGTCAAGACATATTTAAGACTGTCAAGAATGTGTCGAGACATATTCAGACATTATTTAGAATGTCAAGAATATGTCGAGACATATTCAGACATTATTAAGAATGTCAAGAATATGTCAAGACAGATCGAGACAAATTTAAGACAGTCAAGAATTGGTCGAGACTAATCCAGACTCTTATCAGATAATACAGGAAGTGTCGAGAAATTTTAAGACAATGTTCATACTGTCAAGACACTTGTCAAGAAAAATCAAGAACCTTATTAGACAAATTCATACTATGTCAAGAATTTTTAAAAATTATTCAGACAAATTAAGAATGTCGAGTAAAAATTCATGCAAATTCAGACAAAAACTGGTCTTTTCAGACTTTTTGACTTTTGTAGTGATGTATATACAAGTTTTAATTTTATCAATTATTTTTCTCCATATATCTTCGTGAACGGCACACACTTAGTTTAACATTACATCTGATCCATTTGATTTTATCAAATTCAAATTTAAATCTTTTCCTTTCAGAAGCCCATAAAAGCAAGCCTTTTGTGAAGTCGTGACTTTTTCTAGAGCCCGAAGCTTGTTAATATAAGGGTAAAATCTTGAAGGAACTTTCTGTATATTTTTTGTTCTTATTAAATACCTCGGTGTCATCTGCAGATCTAATTAGATTTTATGAGCTAGACTGATTTTATGAGATCATGAAAAGGATCGTGAAATATCCGGGGTCGCTTATTTGTCATTGCCCAAATTATTGAAAGTGATCGAACAATTTTGTACTTAATAATGAACATTTGTTATGTAGTTGGTACAGAAAAGACTAGTTTTCCATGACTTTTCCGGTTCACATTTTGTTAAGGAATAATCTGTGGTAGGCTTTGACGGTTTTAATGCAATTTGGTCTGTTTTTTTTTTAAGTAAGACCATGCCGACTAGTCCGTTGTATCTTAAGAATGTTTCATCTGATATAAAAAATGTTTTTATAGACAGTAATTATATCTTTTAGAAGAAGATCATTGTCGATTTTATTTTAAAAAAAATGGTGGAACACTTTTGTAAAAAGACATTCTTTTTGGTAAACAAATTCACAAATTTTGAGAAATTACTTTTTGAGCTAGAATTTTAGTGAAAAATTATAATTGACGCTGGGAATTTCAAATTTGAGGCATGTAAAACTCGGGGGGAAAGTTGTTAGTAGTATCCTTTAACTTTACTTTCCGCTACATAGATGATGTTCTCTCACTAAATAATTCAAAATTTGGTGGCTATGTTGAAAGACCTATCTCACCGAACTGGAAATAAAGAATACAACAGATACAGTTAAGTCAGCCTCAAATCTTGACTTTCATCTAGAAGTTGACAATGAGGGTCGGTTGAAAACAAAACTTTATTACAAAAGAGATGATTTCAGCTTCCCAATTATGAACTTTCCATTTTTATGTAGCAACTTTCCAGCAGCGCCTGCATACGGAGTATATATATCCCAGTTGATACGATATGCCAGGGCTTGCTTTTCCTATCATGATTTCCTTGAAAAAGGGTTGCTGCTCATAGGGAAGCTTTTAAACCAAGAGTTCCAAGTGGTGAAGTTGAAATAATCCATTCCTAATTTTTACAGACGCCATCACGAGTTGGTTGACCGTTACGGAATATCAATATGTTCCTAATGTCATAACTACAATCCCGTCCGCTTTTCCCGAATGTGATCACCGAATTAGGCTTATTACCGGGTTTGTACTAACATGAGCAACACGGCGGGTGCCACATGTGGAGCAGGATCTTCTTACCCTTTCGGAGCACCAAAGATCACCCCCAGTTTTTGTTGGGGTTCGTGTTGCTCAGTCTTTAGTTTTATATGTTGTGTTTTGTGTACTATTGATTGTCTGTTGGTCTTTTTCATTTTTAGCCATGGCGTTGTCAGTTTATTTTCGATATATGAGTTTGAATGTCCCTTTGGTATCTTTCGCCTCTCTTGTAAAACTTTGGTTTTCTTATGTGCTAGGATTCCAACAACGATTTTTAATAAGGTAAATTATGGAATTTCAGATATAATCCTAGATTCATATTTTTTATTAAAAATAGTCCCCTCCACCCCCCCCCCCCCCCCAAAAAAAATTAAGTGCCTATAGATAGCAACACATAACAAACACTAATGGTTTACTTTTATAAATTTTGACTTGGATGGAGAGTTGTCTCATTGGCACTCATACCACATCTTCTTATATCTAAATCTATTTGAGTGTGAATTAATCAGTACACAGATTAATACAATTACACAAATGAAATTATAAATTGCCTAACAATGTAATTTTAACACACTATTTAGTATGTAAATATTAAAATGTTAACAATATTTACAATGCGATAAAAAATAAACGCAATATTTCGCTAGACAAAATAGCTTCATCGAGCTATAGAGAATGACTCCAATCTGAAAAAAGTAGAAGACCTAAAAACATCCGTGACAAACTAGTGACAGCTGTATTAACAAAGCAACCTACTCCACCTCCCGGTTGCTACAAACAATGTGGAAAAAGGAATTGCTATTGTTGTTAAGCTGCCAATACTAGCAGTTCTTTCATCAGCTCCTCTTCCAAAACAAAGTTATACCATCTACACAAATTCAAACTGTAAAACGGAGAACTCAATTTATGTATTAACATGTAACACCTGTTGAATTCAGTACGTGGGAAAAACAATGGAACGAATTTTATATTCGGCTAAACAACCATCGATAATGGTACAAAACCAACAAAAACTGTCCCCTCACAAGACGTCTTCGCTCAAAGAAACATTCTTTTGATAATGTTACTTTCCAAATCATAGAAGTGAACACTTAGTTGGACACCACGACGAGAAGGAGAAGAGAAAACTTTAAAATCCATCAGCTCCATACTTTAGAACCTGATGGGCTTAATGAAAAGACGAGAAAAGATACATGAAAGATAAATAATAATTAATTATACAGCATCGACCTTTATATATATCTCTGTAATATTTGCCAATGGACGTTGCAAACTTCAACCGCAAATTTCGTAATTAAATAGATAATCTTGAACTTCATCCAAACTTTAAATTATTTACAAGGCAGCAAAATTCATGTACAATGAGCTGCAAAAGTTTCTTACCTGCATCCGATTTCACCTAGATAGATGCAAGCTCGATGAAGCTAGTTTGTCTCGCGAAATATTCAGTTTATTTTTTATCGCATTGTAAATATTTTTTAACATTTTAATATTTACATACTAAATAGTGTGTTAAAATTAAATTGCTATAAAACAACTTAAGAAGAAACTTAACATTGAAAATTGCTAAATAATTTAGTCACTAGAACATGAACTAGGAGACATGGCCTCGAAATTGTCGATAAACACAACAAATGACCTCAAGTGCACTTGTCCTCATTTCCATAGACTGTTTAATAAAGAAGCATAAAGACTATGCTACTAGTTGGATTTATAATATTTTCAAATAAATTTCATAAATAACTTTGTATTCGGTTTTAATTGTTAAAATGTATCTGTTTATATGAATGATAACCCGCATTTCTTTTAAACCCATTTCAAAACAAATATTATACAGGATTAAATTTCAACTATCGAATGTGTGAACGTGTTTTTGATTGTCCAGAAAATATTTCAATGTGGTCATGTTTTATGAAAATTCAAACTCCTCGATGCTGAAGTACTGTCCAACTGTATTGCACTTAGTATATAAATAAATGAACTAAATATTAATCGTCTTCCCCGAAATCATGTTTCAATGAATGGTTGTCATATCGACCTGCGTCATTTCTATATTTATTTACCTGTTTGTCGATTTAAAAATAAAAAATGCTTAGAATGAAATTATGTCACAAATACTGCACATCCGATATCTATACACGGCTAATCGATAACATATTGATGTGAAATGGTTATATTGAACATGTATACCCCCCCCGGTTATTTGGGATATGTTGTTTTGTAAAATAGTTGATACATGTCATTGGGTTGGGGTTAGGTTGTTAGAAGGGTATGGATGGAGGTCATATTTCTGTATTCTTTATTTTTGTCACTCATTATTCTTTATCTTAAAAAAAAAACGGCTTTTCTGTAGTTACTTGATAATTGTATTCTGGACATTGTTCTTGTCTGTAATCAATATAATTTAAACAATTCTTTATTTTTTGCAGCTATTTTTTTTATATTCTAGCACCTCATTATTCTCTTTTCTTTATTTGTTTTGCCCATTGTTCTCTATTCTGTAAACCCCCAACCAAACCCTCTGTTAGGGTAAGTGTCACTGTTGACCTGCAAAGTAATTTGGCTATTTACTTAAGGTCATATAGTTCTTCGTTTTAAGATATTTACTTATCCTGCATAGCTTACAAAGGTCTAGGTTAGAGCGGTCCTGATGAAGGTAATTTCAGAAAGCTCTTCGGACGCACATTATTTTAATCATTCAGTGTATTTGAAATCCTGGTGCTAAATGCAAAATTCTTGAGAACAGATTATCAGTGTTTTGTACTTTTTCTTCGAATTGATGAATTTAAAGCTTGAATTTAACATTCAGAAATCGACATAAGCATAGTAATTGCTTTATTTTTAACAAGACTTACCTGTTGTTTTTTCCAAGGAGTCATATATGATCAACCTGTGTTTTTAATGTGTAGCGCTACACCTGACTGAGTTATCGACCGAGGTTAAAATATCTTTTAATGCTATTCAGTATTTTAGTCTGCAAAATAATCTCCCCTTTTCATTTGTTAATAGGTGTTTTTTTGTTTAACAGGATATCTATAACATGTGACAAAAAAAAACAAAAATGACAAATAATTTGATTGTATTCTTTGAGACATAAACGTATAGGAAATTTTAAAAATATGTATGAATATACAATGTATAATTCAATAACAGACAAACATAAAAAAAGAATTGATTGTATACTTTGGTTAGAGAAATACACGTACATATGTTTAAAAGATTTACAAATATGTATGGAATCGGATATCAAATGTATAATTTAAAAAACAAACTAATACGTCATTATTATACTTTATAACTTTGGTTATGGCTTCCGATTTATGGGGGACAGGAGGGGAAAGAATGTTGTTAGTTGAGAAGTCAAGCCCCTCCAACTGATTTGAATCGTTTTACACTTTGTCTTCACTTACTGTATTGGTTTCACTCATTTTTTAAAGAGGGTTTTATTTATTTTTGAAGTGGGGTTCACTCATTTTTGAAGGAGGGTTCACTCGTTTTTAAAGGGGGTTTGACTCATTTTTGAAGGAAGTACGTTGACCTGTAATTATGTTCATATCTTTGTATTCGATGTCTCATTAGTTACCATATCACATCTCCTTATTTTTATACTAGACAAAATTTCCTGTGACAAATCATTCGAAAAAAGAGAGACACCAGTGTTATTATTTTTAATTCTTTTCTTTTTTTTTTTTAGATATACTAAATTTTTTAACGAATCTGTTTTATTTCCTTTAAGTTTTTTTGTGATTAATGTTAATTATTAAATGTCTTTCTAAAAACAAATTTACTGTGATATCATAGGCGGATCCAGGGGGGTCTCTCCCCCGTTTTGTGGGAAAATTTGGTTGATTATATAGGGAATCACTGAAGAATGACTGGAGCGGGCCCCCTTTTAGACAGTCAGTGCCCCCCCCCCCCCTTTTATGAAAATTTCTGGATCTGCCACTGGATATAGTCATGAAGAGTTTTACATTAATTTCATTAATTAATGCGTTATGAATATGAACCATGTTGTGTACTGTCAACGTATATTTGTTCCACCTTACAGAAGTTCCACTGGAAACTTTGTTATAAAAAAAAGCCCACCTTACTTCTCAAACCTAAACACTAGTACATGACGTCATATATAAACCTGCAATTGAAGATTTTTTTTCGATGAATAACAAAACAACTTGAAACAAACGCATAGATAAAGCTGTAAATCTTTTCAATGTTAGATCCTCATTCTCTAACATCTGCAGCGTAATGTCTTATACTAACAATGGATTATATTTGCTTCTTCTGCAGATAAAGAAAGGCCCTTATAATAGGTTGACAAGAGTGTAACATCATCCAAGTCAAATAGACATAATAATAAAAATCGAAACATTATATAATTAAAAGTGTATTATAATATGACGCTCTTCTTTTGCTTTGTAAATAAAGCCATATTCTAATTCCAATAGAACATGGAGTGCTTGTGCGTGACGTCCATAATTACCATTGCAACGCCTGTTTAATTGTTAACAATACCAGATATCAAAATGGACATTTGTGTTGTTATTGTTCGCTAGGAAATTAAATAGAATCATTCTAAAAGTAAGTTTATACGTTTCTGTTCATTTCTTAATCGAGCAACGGTTGGTTTCCTAGAACGTTTTCGCTTCATCAAATCAAAATTGTCCGCTTCGAAGTACAAAAGTTCTGAATTTTCCTATTAGTATCGAAATAAAACTATCATGCCATGCTATATGCTCATTTCAACATGACATTTTGTGTAGGCATCATATTTGTCAACACTTTCTGCACTTAACAACTCGCTGACGCTCGGTAAAAATTCTTACCCATGTTAAAATGAGAATATCACATTGCATGGAAGAATTATTTCTTAATCAACAAGTAAAGGCATAACTTAAATGTCTTCATTTTCTTTAATTTTCAAATATAATTGAACAATTGAGCGACTATAAATGAAAAACTTAACCATCATTTCTATAACTGCTACACAATTCAGCACCTTTTTAAGTATACAAATGCATTCAATAATTTTAACATGATCAGTTTAAATGGTTGTCTAAAAATCCATCTGTTTTAGCACTGGTGTTCAACATGTATGAGCACTCCACTTATATTATTTGAACAATAGTACTTTTATCATTCAATTATACGGAAACATTTATATTTACTTTTATCATTCAATTATACGGAAACATTTATATCAGTTGATCAAAAGTATTTTTATCATTCTATTATACAGAAACTTTAAAAAATAAAGTCCAATTTACTTGTATATATGGGTGTCAGTTCGAGAAATGAAATTTGTAATTCACAGGATAAAAGTTTTGAAATATAAAACTAAACTCAATTAATAATGTTGTGGTACCTCATATTTTTTTTAATAGCGGTAATCAAACCTTTCTTTTCCGATTTTAAACGTGTTAAATAATGATGACTTTAAATTGAATTCCATTTTATCCTTGTAATCTTTATAATTACTTTGATATTTCGCCAAAAGTGAATTTGGATTACCCACCATTAAAAGTATAAGTCTTGAACAAAGGAATGCTATTCAAATAAAACATAAATTCATTGGATTCAGTCAAGTTGTTTCAATAATAATGCAGCGTTAGAGGTCATCTGTCATCCTCTAGAGGACAAGGCACTGACCATACGTTTCATAATTTCAGATTTGTACTGGTTCCATGTTTCCGCGGTATATAGACTGTCTCTTGCTTCCTCTGGGTTCATGTACTCTCGATGCTGTAAAAAATACCTTTTCGTCAATTAAACATTGAACATGCGCATGTGTAAACACACCTTCTTCCGGTATGTGAAATACCCGAGTTGATCTCTACTTAAGTCTTACGTGTTTATCACGTCGAAACCGATTAAGACAGTACGGGAAAATCTGTTTCTGTCGGAAAAAGATTCATGTTCAACTCTAAAATTGCTATGCTATGTTTGTATTAAATTAAATGTAGTTTCAAATCATACTTTGAATTCTATTTTAAATTAGTTCAGTTGCAATTTAGCATCGATTAATTTATTTTGATAAATGCATTGTTCCAACAGGGAGACGATGGTTAATCTATCTGAAAATGTCAAACATGCAATACATTTGTCTTTTATGGAATGGTATGCACTATATTCAGATAGTATGTGTTATTTTGCTGTTTGCTGTCAGTATATTAATCACGGTAATATCTTTGGCATGAACTTTCAGCATAGTTATATAACGGTAATATCTTTGGCATGAACTTTCAGGATTGTAATCACGGTAATATCTTTGGCATGAACTTTCAGAATAGTAATCACGGTAATATCTTTGGCATGACTTTTCAGCATAGTTATCACCCTGACGGTAATATTTTTGGCATGAATTTTCAGCATAGTAATCACGGTAATATTTTGGCATGAACTTTCAGCATACTAGTAGTAATCACGGTAATATCTTTGGCATGATCTTACAACCTTTCGGTATTTTTGACTAACAATGCTCTTCAACTGCGTGTTTGATTTGACTTTCTTGTTTTAACATTTGATTATCTTAGCTGATCCTACAATAGCTTCGTCTCTCAATATATAGAACTTTTTGCTTCCTTTATCTTTGAACCAAGAAAGTTTTTGGCATATTAGTTAGTTGTAGAATAGGTTCCCTTCGCAGTTGGCATACAAATACAGATATTGTTTTATTTAAATTTGTTGTGTCGAAATTATTATTGAATACGGAATGTATCGCCCTCATGCATAGATCTTAACCCTTGTACGAGTTCGGCTTTACTTTGAATCGTTTTAGGTTTTGTCAGCTCTTCAATGTTTGTATTAGGTTTCGGATTTTCAAAAATTTTGGTCTCGAGCATCACTGAAGAGACATAAGTTGTCGAAATGCGCATCTGGTGCAGTAAAATTGGTAGCTATTAATAAAGGTTAATTATATTATTGTTAGTGTAATCTTACCATAGTTTCCACTCTCAGCATTGTATTATTTTTGGCATGTAATAAGAAAAATCGTTTACTGATTCTAATAACTTCTGCACCGTCACTAACCTACAAGAAAATACACAACATATTATTTAAATGTTACACAAGACCGCACCAATAACCTCTGCACCGTCACTAACCTACAAGGAAATAGACATGTTACACAGGGTCACATTAATCTACAGTAACAATTTCGTCCTTCTTCAACAAATAATTAAGAATTAATTTGATAGTTTTTGCATATGTAAAACGAGCGGAAGTAAACTAGCCATAAATTCACACACATGCTGATAACCCATATCAGCCCTATGTGACGTCAGGTGGTCGGGATGATATGAGGTTATCAGCCTGGGTGTGTTCGTACATTAGCAGAATAAAATAAAAAAAGATTAATATATGTCCTTAATATCGGGCCGAGTATCATCCAACGACCAATATAAACCCTCGAATAACGTCTCAGGCTGATATGGGGCCTCGGGAAGATACACGGGCCGATATGGAAAGGCCATGTATTAATCTGCATGTTCATAATAGTAGTATATGCATATCAATCATAACAGGAACTCACAAAAATATTTGACAGTATAACAGACCAAATCAACCACAAATACCCCGACATATCATAAAAATTGACGTTCAACCAAAAACAAACAACATGTGGTTCAGATATCCGGACTTGGTACAGGCATATAAATTGTAGGATTAAACCAGTTTCACGTCTGTAAAACCATCTCGCCTTTGCCTATTTAAATGATTATCACAAAATTAACACTCACATTTAAAACTTGCACAGTCCAGTTACCAAAAAATTCAAGCCATAAATTTCAGATTGTAAACAATAATGAAAACAGTTTTAGAAGAAAAAAAATGATGAATTGAAGAAAGAAAAGGGACAGTGTGAAAATACCCGAAATATATGTGACCTGAGATTAACAATGCATGTCTTGAGGCAGCAAATTTTGCAATCAATCATATTTTACATCTATTTCCTTGTTAACCAAACAGATTCTACTTATTTATAGAACAAATCCAAGTTTTACATAATTTACGAATTATACAAAACTCTAAGATTTGGCCCATCTTTTGGGAATTTTAATTTATAATGCTCTTTAACTTTTTTAGCGATTTGGTTTGATTCGAGCGCCACTGATCAGTCTTATGTAGACGAAATTCTAAACCTGTAATCTCTGATGAGGTTACGTTCTCAGACTAAAGCCTGTCCCTAGTCAGGAGCCTGTAATTCAGTGGTCATCGTTGGTGGCTGTCTACAATATCTGCTTTGTTTTATATTTTATTACGCCAGTGCCAGTTATAAATCAATATAAATATGGTTGTACTCTTTGTTGAAGGTCGTCCATACGATGACCTATAGAAGCTTCTGATTGATAGTTGTATCATTGGTAATTACTTATTATATATAACTATTTAGTGTAATAGTATTTGTCCCTTTGGCATTAATGGAACAGAATTTATTAACACTTCTTGAATATCCGTTTATATCCCTTTTCTCTGTTTTTGTGGAGGTTTCATTATTCCTGCTTCTGTATGTTTATATTCAACTTCTATGTTTATTTAATCTGATACGTCGTCTCTTGTTGTTTAACAAGACCGGACGGACAGACAGACGGACGCCCGGTATTTATATGTTCACAACAACGCGTCGCGTGTGTGATAAATTTCATTATACGATGCCAAATACAGTACTATGGTGAAATGTTTAATATTTCACACGAAGTGGTGGAATCAAAATCACTATTTATAAAGTATTGTGAATCGATGTGAAAAGGATAATTTCTTGTGATTTGGATAAGGGCGTCCTGCTTAGTTATGATAAATATAGATACTATTGAAAGAAGTTTTGTGCGGAATAACCCATTATTTGCCGTTTCGAAATCTAATGCATTCGGTGAAAAAGTCAAAAGCGTACACCAAAACGTTGGCATTGGCTTACAACGTCATCAACAATGGATACTAGTATTAAACCAATGGCGTGATTTTTTTTTCATTTTTTGGTACGAACAATGATCTCATCAACAATGCTTTAGATGCTGAATAATAAGAGCACCGAGAGTGAAATTTACCATGAGTGTACTCCAGACAGTTCCAGCAAGTGGACTTCATTTTCATTTTTTTTATGAAAGTCATATCGAATTACAACAATCATGATATGTGATGGTAAGACTCACTCCGGTGCAGCACATGCGCTGTAATAACGCTATCGATCCCTTCATCCGGGTAGTTTTGCTATCAATAATGCAGCAATATTCATTACAATCAGGTTGTAAACTTGTCTGTAGTCGATATGTATAAAATTAAAAATTCAGAATTCTTTGGGTTTTTGTTTCGAATTAAATTACTATTTGATTAAGTTCCACTCACCAACGAAACGCCTTTAGGTTCTGATGCCATTGTAGGATATAAATGTTCCAAACCCTGGTAATATATATGAGAAATTATATTTAAAAATAAAAACTATTATGTAATTTGCATGTCTATTGTCATCATGTAGCTGATCATTTAATGGTCAAACAATTCATTGTAACAACGTATGATCTGTTACATATCTCTTTGTTTTTGATTTCCAACTTTAAAAATATTTAATGGAAATTTTACTGTCCAATGTCGTTCCCAGAATTGATGCGAAATAGCATTACATTGTGTTTAGGCTATAACTAATGGAATTTATATTACTATGGGACTTATAATCTTTTAACATAGAACGTGGGGCTGCACAAAATGTAATTATGGGGTTATTTGTTACTTTAACACGGTACATAAAAAAGGGGACATTTTTTCATACATAATTGAACAGGGAGGATCAACTTGCTTTTACAAGATTTGATTTTTTTTTAACAAAGTGAAAATAGATACACATTGTATGATGACCGATAAAATTGTAATCTAAATCATTTCAAATATTTGCATAATATCATATCCTGTTATAGGTAGCATTTCAGCATCCTAGTATAAAGTGTTACCTCAGTCATTTATCTATTAGCTTGGAAAGCAATACACATTATACTGTATACAGCAGATAGTAAATGGATGTGTAAAAAGGTTCTGAAACACCCTTCTCCATCAATTCCCAGAAAAAAGTATTGATATATTTCGAAAAACATATTGCTTTAGGGAACCATTCAAGTCGTACTGGAATTATTGAGCGACATGTATTTTCTTTTATTTTTTTGAAAGTATTTAACAATAACCCATGCTTTTTTTTATTCTACCAATACAAAATTCCATTTATTTTTTTCGGATGTCTCTATCAGAAAGATATATAGAATAATGGCATTTTTGTTTTTGATACTGACTCTATCAGCAAAAATATCAAGTGAGCCCACAAGGGTGAGCTGATATTCGAGCTGATGAAGTCAGTATCTAAAAAATAAAATGCCATTGTTCTTTTTATCGGTAATTATGTTTGTTGTTTGAGAATATGAAATAAAACGAAGTAGTAGGTAAAATCATTTTTACGCGTAGAAAACGTTGTGATAGTTATTCGCGATCGGTTGTATGAATATGGAGTCGCGTGCATTCCATTGATAGATTGGTGCGGATGGACAAGAACGCGTGACGTCGCTGCACTGTTACGTGACGTCATTGCATAATATTTTCGAGTATCAGGTCCTGTCCATGATATAGAAAATCATTAGGCAGTAAGATCAAAGGGAAAATGTACAAATTGCCGATATATTGAATATATTTTGTGCAATTTGAAGGACAAATGATTAAAATTTGACTATTTACGGAATGGGAAGGATGAAATCATCATGTTTTTAAAAGAATTTGACCGAAAACTTAAGAAAGCAGGTGAGATAAAAGTGATTTAACCCGAAAATTCAATCTGTAAGGTGTTTCCCTATATGCGAACAAATCATGAACAATGCCTTCTTGTATCTTTATTTCTATTTTGAATCTTGCTTTTTCACGAAAAATCGTTATTTTAGATAGCAATTATACTACGGTTACACTTCCTATTTTCAAACTGAAAAGGCCGAAAGTTGTCAAAGTAGACAATGTTCATTTGTACACGAATAGAAGGCAAACAACATGCACAATTCACCTATATGCGGACAAATTATTGTTCTTCGACTTAGGAACTGGCATATTTGCATTTTATTTAAGGGGCATATATAATCCTATTGTAATGGCTGCCGTCATGATAAGGCAATATGGCAGCTATGCAAATTAGGAAAGTACCCCAAATTTTGCCATATGATGCATTCAACAGTAGTTTTTGGTTGAGGACATTACTTATTGGTATATAAAACCACGAGTTTCAAATTTATGAGATTGTAAATTTGAATCGAACTATTTTTCTAGGATATATTACCTCTTCAACCGGTACTTCTGGTAGTCCTTGGAACCGTCTCGCTACAGCATCTAAACCCTGTTACAGTGTGGTGGAAAAACGTTATTAGACAGTGTAGGGTATAACACATAAGTCAATGTGAAATTATTATTAGTTATATGTGTTTAGTGAACTGATGCACATATACTTGAGGTCATTGTTAAGCAGGTGTTTTCTTTCCTATTTTAAAGATAATAAGCATGAGAATGTTTTTTAATTTTACATTTTGCTTTTAATTCCTTTTTATTGTAAATTCATATATCTTTTATTGTTAAATAAAAAAAAATGTAATAACAAAAATATTGAACTTCAAAGTAAAGTAAAGAAGGGGAAGTCCATTAAAATTGATAAAACAAAACGCTCGACTTTATCAACCAACACAAAAACACTACCATATGCCTGACTTGGTACAGGTATTGTCCGAAAAAAATGGTGGGCCTAACCTGGTATAATATCTAGCTAAACCTCATACTTGTATGACAGTTGTACAAATATAACATTTAAGTAACTCGAACTTGGTTGAGTTAATGAGGGTTGGGCTTGATCTGGCTAATGATTTCCTATAATTTAAGAATATCCTGGGATACCTGATGAAAATCATGTTTAAATTGAACTGTCTATTAATCTATCTATACTTTTTCCTATTCCGAAAGTTATTGTGTAAACAGTTGTTTTAATAGAATAGGGAAAAACAAACCGTTTTTGGGCTATTCTTCAAGGGTTTTAAAGCACCTAAAATCTTCCAAATAAATTCGTTAAAAGATTTTCACTAATAAATGATGTAATGATCATGAATGTGTCAAATATCGTATTCACTTGCAGAGATTGATGTGAAGCAGATTAATTTTTTAGTTGTGTCACAAAATCAACTGCCAATACTTATATCTTTATATATTTTGGTCTGTAATGCGTTTGCATCAGTCAGATTTATCCACGCTTATTCAGCATTGATGGGATACAGAAACTAATATAATAAATAATCCATGTTAACTAGAAGCTTAGAATTCCTCCATGAAAAAGTTTGACACAAATTTTCCAGTAATTTGTAAGAGTTATTCGCCCATAATACATGGATCTTTTAGCACTTAACACAACGTAGGCTTCTATAACACACTAAATTAAAAGAAATTAACATCAGGAACCAAACAAATCGACAGACATTTCATAGTTAGTAATTGTATGAGTTGTCTCCCCTAGGAAGAACCCACATTTTCATTGCCAACCAAGAGAAAGAGGGGGAAATGTATCTGTGCGTTATATTTGTAATCTTTCAATTACACCTATTCTTTTGTTAAGTAGCTTTTTTTTTAAATCAATAATTATATTTTCCTTAAAAATGGTTTAACGCCTATATTTCACTTTCATTATATCATGCTTTACATTGACAGAAGCCTAATTTGTCAGGTTTAGAACCAATTAACGATTAGCAAAGGGAAACAATTGGGTTAAAAGTATATATTAACGGAATCAAATCGGTAATTGGCAAATAGACTATTAAAATTGATCAAATTGCAAAAGTAGGAATTATTACTGATTTAAGTGATTCAAACGGCTCACACTGAAATAGATATAGTCCACTTACAAATATATCTCCGCTCCGTAATAAATCTAACTGTAGGTACGCCTTCCTGGACTGTGTATCTCTTTTCTGTCTTTTGGAATAAACAGAATCAAATTCTGTCTTTTCTCGTGTAAGATATGTTCCATGAGGTTTAAAAGAATCGTCCTTAATGTCTAGTTTAACCACTTGAGTATTAGTAGGTGATTCTATTATAATGGGAGGAAACATTTTTTCTTTCCTGTATTCCTGTACTGGATTTGAAACCTGTAAATAAATTTGGTTAAAAACATCAAGTGATTCCTATTTCGTTTAGTAAGATTGAACATAAACTCAAAAATGCGGTTCAATTAAAAGATGTTCAGAATTTGCCATACACATTGTCTTGAAATCAGGATACAACATTAAAAGAGAGGTGGATGATACCAAAGACATTTTCAAACTCATAAATCGAAGACAAACTGACGAGGACTTCGTAAAAAAGGAAGACAAACTGACGAGGACTTCGTAAAAAAGGAAGACAAACTGACGAGGCCTTCGTAAAAAAGGAAGACAAACTGACGAGGCCTTCGTAAAAAAGGAAGACAAACTGACGAGGCCTTCGTAAAAAAGGAAGACAAACTGACGAGGATTTCGTAAAAAAGGAAGACAAACTGACGAGGCCTTCGTAAAAAAGGAAGACAAACTGACGAGGCCTTCGTAAAAAAGGAAGACAAACTGACGAGGCCTTCGTAAAAAAGGAAGACAAACTGACGAGGCCTTCGTAAAAAAGGAAGACAAACTGACGAGGACTTCGTAAAAAAGGAAAGACGACTGAAGACAAACAACAATCTACAAAACACAATATGAAAAACTAAACACGAACCCCACCAACAGTCTGAGGTTATTAACGTCCGGATGAAACAAATGAAAGATGTAACCTTTTGGAGGAAAAGAACTCACATACATGAGGTATTCAATAGTAATATAAAAATAAGATACATGCATGTAAGTTTTGTTTGGGTTTTAACTTCAGAAAGCGCTTCGACGCACGAAATGTATGCACTGTTTTTGTTTGTTTTCTAGAAAGTATCATCCGCCAAGTAGACATAATCGGCATTATTATTTAATGATACATTTGGACTCATTACCAGTTAAGAAATTATGTCGTTGTACTTAAAATGAAACTGAATCTTTCTCGGATAGAAGGTTTTTCATCTACATCGTGTCTGAACTGCATTCACCTTTTTCAAACCCAATCATTTGAAAGCCATGTGTCTAGTATAAAGACTCAGAAACAGACCGTATACGATTATCCAAATTCAGTAAAATCCAATTTGCCGGAAGGAGTTTGAACGTTAGTTTCTAAGTAACTTTTTAATTCAAAATCGAGAAATTTTAGAAAGATATGTTCTGAGTTGATGATACTTTCGGAAGTGAAAGGATACCATGATAAACCTCTGAAATCTGCCAAAACGACAAGAAACTCTACCATATCTTCTCAACTAAGATATCTAAACACAATACGCGGGGTTAGGTTGTATGTACCGACGAATACAACAATTTATGATAAGAAAACTGAAACCAACGCGGTTGTCATAGATTCAAATAGTCAATAATCTATTGTTTTCAAGTACTAGTAACATACCCAGATACCAAGTACAAGCTAAAAAATGAGCTTTGAATAGGGGATATTATTAACATGTAAAGTGAAAATAAATGAAATTTAATTTACCATAAGTTTTTTTTCTTAAGAAGGTTTGGTATAAGTTCTGTTTTACAAGATAAGAATAAGAAAAAGTCAACTAGTAAGTATCTTCACGTTTATGAAAAAGTACCCTTGAGAAAATGTAAAGGTTCAGAAAGAAGAAATTTACTAAATGAGCTTTTTTAAATGATATACACACCCGATTATCGTCTGCTGGTTGGTTCTCTTTTACTTCAGTATCTGGCTTCATTTCTTCTTCGGTAACAGTCACTTGAAGTGTAAAATAGTTTTACATTATGCACGAATCAACATTTAAGTATATTAAACTTCATTCATTATTATCTGTTTTTTGTCTCAACGCACTAACAACACGGCACGTTATCCCGGTCTTTGATCTTTAGATACCAGAATAGTCGTCTGATCTGTAATTTTTCGACTATGTGGTTTGCTGATTGTAATGTGACAATAATTGGGATTCAGCTACCAAAACTGTGTAAACATACATTACAGACATACAACACAACTGACTAAAAGATTGCATGAACTAAAAAGGATAATCAAGAAGTTGGTTTGTAATAATATAATATGTAGGAATGTAGAAAAGGAATCGGAGGGTACCAGGGGTATTTAAATCTCCAAGGTCGAAAAGAAACTTACAGCTCCATTGCAAAAAAGCGAAAGACGACGGAAAGACAACAAATGCAATGTATCTATAAATTGTTCAGTTATATTTGCTCGGGAAATGTTTGAAATGGTGATCAATAGGCAGATTTCATTTGGTCTCTAATTTCCAAATACATGTATATCAACACTTTTGGTTAATTCTATTAATGGAGATATCTAAAACTTTATAAATCCATACCTTTAGCAGACTTTTGTTTTTTACTGCGTTTTGATTTTGACAATTTATTCTTCAGTAGCTTTGGGTCTGCTGAAACAGGTTTCTTATCTTGAGTTTGAGCAGGTTTCAGACGTTTCGTAATCTGTAGAGAAGAAAATAATATAAAAGTTAACACATTAGAAACACACGGAATTAGAAATGAAACACCAACACACTAATGTCTTGTAAACTACTCAAACACAACATAAATGTAGTAATCTAAATTACTTAAACCTACCATAAAAGTAGTCATCTAAACTACTCAAACCAAACATAAAACAAGTCATCTAAACTACCCAAACCAAACATAAAAAGCAGTCATCTAAATTACTCAAACAAAACATTACAGATAAGTATTTTTTCTCTAAAAAAATATCATATCATTATACATACAATACATAAACGACGTGTTGAGATCTAATATTTACTTGACTTTCATTTCCTGGCTGATATATGTTGATTCAGTAATCGATAATTTAGGCTTTCTGGTCACCAAAGGGATTTGACAAGCAAAAAAGATTCTTGCAACGGTCCAACTATATTTACAAACAATAATCTCATCATAGATACCAGGATTAAAAATTGTACGTCAGACGCGTGTTTCGAGTTACAACAGACACATCAGTAACACTGGAATCCAAAAAGTAAAATAAAGTATGAAAGTAGAGAGCATTGAGGACCCAAAATTCCGAAAGGTTTTGCCAAATACGGTTGAGATACTCTCTTCTGTGGACATTCCGGAATTATTAGTATTGAACTTCTTTTAATGACTCGAATTGAAGGTAACAGAACTTTACCAATGTAAAATTCAAGAGAAACTGCACATTGCATTAAATATGCCACAAACCATTATTTTCCATCACCTAATTGTATTTAAAAAGTTGTAAGTTGTCTAGGAAAAAGAACGTTTTGTATAATATTTTGCCTCTTACTTTGTTCTTACTTCATTACCTTATTAATTGTGACAAGATACTTTCATAATAAATCTCCTGCTTCCAAGAAATAAACGACAACAATTAACCGTTCTTCAATTTTCATCTTCAAATCTCATGAGTCCATTTACAAGATACAAATTAATGTAAAACACAAAACATGGGTGAGTCGCATGAACTTCAAAAGGATCGAGCCGGGTGCATGGACATGGTAAGTATCTCTTGCTTTGCATGCATCATCCGCTGTTAAAGGTCCTTATAGAACAGCCAAAACCGTCTATGGTGCAACCTTTTTTTTAGCATTATAACATAATTTTAGTTAACTGTCAGCGCATGTGCATCAGTAGTACCAATCATGTGGCAGCAACAAAACGTATGATAGGAAATGAAACTAAACCTCGTTAAGTCGAAGAGACCGGACAAAATTATTTGACTTATCAGAGGTTCGAGTCATTCCAAAAGAATTGGATGCGTCCGAACTGCTTTTCTTGATTCACTTTCATTAAGAATGCTAAAAAAATTGAAAGCCAGGACCAAAAGTGATCTTAAACGACAGGCCGAAACCATCTAAGCTCAACTTTGCCTGTGGGGTTTCTAAAAATATTTAACGGTTAGTTTTAGAAAGAATGTTTTAAATCTTGTCAGTGGTGAATCACGGATTACTGGATTCATGATACCCTCGTGGACTAAGGTCATCATCAGCAGATGTATCCACCCAGTGGTAGATTATGCAAATAAACTAAGCATACATTAGTTTACCGGTGTTCAAATATCTTAAATCGATTACAAAGAGACATATCAAGGTAACGAGACCAGGTGAATCGACACCGTAATCGTTTCCTGCTATGTCGACATCACCCGCCATGCGAATTCACACTCAGTCAAAATGTTACAATCTGGAATAGGACACAATAGGTAAGATAACAGATCAGACGACTATACTGGTAACACTTTATAAATCTGTTGCGTCCCATTTATCACATGGCAAAATATATGTTTGGGTTTGACATATCTAACTATTAACGACAACATCTCCATATGAGGATAATTCGATATTTTTTACTTGACATAAAGAAGATAGGTAACGAAGGTATAACAAAATTGTACAGGCAAAATACTGATTACTGATTTAACAATATAATGTTTTGTAAACATCTTGGGAATGCTATAATTATGACTTACAATATACATTTTTTTTCTCGAAAAATGGATAAAAAATTTAGCTTTTTCATACCTTCTATTTGACAAGTGTCATTTATTTTTTAAGCAGGTGTTTTATATTAAAAAAAAATCTTTTCCAAAATCAAATATTCGTTTTAATCAATCTATTAGTAAGTGGCTAAGCAAATCAAAATTTGTGTTCAAAGCATTTACGAAAACCTGTAAGCTGAGAAATAACTTTGTTCATTGGAGGGTAACCATGGTAACATAAGTAAGATGTATAGAAGGATATAGAAAACACACAAAAACGTGCACACCAAATAAACTCTGTGTATATTAGTTTTAACAGGCAGCTTACACCAGCAAGCATGTTCATGCCATCAGCAAAGGAATTGCTCCTTGAGAATTGAAATGTCTGTTCAGTAGAATCGTTTATCTAAAATTGCACATAAAATAAAAAAAAATATTCTGTTTAAAAATATTAAACGCTGTGAATGTTTTGGTGAATCGTTAATCTAAAATTGTAACCAAAACATTTAACTTATAATAGTAAATGGCAACTGACTTTTATAAAGATATAACTATAAATATACAGTTTCTAATTGATTGATACAAGGTATCCGTGCGAAATAGAGACTAGCAATGTAACTTTGTCAATTTCAGTGACACCAATATCACCCTGAAAGCTCTCCTCCAGAAATGATATTGGTTGAGGGTTCATACGGTGGTGGAAATTGAAAAAGCAATATCAGATACATTTTATTATGTAATATGTTTTTCATGTGCCATGACGCATATATTGAGGTATGACAAAGCCTTTCAACCGCGACTGATATCGATATTATCACGGGTGGCTGATACAGAAAGATTGCAATTAATTGTATTATGTTTAACATTTTAATTGTATTAATATTCAGTCAATGATAAATGATCATATCACCTTGAGAATGGTGAGCTATTCGTTATTTAACCATAACAAGTTGCAAACAAGAGGTCCAACATCATACTCAAACTGTCAACATAACTTATGTACAAATGAAATTGGCAATAAAGCTATATGTAAGAAAATAAAATGATCTGTACAGATTTGACATTTTTGAATCGGTAAACATTTTCCGATGTGATTTAAGAATTGAATGCGTCTTTTTGCAATTTCATTGGGGTTTAAAAGCGTTGACCGAAGCACATTATGTATGAAGCGCGGAATACAAAAAATGTGCACATGATCAACGCTTTTTCAATCCTATAAAATTACAAAAAGAAGCTTCTAATTATTATGATTACATTTTATGAAACAACCATGAAATAACGTGGTATAACACATTTGTTTTCCTATACATTGTTGTGACGTTGTCATGGGAAACACGCGCTGTCATGAATGTTGAATTTTCTTGGGAAATTAAATCTTATTTGGGAATTCCCCTTTGTTTGTTGTCAGCCAATCAAAATCACGTATTCTTATGAAACATACATGTAATACTGTCATTTAAAATGGAAATAAAATAAAATTTCCTTCAAAAGTTCCTGCAAAATAGTAAAACACATTTTAAAATAAATGTAAATATATTTTTGATATTTATAAAAAAAGATTATACGTCAATCAAGTCTACCATGTAGAACTTCAATTTATCAATAGACTGGAGTCTTTTGAAGACCGGAGGCTTGCCTGACAATATGCTGTATGTCATATTTGTTTTTAGTTTATTGATTTTAACATATTGATTTTTTTCTCTATAGAAAGTTTTCATATTTGTTCTTACCGTGGTCTTTTATGGTTTACTATACGGTATTGTTTTAGAAAACTGAACGGTGACCTATAGTAAACTGAACGGTGACCTATAGAAAACTGAACGGTGACCTATAGTAAACTGAATGGTGACCTATATTAAACTGAATGGTGACCTATAGTAAACTGAACGGTGACCTATAGTTAACTGAACGGTGACCTATAAAAAACTGAACGGTGACCTATAGTAAACTGAACGGTGACCTAGTAAACTGAACGGTGACCTATAGTAAACTGAACGTTGACCTATAGTAAACTGAACGGTGACCTATAGTAAACTGAACGGTGACCTATAGTAAACTGAACGCTGACCTATCGTTGTTTACATCCTCGTCTTTTCGTCCCTGGTGTATGTTTGTATTATTGACAATTATAGATCAGTGTCCTTCAACAATAAGTTAAACCCACCGGCCACCATAATTGAACAACCAGACTATAATTTGTGTAATACCTTTTGTTTCTATCTGTTTTCTTGGTTTAGTTAGATTCGTGATTAGATTTAAATTTTCTTTTTGTATGTCATCTAAGGTTTCTACTAAGAACATTTTCATCGAACGTTAATCCAGAGAGGGACTCAACAAAATTATATTCATCTATATACATTTCACAAATCTATAGCTGATTGCTTACCTCAGGCAAGGAAAATGTATTACTACGTAAAGCTTTCAGTTTTCGTTGTTTATTCAGGTTCCCAAACATGGCTGAAAATAGTCAGTGATTACAATATTGTTTCACTTGTTCAGAAAACAAATCATGACAATGTATGCGAATATCCCTGTACCATGTATACTTTATATAGTTGTGTCAATTTAGACGGTTACCCACCAAATATAATGAGAAAAAGCGAACATCTGGCCTGTTAATTTGTTTCAATGAACTATAATTTTGGCCAAGATAAACTATTTTATTTAGACTCTTTTCGTTTTTTAGGAATTGGTTGACTTTTATTGGAAATTACATAACATTTAATAAAAGTCAGAACAGGAAAAAAAACACTTAACTCTAATATAAAGGTATAAAAAATAACAAAATATAATACATTACCATCGGCATGACTAGATGACCGTACACAACCTAATTCCTCTGTTGTCCCACGTAACAATTTGTTGTCTTGTTCTGTGTTTACGACAGTCTGTATTCTTACTACTTTAACTTTCCCCTAAAATGGTAAAAACATTTGTGGACATGCACATTTTTAAGGGGACTTTATAAATTTCGTGTTTCCGGAGCGCTTTCTGGTTTTACCTTCACCAGGATCGCTCAAACCCAATCATTTAAAAAACAAATGATGTCAAAATAAATCTAAAAATACGTATGACAAAATTTACCATACATGACCTAACAATGTTGAATTCATTTGTGTACAGGAATAACACATCTTATTCTAATTACTCTATTAATGCTTATTACACTTTTAGTTTTTGAAATGCTTGACTTATTTATATTTTTCAACTGTATATAGTATATTGTATACGGCTCTATTTATGAAAAAAGAGGTTAGAAGATACGAAAGGGACGATGCCAAAATCATAAGTCGAAAAGAAACCGACAACGCAATTGCAAAAACTGGGGTTGGTCTCGGGTGCTTCGGAAGAGTAAGCAGATCCTGCTCCTCGTATTACTCAAATCTGTAGTGTTTTGTAGCTAATGATAAGTACACATATTCTATAAAGGGAAAAATGAATAACAAACATACGTATACTTAAGTATAAGTTATTACTACAGGTATTGACTGTTATGAAACGGGTGCCAGATGTTGAGCAGGATCTGCTTACCCTTCCGGAGCACCTGAGATCACCTCCGGTTTTAAATATAATTCGTGTTGCTCAGTCATTAGTTTTTATGCAGTTTTTAAACTGTTGGTTTGTTTTTTCATCGTTTTCCATTTTTTGCCATGAATAAATTAGTCGGTTTTCTTCAACTCTTTGGAGTTTTGATTCGCCCTTTAGTATCTTATGTATCTTTTATTTATAAAACAAGATTAGCAAATCTAAATTTACTTACCGATTTCACTATATATATCCAAGGGGTTCTGTTGGAATCGTCACATATAACTATATTCTGACTGAAAAATATATATACATTTGTTCTTTAAGAAATTATCATCTCATATGTTGAAAGAAAAATCCACATAGACAATTTTTATTGTGACAAGAACAAATTTGAAGATCTAGTAATTTCCCCTATCAATATCAGCCTTACTTATATATTTAAAAAAACATACTGGAAAGTTTCATCATGAGGGGCTCCGTGGTGTTTACAGAATGTAGAGAATAATGGGCAATATGAATAAAGAATAGACAAAAATGGACAAAAAAAAATGAAAGAATACAGAATAATTGGGAGCTTAAACATAAAGAATAGAGAACAAATTTGGTAAAAAATTAAGAATGGCCTAAAAATTATGCAATATAGAAAGAATGTATCCCCATCGTTTATACTGACAATAACCTTTCACTCCTAGAACGTTTAAGACGTAGATTTTAATAGAAACATTTTAGCTAGTTCTTTACTTTACTTCGTACTAAATTTCAATACTTTTAAGTCTTACAAGAATAAGAACTTGCATTTAGAAACATGTAATATTAGCTTTAAGACATTGGAATCATTAGGAATAGTTTTAAATCTTTTGATCTTTCATTACATCACAATTCGTCCAGTATATTGTCTTCATAGTTTTTGTCTGTTTTACAAATTCGTAAATCACATAAATACACATATGGAAAATGAAAATCAACATTAAATATTTACTCTACTCTATCAGAACATGTTACATAAAAATGTTAGGTTTGATATGTAAGAAGTTTTTCCATTATTTTTGTATTCAAGACAATTTTCTAAATCAGATCATGAATGATTAATGTCTCTATATCCATTTTTAGTAGCAAAAAGCTTTCCAAATTTAATATTCAACTCTATCATATATATTCAATGGTTAAAAAAAATGGGATATATATAATACAAACCCGTAATAACGTAGATCTATGGCATCTTGATTATTGATAAAAACTTCTACGGGAAACTCCATAAATAAATCTAAAGATCTGTCGATAAATAAATAATTATATTCATATTTAATCAAAGAACCTGTGTGAGCACGCTCACATACCCCACGTCCCCACATAAGTGCAAAGGGGCATAACCCCTAGAAAAAATATTGAATCATAATTTCCTGTCGATATGCACATCTACATAGTATGTCCTTATTATCTATAAAGTTTCATGAAATTCTGTTGTGTGGTTTCAGAGAAGTTGCGATGACAAGAACAGGACTGACGGACTGACGGGCGGACTGACTGACAGACAGACAGACAGACGGACGGGTCAAAAACATTATACCCGACGCAAACATTGCGTAGGGTATAATTAAAAGAGAGAAAATTAACAAGATGGCTACGCCATAGCGAAATGTCCGCTGTATAAATGAGGAATTGAATTGAATGTCATAATGTGTCTTTGTGGTACGATTGGCAAACTATGGTTCACTACATATGATGGCAAACACTCATATACCAAGTACATGTATGCAAGATTTCAGTCAAATGGTTACTGAGGAGTTGCGTTCACATGGTGTTATTGTCACAATACTCCAAAAATAGTCGAAGTATCATAACTCCATAAAAATGTTTGGATTAAATGACGGTATAATATTGCCAGCTGTACATGATGACAAACAATCCTACGAAGTATGACAGCTTTATATAAAATGGTCTCAGAGAAGTTGCGTTTGCAATGTTTTCTTGTAACAATACTAAAAAAAGTGGTCAAAGTCTCATAACAATCGTAAAAATTGTTAAATTAAGCTGATGATACAGCACGGTCAAGAAAATATATGACGATCAATTATTCTACCAAGTATGAAAGCTTTATGTCGAATGGCCTCTGCGTATTCATGTGTTTTAGACGGACGGACAGAGACCATTACCATATCCCCGCTGCGCGGCGCACTAGGGGACGAAAACTAATTAACTACTCAACAGCCATTTTTTGCTGTTACAGTAGCATGGAATGCTCATCATAAAATAATGGTGTCTCATTTAATAACATCAACTCATTATTGATCGACGGGGTTTGAATATAGTAATAAAGGAATCATCAATCATCGACGATCTTTCAATGTGAAATCATTATTGATTGCCAGTGTGTATTTTTAATAACGCCCCTTTATAGAAGATGAATGTTTGGTGCCTAACAGACACTATTGTCAACAGAAAAGAACCAGAAAACAAAAAATCCTCAATCAATCAAAGTCGACCCTCCATCCGATCGTTCTTTCTCTACTGTTACGTATTTGTTGCATACAATTGCAGAAGGCACACACAACTAATAATTTGTACTTTCTTTGCATTTAAGGAGACCATGAACTACTCATTGATTTTCATTTTCTTGTTTCTTCATTTTAGCAATTTGCAAATGTACATTGTATATGTTATAAGATGCACAAAAGTCTACAAATATATTGACTAAAACTAAATAGTTGACCATATTTACGTATCTTGGTTGACCATATTTACGTATCTTGGTGGTGGCTTGCTATCATATACCAATCATTAACAAATAATTCATATTAGTTTAGAACATAAACATTCTTCTTAATAATTATTTTTGACGTATATATTTAATATTTAATTTACCTTAAAAATTCTATGGGTGGACCTTGTGTTCTGTTCCGGAGCCTCAGAAAATCCTGAAATGAACCACAAACATGTATTTGTCATTTTTGTATTTAGTCAATCTGTTGCAAATAAGGAATTTCATCGAAAGCAAGTATGAAAAATCTGTAAAATGCATAATACATTTATAGAAATTTGTATAATGATAAAGATAAGTATTATAGAATACTTACGTCTCTATGTATAATAAGAACTTCAACTTGTCCACTGGAAACAAGATGGTGATCACGTGGCCAATTTCCTTCCAGGTCATCAACCTAAAAAAAAATATTCAATGCCAGCTTAGTATGAAATTAGAAGATATCAAATAATTTCGTATTATTTCTTATATAAAAGTATCGTCCTTAATATGTCATAAAGTTAAGTAATTATCAATCTTTCGCATTATATCTAAAGTTAAAACGCAAAACTTACAGACGCATGTCCGTGTATATTTGCGCCCATTTCCTTTTTTTAAAACTAAAAACTTTTTTTTTTCATTTTTGATACTGCTTTCTGAAAACACTAATAAATATAATGTAAACGAAACCTCGTGATCAATTTACTTTACTTTTATCACTTTCCTACAGGTGGCAAATGTAGTGCATGGTCTGCCAACCGGTCCGAAGCTCCAGTTTTTGGTGAGTTTCACGTTTCTTATGTTCTCTATGTTGTGTGTTGTTGTCTGTTGTTTATCATATCGAAGGTGCTTCTTCGATTTGTGGCCCCCAAGGGTGACTGGGGAATAGAAGTATGGTCACCATTGATCTTCCTCCGACCGGCAGTAAAACCCTTGCTAAAGTGGGGCGTCCGTTTGGCTGTGCGGGATGTACAAATTTGCAGCCACGTCCGGTCAGAATGGGGACGTTAAATCCGATGCCTCGTGTAAAGAGAGTGCCACGCTCTTTGCACGTAAAGAACCCTTGCAACAACTCTTTGAGGGGTCCGTAGGTGACCTGTTGCAAGGCTAAAATTCTGTCCCTATCCAATAAACCCTTATTTCCCGTGGCAGTCTAAATTTCTCCGACCTTAATCCCGGAAGCCCCTATTACAGAACCTACCTATTGTATTTATTGTTAATTTGTTCTCGTCCTGAATATGCATGAAATATTTGCCACTGGACGTTTAGCAACCAACAATCAATCAATTAATCTTCGACTTGTGATTTTATATCCTTATATTTTTGTACAAGTTTCTATCTATGTATGACTTTTTACAAAGAAGGTGAAATTGTTGATACAGAAAAAAATGCACCAGTCTTATTGAAGATTTAAAATACATAACCAGATACCATTTCATCGATTTTTCTGCATTTTTTTTATCAAGTATTGGAGTTCGTACAGCACTATCATAGTCGTATTTATTTGTTTAATCAGCTTTTTCCGTTCACAATTTACAAGCGATTTTAGAGTAATTTTCTGTATAGGTCAATACTAAGTAAATAGAAAGCAAAATGATTAATTCGATTTGTCCTTCAATAATGAATTTGTTATCTTTAGAATTTTTTTTATGTCCATTTGTTTTTTAATATTGTTGGGTGGCTGCCTCATCGAAGTTTTCAGTGACTTCCCTTCTCCATTCTTTTGCATTTGTGCGTTTACAAATCTAACGATCGAATTGTTTATGAGGGTCTAGAATGGGTCGAGGAGGCGGTGTATTTCTGTATTCTATCATTTTTTAGACCAATTTTTCTATTCTTTCTTTTGCCCATATAATTTATTCCATATATGTTTGGCCTTTTTTAATATAATAATTTTTTTTTAATTTTGGCCCTTTTTTCCCCTGCTTTTAATTATTTGGCCCGTTGTTGTTCATTATGTTATCCCCTATTCCAGAACTTCTAATATCTTGTTATTACACAGTTTTATTTCTGAATTATTTCAATTTAGTTATGTATAGTCTGCGGAGAAATATATTTTACAGTGCACATCGTTCAATTTTAATAGAGTGTATTAATCTAAAAATAACTACTTAGTACTAGTTTTCGGTATTCATCACACTATCTAAATAGGGTTGTGTAAATTATACATCAGCTTTCATTTACAATCACATCTTTAATTATCTAACATTCCACTTAATAACATGCCACATGCAACGTAATTAAGAAACCTGGTTTTAATGAATAATTTAGTTCTAGGCTCGACAAAATAATTTTACCCTAATTAGTTTGTATATATTGGTGCATGAGTTAATTATCAGTGTTGTTCGGTCACGAGTTGAATATTTTTTCGATTAGTTATAAATAATTCTTTGTATCACATTGACCGCGGACTTTTTAAGTTGAAATAAATTTGAAAATTCAAGGAACTATATCTTTTTTTCTACGCATTCCTAATTCGTTTTGAAAAAAACGTCATCGACCATGTCTTAACAACACACATTGTTGTTTTAGGTCAGATTTCAAATGTGAAATTATCAGTTTTTATTTGGGAAATCACGGTACTTCATTGCAAACAATGTAATAATCGTTGTGAACTACTGCATGGGAGTGTATCTAATTCTAAAAACCATGCCTTTGTATCCGAATTTAAATAGTGTTCTCATGAATAAGGTCTAAGTCACTGTCCAGGACGTTGAGTCCTGAGGGCTGTTCATATAACTCTGGCACGTTTTTTTATATACATTTGAACAATGGGTCTTTAACAACTCGTCTTACAGTATTGTCTATTGTCCATTGTTAATAAAACATTCAGTAATAGTTATACACCGAGGGATAGGTGTGTCTGGATAAGAAACCCCGACGGCCGGAGGGGTTTCTTATCCAGACACGCCATATCCCGAGGTGTATAACTAACTTACACCCAATGCTAAACCCTATATTTTTTAACATTGATTATTAAATGAAAAAGAACGGATAGCATATTTATTGACAAAATCAAACCATAATTTATAAGAAAATCATTTTTTTTTTACATGAAACCCCATAAGTAACCTTACTTTAGCTATGTTCGTTCAAACTTTGACAAGTGAGTAGATTTTACAAATGTCAAAGTTGCTGTTTTGCATATTCCCGTTAAATCCTGGTGCTAACGGATCAGCAATTCAAGGTTGACCGTTTCGTACATTCTTATTACAAAAAAAATACATCATGCTCCTTGTATGCAGTTGTCAATATGGACGGGTATAAGACGGAAGACATTTTGAGTCAAGCGTTGGATTAAGAAGAAGAGACTAAAGATAAAGGCAATAGTATAACCCAAAGTACTAACCTGTATCAGTTTAATGAAGGTAATCATAAATGTAATTTTTATGTTACGGCTTTATAAAAAAAAAAAAGCCCCCCCCTCTTCTCGAGAATAAGCAGACATTCATGAGGGATAGGTGTGTCTGGATTAGAAACCCGACGACCGGACACGCTCAACATACAAAAATACAAATTGAATATTTAGGAACTCCCTTTTTGGGGCAATCCAGGAGGGGGGGTCCGGGAGTTAGAATCCCCGATTTTTTTAAAGATCAATGCTTTAGAATAGAGACATATGACTGGGATCAAAAAATTTACCTTCAAGCAAAGACGTATAAAGGGAGCAACCACTTTAACTTCAAGGGGGGGGGGGGGGGGTATGGTTTTTTGCGAACAATTTTATTTAGTTTTTCAACGCTATCAATCAAATTAGTTTTCCCTTAAAGGATTTTTTTTCATTCAAAACAGATGCTTAATATTTTTTCGCTATTGGAATTTCCTAAAATGTGTTTTTTTAATATCTTGAAACAACTTGTAGTGAACACTATTAGTAATTTCTTATGTTAATGCTATTTAAAAAATAATCAATTTCTATTGTAATGAATAACAATGGACTTTGTTTTTCGGGATGTAGAAGCAGGGGTTTCCAGAAACCCCGCTCGTCACACCCTGTGGTCAAAATCCATTGTTATTGGTAACAATAGATCTATTCAATTTACACTTGTTTAAGAAATTGAAACTATGAAGTATAACAATAGAACTTGGGTGTAACTTCCAATCTGGTTTATAATAATGGTCAGATGTCTAATTGCCAATCATACACCATCCCTTTATTTTTGTATAAGTCTTTTATACACAGAAGTGTAATTGAACTAGGAATAACGCCATTTTGAGTATGATCCCATCCTCTAAAAAACCCACAAAAAAATCACTCAAACGAAAAAAAAAAGATTCGCATGTCAAGATTGGACTTCTGCCAAACTTATGTTTTGAAAGACACGAACTGTTAGTTGTATGGTTGTATGGGACAATTTTGCAACGAACTTTTACAATTATATTTCTAGGTTATATCTGCTATTTAACCACAAAGAGTCTAACAAAGGGTCTAATGCTCGTCACTTGAACACAACTCAAAACGCTAGCGTTGTTTCCGACTGAACAGCACTACAGAACAAATTGAATACTTCGATTTGAGCTTTATAACTAGCCTAACTAGTCTATTTGACAATTCCGTAATTAACCCTGTAATAAGAATCGATTTGTACGAGTTGTTTCCCTTAGGAGGGACATACATTTTTATTAGAAATGAAGCGTTAGAAAGAATGAATTATCCGTGTGTAATGTGCGTATAATGTGTGGGATGTGTGTAAAATGAGTAATGTGTGTAATGTGCGTAATGTGTGTAAAATGCGTAGTGTGTGCAATGTGCGTTATGTGTGTAATGTGTGTAATATGTGTAATGTACGTAATGTGTGTAATATGTGTAATGTGTGTAATATTTAAGTTCAAATCTTTTTATTACATTTAATCTTTTGTTAAGCTAAAAACATTTTGATATTATAATAATATATAGTTAGTTCTCATCAAAAACATTTTAAACATAAAATAACTTTTTATGGACAGCAGCATATTCTGTCCAGTTTAGAACCAGTCTACAATTGGCAAATGGAAACAGCTGATGTTAAAGGTGTGAAATAAACAAAAATCAACTAGGTACTATTCGACTTAAACTGCAATTATCTAAAGTGAAAACAATACATACATCTGTTGTTGTTCCCTTCTCTATGAAGCCTTCATTCCTGGAAACTATACCGGAAGTCAACCGATATTCTTTCACTTTTTGAACTGCAATCAAACCAAAATAAACAATTCGTTTACGACATAATGAATCTGAATAAACACTTTTATGATCTTTTACTAATAAAGACGTTGAAAAAAGAACTACATTTATATGTAATTATCATTAAAAGGTTATTTTATGGCCAAATCAATTCAAAATTAGTTTGTTTATGTTGTTGTTTTGTGAAATCAGAACATAAAACAATGCAATAAAGACAAATATGAAAGAAATATTATAGTGATTTCTACACACAATGGAGATTCATTCTTATGTTCAAAAAGTTTGCAGAAAATATAAATTGTAAAACATTGTCTGAAATTAGTTACTAGAAGAAATGATTTACACCATTTTGCTTTTAAAAGAGCATTTTTTATACAAATAATTATACACATTCAACCCCCACCCCCGAAAAAAAGGAGACAAAATCAATGTGTATTCAAAAGAAATATTTTTTCTATTTGAACATTTGATGGAGTCATTAACAAGATTTAATTAAAAAAGCATTGCTCAAATGCAATTTCTACTCCAATCGTATATCAAATTAATATAAAGGGAGATATAGAATTTACATTGGATCAGTGTAATTTCTTAATCAAACGTTTCAACCACAGAAAACAGGTTCTACATTGAAAATAAAAAGGTGAGAAAAAAGAGAAAGGAGAACATTTCTGAATTGATTACGAGTGGACAACATTTCTGAATTGTTTACAGAGAGGACAACATTTCTGAATTGATTACAGAGGACAACATTAATTTCTGAATTGATTACAGAGAAGACAACATTTCTGAATTGATTACAGAGAAGACAACATTTCTGAATAGATTACAGAGAGGACAACATTTCTGAATTGATTACAAAGAGGACAACATTTCTGATTTGATTACAGAGAAGACAACATTTCTGAATAGATTACAGAGAAGACAACATTTCTGAATAGATTAAAGAGAAAACAACATTTCTGAATAGATTACAGAGAGGACAACATTTCTGAATAGATTACAGAAAGGACAATATTTCTGAATTGATTATACAGAGAAGACAATATTTCTGAATTGATTACAGAGAGGACAACACTTCTGAATTGATTATACAGAGAAGACAATATTTCTGAATTGATTACAGAGAGGACAACACTTCTGAATTGATTACAGAGAAGACAACATTTCTGAATAGATTACAGAGAGGACAACATTTCTGAATTGATTACAGAGAGGACAACATTTCTGAATAGATTACAGAGAAGACAACATTTCTGAATAGATTACAGAAAGGACAACATTTCTGAATTGATTACAGAGAGGACAACATTTCTGAATTGATTACAGAGAGGACAACATTTCTGAATTGATTACAGAGAAGACAACATTTTTGAATTGATTACAACAGGTGCAAGCCAGTAATTAATTAAATCAAGCTTGTGGTATTAATATGAAAATAATGAGAGATGGTATGTTTGCCAATGACACAACTATCCACCAGAGTTCAAATGAACTCTTTTCTTTGAAAGTTAAAATTGGCCTTCAATTCACAAATCAAATAATGACTACTTTTTTAAAGATCACTCACTTTTCCCCGTTAAGATATAGAAAAACCTTTCACTCACTTTCCCCCGTTAAGATATAGTAAAACCTTTCACTCACTTTTCCCCGTTAAGATATAGTAAAACCTTTCGGGGTCTCTTCCTTGATACGATATTACCCTATTAGCGTCGTATCTGAAAAATAAAAAAAAATCAGTCGTAATAAATTATGTCTTAATTTGTTATTTTTTTGTTGTTATGATGGGAATTAACTGTCAATATATAGTACATCTGTGATAGTTTCTTAATGATTTATTCACAATTGTTATGATGGGAATTAGCTGTCGATATTTAGTAGATCTTTGATAGTTTCTTAATGATTTATTCACAATTGTTATGACTTGCACGATTTAGAACTTGCCATCAGGTATAGACCACGTGGTATAGTCACATGTCTATTGTTGAAGATTGTATGTTGACCTCTAGATGTTTTTTAGCTATCTGAGACGTTTGGTTGTTGTCTCATTGGCGTTTACACCACATAGCATTTTATTCATATTAAAAAGTTTGAGTACACCAATGGAGATTTGATGTTTTTACATTGAGATGGTGTTACATGTACA
This sequence comes from Mytilus californianus, assembly GCF_021869535.1. Taxonomy (NCBI): domain Eukaryota; kingdom Metazoa; phylum Mollusca; class Bivalvia; order Mytilida; family Mytilidae; genus Mytilus; species Mytilus californianus. Next base: position 92,553,184 of record NW_026262745.1, read on the forward strand.
TGTATAATGGTTCAGATAAAGGTCAATTTAGTGTCCTGGAGGTCCACTTATTGTTCTAAAGGTCACCTTACTGTCCTGAATGTTACCATACTGTCCAAAAGGTCACCTTACTGTCCTAAAGGTCATCTTGACGTCATGAGTGTTAATTGACTGTCCTGAAAGTAACCTTACTGTTCATAAAGTCACCTTACTACCAAGAAGGTCACTTTACTAGTCTAAGGATACCTTAATGTCATGGAGGTCACATTACTGTCCAGAAGATCACAATACTATCCTGAAGGTCAACTTAATGTCATTACGGTCACCTTACTGTACTGAAGATCACCTTACTGTTTTGAAGGCAACCATATTATCCTGAAAGTCACTTTATTGTCCTGGAGGTGTCATGAAGGTCACCTTACTGTCCTGAAGGTCACCTTACTGTCCAGAAGATCGCCTTACTATCCTGAAAGTTATCCTACTTTTCTGAATGTCACCTAACTTTCCTGAAGGTCACCTTACTGTCTTGAAGGTCACCTTACTGTCCTTGAGGTAACATTACTGTCCTGAAGGTCGCCTTACTGTCCTGAAGGTCACATGAATGTCATCTAACTGTCCAGAAAGTCGCCTTGCTATCCTGAAGGTCACCTTACTGTCTCGAATGTAGCTTTACTGTCCTAAATCTTATCTTACAGTGTTAGAGGTCACCTTGTTGTTCCTGGTTTAATGGTTGCCTTATGTTTAAAAATGTGAAATTTAAAATTTTCTATTTAAAATAATGCATTTGTTTAAGAGATGTGATTCGCTATTGGAAATGTTTATTAAATCAAATATGTCAAATTAAATATGTTGGCATATACAACCCCCCTCTCCCCGACATCGTAAAAATCAAACTTTACATTCTAAAAAGGAGATTTAAAAATCAGCCATGTATCGACTTTTTTTGTTGAATGGGAATTAATCGTCGTTTCACAATCTTTTGCATTTTGGGTAATATCTTGCTAGTTTTACACCAAATCGTTGTGGCTGTTTGGTGACATTTTAAACAATGGATAATTGTACCAATGATATAAATAAATGTTATTTTCATTTTGCACCACAGACAATGAAATCAGCTATGGTTCTATAGATTCTAAATCGTCAAAAAGTTGACTGACAGACACATTGAAGTACACAGCTACTTTACACTGAATTGCATACTTGTATGAGTTGTGCTTAATTTCTTTGTCAAAGTTCCATTATACATACCTTTCATATGCCACAACTCGAGCCAGCTCTGTTTCTACTTCTATTGGAAATAAATTTTTAAATGCTTTCGTGGCTCTTAAAACCCAGGCAATCTGAAATATAAAAGCTAACAATTAACTTGTGAAATTATTTAGGGACATTTTTGCATGTTAAATGATAAAATGTTACCATGTGTTTAAGCATGCTGACATAATCATGGTTAAGCTACAGATTTAAATGAAAAAGACGTAATACATCATATCAAACACATTTCATACATTTTTCATAATAGATTTAAATTGTTGTCTCATTAACGAATAGCAGGAATCATAGTCATTTCGTACCATAACCATTTCGTACCACATATTTCGTACCATAACTATTTCGTACCACCCATTCGTACCATAACAATTTCGTACCATAACCATTTCGTACCATTACTATTTCGTGTTTTTTTTTTTATCCAAACCACTGTAATGGTCTAGTTGAAGAATTGGAGACACAATGTACTATAAGCATGCGCATTGATCAAGATCGATTTGTTTTCAGTGTTTTTGAAATCTACCTAGAAGTACAGCGACTGATATCAGAGTGTACATATTTTTCTGCACTGTTTATGACGTTGATGTATAAAATCTTGAAATAACAGTGCCTGATACATGTACACGAGTATATAAAAAGGTAGGATTTCATTAGGTTCATTACTTTGAGCTACCTTTCAGTAAGCTATTATAAATCAATCCAGTATTTTTAAGTACAAAATGTATGTGCCTCTTGTAACCATGTTATAGGGATTACGTTATATGATCCCTAAAAACCTAGGATTTGTTCCCTTTGAAAACAATTATAGAATTGTTAATTAAGTAGGTAATTTTAAAATGAACTATTCTATGTTTGTCTTATAAAACTGTCTTATTTTAGTTTTTCAGGGCAGAGAAGCGAGGGATTGGACTATGTTCTTTAAATGATAGATGAGTCTTTAGAAGGTTTATTTTGCTTGTCAAGTTTGTCCCTTCTTTTCACACTATATAGTCTATTCCTCCGCTACTGATATTTTCACATTAAGATGTATGTTGTTTGGTGTAAAATGTACACTTACTCGTTTTAGATCTGTCACTGTTCTAAATTCAGGTGATGCTATTAAAGAGAGGCGGACGTCAAATCCAATCTACAAATTAAAAAATAGTATGAGTATGTGTATTGTCATTTAGGAAATAAAGTGTTGATAGCAGATCTTTGATTGTTTCTATAGAATTTGTGCACAACTTTTATAGACTCTGAGCCAGAAAGAGCTAAAATATTACATAGCTACCTATCTATTGATGAAGACCATTGAGCTCAAGATATTTTATGTTTTTTCTTACATTGGGTTTCTCTCTCGTTGATATATACCCGCATCTTCTTTTAGTAAATAACAAATGTGTTCAGAAATATTAAAAACAGTAACAGTACTACAACCGTTCATTGCCACTTTAGAATTTTGAAATAATAGTAGACATCCACTAAGTTCGAGAGTGTGTATTAGACTATCATATTTATCATTTAAACTCACATTGTCAACTGATAAAGTGCTTGTAGTATTTAATTGTGTTAAAAGAAGTAAATGACATTTTTTCTTCAATTAAGTTCGTCTGCTTAATTTTGTTTTATTGACTCAATTTGGCCAGTCTTGAACCAATATTATTTCCGTTTAAGAGTATAAAAGTGCGTAGTTGTCTTTAGTCTTTGTTTGGTGTATGACCGTGCTTGTTTCATATATGTACTTTGTAGTGCGTTGTTGTCTTTACTCTTTGTTTGGTGTATGGCCATGCTTGTTTCATATATGTACTTTGTAGTGTGTTGTTGTTTGGTTATAGTGTTTAGTTATATACTATTAAAGTGTTATTTTCGAAATTTCATTTCAGTATTGTCTCAACTAGCATGCATGGCAATCAAAATGTTAGCAAACCCAGCGCATGTTATAAAGCGCGCAAATGATCAAGCGTCTTCGAAGGATATCAAAAGCATAACGTTTTGCAAATATCACGGCATAGAGGGTAAACAAGAGAAATCCGTGTGTAAATTTCCCGTCGAAGGTTGAAAAGAACAAAATTCATCTGACATGAAAAATATACCAGCTATCAACCAATCAAAATACAGGATACTTATAAAATATAGAAATTAAACTTTATCTAAGTTGAAATTAAACTATTTAAGTTGACGACTTACACTAGATCGAGCGTAGTTATCCGCGTCTTCCTTGTCTATGGACTTTTTCATGCGTTTTAACGTCGCAGCCGTGTTTGGTTTATCTGCTTTGTAGTATCTATCATAAAAATAAAATATCAGAATCATTACAAAATAGATAACAGTATAAATTGGTTTGAAAAATTTATTACAACATATAATATTAGAGGGATTCTTGAAATTGTTTGATTCGTGCAAACTACTTTAATTTGGCATGGTATTCCCTTCCGAACGGTTTAATTTGGCATGGTATTCCCTTCCGAACGGTTTAATTTGGCATGGTATTCCCTTCCGAACGGTTTAATTTGGCATGTTATTCCCTTCCGAACGGTTTAATTTGGCATGGTATTCCCTTCCGAACGGTTGTGATCATACTATGTACACCAAATATTTTTTTTCTTATGGCTTCACATATGCCATTCGACCATTTCTTGGTTCGCTTGCACCAATCAATTATTCCCGTTCATTGTTTAAATAGTACTAAAAATAGCAAGAACAACATTTTATAAAAACATTGTCTTTGATCCTCAAAGGCTTATCAAATATTTGATCTGACCGTGGCAAAGATTATAAATTCGTTTCAAAATGAAAAATCGTTTTCCGTGACTGATTGATTCTTAAACCTTATGGAATGTTTTCTTAAGGGTTTGTATTCTAAATTATCTTTCCGTAGAGCAATATGTAAGGATTCAATTTCAATATTTGATTAAAATCTCACCACTTGTATAACATAAAACATTTACGTATATAAAATTTAGCATAAATTAAAACTAATAGTAAAACATCATTAACTAAGTGAATAATAAAACATATACAAGTGCCATTCTATTAAGAATGTTGGAAGATTATTAACAGAATGACTTATATCAAGGATTTATTACTATATAAATCCTTGCTTATATACAATACTTAAAGTCATATTTAGAAATAAACTAAAACGAAATAAGATCATCGGCTATCTATAAATTAAGATATATTTATTGAAATAAAATGATTGAGTAAGTTTTAGCAACAAATTTAAACGGTTTATCATTTTTGAATAAAACGACATTTTTTTGTCATTAGACCACAGGGGTTTGTTACAATTTGCCGGGTTTACTATCCATTACTATCCATACGAACCCCGAAAAAAAAAACATTTTTCGGGGTTCGTATGGATAGTAAACCCGGCATTCGGGGTTCGTATGGATAGTAAACCCGGCAAATTGTAACAAACCCCTGTGACATTGTATAAAATCGATCATAATATTTTAACTGCTTCACTTATAACACAACTTATTTCGAAGGTTTGCAATTGTAAGGACAAACATAAAAACATGTTTTTCATCTTCAATTTCATTTTTCCTCACAAAACAATTTCTTTCATTTTCTAGTTTATTACATTATCGCCCTGTTTCTATTTTAAGAGCCACATCTAATTTTTGAATAAGCACTTCTAAACTTAACCGCTAGAGTGTAGAGATATTTTTAAGTATAACTTTGAACCATATTGTGACTTATACAGCTTAAAAGTCAGAACCGTTTTACCATTAACCCACGACACACAACTAACTGTTCAGAAGAAACATACAACTTCAACAAACATTGCAAAAATAAAAATATATCAACAAATTATATGTTCGAATGACACTTACTTCTTTCTTGAATTACAAGCCTGTATTATCTTGATTATAAATCTAACTGCATCTTGTATCTACAAAAAAAGTTTAATATATAACTTTACAACTATAAAACAATAAACGAGTAATGGAAGGGGTGTTTAAACATTTCTAAACCAAATAAACAAAACTATATATAATTTTTTCTTGCATTGCCTGATTGTGAATTTTGTCCCCCAAACGATAACAGGCGCGTACATACGTTTACGTCAAAACGCCCGGGCGTAAACATTAATTTTGGGAAAAACATATATTTAATGTCAATAGATTGAAAGAACTTATTAAAAGCACATGAGCCTTGTAATTCTTTTTTTTTTAATGACATGTTAATTGAAGATTAAAGTGACGAAATCTACTTTTTAATCAAATTGCATCATATTATATATTGGTTTATGTTTTCTGTCAAAGTCTGAATCAACTGTGAATTCTACTCATTTTCCTATTGTTTAAAGCAGTTCATTATCTGCTGAGATACGATATGTGGTTTGCATTTTTGTCGATCATGCGACATTTATGTCCCGAAAGCGAGACATAACGATCCTAGATTTCGGTGTCGGCGGCTTGGGGGTCACCAACATTTAGTTTCAGTCTGTGGTTAAAGTTTTTTCAAACATCAATAACTTTGTCAATCCTTCACGAAATTTTACGAAAGTTGGACCGAACCTTTTTTGTGATCAAAAGAGTGTCCAGAGCATAATGATGAAAATATATTTTTATTTTATGTATTTTACTGATAAAAGTACTAGTACTTTTTTGCATTTAATACGTAGATACAGTCTGGGGTTAAAGTTTGTTACATATCGATTACTTTGTCCAAAATTCATCGAATTTTATGAAACTTTGGCAGAAGCTTTTTTATGATTAAAAGAAATAATGTTTGAAGCAAAATTTTTTAAGTATATATATTTTTTTTCCATTTTCAGTATTTTACTGACAGACGGACTTACTCTTTTTGCAATTAACAGACGGTCTGGGATTACATTTTTTGACATGAGAAATTTGTAAAACTTCACAATTTTCAAAATCAAGACAAAGCCTCTAAAGAAAATTTTGATTTGTTTTAAAACTTGCATTTGACAGATAAATGGATTCACTTATTACAGTCAATATTGCACTTTTACACTGACAGCAGCAATCCCAAGCGAGACAGAAGGTTCAATGGAACCCTTTACGAATTTTCATATTCCACCTGACCATTTATACAAGTTAATTATTTCATGTGTCCATTAACGAAATCAGTGCATTAAAAGGAGAGAAAACTAGATGAACTCAGAAATGATTAAAAGTATTACAACATTGAAATGGAGACTTGTTTTTTGTTAATATCTCTAAAGTTCTGATTTTTTTGTAGATTGATTGTATTATCCCCACATCTCCTCTTAAAGATATTTTACAGTAAATGCTTTTGACATTTTTTTCTAAAACCAATGACCATTTAATTTTTAATCAACACAATGAATAAATAAAGGCAACAGTAGTATACCGCTGTTCAATAGTCATAAATCGATTAAGCAAAAACAATTCCGGGTTACAAACCAAAACCGAGGGTAACACATCAACTATAAGAGGAAAACAACGTAACAACAGAAACACTGAACTGCAACAAAAACAAACGCCAACATACATAGAAACGGACTATTAGATAACAACTTCCATATTCCTGACTTGCTACAAGACATTTTAAGAAAAAAATGGTGGATAAATTACACATAACAAATAAACAGATTAGACTTTAAAGTATGTTGCTATTAATGAGTTTTAAACGACAGAAATGGTATCTCTTCCACGATAACGCGTTAGTTTCCGAGGGCTGCACGCTTCGAAACCCCTACCAGGAGGTCCTCTGCCCCAGACCCACTGGGGGCACTCAGACCTACCGCCGAGGTTCGGGTTTAGACTTAAAAATGACCTAGCTACGCCACTGGATTGTATATTGTCAGTGAAAGAAATATATGAAATAAAAGAGAATAGAAAAAGTAAATGGTCTATCGTGATTGTAGGTTTATAATTGAAATACAGTTTGGAATGGACTTTCTGCTTATGATCTGAATAAAGATGTATTGTCGTTTGACGTCCTGTTGTATATATTCTATGACACAAACATGTTAGTGTAGTTGATCATGTAGTTGACATGTGTTTGACATGTGTTTGACATGTGTTTGAGCGACACATGATCTGTTTTTTAATTATATTGCTGAATTATTAACGTATACTCCGCATTTTCTTCTACTGTAAATTCAGAAATTATTGCGTGCATTTATTATTGCGATTTTGTCATTTTAGACTAAAATGCGATTTTAATTTTTGCGATATTGAGAAAAATCCTGTTTAATTCATATAAAAAATTTCAAAATGCGAGTTTAAATTATTGCGATTATAACCCTGTCGCATTTTTCGCAATAATAAAAACATCGCAATAATTTCTGAATTTACAGTATTCATGTTGTTCTGGTTTTGTGTCGTTTGGTTGCCATCTCATTGACGTATACTCCGCATCTTCTTCTATTCATGTTGTTCTGGTTTTGTGTCTTTTGGTTGCCATCTCATTGACGTATACTCCGCATTTTCTTCTATTCATGTTGTTCTGGTTTTGTGTCGTTTGGTTGCCATCTCATTGACGTATACTCCGCATCTTCTTCTATTCATGTTGTTCTGGTTTTGTGTCTTTTGGTTGCCATCTCATTGACGTATGTTCCAAATCTTCTATTCATGTTGTTCTGGTTTTGTGTCGTTTGGTTGCTGTGTTATTGACGTATGTTCCAAATCTTCTATTCATGTTGTTCTGGTTTTGTGTCGTTTGGTTGCTGTGTTATTGACGTATCTTCCAAACTTCTATTCATGTTGTTCTGGTTTTGTGTCTTTTGGTTGCTGTGTTATTGACGTATGTTCCAAATCTTCTATTCATGTTGTTCTGGTTTTGTGTCGTTTGGTTGCTGTCTTAATGACAGATACCCCGGATCTATTTCCAATTAAATTTAACACACTGATTATTAAAATTTTTAAAAGTTATTCATCTGATCTCCTAAATTGCATTCAGAGTGTCATGGGTAAGAAAAAACTGTCATGTGTATGTTAATTACTGCTTGACAATTAATGTCTTTATATCAAAACTATTCAATTACATGTAGGTATTACTTGACAATTTCAATGAACAACCATATGAAATTCAGTTGTACAAAACATGAACGAAGACAATACAAGGCTAATTCTGACAAATTTAATCATTAAAACAACAGTTTTCTTTATCTATTAAGCATTGACGTAAGAAAAAGATAATCACGGGCTTTGATTTTGACCTCGATTAATATTTCACTTTAATAATCTACAAAATCTTTTCAGAAGTCCGTAAATGCATAATATTAAATAATTTTATTTTGTATTATATAAAATGTTTAATTCATTTAAAGGATCGAACAATGAGAATAATTGAAAAAAATCAAATAACAAGAATACGTTTTATTGTAAATTATATCATTCCCAAGCATTTTAATATTGTTTAAAGTTAAATCACACCTGATGACTTAAACATTTGAACAATATGACACTTATATAAAGTCAGGAAATATCATGTAACATTTCGTATTTACTAAGATATTTTATACTTTTAATTCAATTAAATATATTGCTGACTCATAAAAGACACGTTATCTTGTAAATCAGGATTTTATATAAACTGCGTGAACAACCATCGCATACAAATATGTTTTCAGTAGAATGTTTGGATGTTTGTACATTTGGAGTGGAAATTACTGGTACATGTATCAGTTTTAAAGTAATTTTTGGTGTTCCTACTCTGGACAGTTATAGGAGTTGGGTTGCTTGTGGAAATAACCATTTATCTCTGTAAAGCAAAGGCAATAACAAAACGCAGCCCATCCCCGCCCTTGATTAAAAAGAGAAAACAAAAAAGAAAGAACAAAAATTATGTCTTTGTAGTCCGAAGTTTTTGGAATATTTTTAGATTGTCAAAAGACCTTTAAGAGGTTCACATGTCTGCAGAAAACTTTACTGGGTATATAATTGACTGATTATTCTCTCAATTAATTATTGATTGACACCTAATAGTTTGGTTGCTGGTGTAAAACGACATTTTTAGTGACCTAGGTTATATAATGACGGCTAGTTTTTTATTGGTGGAGGAGGTCGGAGTACCCGGAAAGAACTACCGACTGTCGACAGGAAAACTAACAATCCTTGTCAAATAAGATCGAACGAGCACAAACCTAGCCACGAGCGGGGTTTGAACTCACAACCTCCGAATTAACAGGCTAATGATGTAGATGAACTATTTAGACCACTGTTACTTCTGATCATCATTTGACACAATTAATCTCGGCTATACATCATCATAATGTGACAATTAAAGAAGAGATGTGCCATAACTGTGGTAAATTCTTGAGAACAATCCAACGATATACTTAAGTTATTCTCGTCACGAATATTCATGATATATCACTCTTGAACCTATACTCTATAATCTATTATAAATGAAAGATTACATTGACGTTCGTTTTTTTCTTTTAATTTTAAGTTAAAATTGTTTGTTTGTATCTTTTTTAAAAAAATGTGACACGTTTCACCTTCTAGACGAAATCTACTATTTTTGATTATATGAAATAAAATTTGATAAACCTATCTATTTTTGATTTTTGATAAAAAGTTGGTACACCTGCACAGGTGTTGCGAATGGAGATAACGGATAATCGGTGAAAATGTTTTGACATATTATACCTAAGATTCGAAGATATAACTTGTATGTATTATTTTAATGTAAAATGTGATTTAAAAGATAACGAAAACTGATTTCCGAAAAATTAAACATACTAGTGATTTGTTTGCTGTTAAATATAGTCACCCAAAGATTACGGAGATCTAGAGCTTGGTATCATATGAATAGATACTTGTCTAAACTAGTGTCGAAGGTCTAATATTGTACCCTATATATACCTCGTTTGGTTGTATCTTTGTTTTTGTTATTGTCTTATTGATCTACACCCCAAATCTTCTCTTATTTATTATAATGAGCCTTAATCAACAGTTGTCATAGTACACGAATAACATTAGAAAATATAATTTCTTATATCGAAATGTAATATCTTTTCTTCCATGCTCTTCAACTTCGTACTTTATTTGGACTTTTTACCATTTTTGATTCGAGCGTCACTTATTAGTCTTTTGTAGACGAAACACGCGTCTTGCGTACAACATTTTGAGCCTGGTATCTATGGTGAGTTTATGTTATCATACATACCACCAGTAGAAGTGTGCATGGAAAAGGAGTAGGCCCGGTTAGCCCCCCTTTTGATCCCAAAATATAGCGTTTTTATAAAGTAGTTAAAAATGTCACTTTTAGCTATTTATTGGAGAGTAGAATATTTTTGTTACATAAAAATATGTTGTTTTTGACAATACAATGGACATGCATCAGGTACTAGCATCATTATTGTATGCAAACATACTGAAATCGTCACAATTTTAGAAGATTAATGCGAAGTTTTATTGATGCGAAAAATTCAACGGTATCAGCAGCCGGTTGTACGAACGTGGCATTAGCTTAATGGGTAATTAAGTCTTCATTAAGCCTTTATGATGCATTAGGATAATGAAGACGTAATGACTCGTGAGACTCGTAGGTTCGCAATAATAAATATTTTTAAACATCACAATGACGAAAAGTCCGGAAATTTGAAGCTTCTACTAAAAGTTACTTGACAATTTAGACGTCTAATTATGGAAGTTAACGATGTGGAAATAGGACCCTTTAACAAATTGTTGTAATAATATAGATCAAAATCGCAATTCAAATATCACTTAAAAGAAGAAATTTTATCAAAATTTGTCTGATATGGTTAAATGGTCAAAGAAGTAAGTTAAAAGTTAAATTTGATATGTTATTGCAAGTAAACAAAAAAACAAAATATCCAAAACAATTCAGTGTGACATAGAGTTGAATACTAGTATAAACGTAAGCACGGATATAGTGTTGAATACTAGAATAAACGTAAGCACGGACATAGTGTTGAATACTAGAATAAACGTAAGCACGGACATAGTGTTGAATACTAGTATAAACGTAAGCACGGACATAGTGTTGAATACTAGTATAAACGTAAGCACGAATACGTATATTACCAGCAACTTAATTTTCTAAAAATATTCACTAAAATGAAAATGAATCTTCATAGAATTGGTGTGTCCACATCGCTTTTCTTAACCAAGAACACTCAGATCACAAAAATGGAAAGCCAAGGAAGTATAAAAAGTAAAGTCTTGAATACACAAAGAGCTTTATTACCCAAAGGAACCTAATGAGAATAGCCAAATCTATTTAAGGTCAACTTCAAAGTCATCAATTTGAAATGGCAATTTGATTTCATATTGTGCTAGACTCGAAACGATTTAAAGCTTAAAGTGATGTATAGATGACACCTGTCTATGTTGTCATCTATATGTCTATTGCTTGTTGATGTCGTTAGGTTACTGTCTCATTGACGTTTACATGGCATTTCTTTTTAACTCACAAACATATGACTTAAATCTATTCTATAATATGCAACCAGTAAATTACTCGGCAGTCCTCGCTTTCTACCTGTACTTTGTAAAAGTACTAAGTACGTGCGTAAATTTGTACACAAAAGTAAGAGTTAACAATACCAAGGTAACTATGTGATTGCATTGTGATCTTATGTTGATTTGTATGAATAGTTATGAATCAAGGCAGATTACTCATCTAGACAATATTTGGTTAAATGTTTTGTTTTAATATTTTCTCCTGATGAATTAAAATTTTCTTGTCCGTTTATCCACTCCATTTCATATACTGTTTGGTTTACTCTCAAACTGAATATGAATGAAATATTTGCAATTGGACGTTAAGCAAACACCAATCAATCAATTCGTTTATCCTTCTCTCAACAAGCCCATCTGCTTTCACTGTATGACGTGCTATTTAGCTTTGATTAGTGTCAGGCAGGGCAAACACAGATTACTCTGGCCTTAAGTTCATCTGTCTCTCGTTGTATGACGTGTTATTTAGCTTTGATTGGTGTGAGGAAGGGAAAACACAGTTTAATCTGGTCTTGAGTTCATCTGTCTCACATTGTGTTAGTTTAAACATGTTTTATTGTTCAAAAAGGCAAATGGATAAGACACAAGTTTATCAACTTAGTAAAGTCTTCTCTCGCTGTGTGACGTGCTATTTAACTTTGTTTAGTGTCAGGCAGGGAAATTACAGTTTAATCTAGTCTTAAATTCATCCGTCTCTCACAGTGTGGCGTGCTATTTAGCTTTGATTAGTGTAAGACAGAGAAAACAAAGTTTAATCTGGTCTTACGTTCATCTTTCTCTCACTATGTGACGTGTTATTTAGCTTTGATTGGCGTCAGGCAGAGAAAACAAAGTTTAATCTGGTCTTAAGTACATCTCCTTTTTAGAGACGAGTTAATGTTTGTTAGTACCTAATGTAATCTTTACCTTTGATTTGGTATCCCGTGGTCCTTGTGATGATTTAAACTGCTTCAACGTCTCGGCATCCATATGGGCAATTCTCTAGAAAAGAATATTGAAATGATACTAGTAGATAAATGAATTACAAGTATGTCGATTACAACATCGAAAAAATAGCATTAAAACTTAACTCTGTTGTGTTAAATTTCAATTTGGATCAAAATAAAAGAATTTAAATTGCATGCACCATGATGTAATTTTACACATCACTTAAGTCCATTACACAGCTATAAAACTAGCTGAGATATTGAAAAGAACATAATTACTTTAAAATGTCTGTGTTAAAATGCAATTATGAAATTCTGAAACATTTCATGATTGAAGCACAAGAAAAATCACGGGAAAGATATTTGGCCATCGATTGTACTGCTAGGTTGATACATGTTTTATATTTTTTTTTCAAATTCCTTTGACGCATACAAGGAAATAAACGCCATCTTTACTAAAATAAGGAACTTTGAAGAGGTGTGGAAATAATAGCAAATACATAATCAACAAAACGTTGATTCTGACCATTATCAATTATGTATATCTATACTCTTTTATCAAGAGATAAGGCCAATTTCCCATGAAGTTATTTCACACTGTGGCCATTTAAACAAAATATTTCAACCTTCAATTAGATTTATAATATCACAGCCCAATGTATGTATTTTTAATGTTCTAACAATATAATGGTTTATTTCGTAATAGGTCATCAAACGATAAACTCGAGATTAAAAACGCCTAAAGATAATCCAAATCCACAATTTTGACAGATTTTGGCAAATTTTCAATATCTATCCAAAAATATACAAAAAAAGGACTTGTTTAATCAAAACTCTAATTCAATTAGAGGTAAAGCAATGCATAATATAACGGGTACATATTAGTTCATTCTGGTAAACGATATCTTCCAATGCAAAATTTTCAGACACACTCATTTCTATTATATTCTTATTATTTATATATTTGTATTATTTTTATTTTGTTGTCATAGGGCAACCATCTCTTTAAGAAAGAGACATGGCTGGTGTTACAAGTGGAGCAGGATCTACTGACATTTCAACACCTAAGCTCACCTACGTTTTTATGGTTAAGTTCGTGTTAGTCAAGCTTTAACCATAGTGTTGTCTGTTTTTCTTCGACTTACGAAATTTGATTGACCCTTGAAATTTTTTTGTCTTATATTTCTGTGAGAAAGTGGACCTAAATAAAGATACAATATATAATAAACTTTCTCGTTCAAACAGAACTCAACCCCGAAGTTCCTTAATCATGGACGCCTTTTCCGTAAAGTTGACTAGCTATTTGTTGGCAACAAAGAACGATTTATACGTTAAAAGCTAACTATATTATTTTACTTTATCTTTTTCTCTGTTCCAAACAACAAGGTTTATCATCTCGTTACCCTTCTCTATTTTTTTTGTCTTGATTGTTTTGTTATGAATGGAAGGAGATTATTATAAGAATGACGAGACAGCAAGGTAACAACACATTACAACCTATTTAATCAACTAGAGGTCTATATTAACCAAACACCAAGAACTAGAGGTCAACATTAACCAAACACTAAGAACTAGAGGTCAACATCAACCAAACACCAAGAACTAGAGGTCAACATTAACCAAACACTAAGAACTAGAGGTCAACATTAACCAAACACCAAGAACTAAAGGTCAACATTAACCAAACACGAAGAACTAGAGGTCAACAACCAAACACCAAGAACTAGAGGTCAACATTAACCAAACACTAAGAAATAGAGGTCAACATTAACCAAACACTAAGAACTAGAGGTCAACATTAACAAAACACTTAGAACTAGAGGCCAGAAGTAACTCTTGCTTTTCGTGTGGCTGGGTTGCTGTTCATTGTCGTACACTCAACATCGCCTTCTTTTCATATTTGTAAAGAGGCATGGAAAAGGAAAAACTACAAACTCTCGTATAATTTTTCTTTAAATTTCAAATGGTATTTTAAGGGTCCCTCGTTCACAATCCCATCCCAACAAATGACCGATATCGATTCATTTTTGGTTCCATCTCTATTTTTATGATTCCCTACTGTATTTTTTACGCCAAAGTTGGAACTTCGCGTTCTAAAATTAATATCTAAACATTTTAGGTTGATCGTTAAGTGTAATAACTAACCTAATGTATGTACATAGAGATTAGAGATTTAAATTTGGCAATAAAACAAATACATACGTTATAAGAGAAGAGGATATTTTTGAAATGAGTGTATTTAGATAAAAATTTTCATACACAAACATACAGATAATTATATATATATAGTGTCAAGACAGGGGTCAACATCGAAAAATGAAATAATGTTTTGTATCAAACCTTTTGTAAATCAAAATATAAGTTAGACTCTATTTGATATAAATTATATTCAGTCTTAGCAATATTGATTTTAATGTATTTGAATCTAGTGGAATTTAATTAAGACTTTGATTACTTTTTCATTAAATCTTCAAAAACCATACATGTCACATGTCATTTTAAATAAATATCATTTAATATTTGTAATTATATCTATATAAAGTACATTTTTACTTTATAAAGTAGCAGTTAAAGAACACTTGGAGTTCGGTATTTTTGGTGTAACTTTTTTCAGTTTATCATTAAATCTTATAAAATATATTTGGTATAAAGCTCTCGAGACGTTATGTTTGTATTTTTATATGTGAACCGAATAAGAATAAAACTTTCGTATTCGTATTTGTTTTATTTATGTGTGGACATAAGAGAGGTAGATGGAGATAGAGAGAAAGGTTACGATGGTCCTTTGTGCCATTTTCTTTCTAGAAATGTAAAGGTTTTGAAGACACCTCCTTTTCTGTATATTTTAGTGTTTTAGTAACTGCTAGTTGGACTATTTATCTCCCCTAGTAAGAAAAGGGAAATATTGACACCAAGAACGCAGTCAAAAACTCATTCCTGGAAAAAAAACCAGACACGTGACCTCTTTTACACAGACGAATGCATGGAAAAGACAAGCAATAGTCCACAAAACACCTCATTGAAAAAACAAAAACCCCAAATATAAACTGCAAGGTTTGAACTCAAATGCACCGGAAGGGACACATTTCTTTTGATTCACCAAGATAATAGACAATGGTTACCAATAAAAACCAAAGGAACATTCAAACTCATAAGACGTAGACAAACTGACAACGCCATGGCTTGAAACGAAAAACGATGTACTTGTCAAAGTGTTCAGAATGCATAAAAGTTAAATATTTAACAGAAAACGTTGTTTACTTTGTAATGAATTGCACATGTTTTTGAATATTCAAACAAATAATTCCAAATCGAATCGAATATTACATTATATTATGACTATATTTACTTAAAGTTAAAGCAAACACTAAACATTTTCAATTTAAATGACATCGCGTTGTAAATAAATGAAAAGTAAATAATATTTGATGTCTATATACATTCCATATTTATAATAGGAACAGTGCACTTTACGCATAAATACGAAGCGTTGGCATATTTGTCTAGTATTACCTATGCGTGCAAAAAGTACCCACCCGGCAAACAATTTATTTACAATGCAAAGCGACTAGTCGTACCTATAGGCAGCTATTCATTACTTTTCTTTAAATAAAAATTTTACTAAAATGGTCAAACATCTTCGTCTATTATAAAACAATGACAGGGTGTGTATCAGTTTAGTCCTCAGAGTTTTGTTGTTTTGACATGGACATAATTGGTGAAAACTAAAAACAAACAAAAAATTTAACTATTTCCATTTTACCTATGTAAACAAAAAAAAACTGTTAGTTACACGTTGAAACGTGTACAGCGGAGTATTTTTAAGTCGGTAATTTTGAGATCCCAAGAACAGTGAACAGAGTAGCAGTCGACAGGGATAGATTTGGTAATAGAAGAAGCAAAGGGGATAGGTAGAATGGAATTCTGAATATCAATACTATGTAATAAAAATAATATGTGATTTAAGGAGAAATCACACTGTTCTTTAACTCAAAGTCATAATCTTTACCATAACTATCAACACTAGCCCATGCTAGACCTTTAAATATCTTCTTATCTGAACAACGGCAATTTAAGATACTATAATTTTAAGGGTAATAAAACATTTACGGAATAATTTAACTCTTAACAGAAATATAAATCACTCGAAAAAACCATTAGTTTTGTCAAGTAGTAATAATATTAGTAAAACTTTGCCGTTCAGAAGGTCATTATAGTCGCGCGATTTTTTTAAAGCAGTAAAAACTAAATACTAAGGTCTTTAATTGTACATTTAAAAAATCGTAATGTTTAACTTTTTGACTGTAAGATTATGGAATTATTTAAAAAAAACAACAAAAAAAACTATCCAACGTTTTCAAAATAAACAGACCTTTTTCGGTAAAATTACCAGTGGGTCAATTACTGGGTACATAGTCTACTTCTTAATAAGCTAATAAGCAATGTCAAACATTTATCTGGTTTTTGGCTGGGTTCGTTTTAGTTTTATATGTAGTGAATCGTAAACTGTTTGTTTTTTCGTCGTTTTAATATTTGCTATGGTGTTGTTGGTGTTTCTTCGAATTATCCCTTTGTTATCCTCCGTCTCTACTAGCACATTCACTTTCTCCCAACGAAACGTTCATTTTTTGCCTTCATAATTGTCCTAAAGGATTGCTGGAATCAATTTTTCTATTCTTAAAGGACCATATCCGTGTGTTGAAGCCTTATGCGATGACCTGGAAGCTTGAATTGTCGTTCTTCAAATTCGTTATCGTGATGTTTTCCGAGGGTCTGAATGGGGTTTACAGAAAAGAAAATAATGAGCAAAAAGTGCCAAATAAGGGACAATAAAAAAAAAAGAATAGAAATTACTGGGGTGCTAAAATATAAAGAATAGAGAATAATGGGGTGTTTAGAAAAAATGACTGGAAGGAGGCGACAAAGGAAAGTGAGAGACTCAGTTTAGATATCGATGGGATTAAAATGACTAAAGCACGAGTGGACGAAGCATAAAAAATGTAGGATCAACGAGGTAGGATGAAATATTTACGGACTTCCTTGTCATGTACCTCAATTTACATCAGGCTCTTAAAACTGTGACTATAAGCATACTTGTTTTTTAAGAAATTTGGAAAATTTTCAATTGAAAAAAGGAGACTTGAAGTATTAGGATTTAGGTGTGATTTTTATAATTCGACAAAAATCCCTAACTTCATCATTAGACCTTTGAAAGAAGTGACGTTAGGGAACGACCATTTAACTTCAAAGAAAGAGGGGGGGGGGGGGGGAAGGTGTTATGGTTTTTTCCTAAAAAAAATATTCTGATCCCCCAATTTGATGAAAAAAATATTGTGGTCAGGCATATGACAAAAAAAATATTCTGAATCCAGAATTTCCCCATACCTTATAGTGTTAAATTTTGAAAAAAATAATTTGATTGATAGCGTCGAAAAACTAAAAATTAAGCGCGAAACAAATTTTCTGACTCAGACAAAAAACATACCCCCCCCCCCCCTTTTTGAAGTTAAATGGTTGCTCCCTTATACAATTCCAACTGTTCAGATCATAAGAACGACACTTCTTATCACGTTTTACAATTCCATCTGTTCGGATGCCAAGAAAGGCGTTTCTTATCACGTGTTATAATTCCATCTGTTCAGATCCTTAGAAAGACGCTTGTTATCCATTTTTAACGCTAACCTATAATTCTTTCATATAACACATTTTTCCCTCATACAGAATCAAATCTTATAGGTGTATTCTGATTTTGTCATTCACTCTGCTTTTTAATACATTGAAACTTATGTTTGCCATTTACTGATATTTCAACAATACTAACACATTCTCTCTATTCAAAATCTCTGCAATTGGATTTAATTGAAAGAACTTTTCAATACCACCCTCTGATTCTATTCTGTAACATGATTCACTTTTTACAATATGAGTATTATTTCGATTCTTTAATGGGACCATTATTGGTTTACTATTTTTCATTAAAGCTTATTCTGTATAGATATATATATTTATTAAACTCAATAACCTAATACGATAATTTAACAACTTGTGTATATTAAAAAAAAATAATCTCCCTCCTTCGATGTAGCAATCGAAAATACATTCAATATTAAACTGCCTGCTTTAGTTCAGTTGTGTATAGTAATTATTAATTAAACTCCTATTATATGAATTCAATGAGTATTGATTTAAAATTAATCTTGGATTAAATATTAATATTGAATTATGCATTGTACAATGCAAATGGATTAATCAAACAATCTTTTGAAATTGTCAATGAAGGTTTTCTACAGGAGGAAAATTCAGGGCCAGACAGTGTTAATCAAAATTAAGGAAATTTTCTTTTTAGGAGACTGACGACAAAAGGATAGAAGGAATATCTCTATGCCCTTTTCATACAATCAACGCAGAAAATAAACACACCCTATACCACATGCCAACTTGACAATTCAACGTATGTATTAAAATAAACTATATAAAGTCTAATGAAAGGTGACGTCATCGACTTTCTTATCTTGTATTTATTTATCTCCCATTGAAGAATTAACATTTTCTTTAGCTTGTCTTGTGATGAATACTGAATAATGATATATAATATTTCTTACAAAGATAACCATGGGAATTCCTGATTTTTATGGTCTTTTTATGTTTTTAGCTGTTCCTGTATTATATATCTTCTGCTATCCACAGTTTTACTTCTGAGCGTTGTAATAGTTCTATAAATTTGCTTCCAACGCACCAGGTTTTTTTACAATATTAATTTGATTTTTAACAACATAGTAACTCATGTACAACAATTTCTCAATAACAAAATCATTAAATCGTATGCACATCAATTTTCTACGACGATACCCCATAGCACCCCCCCCCCCCCCCATATATGCTAAAAAAATTAGAGAAATAACAAAAAATGGATGACCTTAACACAACATCATAAAACATAAAACGTCAACGGTTAACTTAACAAGAGTGAATTGCAACCTTGAACTGGGAATTATTAACAGACAACAAATATATCAATATCTGCTGTTTAAGACCAATAAATACCATGATAAAATAAATCTCAGTTTATCACTCAGAAGAATGTACATCGAACAAAGTATAATAATGTTGTTTTCGTTTGTAAACCTTTATTGTTAGAAAAGTGAGAAAATTTCGCTTTTTATACTCAGTTTATACATAATATAATAGCGATAAAAATGATATTTTGCATTTCACTGAATGACTTTCAATTTTAAATGGAGAAGGTTTGTTGATTTGTTAATTTGATAAAGGTAATTTAAACCCCATTAAAACATGAACATCGTATCAAAGGAAAACTAGACAGGAAACTAAAGTACCGTAAGTATAGTGATGTAAATGTCTTTTGCAATGTGTTATCTATATTAATAACCCGTAAAATGTTCTGATATGTTTCTGTTGACAACAACCGACAGAAAAGAGTGAATAAAATCAAATTATAATCACATTCACGGACGATAAATAATGTCCATTATCGTAGCGTACACTATATATACAATATGCAACATGCATCTGGTTATCTGTTTGGATAGGAAATAATGAATAAATAAACGATAAAATTATTGTCAACCATGAAATTTAATAACTCGTAAAATTTTGTAATGTATCATGTGCAAAGTCTGATAGCTCGAAAATGACTATGCCGTCGTAAAATTACCCTGTTAATGTGTGAGGGGTCCGTACATTAATATTCAACCAAACATGCAATTTCCCAGTTGCGTTCACAAATATCACAGATAAAAAGAGATGCAATGTATTAATTCATGACACAAAATCCATGGATATAATTGCAAACGAAAGCAAATGCACAATAACTCTTTTCTTTTTGTTTTTCTAAATCTTAACTCCTGTTCAAAACTGAATAAAATGCATATTTATAGATTGTTTCCTTTTAGACATCAACTACGTCTTGTACATGTACATGTTACTGAATACCAAACAAGAAGTTATCAGTCAGTTAGAGGCGGGAGGAGAAGGGAAGAGACTGTAATTGAAGGGAACATTAAAATGTCTATAAATCTAGTGTATATAAAAATGTAAAACTACGAAACAAATGTTCCAAAACTTATGGAAGATCAGTAACACGACGATCCCTTTAGTTATCAAGAGTAAAACTAAATGAATAGTAATAAGCTTTTTCTTTGCGTTGATGGGTTGATGTCTCATTGCCGTATACCCCATGTCTTTCCTGTTAATAACCAATAGGAAAGAAAGACCAAATCAAAACTAAATCAGTTACTTAATTGATAGATACATGTAGCCTTTTAATAATTTGATAAAATTTGAGGACATTTATTCAAGCAAAGTTTTGATAACGAAATCTAACGGAAGAAAGTGAGTTATTTTCAAATAGCAGGTGATATATACCAAACAGATCATTTATGGTGTACGCCGTAGGTTTATATAAAGCAGGTAAAATATATTTTACAAATTATTTGATGGTGTATGCTGGATGTTTATATAACAGGTGATATATACCAAATAAAAAATGTAGCAGATAAAACACATGTCATTTTATGGTGTTGCTTTGTAAAAAATCACGCAAAATATTCAACAGAGATCATTTGATGGGGTACGCTGTATATCTATGTAACAAGTGAAATATATCAAACAAATTAATTGATGGTGTACGCTGAATGTTTATATAGCAGGTAAAATATACAAAACATATCATTTATATTTACAGAAGACAATGTTTCAGTCGAAGTTTATAAATTAAAAGCATCTAACTTCGGATAAAAACCTCTGTTGTTAAAAATCATGTCCAATGACTAGTATGACATAGATGTTACAATAATTGCCGGTTAAGTATTTCTCTAGTGCCAACTTACCAATCCCCCTTTCTCCCCCCTTCCCTTCTCTTTTCTTCCTCTCTCTCTCTCTCTCTCTCTACGCATCCACCTTTAATTA
Organism: Mytilus californianus; assembly: GCF_021869535.1. Taxonomy (NCBI): domain Eukaryota; kingdom Metazoa; phylum Mollusca; class Bivalvia; order Mytilida; family Mytilidae; genus Mytilus; species Mytilus californianus. Next base: position 92,574,695 of record NW_026262745.1, read on the forward strand.
TATAAATTTGCACTTACCGATATTTTCTCTCTCTGCACAGGGTCCATTTTACTCATAAAATCCCCTAATTCTGCCCGAGGTTTTAACATGGACTTTATTTCCTTCAATCTATCTGTAACTGGAGCCTTTGATTCATAGTCGGGTTCAGGGATTTCTAACTTTTTTCCTTTTTTCTTAAAATCTTCTAAATTTTTCTCTAATGTTTCATGTAAAATCCAATTATGTTCCATTTCATATATGCCTAATTTATGAAGTTTTGATTTTGCAGTGTCATTATCATCGTCATAATTTGTAAGATAATCCAATGCCTCATCATTGTTTTTATCTGAACTACGCGCGCGGTTTTCTCTATTTTCAGGCGTGGAAATGTAACTGGCGCTAGCATCTCTGATGTTAACGCTTAAATCTAAATCACAATCCGGCTCTATCTGTGGTAATAATAAAGACAGCCGTTCTCCCTTTTCTTCGGAAGCAAGAGATTTTTTCTTCTCATCAATTATTGTTTTGAATTTCGGTAGATGTTCGAGAGATTTTCCGAGATTTTTCGTGATTTCATATTGCGTTACAGAACGCGGCAGATTGACATTACTATGATACAACCGATTAATCCCATTTTTAGATGGCATTTTTGTTGAAATAAAAATAATAAATCCTTGTAATCAAATGAATATTTAGTGGGAAAATGATCACATATTCATCCACATTTACACAAATATAAAGTCACTCCATAATTTAAAGACAACACACAGAAAAACACAGATAAAATCATTAATCCACAAAAAATCAAAAAGACACACCACGTATTGACAGGTGTAAATTCTAAATAAATATCTCTCTGTAACAATTGACAAAATTAAATCCTTTTAATATTTCGATAAACACAAAAGAATTAACGATTGGTTAAAACACATTCTCTCTTCACGACGAGTCGGATTAAAATATGTTCAATAGCTAATTTCCCCCGATTTAAAGCGTGGTTTTTAGCCAGGTAGATAAAGTTTCTACCCCTTTCTACCTGGAGAATGAATTAATAAGTAATTTATAACAGTCAGTTTTTCTCTTTATTTATTATTCATTGACTGGTTAGTAACAGGGTTGTTCAGACTGATATACGATATACAGTTACGTAAATAACACTAAATTAAGTTGTATTTTAAAACAAATTACACGTTCTTTACAAACCACTAAATCCCAACTTCAAATATAGTTCTTTTTTAAAATCAAATAAAATCGCATGCAAAGTATACTTGAGGTGGGCTTTATTTAAACGACTTTAGTACACAATATATGATGGGTTGTTAAATTACATTGGAACTATTTTTAGTATATTAGTAAAAAGTAAGATATAGAATGTCGCTGAATGTAAAATATGTAGATTATCTAAAAGGGGCTGCTACAAGGGAAGGAGACGTGCAAGTTACCACTTCTGGCCCTAACTTTTTTATTTGTGTTTGTACATCATTCTTGTTTTGACTCTCTTTAGGCATACTTTTTTCAGTAGGATCTTCCGGGTCCCCCTTTTTAAAACATCCTGGATCCAAAACTGTAAAATATGGCAAGACTATGAGGTAGCCCTTTTTCGAAAAACTTACACACTGAGTTTAAAAAATCTAAACTAAAAAAACACTCTAAAACTTTCTCACTAGGATTAATAAAGAAAACCACCAAGATTAAAAAAAAGCTTCAATGATTCACACTGAGAATAAAAAATTACGCAATGAGATTGGAAAAAGGAAAAACTCAGCCATTTTGTGTATCGTCGGGTAAGCCTAACTTCTTAACAAAAACTGTTTGTATAAAATACTTGAGCAATCGGCGATAAAAATTAGAATCACAGATAAAATTGAAATATTTTTTTTCTAATGTTTTAGGTATTAAATATTACACATCTACATATATATATTCTTCCCCTCTCAATCCTATCTTTACTCGAACTCTTTTTACTCACGCATTATTCTCCTTTTGCAACCAAGTGGCAGCGCTAGAATTACTCATTTGTATTTTGTCGCACCTATTTTTCTCCAGAGAATAGTATAAACATTATACTCCGTTTTTGGGTGGTGGTGGTGTTTTAGATGGGGTACCGTAAGATGGAAAGAATGGGGGTGTTGGGGGGGGGGGGGGGGGGGTGTTATTATTTTTTACCGGACAAACTCAAAATAAGTCATCGCTATATAAAATTTTCCCATGGCATGTACTTTTGAAATTTCCACACCACAAATAAACAATATACTGTATTTTTCTTCGATGTATCTTTCTTGGTGGTAATTGAATAGTTATGCATTGAAATGTTTTTTTATGATCATATTTTGATGATTATAATTATGTTCTTTAAAATGCAAGTACTATCAGGAATTGTCTTTCAAATCTTTCATTTTAATAATAGATTTCTTGATTAAGGTTACTTCTTCTTTTTGGTTTTAGAGTCTTCCACATAATAAAACTTTATATATCTCTAACCGAAACTAGACGAGTTCATCTAGTGGAGCAGGAACTATAATTCATCCTACGGAAGCATGTGTGTTTATATATCTCTAACCGAAACTAGACGAGTGACACTAGTGGAGCAGGAACTATGATTCATCCTACGGAAGCACGCGTGTTTATATATCTCTAACCGAAACTAGACGAGTTCATGTAGTGGAGCAGGAACTATAATTCATCCTACGGAAGCACGTGTGTTTATATATCTCTAACCGGAACTAGACGAGTGACACTAGTGGAGCAAGAACTATAATTCATCCTACGGAAGCACGTGTATTTATATATCTCTAACCGAAACTAGACGAGAGCCACTAGTGGAGCAGGAACAATGATTCATCCTACGGAAGCGCGTGTGTTTATACCCAGTGTTTTGGTTGGGTTAATGTTGCTAAATCTTTAGTTTCCTGTGAAGTGTTGTATGAACAGTTATTTTTTTGTCATTATTTAATTTTTTTTTTATTCTAGTGTTTTTTGTTTTTCCTCGACATACGGTTCGGATTTTAACTTTTACTTTGTGTAAAACTTGTTAAGTAACTTTAAACTTTTTACTGTTTTTTTTTTCAATTGCGCCTGGTTTTAGGGGAATAATTACAATATTGTTTTATGAAGCAGGACTCATTACTTTTTCTTTCCATGTATTGTAATTCTATATATGAATTATAAGGGAATTGTAAAAGATCACGTCTTCCTGGACTGTTCTTGAAGTTGTATGAAATCTATTCCAAAGAACAGTCACCGATACATAAATATGTAAGTAAAGTGGAACAATTGCTGCATCAGCAGTTTTGGTTTTTCAAGCATTCGTTCGGGGTTTGCTTGAACTTTTTTGAAAGTTTCACTTGCATTTTTGTTTTTGTTGTTCAAAATGCTGACTTTAATAAGTGAAGTTCTTTTCTGATCTGACTTTTTCGTCCTTCTCTATAGGTTATAATGAAAAGACGATATGTACGTTGATTGAATGTTGTTCGCTTAAAATCCAGTGGCAAATATTTCGTGCATATTCAGAATTATTACAATGGGTGAGTTATGCCGGGATGATAGGCGGATAATTTGGACTGTCACTGAAAAATGAGGCTATGTTTGATATGGTTCACTTAGATATTTTACTTAGGGAGACCCAGAGATTTGTTGCAAGGAAATTTTTTTAAAGCGTTGCACTACACAAGGGATCGGATTCAACGTTCCGTTCCGACCGAAAGCGACTGCGTATTCATACATCCCTAACAGTCGAATGTATATCCTACCTTATAAAGGGTTTTACATCCGGATATTTCTAATCCAAGTATCATAATTTTTCAAGAACAAAATATATCTGGTGCATGACATTAACGTCAAAATCATTATATATTCTGTATTGCACATCATATTTGGTATTAAAAAAAAATACAGAATTAAATTTCAGTGTCATATGTATAAAATATTACATTAAAAACAATTACATCATTATATTTCCATTTTAACATTTACACGATAACATTTACATTATTACATTAAAAGTTCTAGGGTAGGCAAGAAAAATTAGTGGTGTTAGGGAGGCATGAAACAAGACTATATTATGGTTCGTCATATATCAAAATAAAGTTGAACATCTTGTTAGAAGGAAACTTTCTCACTGAATGCAAACTTTAAGCTTCCTTTATTAAGATATGACATACATTGGGAATCCATGCAGTTAACTCGATGCAGTTTTCATAACAATATTACATTTTTGACATGCAGGTTGGGCTCATTTCACACGCCTTTTTCTTTATTTCTCACAATATATCAACAAATTCCTTTGCATCAATGCATTAATTCAATATCAATATTGTTTTATCATTCGTTGTATCATTGATTTCAGTAAGCTTGCTATGTCCTTCATTGACGTAATTGCTGGATTTCCCGATTTACTTGTAAGCTTATCAAATCAATCGAAATAAACGTCATGTTTAATAAGCTTCTTACATTTCTAAGTAATAAAGATAAACCGAAGATTGACTGATTGATTGATTCTTGGTGTTAAACGCCACTTTGAGCACCCTGAGCTATATCATGTCGGCAATTTTTTATTGACTGGAGAGAACCATTGACCGACGGTAAAACAACAAACTGGCAATCCTAGTCAATTAAGATCGGAGTTCTGCTGATAGAAAAAGGGAGTATGTTGAAAAGTATTTTGCGTTTCACAGACCATTTACGGATCCCTCAAATTGTTTGTTTTCATGAATATTGTTTGGTAATAAATTATTTTCTTGCTTTGTATTTATTTGTTGTAATTTTCTAATTTCTATTTCATCTGTGTAGTTAGAAATATCAAAGAATTGCTCACTCACTTGCATTTAACAAAATGTTTAACTATTTTCTAAATTAATTGTAAGAATCCATTTGTCTATTTCATATTTTGTTTTAATTTTATTGTAGAAGAAATGTTTACTGTTTTCATTTTATTTTAATTTTTTCAAAGATTATATTTTCATAGCTATCTTTTAGCTCTTTTTAAATATTATTTGAGAATGAATTCTCCTCTTGTTTATGTTTTTTCCCTGTACTTAATTTATGTTATTTTCATCACTAGATATTCTTATTGAATATTTCATTGAAAGCACTTTAATAAAACCGTCAACGCGATACTCAGCTAATTCTAATCCTGCAGCTTTAGTAGCAGATTATATTCTAAACTCTAGTTTGGATTTGCAAAATTATATCCACTAGACTGGTATAATGTATAATCATTCGTTGATTACAAACCAAAACTAATTATATCTCTATTTTGTGCTAGACATAGAGGCTCATAGCTTCCTCATAGAAATCCATATGCTAAATTCCGGGGAGTCTTGGTAATTCCGGGGAGTCTTATTCCCTAATTTCGGGGAGTCTTGGTAATTCCGGGGAGTCTTATTCCCTAATTCCGGGGAGTCTTGGTAATTCCGGGGAGACTTGGTAATTCCAGGGAGTCTTGGTAATTTCGGGGAGTCTTGCTAATTCCGGGGATTTTTGGTAATTCCGGGAGTCTTGGTAATTCCGGGGAGTCTTGGTAATTCCGGGGAGTCTTGGTAATTCCGTGGAGACTTGGTAATTCCGGGGAGTCTTGCTAATTCCGGGGAGTCTTGCTAATTCCGGGGAGTCTTGCTAATTCCGGGAAGTCTTGCTAATTGATTTAATTTATCCAATTTTTTATATGTTGATAGAAACTCTTTCTGTAAATTGATCTTAACACAGAAAACACTTTAGCGCCTTTCTTTGTTTCCTATTCCATATGTGCCGACGTAAATTTTGGGGAAACTTGTTATCATTTTTGTAGAATGCAAAACTTTATAAACCTTGAGGAAAAATGTTTTGACAATGTTTTTACATTTCAGCTTAATAAATGTTTAATATATAATACGAAAAAAATGTTTCGATGCTTAGAGTTAATCATATGTTTCTTAAGAAAATAATACGGATTGGTATATACGTATGTGTTGCATTTATGTAGATAAGAACCTCAACAACTCTACCTCACGCTGAATAGTAGAGACTTACGAGAAGATACATAAATTAGTTATTTTTAGCTCACCTGGCCTAAAAGGCCAAGTGAGCTTTTCTCATCAATTGGTGTCCGGCGTCCGGCGTCCGTTGTCCGTCGTCCGTCGTCCGTCGTCGTTAACTTTTACAAAAATCTTATCCTCTGAAACTAATGGGCCAAATTTTACCAAACTTGGCCACAATCATCATTGGGGTATCTAGTTAAAAAACGTCTCCGATGACCCGGCCCGCCAACCAAAATGGCCGCCATGGCTAAAAATAGAACATAGAAAATTGGATTATATCTCTGAAACCAAAGCATTTAGAGCAAATCTGACATGGATCAAATTGTTCATCAGGTAAAGATCTGTCTGCCCTGAAATTTTCAGACAATTCAGACAACCCATTGTTGGGTTGCTGCCCATGAATTGGTAATTTTAAGAAAATTTTGCAGGTTTTGGTTATTATCTTGAATATTATTATAGATAGAGATAAACTATACACAGCAATAATGTTCAGCAAAGTAAGATCTACAAATAAGTCAACATGACCAAAATGGTCAATTGACCCCTTAAGGAGTTATTGCCCTTTATAGTCATTTTTTTAACAATTTTTTGTAAATTTTTGTAATTTTTTACAAAAATCTTCTCCTCTGAAACAACTGAGACAAATCTAACCAAACTTGGGCACAATCATCAATAGGGTATTAAGTTTAAAAAATGTGTCCGATGACCCCGCCTACCAACAAACATGGCCGACATGGCTAAAAATAGAACATAGGGGTAAAATGCAAGTTTTGTTTATTATTTTTTGAACCGTTATAAATAGAGAAAATCTGAAATGAGCACCAATGTTCAGAATAATGAGCTCTACCAATTGTCCATATGCGTCAAAACTGTTAGACAAATTCTTATAGGAGTTATTGCCCATAAATGACAAATTTTACCATTTTTTTCATTTTTGCCTATTATCCTGAAAACTATGATATTTAGAGAGAAACATTATTTTTTCGTTAGGCCTTATATGATTTAAATTATAATAGACAAATAAACACTTGAAATCACAAAAATGATCAGCAAGGCAAGATCTATTAAAAAGTCAAATTTTGCCGATATAGTTAGTAGACTGTCACTCTTCATAGGATTGCCCTTAAATGAGAATTTGTTTTACCCTCTTTTGTGTTTTGAGCAAAAACTAAAGAAAATAGAGAGAAACTAAACAGACTTAAAGATCAGTAAAACAAGATCAACAAAAATAGAGATTTTTGTCATGAAGTCTATTCTCGTCTACAATGTTGGAGAGTGTCCTTTGTTTGATATGCACATACACCAAGGTGAGCGACACAGGCTCTTTAGAGCCTCTAGTTTAAAAATGTCTGACCTATCCAAATGATCCAAAAAGGGTCTTGATGGGTGGTCCTTCGTTCTGTATTTTTGAATTTTTTAAAGTCATACTTCTCTTACTTTAGATCTGTTGCCCATTGTTCTCTATTTTATATTTTGTGGCCTATTTTTCTCTCTTCTATATTTTTTGGGCACATTTTTTAGTAGTATTTGCACATAATTCTATATTCTATAATTTGTAAACCCAATCCAAACCCTCAAACAAACATACATTTGAGTTATATTAAAGTTCTACGGATCTTTTCATAAAAAATCTTACGACTAAAATTGATCGGGAGTTATACTCAAATGTGACTTATAATTATTTTTTCTCGTAAGTTTTTTTGAGAAATGAGTCGCTGGTTAAAGGGAAATAACCCAATTTGGACAGTGTTCCATGCAATAAAGGTTACAATACATCATTTTGTGTAAAGTAAAAGTAGGACAAAATATGCAATACATAAATAGTCTTAAAATAAAACTATGAAATTAGAATAATCATGATAATACATGTATGTAAAATAGTTTTTGAAGTTACTGGATCATTTTTCCAGTTTTATGTATTATCAGAAATCACATTTGATGATTTCATTACCTTTAAAGTATCTCCAAATGAAATAATAGTATTCTAATCTTATGTTCATTTACTAAAATGTAGATTGTGAAAAAGATATGTGGGCTTAATTCACATTGGAAAATGACGTTGCAAATCGAAATGTCTTTTGTTTGAAAAGAGGAAAATCAGATGGCGAAAAAAAACTTAACATGGTATAAAAATATTGTTTTGGCGAAAGAGGTGGCGGAAAACAAATTTGACCCTGGTAACTATTAATAAATTCCATAGATCTGTTTAACTGTATTCAACCTATTAATATAACAACATGTGATTTATTTACCCTTTAAATAATTATTTCGCATTTTAATCTAAAGACAGATAGATAACAAAATTAGGTCTAGAATAGAGAATGGAAACGGGGAATGAGCCAAAGATCCAACAACCCGACCAAAGAGCAGAAAACAGCCCAAAGCCACAAACGGGTCTTCAACGCAGCGACAAATCCCGCATCCGGAGGCGGCCTTCAGCTGACCCCTAAACAATAATGTATACTACCTGTAGTTCAGCGAAATGAACGACATATTAAACTCCGAAACATACATATGAACCAAAATTAAAAAAAAATACACAAGACTAACAAAAGCTAGAGGTCCCTGACTTAGGACAGGTGCAAAAATGCGGCGGGGTTAAATAACATGTTTTGTGAGATCTCAACCCTCTCCATATACCTCTAGCTTAGGTGAAATAAACAAACACACAGTAAAACTCATTTTGATTAGTCCTACATGTATGTGTAGTGAAATCAACAAATCAAAATATTTTTAAATTTCGAATATTTCTACAAAAATGGGAGTCGTAGATGCCAATTTCTTGGTTTTGGTCATGCAAATTTTACGTTGTAAAGAACTGCACTGATTGCAGTTCTGTACAACGTAAAATTTGCATGACCAAAACCAAAAAAATTGTATCTACGACTCCCATTTTTGTAGAAGTATTCGAAATTTTAATCAGTTTGATTCCAAAAACAAGTACATCGAGGATGATATTATAAAAATGCTGGACTTTTTGATCAGCCACATGTTTGTTGACTTTGATGGATTAATATTTCAACACGCAGTCGGTATTCCAAACGGAAACAAGTATTCACCCCATCCCAACCGTCCGACATGTTCATTATTCAGTATCCATATGAATCATAATTCCTACAAAACCTTCTCAAAGACAAAATAATGTTGCTAAGCTATTTAATTCAATTTTCAGATATATATGTGATGTCCTGTCACTCAATAACACGCATTTCAATGAGTGCTTGCATCTCATATATGCCAGTGAATTTGAAAAAAGGATATCAACGAAACTAGAATGTCAGCTTGATATCTTGATATTTTCTTCGATATAGACACTGATGGGCGACTTCAAACTAGGATATATGACAAACGTGATGAAATCGCCTTTCCAATTGTCAAGTTCCCATTTCTTAGCAGTAAAATACCTCTGCCTCATCATGTGGCGTTTGCATATATCATTTGATACGTTAAGTTCGTGCATTTTCGAACTATACTGACATCATAAGCAGGGGTGTGATAATTATCCTGTCGATTTACCGGTCTTGCTTTTTGAGTTCATGCGATTTCGTTTGTTTTTGTCTTTTTCGTTGATTCGGCATTTCTAATTAAATAAAAGGTACCACCCTTTCCTCTTACCGATCCGTTCTTTATTCTTATTAGGCATATTTCAGACGAGAGATTCTCAAGATTAAACTTTTACATCACGCTATGCTTCATAGATTACGCATTTCCACTTAATCCAAAGATTGACGACTATGTTGATTGCATCTATCCCAATGAGCTTGAAATAGAGGATATACTTTTAGTGTTCAATATTAACTTGTTGCGTTCGATGGGCTTTTCTAGATTTGTCTTCATCAGGAACACCCATAGTCCATACCCAACCAAATGAATGCCAAGTATGTATAGGAATCTAATCACGTGGAGATCTTTGTGATCAAAAGAGACCTATGAAAATAAGCAAATTTATCTACTTGGTGAACCTTGATTAAGGGAGTTGTAACCTTAGTTAAAATGAAACACTTTTTCAATTTATCAAAGGAGAGCTATTGCAAAAGTAGGTTTTAAATGATGTACGTACCGAAGCATTAACAATTGCGCTGATAATACCCTTGGGAACTAACAGAAGACCAGTAATCATACAGACCCACTTTGTTATTGGTTTGATCTTTTAACTGTGTTGATTCGAGCGTAATTGACGAGTCTGGTGTAGACGAAACCCACGAACATATAAAAACTGATGACTGATCATAGTCTGAAGTCTTATGAACAACTGAAGTATGTTATTTTGCAGATTCAAATTGATTTAAATTTTCGAACTCAGGTGCCAAACAAGTGGCCTTATCATCCGAACCGCCCTTTTTGCTCGATGCATTGAATTTTTTCGACAATTTCCGTTTACCATCATTTTTCAGTAAATCAATTTAAGAAAAAATATTGCATACATCGAGCAGCACTGCTGTGCATTTTCCCGAATAGTCATTCTCTGGCCTTTGTTAGTCTTGTATGTTTTTTAATTTTAGTTCATTTATATGTTTTGGAGTTTAGTATGACGTCCATTTTCACTGAACTAGTACACATTTTTATTTAGGGGCCAGCTGAGGCCCACCTCCGGGTGCGGGATATTCTCACTCCGTTGAAGACCCATTGGTGGCCTTCGGCTGTTACATGTATCTGCTCTTTGGTCGGGTTGTTGTCTCTTTGACATGTTCCCCATTTCCATTCTCAGTTTTATTTAATTACAAATACGTAATTTTTTATTCAATTATATAATGAAACAGGTTTTCTGCTTTTAATGCTACGTAAAAACATTGTATCATAAAATGATGTTTGACTCCATTCCGTTAAGTTATATCACAAAGAATAACCAGTGATGAAAATGACAAATTTGCCTGCTTTCTATTCCATTCACGAAAGAAATTAATTGCATAGCAGAAAATATGAGATAATAAGCAAACTATATTAAAATCCTTATTTGTTTTGTTTTTTATCATGATGATATATGTCATGTAGTGGTAATATATCTTATATTGCAGCACTGCCTAGTACGAACAGGTTGTAGTTGTTCTGAAAAAAAAAATATGATAGATTGTAAGATTGATTTTTTCATATGACACATGCTTCGTCTTTTCTCGAGACGAAAAAGAAGCTTAGTCTGTATCCGTATTTTTCAATGATTTTGGAAACATTAATTTTCATAATATCAGTTTTGGAAAATAAAAACAAGTGAAAGACGAAATTAAGGTGGTACCCAACACCTTGACTAATATTAATTTGGCTCGTTTAATTTTCATAAAATTTTGACAAAATGTTTACTTTGACCCTTTGACAAAAATATAAAAATTTAAAAAAATTTGAACCAACCACTTTATCAGAAAAATTTCATTGGTTATATAGCAGTTTGATAAACACTAATTTTGATCATTGAGAAGCTTAATATTTCCTTAACAATACAACGTAATTAAAACGTTTAGCTGATTTTTACAGAGTTATCTCCCTGTAGTGTTAGGTACCACCTTAAGAACCGTGTTCTCCTTTCCTGTAATGATACTGGTTTTAACAAAGACTTATAGGGGAAATCAATGGTGGTATAGTTGTATGCACTTTTCAAAACAAATTGTGCAAAATTTATCTTTGTTTCAAATAAAGAAATACTTGGCATGAGTAAAGTTTTATCCTGTCCAGTACTATAGACAACATTTCACATTACATTGCATTGCATATAAGAAAATAACCATCACTGGAAATTAACCAATCAAATATTCACCCCTTTTCTCCTGTGTACAAGCTTTAGTAACCTAGTAACCTCAAGTTTCCAAAATATTCTATAGAAACACCAAATAAAAAAAATAATGGTGCTTTGAAACACCCCGGCAAGATATATGTTTATGACTCAGAATTTTTTTACTGCAATGAAATGTAGGATTAATTTCCTACAACTGTCAAATTCAAGGGAATATTTTTTTTTGACCCTTTTTCGTTTGCAACCGGATGTGACGTACTATGATTTGGTGGTATTACACCTATATGACAAACCATGAACTGTTGTTTTGAATTATATCATATGATAGCAAATGTTGGCATATTAGTATCTGCATCATCAATGTCCTTTAGAGCATTAGCCCAAACATCTTCAACTGTTTTGGGTGGTAGAAGTGATAGGACATCAGCTCTCCGAATAAGTAGATGGATGTTGTCGTTTTCTGAGAATAAATATTGATGCACCTTAGAGCCGAACAGACAAGGAGAAGGAACAGAATCTCTTGGACTTGCATTCGATGTACTGCCAGCATGAAATAACGAGGGATTTTTATGTCAGAAGCTTAGGATATAAATTTCAAGCCCGCACTTACTTGTAAATTATGTTTTAGTTTTAAGTTTTATGACAGTGTTTTTTTTTACTATTAATTCTAATGACAATACCTCCCGTTGAAGAAGCCATGGATCCCAAACCGATATTACTAAACGTTGTATGACAAAAGCATTTACGAAAATGCTGGTGAAAGACTACATTATCTCTCTGATAAAAAAAATCTAAAAAAAAAAACCACTTTATATTTCAATTTGAAAGTACATATTACAATAGATCCACAAATGCTGAATGACCAATCAGAACAATGTATTATGGCCAATCAGGGTTCCCAGAATGCACTGTTCATTCATTCATCGTTTGTCGAAACCTTTGATATTTCTTTTCCTGATTAAATGTCGTTTTTTATGAATCACACTATTGCTTAAAGGCTGAAATTAAATTAGACTGATTTTATCCTAATATAAAGTTAAAAAGTTATTATAAAAGTCAGTGGGGGGTATTGCCATTAGAATTTTCTTGATAAGTTTAAGGGGTTATAAACCTGTCATCTCCTTTACATCTTTTATTGAAACTTACAACTCCATAAGGAATATAAATAGTAACTTACCTACAATTCTTGCAATATCTGAAATAAAGAATGTATACCCGATAATTATATGTATACGAAATAACTATATTCATATTTTGCAAACGTATGATTATTCTATAAACTAAAGATAGTTCCTCTCCGGTTTTAGTGCATAGTGTTCATGTTTTCTAAATCTTTGTAATGCACCTTCAAAAAAGAGGTACTTGTATCACTCACCTGACACACATAAACTAATCATAGATACCAGGATTAAAATTTTGTACGCCAGTCGCATGTTTTGTCTACAAAAGACTCATCAGTGACGCTCGAATCAAATAAGTAAAAAAGGCCACATAATAGTAATAAGTACTAAGTTGAAGAGAAATATATAACAATATGTTTAATTTCAAGAATCATCATCTTCAAAAACAAACAAACAAGAAATTCTCTGAAACTGACATTATCAAGATGATTGATTTCTTGTTTGACAACATCTTTTTTACGTTTGAAGGACGTGTTTTTCAACAAACAATGGGGCATTCCTATGGGAACCAATTGTGCTCCTCTTCTTGCAGACATGTTCATTTATTCATATGAGGCTGACTTCATACAGGAACTTCTTAGGAAAATAGAAAAGAAGGTAGCAGTAACCTTTAATTTCACTTTCCGCTATACAGATGATGTTCTCTCACTAAATTAATCAAAATTTAGTGAGTATGTTAAACGCATCTATCTCATCGAACCTGAGATAAAGGATACAACAGATACACTCTCTCATATCTTCAATTACATCTAGAAATTGACAATGAGGGTCGGTTGGAAACAAACCTTAACGACAAAAGAGATGATTTCAGTTTCCCAATTGTGAACTTTCCAATTCTATGTAGCAACATACGGCAGCGCCTGCATACGGAATATATATCTCCCAGTTGATAAGCTATTCCAGGGCTTGTATTTCCTATCATGACTTCTTTGATAGAGGGTGGCTGCTCTCAAGGAAGCTATTTAACAAAGAGTTCCAAGTGGTGAAGTTGAAATCATCCCTTCGTAAATTGTACGGATGCCATCACGAGTGGGTTGACCGTTATGGATTATCTGTTTTACTACAATCCCGTCCCCTTTTCCCGATTGTGACCTACCGAATTAGACGTATCACCGGGTTTATACTCACATGAGCAACAAGACGGGTTTTACATGTGGAGCAAGATCTGCTTACCCTTCCGGAGCACCTGAGATCACTCCCAGTTTTTTTTGTTGGGTTCGTGTTGCTCAGTATTTAGTTTTCTATTTTGTGTTTTGTGTATTGTTGTTTGTCTGTTTTTCTTTTTCTTTTTTTAACCACGGCGTTAAATGAAAAATACCCGTATAAACAAAATCAACGTTTGTTACGGTCTACAAGTCATGCTGTAATCTTTTGAAGAGAATAATTAATACCGGGGTTTGGGGGAGGGGGGCATAGCCCCAAGAAGCTATCGAGGTTTTGTTATTTAGACAAGAAGAATCTATCAAAATTTCGTTTCATCATAATCATGTTAATATGCCTTACACTATGTTATACTACAGATTTATTAGTTGATTACTGGTACCTACGTCATTTTCAATGTTCAAATGAATACATAAATGTTCTCAAAACATTCACCACTTTTTCAAATCGAATTCTTTCAGTGAATGTCCAAGATTTGTAATTCTTTACGAATAAAAGGAGATGGATATGGGTATATTTTAATGAGACAGCAAGCCAACAAAACAAAACAAAAAATTAAAAGTTATCTAGAAAAACAACTGAAACAACTGAGAATTATTTAAAATATTTTTTATGATGATCGTTTATTTTTAAATTCGTGGATCACGAACCAACGAATAGATGATATTCACAAAACGACGGACGGAAAAAAAAAATCGTGATAAACTAGAAAATAATCTGAAAGCACTACGGCACTTTTATTGGTTGCATTTTACCCTGATATTTCTTGGAAGGTCCCCAAATTGGACTGAAGAGCTGACACATTTACATTTTCTTGCATGTTTTTGAACTAATTCCTATTTTGAAAGTGACAACCGGCGAAGTACTAACGGAAACATCTATGTTATTATTAAGTCTTCATAATAAATGAAAATAGTATTTGTTTGATTTTTTTTATATAAAATGCACGAATTAACAAATATGTAATTATATGTTTCTCTGGAATTAATGACTCCTTTAAACATTAAAAATTCCCTGCTACGAGAATAAAACTTGAGAACAACATACAAATTAGTTTTTGTGCATGTTGATTGAAAATGTCAACACACAATGATGTTTCAGTTTTAGACGTAACCCGTTATTAACGAGGGTATGAATTTGGGTCTTCATTTTTTTTATATTGTTTAATTCTCAAAATTGATTATTTAGCTGAATGATCAAGTCATTCGATTGGAGAAGGCTTGTGAGTTGGAGTATCATTTATTTCACGGAATTTGCTTGGGGTAGGATTAAACAAATCTGTCAGCTTCAATTGTATCCTCTATTTTGACTCCAACATATTTACATAACTGTATCCTACCGCAAAGAGGGTTTTCGATTAGGGGAGGAAACTGGTCCATAAATCTTGAATTCGTGAAGTGTATGAATCAATAACGGCAACAAGACGATACAAGTTGGTATATTAGCGTTTAGTAGCGAATCTCCTGCATCAGTTGGATTGTATATAAAGGACACGGTTTTATTTTTGTTTTTTTTATCCCTCGGTTGCCTCAACGTAAGCTACATGTACGCCAATGCGGCTGCCAGTGACGGCTGAACGTTTTACATTTTTTGTTTTTCATTGCTCTTATACTCCGTAATTTATTTGGCGTCCCAACTGTTTTTGAAGAAATGTGCGTCAGCTGCACAATATGACACTCATGGCATCATTAAAAGTAGACGTTTCGTTCCAGAAGGTATTCCAACCAAGTGAACAGCGCTGAGTTTTTTTCCACCCCAAGTATAGATGGCCTTAGACACCTTTGACACAAGTTTTAATTTTCAATGCTCTTCAAGTTTATAATGATTTTTTTTGTTGGTTTTTGTGGCATAATAAATTATGAAAATGCCTTTGTTTAGTTTTTATTCCTATAGAATATCGTAAAAACTTCTAGCCATGTTATTGTATGTATAGTATAGAAGGGCGTAGATATATTCTAATGTGTTAATAATTGCTTAGTCCATCTATTTTTTGCCGCTTTTTGAAAATCTGTAAATCTGGATTAAACACATCAACCAAGTGAAAAAGCATAGCAACCTAAATGTAGGCTGAGCAATGTTAAACTGGGGACATTTATGAAAAACTGCAAATAAAGTAAAGAGGACTCTTATAATATTTTACATTTTTGCACTCATTTTTATCGCTACACACTTTTTTTTGTTATTACGCTCTCCGTGCAGACTCATTGAAACGAAAAAAGCAGAACACTGAAAAGCAATTTCTTAAAAAATGTTAAGCACTGCTAGTATTTACATTAAAATTATGACATCGTATAACAATACTTACAGAAGCTGTCCTTTAGAACTGAAAAGTATCAACATCATAAAGTTTAAAACACGTTGAAATAAATAATGTACAACATGAAGCCAACTAAGGAAAAAAAAATGAAATACAATCAGGAGGATAATTGTTCGTTCCTGTTTTAGTTGAAAGATGAAGGGACACACTTTCGTTTGAAGTTCATACAAGTTCATAGTTAAAAGTCTCGGCGGGAATAGGTAAATGCTAATTATGATAGTATATCGGTTCTGCAGTCATCTCTTTAGTTCTCCAAAAGTTCAGAATTATAATGTATTGCTTACACAGATGCACAGGACGAATCTAAACCGAAACATTTTTCGTTTACATTTACCCAGGCTATACATTCTTCTTTTATTTCATTCAAATTAAATTTATGATTCATATACGTATTTTTTTTTTTTGGTCAAGCACTGTGTCAAGTTTATATTTAACCTTTGTATGACGTTGAAAAATGACGTTAAGATCAATTTAGAGATTTTTGTAGTGTAGCCTTGTTTATGTTGTTCAATCTAAAATATTTTACCTCTTTTCACCTGACCAATTGATACTAGTTTATTGGTACAAATTATAATGGGGATGAGTTAGCACCGTTATATTCCACTGTTGACCTTGATCTTAATGATTTCTATTGCGTTAATTCTGTATTTGTTCTTATTCAGATTTATAATGAAACTCAAAAGCCTTCGAAATCTTAATGCAATTGATAGGACAAATTTGACAAGAATATTAATCAATTATCTAACTTTATAAATTTCAAAACGATGAATTGAAATGTAAAGTTCCATGACTAAGGTGAAATTCTTCCTAATCTTTCATGGACTACCTAAAGAATCTTTAATTCCGTTGTTGCAATAAAGTGGAGAAAATTCTGTATCGGTTGTTTGTTTAAAACATAATATTGATACACTATCTATTTCATGTATTTAGTGAGGCAGAATTGTATCTAAAAAGTTGACTTTCGTGTGATACAAAATTGAATCCGAAATATTTGATTTGATTAGATATGCACACCAGGAATTTATTGCTCTTCAGTTGTGCTCCAAACTAAAAATTCGTAAACCGAAAGTAATTAATTATGTTAGCTTTCGTCGTTTTTTCGTTTATTTGCCATGACCGTGTCAGGTTTTTTTTCGGATTATGAGTTTTGAATGTCTCCCTGGTATCTTCCGCCTCTTTTTTTTTAACTTTGTTTTTCAAAGTATCAAAATGTTCCTTTTCACTTTTGTTTGCAAGTGAAATGTACGTTATTTGGGATGATATGAGTAAATAAACTTATTGCTGTAACGTACATATGTGATGTCAAAGAGAAAATGCACAGCTTCATTAATGTAGCAGAGATCTAATTGTATCTTCGATATCTCATGCATTTATCTTTTCATTACAGATAATTAATAAATGGGTTGCAGAAAGATTGTTCTATTTATATTTATTCCCCGAGCCATTTTGTCCATAGTTATAATTTTACCATTAAACCTTAATTTTTTAATGTCATTTTTAAAATGTTATCTGGAGATAGCGATTTTAGTACTCATTACATAGAACAAATGTATACAACTGTAACACATAGATAACTAATAGTTCATTTTTATTTGAAAACCCATACGTTAGTTCCAGCCAAATTATAATGTGCTCGTGTATGCCTGTACCAAGTCAGAAATATGACAGTTGTTTTCCACTCGTTTCATGTGTTTGAGCATTTGATTTTGCCATTTGATAAGGGACTGTCCGTTTTGAATTTTCCTTGGAGTTTGGTATTATTAATTATTTTAATTTTTATGCATTAATGTATAAATGTTTGAATTGTTTCGGTATATAACAGTGAGTCATTTACGACAGTATTTGTTAGTGTCTTGCAGATATAATTCATAATTAATGTGTTCTGAAATCGACATCAATAGCAATACATTCCGTTCAAACCGGCTATAAGGGCTGGCTTGGAACTGCAGTGAGGTTAGTGTTTCTGCTTTATATTAAAGGCCTCGCTGTAACCTTTAGGCAAATAAAAGCAATATAAGCTGTTTTCTTGTGGGTTTGGTTATTTTATGTAAGCGAATGATTTTGTGTCTTGAACTGATACACCATGCCCTTGTTTTTAATTATACAATACAGGCTTCAATTAAAAAGCTCATTCATTATCATAAATTCCCCGACAAAAAAAAAGATGACTAATTGTCTTCCGTTATTTTTTTTTTTGGGTAGTATAACCGATAATACATAAAAAAAAAGGATTCACTTGCACACAAACCTCTCCCTATCTTGTCTATATGTCATTCAGCTAAACAAATAAAATGGAAAAAAATCATATATTCAGAGCAATGACGAAAAAATTTAATCTCAAAATATGCAAGTTTTCTTATTCTAATGTAGATTTCAAGGTTTGTAACATATGTCTAAAAATTTAAAAATTAAAATAACAAAAATACACTCACCTTTCGACAATGCTGAAACAACAATAACAGATGTATAATTATATACAGTTTACTATGAGCATAAATAATGATGATACATTGGTTCCAGAAATGTGACAATTATTTTCAGAAAAAAAGCTAAAATAAATTATGTAATCCAAATGAGTAATTTAAATCTTCGAATATTCTTCTGAAGTTTATTTTTTATGAATGCAAGATGTGACAACGAACATTAAAACATACCAGTGACTACAAGAAACCTAATTTACGTTAAAGAGAGGCGAAGGATACCAAAAGGACATTCAAACTCAACAAGGTTGTTATTGGACGTATCTATATTGTTTTCACCGTTAACTTGATTGACTGAATTAAGATATCAATTAGAACAGACATGATTAATTTTGTTGACGCTAATTGCTCTTTGAAATAAAGGAATGCTATCAATATTTGTTGGTAACTGTAAACATTGAAAAAGCAACCCTGAAAAACAAAAACCCATCGAAGCTCTCAAAAGTTAAAGTTATCTGCACGTATCATTTACAAATCAAGCGAGATGACCCTTCCCATTGTTAAATCTCTAATAATTGTCCGAAACTTGGTAACTTGAACTATTAAAACCAATGACTTACCATTAAAAAAACAATTGATGATACAATGAACAATTTTCAGTTACGGTATATAACCAAAGGTTAAGTGTTGTCGTCTTGGAAAACATAACATATTTATTTGTTGTAATTGATTTTTAGCTTACATCAGTTACCATTTTATATCTGTAATTTTTGTCTTTTGCCTTATTGTTACTAAACACAATTTGAGATTTTTGTATTTGTTTTGCACTACCGCAGGTTAGGCGAGGGTTGAGAGCCCCCAAACATATATAACGCCGAAACGTTCTGTATGTGCCTGTCGAAATATAAGTAGAAGTAGTTAATCGATGCTCAGAGTCAGGATCATAAATTTCAGTAGTTGCCGAACGATTAGCTATCATATCTGTTTTTCGATTATTGTTTGAACATAAATCATGCCGTTGGTTTTTGTTGTTTGTCATGTCTGGGCCTTTTATGGGTTGTTTTGCAATATAAATTTTCCTATTGATGAAGGCCGTACTGTGACCTTTAGTTGCTAACATCTTTGTCCTTTGGATAATAGTTCTCGCATTGACAATCATACCACTTCTTCGTATCTTTTTACTAACACCAGAGCTTTTTTTTCTATTTTGTTTATTTTCATTGATGATGTTAACCCTAATGTCTATTTAGTTTTAATCATGCTCAACACATTATATTAATTGTGTTGACAACAAATTTGGTATAAAGGAGAACGTGCGTCAATAGTAACTGTATCTGTGATTGTTTCAAATTATGTTAATTTTATCAAAACTAAATAGTTATTAAATTTGTAAGTACATGTACATAAAATACATGATGATGTTTAACACTGTGGAAACTAACAGACGAAGTAACTTATACACATCATAGAATGCGAAACAAGTTTTTGGAAAATGAAAAATTTTGAATACCCAAGTCGTACCATTAAGTTCACCATACGTGTCTTCGTTCTTTATTTTTTTTAAAATTTTTTCATTCGAGCGTCACTGATGAGTCTTTTGTAGAAGAAACCCGAGTTTGGCGTACAAATTTTAATCCTGGTATCTATCTATATGAGACATAAATAATCAGTCAAATTAAGTCTGCAGTAGTTTACTGATGTTCAAAACGATTCTATGTAACAAATCCGTCGTTATGATATGTAAGGCACATCAAAAAGTTTTCAAATGTTTATATCATTTATGACTATTGAACAGTGGTATACTACTGCTCTTTGATCGGGGTATTGTCTTTTTGACCCATTCCCGATTTCCATTCTCAATTTAACTATTGCCTTTATAGATACATGTATCCAAAATATGAAAATATGAACGATTCTGAAAGGTAGATAATCGTTCTAATTGAATTTGAAATTTGGAAGTCAAGTGATTAATCAGTGAAAATAAACTAAGCAGTACAAATTAGAAAAAAAAAATTATATGATTTTATTGTCATAAACTCATCTCTTAAAAATTATTAAAACAATACTCACCTTATTTTCCTAAAATAACATAAAAAATGTATCAATACATAGTAAAATATATAGTAAAGCAAGTTACACTTGAAATGAGTATATATAGTTCTTTCCGTTGGAGTAAGGGATTTTCCCTGTATTTAATATAGTTACTATATTTATATGTTATACATAACTGGATAGATCAGTTGGAAAACGGGTTCTTGTTATTTTGGAGCTAAATATATATATATATTAGTTAATATGAGTCTTATATGTCATATGAGTTTGAAAATCTGGCTTATACTTAACAACTACTATCTTAGTTTTTTAAAATTCTATAGGATGTCATTATGCTCGATTAAAACATGACCAGTAGGACTGTCAATTTTGCATTTCTACATTGAGCGCCATCAGGATAAAAAGATTAAGATAAAATGTTTTGAAAGTATTAAAAACATATTAAACAATGTTTTTATATTTTTTTCAGCACTTCAACATTTGTATTGCTTTACAATTCAAACTTTTAAGAACAAGATATAAACCTGATGATAGAAAATTCCAGAAACGCATGTACAGCACACGGATATTTCTTTTTTGCTGTGTTTTTTTCCTATTTTTGCCATTTGTACCTATTATGTCTGTTTGTGTTGTTTACACATCGTTGTCAACATAGTGTAATTTTATACGACTGTCATAGAGATGAGAGGTTTAGCTAGCCATAAAACCGGGTTTTTTCCACCATTTTATATATAAGAAAATTTCTGTACCAAGTCAGGAATATGACAGTTGGTATCCATTCGTTTGATGTGTTTGAGCTTTTGATTTTGCCATTTGATTACGAACTTTCCGTTTTGAATTTTCCTCGGAGTTCAGTATTTTTGTTATTTTACTTTTTTCATACGTTTTTATAAATTTTAATATGAGGTTTTACATGGAAAAATGTCAAATGGTTGCATACGAATAATAATTCTAACATATCTTTTTGTTTGAAATGTTTTGTGTAATATTTCCATCCTCTGCTTTTTATCTATGGTATCGTGTGTTTTGCTCTAACATCTTAATATAATACATACCGAGGCTTCTGTCTGAAAATACACATGCAATAAGTAAAATGATACAAAAATTGGCACATATTTAATGTAATATCTTGATAAAAGATAAAAATATCTTAATTATTCCACAATCCTAAAAGATAATCAGTCACGTGTTCTCCTTTATATACAAAAGACACACATAACATTAAATCAACATGTATTGTGTGCTCCTTGACACTATTTTTAAAGGTAAAGCTTGATTGCATGCTTTTACTTACATTTCTTCAATTTGTTTTCTTATGTAAATTTAAAATGATGTTTCTAGCGCCAAACCATACGGCAACCTGTAGTTCTATATATTTTTGATCTTAGGTTAAAGGTTAAGTGGATATTTGTCTCACTAGAAATTAGAAGAACCATAGTACATGTACGTTATTTTAGACAGTTATGCATGGTTTTATAATCATTGGATTATTTATCATTATTGCTTAACAATTAAAATTAGTCTTTACAGGTATTTTGCATTTCAAGGTTGTGTATTTTTCGCCTATTTGTTTTTAAATATATTTACAGGTATTTTGCATTTCAAGGTTGTGTATTTTTCGCCTATTTGTTTTTAAATATAGGTACTTACTCTGAAATAATTTCTGTCCTGAAAGTAAGATCATTGAATGTTTAAAGATATTTTAACAAAAGTACGCAATAGAATTTACTAATTAAATGCAAAAACACAAAAAAATAATCAATTAGTGCGTTCAATACAAAATTGTCGATAATGCAAATGAGTATGTGCAGCCCCTGGACGCAATTTCTACCAGCAGTGGCATCGCACGACGTAGTCGTCAACAGAACTCATAAAAGATACCAGGCTACATTTGATTCATCAGCTTGAAATGAAAACAGCAAACCAAATCAATCAAGACGATGCACAGCACTGAAAACTAAGTTTTCAAAAATTTAAAAAGTGAACTAGAGTGAATATAGAATTCCACTGTCAATCGAGTTTACAATAAAGATTAAAATAATTCAATCCAAATGTAATATTGCAAAGTTTCAACCATGCAATATGAAGAACAAACTTTAATTATTCGATATAAATGATTTTTAAAAAAGTTTGAAAATAATACATTTTTGTATTTTTTCAAACTTAAAATTTATTCTTTTTCTGTAAAAAGAAATATACATGTTTAGTTTAAATATAGAAAAATCAAAGATTTAGACCAAGTAGCGAAGTCCAATAAAAACAGACAACACCATTGCCAAACATAAAAACTACGAAACGACAAACAGCAATAACAAAACATAATATACCATCACCTTCCATGCCATTCGATCATTCCCGAGTAAGTATTTTACTTATGGAATAATCTTGTAGTTCGTCAAACACGGTATGATAAAAATCATGAACTTTAAAGGTAGTTATATATGATATACATTTCAAAGGCTGTATTTTGTTGTGTATATAAATAATTGTATATGAACAAGTCTAAATTGAAAACAACGTTCAAACCTATGATTGCGTTGGATAGAAACCGCAATTTGTATATGAGTGCATGCAAAACTAATTTTTTGTAGAGGGGTCTAAATATAAATGTATATAATATACATTTCAAAGGCTGTGTTTTGTATCCATTATTACCACAAACTGCAATTTGTACAAATAATCATTATGATATCACACTTACTTGCAGACAAAGCATCTGTATCTGTATTTTTTATCTGTCGTAGGGTCTCTGTAAACATTACATATAAAATGATAAGAATATACATTGGAACGGGGAGAGTAATACGTTTTGTTTCATTTGTCAGATTTACACACATACAAAAAAAAAATGTCAAGTTGGTTTCCGATGTTCAATTTTCAAAATTCAATACAGCATATACACCTCCAAATAATAGCAAAACCTGTGGCAGTCGCATTAAGTTAAAAAGAAACGAAACCGGGTGGGTCGACAGGGTAAGCTTCTCCCGCTGATATGCATGTATCAGCCGTCTTTACAAGTCGACACCGATTCGATGTCACAATAAAGAATCGGAAACCATCGACAAGTTAAGAGGTCCGATGACTGTTCATGTTTCTAAAGATCAAAGACCACGTCAATATATCTCTTGAAACATAGACACAGACAAAACTTGATAATACCCGTACATCTTATGAAGTATACATTTTATTAATGTAAATTTCTTCTGCTAATTCTGTGTATCTTTAAGATGATGTCAGATTGACGAATGCCTCATATCTCATTGAAAAGTTTTAAAAAACCCAGAAACGTTCTATGGTATGGACAGTGTATTTACTGAATAGTAGAACTATTAAAATGTGGAAGAGGGTAATACATTTTGTTATATTGATGAGCAAATTGAAATAAAAATTTTACCTGTCATTTTTATGTTGTCTCATGTTCTCTTTTCTTTTGATAATTTCTCTGAAAAAAATATTTCTCTACAAATTTTATCCAGTTATCATCTGTGTTCATCAAAATAGTCCTGTATATAAAACATAACACATTCGTTGTCAGCTAGTTATAAGTTTTGCATTGAACTGTAATATTTGCACTTCTGGAAAGGGAGGACTGTGCTCTAGAAAAACTAGTTTTCATCCTCCTCCGCCTCATTATTATTATTATTATTATTATTATTATTTTTATTATTATTATTATTATTATTATTACTTTTTACTGATATCGTAAGTCACATTTTTGCTGTAATGCATAACGAGATTTTTAAGAGGTAGACGAATCAGTTTTGAAACTATCAAACAGTCTTGTTATGTACAAAAATAGACAGATTGCTTATATTCTGGCATTTTGTAGTACCTACTTATAGTTTGTGTGAATAGATATGATAGAAATATAATACTCAATAATGAGTTGGGTAAATACATTGTTCCTCAAATCGCAGAGTAACGTTTAATATGACGTAAACGGGCGTAAAATACATTTTTGATATGATATCTTGCTAACAAAAAATCAATTAATATTATTTTCAACGCTTCTCTAAATAATACCCTACTTTCAATCTCTATTAATGCTAACAATATGTGAAAAAACTTATCTTTAACATGTTTAACGAAACCGTGTTTTATTGCTAGCTCTTATCGTATTTTGATTATTCTTGTCCAAGTAGGGGAACAAAGGTAATTTATGGACAGTGTTCAAATAAAAGCAACTGAATACGTATAGAAGGGAAGTTTTGCCTATTTTATAGTAAATGTGGGGAAATAATTTCAATGTTAGGACAACCGAATTGACAATAACACACATTTATGATAAGAGGATCATTTCTATTAAGGGAAATTTTTTTTTATGACATTATTTAGGGATAATAAATTTGTTCAGTCATTAAACATGTAGAGCAGGAACTGCTTACCCTTCCCGTGCACCTGAAATCAATCCCAATTCCAAGTGGGGTTCTTGTTGCTTAGTCTTTAGTTGTCTATGTAATGTTGACTTGTTCGTCTATTCTCTTTTTGCAATGGCGTCGTCAGTTGTTTTCGATTTTTTATTTGCCCCCTTGGTGTCTTCTGTCTCTTTTTTTTTTAAGTTATGAAAATATATGTAATTTGTTCTCTAATCTTAGGGTTGTGTCATGAATGTCTGAAAAGCATGAAATATGTCAAAGATCGTCAAGTTTTATTTCTTAACATCAACAAAATTCCGAAACATTGAAAAAGTTGTAGCATTGAATCTAAAACAACCTCTCATATTCACAAAACAAGTAAAAAAAGCCACCGAGCGACCACTCATTTCATCAAGTCTACATAGTCACGTTCAAAGGCGACAACCCTCCCCCTTTTTTCCTTTCAAATTTTTACTTTTCCCTAAGAAAATTTAACGTTAAACTTTCTAACATCGTATGAAGACCATTCATACTTAATAGATATTTAAACAGTACTTACAATTTTTTAATCAGAATATTGTAACGTTTTGTTTTCCCCGACAGAGTACTATCAAAACCTAATGTACAACAGGTTAGTATTTGCTAGTTTGATTCCATGTCACGCATTGTAATGATGTCGAGGTAAAAACCCGTGATTAATTATTCTTACAGTTTGTTATTTTAAGCATCATCATAATAAAAGTTGATGAAGTGAGTGACGCTTACGCTCTGTATGCAGAAAATGCAAAAATGACAGCTTTTATAATGAGGTAAATATTAAAAATGTACGTCTTAATAGTTGATTCTTCCAACTCCATGTTATCAACTATACAACCAATCAAACAGAGAAAAAGACGTTTTTTTTAAGATTTCGAAAAATCGTTGAAATGTATGCATCACAGAATACAGCTATACTGTACTGCTAAATATTACTAGTAATTGTCAATAAACGTTTGTCAATTTGATTCAGCAAAAATCAACTGACAAGTATATCATAATTGAAAAACACCAAAGGGGTATACAACAGAATATATAGAATAATGGCATTTTTGTTTTTATTAATTACTTTAACAGAAAAAAGAGAACCCGCTGATATCCGAGCAATTTTTCTTATTTTCTTAACTATGTGTTTGTTTGTTTAGGATATTGAATAACATGAAGTAGTTAGTCGAATTGATTTTATGAATAACGTCAAGTGCATTTTATTGATTTGTTTATGTGGGTTGTAATGAAAAAGTGACGTTTTTTCTACATTGTTACCTGACGTCATTGCCTAAAATATTTGAGCAGCAGGTCCTTGATTAAAAAGTTTAATTAGGAAGTAGAATCAACATGAAAGATGTCCAGATTGTCATTAAAGGACACATTTAACGTTAACAAAAAGACACATACCCAAATGCTAATACCCCAAACAGTTTCTCTAATTCAGTTTCTGTTGCCTTTCTTTGATTATATTCGACTGATGGCATAACGGGAACCAGTTTTTCGTCTATCGCATTGATTTCTGACTTTATTTGTTTCAGTCTTTGAAGCATTTTTGTGTTATCTTTTATTCTTTGTGTGTCAACATACATCTTCTGCTGTTCCTTTGCTTTATCCAAAGCGATTTGAAACTCATTGACCATAAATTGTAAAGTCTGCAGATTCTTTGCTTCATTTGATTTTATCGATCTAATTAAAGCTTCAACCTTCTTCTCAATAAGGTCTTTCAATTGTCTGCCTTCTTCCTGAATGACTTGAATGACTTCTTTGACATCTGTCTGGTATTTCTGTGTTCCTTGATCAATTTTGGCTATATTGGACTGAAGGTTTCTTATCTTCGTTTCAATGTTATTCTTTACTGCCGATGTTATTGCTTTGGTTGATTCCTTAATCTCAGATAAATCATGCGTTTTGTGATTTTTTATCGCACATATTTTACAAACTGGAGTATCACATTCCATGCAGTAGTATATGAAATTTTCATCGTGTTCTTTACAGTTTTGTTTAACATCCGGCTTGTTGTCAGGACCACTTTTAAATGTGTGATTTTTGGACATTGATGTCCGTAAATGTGATATTTTACATCCATCGCAAAATAGTTGTTGACATTGTTCGCAATAGTTATCCCCTGGTCCTCCAACACAAATATCACATGTTGAAATAGCAACCTGAGCCATTTGTGTTGTTGTTTACTGGTTGATATGACAATAAATGGAAATCATAGAATCATTCCGGAAAGGAAGCCAGATTACGGATTATTACTGAAGTGACTATAAAAGGAGGTATCACAATCAATATTCTTAAAGTTCGAAATATTCTTTGGCACATCAATACCATGGCATATAATTTGGAACAAACCTACTTTATTTATTTCAAAGTATGATGTAAAGAAAAAAATAATGTTACGGGTATTTAACTGTTCTTTTGAATTTTTGCTACCAAGATAACCATACCGACTTTACTTTAAATGATGAATACGTTAGTTTTATAATTTATAGGTTTTGTGGTGTTGTTTTTTTTAATGTTAAAAGATTTTAATACATATTAATAAAAATGTGTTGACGAGATAAACTGTTTACTGCTTACTTTATATTATCCTGTTTAACCTTATTAAAAGGTTTGGACTTCTTCTTAATATTGTAAACAATGGATCGTCAATCACCTAGATTAATCATTTACCATAAATACATCCATATTTGCTTGTCTTTGACATTTGCTCTTATCGAAATTGATATTGTAATTAGATCATCGTGGTATGAGAATTAAAATCTGAATCAATTTAAACCGTTAAAAGAAAATAAAGTTATGTAAAAATATAAACTCAACAATTCGAACCTTTCATAAATCAAAGCCTTCAAATTGTATACTCTACCGAAGAAAAAAAACTTTAGCACTTTAACTTTGCACAATTATTAAAAAGTCACCAATGATACTAGCCTTGTATAAACCTACAGCTAAAACACGTCATGCGATAAATAAGGTTGATATTTATAGATTTTGTTGAACAGGTAAACCAATTGCTAAACAATTTAATACTGAAGGTCAACGACATAAACATATCGATCTATTTACACACTTCATCAATATTATTAAGTTGTCGAGAGTGCATGTTTTGTTGTTGTTATTATGATCATTAAAAGCTCTTTGTCATAATCATTTTACCTCATCTTCGAGATAGTTTAAAACAATTAAAAGTTTACTAACCTACACAATGCCTGCTTTTCAATAACACATCCTTATTTCTGAATATTAAAAAAAACTAACTAATAAGTTACTAAGTTATACACATTCTTGTGATGTGTTTGAGCTATTGATTTTGCCATTTGATTGCGGACTTTCGATTCTGAATTTTCCTCGCAGTGTAGTATTTTTTATTTTACTTTTAATCCACCATTTTCAGGTTTTATATACATGTTTGGGGCCTGTATAGCTTGCTGTTCGGTGTGAGCCAAGGCTCAGTGTTGAAGACCGTACTTGACTTATAATGGATTACTTTTACAAATTGTGACTTGGATGGAGAGTTGTCTCATTTGCATTCACCACATTTTTTTTTATATCTATATCTTTTCTTTCTATGTTTTCCAATGCATTATTGTTATTCATCTAGCTATTGATTGATTGGCTTTAAGCTTTCCTGATGCAGGTGAGAGATCTTTATAGTGCTGTTTCCATTTTGTTTACCCTGTATTTCTATTTCATGTAATATGTACTTTGTCGAGAAAGTGTATACTATATACTGAATGTACTATTAACTTCAAAAACTTTATTTGTTGTGTATTTCTTTTGGAAATGTATTTAGCAAGTCAGTAATATGACACATGTTTTCTATTCGTTCTGTTGGTTAATAACGTTTGAGCTTGTCAGTTTTTATAGATTTCCCTTATTGGAATTTACCTTAGAGTTCGTTCTTTTTGTTATACTTTTTTACGCGTACATTACTCATGTTACTTGATATACTCTTTTTACTGAACATGTATTCATCATGATATAGTTAACGGCACCAAGTGATAACAGAAGTATTTGACAGTTTTTTAATTATTATATTTTAGGTATGAACAAAATATCTTCTAAACGAATCCAAACTTCCCTTCATTTTACGTCTTATTCTTCGACCTAAAATCATCTCATCAAAACACAAGCAAATGCCTTTAGAAAGTCATACCACTTCTCGAATATTATAGCATGAATCACATTGTAGTATAAAAAACATCATGTATTATTGTCTAATGAATACTTCATCGTATATTAGCTCACTCCATTTTTAAACCTTCAATTTTAGTTTATTTGTATTTATTGATATTGTTTATTTCTCTGTAAACTTGTACCTTTTTTTAATAAAATAAAGTATATATCTATTTATCTAATTAAAATTAGACTAATGCAAAATGTAAAGGAGACACCGCAACGACAAAATACAGCTAGAGGCGAACTGTCTTAGAAAGATACAGGTTATAGATTAATGCAGACTGACATATGATTAAGACACTTTTTATTGTTAAATATATGCTGTCTCCTTGTAGGTATTTTGTAGATAAAGTTGCTGTTGCATTGACGTATACTCTAAGTTTCTCCTTTAATTGATATCAAGACAAGTCACAACTATTTTATTAATAAAATGACTTACATTTTGGGTGAATGCAATATTTTATATACTCATACTATTTTTTATTTTTTTTTAATATTGTTATAAGGTACGTTACCAAAAATGGTATTTTATTAGGAATAACAATGACTGAAAGTACATAACAAATATCTTAAGGGATTAAGGACTTATGATATCGAAATATATCTATTAAATCTGGATCTGCATCATATTGTAACAAAAAGTTTGATACAGTAAAACGAAAGTATATGAGACTTGTTAGTCTTGTTAGTTGTCACAGTTGCATTACTCACCATGGTAGTTCTTTAGGATAATTCTCAAATCAAAAGACATAACTTTTCTAATCTAAAAATGATAAACACCAAGTAAATGAAAAAGCAATATGTATAATATATCAATCACTGTGAAATCCTTATGAATAATCTCACCCATTTATGTCATCACTTTATTGTTGAAATATAATGTTTAAAAAAAGTTATCTTTAGCCAATGAGTAAAATTCTTGTGAGCGTTCAACATTAATATTAAAACCCGTTAAAACAGAGGTAAAACAAAATGTAACTACTAGTTAAAGAAGCAGTCCAACGTCAAAAATTCTTGATGTCCATCAAAATAAGGCGACAGTAGTTCATGTATGGTCAAATCTAGTAAATTAATTAGAAAGAGCAATCAAGGTAATAAACAGCAACTGAGGGAATCGCATGAACTCGGAGAGAAAACAATTATTGTTTATTACCTTGATTCGTCTTTCCTTATCAATTTACAAGATTTAAACATCAGTTAAGTACTGTCGCCTTTACCAAGAACCGTCGTTTATAGTGTCTTTGAAACAGACAAATCTAACAAACTTAACATTGACTATTGAACAATGAAAAAGATGTAGCGGTTAGATGAAACCTGACAGACAATGACGTCACTGCAATTTTTTAATATATATTATATTCTTTTGACTTACTTATATTTAAGACAAAGAGTTTTTAAAACAGACATGCACAACCTTAAAATAATTGCATACAATAAATATATTTTACCTATTGCTTATAATATCTGAGAAACGGACGTTTTCACGAAAATATTTTCTTGGTTACTGTTTCATGAACCTTGTCTGTTTTAAAAATATAGAAATTCACATTACAACCCAAATAATTTTTTCAGCAGTCGTTGAACAAAGTTTATTACGTCAAAACAAGGTGTGACGCATCCATGTCTTTTGATATTCCAAAAAAATAAATAAAAAGATGGGTATGATTGTCAATAAGACAACTCTCCACCAGGGACCAAATGGCATAGAAGTTAACATTTATAGGTGACTGTACGGCCATTTAACAATGAGCAAAACCTTTACTACATAGTAAGCTATAAAAGCCCAAACAATGTAGAACATTCAAATTTTTAAGTTCTGATTTACAACGCTTAACATATATAGTTTACAACGTCGCCGTCGAAAAATATGCATCCCTATATCTAGCACTCACCAATTCTGTTTTTACCCCCAGACGTTTTCCTGCACTGGTCAAATAACTTTCTCTTGACATTAAAAAAAGAGGTTTACTATCATACTAGTGTATTTCATGTGATAAATGCCTATATTTTCAATGTCTTTTTAGTCACTAGACACCAACCAATTTTGAAGAATCTTTAACAAAAAATAAGTAGTGAATTTTCTTAATATTTTGTGTAGTTTAAAAAAAACCAAAAAGAACCTTTAACACTGTAAAAACACCTGTTACATGTATTTCCTCATACATAACTGAGCAAACAAAAACCATGTATGATATATACCCTAGAAAAAGTAGTGTATTGCGGTCCTTACTATTTCATGATCAACATTTTAGAGTATCACAATACTAGAAGGTTACTTGTATGATGTACACATCTCTTACCCACAACTCCTTATTACAAAAATCAGCAAAACTGAGTAACAGAAAGTGTGGTATGGTATAAACTGTTTTCTTTTGGATCCCTGCACGAAGGTTAGGGAAATATATCTTCTATCTCGTATCTTGTAGGCTAAAAATAATATTATTTTGGATGAATTTTCAATAGGAGCAATTCGAATATTTTTTTTATGAAAAAAAGGTACATTTCAAATGTTGTGTGATTTATTTCTTAAAGAGAAACTATCTCGGGAATGAACTGGTCATGTGACGTACTTTCAAAAGGGAAACACTTGAGAGAAAAGATATGCAAATATTCGAATAAGTGA
Organism: Mytilus californianus; assembly: GCF_021869535.1. Lineage (NCBI taxonomy): Eukaryota > Metazoa > Mollusca > Bivalvia > Mytilida > Mytilidae > Mytilus > Mytilus californianus. The sequence continues at coordinate 92,606,725 of NW_026262745.1, forward strand.
AATCAATAATCAAAGGTTGATAACATTTTTCCTTGTAAGGGGGTAATGCCAGGGAGCAAACATTGATCTACTGTGACTTTCATGATAACACACCCAGTCATTGTGCAATATTTTATGGTGAAGATCATGAACAATTTTTGAGAGCCTTTTTTCTGATGATTTCTTTTTCTTTTTTGGTCATATTCAATCAACAGCTTCCTATATGAACAAACATCACTTGTCATTGATCATCGTGTCTGTAGCTGGACTTTGCAGATACTATTTTGTGTGTTTTACATCATATTGTCCAGCTAAGCATTTTTTTATTAAACGTACATAAAAACATACTATACTAAACAACCTTCCAGTGTTCTTGCATCAGCTCTTCCGACTTTTATTATATTGGTCTACGATAAGGAAATAATTATGAACAGTTAAATCTTTATATTTGCATATATAATCAAGATACAGTTGTTCACCGCGCAACTTGAACAATGAGCAAAAGCCATATCGCACAGTAAGATATAAGAGGCCTCGAATGACAAATGTAGAACAATTGAAATTTCTAAGTTCTGAGTTACAACGCTTAATTAAAATACACAGTTAACAAAATTGCCGTCGAAAAGTATGCATCACTATATCAGCTCGCACTCGCCCATTCTATATGTTAACCCAGACCTGTTCATTCACTGGCCATATATGTTTCTCTAGAAATAAAAAAAGAGGTTTACTATAAGGCTAGTGTATCACATGTGATAAATGTCTATTTTATAATGTCTATGTAATCACTAGAAACCAATCCATTTTGAAAAAATCTTCAACAAAAATAAGTAGTGCATTACTTAATATGTTGTGTAGTTCGAAACAAAAAAAGAAGAAAGGAACTTAAGCATTATTAAGAAACCATTTACATGTGTTTTTTCATACACCACTGAGCAAACAAAAACCATGTTTGGTATATACTCTATAAGTAAAAAGTAAAATAACAAAATTACTGAACTCTAAGTGAAATTCAAAAAGGGAAGTCCTTTATAAAATAGCAAAATCAAAAGCTAAAACACATCTTATGAATGGAAAGCAATTGTTATATTCCTTACTGGGTACAGGCATTTCATTATGTAGAAAATGGTGGATTACACCTGATTTTATAGCTAGCTAAACCTCTCACTTATGACAGTCGCATAGACTTCCATTATATTGACAACAATGTGTGATTGTATTGCGATCCTTTCTATTTCATGATCAATATTTCTGAGTATCACAATACTAGACGGGTATTTGTATGATTCCCCTCTCCCCCCCCCCCCCCAAAAAAAAAAACAAAAAACAAAAAAACCGTACACATCTCCTTCCCACAACTCCTTAGTAACGACCTTGGAAAAACTTATTAACATGAAGCGTGGTACGGTATAAACTGTTTCCTTTTAAATCCTTGACTCTTCCCCTATACAATGGTAAGGGAAATATATCTTCTATCTCACTTGGTTGCATAAATCTTGTTGTGAAATCACTGCTGGATTTGAATAATGTTTTTGTGTAGGCTGGAAATATTATTATCTCAATTTTGATGAGTTTTTAATGAGAGCAATTCCAATATATTTTTTTTATGAAAAATGTTGAATTTTGAATGTTGTCTGTGTGGTTGTTTTTCTACAAGAAAGACCATCTCGGGAATTAACTTAGTTATGTGACGTACTTTCAAAAGGGAAACACTTGAGAAAAATTCCTGCAAATATTAAAAAAAGTGAAATCAATTACCAAAGTTTGATAACATTTTTTCCCTCCTAGGGGATAATGTCAGGGAGCAAACATTGATCTACTGTGAGTCTAGTGATACTATCCAGTAGCTAGTAGCCTATGATCAAGATCATGAAACTTGTTGAAAGTTGTGTTTCTGAGGGGTTCCTTTTTCTTGTTCGGTCTTATTCAATCAACATCTATGGCGAAATTAGCAAGCTTCCTATAGGAACAAACATATTTTGACCCCAATTTTTAAATCATGTGCCTTTTTTTTATTTCCTTGTTCATCGTGTTGTTGTTTTGTGTCTTTTCTAGCTAAGCTTTTTTTCTTGGTTTGTTCACAAGTTAATACTTCGTTAACCCTACCACATTGTGTGCCTTTACCAAGTCAGACTATTTTGACCATGTGTTATTTATGTATCCTTATTGTTTTATGTCTGTTTTCCGAAAAGAGGTATTCGTTGGTAGTTGATGTAGTATGTAGTACTGTTAAATATTTTTCGTACTTTTCGTACTCCATTTTATGTGTTTTACTAATATGTTTACTACGTAATCAGTATTCCAAACATTGGAAGTAGTAAACGTTTTTTTGTTGTTGTTGTCGTAACTGTTTATTGCGCAGTTAGTAATTTTTCGATTTTGTTTTGGTTTGCAACGGCAGACGGTTTTTTAGAGACCCTGTCAGACTGAATAATTTGTCATACCGTTCTCTCAATTATTATATAGTTGCATCGAACATATTGTTGTCCAAAAAAAAAAATTGCAAACCAAAATATATGTTGAATATAGGAAAAAAGAAAAATTGGTTCTTAATATTCTAATAAACGCAAAAATGTCTATGTTGTACATCTACACATGAAATCAAGTAAAGCAGTCGATATTAATCCATTACCTACAGGTAAAAATATTTAATTTTTTGAACTGCATAGAAACATTTAATTTCAAAACAATTTCTAAACTTCAATTAAGTTATCTATTCATTTTGACTTGACAAGTTAACTTGTATCATCCGCCCTTCTACCCTGTCATGCAAAAATCAAAAAAGAATTAAAGCAGTAAAACTTTATTAAACATAATTCTAGCAAATTATGAATCCTTTACATTTCCCATATAAACATTAATAAGTTAAATCATTGTTAGTAACGTACAAAAAAAATGTGTCCAAAACCTTCACATTATTCATGATTATATAATGAGAATGAAAAGATGTTAAAAGCACTTCAACTTATCATAACACAAATTAAACACCATAAAAACAACTAAAATCTTAGTAGTAATTTAAATCAAGGAATATCATGAATATATCATGCAAAGCTCTGATTCCTTGCCCGAGTTCTTGCTTTTTGTTTGTCCTTTTTGGTTTATAAGCGCTTCATTGTTTTTCATAGGCTTTGGATTTTCAAATATGTTGGCCTTGAGCATCACTGAAGAGACATTTATATTCGGAGTGCACATCTGGTGCAGAAAAATTGGTAGCGTTATTAATGTTAGTGAAATTTATTAAATAAATGTAGGTGGGATTTGTAAATTTATAGACATTCAAATACTATAAAGGTGCTACTCACCAGAAGGTCCTTTAAATAATAATATAAACTTTCAACTGTCAAATTGTGTATTTTACAAAATTGGTTTTGTATACCAATCATAATTATGCTGTTGGGGGACCATCCAAGTTTAAAACAAAGCAAAAAAAATAAAGATTACAGGATTTAAATTTTGAAATATAACTCTGATATAAAAAAAGAGATGTAGCATGATTGCCAATGTGACAACTATCCACCAGAGTCTTCAGAAGTGATGATACAACACTATATGTATCTTTAAGGCTTACTAGATAGAAGTGCACAGAAAACAGTTTACGGTGCTCTAGAATAATTAAGCCAAAAGTATAACAAAAATTCCGAACTCCAAGGTAACTAAAAAAAAGGAAGTCATAAAAACGAACAAATTTAAACGTTATCAACCAACGGAACGTTTGAAGAACAACGTTTTCCTTTTTTACTTTTGGCTTGTTACAGACATTTTCCGAAGAAAATGGGGATTAAACGTAGTTTCATAGCTAGCTAAACCTCCCACTTGTATGACGGTTGATAATTTTGTTTTATTGACAAAATTGAGTGAGCAACCCAAACAGACATTATAGGTTAATGTGAATAACTGGGTTCAAGAAGCCAACATTGTGTAAAGAAATATCACAGACATACAACGCAACTGACTTCAAAATTCAAACAAGCATACACATAAATCTAACAAAGACGTCGACAAAAAAGGTATGGTAGTTGATAGTAATTTTGAAAAAGACGCCAAAAAAATGTTTTTGTAGTTGATAGTACATACCGTATACAGTATACACTTTCTCGATAAAACACACATTACGTAAACTATAAATACACTGGTAAGCAAAATGGAAAACCCCCCTGTAAAACATGTAAAAACCTCTTGCCTTTGATTAAAAAGTTGTATAAAAAGCATTTATAGGTAACAAGTAAGCACATGATTTAACATTAAACTGATAAAAAGAAAATAAAATTAAACATTTTTTCTCCATATCTGTACAATTACCAGGGTTGTAATAAAAATGATATGAATAACCACAACAACAAACAAAATATGCTTTGAAAATTATGGTTACAAGCTTATATTTCAAATAAAATCCAATGTGTTCATGTCTTTATACCAACACCATCAAATGCTCAGATATCTTCAAAACTTAATCAAATGAGTCTTTTCAAATAACTAGTCGAATTCTATTGGCCTTCTAGGAGCGTTACAATTTTTCTGTTCCAGATGTTGGTTGACATGTCGTTGGAATTCTTCGTCAGTAAAATTGTCCATTGTATTGTAACACAACGGACATATTCGACCAACATGACCAATAACATGTTCCTCAAAACTGGTGTCAGTGACATCAGCTGAAAAAGTACTGGAACACACTGGACATATCTTCATCTTTTCACCTGGAGCATCAACATACCTGTCAACAACAGAATAATAACGTAATTACTATTTAATTTTAATATCAATGCCACTATGTGAAGTAATTCTCCAATGCATCATTTCAGAGTCATGGGTAGTGTTTGTGGATAATATGTTTAGTATAAATAATGTTATAGTAAATTATTTCGTAATATGAAAGTATATTCTCCTATTTAACAAAGTAAGAAATAAACAATTAACATCTGAGTTTGTAATCAACGACATACCTATCAGATTTTATGATTATTTCTTTAACCTTTTCCAGTCAGGGGATTGTAATACTACATGGGTATCTTCTTGATACTGGGAAAAATATCTGTATTTCATATATTCTTTCAGCAGTTCTTGTATAAGTAACAATACTTATAGAATAACTAATTGAAGAATTCAAATCGAGAAAAATATTCAACGAGTGACCGAACAACACATTAATTCACGAATGCGCGTAGCGCATGAGTTAATTATCAGTGTTGTTCGGTCACGAGTTGAATATTTTTCGATATTTGAATTCTTTGATTAGTTATTCTTTTTATTACATTGGCAAATGTTTTTTTAAATGAAATTAATGTAGAAAATGTAAGGAACTATATTTTTTTTCTACGCATTCACAATTTGTTTTGATCCGACGTTATCGACGTCTTGACAACGCCTATTGTTGTATGACGTCAGACAGTGAAATAACCACGTTTATTTCACATGTGAAATTATCGGTTTTTATTTGACTGGGAAATCAATGTAATTTATTGCTACCAATGTAATAAAATTATTTATTATTCATAAGAATGAATAACGGTCCTATATATAATTATAGTAGTCAAATGCGACACAAATAAAAAAAGGAAAAGGATTTGACAAAAATACATTTAATAGATTCCTTACATCCTATTATTTTTAATCTTACTAATTTCAATTATGTAAATATTGATAACCCTCAACAGCTAATGATATCTTAATCTGAGAGGTAAGTTGTATTTGCATCAATCATATTCCGAAATATATTTGAATCTTATTTGTGACGTTTACGTCCAATGAGTCAAAAGTACAGATCCGTCATCTGTCATTAGAAAAAAAAAAATTAACGGCTGACTAATAGCTAAATTAGTAAATATACAAGTACCAGTACTGCACAAAGTTTTTGACGTAGGACAAGTTGATGTTATTATTACTTAGATCTCAACCCCGATTTCTTTTTTGAATTTCAACTCAACTTTGTAACATATGTTTCTATTATTCAACTAAGCAGGGTCCGGAATGTTTTTGTAGTTTACCTTCATGTATAAAAAAGGAGAGGAGGTTTGAATGACAAAAGAGACAGATTTCCACCAGAGACCAAATGACGAGGAAATTAGTACCATAGATCACTGTACAGCTTTTAACAATAAGCAACACTCACACCGCATAGCAAGCAATATGAAAGGCTCCAACATGACAAATACAAAACAATTAAAACGAGAAAACGACATCATGGAAACTATTGTGCTTAAACCAGTGCCATGGTCTTTAAATTGTAGTTCAATACACAACATGGAAAGACCTGCTTTTACTTTGAAATGAAGAATAACTATAAAAGCGCCGTTAATTTGTCTTTGTTTTGTATGTGCAGGTAGGAATTGTCTATCATGAATTGAGGAATAATTACAACTATTCACACAAGATCTACCGAGATTAGTCTAAATTGGAACCAAGTATGACTTTTTTTTATATTTCTACTTGATGGAATTAGTACTTTGGCCTTCTTATCACGATGGAAAAAAAAATAACATGAAAGAGATATCCCTTATTATTTTCAATTAACTGAAATAAGTTGCTGCTATAGGGCACTTATGATTTTCCCGCTATTGTGTTTGTTGAACAGGAAGTTTACGAGTCTTTGATGTAAAAACGATTTGCATGGCTCAAATGAAACTTGACACCAAATTTCAGAAAGATTTGTATTCCATAAGAAAATAAATGTTACAATGTATGATACTGATGGACAGAACAATGGACAGACATAAACCAGTATACACACCCCGATTTGTAACCGGGATAATTCATTCGTCAGTGGTGCATTGTAGAAAATTTAGGTATTTAATCTTTTGTCGTCTGTACATTTATATTGTTACATTTATGAATTATGTAGTGTATTTTTTCAATGTTAAGACTTGTATAATCTAACTGGCATACACTAATTATGGGAAATACAAATGATAACTCAACATAGTAATTCTAATTTCAAAAAAGGCGGAAAATAATTTTAAAAAGGCGGAAACTACCAAAGGAACATTCAAATGTAATTAGTTATGTTTTTTATCATGTATGTTAAACATGTGTACTCTTTATAAGAACCTGATGACACTGTAAACGAAATGCTTTTTACTTCAGGGTTAGGCATTATTACTGACAAAAGTTATCGATTGATAATCAATCACTTAAAAGAATTTTGGCTATTCAATTAAATATCGATTACTTCACTGTAAGATTTGTTTTCATCTTAAATAATTATTGAATTTTCGATTATTCTCAATTGAATGCTACAAAATTAAAAAAATATATTTAACATTAATGAGAGGTTTATTGACTATTGTGTATTTGAATGTTTTAAGTTTTCTCGGAAAAAATATATATAAATAGATAAACTAGTTTGTTCACTAAAATGTAAAGAGGGAAATTTCACAGGTAAAAACACTGTGAATGGAGTGAAACTAGTAACATATGAAAATACAATATAAATCTCAATACAATCGATTCAATTTTTGGACGTAGAAATATTGATATGAAGACATTAACCTTTTATTGTTTAAAATGAATTTATACCTAACATTTTCTTGTTGTTTCGGGGTTTCTTCTCTTTTTACAGTTTCTCTGAAAACAAATTGTAACTTCTCAATAACTTTCTATCTATAATTTCAGGTGTGCATCAACATTTTAATGTTTATGAATCATACTGCATTAGCTGAGTTCAAAAAATATAAATGCAAGGTATTTTCTTAACTTCCATTTACATAACTGCTTTAATTCTACCTCATAAATTCATCCGAATTTAAAACATTTCTTATCTATCTACATATCTAAATAAAGGCCAAGTCAGAATGTAGGCTTTGTTTGCTCGCAGTAATTTATAATTTTCCTTGCCATGCAACATGTAATAAAGATAACAAAAAAAGAAAACATTACAAACATCTTCAAACAAAAACACACCTAGTTATTCTAAGCTAAATCAATATCAAATAATGTAAATGATATACTATGCAGACCGTGTTGTACTTAGACGTTACTGTGATCACCTCGATATCTACTATACAAGTATTGGACTTATATATAATTATAAAACCCCACCGTAATACCGACAAAGAAATATCCGTGCAGTACTAACACGATACATACTATACAAGTATTGGACTTATATATAACTATAAAACCCCACCGTAATACCGCCAAAGAAATATCTGTGCAGTTCTAACACAATGACTTATAATTAAATACCAATTAGACTAGTTCTACAAACTAGATCCACAGTTTCCAAAGATATAAATCGAACAGGGAAATTCAATTTATAGCAGAATAGAAATAAATTGATCTTTGTTCTTTGCCATCAAGCAAGATTAAATAGTGGACTTTGTACTAAGCCAAGAAGTTTAAGGTGCAATAGCTCGTCGGTGATCGTTTTAAGATATTAAGCATTTCTCCTCAACATAAGACTGATAATAACTATCTAGTAGTGATTAAATCTAGGCAAGGTTTACATTTTCTGAAAATGCAGCATTCCAGGTGTTGATTTAAACTCATTAAATATACCAGTCTTATAATTTGATGCGCAGGTTGCGCAATTTGTATAGATATTCAAAGTTTATGACTTTTAGACATTGATACCCAATAAATTAAGACAAACTCACCCGAATGTTAAATCTCCAAGCAGTTTTTTTATTTCGCCTGCTGGTGCTCTGTTTTTAACATAGTTTACCGACGGCATGTTAGGAACCTGCTTTACTTCTACATCAGCGATTTGTAACTTTATCTGTTTCAGTTTAAGAAGCAATTTAGATGTTTCTGTTATCTGTGTTGTGTCTCGATATATCTTGTGCTGTTCATCAGCCTTATCAAAAGCAGTTTTAAATTCATTGCCAATTGACTGTAAGGATTGAAGTTTTGTTGCTTGTTTCTCTTTCACTGATCTGATAAGATCTTCAACTTTTGTATCAATTAGCTTCTTCAACAGTATGCCGTCTTCTCTTATGGATAGAATGACTGCATTGACATCACATTGATATGCATTTGTTCCTTGGTCGATCGCCATTATATTTGTTTTTAGTTTGTTCAACTTCATATTAATCTCTCTTTCAACTTCAGCTTTGTATTTTTCAGTTAATGTTTTAATTTCAGAAAAATCATGCTTTTTGTGATTTTCAATTACACATATTTTGCATATTGGCGTATTACATTCTTTGCAGTAATAGATAAAGTTTTCATCATGTTCGTTACAATATTGTTTACCTTCCGGGTTTATATTTGGGCCACTTAGAAATGTGTGGTTTTTGCTCATCTTTGTACGTAGATGTGATATTTTACATCCATCACAAAACAACTGGTCACACTGTTCACAGTAGTTATGTCCAGGACTTGAAACACAAATTTCACAAGTTTTGAAAGCGGCCTGCGCCATTTTATGTTTATATTGTTTTCAAGTAGTAATATGAAACGGTAAATTTAAATCGTACGGACAGGATATTATTTTCCGGATCGTATCTAGATTTTCGTTTGATTCAATGTGACATTATAACAAATTCTACCGTTTATTGTATTTACTCATTTTGATCATTATTACATGTAACTTTATATTTCCAAGTGAGATTGGTATGTATTTCCTTTCAAGACTTTCTTTTTCACATTTTTAATGTTTGTCATGGGAGTCATTTCTTGTGCCGTTATAAATATAATAAATGTTTAAATAGTTGAATTAATAATATTGTACAACCTACTTGTTATTCAATACTTCCTATAAAGAAAAAAGTAATGCATACTAATTATGGATTTAAAAGAAAATAACAAAAATACCGAACTCCGAGGAAAATTCTAAACGGAAAGTCCATAAGCAAATGGCAAAATCAAAAGCGCAAACACATCAAACGAATGGAAAACAACCGTCATATTTCTGACTTGGTACAGGCATCTGGTTTTATAGCTAGCTAAACCTCTCTCTTGTTTGACAGTTGCATACAATTCCATTATATTGACAACGATGTGTGAACAAACCAAACAGACATAACAGGTAAAAATGTCAAAAATAGGGGTACAGCATTCAACATTGTGTTATAATCTTAATCACGATAAAAACTAACAAATATATAAGCCGTTACAATTCATTTCACTGGAACATGTAGTCTGGTTTGTAATTCATTGCAATGTAATGTGATTGCTGTCTAATTAAATTTTATTCTTATCTAAATTAATTCTAATCAATTATGGGTTAATGGGATATCGGCTGAAATAAAAATTACAGATGACAAAAGTATAATTATAAAATGAAGTAGAGCTGTTATTACCCGGGTAGTAAACTTATCTGGCTATAATTCTATATGCTAATTTATTAAGTCATCCAAATTGTCGCTTAGGAAAGTTACCTCTGCTCTCCTCGCCTATATAGCGATAAACCGTTATTTGACATTAAAATGTATCATGCGATACACTGCCCCAGAAAATTAAAGATGTATGTAACAAGTAACACAATTGTTTATCAATTATGTAACAGGGAACTACGCATGTAGATCGATGTGTGTATTTGTTGAGCGTATTATGTAACAGGAAACTTTTAATCAATAATTACACGACAGGTGTCAACTACATACACATGTCGATCTATTTAGATATTACATAATCTTTATAGCAAAATTAAACCCATCAGGGTCAAAGCAATACAAACAAACACTACAATTAAACAAAATGTAACCCTTCCAAAAAGATGATTTGATAAATTGATTAACGAAAAACAAAGTTGACTTAGATAAGTTACATGAAAACTGAATAAACTTACTTATAAACATTAGTTATCGTAATATCTCTATCTATACAATATCATAATGACCAGCAAATAAATCACAACACTATTTGGTTTCTTTACTGTGTTTTTATTTAAATAAAATTTTCTTCTATTTTAGCGACACATATTGTTTACTAACGTAGTCGATAGCAACAAGAAAGTAATTCACATTTCACAATGTGAGTATATTACTGTAAGGTGTCTACATATGTGTGACAAAACCAAGAGTTTGTTCAGTGTAGTTGCTTTACCATATGTGTGACACAGCCAAGGATGTGGTCAGTGTAGTTGCTACACCATATGTGTGGCACAGCTTGGGTCTTCTCGTTTAAATATTCAATGTTTAGAGACAATACGAATTATGTCTTTTAATTAACATATACAATGTTTAGAGACTATATAGATTATGTCTTTTCATCAAAATATTCAATGTTTAGAGATTATATAGATTATGTCCTTTCAATAAAATATTTACTGTTAGAGACTACATAGTGTCTTTCATTAAAATGTTCAATTTTAGAGACTATATTTTTGGAGACTATATAGTTGATGTCTCTTCACTAAAATAGTCAATGTTTCGAGACTATATCGATAATGTCTTTAACTAAAATATTCAATGTTAAGAGACTACTTAAATGCTGTCTTTTCATTTAAATAATCTATGTTTAATGACTATGTTGAAGATCTATCCAATCGAAACAAAAAATACCACAGATACAATTAAGCCTGTCTCTTAAAATGCAGGAATATTTGATTGACATCAACTATGTTTAGTTTGATGTATTAATATTTCAGCAGACAGTCGGCATTTCAATGCGTATTTATTGTGCACTAATACTGGCAGACTTGTTTGTGTACTCAAATGAAGAAGAATCCATACGGATCCTTCTAAAAGTGAATCTTTAATTGTTTTCAAATTTCACTTTCAAAATGATTGACTTTGATCTGTCACTCAATACTCCACAATTCTATGAACGTTTACATGTCATATACCTCAGTGATCTTGAAATTAGGGATGCCACCGAAAAAAATATTTATTGGAGCTTTTGCTTATTTCTTGATCTGTTCCTCGATATTGGCATAAATGGAAATATTCAAACTAGAATCTATGACAAACGTTATGACATCAATTTTCCAATTGTCAATATACCCATTTTTCAGCAGTAACAATCCCTCTGCTCCATCATATGGCGTTTACATATCTTAGTTAATACGTTACGCAGGTACATGTTGACACTATATATGGACTTTATTAACAGGAGTAGAAAAATATGCTCCAATAGAGTTATGAAGAAGAACGACTGAAATCAACGCTATATAACAAGCAATACGATGTGTCGGCGTTTCAACTCACTAGCAAGATGTTCTCACGGTCTAAGAGTTTTGATTATTAGTATATTCCTTTCATCAGTAATATATACGATCGCGTTCTATTACCGATTGTGACAGCATGTAGAGCAGGTGACGTTTACTCTGTCGACGCACCCGCCTTCACTCCATTTGGATTTCAAGTTTCTATTCCTACCTTGATTTTTCTCTTTTAATCGATTTATAGTCCTGCAGATCGGTGACAAAATTGTCAGTTTGATTATAAAAGCACCAAATTTGCATGGTATTAGTTCTGGGTGTTTCAAACAATATTAGCTATGGACCCACCTTGAAATTTCAATATGGCGGCTATTTCTATGATGGCCGTCATATAATATCAAAATCAACATATATGACTTTTATAAGGACACATTTAAGATCAAATTTGCCATAGTAATAGTGATGGGTGTTTCGAAAAATATAAGCTATGGATCCAAATTGAAATTTAAATATGGCGGCTTTTTCCAAGATTACCGCCATAAGATATCAAAATCAACAGATATCACTTATAGAAGGCTACCTTCAGTAAAACTAAGTGCCCTATAATACCAAGTGTATGTCACATTTATATACTTAAGCCCAATATCAAAAGACGTGTGAGGAAAGTATAGAATAAAGGCAACAGTAGTATGCCGCTGTTCAAACGTCATAGTCGATTAAGAGAAAACAAATCCGGGTTACAAACTAAAACCGATGGAAACACATCAACTATAAGAGAAAAACAACGACACAACAGAAACGCTGAACTGCAACAAAAACAAACGCCAACATATATATAAACGGAATATTTGATAACAACTGCCATATTCCTGACTTGTTACAGGACATTTTAAGAAAAAATGGTGGGTTGAACCTGGTTTTATGGCTAGCCAAACCTCCAGCTTATGTGGCAATGTTAAAAGATATATCGCTAAAATGACAACACTACGTGACAGGAATACAGTACAAACAAAGACAAGAACACTGAGCACGGAAAAATGCATAATATAATAGTACATTACAATATTTAAAACGCAGAATAACAACGGACTTCTGCCGTGAATTAACGACAGCACAGGACACCAGAAAAAGTGACGTATTTTTGTGCATAGAAAATCGTCACTACGGTAAAATTATTGCAGAACAGTAGTCTACAACGAGGGATCACCTATAGACATTGGCGTTATTCCATTATTTAAGCTAGACTTAACGAGAATGTAAACATCTCTACTCGAACAGTTTTCTTTGTGATCAACTGTAAGAGGATAGTAATAATGTAACAAATTGCAGATGCTCGCTTCTTCTGTTAAATGATTATGTTGGTGTTAAACAAGCAACCTCCAAAATATGTTTGTATGACAACGATACTTGAAAAAGCTGCACATGCAGGTAGTTCAAAAAGACATGATGTAGGCAAAAGTCTTTTCCACAGTCATTACAACATTAGTTGATAATCGTTTGGCCAAATATTGAGATGCAGTCGAGTTATTCTATTGAGGCAAATACGACACCGTCCATTTCAAAGTTACTTATGTTTGTTTTCTCTATTCTTCTTTCATATTACATTTAACTGAACTTAAACCATTTCTTTGTATATAGGCCTTCTTCTGGATGCTAGGACCAAGACATGAGATGCCAAAATGACTAAATGTACAGTTTATTATGAACATACTATCTGTCAATTGTCTTGCCAGAAATGCATGTATGCCAACCTGGTATAATTAGTCAATTGTGCAACCATATCCTTACATGGTATAAATAAGTTAACAAAATGATAACACAGATGGCTTGCAGAAGAAGATTATGAAAGCATTAAATATATTTTGACAGCATTTAACGTGTGTAGAGCCAAGAAAAATGGTCATTCGCCTTTATATATCGGCCTGCATTGGCCAATGTTTCAGGAAGAGATCAAATATGTCACAACAATTCGAGATTCCATGAATACATTCCAACAATGTCTTAATTTTTTTGCGAGACATGTATCAAGTATCACTTGTGATCAACAGATTTTTGCTTCTGCAAAATCGGAATAGTGGAACTAGGCAAACACATTTCTAGCAGAACAAAGAATACAGTTTTGGTAAAGGTCTTCGTATAGAAATGGCATCATTGAAAACCTTATGTGATTAGTTAGAAAACAGTGGTTGAACAAGTGTTAAATCAAGGAAACGTAGTACTTCATGAACAGCAGATTCTTGTTTAGAGGCTCGCATGCATCATGAACAAGACATTTTCATGAGGTTACAGTAGGTGTACATTTAATTCTTATGCAAAGATACTGACATAATTTTTACTGAGAAACGAGACCCTGGTGAAAACTATATAACATTTAAAGAATGGAGTAATAAGAGGAAAAATGAGAATACACTTAACCACAAATAGTCTGGAGCATTAAGGATTGAAATGGACTTGTTGTTGTGAGATCATCAAGATAATGATCCTTCTGGGTGTATAAAGATTCCATTGTATTGCTTATTCATTGGTTCTTTGTATTTTTCCATCCAAATTATGGCTTCTAGTACCCGTGTGCGATATTATGCCATTTAACATTTTACAGTTTACGTGTTGCAAACGTGATTTGAAAATGGTAATTTTTTTTATAAAACCCATGAGTAGAATTTAATACGTGTAAAAGGAGAAGGTGGGGCAATCAGATTGACCATCAATATTGCACATCTACAGCTTTTAATGGTGTTTTGTCTAGAAATGGCCATAGTAATTAACAATTTTCAATCCACCTTTGAAATAATATAACGTCAGTTAAACCAAATGATGGTTTACATCAGGAACTGTTTAAAAGCAAACACACCATATTCTCAAAGCATGTGAAAGCTTTAGACCGGGGAATGTTTCGGCCTTTTACCCAGCGTGCTACTTCGAGTGAATGTTAATGGCATATACCCTATTGGATATTTATCACAAAAGTATAAGAATTTTGTAATGAGTTAGTAAAATGTGGTTGTCAGATATAAAACGGATGTCACGGTAGATAAAAATGCGCGAGGACAATGATGTTATGTACGGTGCTGTTTAAAATATGCGGGAAGTTGGGCAAAGACGAAATGGGCTGTCCTTAAGAATCGTTTTGAAAACTGCATTGGAGAAGATACTGAGGCACTCAAAAATCATTAGTAAAAAAAACCCAGATACTAAGAAAATGGATAAAAACGCTAAAAAGACTAACAGCAGTCAAGAAATCACTACACAAAAATCGAAAAATTGAGCAACACCAACCCCACTTAAAGCCGGGGATGACTTCAGGTGCTCAAGAAGTGTCAGCAGTTTATGTTCAACAAGTGACACCTGCCTAGTGTTCTTGTTTAAATATATTGATGAGTCATATCCAGTAATTAGGCATATATCATATAATAGTGGATTTATAAATGTCTGTTTTCTAACCCTTAGAATCACAAAATTTAAATGTAAAAAACTATTGGTACATGTAAATTATTTAAAAGTTTACAGAATGTAAACGTTTGAATGAAATAAGGTTTCCCGTGCCTGTACGATGGATACAAAAGACTTTCACTGGTTGACAACACAGACATTGAAAATGAAAGAGCAAATAACACAACATTGAAAATATAAACAATCCCTTTTAATCAAAACTAGGGGTCAACGCAGGTGTTCGGGAAGGGTGTGTAGTTTCTGGCCAACTGGTAGCACTCGTGATGTTACTCATTGCAAGTACAAATTCGGTGATTAGTCGTGTTTATTGATCATCTTGATGTTACCATAATTGAGGAAAAAGAAAGGATTGGGGCAAGGAGAAGATGAACATACCCATTATCATTTGTGATTCAGATGGTACCAAACGGTCAAAAAAATCCTGTTGGCGTCCTGAAATCGTTCATATGTTTCCATTTATAGGATCTTTGATTTAATTGTTTTGCAAGCATCATCCATGTAGCATGGTAACGCTATCCCTATACTATTGAATGAACTGTAAAATGCAATGCGATAGAAGTAATATCAGCAAAGCCTTGTCTTCATTTTCACTTTTTGGCGGCCATTTAGAAATTTTCCGCCATTTTGACAATGAAACGTCTAATATAACGTCATGCATTAATGTCAACGTTGGATTACCTTTTATATGTTTTTAGAAGATTTGGTTTGAAAATCATTTGCTTGAAATGAAACATCGATGTCAAATTTGGACTGAATGGTGGACATTTTTAAAATGACCACCATATTGATTTTGTCAGAGTTGGTCCATAGACTACAAAATATATATCTACAGTCGTGCAAAGTTTCATGCTTTTAACATCAAATCCACAATTCTTCTAAAAATATGCAGGAATGTGCTGGACTATTATAAGATTAAACACAGGTACACTACAGTCACCGTAATTCATCTTGCAAAAAGTAAAAACCATTCGAGTTTTCTACATTTTACACAGCTATTCCCTTTTCGAAACTTAAAGACAAATCGAAAGAATTGGTCCAATGTTGTTTCTTAAAAATGAATGGCCAATGTAGTTACAAATATCTTGTTTGAATGAGGGATAAATCATTCTTTGTAAACAACCACGTGGTTCTAGCAAAAAGTTCCCTGAAAAAAAGAGGCAGAAGATACCAAATAGCAAGGTCGAAAACAAACTGACAATGACACGGCAAAAAAAAACCGACCGAAAAACAAATAACTGTCCACAAGACACAGCATAAAAAACTAAAGACTGGGTAACACAAATGCAACAAAAGCTTTGGGTGTTCCCATAGTTCTCCGGAAGATTTAGCAGATCCTTCTGGATCCTTTTTCCAGTTTATAATTCCGATAGGTTTTGTGATGTACCTATATATATTTTCGTTGATAGATTAATCAAATGTGACCATCGATCCACTATCGTTGCCTCTGATTTATGTGTTTTAATTCAAACATTAATCGCATGCTTTACACATAGGGTTGTAAGACTAAAAATAACTATAGGAAAAGGAAAATCCGTTTATTCATAGCTAATGAAAGAAAATATCTACATATCTTGGTAATCTATTTACATAACAATGATACTGCCATTTATGTTATAAAAATATTTTTTATCTGAAATACAGAATTGTAAATGTATATTTTTACTAAATCAATCAGGGAAGGAACAAAATATAAAATCAGGTAAGAAACGGAGGGAAAAAAACAAATAACACAAACCGAGAAAACCCCTAAAATCAAACATTAAAATAATAATTACACAAACAAACTAATATCATCTGTATATATTTAAGATAATTAGACTATACATTTATTTTACTTCATAGTAAATAGTTAAACAACCTAAGTGATTAACTTTATTAATTATCAATGTAGTATACATTTGTATCCATAGTCAAATCAAATACGCGCACAATAATGTATATGTCATGTTGTTTCTTTACTGTTTTGTTCTATGATGGCTTAGCAAGAATATTCTGTTTATGATATAAAATGCCGAGTTGAGCATAGAAAGATATAGAACAATATGACAATGGGAGGCGACTGATGATAAGATAGTTGAATTACAAAATACATTTAATTGAAGAAAAGGTGAAAAAGTGTAGCAAATATTATAATATATCTTTCAAATCTGAATCAGCAAAGTTATAAAAGCTTATTTCAAAATAATAACATTTACGGTTCTAACTGTACTGATCCAGACTCGAATCTCGACAATAAATGCCTCTTTAGTGATGCTCGAGGCAAAATTATCTGAAAATCACAATCTTATACAAACATTGAAGAGCTGATGAACAGTTTCTAACAAACTACTTGTTCCACGTGTTAAAATATGTGTTGTGCAATTCTCATAATGGTCATTCTGTATTACAGTTCTTCAATCAATTTATGGACATATGTTTTTCTAAAATGATAAAAAAGGGTTAACAAAAGATTAATCAAAAATTATCTTCAACGTGTACCAGATAAATTCAAAAAGGTGCAGTCCTTAAAATCTAACAAAATCAAAAGCTCTACTATATCAAACCAAAGAAACGAAAGTAAAACAGCTGTCATATTTCTGACTTGATACAGGAATTTTCTGATGAAAATAGTAGGTTAAACCTGGTTTTATAGCTAGCTTTACCTCCAACTTGTATGACAGTTGATTTTAGTTTCGTTATATTGACAAAATTGGATGAGCAGACCAAATAGACATAATTAATTAACGTGACAATAATAAAGATCCAGCAGCCAAACAACACAACTGACTTAAAAATTCAAACAAACATACAGATAAGTATGACAAAGACGCCAACAAAAGAGTTTGTGTAGTTGATAGTACATATGATATAGTAAAGTGTGCATACAAACTTTCCCGATGAAATACAGATTAATGTTATATAAATGCAAGGGTATACAAAATGAAAGCAACACCATAAAAACCTCATGCGTCCAGGTCGTACCTCTACCCCACCCCACAGTAACACCAAAAACCAGAAACCCGAAAGCTGGATGTATAAATATCGAGCCACTTCAAGAGTCATATATGTATGTTTGTTTGTTTTGATAGATTTTCATTAGAAACAGATATGCGATTGTAGTAAAATCAACATTGAAACTCCCTCAGACAAGGTTAATGTAGGTGGTTTTGGACATACATGATTATACTGTAAATGCCCGTTTTCTTTCTTTTTTTCTTATCTATAGGAATATTACGCTCTCAGAAAGTTTCGACTCGAACGTAAATAAGATATGTTATACAAATGTCAAACTCGCACTTTTCTTATATTATATTAAAACAAAGTAATCTTTAAAAATAGCAAAACGCCAAAAAACGTCTTTAAACGTAAAACAAACACATAACTTAATCATGTCACGCGTTTCTTATATTGCATTGTTAATTCTTTTCCCATTCCGACACACTTATCACACAGAATGAAAATAAGCACCATAATTTATTATGTGTTACTTGTAGTATTGTAGTTATTAGGACAACTGTATTCTTTATCATTTTACAAGCCGATGATGTGTTAAAATACAGATACAGATAACTTAGTATTTAACGGTTTATGCACGTTTGTACAGAAGAGAAAAGGCTATTATCACGTAATCATTTCTGTTGTTTACATATGAATTTGTGAGTTGTAAATTATATAGCGTTGTATTAGCATAATTATTATGTTTCATCTAGTTCCAATAGATTTTGTTTCGTTGTGACTTATGTGTTCTATAATCTTGTGATTTTCCTCTCAATGATGGTTTAAAGGGGCATTAGCTGTCAATTTCATGTTTACCGACTTGACTCAAATTCTCACGTTAGGTTTATAACATACATTATAACGTATATCCAAATTACCAAAAGTCTTAAATAAACAATTAACAATGCATGGACTCAATATTGTGTATCAGCATTTCGTGCATATTTTAGTCTTCATGCCATCTAACTTACCATCAAGATGACCTCCAAAGACTTCCGACGGTTATTTAATCCAATATAAACATAAAGATAAAAGATAGTGAGTAATGTGTAATTGGATTTTATTATGTCTATTTGTTGACATTCGTTGACCTTTTAATAGCTGAACACGCCTAGCACATGTGAAACATATCTTCAGCAAAGGAATTAAATTGAAGGACACATGAAAACGGATTGAAGGAGGTTGAATTATTGACTTGCAATCATTTATTTTAGAAAGATCATTGGAAGTATTTTTTTCATCTCATTTTTACTTACGGATAATATTGAGTGTGAAATACTTTATCACATTATTACTCATATATATTTGAGTTTAAGAGTAAAGTAGATTATCACATTATCAATTATAGATTTTATTGGGATTTGAAGTAGAGTACTTGATCACATTATACAATAATATTTGAGGTAAATCGTTTAGAACTTTATAACATTATTCCTAATATAT
Organism: Mytilus californianus; assembly: GCF_021869535.1. Classification (NCBI taxonomy): domain Eukaryota; kingdom Metazoa; phylum Mollusca; class Bivalvia; order Mytilida; family Mytilidae; genus Mytilus; species Mytilus californianus. The sequence continues at coordinate 92,626,613 of NW_026262745.1, forward strand.
TTATTTTAGGTTGAACGTTAAGTAATTTATAACATTATTCCTAATATAATATTTACGGTTCAGAGTTTAGTACATTATCACATTATTTCTTATATAATATTTTAGGTAACGTGTTTAGAACTGTATCACATTATTCTTAATATATTTAATTTAGGTTGAAAGTTTAGTAATTTATGACATTATTCCTAATATAATATTTAAGGTTCAGAGTTTGGTATTTTATCACATTATTCCAAATATATATATATATATATTGTAGGTTAAGAGTTCAATACTTTCGATCACGTTATTACTTATAGATACATTTGAGGTTAAGAGTTTTTAGAATTGTAAATTTAGGTGGAAATAAATTAGTATTTGACGGTTCACCCTCAATTGTTTATTAAGGATGTAAAAAGCTGTGCTATTGAATAAGTACATAACGGTTTGCACTGCTAGTTTATCATGGATGTAAATATATGTTTGAATAAATTAGTAATTTAAGAGTTTTCCTCCAATATATATAAAGGTCGTAAATATAAATGGTTATGTTCATTCTTTATTACAGTTATCCAACAAAGTAACATGCTCCTGTTATTATTAAAGAAGGAAACCAGAATATAAGTTGTTTTTTTAAAGTCACTTCAAATTAAAATTAAAGCATATTTGTTTACAGCCGATTCGAGCATTTGGACCTTTAAATTTGCTTTCATTTCCACCAAAACACATATGTTGCTGTAGATATCAATACTAGGACAACTGACCACATTTGTTTGAACCGAAGACCGTAACTGGTCTTTCACCATTTCAAATTGGTTTTCTACTTTCTGTCATAGTTTTTCTTTTCATATTCACTGTGTCTAAACTACCCCGGCAAAACATGATTGGACTAAATAGTATCTTATATCTGGTACGATGACGGACCATCAACAGACCGAGAAAAGGTAGGAATTCTGTCTATTTATTTGTTATTTTTATGATATTGAAGAATATAAATACACATATAACTATTTTCGATTGTGAGATGTAATATTTTCTACAACCGTTCTAGATTAACGGAGAAATAAGTAAAAAGGCACGGCAAAATATTGAATTGAGTGAACATTGCCTCGAATTTGTACAATTTCTCGTTAAATTGTGCACACTGTACGGAAAGACAGGTACGAAAAGAAAGATATTAACATGGAGATTGCAAGACTAGTCACTTTGAGCATCTAAATGTATGTATTATGATGCATGGAACGAAAGAAATAGGTCATGACAATATGGAAGGACCCGGTTTTGTCTTTGTAAAGGACCCGATTTTGTTTCGTTTTAAACCACAAATTTATGAAAAGCAACGTAAACACGGATCTGAACATTGGCCATTGAAAGAAATTTAATATATGTGAGCTTATTCATGAAAACTGATCTGCTGATACAGCTGCTTTCAACAACACCAATGACTAATTTTATTTTGTTTTGCTGTTTTTTACAAATAGTTCAAGCCGCCGTGAATTTGCATCCTTTGGTCCAGCATTACGACGAAACTAAAATACCAATGTGAATTTTGAAAATAAACATGATAATCAAATTCACATACATCCAATTTGGCGGATGTCTCTATTTTCTAGTTTCTGGTGGTATACGATATAGTTGTGATATATCAGTGGCGGATCCAGGGGTCGTAGAGAGCTTTATTGTCCAAAAAGGATTATTATATCGTGTTTTTTTCACGAAATATAAATGATTTTTTTTAAACATAAAATCGTCCAAAAATTTAACCACTCGCTACGCTCGGCTCCTTGGTCTGCCCTTGTATATTGGAAATTATAAACCTGACCAACGTCACTTAAATGTAAAACATTTGTCAATGTACGATATAATCATTACACAATGGAGAATTAAAAAAACATTTATGTATTAAATCATTAATGAAACAAGCATTCTGTGAGTATTGTATGGCAAGACATAGTCCCCTACCGGTTACAAATTCATTGTATTGGAACAAAATTCTAACTTGATCTATAACTTGTCATGGTGTAAACTATATAACAAATGTCAAGTCAGTATCTTCAAGCATGACGAAAAAAGTGTTGAAAACTGACTATATAAGTGAATTTTCTAAGTCCAAGGACCATAACTCTACACACAATCATCAGACCGGAACAAAATTCAAACTTGATTTATAACTTGTCATGATAAAACTATATACCAATCATCAAATTAATATCTTCAAGCATGACGAAAAAAAGTGCGGAAAACTGATTATTTGAGTGAATTTTCTAAGTCAAAGGACCATAACTGTGCACAAAATCATCAGACCAGAACAAAATTCGAACTTGATCTGTAGCTTGTCATGATAAAACAATACACCAAATATCAAATTAATATCTTTAAGCATGAAGAAAAAAAGTGTGAAAAACTGATTTGCCGGACTGACGGATAGACATACAGACAGATGGACAGAGTGCAAACCTAAAGTGTCCTTCAACGTCGTCGGTAGTGGACTTATAATCATTATTGGATATTCTGGATGGCCTGAGACTATTTTAATAATTTATAATTAGTATAATAGTTACAAGGAGGGGTACACGGATTTTAATGCATGGTTAGTGTGACCCTTTGAGCCGCATAGAAATACATGCATACACATTTGCCTTATTTTCTTGCTTTATAATGAACATTTAGTGTTCAGAGTATTTTTTTCAAACGATCATATATGAAAGATTACACCCCCTCGGTAGAGTGGAATATCTATTAAGATAACCATTCTGTTGTCCAAAAAAATAAACGCATTTCACGCAAATGTGCGTCCTTCAATTCTCAAGGCCGTACATATACACTATCTAAGTTTGAACACTTATATTTACATAATTAATATAAAAAAAAATCGAATAGAGACCTTAAATCTCAAATTGCGTTACAACCTTTATTTCTTTGTATTTCAGTCGCCGTAAACGTATTCCTTTTTCTTCCCAATAAAGCAGGAATTCAAGCGTTTATGGATTCAAATAAGTTGTCCTCTGGAAGAAACAGTTTTCCAACGGGCCATCAAAGTCCTGTTGATCGACGGATTTAATTTTACGTTGTACGATTACACATTATTTTTCATGACAAAACCGGGTCCTGCTTTATGACATTTTAGGACGAAACAGGGTCGTACATATTGACAAATTCGGGTCCTTCAATTTTTACATGACCAATTTCTTTCGTTCCATGCAAATTATTACAACTATTGAGGTACTCAAAGTGACTAGTCTTGCAATCTCCATGTTAATATCTTTCTTTCCGTTCCTTTCTTTCCGTACATTATGCACAATTTAACGAAAAATTAAACGAATTTGAGTAAAGGTTCACTCAAGTCATCGTTTTGATGTGCCTTTTTACTTATTTCTCCGTTAATCTAGAACGGTTGTCAAAAATATTACATCTCACAATCGAAAATAGTTATATGTGTATCTATATTCTTCAATAACATAAAAATAACAAATAAATAAACAGAAATCCAACCTTTTCTCTGTGCGTGATGGTCCGTCACCGTACCGGATATTATATACTATTGAGTCCAAATTTTTGCGTGGGTAGTTTAAACACAGTAAAATTGCAATTGATGTGTTTGTATTTGTCCTTTGCTTTTGACCTCATTCAATCTATTTCGATTTCTGTACAATACCGGTCAAGCGTTTGTGATTTCCACGTGCATGTTGTAATTTTGTGAAATAATCCTTTGTTTTTCATTGCTTTAGCACTTTTTATGTTGTCAATGATTATTCTGTTTCACAACCAACATTTATATTGATAGAATTTCTAGTTTAAAATGCTTTAATAAATTGATGTTTATGGCAAGTCATTAATATTATTTTACCTTCATCTTAAAAAAAAAACTTAGAAGCGAAAAAACTTACCCACAGTTTTTACAGTCACTGAAAACGAAAAATGATTTATAATAACTATGATAACTACACTGTGATGATACTAATATGAATGTTCAAAAGATTAATCAATATATCAAATATGTCATTAATCGTATCCAAGTATGTCTCTTACCGGCAGTTTGACGATCGACGCCAAATGATGAGAACATCATTAATTCAATAGAGAGTTCAGCTTAAATTTTAAAGAAAAACATCAGAGTAAGCAATGCCTTCAAGAAAAGTATATCAAAGATTGTAGATAATTTATCACTCCTACAATAGGCACAACAAGATGCAGCCACTATCTAGTTGTCTATCCCAGTCTGATTGACGGTTTTATTTTCATGATTCTGTGTTGCCTCAATCTAATATTATGTGTTTATTCGCTGCTTAAGTTATAGGGAAAATAAAGAATGACATTTGTTTTACGATTCTTCAATTTTGTTAATTAGGCTCTTACTGTGACTTGACTGTAAGTAATGCTCTCAACCAATTGCAACTTATTTTCAATTCTGACCAAATTGCAATTTGTTTTATAAATCCAAACTGTTTAACTGATCAGAAATTTGAACAAACTGCTGTAGAAAACAACAGTCAAGTCGTGAAAGTGCAAGGTGATAAAATAGAGCATACTTACAATCCTATAAGACATTCATTTCACATCAATTTTATAATGAAAAGTCAGTTTAATAGTTTGTATAGAAATTTAATTGTTATTGTCATGCTAAAGGTGATGGGTAGTAATTTTGAATTTCTATAAAAATGTCCAAACTAAGCTTTCATACAATTTTTCTTTCTAAAAGTCAAAAGAATAATGTTTTAGGTTAACTCCCATGGAAACTTATTAACAACGTATTGTAATTTCACATACATTTTACTGAATGTGAGATGTTTTAATTCAAATGATGTCTAATTCCTATAAATATAGAAGACTTTTTGAATTAAAGTCTTATAGGATTGTAAGTATGCTTTATTTTATCACCTTGCACTTTCACGACTTGACTGTTTTTTTCTACAGCAGTTTGTTCAAATTTTTGACCAGTTGAACAGTTTGGTTTTATTAAACAATTTGCAATTTGGTCTGAATTTTGAATAAATTGCAATTGGTGGAGAGCAACACTAACAGTCAAGTCACAGTAAATGATTTAAGAGATTTAAAGATCGATGAACCACTTTTGCTTTTATTCCAGAGGCCGTCAATGGTGATATTCTACGAAAGAATTAAATCAAACAGAACAGGTTCGTTATAACAACTAATTATTTTTGTATGTTTCAATATTTCAAAAAAGTAATAAGAGTTTGTCATCCTTAAATTTATTACTGACTAATATATAACATTAGTTGTTGTAATGCCCTTTAGTGAAAACGTCGTTTTGAGAAGAACATGAGCATTAGAAAAAGCTCCAAATCATAACATGTAATGCAAATACTTATTATAAATCATTATCATAACATAACAATACTTACAGTTCCTGATACCTGTAAAAGATCATAGAATAAATTAAAGAATTGTACAATGGGATACCAAATGAGTAGACTATTTAGGAATTAAATCAAAATCAAATACGGAGAAGAACGATCAATTTGTTATCATAAAAGCTCGATTCCAATCAAACTACTTTGGATGTCTATTTAATTTTTTTTATTTGAATAACACTTTAAAAGGAGTACCTAATTCGAACCAATCACATTGACGTCACTTTTCTCCGGCAAATCATTGTCATTAAAATTTTGTTGAATAAACACTTTCTACTTTTTTAACTGCTAATTAATAGTTGGAAAATGTTGAAGTGCTGATGAAACCTAAAAAGTACAAGAAGGTAAAACCCAAACTCAGATTGACATGATCTGTCTTTGTTGTTAGCTTAAATAGCCAGCGTCAATATCTATCTAATACAAATGTACAAGTACTTAAGATCCAAAACATAGACTTAAATTGTGCAACCGACAGAATTATTGGCAATCAAAATTTGATGTTCCTATGAGTATTCAAACTCAAGATTACAAAAATTTACGAACAAAAATTTAAAAATTGACCATAAAGGGCAACAACTCCTTACGGGGTCAATTGACAATTTTGGTCATTCAACTCATTTGTAGATCTTACTTTTCTGAACATTATTGCTGTTTACAGTTTATTTCTATCTATATTAATATCTAAGATAATAACCAAAAACTGCAATTTCCTTAAAATGACCAATTCAGTGGCAGCAGCCAAACAACGGGTTGTCTGATTCGTCTCAAAATTTCTGGGCGCAGATTTCAACCTGATTAACATTTTTACCCCATGTCAGATTTGATCTAAATGCTTTAGTCAGAGATATCAGCCAAAAACCGCATTTTACCCCTATGTTCTATTCTTAGCCATGTTGGCCATGTTTGTTGGCAGGTAGGGTCATTGGGCACATTTTTTTAAAACTAGATACCCTAATGATGATTGTGGACAAGTTTGGCCTAGTAGATTCAGAGGAGAATATTTTTGTTAAAGTTAACGACGACGGACGCCAAGTGATGAGAAAAGCTAACTTGGCCCTCTGGGCCAGGTGAGCTAAAAAGTAAGACACAAATTACTCCCCAAAAACAATGTTGATGTCTTTTCTAATACAAAGTGGTATTAATACTCAAGAACGATTATGTATTTTGGGATTGTATGCCTATAAAAGAACATAATTATTCCCATTGGAAATATATCACCGCGGCAGGTTAAAGCTTACTCCGTTATCAATGCATAAGTGTAGAAACTCGTTAGAATATCAAACAAAATATGAAACCGATCATATGAGAAAACATGTCACGAGATACAGGACCGACAATGAAATTCCAGGTATTCAAAAACCAACTAAAGAAAATACTTAAAAATTAATACACAAATAACTATACAAAACAAACGTTAAAAGCAGTTAGTGATATAAATACTCCAGAAAAGCAAAAGCATGTATTGGAACTGTAGGTCTGTAAAAGAATATCTTTCGTTACTTTTAAAATATATTGACGAGCCAAAACATGTTTTATACCATTAGGGTTATCTATTAATGAAAACAGCAAGGGAGCATTCATCTGATTGTAAACAGGAATATATCTGTGCCATTTCCGAGCATAGAATCTTCACATTCAAAACTAATTGAATTAATCGCGTTTTTACTGCTGTTCTCCGTCTTATTGTAACTGTTCTGCTTTCAACTTAAGCATTATAGTCGTTCAATTCTTATTCCCTATGATTGGTGTTTTTTTTTTGTAATGAATATACAGTTTAATTTGGTATCTTCAATTCCAATCTATAAAATAGTCCTGTTCCACAATCGACTACCTTTGCATCCAATCATTTCCAATCATTAAAAACGTATGTCACAAATCACATCGTGTCGTTTTAGTTCCACTTCTTCAGTTCGTCTCAGAATGAAATATTCATTTACAACAATGTACGTGGAAAAAGATTGATAAACAACAAAAAAAAATAAACTCATACTAGAGTGATTATATTGCTTTGGACAGATTAACTAAACATTCTATGTCAATGCAGTATCATGAAATACATATTTTTCTCATCATTAATTGTAATGTTTGATACTTACCTTAATCTAACAATGTTGACTGTTTGTGAGTTGTTTATCATGAAAAGGTTTGTTATCATATGTACTCCAAGATTTCAAATATTTGAATGCATTCATTTTATCTGGTATGGATATGTACATGATACAGCCATTTAAAATTCCTACCGTGATGGGAACAAAACAAATTTGGCTACTTAATAATAATTATCATTCAATGTAATATGAATTTTATATAATGGTCTTTTTTATAATGAATAGTGTATGATTGTTCTCATTTTTAATCAAGGTAACTATGGAATGGCATTAATCTGTGATGAAATGTTTTACCAAAGTCAGGCAAATATCTACAGACTCAATATAAAAGCGACTGATTAATGTATCATGTAAAATTAAACCACCTTAGCAACAAAGGATGTCTTTAGTTAAAACAGGGAGTTGAAATCACACCACGTAAACAACATATACTGGTAAACTTTGGTGAAAAGCTGTAACTCTCTAACGCAAAGTGAACCCTTGGTTTTGCTCTTTTGAATTGTGTTAGATTTTGTTATGTTGGACCTTGTACGGTTACTGAACAGTATGTGGTTTGCTCATTGACCTATAGTTGCGTGCATTTACTTAATTTGGTATCAGGTGGATAGTTGTCCAAAAAATAAAATCACAAAAATACTGAACTCCGAGGAAAATTCAATCGGAAAGTCCCTAATTGACATTGTCTTATCTTTATTTTAAGCACTCTCGTCGTTTGGTCTTTTTTTATCAATCTAAAGTTTGAATCAGTTAAGCATCATGTATTTAGCCTTATCTGAAATTTGGTAGTGTTATGATATTGTAATTATCAAGTTATTTATCTTGGCCTAATTTGTTGTGTGTGGCCCAATAAGATGTTAACATAATTGGGTTGTTCACTATTTATAGTCGTTTACAGAAAAGGGTTCTATGTTGTGATGTTAAACTATTGTTTCAGAAAAGGGAGAAGGTTTGGTACCATTAAACGTTTAATCCCGCTGAAAATGTTTGCACCTGTCCTAAGTCAGGAATCTGATTACGGTATTTGTCGTCTGTTTATGTAGTTCATACGTGTTTCTCGTTTCTCGTTTTTATATAGATTGGACCATTGGTTTTTCCGTTTGAATGGTTTTACACTAGTAATTTTTTGGGGCCCTTTATAGCTTGCTGTTCGGTGTGAGCCTATGCTCCGTGTTGAAGGCCGTACCTTGACCTATAATGGTTTACTTTTATAAATTGTAACTTGGATGGAGAGTTGTCTCATTGGCACTCATACCACGTCTTCCTATATCTATTAGACATCACTGGAGCAATCATTGATATTGGTGGAATGATAAGAAATTTCTATTTGATTTTCATAATAATTCAAGAATGATGACATTCTACGCTGCGTAATATAAACTTATAAAGTGTTCTAGAAGTTTCCCTTCTACAGTGTTCTAGAAGTTTCCGTAGTAACTATATGTACAGACACAAAAATTAGATTTATTCAGACATTGATAAATACGTATTCTTAAAACTTCTCTGGAGTTGTTGGATTGACGCTTTTTTTTTATGAACAACATCATACTAGTTTGTGAACGTATTGGAGAAAATATTCCGTTTGGATTCCAAAACAGTTAGGAGAAGAATTCCGGATAAAAAAAAGACTAGGATCAGACAATTAGATATTTTAACAGTTAAACTAAGTAACATTTTGTATGATATTTCTGGTTATATTTCATAATAAATTTTGTTAAATTTATCATTAATTTTTGTCATTTGTCGGCTATAATTTAAAGGTGATTAATGGCAATACAGAAATCTGATTAATCGACTATGTATATGCGAACGAAAACCTGATGTAAAGGTCATTGTTGTCCAAAAAAGTTGTGACAGCATTGGCAATCGTAGGTTAAATAAAAAGACAATTATTTTAGGCAAAGCAGTGAAATCAACCATTGTCCAAATACAGTCAATAGTGCGCAAGACATAACCATCAACATGATTAAATAAACTATCCTTTACACGCTAACCCTGCATCGATAAATAAAGGTTCCTTAGATAGGTACTCCAGCTCCATTTGGTACCCCTGTCGTGTAACTCATTTAAATGCAGATGACAAAGAGAAAAAATGAAACCAAAACAGTATTTAGATGTGTAGGAATGACACTTTTGGCCACGGTTGCAAGCTCAATATGTGAAGGACTTTAGAAAAAAGTCTTTATAACTGTTATTTTCACGTATATTTTAAAGTTCAAATCCCGTGATTTCATCAAAAAATCAGTGGAGCGGAACCAAATGAAAACTCGATCTGTAACCCATCATAATAGTTTCACAAACTAAAATTCTCATATTAATGTGAAGGCCTTCAGGAACAAAGTCTATATACATGTTATTTTCACGAAATTCAAAAGTCCTTAATTTCGGCCAAAATCAGTGGTGTGCAACCAAACATGAACTCAATCTGAAACTCATCACAGTAAATTCACATACTAAAGACCAACTCATTATGTGGAGGCGTTTAGTAAAAAGTCCGTATATAGTTCGTTGTTGAATGATGGAATGACGGAATGACATACAAGGGCAGAACAATATGGCCCTGGTGTTTCTCAGTAGTACATGTATCGATTAATTTATGATTATACCATGAACAGTACTAATAAGGGACACTGTTATCCTTTCTGAGTTTGAACATTATGGTTTAAAACATCATGTGAAAATAATGTTTTTTTCAGACCTAGTTACAATCAGATACCAGATTGACTCAGATATAATCATACAAGATAATGCAAATACAGTAAAATACCATTAAAAGAAAAAATTAATGTTATTTCTGAAAAATAATGATATAAGCTAAGCATGTTAAGAACGGCAAAGTATATTTGGAATACTATATTCAACAAATATCCTTGCATTCTTCAAGGAAAACGTTTGACAACGATACTCATTTAATGTCATCAAGAACACTCGACTTAAATTAAATGACCTTTTACTAATGGTTGCAAGTTACTGGATCATGTTGTCTTTAATAGAAGCATAATATATGTATTTAACAGGAAAGTTTATCCGAAAATGGTAAGAGACAGTGTCAAACTAAAATAACGAGAGATCATACGTTATTGTTTAGAAGAAGGTACAACGAAAATAGAAAGCTTACACTTAATGAATTTTCGTTCAAATTTTAAACAATTATCCTTAACATCCTAATGTTTGACACGATTTCACTTTTATCTAAAAGATATAATTAGTTTAAATTTTGTAGTTGTTGTGATTTATTGAGTGTAGTACTTGGGATCTGTAATGTTACAATTCCTGCTTTCTTAAGTAACTATGTTGATAAGAAGAACTTCATCAGGTTTGTATAGTTAAGGCACATCGATGTTATGCTGGTACCGTTAGTATTTGAACTACGATATACTACTGTTGCTGTTATTTATTCCATGTGTATTCTTACATAACCACGAAACAATACAGAGATGCCAGTGAATGATTTGCTTTATTGAATGGCCGCATTACGGCTTTAGCTATATAGCAAAAATATCTAAAGCAAATAAAAGAAGTGGAGTAGTGATCTACGGTAACAGTTTCGTTTAGACATCTAGTCACTTACATCAACAGTAAGATTTGATAAGGGCCGTGCGTTTTGTTATTATTTTCTAAACGGAACACGGAGCATTTCCTTATAAACCTGTGAACCAATAACACATTGAATTTTGATATTTTCTATACAACCACAGCTCACCGTTAGACGTTGTTCAACATATTTTTTTCAACTATAGAATAAAAAATGTATAAGTCAACAATGACTTTAAATGTGACATTCTGATATTAAAGACTATAGGTTGCACTTTGTAAATACAGCTGTTTCTCAAACCACGCCTCTTTTGGGGAGATATTTAATATTCATAGGTATGTTAATTTGTTAACGTACTGGTTCCCATTGATGATCTCTGTGTTTCATCTCATAGAGACATCACTTGGGAATGTAACCAGTATTGAAAAACATGGTAGCGGCTAAATTTTAATTCTTAGGAGGTCCATAAATGGAGGTAAGGGTAGTATAGAATTTTAGTATAAGTTTAAACTCTTAGAAGTTCAGGGCATATAAATGTTGAAAATATGCCGCACAGCCCTATATTTTGACCTTTGAATAAAATAGTAGTGCATATAAACTTTCCGTTCTGGGATATTATTTTTCACGAAACTTCATAGTAAAAGTGTCACAATTTTAGCCGCAAAGGGAGTTCCTATGGGAAATTGCATTGTCAGTATTTACAGAATTGCAACCTATATAGGGTCAAAAAATAGAACATACAGAATTTCACAAAATCTGGTTTATCTCAGAGATTTTAAAGAATTTAACTCAAATATGAAGTTTTATAAATATTTCATGAAGATTGAGAAAATCCTGGTCCTTAACTATGATGACTCAGCATAAATTCACAGTTTACAGTATGCATGGTTTACTTAAAGCCCTGAATTCAAAATAAATTCATAATATATGCCTATTTGTAATTCAAATTGTTTAGAAGTGCTTATATTTACTCTTCGCAGTAATTGCAACTCATTGATCCTTCCTAAATATTTTTGGTGGGGTGTTTTTGTCCTGTCGATAACCCAAAATTAAGCCGTAACGCCTAAATGTGCTTTTTTGTGACCGCGGCATAAAAAAGTACAAGCTAGAACTACAAAAAAACCTCAATAAAACTTACAATAGTGTGTTCTATCCTAAATATGTAGTAAATATTCCACATTGCTAGAAACAGGGGAAAAAATTAGGAAATGTGAGGCCCCAGGGGCAAAAAACAGAGAAAAATGCCTACCCCTGAGTCATAAAACAGATAATTTAACTTGTAAATGCTATGATTTGTTTATTTTAAAGGTCTTTGGTAAAGTAAACAATAACTGTGCTAGGAAGTTATGCAAAAATCAGATGTAAGCAGTCATTTCAATCAAACTTTTAGTGAATTTATTCATCAGACTGATATCTTCATAAATACAACTTTTGCAAATATGGCTTTGTTTAAACACTTCTAGTTCATATATTAACTGACTTATGTTAGATATATGGTTAGGAATGATACTGTTGTGACAAGAATTCTAAACTGACCATTTGAGGCAGAAATTGTGAACTTTCTTTGACAAATAGGCATACAGTAAGATGTGGACTGGAGACACAGGCAGGATTGGATACTTTGTATAATCTTGAATGTTGGAATGCTTAAATACTAAACAATACATTTATAGTATTCTAAAATGCTTTCAATTTGTTATCAGAATAGCTTCAAACAGGTTTTGGACAGTTCATGTCAGATAACATGCACATAGGGTAAGCTGGCAATAATTAGAGTCTTGTTTTCAAATCTTTAAAAAATTGAAACAGGGGTAGGGATATAAAATTTACTGTAAAAGGAAACTTAGAGTATATGCAGTGATTTCTTTAAGGCTATAATTCTGATAAATAAGTATTGTTGTGAGAAAAAGTGTTTTTAGAGAGTTTTCTATTTGAATAAATGTTTGTATAGGTTGCACTTTGTAAATACAGCTGTTTCTCAAACCACTCCTCTTTTGGGGAGATACTTAATATTCATAGGTATGTTAATTTGTTAACGTACTGGTTCCCATTGATGATCTCTGTGTTTCATCTCATAGAGACATCACTTGGGAATGTAACCAGTATTGAAAAACATGGTAGCGGCTAAATTTTAATTCTTAGGAGGTCCATAAATGGAGGTAAGGGGTAGTATAGAATTTTAGTATAAGTTTAAACTCTTAGAAGTTCAGGGCATATAAATGTTGAAAATATGCCGCACAGCCCTATATTTTGACCTTTGAATAAAATAGTAGTGCATATAAACTTTCCGTTCTGGGATATTATTTTTCACGAAACTTCATAGTAAAAGTGTCACAATTTTAGCCGCAAAGGGAGTTCCTATGGGAAATTGCATTGTCAGTATTAACAGAATTGCAACCTATAAGCAACAAATGACGAAAACAAAAAGAAGTGACAATACAAATAAATGAAAAAGATATACCACAGCTTCACGAATATCCTCAGACTGAACAAACCGTATTCCAAACATAAATTCAACTACAGTCAATCGAAATTCGCCTTCTTAAGTCAGCGGTTTTCTAAATTATGACAAAGGAGGCAATGTCTCTGCAGAAAGATTATTTAACAAAAAGCAAGTGGGTATCAACAAATATTCCCGTGCAATGCCAGCAAATGGTAAAATCTACTCTCCATTATTTTCGAATACTACTGTATGGCAATCAGTGAATAAAAGAGCCTTTTCACTCATTCCCTGTGACATAACTTAAAAACCCAAAACCTCTTTTATCAATGTGTAGGACAAACAGGATGGGCATTTCTAAGCGAACGTCTTAACATCCACCAACAACCTAAGAAAGCACAAACACAATATTAGATTTAGAAATTTCAACCAATCAAACCGTTCGAAATAATCAAAGACAACAACATTAAAAATTAAATGATTCCCCTTGAAACTGCGAACTTTCTTATATTAAACTACATACAATAATTTAATTCGGTCTTCACGAAGCAATATTGAGGATATTCGAATATCACATTTTGAAAATAATTTAGAAATAAATAAAATGTTATCTCATACATGTCATACGCCGATTTCTAGAACTAGGAAATAACTCAGAGACTCGAACATCGTTTTTGTTTGTAACAGCCGACAGAGTTGAAATAAAATGTAAAATTGACGTTGATGCATCATTTAAGTTCTTAAGAATAAAATTATCAATAATTTTACATTCAAAACCATGCTCTCTACAGAGAGTAGAACATTGAAAAAGTATAATAAAAGAAACACGAACTCAAGGCAAACCCAAAAAGGGGAAGTCTATAAAAACTGACAAAATCAAACATTTGACTTTATCAACCAATGTAACGAATGGAAAACAACTGTCATATTCCTGACTTTGAAAAGGCATTTAAAAAAAAATGGTGGATTTAAAATTGGTTATATTGCAAGCTAAACCTCCCATGTGTATGATAGTTGTTTATAGTTCCGTTATATTGACAAAAATTGATGAACAACAAAATTAGACGTAATAAGTTAATGCGACAATAATGTTGATCCAGCAGCCAAAACCTTGTTACCAGTCCCATCATAAACCACATTCAGTAAAGATCCGCCCACATTCCAAATAATTGATAAAGTCAGCTACATTTTGTGTTACCTTTATGCTATTTTGTGCGTTAAATAACTGTCTTTTCCTAGATTTAGATATTTCAGTTGCACACAGGAAACTTTATATAAATATTAACGACGGAAGGGACAGCTTTACATTTACATTTATTGATTTTACTTTTTTGACGGTGATCTTCCTTTGGCCTTATCTAACGATGATTGTACGTCTTTATTCTTCGCTACGCACGTGTCTGGGTATAGGTTTCAATGAAAGTAATATATGTATCACTGGTAAGTTATAATTACGTCGAGAATTTCGTTAAACAAAGTACTTAAAATCTTTACCAAATTCTTTCATCGATACAAATATTAGGTTGAGAAGATTTTCTGGACATGTTTTTTATGACAGCATGCTACTTTACACATAAGAGGAGGAATTGGAGTTGATTTTACATAAGATGAATGCATAATCTTTCGATCAGTTTAATTGAAGTCAAGAGCTGGCATGTGAATAACTGCTCGTAGACCTTTGTTAATATATGTTGATCGTTGTCCTTTTCTTAGTTTTTTCTGTTACCTATTCTAACATCTGACACGGACTTCTTTTAAACTGAGTTTAACTGTGCTGTGTGTGTTTTTACTGCACATTGGCTAGAGGTATAAGGTTAGAATTATGATCTCAAAAAATATGTTCGACTCCGCTGCATTTTTGCGCCTGTCCCAAGTCAGGAATCTCTAGCCTTTGTTAGTCTTTTGTGTTTTTTTTCTAATCATTTTGGTTCATTTGCATGTTTCGGAGTTTAGAATGGCGTCCATTTCGCGAATTAGTCAATTTTCTTGTTTTGATTAGATGCTCGATTTGAAATTTGTCAACCTTTATTCCACGGTTTAATTCACCGTTTTCTACAATATGAAATGCTTGTACCAAGTCATGAATATGACAGTTGTTTTCCATTCGTTTGATGTCTTTGAGCTTTTGATTTGCGATATTATAAAGGACTTTCCGTTTTGAATTTCATTTGGATTTCGATATTTTTGTTATTTTACTTTTTCACTGATGGATATTAATCTCATTTAAATCTTCTTTTTTATATTTATATAGCATATATACAAATGTGTATATTCATAACAATAAGACAACTTGTTTAGGTAAAGAGATTATATTTGTCCTATTTACGTACAGGTTTTTAATTACAAATAGTCATTAAAAGGTTTATAGCAGTCTAATCTCTTAAATCAGAAACCAAAACACATGCATGCTTATGTTTTAAAACAACATTGTATACTGTGTAAGCCCAAAAGAATTACGCGTAACGTTTAAAAATACTTTTACGACAATATGAACACATGTAACGTAGATTGTTGCCATATTAAATTAATAATTGTTAGAATTAATCTGGATAATATTGTTATCGGATTTATTTATGATAAGCATCGTTAATCAAAACATAAGCAACATAGCTATTCATCAGTGATGGTATAGATATAAACATATATACTTAAATGAATTAGAAGGCACCTACAACATGAACAATCAGAATGCATTGCTGGATTGCATTAGTTGGTTGGGCTAGTAATGAAATGGAGATTGTTGATGTTTTCATTGACAAGGATTTTTTTATCAATAAAAAAATCAAATGCTGGATGAGACACAATAACAATGGAACAACACAATTTCAAGTGTTATTTGTAAAGATTTAGAATGTACACTATTATATTTTTATCTAAAACCGAACACACATTGATTAAATTTATCGAATTAAATCTTATATTGTGAAATAAATGTATACCGTTTATTCAAATGCAATGATGTTGCATCGATGATTCTGATTGTGTGACAATTTTTGTTAAATTCTTATTCTGGGTGTGTGTACCTAACCAGTTTGAATTCTAGAATTTATTGATAAGTGTCTTCTTTGATAATAATCAAAAACAATTACAATTTTCAGTTACAAATCTTATTTTTCAACCATTCGTAAGCTTATATATGATATCATACTTTTTAGATGCAACAAAAGGGACCATTGTATCGCGTAATGTTGATTTACGCTTGAAGCTTGGCCTACTTCAAACTTCCGTTACCAGGTTAACATTTCACGTAAGCCAAGCTTCGCGTAAAACACAGTTATAACTTTATTCTGATACACGCTATCGCTCTGAATAAAATAATCGAATATTAATGCCCAACCCATTGTTAAATGAAAACAAATCTACGGCTGCCATGAATTATTTCGATTTTAATAGGACAAATTGCAATCTGAGGCTTACAAGAAGCTTCAAAACGCCCGGTGTTTACATTTGAGAAGCATACCTATGACGTCACATTGTTTAGTTGCCATGCAAAGACGATCACATCATTTCGCGGAATTTTCGTGTGATGAAAGTTTACACCGAAAAATCAATTGAAATGGACTGATTTGTTTATATTGCATTAGAATACAGATAACTATATTGTATCTGAATCTTGGCCACCGTAAACTGTGGGTTTTGATGTCGCAAATTGAGAATACCTGGTAGTATAAATAAGTTGGGCGTAACGTGGAACAGCCAGTTTTGTGTATTAATACGCTTGCGCTAAAAGTAGATATACTGTGATTATACTGGTTGACGATATATAGGTCGTCATGTTAGAATTCCGGATAACACTCTGTTGATGAAATAAACTAGGTAAGGATTGAGCATCTATCTATTTAAACCATGAGTTATATCGATAAAACGTTACATTAAAATCAAAGTTGTTTGAGTATTTACATATTACTTTATGACTGCAGTTTGTTGCGAAACCAATAGATGGTGGGAACATTTTAAAGACATGTTATTTTTTTTAATTTTCTGATCAATATTTCAAATTGAGCTATAAGTAGATATGACAACTCCTCAACCTATGATACAGGGACTGCGCTGGGCGTCATCAATGTCGCAAATTGCGAATTAATTTTTCATCTTGAGACAAAATACGGCTGCTTGCGATATTTCTGGAGCCAACATTTTCCTATGTCAAAATTTTCATTTCTTGACTGTAATGGAATATTATCGATCTTCATTTTAATAAATAGTAAAAACATTAAAAATAAATTGTAGGAAATTTCATTGGCAACAAGTTGATAACTTTGTTTACGACCCGATGCTAATCAACAGCTCATCATGTGTCATTATCTGTTGTTACAGGTACATTGTAATCCGATTATCGGATGGGCCATCAATGATCATCAACATTAATTCATTCCAATAGAATCGGTCAGTCTGCATTTTTCATTACATTCGAAGAAATTTTCCTACGTCAACATAATTTGCAACGTTTACCGTAGATTCATGAAGAAAACGTAATTGACAGAAAGACAAAAACTGTAATAAACTTGTTGAAAAAAAATCGTTTTACTTGTATTCCGTAAACAAGTGTAAATTCATACGTAATTTGTCTTTGCCTGCCCTCGCTTTTGATACGAATATAACAAAATAGGCCGCTATTGTTGATCGTATTTACTTCTACTGCACATTGTGTATAATCCTCTGAAGAAGGAGCACACCGGAATAAAGAAAGATAACTCAATTTTAATTTTACTTAGTATTGAGATACCTACTCAAGATATGTCTACATACTTCTGACTTAATTTATAGGTTTAGGAGGTCTTTTGAGTTATGAGCAAACTTAAGAGGGTCTTGGTAGGATGATGGGTAGGGTCCTTGGGTCATCATTTTCTGTATTCTTTATCTTTTATACAAATTCTCACTGTTCTGTATATCTAAACACACATTATTCTCTTTTCGTCATTTAATTGCCGATTTTTTTCTATTCTTTATTTTTTTATTTAAAAACATTTTCTCTATTATCATGATTATGTAGCATATACATACCATAAGCTAAGTATAAGGACTGGAACATTGATCAATAGTCATTATATAAGTCCCATTAGTCACTGTTTGGAGACATAAACATTCAAATAAAAACATGCAGTATGCTGTTTTGTGGAAAAACAGCTGCTTTGTTTTAATCTTTATTGTTATAGTTTTATTGTATACGTATACTTATGAAATACTGACAAAGAAATGAAAAGTACACTTTTTTTCATGTATATAACTATAGCTATAACTTCCTTAGTCTACATGTTAAATAATGTACAGTACATAAGAAAGAAAGTTGAAAATGATTTCAATTTAGGTAGAGGAAATGAAGACGCTAGTTGGCTCCAAGTTTTCAAAACTGGCGACAAATTATACCAGCTGGCGATTTTTCTGGCTCCAACTTCTTTGGAGCCAGAGCAGCCCCTGTGATGGTTAAGTATGCAGTTATAACTGATTATAAATGCATGCTAAATTGTTCATTTTATGAATATGTACCGATAAAACTAGTAGCATCATCTCCAGGGCTAGAATAATTTAGTTTGATTTTATAGAAATTCCCTATAGAAGTTTTGTTTATATGTAAAAATTACTACATTTTTTAATGTTAAAAATAAAACGTTTGAAAAAAGGTATTTTTTTTGTTAACACTAAATTAATTCATGAGCAAAAAAAAAAATGTTTTGTGGGTAAAGAAAATACAGAGAATCTTCAATGGTTTCATTTCAGAAGGTATAACAAACAAATGTCAAGACTAAATATGCGTGACGATCGAGCATTACAATATACAACAACAAAAACTTAAATAGAATTGAAAATTTCTTCCATGATCGAAAAGTAAGAGGCATCAAGAGAAAAAAGTATAAAGGAGCCACAAAAACGTGTTATGGTATTACATAAATTAGAAATGAAATTATAAAGTCTGCATCTATGATTCTTCGCGCCACAGAGAGTCAAACAGTAAACAATCATAGCATTAACATATATCAACTGAAGGACCCTTCTGAACAAATAAATAGGGAATCGTATGAACTCAAAAAGCAAAAAAGGAGAGAGACCGGGTAAATGACTATGCATGCATCACCTACCATGCTACTCCACAATCAGTCAACATGTTACAATTATATGGCTGTTCCAAGCTAGGAGCCTTTATTTCAGGAGGTTTCTTTAGTTGATTTCTATCATATTAGTTTTTCGATATTGTTTTGCAGTTAAATCAGACTATTTTCTCTTGCTCAACTCAAATGAATGTCCAATGATAGGTCATACAAGGTAGCATGCATTTAAGTCAAACAATTTCAACTTAAAATTGTAGTTGTATTTGTTTAACAAAATTAATAGGTTGTACAACATATGTTTGATTGACGTCAATGAGATAAGACCGGAACGATTAAAATAAGAATAAAAAAAAACATTTAGATATTAACATACATTTTCGGCCGAAATTACACAATATGTTAGACAATAAGGTTTATGTGTTGTATATGATAATGCGAGTATAGAAAGAAATCACATTTATAACTTTTAATCCAAAGGTATTTATCATATTTCAAAAGTTCTGTTCAGTTATTTCTTAAAACAAATCCAATGGACATAAGTAAATGAATAGGTCAAAATTTAAATAAAAGGGAATTTTATAGTTTCTTCTATACATTTATCGCTGTATCCTTATAATAAAAAAAAATACCAATCAATATCCATTATCTATAAATTATTTATAAAGGTAAGCTTTTATGTATCCTTTCAAAATCCTAATGAAAAAAATTTACTGATTGTAAAGAAATCATTTTGTTTTCCAAGTTGCGTTTTTTTGGTTGATTGTACATGTTCCTTTTTTTTATGTTTCATATAAAAAAAGATTTATTTAAAGGTTAGACAATACTTGGTCATGTTATATGAATATTGCAAACCCAAGATGTAGCTGATCGTTTTTAAATGTTCATAAAACATGACCAAGTTTTGTCTTGCCAATTTAGAACATATTCGTGCCTTTGAGTGTCATATCTTCAAATCATTCATATCTGACCATGTACAGCATGTACAATGACTAGTAGACCTTTGTTAGCAATTCTAATAAATTTGAAAACAAATTGTTAAATTTATTTTAAACATAGAGCATTGAAGTTGTTATTGTGTTACACGATTATATTTTGATCATTTTCTTTTATGTTTGATAGTAGTACATGTATCGATTGAACAGTATAAATAATTAAAACTGTAACTCGTTCTGAGTTTCAACATTATGATCCAAATAATCATGTCAAAATAATGTTTGTTAAGACCTTGTTACAATCGGATACCATATTAACACAGATATAACTTTACAACGAATATCTAAAGAACGAAAAATGAAAAATATATACTTACCCAGTTAAGCTACAATAAATAGAAAGACATTCACATTTAATTTATTAAACAGTAACTGTCGTAATCAATTAAGTAAAATGTATAAGATAATGTAAAAATACCATGGAAGGGGCATTTAATGCTATTTCTGAAGAAGAAAAAAAAAAAACAATCAATAAAAAATGTAAAGAGCGTAAAATTATACTTGAAATACTAACTTCAACAAGATTTCCTTTCACGTTAAAGGAAAACGTTTGATAAGGATACTCATTTAATATGTTTAAGAAAACTTGACTTAAATAAAAAGTAAAACAACAAAAATACCGAACGGAAAGTCCCTTAACAATGGGAAAAATCAAAAGCTCAAAAACATTAAACGAATGGAAAACAACTGTCATATTCCTGACATGGTACATCAACTTGTTTTGCTTAGACACTGGTGACGTTTTACAAAGTCTGAGTTGCAGCTGAAAGATCTTGAATACCGAATGAGTTGGGAAATGTATATCCCATATGCAGGTCAAGTTGGGATATTGATACTAAGGTGGGGGAAATTGATAATTTCAAAATTAAAATCGTCTCGTTTGTCATAGATTCTGGTACTGAGATGACCGCTGATATCAAATTTGAGGTTTAAATCTAAAAATTACTCTTTATCAATAGTTGTCAGTTAATGGATCATGTTGTCTTTAATACAAACATATGATATGTATGTAACAGGAAAGTTTTTCTGAAAACGGTATGAGACGGTTTCAAAATGAAATAACGGGAGATCATACGTTATTATTTACACAAAGGTGCAACCAAACCAGAAATATTACACTTGATGAATTTCCGTTCAAATAGTTACATAAAAATCCTTAACATGCTCATTTTTGAACACGATAACACTTTATTTTAAAGCTATAATTGGTTTAAATTATGCAGTTGTTGTGATTTAATGAGTGTAGTACTTTGGGTCTGTAATGTTACAATTCTGGCTTTGTTAAGAAGCTATGGTGATTAGCCTCATATCTACAAAGGTTCGTGTAGTTAATTTTACTGTAACAGGATGCACATCAATGTTATGTAGGTATCGTTAATGTTATTGCATTGGTATTTTTATAATATCACGAATCAACATTCATCTTGAAATACGGAGATGCCAGTAAATTATATTTTGATTGAATCAAATAAAAGAAGTGGAGTAGTGATTTATGTGAGGTTTGATAAGGGCCATTCTGTTTTGTTATCATTTTTAAAATCGAAACATGGAGCATATCCTTAAGTACCTATGAACCAATAAGAGTTTGATTTGATATTTTCGATACAACCACAGCTAACCGTTAGACGTTGATCAACATATGTTTCAACTAACGAATAAAAATGTATAAGTCAACAATGACCTGAAATGTGACTTATCAAATCATTTTTGAGACATTCTGATATTAAAGACTTAAAGCAACTAACGACATAAATAAAAAGCAGTGACAATACAAATAAATGAAAAAGGTTTACCACAGCTTCACGAATATCCCCAGACTTAACAAACCGTATTCCAAACATAAATTCAACTACAGTCAATCGAAGTTCGCATTCTTAAGTCAGCTGTTTTCTAATTATGACAAAGGAGGCAATGTCTCTGCAGAAAGATTATTTAACAAAAAGCAAGTGGGTATCAACAAATATTCCCGTGCAATGCCAGCAGATGGCAAATCTACTCTCGATTATTTTCGAATACTATTGTATGGCAATCAGTGAATAAAAGAGCCTTTTCGCTTATTCCCTGTGACATAACTTAAAAAACCCAAAAACCTCATATTTCTAGTAAATTTAACCGATCAACGTGTGGTTTTTTAATATGAAGGACAAACAGGATGGGCATTTTTAAGCGAACGTCTTAGCATCCACCAACAACTTAAGAAAACGCAAACACAATTTTAGATTTAGAAATTCCAACCAATCAAACCGTTCAAAATTATCAAAGACAATAAAATTAATATTAAATGATTCCCCTTGAAACTGCGAACTGTCTAATTTTAAACTACATACAATAATTTAACTTGGTCTTCACGAAGCAATATTGAGGATATTCGAATATCACATTTTGAAAATAATTTAGAAATTAATAAAGTGTTACCTCATACGCCCATTTCTGGAACTTGGAAATAATTCAGAGACTCGAAAATTGTTTTTGTTTGTAACAGCTGACAGAGTTGAAATAAAATGTAACATTGACGTTAATGCATCATTTAAGTTCTTAAGAATAAAATTATTAATTATTTTACATTCAAAACCATGCTCTCCACAGAGAGTAGACCATTGAAAAAGTATAATAAAAGAAACACGAACTCCAACGCAAACTCAAAAAGGATAAGTCCATAAAAATTGACAAAATCAAATATTTGACTGTATCAACCAATGGAACGAATAGAAAACAGCTGTCATATTCCTGACTTTGAACAGGCATTTTCTTCTTAAATTTGTGGATTAAATCTGTTGATATTGCAAGCTTAACCTCCCACGTGTATGATAGTTGTTTATAGTTCCGTTATATTGACAAATATTAATGAACAACCAAATTAGAAGTAATAAGTTAATGCGACAATAATTTTGATCCAGTAACCAAAACCTTGTTAACAGTCCCATCATAAACCATATTCAGTAAAAATCCGCCCAAATTCCAAATAATTGATAAAGTCAGCTTCATTTTGTGTTACCTTTATGCTATTTTGTGCGTTAAATAACTGTCTTTTACTAGATTTAGATATTTCAGTTGCACACAGGAAACTTTATACAAATATTAACGACGGAATGGACAGTTTTACATTTCCATTTATTGATTGTTTTCTTATTTGACGGTGATCTTCCTTTGGCCTTATCTAACGATGATTGTACATCTTTATTCTTCGCTGGTCACGTGTCTGTAATGACGTTATAGATTTCAATGAAAGTAATATATGTATCACTGGTAAGTTATAATTACGTCAAGGATTTCGTTAAACAAAGTACTTTAAAACTTTACCAAATTCTTTCATCGATACAAATATTTGGTTAAGAAGATTTTCTGTACATGTTATTTATGACAGCATGATACTTTACACCTAACAGGAGGGATTGGAATTGATTTTACATAAGATGAATACATAATCTTTCGTTCAGTTTAATTGCAGTAAAGACCTGGCATGTAAATAACTGCTGGTAGACCTTTGTTAATATATGTTGATCATTGTCATTTTGCTTATTTTTTTCTGTTACCTATTTTAACATCTGACTCGGACTTCTTTTAAACTGAGTTTAACTTTGCGTGTAGCTGTGTGTGTGTTTACTTCACATTGGCCACAGGTATAAGGTAAGAATTATGATCTCAAAAAATATGTTCAACTCCGCTGCATTTTTGCGCCTGTCACAAGTCAGGAATATCTAGCCTTTGTTAGTCTTTTGTGTTTTTTTTTTAATCATTTTGGTTCATTGTATGTTTCGGAGTTTAGAATGGCGTCCAATTCGCAAATTGGTCAATTTTCTTGTTTTGATTTAATGCTCGATTTGAAATTTGTCAGCTTTTATTCCACGGTTCAATTCACCGTTTTCTACAATATGAAATGCCTGTACCAAGTCATGAATATGACAGTTGTTTTCCATTCGTGTGATGTGTTTGAGGTTTTGATTTGCGATAATATAACAGTCTTTCCGTTTTGAATTTCATTTGGATTTCGATATTTTTGTTATTTAACTTTTTCACTAGTGGATATTTATCTCATTTACATCTATTTTTTTTATATTTATATAGCATGTATATATATACAATTATTTATATTCATAACAATAAGACAAATTGTTTAGGTATAGAGATTATATTTGTCCTATTAACGTAAAGGTTTTTAATTCCAAATAATCATTAAAAGGTTTAGAGCAGTCTAATATCTGAAATTATAAACCAAAATATATGCATGCTTATATTTTAAAACAACATTGTATACTGTGTAAGCCCAAAAATACGCGTAACGTTGAAAAATACTTTACGACAATATGAACACATGTAACGTAGATTGCTGCCATATTGAATTGATAATTGTTAGAATCAATCTGGATAATATTGTTATCGGTTTTATTTATGATAAGCATCGTTACTCGAAACATAAGCAACATAGCTATTCATCAGTGATGGTATAGATGAAAACATATATACTTAAATGAATTAGAAGGCATCCACAACATGAACAATCTGAATGCATTGCTGGATTGCATTTCTTGGTTGGGCTGGTAATGAAATGGAGATTATTCATGTTTTCATTGACACGGATTTTTTTATCAATAAAAAATCAAATGCTGGATGAGCCACAATAACAATTCAACAACATAACTTAAAGTGTAATTTGCAAAGATTTAGAATGGACACTATTTAATTTTTATCTAAAAACCAACACACAACGATTACGTCTATCAAATTAAATCTTATATTGTGAAATAAATGTATACCGTTTATTCAAATGCTATGGTGTTGCATCGATGATTCTGATTGAGTAAAATCTTCGTCAAATTCTCATTCTACGTGTGTGTACTTAACAGAGTCCACCAGGTTGAATTCCAGAAGTTACTAATAAGTGTCTTCTTTGATAATTAAAACATATTTACAATTTTCACGTACAAATCTTTTTTTTTCAACCATTCTTAAGCTTATATATGATGTCATACTTTTTAGATGCAACAAAACGGACCATTGTATCGCATAATGTTGATTTACGCTTGAAGCTTGACCTACTTCAAACTTCCGTCACCAGGTTAACATTTCACGCAGGACAAGCTTCGCGTAAAACACAGTTATAACTTTATTCTGATACACGCTTGTCGGGTTGATAAATTAAGAAACAATTCAAGGCAGCCGTAGATTTGTTTTCATTTAACCATGGGTTGGGCACATATATTCGATTATTTTATCCCGAGCGATAGCGAGGTGTAAAATACGAATATAAATTCTCAACCCATGGTTAAATGAAAACAAATCTACGGATGACATGAATTTTTTCGATTCTAATAGGACAAATTCCATAATGTTGTTAACCGTGAAAGCCCTATACACATGATACTGTTTTAGTTGTTCCGTTTTACCCCCATATGATAATATAAGTAATATTATATTATTCAATAATAAATTAAAAAAAACTCTCATTTTCTATTAATGTAATTGTATTGCAATCTGAGGCGTACAAGAAGCTTTAAAAGAGGGACGAAAGATACCAGAGGGACAGTCAAACTCATAGATCGAAAACAAACTGACAAAGCCATGGCCGAAAATAAAAAGACAAACACACAAATAATAATACAGATGACATAAGAAAGAAAACTAAAGACTAAGAAAACGCCCGGAGTTTACATGTTTAGTTGCCATGCAGAGACGATAACATCATTTTGCAGAATTTTCGTTTTATGAAAGTTTACACCAAAAAATAAATTGAAATCGACTGAATTGTTTATATTGCATTAGAATAGAGATAACTATATTGTATCTGAATCTTGGTTTACGTAACCTGTGGGTTTTGATGTCGCAGATTGAGAATACCTGGTAGTATAAATAAGTTGGGCGTAACGCGGAACAACCAGTTTTGTGTATTTATACGCTTGCGCTAAAAGTAGATATACTGTGATTATACTGGTTGACGATATATAGGTCGTCATATTAGAATTCTGGATAACAGTCTGTTGATGAAACAAACTAGGTAAGGATAAAACATCTATCTATTTAAACCATGAGTTATATCGATAAAACGTTACATTAAAATCAAAGTTGTTTGAAATAAGGATATCCTGATTTTTCTAATTAGTATTTACAAATTACTTTATGATTGCAGCTTGTTGCGAAACCAATAGATGGTGGGAACATTTTAAAGACATGTTTTTCTTTAATTTCCTGATCAATATTTCAAATTGAGCTATTAGTAGATATGACAACTCTTCAACCTATGATGCAGGGACCGCGCTGGGCGTCGCCAATGTCGCAAATTGCGTTTTTTTCCATCTTGCGACAAAATACGACTGCTTGCGATATTTCTGGAGCTAATATTTTCCTTTGTCAAAATATTCATTTCTTGACTGTAACGGAATATTATCGATCTTCATTTTGATAAATAGTAAAAGCAAAAAAATAAATTGTAGGAAATTTCACCTAGCGACAAGTTTATGATTTTGTTTACGACCCGAAGCTAATCAACAGCTACAACATGTGTCATTATCTGTTGTTACAGGTAATCCGTTTATCGGATGGGCCATTTATGATCACCAACATTAATTCATTCGAATAGAATCGGTCAGTCGGCATTTTTCATGACATTCGAAGATATTTTCCTACGTCAACACAATTTGCAACGTTTACCGTAGATTCATGAAGAAAACGTAATTGACAGAAAGACGAAAACTATAATAAACTTGTTGAAAAACATCGTTTAACTTGTATTCCGTAAAAAAGTATAAATTCATACGTAATTTGTCTTTGCCTGCCCTCACTTTTGATACGAAAATAACAAAACTGGCCGCTATTGTTGATCGTATTTACTTCTATTGCGCACTGTGTTTAATCCTCTGAAAAAGGAGCACACCGGAATAAAGAAAGATAACTCAATTTTAATTTTGCTTAGTATTGAGATACCTATTCAAGATATGTCTACATACTTCTGACTTAATGTATAGGTTTAGGAGGTCTTTTGAGTTATGGGCAAATTTAAGAGGGTCTTGGTAGCAGGATGGGTAGGGTCCTTGGGTAATCATTTTCTGTATTCTTTATTTTTATACAAATTTTCACTGTTCTGTATATCTAAACACACATTATTCTCTTGTCGTCATTTAATTGCCGATTTTTTTCTATTCTTTATATTTTGATTTAAAAACATTTTCTCTAAAATCATAATTATGTAGCATATACAGACCATAAGCTAGTTATAAGGACTGAAACATTGATCAATAGTCATTGTCTAAGTCCTATTAGTCACTGTTTGGAGACATAAACATTAAAATAAAAACATGCAATATGCTGTTTTGTGGAAAGACAGCTGCCTTGTTTTAATCTTTATTGTTATATTTTTATTGTATACGTATACTGACAAAGAAATTAAACACCCTTTTTTCATGTATATAACCCCTATGCTATAACTGCCTTAGTCTATTTGGAGCCAGAGCAGCCCCTGTGATGGTTAAGTATGCAGATATAACCAATTATCAATGCATGCTAAATTGTTTACTTTTATCCATTTTTTACTTGGATGGAGAGTTGTCTCATTGGCATTCATACCACATCTTCTTATATCTATAAATTGTTCATTTTATGAATAAGTACCGATAAAACTAGTAGCAGTATCTCCAGGGCTCGAATAATTTATTTTGATTTTATAGAAATTCCCTATATAAGTTTTAGTTATGTTCTTTTAATGTTAAAAATAAAACGTTTGAAAAAAGGGTTTTTTGTTAACATTAAATTAATTCATGGGCCACAAAAATGTTTTGTGGGTAATGAAAATACAGAGAATCTTCAATGGTTTCATTTCAGAAGGTATAACAAACAAATTTTAAGACTAAATATGCGTGACGATCGAGCATAACAATATACAACAACAAAAAACTAAAATAGATTTAAAATTTCTTCCATGATCGAAAAGTAAGAGGCATCAAGAGAAAAAGTATAAAGCAGCCACAAAAATGTGTTATGGTATTACATAAATTAAAAATGAAATTATAAAGTCTTCATATATGATTGTACGCGCCACAGAGAATCAAACAGTAAACAATCATAGCATTAACATATATCAACTTAAGGACCCTTCTGAACAAATAAATAGGGAATCGTATGGACCCAAAAAGCAAAAAAAGCAGAGAGACCGGGTAAGTGTTGATGCATGCATCACCTACCAAGCTACTCCACAATCAGTCAACATGTTACAATTATATGGCTGTTCCAAGCTAGGAGCCTCTATTTCAGGAGTTTTCATTAGTTGCTTTCTATCATATTCGTTTTTTTGCTACTGTTTTGCAGTTAAATCAGACTATTTTCTCTTACTCAACTTGTCACTCCCATTGTGTAACTCAAATGAAAGTCCAATGATAGGTCATGCAAGGTAGCATGCGAACAAGATTAGATTCATTCTCAAGTAAAACAATTTCAACTTAAAATCGTAGTTTACTTTGTTTAACAAAATTAATAGGTTGTACAAAATATGTTTGATTGACGTCAATGAGACAAGACCGCGTCGATTAAAATAAGTATTAAAAAAAAAAACATTTAGATATCAACATACATTTTCGGCCGAAATTACACAATATGTTAGACAAAAAGTTTTATGTGTTGTATATGATAATGCAAGTATAGAAAGAAATCCCATTTATAACTTTTAATCCAAAGGTATTTATCATATTTTAAAAGTTCTGTTCAGCTATTTCTTAAAACAAATCAAATGGACATAAGTAAATGAAAGTAAAAAATGGAATAAAAGGAAATTGTATAGTTTTTTCTATACATTTATTGCTGTATCCTTACAATATATGCATAGATACCAATCAATATCCATTATTTATAAAGGTAAACTTTTATGTATTCTTTATAAATCCCCATGTCTGATCCTCAAGTCGCCTGATTGTAAAGAAACCATTTTGTTTGCCAAGTTGCGTTTTTTTTTTGTTTGGTTTATTGTTCATGTTCCTTTTTTTTTATGTTTCATATAAAAAAAAAGATTTATTTAAAGGTTAGACAATACTTGGTCATGTTACATGAATAAGTCAAGCCCAAGATGTAGCTGATGGTTTTAAATGTTCGTAAAACATGACCAAGTATTGTCTGGCCAATTTAGCACATATTCGTGCCTTTGAGTGGCATTAGACATTCATCCTTTTCCCTTGGAAAAATCAAACCCTAGTATGAGTTCACTTAAAGGTATAAACATGGTTAATAATAGGGATGTAAACCATATGTAATGATCGAATAAACTCAGCAATTATACTAATCTAATTTAAAATCAGACGCGCGTTTTGTCTCACCAAAGACTTCATATCTTCAAATCATTCATATCTGACCATGTACAGCAATTACAATGACTTGTAGACTTTTGTTAGTAATTCTAATAAATTTGAAAACAAATTGGTAAATTCATTTTTAACATAGAGCATTGGAGTTGTCATTGTATTACACAATTAAAAACGATTATATTTTGATCATCTATTTTTATGTTTTTATGTTACATGTATCGATTGAACAGTATTAATAAATGACACTGTAACTCGTTCTGAGTTTCAACATTATGGTCCAAATAATTATGTCAAAATAATGTTTGTTAAAACCTTGTTACAATCGGATACCATATTAACACAGATATAACTATACAACGAATATCTAAAGAAAGAAAAATGAATAATATATACTTACGGATAAAAGCTACAATAAATAGAAAGACATTTACATTTAATTTATTAAACAGTAACTGTCGTAATCAATCAAGTAACATGTATAAGATGATGCAAATACAGTAAACATACCATTAAAAGAAAAATGTAATGTTATTTCTGAAAAATAATGATATAAACTAAGTACTGTGGATTCATTTTTATTCGTGGTATACCAATTTTCGTGGGTTTCGTGGGTCACAGCGAACAACGAATTTAAGAATTCAACGAAGAATAATCCCGAGAAATGTGTATGGTGTCGGATGTTTATTTCCGGTTATGTTATGCAGTTCTAGTATAGTGTTGACTAGCGATAAACATTGTAACATAGCACATGTTTTTATTGAAATAAGATACAAGTATTTTGATAAAATCAATAATAAATATATCGAATATCAGTGATAATTTACTTTTTAAAATTAATTAAAACTGTTCATGAAAAATAACTGAAAGTTGTTTATTACCGTGTCATAGATTGGTTTACTGGTGATTAAAAATCAATAGGATTAAGTACAGGGATATTGCCCGTAGGTAATATTGTTTATGACAGGAACATTTATTTTCACACCTTTAACTTATATGACTGTTAATTATATCGTGATTAGGGAAATGAGCTTTCAATTAAAGAGTTTTGAATGCCTTATAAAATTCCGACAAGAATTTATAAATTGTAAAACAAACAAATAATTTGTCTCTGCCCATTATTGTGATAGAAGTTTTCAATGAACACTTTAACCTAGAATGACCAATCGAGGATTTTGACAATTCAAAACTTTTTCAATGAATTCCTGTTTTTTTGTTTGTTTTCTTATTGATCAAACCAAGGAGGCTATATGATTTTATAAATCAAAAAGAAATCTACGAATTACGTATCTGATTATTTTTTTGTAATCAGCGATCCACGAATTTACGTATACCACGAAACGTCTTTTTTTCTCTATCCACGAAAATTGATACCCACGAAAATAAATGAATCCACAGTATGTTAAGTACGGCAAAGTATATTTGGAATACTATATTCAACAAAATGTCCTCCCATGCTTCAAGGAAAACGTTTGATAACGATACTCATTTAATGTCATCAATAACACTTGATTAAAATACAATCACCTTTTACTAATGGTTGCAAGTTACTGTATAAGATAATGCAAATACAGTAAAAAATACCATGGAAGGAACATTTAATGCTATTTCTGAAGAAGAAAAAAACAATCAATAAAAAAAGGTGTAAAGAACGTAAAATTATATTTGAAATACTTACTTCAACAACATTTCCTCGCACGCTTCAGGGGAAAACGTTTGATAAGGAAACTCATTTAATATGTTTAAGAACATTTGATTTAAATAAAAAGTAAAACAACAAAAATACCGAACGGAAAGTCATTTAACAATTGGCAAAATCAAAAGCTTAAACACATGAAACAAATAGAAAACAACTGTCATATTCCTGACATGGTACATCAACTTTTTTGCTAAGACACTGGTGACAATTTACAAAGTAGGAATTGCAGCTGCAAGATCTTGAATACCGAATGAGTTGGGAAATGTAAATTCCATATGCAGGTGAAGTTGGTATATTGCTACTACGGTGGGGGAAATTGATAATTAAAAATTAAAATCGTCTCGTTTGTCATAGATTCTGATACCGAGATGACCGCTGATGTCAAATTCGAGTTTTGAGTCTAAAAATTACTCTTTATCAAAGGGTTGTCAGTTAATGGATCATGTTGTCTTTAATACAAACATATGTATGTAACCGGAAAGTTTTTTTCTGAAAATGGTATGAGACGGTTTCAAAATGAAATAACGGAAGATCATACGTTATTATTTACACAATGGTAAAACGAAACCAGAAAGATTACACTTGATGAATTTGTATTTGATGAAATATATAATTGGTTTAAATTATGCAGTTGTTGTGATTTAATGAGTGTAGTACTTTGGGTCTGTAATGTTACAATTCTTGCTTTGTTAAGAAGCTATGTTGATAATCCTCATATCTACAAAGTTTCGTGTAGTTAATTTTACTGTAACAGGATGCACATCGATGTTATGCAGGTAAAGTTAATGTTATTGCATTGGTATTCTTCTAATATCACGAATCAACATTCATCTTGAATCAAATAAAAGAAGTGGAGTAGTGATCATCTATGTGAGGTTTGATTAGGGCCATTCTGTTTTGTTATTATTTATTAAATCGAAACATGGAGCATATCCTTATATACCCGTGAACTAATAACAGGTTGATTTTGATATTTTTGATACAACCACAGCTCACTGTTAGACGTTGATCAACATACGTTTCAACTAACGAAAAACGAATAAAAATGTATCTGTCAACAATGACCTGAAATGTGATTTATCAAATCATTTTGAGACATTCTTATATTAAAGACTTAAACCAACTAACGACGAAAATAAAAAGAAGTGACATTACAACTAAATGAAACAAGATATATAACAGCTTCACTAATGTCCAAGGGCTTTACAAACCGTATTCCAATCATAAATTCAAATGTAGTCAATCGAAGTTCGTCTTCTTCAGTCAGCGGTTTTCTTAATTATGACAAAGGAGGCAATGCCTCTGTAGAGATATTATTTAGAAAAAATCACGTTGATGTCAACAAATATGTCCGCGCAACGTCGGCAAATGGCAAATCTACTCCAAATTACTTTCCAATAATACTTTACTCAGTGAATAGAAGAGCTTTGTCGCTCTCCATTTCCTATGACATAACATGAAGACCCAAAGCCTCATTTGTCTGGTTAATTAAACCAATCATTGTGTGGTTAAACATATGTATGACAAACGGGCATTTTTTAAGCGAACGTCTTACACATGTTTCATTTTGTGGAAAACCTAACAAACAACAAAGATAAATTTAGAAATTCCAAACCGTTTAGAAATAACAACAACAATACAATCAATAATTAAAAGATTCCATTTGAAACTGCGAACTGCCTTATATTAAACTACACACAACACGTGTCCTCGGTCTACACGAAGAAATATTTGGGATATTCGAATATCAGATTTTTAAAATAATTTAGAAATAACTGCATGCTATGCTTTGTTTCACTCCAAGGTTCACTGCTCTTTGAGAAGGTCAACAAACTTGAATATATACAATGTGGCATTTTGGGGGAGGGGAGGAGGATGGGTAGTTTTTGTTTAAATCTTTCATAGATCCTTATAAGGAAAGTTAAGAGGTTTAGCTAGATATAAAACCTGGTTTAATCTACCATTTTCTACATAAGAAAATGCCTGTACAAAGTCAAGAATATATGACAGTTGTTATCCATTCGTTTGTCGGTTTGAGCTTTTGATTTTGCCATTTGCTTAGGGACTTTCCGTTTAGAATTTTCCTCAGTGTTCGGTATATTTTTTATTCTAATTTTTTGCTACAACATTTGGTCAGGTTTTGTTCAGAGTTTTCAATCTGGTAAATAATAATTATTCATGAAAAGTTACTAACAGATGATGGACTTCAATGGGTTTGCAATAGCCCATTCTAGCTTTTGTCGAGGTTCATATTATTATTGAAAGTAGTGCTCTGGCAATGTAACGTCCTTTACCACTTGTAAGAAATTAAGAAATTTTGGCAAAATTTTCAATTTCCTAGCGCAGTAACTCTTACAAATTTAATACAAACAGCAAGAGACTCAACTTGAATTCTCACTTATAAATATAAGCTTACAAACTAAAAATAGAAACATCTCAAACTGAAACTGAAGTGACAAGGATAGACAGATGGACGGACAGACCAAAAGAAAACATATGAAGTCATGATGTTTAAGAATACTTAACACATAACATGGGTAAAATCTCTTTATTCTTATTGTGCTTCAATCTGGATAATGCACATCTAAGGTGTGCATTAACTACCTCACAGTTCAAAAGTAATCTTACCTTTAGGGGCAGATCCTGGATTTTGAAAGGGGTGTAATTGCATAAAATTAAAAAAAATATCACCGAGTGTAGCGAGACTAAAAACAAGTTTTGATGATTTTAGTGTCAAAATATGAAATTGAAAGTGTTTCTCAATCCTTAAACTTGGACAAAAAATAGTTCATGATATTTTGTGTACAGTGTCAATCTTAAATAAGTGTTTCAAAGTCAAACCAGATAATAACTATTTTATTTATTTCTGCAAAAAAAAAAAAAAATGCATTTTTGAATATCCGGATAAATGAAATCTGATTTGGATGACCAGGTAGTTTTTGTGCGCAATGGAATTTATTACGACTTGTTGAATATTTATCCATATTCAGTGACTATTTCGGGATCGAATTTGATGAAGATCATATTCAAGTGTGTGTCAAAACAAATTCGTCAAAACAGGGGGCGGTGGATTAGCTGCAGATTAATCAGACTTCGTTAAGATGGACATGTCTTCAAAAATTGATACAGTAGAAAAAATATTGGGGGGACTGGGGAGTTAAAGATTGGAAAGTGATACTTTTTTTTTCTGTTTATTTAACTTTCTAAATTTAGGTACAACTCTCTTCGTTCATCTTACTCTAAGCATATACTTGAGGGAAAGAAAAGCGATTAATCAATACTCAATAACCCTCTCAGTTATGATACACCTATTTGAAAGTACACCAAAACGGAACTAAAACTGTAGGAGATGTAGGTTAAACGTTAATAAGACAGCAATCAAACGGAAAAAAAACAACTAAAGACATCTAGCGGGCAAAATACAGTTTTCAAAAATAGTTATAGGTGTCTACACAATATGTCAAATTCTTAATCTTTACTAATTTATAAAAATATTGAGAATAAATCTAACAGAAACGATCAACAAATCTACCATTAAATCGCAATTCTTCAAATAATGTAACAATATAGGAAGAAGCCTAAATATAAAAAAGTTAATAAATTAAAACATACCAACCTTGTATTATTACATAATTAAAGGCGTATTTCCCCTTTCTTTACCCTACAAGAAACTTTCCTTGGAGCCGTGGGTTGTGATTTATCGTCCGCATATTTCCAAAATGTACAAGTAAATTGGTTGCTTCATGTGTTAAAACAGTTATTGGCCAATCGAATCGGTATATATTATTTACTATGCGTGGTTGGGATGACCCTTTAACCCGAACTCCTTTAAAGATACAGAGTGATTGACAGAATGGGACAGTAATTGACATGATAGGAGAAAAGGTGAGATATTTGCTTTGCTGCGTTAGTTTAAAAAATAAAGTCGAACATGAAAAGTCGGACATATTATATGGTATGTATATCAGGAAAAAATAAAGGGCTCCAGAAGAGTTCTCCTAAAATCTAATGTTCACTTTCAGAAATTTTTTCAGTTGACCAGGTCATTTTAGGCAAACTATACAGTTCTAAACTAATATGGTTTTCGGTTTTAAACATTTCTAAAGTATCAAACAAAGCAAAGTAAAGCAAAACGGGCATAACTCGGGAACGGTTAAAGTGACGCCACCAAAATTCAAACTTGATCTGTTTTGTGGTTTCATAACATTTGGTTTAGGCAAACTTAAGTTAGAAAATGGAAACCAACTTTGGGACGCACTAACATACAGACTGACAAGGGTAAAACTTACTCACCCCCTCCCTCAGTACGGCGCGGGGATAAAAAGTGTTTATTTTAGTTATTGCCCTTGTACCTTGGATAGATAAAATATGTGCAACGCGGGGGACCTTGGCAATTTGTTCTTTTATTTCACATGGGACACTGATGTCTTGTTTTCATGAACGATTACAGCTTGATGGGACTAGAAAGCATTGACAATTACAAAGCAAAATAAGATGTGTATGTACTGCGCTGTTTCTAGTGTTGCAGTTAAGAAATAAGACCATGTTTGTAATTTGTCTTCGAATTAACTGTTAATCTTGTATTTATGCACACATTCTCAGCTTAGTGGTTTGATTCCAAATCTCGAGATTAATTCACAGTCTTTTATCAAGGTTACAGAGACGGATACACGGTCCGAGGAAATAGGGGCCATAATTCATTAAAACGTTAAAAACCGTTGAGAGTAGCAAAACGATTTTTTTTAAAGATTCAACCTTTAAAAAAATGATACATTTTTATACGCCCGTTTACGGGACGTATTATGGTATACCGTTGTACGTCCGTCCGTCCGTCCATCGTCAACATGTCGGAACTTTAACTCAAAAACGCTTTAACCAATTTGCATAAAACTTTGGGGAATTGTTTGTATCTATTGACATGAGCTCCCTTTCGTTTTATATGAATTCAGATTTTACGTTTCCGAGTTATGGTATTTAATCATTAAAAAGGGAGATTTTCCAGTTTTCGGACAAGAACTCAAAAATGCTTTCAGCAGGTATAATGGAACTTTAGTGAGTAGTTTTTATCTATTAACGTAAGCTCCATTTCAATGTTTATAAATTATAGGTTTTATGTTTCCGAGTTATGGGGTTTTATTCATTAGGAAAGGGGGGATTTTCCAGTACTCGGCCAATAACCCAAAAATGCTTTCAGCAGTTTTCATGAATCTTTGGTGAATTGTTTATATCTAATGACGTAAGCTCCCTTTTGATTTTTATAAATTTCTGATATGATAAAGAGAAGAAATTGAACTTTATTCTTTGAAAATGCGACGGGCGTATCATGCGCTCATGGCGCAGCTGTTTATTACATGTTTACTGTCAAAAAGTAGAGGAGGGGGATTTCAGAAGGATTAAATTTGTGCTTCAGCTAAATCTCCTCATACCCCGCAAAATCTAAGATCTAATGTTACCGGAATCATGAAATTATGAGATATATGTAGTACGGTGCATAGTTTAGAATGATGCATAATTTGTACAATCACTTTGTTTTGATATATTTTTGCCGTTAATAGCATAATTATTTTACCGGGATTAGCACAATTCCTACTAAGCAGATGTATCTCTTCGTCTATCTCGGAGATCCAGAATTCCAATTGCGGAATAGTAGTACAACACGAGTTATTAAAGATATGTTAATAGCTATATATTAACAGAATTCAATTACTGGACTTCTTATATCAACGATCTCCAAATGAATATTCATTTTATAAGTCCCCACCGACTTAATATATGTTCAATTGGTCTGTCCGTCTATCCGTCCGTCCATCACATTTCAGTTCCAATTTGGAAATGCTTCTATTTTTAGTTTGTAAGCTAATAATTATGTTACAGGTCAAGTTTGTGATTTTTGCTGGTGGGATAACATCGGAGGCTTGTGTGTGCCCTGAGAAATTAAGAATTTTCTTACAACTGGTAAAGGACAATATGTATCTTGCCTTACTATAAACCAGGTTGGGCTTTTGCAATCCCATGAAGTTCTTCATTTATTAAACTTTCATAAATTGTTTATCAGATGAAGAACTCTGAACAAAATCCGAACAAACGTTGCAGCAATTATTATCTTTTTAAGGATCTACATGTATGAAAAATTAAAAAAATAAACATACCCTCCCCCTTTTTTTCCTTAACTCTCTAACCCTAATGTTACATTATATATTCCATTTGTTGAACCTTTTGAAAAAGAACAGACACGATTGTGAGTGAAGCAAAGCATGCCATCATATTCCAATTCGAAAATAAACACCCCCTATATATATATGTATTTTTTACATACATTTCCATTTATACATCTTTTGAAAGGATGTTGCTTTATATTATATTTGTTTCCATGGTAACTACTGAGGTCAGCAACACTTAACGATGGTTTTTTTTTAAAGTAAGCGTATGCTTTTATGTATTTTCTTATCGGTTATGAAGCAATTAAGGACATTTAAGTTCTTCAACTGCAATATTCTGCAAATAATAACTCCGTTTCCAAGGAAAAATGGGTTGCTATGGTGATAAAATTAAAGAGAGTCCCACGAATGTTTCTATTTAAATTGGTAAAGAAGTATTCAAACTTAACAACTACAATGTTAACTATGCTGTACACGTTTGTACTTTTCTTAAAAACACACGACAAAATTTGATAATTTCACAAACATCCACATTTCAGAAAAGTTAAAAATATGCTTTTTTTTGATAAATTTTTACAAAAAAATCACAAATTTGGCTGACATGCAATCTTAACTGAAATGAAGCTTTAACCAAGTTATATCAATGTTATATATACAAATTTATGAAAAAAGTTTAAATCTATTCATCATATGGCTCTGAATTGTAGTGATTAAGCTGATTTTCGAAAGATTTTACCACGCTTAACTACCAAAAAAATAGAGTGTCTGTTGCCATGGCAACCACTCATATTTTCCCACTCAAATTTAATTTTTGAGCATTATTCATTTACTGCTTCTACCAGGCAATTTATAGAAAAAATCTGAAACGCTCATTTATCACATTGCCGCCTGGTTCTTATAAATAACTGTACTTAAGCAATCCAGATAAATAAGCATAATCAAACAAATGAAAGGAAAAAAATAATCCGATACGATATAACAGAAAAAAATTATAAACGAAGTATAACATTTTCACTAGACAGATACTTGTAATTACAGTCCAAGCATATTTATACATTAATAATTCATCCCATTAAAATCTAATCAGTGACTTTAACCCAGGAGTTCAGGTATATGTTGTGTTCTTTTAGACTCATATTTTTTTTAAGGAAATATGCTTTTCTAAAGTCAAATTTTCTTTGATATAATTTTTAAATCCCTCTATATGAGGTCTTTTCTCTTGCATCTTTTATCTGTTCTTTACTAGTAAATTGACTTTATTTAGTTTATAGTTTTCATAGAGGCCAAAAATGACAATATCCACATTTAGCGGAATTTTAATACGTGTTGCTTCATAAATCCAAGCATTCAGATGGTGTCAGATGTCTGCTACAATATTATAGCTCCACAGTAAGTATTCTATAGCTTCTGGTTCTTCCTTGCAAAATGTTCATACATTACACTGTACAAGGTTCATTTTTAAAAGTAAAGTATAAGTACCTAAAACCCGGTTAATCATTCGGTATTGAAACGAACAGAGCTTGTTTGTTTTTTTTTTGAAAACTTAGTAACACAATCATGATTTTTTTTTCCAATCTTCAACATTTTTATTTAATATAATCTCCAATTTTCGATCAGCTGCGATTACAACTGGTATTGTACCTAGGTTTAAACTTGTATTATACATTTCTTTTGAACTGACTTGAAGAAAATGTTAAATATCAATAGGTAAAACAGATTGTAGTGTTTTCCCCTTCAGTGTTGATTCTTATAGATTGTAAGAATCTTTAATGATATTTTAATCCCATAAAATTGTAAAAATGTGGGTTTAAAATCATTCCCATCACTGCCTTCGTCATGCAACCGTCTTTGCTTTCATTCACGTATTCAACCAAGACATCAACTAGTGGCGGAGGGGGGTGTAAATTTGCCATCAAGATATCAATCTAATTTCTATGGTACCGTTCACAAACTGTCATCTATGGTCATTGGGTTGTTGTAATGTGAGAATTTTCCAGAAGCAACATGATAACGTGTCCTCTTAAGACTTTCTTTACAAGAGGTAAACACCAATATTTCTAGTGGAACCTTTTATCAGTTGTATAAAAATGGTTTCTCTAATGTTGGTGCACCACAGTTTGTTTATTCCAGGGAAGTGTTTCCCATTATACACAAGCAGGTGAAAGTTTCAGACTGTTACATGTATCATCTAACATGGGTGGAATTCACTTATGAACTCAATGTTGAATTGTTGAAATTTGTCTTATTTTAGAAATTATCTAAATTTTATAACAATATGATGCTTATACTTACAAAGGTGCTTTTCTGAAAAAAGAACAATAACAAAATAATAAGACCAACTGCACAATATCATGAAATATTAAGACACAAGGAACAAAACTGAATTAATATGCTGTAGTATTTGCCACAAACATATATCAACTACGAGTAAAATGGACTATATCTTTTGTAATAAATGATGAACTATATCTTGTGAAATATGTTCGGTCCTATGACTCCTTTTACTCTCAAGTCCAAGTGATTTGTTGGCATTGTTTCCACTATAAGAAAAATTAATATATTTGTGTTTATGACAGATACTTAAATATTACATTTTTTTACGATTTCATTATCGTTTATTAGTGAATATATATTGTAATTCATACAGAAACATTAAACAAGATACAGACATACTAGTATAAACGCCATAAAAATACAATTCATAATATCATAATACCAAATATTAATGCATAAGTCGAATAACCGGGGTTTGAAAACTTTAATGAAGTATGCAGTGCTTAGTCGTTCACCTATCCCGTCTTTAGCGTTTAAAAGTTCACATAACATTATTGATAACAAATATGTAAAAACAACAACAAATTGTCAATAGGGATGTTATGGGTGAGTGTATCTAAACTGCAATCAAACGAAACGAAAAACCAACAGGCATCTAGATCCCGACATGTATTCCTCCTAAATGGACGATGTATCTATATAAAAAGCTCGTTATAGTCCAGCGTAAATAAGAAAAGGTTGTGAATAATTTCCATAGAATACAGTATGAATATCCACAGAGAATTTGTAAAAAACAAAATAATATTACAAGAAAACATAATGCAACCACTATCCAGGTTCCTGACTTAGAACATGTAGTATTCAAAGAAAGAGGAAAGATACCAGAGGGACATTCAAACTCAAAGTCCAAAATAAACTGACAACGCCATGGCTAAAAATGATAAAGACAAACAATAATACACATAACACAACATAGAAAAACTAAAGACTGAGCAACACGAACCCCACCAAAAACTGGGGGTGATCTCAAATGCTCCGTAAGGGTAAGCAGATCCTGCTCCACATATGACAACCGTCGTGTTGCTTATGTTAATACAAACTCGGTAGTAAGTCTTATTCGGTAGGTCACATTCACGAAAAGGGGTCGAGATTGTAGTAACGACATTAGGAACATATCCGCTATCATCTATGAAACGGATATTCTAAAACGGTCATCCAACTCGTGAAGGCGTCCTTAAAACTTACGAAGGGATGATTTCAACTTCACCATTAAACTATCTCTGTTATGTCCCACATATTCGAGGTTAAATTTTTGCTAAAATAAGTTCCGAAATATTAACGTAGTCTATTATTTTCACAACTGTTACAGTAATTTTAAAAGTTTAAACAAAGTAAGTATTAAGTGATTAATTTCAATATTTCATCCTCCTAATCATAATGGAAATGGTTTTGACTCTACAGTACTCCTCTATGTGGTAATATCGTTTTGTAAAATAAAACGTTCCTGTATATTATAAGAACTAAAATGTGTCAATGTCATTAGCCGATACCGACAAATAAAAAGTATCCATGAATGACACGTTGATTATACGGAAGTTGAATCAAAGTGATCATGTTAACCATACATATATTGTTAAACATCAGGACACCTGCCTCGTTTTCGTTTTTATGTCAATTTAGGTTAGGCCATCTAAATGTACACGTACGGGTCGGAAATCCGTAATATTGGGATATATTGAGGTTGCACGAATTTACTTCCGGAATTTATTTACATTCAGAGCATTAAAAGTATGTAAAATAAAAAAAAAAGGCCATGACTTCATGTTAAAGTATACTTTCAACGATTTTCTTGTCACTTATAAACCACATTGCCCATTTTAGTAGTGAATAATGCTTCTCGGGTAAATTGAAAAAAAAAATTCACGAAACGAAGAATATTAGTACCTAATAATTTCATTTTCATACTCAACTACAAATACATTTTCCATTGCGCAAAATCATCTACAACTAGTCTCTGATCAAAGTGTTGTACAATGAGGATTTCATGTCAACGAATATATGACGTTGGACGACCAGCAAATAAATCTGGATTAACTTAGACCATTGATTTTTTTTTTTAACAAATCAGTTAAAGGAGAGTGACATTTTTCAAAAAGCCTCTAAGTTAAGGACTTACATGCAGCCACCTAACACACTGCTGTATTATGTATCATTCGAAAATTCATCATCTGTACTTTCCGTTTTGCCTGGTCGTAAAAAAATCGAACGGTGCAATTTCCGTCACATCATGATCAAAGGTCAAGGACGGACAAAAAAAACTTCCTTGACCTAAACATTATACATTTATTTGGTTTTTGGACATAGAAATATCGATACCCCCATGATATATTTTGCTTTTATATCTTTCATAGCATTGGCGGGGAAATTTTAAAGGATTGCATTTTTTTTGTAAATATAGCGCGACTAACCTTTTTATTTTCATTTGATTTGGACTTATTGTATCCTGTTCTATGAGACTCATTTGATATGTTGGAAAATTTAATCATACAAAAACCCGAAAATGGCATTTTATTTACTTACAGCTGAAATTTGAATAAATGTCTGGTAAAAAGGTGCTGTCTAATCTAAATGTGTGCTTGATAAGCGACTGTTAATCACTTCTCTTCCTTATGTGCATACATTATTTTATTATAGAGAAGGCAGAATATGCAATAATGTTGATATTTTGAAAAAAAATTGAAACTGTCCGGCCTTGACCTTTGATGATGATTTGACGGAAATTGCACCGTACGATTTGTTTACCACTGGGCAAAAAAGGAATGCACAGATGATGAATTTTGAATGATATATTATGAAACTGTTTGTTAGGTGGGTGCATTAAAATTTTATTTTATGGTTAATGTCACTCCACTTTTAGCGGAATGGTTATACTTTGTCTTGCTTTTGACAATCTTACTTATGCGTACTCTAAAAAACGTCTTCCGTGTTTAAAGATAAACAA
Organism: Mytilus californianus; assembly: GCF_021869535.1. NCBI lineage: Eukaryota > Metazoa > Mollusca > Bivalvia > Mytilida > Mytilidae > Mytilus > Mytilus californianus. The sequence continues at coordinate 92,669,493 of NW_026262745.1, forward strand.
AATGTTAAAAATAATTAAATTTAGGAACTTTCTGTTAAGTTTTTATTTCATGCTGACATACATTTTGAAGTTCCGCTTGTACTGTATACCATGTTTTTCAGTGAATGTTTAGCATTACATGATGTAGTGTTAACCATAGATATAAAGCAGCGACTGGCCACTATTGAAATATAGTATACGGAATTTATTTGGTGTAGCATCTTCTTTTCAAAATCATCATACCTCATAAATTTTGAATGCGCTTCTGAATGTATGAACTAATAGCATTGATCCTTTCAGATGAAGTATATAGTTTCGGCTTATCTGGCTTGCATTTTACCCATTTTCTGCGTAGTCATTACTTGCATCCATAATTAACATGAAGTTGTACTTCCAGATAATGGGTTTTGGAAGTCTTGATCCTTTTGCTAGTAACGATCTAACTTGTTCATTCTTTACAACCCAAAAGCCTCCAGTAATAACATTAATACCGGGACTATATTTGTTTGGCAATAATGCACAAATGCAATCAGAAGGTTCGATCTTACAAACCTGGGGGCAAAGGACTCATTTACCCTCTTTTGGTTAAAAATAGTGAAAGCAATAGTTTTGTTGTACATATATGAAATGACAGGTGTTGTTTGATCTGTGAAGTAATCAGGTGTTGTTTTCTGCACAGATTTGTAGTGGAAAATATTGCTAATATTGATGGTATATATTGATGGCATCCAAACCCTTATCAACAATTTCATATTAAAACTACTAATTACTACTGTTCATCATCATGATCATGTTTGAAAGTAGTTATTGCTGGTATGAATAGCCTATGGTTAGCAATATCAATAATTATTGCAACCAGTATGTACTTTGAATAATTCGTATAAATCACGGAAGTGCATTGGGCCTCATGGAATAGTGAATTAAGCTAAGATAAAGGTACGGAAAAAAGTTAAGTTCGAATATAGAGAATTCCTAATGGTTTAGTAACAGAGGATAACAAACTATCTATAGACACGATGTGAACAGTTGGTAGTGAATGTGTTCATATAGCATCGAACAGAGGTATTAAACATTTTCAATTTGTTGATATGACTCCACCTGGGACTAGACAAAATACCTACACCATCCATTTCTGTAGTTACAGCCAAAAGAGATAGGTGTTCCCAATTCGCGAATCCAAAAACCTTCTATTTGTAAGCGACAAGGTGAATTCAATATGGAATATTTTTTTGAATATCAGATTTTCTCTAAATCTTGACTTTCATAGAAACAATGAGAATAGTGAGGCTGGTGAAAGTGTTTATACAGAAATTCATTGTTCTCAGGATCATTAACATCAAACTTGTGATCAATCATTCTTTCGTTAAGTCTTTTGTCGTGTTTCATCGACATCGATCAGTTCACAAAGGGTACAGATAATATCGTACACAGTATTAGAAGTAGATTAATGCAGATCCTCGTGACTACGTGTATTGTCACATTTGGTGATCACGTTAATTTGATGATAGGTATCAGTAATGAGTGTATTACAAGTTTACAGTTTTTACAATTACATTTAAAACTATGCTGCAAAATGTCGTTGAAATTTAGTATACCTGAAAGTTGAACAGAACAGAACAGGGCCTTGTCTATTTTTGTAGTACAAAGAGGAATCTGAAGACTGCACAAAGGTCGTTTCCATGACATCTTTTAAGGTGATCATAGGGAAACGTATTTCATTCGGAGTTGTTGTGTCCGTGTGAGCTGTGATAAATTAAGGCGACAGTAGTTTACTGATGTTCAAATCTCGTAAATCGATTAGGAAGGTAACAAACAGAAACCAAGGGAACAGCATGAACTCCAAAAAAGAGCAAGACCGGTTTGGTAGACAGGAGAAGTTTCACCTGCTTTGCATGCTTCTCCCGCCATGCGAATTGATGCTCAGTAAAAATTTCACAATGGAGAGTAGTACACAATCGGTAAAGTTACAAATCAGACTATACGGATATCTAGACATCTAAGTCCACAAAAACCTGTCGCTACTAAGTTATGTCACCGACACATCGCCATTGTCGACTGATTTGTGATGGTGACCGTAATTCGCTCTGCCTCATTATTCTGTTAGATCAGTGATTGTGTAATGAGCACATCCCTGTCAATGAAGTCTGTAAAGTGTGAACATGCATGAGCGTTACATATCAACTGAGATATGTACACGACATACGATGGAGCAGAGGATATGTTACTGTTGAAAAATAGGACGTCGACAATTGGAAAGTTGAAATCATCACGTTGTCATAGATTCTAATTTGAAGTCGTATATCTGTGTCAATATCGAGGAAAAGATTAAGATTTGGAGCACACGTTCTATTTTTGGTAGTATCTTCAATTTCGATTTCACTGGGATATATGAGATGTAAGCACTTTTTGAAATGTGGGTAATTGAGTGAAAGAACATCATCAATGTATCTGAAAGTGAATTGAAAACTTTGCAAGATGATTTTTTTATTTTTCTTTGGGAAGGTTCTGTATGAACTCTTCTTCCATCGGTACAAAACAAGTTGGCCAAAAATGGTGTACAGTAAGTGCCCATTGGAATACAGACTGTATGATGACAAATCATTCCACCAAATCAACAAATATGTTGAAGTTTAAAAAATAGTCCAGCATTTTGATAATTTCATCTTTGGTGTATATCCTGTGGATTCACTGCAGTTCCTCCCAAAGTTAGATCTTTCATGATGAAAAGCGAAGAATTTTTATTTTCCAATTTTTTAAGAAACAGCTCCGTTTAATGATATGAGGTATTTAATATTTTATTAAGCATCGGGAATAGTAGTGTCAAGCGTACAACAATCAAATGTTTTAATATTACTGCAAAATTGTAAACACTATGATTGTAGATTTTGTAGTCGATCCTTAGAATTTTTAAGAATCTATATCTGATTGACACCGCTGATTGAATATACCTCATTACAATGTTTCCAAAGGCCATCTTTTACTGTGAAAAGAATGGTGGTAAGAACTTTAGAAATATGTTTACTTGAACATCTTGACAAACCGGCTATAAATCGTTCTTTGGAGTTTTCAGTTTTTATGGACTTCCCCTTTTTTTTTTATTTACCCTAGAGTTCGGTGTTTTTGAAAAGAACTTTTTATAAGGATTTTTGTGAAGTTTACGTATCCAATGTTAAGTTGGAAGATTTTCGTCATCCTTTTAATGTTAATACCAAAGAAGAGAAGGACGGATTTGTGATATTCCTAAATCTCTTCTTTCGTGAATGATGTAGGGGGACATGTATATGTGAGATTCCCAATGTTGGTGTGATATCCAACTTATAATGGCTGTGCATATAAAACAATATTGTTGGATGATTTGTCTGCTGCAACAACAACATGTTTGTCGGTAAGGAATGGTCAAGCATCCACAACCTGGGGTTTCCTAAAAGGGTCATAAACCCGTAACCTCATTGTACATTGTAAACTTAATATATACAGATAATTAAAGTGTTCAGTTTTGGCTCACCTGGCTGCGTTTTACCCATTTTCTGACATAAAAACTTTTATGTTTATGTCAGATACTCAAATATAATAGTATGTACCGTTGTTAATAATGTTATCGTGTCTAAGTAAATATATTACACATTAGTATCCATGCAATAAGAAGATTTATTCAGTAAATTTATTTCTTTAAATTATATGAAATAAGTACTTACTCAGTAATTATATCTGTCCTGAAATTTAGATCAATTAAAGTTAACATTTTTTAAAATCAATACACATAAAAAGGAATGTAAGACAATATAATAGACAAACATATTTCCTGTTAAATATAATTATGGTCTATTGCAATTATGCTAAGCGGTGTAATTGTACCATTTGTTGTGTCCATAACAAGTTCCGTGTAAAAGTTTTAAACTACAAAACATTAGGATATTACATTCTTCTTTTCGGTAAATGAATAAATATCTCTAAGTTTTCTCCTCATACAAAGATCTGGTCCTTGCCCGGTTTTGGTTTTATCAGTTCTTTAATTTTTAAAACATTTTTGTTTTTAGAATATTTTGGCCGCGAACATTAATGAAGAGATATTTATTGTCAAAATGCGATAGTAGGGCAGTAAAATTAGTACCGTTTATGTTATTATACAAGTTTTAAAACTCACATCAAATTTAGAATAAAAAAATATACTAGTAGCCCATGTGGAAAACGTCAAAAATAACTTTGTAATCAATAACGAATAATGGAACAAGAAACAAATTTTAGTATCCTTTGAGTCTACACAAAAATATGTTTTAATGCACATTTCAAAGTTCAATGCATGTGTAGAAAAATTAGGTTCGAAACATTGAAGTGAGACGAGATGTATCGCCAAAGTTAGAAAAGCAAGCGTCAACCATCATATAAAATAAGTGAATGTAGTTTGTTTCTTGTCTTTCATTTTTGCTTATGTGCTATGTCTATATGCCATTTTGTTTTTCTCTGTTCACATAGTTGTGTGCTTTTATAGTGTTTAAGATTAAAACACAATGTTGACTGCTGTAACCCTATTGTTATTTTTTTTTTACTTATTATGTATGTTTGTTTTGCTGTCACATTGTTGTTAATATAAGGAATTTCATTCGACTGTCATACAAATGAAACGTCTAGCTAGCTTTAAAACCGGGTTTAATCCATCATTTTCTACAAAAGGAAATACATGTACCATGTCAGGAATATGACAGTTGTTTTCCTTTTATTTTATGCTTTTGAGCTCTTGATTTTGTGATTTGGTAAGGGACTTTCCATTTTGAATTTTCCTTTGAGTTTGGTATTTTTGTTGTATTACTTTTGATTGCCAATGAAACAACTATCCATCATAGTTTAAATTAGGAAGATAAAACCCCCTTGTTGTTCAATTATTCTGATTTAAGCCTTTAAACGTTGATATTAATATTTGTATACTTATTGTCATAAAACAAAATAGAAGCAAACAAATTGGACAATAAAAAAGGTCAAAGGGAACATAATGGGTTAAGAAAACTAAAACGGCAACCAAACATCACCAATAACCAACAGACATCTAGATCCTTACATGTGTTCGTCCTTCAAATTTAGAAGCAGTAGTTTACCGATGCCAAAATCCCTTTGATCGATTAGGAAGACAAACCAAAGTAATATAAAGGTTATCACATGATCTCCATAATGAAGCGTCGACGTAGTACCTGTCTCCTGCTATAGATGCATCACCCGTCATGCGAGTCCACACTCAGTAAATATGTCACAATCGGTAAAATTACAGTTTAGACGACTATTCTGGTATCCAAGGATAACACGGCGCTATTGAATTGAGATACAGACATATCGAATCGGTCAACCCATTCGTGATGGTGATCGTAAAACTTCTGCAGTGTAGATTTTATAACACAGTTTGAACAGTTTATGTGTAACGAGCACGACCCAGCTAATGAAGTACTTAAAATGAGTATATACACGAGCGTATGAATTGATATATGTCAACGCCATACGATGCGACAGACAGGTATCGAATTATAAAATGATAAGCTCTTAGTGGTCCATCGGTTTTGAATAAGTTGAAGAAACTACTAGTATCAATAGGAACCCAAAATTAATAAAAAAATAAATGGAATAACAATCTGAAATAATACAACCACTGAACAGGTTCCTGACTTATAGTATGTTTTATATCCCACATATCTGAGGTTACATATTCACTTAAACAGTGTTCGAAATATTAGATAAGTCTGTTATTATCACAACAATACTGTCAAATGTAAAAAAAAAAAAAGTTTCGTACACCTTTGATTTATAAATTCACTTATTTCGTCCACTTAATCATGGTAGAATAGTTTTTTTTACTAAAGAACAGTCCGCTATCAGAAAGTACACACGTATAGAATACGTATATTATGGTATATTATATCAACTAAATAGTGTAAATGTCGGATTAAAACGATAAAAAAAAAAACTGCCTAAGAATGAGACGTTGATTTTAAGAGAGTTGAATCAATGGGTTTGTCATTGACAATATAGTTCATATATTGATAGTCATATATGTGTGCCAGCACTTCTTTAACATAAAAACAAATTTTGTTTGAAGCAAATACTTGTTTTGTGCTTTACATATATCTGTTTTTCAAAGAATTTCTTACTTAATGATGTAACAAAACCTGGTCTTATATACTCATCCGACAGAAAACTACATAACATCACACTTACCCGCATGTGTAGCATCTGTATCTGTATTGTTTAGATGTTGTTGTAACTCTATAAAATATCATATGACACGATTTAAATATTTCAATGGAAATGTCTAGCTTTTATAGCATCGGTTCAATCAACATTTAAACGTAACTTTTTAATTGATTATTCATCTTTAACTTTACTCGGACATTTTACCCTCATGTCAATATTTTTAGCCACAATAGCTTAATCTTTCAAAAAAACACATTTCTGGGTAAATCTTATCATAGATACTCAACGGCATAATACTTAGGAAACTGAACGACATACATAGCAATAGGAAGATGTGGTATGAGTGCCAATGAGACAACTTTCCAGCTAATAACAATTTGTAAAAGTAAACTATTATATGTCATGTATATATAAATATTTACATTGTTTATGTATGTCGTGCAACCCATAACTCTAATCAATCAAAGGTAAACCATATGTATATTCCAAAACCAACTTCGCAAAAATTAGTTGGAACAGATAATAAGGTGCAAAAAGAAAATCAATTAACAATACTCATCAGAATCAAAACCAAATGAACCAAAAATGGAGATGAAGAACAGTACAACTAAACATTCCCTACAGTTGCGTCAAATTTGACTCGGGGAGACAATTCTAAGTGTTTCGATTGATTTTATTATTGTAGGAAAAGTCAATCTACATAAGAGTTGAACATAACAATGAGAACAATGGAAACAACTACGTTTGGTGTCTATCATACATACAAACCTGACGTTTTTCTGAGGTTTCGGGTTGTCTTCTCTTTTGACAGGTTCTCTGAGAAAAAAAAAATGATTTTGTCTACAATGTTCATTCGTATCTTATATGTGCATCAAAATTGTAAGTTATTTGAAAATGAAATAAAAACACTGATTATTATTTCTTAATATAAACATACCGAAAAGCTGTGTGAAGATGATAACCCAAAATAGGGCAAAATAATTTCCAAATTTGTATTAATAGTACTGTTTTGTTTTGGCTGTTTTTTTTGTTTTTGTTTTTGTTTTTTCTTTTCCTTTTATCCCTAATCCAGGTGCAAAAGGATGATTATTATAAACACAGTAATTTGAAATAGCGGTTTTCTTTATGTTGATCCTTTCGGGATTTGTTTTCTTATAATGGATTTGATGATAAGCTTGTACAAACACTTTCTAATTAAACTGTAGGTGCATGCATGTCTATTATTGAAAACCGTTGGGTTTTTATTTGGTTTCTGACGTCTTGGCGTGAATCCCAAAGACTAATGATAAAGTTCCAGCTAGAAAGGCAATTGATTCGATGGAAGTAAAGATATCTGATACAGTGTATACGGAGTTCAGTTATGGATATGTTACAGTACGAATTGAAATTCAGTAGGATCAGAAACATCCCTGTACAAATCCGAATAACAGTCTCCTATGAATTCATTTCACAGTAAAGTTTTTTTTCTACAAAGTCCTTAATTTTTCTCAAAAAATCGCTTGATCATTAGTTCATAAGAGGTACTCTATGGTTTAAACAACTATTTAGTGAACAGGTCTTTAGAACATGTTATCATAGTATAACTTCAATTTTGGAAAACTGTCAGTAATTATAAAGACAAACTTAGCCAAAACCAAAAATGTATTCGAAGTATTTGACATTTTGCCTATAAGATAAAAAAATAAACTGTTATCACATACAGTTGGGTGCAGACCAAGCATTACATAAAGTAAACGCAAGTTAACGCCGCGTGCACATATTTCGTTAGTTAACTTCAATTTTCGCGTTTACTAGTAAACGCGCGTTTACTATAATTACGTTAACGCGGTCAAAATGGAAATTTCTAATATCTGCCCGAGTAAACGGGCGTTTACTCTGTGTCCGTTTAGTCAGTAGTAAACGGGCGTTTACTTCAGATTTCACAAGTTTATTTTTACGTGCACTTAAAAGTAAACGGGCGTTTACTACAGATCTCACAAGTGTATTTCTACGTGCACTTGAAAGTAAACGCGCGTTAACTTTTCGCGTTAACTGATTGTGTAAATTAAGAAATAAACTTCGTGTTCATTTGTACATTTATTTTAATTAAAACGACTTGTATCTTAATATTTTACGTACAAGTGTTTCAAACCAGAACAATTCAAAAACACTTTTAATTCGAAATATTAACTTTTATTAATTACAAAAAAATCAGTTCCAATAATTTTGCTGAGTAACAGATTTTCTATATTTTCTTTTCAAAAGTTACATGTACGAATATCGAGGCGGATAGAAAGGTTATCCAACACATCGGAAAAATATTTGTATATGATGGGATATAAACATCATGTCTTACGTTGCTTCGTTCCCCATTTTTAACAGTCTCTTCCTAAATATAACTCTATGCATTTAAAACATGGATTTTTAAACGTAATTCACCTTGTTTGCCTTGGATTTACATGATTTAAGATTCTGTTTTGCCAAATGTTCAATCGAAAATTGTACAGTGTATATATAGGGATATTGATAAGGTGTTGTATAAGTATGTACATTTGTACCATCTCGTCAATTTAGACAGACTTATCCCTAACGATTATAAATGATATCTGGGACGTCCGAAAAATATACTCGTTCTGAACATGAAAAAAATATTTGCCCCTGGACGTTAGGCTACAAACGAAATCAATCAACCGCCATAATATATTAACAGTACACTATTCCAAGAAGAGAACTTCTCATACTTTTCATTATAAATTACTTTAATCTGTCATGCCAATGTTGGATGATGCCGTTAAATATTATAGTTTTGTTTTAAATACAAACCATCCCGAACTACTGACTTTAGTGAAAGTTCATTATGCAACTATAAAGATTTCCATAATAAAATGCAAATATGGTTGATGCGGACAAATAATTTTGTTATATGAGTCAGTCTAACATGTCTAAGGTATGAAAACACTAAAATTTGTTTACGACTCAATATTTTGAATAAAAACAGGACATGATGGCACTATAAATTGATGCGATCCAAATTTTTTAGTCATTGTTTCCCAAAATTGCTGTCACTTGTATTATACAATCCATCCTGATATAAAAATATAACTGATTTACTATGCAGCTATTAAGATTTACATTATAAGGTGCAAATATGGTCAGTTTTGGTTGATGCGGACAAATAATTTTGTTATACGAGTTAGTCTGAGGTATGAAAACTACTGATATTTGTTTACGATTCAATAATTTCAATAAAAATAGGACATGCTGGTACTATAAATTGATGCGAACAAAATTTTGTAGTCATTGTTTTCCAATATGGCTATCATTTGTATTATACAATCCATCCTTACATAAAAATATCACTGATTTACTATGCGACTATAAGATTTACATAAAAAAGAGCAAATAAGGTCAGTTTTGGTTGATGCGGAAAGAGAATTTTGTTATACGAGTCAGTCTGAGGTATGAAAACTACTGATATTTGTTTACGATTAAACAATTTGAAGGAAAAGAGGACATACTGGCACTATAAATTAATGTGAAAAAAATTTTGTAGTCATTGTTTTCTAATATTGCTTTCATTTGTATTATACAATCCATCCTGATATAAAATAATAACTGATTTACTATGCAGCTATTAAGATTTACATAATAAAGTGCAAATAAGGTCAGTTTTGGTTGATGCGGAAAATAATTTTGTTATACGAGTCAGTCTGAGGTATGAAAACTACTGATATTTGTTTACGATTCAATATTTTGTATAAAAAGAGGACATGCTGGCTCTATAAATTGATGCGAACCAAATTTTGTAGTCATTGTTTTCTAATATTGCTTTCATTTGTATTATACAGTCCCTCCTGACCTAAAAATATAACTGAATTACTATTCAGCTATTAAGATTTACATAATTAAGTGCAAATATGGTCAGTTTTGGTTCATGCTGACAAATAACTTTGTTATACAAGTCAGTCAGAGGTATGAAAACTACTGATATTTGTTTACGATTCAATATTTTGTATAAAAAGAGGACATGCTGGCTCTATAAATTGATGCGAACCAAATTTTGTAGTCATTGTTTTCTAATATTACTGTCATTTGTTTTATACAGTTCCTCCTGACCTAAAAATATAACTAATTAACTATGTAGCTATATAGATTTGCATGATTTAGTGCAAATATAGTCATTTTTGGTTGATGCAGACAAATAATTTTGTTATACGAGTCAGTCTGAAATATGAAAGCTACTGATATTTGTTTACGATTCAATATTTTGAATAAAAACAGGACATGCTGGCACTATAAATTGATGCGATCCAAATTTCTTAGTCATTGTTTCCCAGTATTGCTGTCATTTGTATTATACAATTCATCCTGATATAAAAATATAACTGATTTACTATGCAGCTATTAAGATTTACATTATAAGGTGCAAATATGGTCAGTTTTGGTTGATGCGGACAAATAATTTTGTAATACTAGTTAGTCTGAGGTATGAAAACTACTGATATTTGTTTATGATTCAATATTTTCAATAAAAATAGGACATGCTGGCACTATAAATTGATGCGAACAAAATTTTGTAGTCATTGTTTTCCAATATTGCTGTAATTTGTATTATACAATCCATCCTGATATAAAAATATTACTGATTTACTATGCGACTATAAGATTTACATAATAAAGTGCAAATAAGGTCAGTTTTGGTTGATGCGGAAAATAATTTTGTTATACGAGTCAGTCTGAGGTATGAAAACTACTGATATTTGTTTACGATTAAATATTTTCAATAAAAAGAGGACATGCTGGCACTATAAATTGATGTGAACAAAATTTTGTAGTCATTGCTTTCCAATATAGCTGTCATTTGTATTATACAGTCCCTCCTGACCTAAAAATATAACTGAATTACTATTCAGCTATTAAGATTTACATAATTAAGTGCAAATATGGTCAGTTTTGGTTCATGCGGACAAATAACTTTGTTATACAAGTCAGTCAGAGGTATGAAAACTACTGATATTTGTTTACGATTCAATATTTTGTATAAAAAGAGGACATGCTGGCTCTATAAATTGATGCGAACCAAATTTTGTAGTCATTGTTTTCTAATATTACTGTCATTTGTTTTATACAGTTCCTCCTGACCTAAAAATATAACTAATTAACTATGTAGCTATATAGATTTGCATGATTTAGTGCAAATATAGTCATTTTTGGTTGATGCAGACAAATAATTTTGTTATACGAGTCAGTCTGAAATATGAAAGCTACTGATATTTGTTTACGATTCAATATTTTGAATAAAAACAGGACATGCTGGCACTATAAATTGATGCGATCCAAATTTCTTAGTCATTGTTTCCCAGTATTGCTGTCATTTGTATTATACAATTCATCCTGATATAAAAATATAACTGATTTACTATGCAGCTATTAAGATTTACATTATAAGGTGCAAATATGGTCAGTTTTGTTTGATGCGGACAAATAATTTTGTAATACTAGTTAGTCTGAGGTATGAAAACTACTGATATTTGTTTATGATTCAATATTTTCAATAAAAATAGGACATGCTGGCACTATAAATTGATGCGAACAAAATTTTGTAGTCATTGTTTTCCAATATTGCTGTAATTTGTATTATACAATCCATCCTGATATAAAAATATTACTGATTTACTATGCAACTATAAGATTTACATAAAAAAGAGCAAATATGGTCAGTTTTGGTTGATGCGGACAAATAATTTTGTTATACCAGTCAGTCTGAAGTATGAAAGCTACTGATATTTGTTTACGATTCAATATTTTGAATAAAAACAGGACATGCTGGCACTATAAATTGATGCGATCCAAATTTTTTAGTCATTGTTTCCCAATATTGCTGTCATGTGTATCATACAATCCATCCTGATATAAAAATATAACTGATTTACTATGCAGGTATTAAGATTTACATAATAAAGTGCAAATAAGGTCAGTTTTGGTTGATGCGGAAAATAATTTTGTTATACAAGTCAGTCTGAGGTATGAAAACTACTGATATTTGTTTACGATTAAATATTTTCAATAAAAAGAGGACATACTGGCACTATAAATTGATGCGAACAAAATTTTGTAGTCATTGCTTTCCAATATAGCTGTCATTTGTATTATACAGTCCCTCCTGACCTAAAAATATAACTGAATTACTATTCGGCTATTAAGATTTACATAATTAAGTGCAAATATGGTCAGTTTTGGTTGATGGGGACAAATAATTTTGTTATACAAGTCAGTCAGAGGTATGAAAACTACTGATATTTGTTTACGATTCAATATTTTGTATAAAAAGAGGACATGCTGGCACTATAAATTGATGCGAACAAAATTTTGTAGTCATTGTTTTCCAATATTGCTGTAATTTGTATTATACAATCCATCCTGATATAAAAATATTACTGATTTACTATGCGACTATAAGATTTACATAAAAAAGAGCAAATATGGTCAGTTTTGGTTGATGCGGACAAATAATTTTGTAATACTAGTTAGTCTGAGGTATGAAAACTACTGATATTTGTTTATGATTCAATATTTTCAATAAAAATAGGACATGCTGGCACTATAAATTGATGCGAACAAAATTTTGTAGTCATTGTTTTCCAATATTGCTGTAATTTGTATTATACAATCCATCCTGATATAAAAATATAACTGATTTACTATGCAGCTATTAAGATTTACATAATAAAGTGCAAATAAGGTCAGTTTTGGTTGATGCGGAAAATAATTTTGTTATACGAGTCAGTCTGAGGTATGAAAACTACTGATATTTGTTTACGATTAAATATTTTCAATAAAAAGAGGACATGCTGGCACTATAAATTGATGTGAACAAAATTTTGTAGTCATTGCTTTCCAATATAGCTGTCATTTGTATTATACAGTCCCTCCTGACCTAAAAATATAACTGAATTACTATTCAGCTATTAAGATTTACATAATTAAGTGCAAATATGGTCAGTTTTGGTTCATGCGGACAAATAACTTTGTTATACAAGTCAGTCAGAGGTATGAAAACTACTGATATTTGTTTACGATTCAATATTTTGTATAAAAAGAGGACATGCTGGCTCTATAAATTGATGCGAACCAAATTTTTTAGTAATTGCTTTCCAATATAGCTGTCATTTGTATTATACAGTCCCTCCTGACCTAAAAATATAACTGAATTACTATTCGGCTATTAAGATTTACATAATTAAGTGCAAATATGGTCAGTTTTGGTTGATGCGGACAAACAATTTTGTTATACGAGTCAGTCTGAGGTATGAAAACTACTGATATTTGTTTACGATTCAATATTTTGTATAAAAAGAGGACATGCTGGCTCTATAAATTGATGTGAACCAAATTTTTTAGTCATTGCTTTCCAATATAGCTGTCATTTGTATCATACAGTCCCTCCTGACCTAAAAATATAACTGAATTACTATTCGGCTATTAAGATTTATATAATTAAGTGCAAATGTTGTCAGTTTTTGTTGATGCGGTCAAATAATTTTGTTATACCAGTTAGTCTGAAGTATGAAAACTACTGATATTTGTTTATGATTCAATATTTTCAATAAAAATAGGACATGCTGGCACTATAAATTGATGCGAACAAAATTTTGTAGTCATTGTTTTCCAATATTGATGTAATTTGTATTATACAATCCATCCTGATATAAAAATATTACTGATTTACTATGCGACTATAAGATTTACATAAAAAAGAGCAAATATGGTCAGTTTTGGTTGATGCGGACAAATAATTTTGTTATACGAGTCAGTCTGAAGTATGAAAGCTACTGATATTTGTTTACGAATCAATATTTTGAATAAAAACAGGACATGCTGGCACTATAAATTGATGCGATCCAAATTTTTTAGTCATTGTTTCCCAATATTGCTGTCATTTGTATTATACAATCCATCCTGATATAAAGATATAACTGATTTACTATGCAGCTATTAAGATTTACATAAAAAAGAGCAAATATGGTCAGTTTTGGTTGATGCGGACAAATAATTTTGTTATACGAGTCAGTCTGAAGTATGAAAGCTACTGATATTTGTTTACGATTCAATATTTTGAATAAAAACAGGACATGCTGGCACTATAAATTGATGCGATCCAAATTTTTTAGTCATTGTTTCCCAATATTGCTGTCATGTGTATTATACAATCCATCCTGATATAAAAATATAACTGATTTACTATGCAGGTATTAAGATTTACATAATAAAGTGCAAATAAGGTCAGTTTTGGTTGATGTGGAAAATAATTTTGTTATACCAGTCAGTCTGAGGTATGAAAACTACTGATATTTGTTTACGATTCAATATTTTCAATAAAAATAGGACATGCTGGCACTATAAATTGATGCGAACAAAATTTTGTAGTCATTGCTTTCCAATATAAATGTCATTTGTATTATACAGTCCCTCCTGACCTAAAAATATAACTGAATTACTATTCGGCTATTAAGATTTACATAATTAAGTGCAAATATGGTCAGTTTTGGTTGATGCGGACAAATACTATTGTTATACAAGTCAGTCAGAGGTATGAAAACTACTGATATTTGTTTACGATTCAATATTTTGTATAAAAAGAGGACATGCTGGCTCTATAAATTGATGCGAACCAAATTTTTTAGTCATTGCTTTCCAATATAGCTGTCATTTGTATCATACAGTACCTCCTGACCTAAAAATATAACTGAATTTCTGTGCATCTATATAGATTTACTTGATAAAGTGCAAATATGGTCAGTTTTGGTTGATGCGAACAAATAATTTTGTTATATGAGTCAGTCTGAGGTATGAAAACTACTGATATTTGTTTACGATTCAATATTTTGTATAAAAAGAGGACATGCTGGCACAATAAATTGATGCGAACCAAATTTTTAGTCATTGCTTTCCAATATAGCTGTCATTTGTATTATACAGTCCCTCCTGACCTAAAAATATAACTGAATTACTATTCGGCTATTAAGATTTATATAATTAAGTGCATATATGGTCAGTTTTGGTTGATGCGGACAAACAATTTTGTTATACGAGTCAGTCTGAGGTATGAAAACTACTGATATTTGTTTACGATTCAATATTTTGTATAAAAAGAGGACATGCTGGCTCTATAAATTGATGCGAACCAAATTTTTTAGTCATTGCTTTCCAATATAGCTGTCATTTGTATCATACAGTTCCTCCTGACCTAAAAATATAACTGAATTTCTGTGCATCTATATAGATTTACTTGATAAAGTGCAAATATGGTCAGTTTTGGTTGATGCGAACAAATAATTTTGTTATACGAGTCAGTCTGAAGTATGAAAGCTACTGATATTTGTTTACGATTCAATATTTTGAATAAAAACAGGACATGCTGGCACTATAAATTGATGCGATCCAAATTTTTTAGTCATTGTTTCCCAATATTGCTGCCATGTGTATTATACAATCCATCCTGATATAAAAATATAACTGATTTACTATGCAGGTATTAAGATTTACATAATAAAGTGCAAATAAGGTCAGTTTTGGTTGATGCGGAAAATAATTTTGTTATACAAGTCAGTCTGAGGTATGAAAACTACTGATATTTGTTTACGATTAAATATTTTCAATAAAAAGAGGACATACTGGCACTATAAATTGATGCGAACAAAATTTTGTAGTCATTGCTTTCCAATATAGCTGTCATTTGTATTATACAGTCCCTCCTGACCTAAAAATATAACTGAATTACTATTCGGCTATTAAGATTTACATAATTAAGTGCAAATATGGTCAGTTTTGGTTGATGCGGACAAATAATTTTGTTATACAAGTCAGTCAGAGGTATGAAAACTACTGATATTTGTTTACGATTCAATATTTTGTATAAAAAGAGGACATGCTGGCTCTATAAATTGATGCGAACCAAATTTTTTAGTCATTGCTTTCCAATATAGCTGTCATTTGTATTATACAGTCCCTCCTGACCTAAAAATATAACTGAATTACTGTGCAGCTATATAGATTTACTTGATAAAGTGGAAATATGGTCAGTTTTGGTTGATGCGAACAAATAATTTTGTTTTACTAGTCAGTCTGAGGTATGAAAGCTACTGATATTTGTTTACGATTCAATATTTTGTATAAAAAGAGGACATGCTGGCACAATAAATTGATGCGAACCAAATTTTTTAGTCATTGCTTTCCAATATAGCTGTCATTTGTATTATACAGTCCCTCCTGACCTAAAAATATAACTGAATTACTATTCGGCTATTAAGATTTACATAATTAAGTGCAAATATGGTCAGTTTTGGTTGATGCGGACAAACAATTTTGTTATATGAGTCAGTCTGAGGTATGAAAACTACTGATATTTGTTTACGATTCAATATTTTGTATAAAAAGAGGACATGCTGGCTCTATAAATTGATGCGAACAAAATTTTGTAGTCATTGTTTTCCAATATTGCTGTTTTTTGTATTATACAGTCCCTCCTGACATAAAAATATAACTGAATTACTTTGCGGCTATATAGATTTACTTGATGAAGTGCAAATATGGTCAGTTTTGGTTAATGAGGTAAAATAATTTTGTTATACGAGTCATCCTGAGTCAGACAGTCTGAGATGTCAAAACTGCTGAATTTTGGTGATGATTTAATTATTTGAATAAAAGAAGGACATGCTTGAACTGTTTATATGTGCAGAAAATGAAATTTACTATGATTAATTTTCAATTAATTAAAGAGGTGTAATAACATTATTTATTAACTGTAATCGTCAATATGTCAATCGAAAATGAGCAGTTGGTCATTTAATTTTGATGTACTTTATCATTTGTTATTTAAGGTCGATCAGTGTATCCAGGATACGATGACAATTTGCGTTAACGCACGTTTACTACAATCAGTAAACGTCCGTTTACTTTTGACGAAATTAGAAGACGCGCCTTTTTTCACGTTAACGCGGGAGTAAACGCGAAAGTAAACGCCCGTTTACCCTTTACAAAATTAGAAGACGCGCCGATTTTGCGTTAACGCGGAGGTAAACGCGAAAGTAAACGCCCGTTTACTTTTTATGTCTACTGAAATTTCGGAGTTAACGCACAGTTAACGCGGCGTTTACTTGAAGTGCACGCGAGTAAACGCCGCATTAACTTTTTCCGCCCGTCTACATGTAATGCTTGGTCTGCACCCAACTGTATGTCACGCCTTTTTGTAATTTTGATACTGCAAATATTGAAATTAAAATAGCGATACTTTAACATTTAAGTTATGCAAAAGTATTCAGAGTCGATGAACTATGACCATGATGACACATCAAACGAATGGATAACAACTGTCATGACTTGGTACAGGAAACGATACATGCAAATGCCAATAAATTTGCAAACCAAATATCATCGACTTAACATAAGCAGTTCATATTAAACTAATCTAATCACAAACTAATACATGTAAACTAAGCAAAAGTTTCAAAGTCAATATACCATGACTAAGAGGACGGAGCCGACAAATCTCCATGGAAATGAGATGTGCTAATGCTCATACAACTGAATACCAATTAACATTGACCTACTACTAATGGTTCTCCTTAAATTGATATAATCACAAACTAATACATGTAAACTAAGCAAAATGTTCAAAGTCAATAGACCATGACTAAGGGGGAGAAGCCAAAACATATCCATGGAAATATGATATGCAAATGCTAATACAACTGCATACTACATATCATTGACCTACAACTAATGGTTCCCCATTAAGTTAGCTAATCACAAACTAATACATATAAACTGAGCAAAATTCCAAAGTCAATAGACTATGACTAAGGCATGTAAGGGGGAGGAGCCATATAATATCCATGGAAATGAAAAATGCCAATGCTAATACAACTGCATACCAAATATAATTACATACAACTTTTGGTTCACCATAAACTAGACCTAATCACAAACTAATACATTTTTGACGCTGCCGCCGCCGACGCCGGAAACAGCATACCTATGTCTCGCTTTTTGCCTCCATCAAGGCGAGACAAAAACCAAATAATTTCTGATAACGATGTCTTTTTTGTTTTATGAGCTATCCTGGATCCTACTAGAAATTTAGTACTATCCAGAATCATTCCTGAACTAAACACTTCATATAAATCTATAGCTAAGAACTAACTTACCCAAATCTTAATTCCCCAAACAGTTTTTCTATTTCACCGTCTGCTACTTTCTGTTTCGCATATTTGACTGATGGCATAATAGGAACCTGTATTTCTTCAATTTTATCCATTTGTGACTTTATTTGTTTTAGTTTTTGTAATATTTTCGTGGTATCTTTTATCCCCTGTGTATCTTGATAGAACTTTTGCTGCTCTTTTGCGTTATCCAAAGCTATTTTTATCTCTTTGCCAACCGACTGTAAGGTTTGAACATTCTTTGTGTCTTTCTCTTTCATCGTATTTATAAGACCTTCAACTTTCATATCAATCATTTCTTTTAATCGTTTTCCTTTTTCTCTTATAGCCTGGATAACTTCCTTAACATCAGCTTGATATCTATGTGTACCTTGATCAATCTCTGCTATTTTTGACTGGAGCTTTCTAATCTTTGTTTCGATGTCAGTTTTTACCTCAGCGTTGATACCTTCCAATGATTCCTTGATCTCCGATAGATCATGCTTTTTGTGATTTTTAATAGCACATATCTTACATACTGGTGTATCACATTCTATGCAATAATATATAAAGTTTTCATCATGTTCTTTACAATATAGTTTAACTTCCGGGTTGATATTTGGGCCACTTAGAAATGTGTGATTCTTGGTCATTTTTGTCCGTAAATGCGATATTTTACAACCATCACAAAACAACTGGTCACACTCTTCGCAATAGTTATGCCCAGGACTAGACACACAAATTTCGCACGTTTTAGAAGCAGCCTGTGCCATTCTGGTTGTTTAAAATGTTAGTTGTTAAGAAGTGTGTCCCAGGTAGATATGATAACAGTAAATTATAAATAGATGTACAATACCGAAATGACATCAAGTTTACGAATCAAATTAAAATACTAACCAATACTGTCGTTTATTTTTAGCATACTATTATTCAAATTAATATTAATATTAATATCAATATCATTATTGATATTATTAATAATACATTCTAGTCTTTAATTTTTGTGTTTCATAAACTAATCTGAATATTTATTTCTAGCTTTCATGGATATTTTTTATTTGAATGGTATGTAATTCATTTTCAATTAAATAATTATTCTCATTTAGATAAAAAAAAAAATAGAAACAATGCAAAATGAAAAATTACAAGCCAAATTAAAACATATTTTTACCGAAGAACAGCAATAAAAGCGCTGTTCCTTTGCTTTTTGTGTGATTTTTGTTGTTGTTGTGCATGTACTGATTTTGTGTCATGGATAGATACCCCATATCCTTTGTTTTTCTATTATATGTTAAAAAAATCACGAAAACTTTAAAGACACACAAAATTAATAAGATGTTTTATTTACAGAAAACCAAACGATTTAGCAACACGAACCGAGAAGCATAAGTTATAAATATATTTTATTTGGTTGTATGTCAAGTTCTAAAAAATAAACAAAAAATGATACATTAAAAATTACTCTGAAAGAGAAACAAATTAGAGATATGTATGCTGAATGTGAAAATACAAGAATGGTACAAGTGGGCAATTTGGCTATGTAACCAACCGATCAGTCAAAGAACATCTTCCCTAGATTCCATTTATATCTGCAATTATACAACCCGTCGTTTGTTTTTTTTTTTGCGACCTTGGGTTTCTTTGTCGTTAACTTAACTTCATCCTTTTACATACAATTTGTGACGTAAGGATATTTCTTGAATGAAAAGGGTAGATCATCAAACGTTAAATAAATAAAGTAAGTTTTTTTTTGCCAGTGAGTTCTAAAACACCTTCTGTTTTGTGCATACATGCGTGATCATCAAAAACTTTCATTAGAATGAAATCGAAATCCCTCTCTATAATATTAAATAAAAAAGAAGAGATGTGGTATGGTTGTCAATCTATCTTTTAGAGACCAAATGACGTTGATGTAAAATGTTAAGTCAGCTACTTATTTTGTTGGTGAAGGTTACATTCTCCCTCTCAAAAAGAACTGAGTGACAGATAATAGGTTATATTTGTCAACATAAAAACTATATTTACTAAACAAGGGATATATGATACAAAGTTATTACTTGGATTTTTCAGTACAAACAAATCATCGATGTTTCTTTGACTTTGTTTACTCAACATAGGTTTCTGAAATGACCTTCATCGGGTAGGATCGAGAGTGTTGAATGCCCCAAAAATATGAACTTTTAGAGCAAAAATGGGAAAACGACTAATATAGATGTTGGAACATGACCAATTAATATAAAGGTAAAGAACGAACTGGCGATCGACAGTATGACTGTTCTTTGTGGTTTTGGGAAGGGTAAGAGGCTACTTGTAATTCAGTTTGGTAAGGATTCGTTAAGCTAATCCAATTGTGAGGGGTGGACAGGAGGGTCCCTGATTCCCACTTCCCTAATCCCACATCCATCTCCCTTACTTGCAAACGAAAATCGGTCAAATTTCTTTTTCAAGCATATCCCTATTCACTCCCGCTCTTCCCCAAGGTACCTGCGTCCCGCCCCCTCGTTTCCTTACTCCTGTCCACCCCCTCAGTTGTGTTTACCTGATCATAGTAGATGATTGAAAAATTGAATACCCCTAAAAATATCAGTAATATAAAACTGGAAGATATTTTGAGTTCGGTATTTTTGTTATACTTTTTTTCAACATTCCACATGCTACTCGTTTCACTGACATCTATAACAAATATTTCATAAATTGCCGATAAATGACTGGGTATCAACTCCTCTATAATAATAGGACCTTAAATAGGTTTTGCTGTATATTCTTTTTGTGTCCTTATACGGTCATATAGCTCTTCGAATATTTATCTTCGGCTTTCAAATTTTCGGTTCTGAGCGTTCCTGATGGAAGGAAGTTGAGGAAAGCGCTTTGACATCAGCATTTATAATTTTCATTTTTCTCAACAAAACTCTAGGTGGTAACATGAAAAACAGAATTTTCGAATGTTTTTGCATGTCTTACTTCCACATTTGAGTAGGAGGCAAAGGGGCAACTCATTTATTGACCTTAAAAACGTTTATGCAATTAAAAAAAGAAAAAGATAGGGCATTGACTAACTACTAGACTAATAAGACCATAGAAGGTTTTTTTATTACTTATTTTTTATCGTCACTTTCAGAAGTTTGCCGCACCCTTTTCAGTCTACTCCTACGATACTGTTCCGTATTGAAGATGATTTTTTGCATCTCATCTCTGATCAGGCGAAGTTTGTACTTAACTTATTTGACACAGATGTTTCACTGCATGAAAGTATTAATTTAAGGTATCAATAAACTACTTGAAAATCAGTCGTAATTTCCGAGTTTATTTTTTTTCTGGTAGTTTATAGTTCAAGTAAACGTAATGTTTAATAGTAGTTTACAAATAGTTTACTGGACGCAGTAAGTTCATGAATTGACACCTGATTTACTGTCCAGTAATTTTCGAATTTAACAAAGTTTAATATACATACAACATTAAATTTAATGTAGAGAAAATCTGTAAAACATGATTTACTACAAATTTAAGTCAATAATATTCCAAACAGTAAGCTGTTTACTGTGGTTTTAAATCTGATTCAACATCGAGTTACAAATTTAATACAACGATAAACTTTCATTTAATGCAAATTGAAATCAAATTCAACTTCAAGTTTAAAGATTTAATGTGCGAAATAACTTGATTTACTTCAAATTTAAACTCATTTTGACTCCATTTACTATCGAAAATCTTTGTAATCTCCGTGTTTGGTGCACCAAATATATGCCAATTGACCTGCAAATTCACGACAGAAAACAGTATATTTGCAGCTTTCATCCACATATGACCAGTAACAGTTCTTACAATCGAACCCTATTATAATGCAGGATATATTTGTTTATACAAACATACTTCAGTATAACAAACAAAGCCATAATTATACACCCTAAGTTGCCACAACCCATAATTCGAATTAAACACTCATGATTGCCTCAAAATATAAGATATTACAGTGAGAGGAGCAACTGGAAATTCATAAAAAAAAGCTGCCCGTAATGGAGATCTAGACTATGGCGAAATCCTGAATAAAAAAAACAATTATCTAGAATCTTAGCTAAATTTATTCATTATTTTCAATTTACAAATACATGACAAATTAAAGTACTAACATTCCATTCTATAATAATTAAAAAAAAACCATCTACATACATAACAAAATTATAAAACTCGAATTTTGTGCATTTTTGTTTGTTTTTGCTAAAGCTGTTTTTAAGGAACAAAAACATATCAGCTTCATGACGTAAAAGGACTGAGTATTTAAATATAATAAGCAGAAACATATTTGCAGAATTCTCTTTGTTGTGGTTGTTTTGATTGTCTTACCTAATTACAACTAACAACTATTTTAATAGAAAGAGTTATTTCCCTTTGAATACAAAGATTCGAACTGAATAATAAAATCCAACGTAATTTGGAGGGTTTAACAAGCACCCAATTCTATACAACCCCTTTCTTATTAAAATAAAAAAATCAAGATCTTAATACTTATTTTTTTATAAGAATATTAATAATTATAAACGTGTAAACCTTTAAGCTAAAAACCAACAACAAATTTCTTCAATTTTTAAAGATACGAAAAATATTCTTATTTTAACAAGAGTTGTTTCCCTTTCATTGCTTACTGTTTTTAATCAATTGAAGAAAAAAAAAATTCACATATAAGATCCCAGGTACATGTCTATATGTTTTATCAGTGCAATTAATTTCAAAATATATATTTGATTATGCTCGCGTGGACATCAATATAATATAAAAAATACACAATGAAGAGCTTCACAACTAAAACAAGGATTTTAAATGTAAAACCAACTGTTGTATACATGCATTGTATGATTGCTTATATCAGGGTACCAGATAAAATTTACTGCTATCTAGTTTTTTTCTTGTTTATATTGTATAATTACGCACAACAGAAATATTTAAAACATTGAAATTTAATATATACCAAGTTTCTTACTATTTCGAAGAATTACCATTTTGTTTTCTTTTTTTTTACTACTATGTGCAAATAATACACTGCTTATTTTCTCGGTATCACTTCCATATTTATAAAAAAAAACAAGATTTTCCATCTAAAAATGAAGATTCTATAAAAAAATATTTTTTTAACATTTATTTTCCGTGATGCTAGGTTACAAATCAAAAAAGTTATTATATTTTGTTTTGCCAATGAAATGTACATTGTTCGTGTTATTTTTAAATAGTTTTGCCCATTACGACAATAGTATTACTGTTGTTTCGCGAAGCACTTTTCTTTACTATTTTTTATGAAAAACGTTCCCCTTCGAACCGCTTGTTGTTGTTGAAGACGGTATGTTGACATCCGACATGAAGATGTATTTTTTCTCTTTCTGTTCGCATCTATTTGATTTCGTGATGACTGAAATATGTTAATATAAGAATAGAACGATATATCAGATTTTTTGTTTTTTTAGTTTTGGACAAATAATTGTGTAAAAATTATTAACAATTACATGTAGCATTTACTTTGGTCGGTAAAACTTGCATACTTAAAACGAATAAAGTTTAATCATTGACATTATTTTTAAACTATTTAAACACCCATTCATGTCCTGGCACGACTTCTGGTTTTATCCTTGAGGAAACTGCCCCAACCTTTCGTTTATGGTGCTGCCGTCTGCTTCTCTTGGTTAGTTGATCATCATGCTTTTGGCTTAGTTTTTTTTTACTAATTTATCAACATCGTCAGACCTCCATGGCAGAGGTCTGACGATAAACGATCCTTCGTCTTATGAATCTGTTTGTTCATAAGACATGTTCTGCACCACAAGGCTTTTCGAGCCCTTTTCTTTTTGTTCCTCTGGTATACTGGACTTTTACTTTTATGGCCTCTTTTCTGTTGTTTAATTTCTAAAAAAAAAAAAAGAGAATAAAGCTCAAATCAAAATTCTTTGAATTTCATTTTGAATACATACAAATAGATTCCATATATGCCGTAATAACTCTCTTTCAATAAAGATATTATTATCATTATTATTATTATTATTTTCATTTTTATTATTATTATAACCTCAGCAAAAAGCAGTCTGTAAAAAAAATACTAGTGATTACTGTGACAGAAAGCATGCTGTATATTATTTATGAATATAATATATTATCCAACAGAACACTCAATTCTTAGCATTTAATTTCTCTCTCTCTTGAAAAGCCCGGCCGGCGAGAGACGGAGAGAGAAATTCTACCGTTACATCAAGTGAAGGCCTGCCGAGCTTTTTGAGTATTGAAAATTCAATTGTCGAGAGTGGAGAATTATTATATTGCACGAGATTCGGTGTTGGATTCTGTTTCTATTTTGATTTTTAGACGTTACGTAGACAAACTTTTTCACTGATCTGCAAAATGAGGTATATATATATATGTGACGTCATTAGATATGGTCACCTTTTTCTTTTTTTTATTGTAGCGTCACAAAAGGAATTTAGTGAAAAGCAAAATGAAAATGAAGTTAAAAGGGGGTTCCCTGTTTAGAGTGATATAAGTATATAATATTAAATAAAACTCCCGTCTAAATCCGCTTCTTATGTTGACTGTAATATCTTAATTGTTCACCATAATAAAAAAATCAGTTCTTACTCTTCTCATCTTGCTGTACACAGCCATTTTCCTGTTATGTTCTTTTTGTTTACCAGTTTCGTCTCTTCGTTTCTTTGCTTTGAACGATTCAAAATTTGTCTTTATCCATCCTACAAAAAAAAAATCTACTTAACGCAATGTAAAAGAAATATTTTTTTAATATACAATTGCTTGTCTCCATTTGAGACTAAACAGTGTCACTTGGTTATTCCATGGTAGAATGTTTTGATGTGATATGATCGAAATCAAAATAGATCTATTCAAGTTATATGATAGTATGCATTTGCTATTATTTATAATATGGAAATTATATGGCGTTTCAAAATATTACTGAAAGTGTCTGCTTATATGCCCGAGCAAATGCGTAAATAAAGTAATATATAAGGAAAGAAATAATATGTATATTTATTTTTCAAAATCATGAATAAGAAAAGGAGTCCAAATTTTACGTCGCAGGAGATTCAAAAAGTTTGAATGCAAAATGGAGAAGAATAAATCTAAATATTTTGCCGACTGAGCAACACAACTATTATTTTTATTGTAATGTACATTATACATGAAAAGTAATTAGAATTCTAGTTGATAATCATAAGACCATCGTAAGTCATGTCGCGAGCTAGTGTCTTAGGTTTACGACAAAAGTTATGATATGTCGAAAACATATCTTACGACTATGACATGTCCTAAGACCATCATAAGACATGTCTTAGTCATAAGATACTTTCGAAAAACAGGCCCCTAGCTGGTAATGGGATTACTCATTTCAACACTTGGTCCGAAATCATATGAAGTGAATTCAATGGTAATTTGGAACGTCATGTTTCGAAATAAAAAGAGGTAGGATACAGGTGTGTAGCAACAAGGAATCGACCATGTGATTTCAAAGGGGGGGGGGGGGGGTATGGTTATTTCCTAAAAAAATATTCTGAATCCAGATTTCCCTCATACCTTATAGTGTTAAATTTTGCAAAAAAAAATGTTCGCGCTTTGGGCGAAAAAATAAAATTCTGACTCGGACAAAAAACCATACCCCCTCCCCCCCTTAAAGTTAAATGGTTGCTCCCTAAAACAGCACAACAAAAATACCCTCTTGTAAAAAAAAGCCGACAGTATCAATGTAATGTTAACATAAGCTAGGATTTATTCAGTAACGTAACACTCTTTTCCAAAATAAAAAAAGTATCAACTGAATTTGACTACTTTTAACTTTTTAGATGTCATTCTTAATATGACAGTTAAACATGCCTTCTAGGATAAGCAATTGTATTGCAGAACTGCAATTTCGACTATTTTGTTTTTGGGGTTTGGGGGGGGGGGGGGGGGCTACAAACCTCTAACAACACCCTCCACTTCATCAGGATATTGGGCCTTTTACAAATTCTATGATGAATCCAGACTTCTCTTTGTTCTCTGTAAAATTATTTAAAAAAAGGTAAATTGAAAAATAATCTTACTGTAAATCAAAGCTTCCTTAAATAAGAGTGTAACAAATGTCGGTAAAATTATCAATTTGTGCTAAAATGTTGTTTGAATCTGAATAGAACTATGATTACCAAATACACATATATATATCCTGCAAACTTTTCACTTAAATTGACCCAAAAGCTGTGTACAAAATTAAGATTTATACTCGAATAAGTAGAATTTCATAATTAATGATTCAAAGTAGACATATGATCAAAATTAAATCTGTTTCAATGTCGTAAATCACAAGTAATCGAGCATTTTTCCTAAAACCGTATCGTTTAATGATGAATGTGGACATACATTACATATTAAGTTACATTGGTTTGAATAACAAACCATGAGATTTTTTCAATTTCCAAGGAAACTTTTAAATCATTTAATTTCATATACATACTTTGAAATACTGCCAGTTTCGTTCTTTATTCTCCAGATGAAATCCTTTTCAGTAATACCCTGCTGATAACCATCCCTTCTTGATTGCTGAAAGGAAAAAGTAATTGCATGAACTTCACCACTTCATTACGTTCTAATTAAAACACAACAACATGTAATCAAAGTGTGTAAAATTTTGCAATATTTATACAATTAAAACACAAAATGTAAGTGTGCAATATGTATTCGAATCTTGTGCCGACCACAATTACTTCTTTGTACATATAGTCCGAAAACAAAATTGTAATCCGCTACTACATGTACAATATGCAATATTTTGAAAAGGTTAATTAAAAGTTGAACAATGAATAATTACTTACTGCAATTTGTGCAGGGACGTTAATCTTTTGGCTTCCCTTTTTTCGTTCATTTGTTTTTGATTGTAGTATTTGAATCATAATATCCACTTTCTTTTCAACATTAATTTGTTTTTCTTGCACTTTTACCAGTTGCCTTTTCATTTAGATGACTTCTTTGTTAAAGTGTCAATCTAAAAATAACAATTATAACTAAACCATTTAAAATACATGAGTTACAAAACTCAATAAAGTTCATCATTTCTTAAAAACCAAAAGACTATTAAATCAATCCGTCATTCAGAATATATATGTACCTAAAAAAAGCACCTAAATTTATGACATTCACCGATGTATACAAGTAGTGTTTATAACAGATTTAAAGCATAACATATATTATATACAATGTATGTACATTGTCGGAAAATATAAGATGTATGTGTACGAGCTTTAGAAACAGGACGAAAAGCGAGGTTCTCCGAGCTTTTCTCCTGTTTCGCAGCGAGTACAAATACATTTTATATTTTCCGACAATGTACATATACTGTTTTTATCCTGCAATTTTCACCCGACACGTGAAACTTTAGTTGTTAAAATACAAATCATTGGATTTTAAAACTGGTGCGCACGAAATTCAAAAATCGTATGCAAGACATCGAAACTAATGCGCATGTCATTTCAAAAACTGGTGTGAAATTTTCAAAAATGGTGTGTAGGACTTTTAAAATAATGCGAACGACTTTCATAAATGGTACACACGACTTTTCATGCGCACTAGTTTCAAAGCGGTGCGCACGATTTTTCAAACTGATGTGCACCAGATTAAATCTCGGGCGAACGAAAATTGTATATGTATATGGCACTTAAGGCGCTCCGAACAACAGGACATGATTGTAGCAACATATAAAATTTACCTGGCGATTAATATATAATCAACAATTTTGCGCCTGTCCCAAGTCAGGAGCCTTTAGCCTTTGTTAGTCTTGTATGTTTTTTTAATTTTAGTTCATTTATATGTTTTGGAGTTTAGTGTGACGTCCATTTTCACTGAACTAGTACACAATTTTATTTAGGGGCAAGCTAAGGACCACCTCCGGGTGCGGGATTTTCTCGCTGCGCTGAAGACCCATTGGTGGTCTTCGGCTGTTGTCTGCTCTTTGGTCGGTTTGTTGTCTCTTTGACATATTCTCCATTTCCATTCCCAATTTTAAATATAATAATTCAGTTGTAAACTGAGAAATAAAAGTTGAAAACTCAGCTTAAAAATACTGTTTTGGTGAAAATATCATATAAGATATGCTGATTAGATAGGACATAATAATTTGTCCTTATCCATAATTAATCATTATAGTACAGTAACTTATTATTCAAAACGCAATACAAATTTGTAAAGGTTAAAGTGCTTTTCATATAGTACATTTCGTATATAAAGTATGATATTTGTGTACTCATTTTTAGATTTTTTGTCACGATATCATATTTCCAAACGGCAAATCGTCGATTCATATATATATATATATCAGGTGAAATTTTAGATACACGATGAAATAAATGAGATTTTAAGTGAATGAGTAATATTTTTGGTAATTCAAAACTATAGTATAATAGCTGAAAATGTGAAACTGTTGTTTCTTCTTTCGGAGCAGAGCTTTTAAATGGTCCCATTAGAACAGATGGAAATGTTAAGATTCAACAGGAGATTAATTTACTATAAACCAATGTGATCAGTTTGGTCACAATCAGTGACATAAATATAATGCAAAATAACGGATAACATCACAATTTTAATGAAATATATGGTAAAAATGAAGAACATTTTCAATTGTGACCATAGTTTCAATTTTACAATAATCATAGATAAAGAACACGCGTAAACGAAAATCCGATTAGCGGCTTTTGCCTCCGTTTTGATTTGAAATTGACAAATAAAAATTATTAGTTCTAGTTACTCATCGAAAGATCAATTGACTGATTGATAAATATTGTACAACTATTGATTTTGCAACAGTTTATTTAGACAATATGGTAAAAGCGCGAATGATTGGTCTCCATTTTCTTTTAAATGTTTTGCTAATTTTGAAAATAATGAACATGTGTGCACAATAATAATCAGAGACGATGATAAAACATGTGTTCATGAAGAGAAAAAAGAAGCGTGGTAACATAAAGAAAAGTGGTTTTACTGAAAATAGAAAATTACTGTTAAAAAAATCGGCTTGAAGTGTTATTGCTTTTTATTAATTCAGTTATATGATATGACTTCTTTTTTTTAAACATTGTTTCAAAAATCATTAATCAATTTATTCATTTTTTATTTAACTAAGAATTGAAAGTTCATAATTATTAAAACGGAAAAAAGAACAGCTAACCGACAAAATATAGATCACAAAAGAATAAGGATAACTAACACCTGTACATTTGTTATCATTTACTTTTCAAAGATAATAAAGAAATTGTTTTAAGATGTTTAACCTTAAATGCTTTTTTATTTATTCATTAATTGATAGAAGCAGTATTTCACCATAATATAAGACAAAGTATATCTATATGTCAATTGTCCGACTCAGAGGCGCTTTTATTTTTCTTTAATCTGATAGATTAAACTATTTCTAAGCATATACAGGACAAGTTGTAAAAGAGATTTCGTTTCTTTTTATCTTCGTGGGGAATTATTTTCTGAGCAGATTCAATTACCAGGAATGCGTCATCACATCTTATATCAATGAAGTAGATAAATATATACTTTCATTCACTATATATAATTGATTTGTCCAGATTTCAAATGTCAGTATTGTTAATTTGAATTTAGTTGCAAAACGAATTAATGACCATTTTATCCTGTATTTTTGCACACAGTTGGTTTCGAAATCAGGCAGTGATTGAAACCTATGGAGATATGAAAACTTAAGAAAAAAATATACAGGAACATCGTTAACCAAAAACAAAATGAGTATTAAAGCTATGTATCTTTTAGGTACAAACAAAAGATCCAATTTGGTTAATGATGTCATTTCATTTTCAAAACATTTCCTTTGGTTTTCTTTTGGCCGTTTTATGCAAACAATTCTATTTAAGCAGACGTGCAGACACATCATCTAGCTATTAGCTGAGGTAACTGCCATAAAACTAATATTAGTTACATTTGCAACAATTCTCGACTTGATATACAAATGTATACGATTACGAAAGTTTTATTTTGATTCGGTTATTTTAACTTTAATAAACATTTACTAAAGCAATTATGTGACAGTCATTGTATTGATATATACAGCTTTAATAATAAAGGGCTTTAATGATAAATGAGGCATCACTGTTAAAGAAAACGACGTTATAAATGGCTAGTTTTTAAAACAAAAAATACACGAAAGAATATTTGTCCCGGAAATGTGAAAAAAATGTTTGAACCTTTAAAGGAAAAAGTTTTTTACACACAAAAACATCTTGTTTTTAAATATTTTTTTTTCAATGTGTTTTATGATGGTCACTTGTCTAACACTGTTCTAACAAAAACCCTTGGTACTTGGGAACAGGACACTTTTGTTTCAGCCCTCCCCCTTTTTTCTGTAATTTGTTATTTTTTTGGTTTTCTTATAATTTCATTTTTTTCTCGCATTTTTCTATTTCATATGAACATAAATATACTAGAAATAACTTGTATTTGCAATTTTATATCAGTTCTAAAGTAAACTTGGAATTGATAGATAATAGCAAATATACAAGTTATTTCTAGTATATTTATGTTCATGTAATACAAAAAAGAAATGCGAAAATAATTGAAATTAACAGAAAACAAAAAATAACAAATTTTAGGAAAAAGGGGGCTGGCTAAAAAAAAGTGTCCTGTCCCCAAGTACCTTTGACAAAAACGTATCCGTTGTAAGCAGACAGATAGACAAAATTAAATCATAACATATTACACTTAAGAAACACTTCATTGTTTGAATTTTCATCGATTTTTTAAAGTTTTACCTTGTTTGCTGATGCTGTAGTCTGTTCTTTTCTTGATATACC
This sequence comes from Mytilus californianus, assembly GCF_021869535.1. NCBI lineage: Eukaryota > Metazoa > Mollusca > Bivalvia > Mytilida > Mytilidae > Mytilus > Mytilus californianus. The sequence continues at coordinate 92,700,643 of NW_026262745.1, forward strand.
CTCTGTGACAGAAGTAAGTGACCTGCTAGAACGAACTTCTCCGGATAAAGGTGTTCTAAGGAAAGTCGGAATGATTGTCCTGCTGGAACATGGTGTACTTGCCAAATTGGTTGGGGTATTAGAATAACTTCGAATTGACGGTGTACTAAAGCGACTGACTGTTACTCTACTGCATTCCAAAGCACTCATGGACTCATCGGGTATATCCTCTGGCCCGCCACATGCTCCTGCCATATTATCATTGGTTGTTGTTTCCCCTTTCTGACTTTTGCTGCTGTATTCATCTTCGCCAGATGAATAGTAACGTAGATGAAGGCTTTCATCTTCCATAGACACGTGTTTATGTATAAGAAAAAACATCACGAAAAACTACCTATCATATTTAAACAAGTTGCTTTCTTTAAAAAAAAGAAAAGCAACACGTGAACCCGAGACAACTGACTGGTCACCAAATATTTTTTGCTGAATTTATTTTTGCTTTTGATTTGAAATAATTGACTGTTGATAGAATGAGGTAATAAAAAAAATACCTTTATTGAAAATATGTTATTGTGTGTAGATTCGTGTACAAGTCAATTAAAATCATTGCTGGATTTTAGTTGTAAAAAGAAAATTGTATACAATTACCATTTGAAACTACCTTTTAAGGCTTGACTATTTTATTTATTACTTGGGAGTGTACATCATTATTTCTCCGTGTTTTATATACAAAGACATAATCCTATTCCAATTCTCAATTTCTGCAAAACGGAAGAAAAAGACCAACAGATCTAGACAAACAATAGTACACAAAAAACATAAATAAGAAATGCAAAAAAAAAAATCACCTTCGACGAGTAAAATCAATGTTTATGCATGCACGTACTTTTCTTGCGCAAGAAATAGTAAATGGTTAGCATACACACTGATATTCTGGAAAAAAATATCATGCATTTGCGTCATCACGTATATTTATTCTAGGTTCAAATCTAATGTTAGTTGAATTCGGATGTCAAACTGCCTACCTCAAGTGGTTTGACTGCGGATTCATTGCCATTCAATACGGCATTTGTGTTAATTTGTGATAATTCATTTGAACATTTAACATTATTAGCACTTATCAATGGACAGAAATCAGAAAAAAATATTAATTCAATCTCAAGCTTCCAGTGTCTTTCAGATATATATAGATGTTTAGGTTCACAAATAAGCACAAAGAACAGGCTCAGATTCAGGATTTGATGTAAAGGGGGAGTTGGGGTGCCCCTGAGAATGAGAGTAGGAGGACAAAACTTTAACAAAAAAAAATGGCTGTAATTTCACCTATAAATTACATTTTTTTTCTGTCGCTAGGAGGCGCGCGCCTTGTGAATCCGCCCCTGATAAACAATGTACTTTAACTTCTCCTATCCGACATCTTAATTCAAATTACATTCTTGAACCTGACTTATAAAACACTTGAATACTGCCGAATTGCAAATAAAAACCTATGTAAATATATGCAGTATCAGACCTTTTTCAGTTAAACCCCCCTTTTTGTACATATACAGCTGCCAAAAAGATTTCCAAATAATGTCTTTTTAAAACCCCCATATCTATAGTTCTTCGATATTTAGGTGAAAGATTTAATCCCACCACTCGGATGCACGGAATATCAAATGAACATGTGATCTCCACCGAAGTTTAAAATTACGTTAATTAACAGCTTTTGATAGGCTGATATTTTCTCTTTTTGTTAATATAAAACGCCTATAAACCACACATCCCATATAGCCTAATATGGGCCGACACTATTTTAGTGTTTCTGCAGTTTAAGCCATTGATGGTCATCCTAAGATGCATTACTTTTATATTATCAAATATAAAAATTATCTATATATGTATCAATATATTCATATTAAAATTCTTCATCAATTAAATTATTGGTATTATGCAGATCTGCCAGCATCATGGGTACTGACCCCCTACGGATCAAGAAAGTATTTGTAAAATTCAATAGGGGGATAAATCCGTAAAGGGGGATTAGGGGTCAGTATCAAACCATATAAATTATTGTATGAGCTAGCACATATAATGCTTGAAATATAAAGACATTAATATTGTTTAACTTATTCAGGAAAAGATGCCAGCAATGTAAACGTGACCTCTGTGCCGTATATTAAAATAGTTTTTTTCTGCCTTGTTCTTTATCGCATGCCCTTGCTTCTTTTTATGTTGCTAGGAAAGTATTCGGACGGAGAATGAAGGATACAAATCATAACTGTCATCAAAACATATTCTCCAAGAAAATTTATTAACTTAACGATGAACACAATATAAAATCAAGGAGATGTGGTATGCTTATCAATGAGACTACTATCCATTAAAGTTCATATGAAGTGGATTTAAACAATTATAGGCAACCGTACGTCCTTCAACAATGAGAAAAACCCATAGTCGGCAATAAAAGGCCCCGACAAGGCAACATTATCATGGCCCATCAACAGTTTTGCAATTTTTATCGACAGAAACGATTTTGTACCATAAATTCACATTAACTTCAACTAACAATACGTATAAAAGTTATCGATGCGCTTCAATGAAATGAACTAAAACTGTTCCGGATCTTTCAGGATAAGCAAATCATGCTTCACATATGACACCCGTCGTGTTGTTCATTTATGAACAAATTCGATAAAAAGTCTCATTCCGTGATGTAACATTCGAGGAAAACAGGACGAGTTGTGATCAAGACAATACTCTAATGAACATATCGGTGGTAATCTGTGACACATATATTACTGAACTGTAACCAACACGTGATGGCGTCCGTAACTTTTTCGAAAGGATAACTGTAACTATATCACGTGAAACCCATGGGTAAAAAGCTTCCTTTTAATTATCAAGAAGACCCCATGGGTTGACAGGGGTCTAGAAACGTGATCACCCCTTGATCTTCTTTCGATGGCAGAAAACCGTATCCAAAATAAAGGCGTCCGTTGGGCTGTGTGGGATGTATAAATTCGCAGCCACGTCCGGTCAGAATGAGAACGTAACTCCGATGCAGGTGCTCTTTTCATGGTATGAAATCTTGCAACAAATCTGTGAGAGGACGGGCGTTGGCCAGTTGCAAGGCTTAATTTCTGTCCCTTTTTCCATACTAACATTTTCAATTGACATTCCAAATTTCCAGCGTCATCCCGGTCGACCCCCTATTGCAGGACCTAACTATTCACGGTATTCATTTTTTATTTGTCTCGTCCTGAACATGCATGAAACGTTTGCTACTGGACGTTAATAAACAGCAATAAATCTATAAAAAAATCATGATAGGACAAACACGCTCTGAAATATCGTATCAAAAGAAAGCTATACACGAGAGCTGCTGGGATACTGTTGCATAGAAATTAAAAATAAGGTAGTTAGAATCATCTTTTTTATGTCAAGTTTTGTCTGAAATCGACCATCATGTTCAATTTCTAGATGTATAAGTCAAGATGAGAGACAAACTTAACTGTGGTATTCTTTGTTTCGAGTTTTATGCGATAGATCGATGCGTTCGAGGAAGTCACCAACTGCATTTATTGTTAATTGCTTAATGTTCAGTGGCAAATAGTTCATGTGTGTTCAGGAAGGACACGACTACCTATACTTATGTATCCCAAACAGCCAAATGGAAGCCCCCGACTGAAGCAAGGATTTTACTGCCGGAACGAGAGAAGTCCAAGGAGGACAATATTTCTAACGAAAAAAAACCCTTCGGGTTGTTTATCAAGTATGACTTTTCCCTCCCTAAAGCAAGATAACTGTATCTTCGTTGGCTTAGCAAAATTGGAAAAATTCTTTCAATTTGTGTTGGAAGTTTAAAATGGGAATACTTGAGTAAAAAAGTAAAAAATCTTTATTGGATTGCAAGAGAAAAAATGTACACTAAAAAATCTATGGAATATTTTTGTATCCACATCTGATTCGTAGTACATCTCTTACCTGTCATCACAAGAATGTACATGTATGCAAACACAAAACGGTTCAGCAAGGATTTATTCATGATTTAATTATTCAGGTTCATATCTCTGATGAAATATGTTTCGAAAAATAGTAAAATATAAACAAACAATTAAAAACTATTATGCGTTTTTTTTTAATTCTATAAAGGATCAATACAAAAAAATGTTTTCCTTGCCTAAACCTGTATACTGTAGAATACGTTATGACATTATAAAATGTATTTGCCTCCAACAAATGGTTAACTCATATATTAGAATATAATTTATTTGTTTTTTCATCGCCTTTCTTGTAAGCTTTTTCAGCTAGGTAGACATATTTCCTTTTAGTTTATTAATACAGGGTGCAAACATAAATAAAAGTAAGAGAAAAAGTGTACGATTTATATATAGTATCATGCATGTACATTTATATCATTTATTATCTAAATACCCATCTACATGGGTAAATATATAGAAAAACTTTACATTGTTTAGATAATGTCGATTTTCTTAATTTCAAAGATAAGCGCCTGTCAAGAGTTCAAATTATTATGTAATAATTTAACACGCCCCATTAAGCTAATTGATAAGGAACGCCACGATCCTGATGTAGTGAAAGTTTGATAATAGAATACCATGTGCATCCTTTGATCCTTTATTAGAAAATGCACCCTACTAAGAAACATTTGTTCTTACGGATGTGAAAATATCTGCCAGATTTTACATTACAGTTATAAGTTGGGGTCAGAAACTTTATTAAAGTCAGGCGTTGATAAAATAAAAATCAATATTAAGATGGAAAGCGGTGGAGCTAATTTCCCCTAAATTTTATTCCACCAAGACCAATTTAAAAAGTTCTCCATTATTTTAAAATAAAAAGTCATATTGTCAAATATGTATTTTTAGATTTAAACATATTTTTGTATATATATTTTCGGACATGTGACCTTTTAAACATGTATTATTAAAATTCCTTAAGGTGGCACACGACTGCAATTTTGACAGATATTTGCAAATTTTTAGTATTTATTAAAAAAAAAAAAGATCTGTTGGATATCCCTAAGCAATTTAAATCGTACATGTAGGTGAGCTTTAAACTATTAAAATGTTTTCAGATAGCATAAGACTGTTATTTTGACAGATATTTGAAAATTTTTAGTGATTACCCTTAGCAATTTAAATCGTAGGAGAGTTTAAACTCCTTATTGAATAATAATTGATACACTTAAGTAACGACCTTTAATATAAATATATAGACTGTTTTATTTTGGAAACTTTTTGAAATTTGGATCTTTGATTTTAATAAATACCTAGCTAGACACTGCATTTGAAAAGGTTCAGAGTTTGAATTTAAAAAATATTCTTGGTGTCCATTCGTTAGGCTAGCATTAAGTACATAGCTGGAGATTAATGATTATATTTTACCTTCCAATGAAATAGACTTGTGGTTAAAGCATATACTTAATTTTCACTTGTAGTAAAATGTTTTATATAATTATCTATCATGTTGTATATGTTGTACACTTGGATTGCGCATTGTTATATTATCATATATCATATGTGCTTTATCCAATAAATATTTAGGATTTTTGCAATTTAAAAATTTGGACACGGTAGCACAACAAATACAGGAGAAATTTTCCGTACCTCTGTAAAATTTCATATCCTTTAACTTTTGCTTTATCTTAATCTTGAACTCTGCTAAAATACATAAGGCCAATGTATACCAATTTTATATGCCACATCTGTCTATATAATAGAAACTGTGATTGGTAAACAAACATAGCTGTAATGATTACACAAAAGATTCCATTGAACCACATTTGCATCTTCCTTTTTATGATACTAAAAGAGAAAATATACATGTACATACAAAGACACACCATAACAGATAGAACTGATTACTTGAAGACCTTCTGTTAAGAATTCTCTCTTTCTATAGATTGGAGTGAGGTGCGATTGCCCATACATTCCGACATCTCATTGATCTGTCACCCATTTTGTCCGAAAATGATAAACCACTTTGAAAAAAAGGGGGGGCTAGTTAGCCAACATTTAGACGATACGTCTAAAAAGTCAATGCATTTATCAAAGATAAATATGTAATTCAATAAGGGGGACCCCCCCCCCCCCCCCCCTCCACATCCTCATCATGTCACTGTCGTAATCGAAATTTTACTTCATTGGACTCTGTGTTGACCGTCGGAAATCTTTTGTGTACATTAAAAACAAACCTGAATGGTACAATGGCATACCTTCTCTGGTATTAATGATAACATTTAAGACATCCGAAATTAAAATGGTTTATTCAATATTTTGGGCAAAAAATATAGAATATCTGTTCTCAGGGATAGGCGCACAATTAAGGTTCTCAGAAGTGCGGTATCTGAAAGTGAAGGAAAACGTTTGCGCAATTATGTCTTGAAAAATGGTCCAAACTGAGATAAAATCATTTTACCGGTAAGGGAAAAGATTCGTAAATGTATGACGAGTTATTGTTATTCAAGTTGTACTGAACTCAAACTTGTGTGAATAAAAAACTTTAAAAACTGCAAGTTGTCAAATTATGAATCGATTATCATCGTATACAGACGAGTTAACGCGCTTCAGCAAGGTCAAAATATCGATCAATAATTAGTTGTTTGCTGGTTTTAACGCCACTTTCATTACACTGGGCTTTCCATGCCTGTGGAGAAAGCCAGAGAAAACCACCGGCCTTCGACAGGAAAACAAGAACCGCCTGTCTATTTTTAAAGATCTAAGCCAAACACACTTTGCCAAAGAAATAACCAAAGTCACAGCGTCAGTTTTGACACGCTAGTGGCCATTTAAGTACTATGTAGACCACTCGGCAATCTAGTTCGCTACACATATCGACAGTTCCAGTTTACATATGATAAATGAATATTCTATATCAAGGTTGAAACTCTTTAAAATGGATAGCATTTGTTGAATGTGGTTCGTCTTAGATATATCTCTAACATTTGCCACTGAACGACGAAACGATAGGGATGGTTGAAATGTACTCTTACAACTGGGAGTAAAATTAATTGTTTATTGAATTTTGACCATCAATATAATTTTCTACGTACTAGCTATTAAGGGGATGACCATGAAATTGTTGGAGGAGAGGGGGCAGTATATGATTTTCGGGTAGAGAATATTAATTTTCCCCTTTTGCTAAGCCGGCTTATTTATCTAAAATTGTCTTTTTTCAGGGACATGTATAACAAGGCCAGAAGATTCATTAAATAATCCCCCTCCCAAAATATCAAAAGGTCGTTCCCACATATACACAAAGAAAAACTTTATTAATGTTTATACATGTTAACAGTCCGAAAAAGAACTCGTTGTTTAATATTTTGACAAGACTTAGTATTTGCTCTTATACTGCTGATAACTACAAATACCATTTGTAAAGTCTTTGGTTTTATTTCGATTTGGACAAACCCACGACCTCTAGGCCTGTTCTTGGGGAAAATACACGCTACCATGAAACTACCGATGTGGTTATACAAAAAAATAATCTAGAGTTAACTAGAACTTAATCAAAAGCAACAACATTTGTATAGGATATTTCAGGTAAAAGACTTTAATTTATAACCGCCCTTTCAAATAAGGTTGGCATATTATGTGTGCCAATCTTCCTGTGTGGAAGTACTCTTGCAAAAATACTCTTTTCTTTTGAAGAAGACCTATGTACATACCATAATGTGGGGCCTGTCATCATTACTTGTACAAAATGTATATTACCTTAATTTTGATCTCAATGTCAAAGTATCAATGTCGCATTATTCATATTGAAGTTACCTGTCCAAATAAAGTCATTTGACTTAACCTTTGTGACTTGATTTTAAAGGAGTTGGTGTAATTTCTTTGTCAATCTAAATTGTTCATGATATTGGTACTCTAAAAAAGTTCTCGGTTTCTACCTTTGAGTTCGTGTGACATTAAATCAAAATGAATTAGATTTTAGGTTTGAAGGTTAGAAATTTTTCATACAATAACATCTTGAACTAATTTTAGCCAGACCATTAAATTCTGTGGTATTTGACAACCTGCATGTAGAGAATATACGGAGAAGTGCTAAACGTCAAAATGTAATATTGGGAGGGGAATTGTGTTTTCGTCAACGGTTAAAATTGTTATAAACTGATTACTTAAATTTTCAAATATTTGTGCAAGCTTGTCTAGTTTTCATTTACCAAACAAAAAACGATATTACAATAACATTTACAGCTCGCCTTTCTCATATGATATGCAAATAGAAGCGGATGCTTCGCATGCTCAAGTCAATAGTTATTCCTGAAACACATTTCACACACACTTAATCTTACATGACACAAACATGCACAGTCATGCAGGATTCAAAGATTCGTTGATTGCAATTGGTAAAATAGATACACATCTAGCATATTCAACAACACTTTCACTTTTTTGTTGATTTAAGCAAGGAAATCACAACGGATCAAGGTTTTGAAAGTTTTCAAAGGACTATACTTTTTTTAATATCCCACGTATTCTTCTTTCGTTTTGATGACAATCTAAACTAGGTGCGTAAAGATGGGTACGATGCCCGTGTTAAAGATTGAAGCTTGGAAAAGATTAAACAGCAACAGTAAGACCACATCAATCTGATATGTTGTTCTTTAGTCATCTACTGTAAAATTTAAGGGAGGGGGACGATTTTTTTTCTTGAAATTTTTTTTCTAGGCTCTATAACAGAAGCAAGCGGTCTATATATATTTGTTTTTAGATTAACACCTTTTATACGTATAGGAAGGATCGACGGTTTTTTCAATTCCAGTGTCAAATATACAGTAAATTTATATTCTGATCAGTATACACAATATAAGTATGTACCATGCATTGAGATTCGACTGCCACACTATTTTCAAGTCTTTTGTTTGATACTGTCAGGTATTGAATACACGATCTTTCACATTCGCAGAGAGCATGCTACAAAGATTTCAGTACAATAATGCAGATATACTAAAAGATTTAGTTCTAAATATTTAAAAACCCAATAGGGTATCCTGTCGAAGCGGTTAACATTTCAACACTATAGTTTGCATATACGGATAGGTAAGACTAGGATGAACCTAGCCTGCTTTCGTGTTTATAACGCATGTCTAGACGATGCCCGGAAATTCCGTGCGAAATGTGTAAATATGCAACCACGTAAAGCATGGTGAAGTCAGAAGGTGAAATTAATCTGATTCTTCTTCTAAATAGAGTTAAACACTTTTTCGCGCTTTAGAACTCTTCTGGCAAAATTCTGCGAGTGGTCAGAATGAGGCATGTTGTAAGAAGAAACTTCTACCCAACATATCTACTTTTATGGACAGTCCAAATATTCTGACGTTAAGACGTTTTATGTTACAATTATGATTGCAATCATTAATCATTACAAAAATTGATTAAGATATTATTCATAGTAAGAACAATCAGAAACAAGCACCTGATGTTTTATATCAGTGAAGTTTTTAGCAGTCATTGTCCTAAATCCGACATCGGCGATTGTTACACCACTGTCCAAGTTAAGCGGATTGTTGTGCGCTAACAGACATGTTTAAACCGCCTCATTTTATATTAGATGTTCCTGTCCCAAGTCAAGAGCCCGAATTCAGTAGTTGTCGTCGGTTTTTCTTTCTTGTTTGCTCTTAGTTTATTGTTTACGCACCGTTTTGATTTCGCTTAATTTTTAATTGTTTTATATTGTTTTAATTGCTTTTAATTGATGGCTTACTACACGATATACCATTACAGTATTATTTATTTCAATGCTTATATTCTGCCATTGTTTGATTATTGTTGCAGTGTATGGGGTAGTTGTTATGAAAGTGGATTAAATAAACTTAAATAAGTTATTAGAGAAATCTGCTAGGGTTATAGTAGAGGCTGACATAATGACATCCTCCAGTTTATTGTTTAATAGTTTAAACTGGTTAAATGTGGAAAAACGAATTCAATATCAGTAGGCAATACTTGACAATGTATTTAAATCATTGAAGGATATGGTTCCTAACTATTTACAAGAAAACTTTCATTTTACTGATTATCAAAATTATAATTTACGTTCAGCTGATGAAAAATTATTAAATCTCCCGGAGCCAAAAACTAAGTTTTTGAAGAAAACATTTTTCTTTAATACTAGTATCTATATACAATTGTATATTGTGTATATATCATTATAATATTGTCATTATAATATTGTATATACTTTATTAATATGTTATTATCATTTTGAGGACTCTCAGGAAGATTAGTTTTAACTAATGGGATTATCCTCTTGAAATAAAGATTATTTATTTATTTATATATTTATTTATTTATATACAATGTATGAGTTTAGGTCATTGGTGACGGTCATGCTGTGAATCCATGTCTGTTGGTCTCTGGTGAATTTAGGTCTCATCCTAATTCTTGTACAAATCGGTTTTTTATTTTTAATTGTGAGATAATAAAAATCTATAGAAGGCAATATTATTTTCAACATATCATCAAGTCAACATAACCATTACACTGATATTTCCCTAGAATCATGGTCATATGTGTATTGATATCATGGAAAGATTGTCACACAAACTTGCATAAGGAAATCTGTTTGCAATTACAGTAAATGTATTAGCAGATACGACATGAATAAAATAAGATATCGAAAATAAAAAAAGAACGCATTTCTTCATCTCGTAGTTTTTGCTTCATATTTTCAATTTTCTTCTGCTTCTTAAAACAAGGATTGGCCAGACTGTTCCAATTGTATTATTTACATAAATAAATAAATATATAATTTGCTTAGAAAATAGCCTTTTCCCTTAACATTTTTTAGGTATTGTACATCTATTTAATTTTTTTAACCTTGATTATATAACAAAATCTTGTATGTGCTGGCGTTGTTGTGCTCGTAAACAGGAAGGTGGAAACGGGAAATAAACCAATTAGGTAATAGTTTATATTTAAGAATAACCAACTAAAACGTTGCTGTAAATGCAGCGCAGTTAGTTCCCCCTGAACACATCTTTTGCAATCAAAGGGAGGTAAACTGTACGAACATAAAGATACAATTTTAGGATCCTAATGGGCAAACTCAGTACAATGTCTAGTTGTAGATGTATGCTAAACATTTACAATATATAATAACTTTATTGCAAAAAGTAAAAACCCTAGCTATATAGACAATGCAAATGAATATAAACAATACAAATAATAACGAATGTACGAATGATAAATACCTGATTAAACAGTTTAATTGCATAATTAAGCATATTTGATGTATGTAAAAAAAAGGAGATATGGTATATTTGCCGATGAACAACTATCCACCAACGTTCAAATGAAGTGGATTTAAGCAATTATAAGCAACCGTACGGCCTTTAACAATGAAAAAAAAACCAATACCGTATAGACGTCTACAAAAGGCCCCGACCTGAAAACTATGAAACAATTCAATTGAGAAAACTAAAAGCCTAATTTCTTGATAACCCTCGAGAATGTTAAATTATGTACGAGGAAAATAGGAATTTGAATGTAAAATAAGTTATATTAGGATGGATAAGGGAGTAAAGAATTATGATCAACTTCTTGAAATCTGACAAAAACAAAATGTTTTCTTTAATAAATGATTCATTAGCCGATAAATCAAACCTGAGACTAATATACTGTACAACACTGTAGTCTCAGATCATACTACTCAAAGGTCTATTAAACATCATACAACAAGTCATGTCATAGTAACTTTCCTCATAATCGGATAATTCAGTGAACAATGAAAAAAGATTAGAATAACTGGAGTACAAAATTAATGCATTATTTTATTTAAATTTGGGTAGAAATATTATACTTTCTCAAACATATACATTTTTTTCAAACGTAATTAGAAACCGGTTTTATATAAAATAAAGTATTATCTGAAACTAATTTCCTTTAAACTACTCCTAACTATATGTATACTATCAAAAATAAATCTCATTAAAGATGGGGTTTAATGTGATCTAACAAGACTTTAATTGCAAATAAACATAACAGAATAAATTCTCTTAAGTTAGAAGTAGAAAATATTTTAGATTCGCGTTATTCGTTATTAAATTCCAACTGTAAAACATTCAATAAATTCTGATAAACTTGAAATATATTGTATTGTAAATTTACTTTAATGTGAATTAATTTTCAGATCTAAGTAATTCAGTAATTTCTGACAAACTTGTAGTAGAATTTGCCTTAAATTTCAAGTATATTTCTAAACTTAAGTAGACAGAAATTTATTGAAAAAATAAATTTTAGTAAACGCATGCGTTCATGCAGTGTTTGTTATATAAATTGTGTAACTTTGAACAATTTAGTTTTACAAAACACCACACGATTATAATTCGGATATAAATAGATTTTTAACAGGTAATACAAAAGTTAAACAATTCTATACAACAGGTTTAGAACATATCGATCTTTTAAATACTTAAATATCCGAGTTGTAGGGGTAGTTTAATACTTTTGACAACAGGTGAATTACCTACTTCGAGTCAGTATTAAAACCGACCTGATTTTCAAAATACTTTTGACTATATATTCTTAAATAAACTCAACTTATCCAATCAATAGTTCTTATAGAAAAGGCCTTATAATTCTTTTCTAACATCTTTTTCCTATTCAGAATGTCGATATTCAGAATTCATAGAATTTTTCATACTAGAAGAAAAATAGGCCGGAGATGCCAAAGTAAATTCAAACGCATAAGTCGAAGACAAACCGACAACCCGATGGGAAAACACCAAAAGAGACAAACAGACAAACAGTCTAAAAAACACAACATAAAAAACTAAACACTGAGCAAAGAACCCAACCAAAAAACACGCTTTCATGTCGACCCCCCCGGTTTCAATTCTTATCCGGCCCCAACTTTAAATATTTACAAGGGATAACAATTTTATATATAAGACTTGTAGTTCCTAAATATTAATGAAGTGTATGAATAGAAAGACAATAAGAAAGAAGTACAAGCTATAAAACTAGTTTAAATAAAGGGCGAGTAAACCCCAAAACCAGCAAATATCCTTTTGTAATACTTTGTGAAAAAGGGGCGAATTAAGCTCAAACCCTTCTTTTGCTCAACAAAAAAGTGTGGTATGTGACCAACATGTTCGACCTCGGCAGCATGCATTTCGGAGTGAAAAACAACGGGTATGATCTCAGATGCTCTGGATTGGTAATAAGCACATCATTTTCCACATCTGGCACCACAGGGTAGTTTCTGCGGAAAGATATGCATAACATGGATAACAAAGATATTTTCCTACTGTCTTAGTAACAACAAACAGTAGGCTATTAATTAATTTTAGAGAGGCGTAAGGTACAAAAGGGATATTCAAACTCATAAGTCTAAAATAAACTGACAATGCCATGGCAAAATACGAAAAACACTACAAAGACAAAAAACAGTGCACAAAACACAACATAAAAAACTAAGAATGAGCAATACAAACCCCATCAGCAACCTGGGGTGATCTTATGTCCTCCGTCTTCAGATGGAGATGAAGGCATAAAACTTACATCTAACAGCATATGATAGGTGAAAGCATTTCTATATAATTGTACACCTTTTCGTGAAGGTCTTGCATATCAAGGAATGTTTATTTATGGAATGAAAATGAAGGAATAAAAAGACAAGAATTTGCGTTAAGTAATCAAAGTAAACTTAAAGTTTGAAAATCAGCCAGAACTACTTCACTAACTCTAACAAATATAATTGTGGTTTTTAACGTCAGATCATATATACAGGCATTGGAAAGAAATAGACCAAACAGCTAAAATTTCAGTCTAAGTGAGACGAGTGGTATCGACAGGGTAAGCACCTTCCCTACTATAAATCTAGCATGTCTTGCTCTAAAGTCACAGATGGGAAACTGGTAACTAAATCATGTTTCAGAAAGACTAAAAATAACATTATACAAAAGCTAACATTAAAAGTAAAACTACAAGTGAGCTAGTGTACTGAAATCAGTTCAAACATTATTAGTAAAGATACTGATAAACATGGGAGTGAAAACAAGATAAATAGAGAATATCATATGGCTTTTTCAATATCACATCCGTATCAACCAGAGACACCAAGATAATCCCAAGAGCTCTGCTTGAGGGATTATATTAGTTGAGGGTTGATACGGTGTGTGATATTGAAAAAGCCATATCATTACATATACCTCACGTTGATGTTTTGTTATGTAACATGACGTCATACACATACAAGGAGGTTTGAAATGACGTCATACAGATTATAGGTTTGACATGACGTCATACAGATTAGGGGTTTGATAAAGCCTTTGCAACAGTGACTGCAATCGATGACGTGACGTCATACAGATTGAAGGTGTGATAAAGCCTTTTTGCAACAGCGCTGATATCGATATCATTACGGGTGGCTGATACAGCACGCTTGCCAATGATTGTATTACATATACAATTTTTCTGTATTTACTACTAAGTATATAATAAAGTGAAATAATATGACTATGGGTTGCCTTCTGACCATTACTGTGCGTGCTTTCTGTCCCTAAAACTTTTGTTTGCCTTCCAACAAAAACATTCAAGAAATAGACTGTTGTGTCAAATCCTATTTCGGCTGGCTTATCCTGTCAACTATGTAGTAAGATTGACCACAGATCGAGTTAAAAAAAGATCAGAACATGGAAAATAACTAAAGTTCAATCATGCCTTTCCGAAATGCAAGATTTGTTGTGTAAATACAGATTAGATTTGGGGAAAACATATCATTCTTCTGGATTTTTTTTAGATACGCTCTTGAGTTGTTGGTTTTTTTTGTTTTTTTTTTGCCAAAACATAAGTATCTCATGCATATAATGATACTGAAATTCTGTCATTCAGAAAACAATCAGCTGTCCAGACTATTCTCTCGTGAAAAAATTAATTAAATTTTTGTAATCATAATTGGTCAAATATGAAGACTGACCCTAAACTCTATTAAAGAAGAATGGTATGAAGGATTTTTATAAATAACTGGAGACAGGTTAGGCTAAAGGGCAATAAATAAAGGTGTAATGATGCACATTCAAAAAATTTTATTGATAAAAAAAAGTAAAATTACTTCGCTAAGTTTGCCTTAATTTTTTCACATTTTATTTAAAAACATGATAAACATAAAATAATCTTAAGACATGAAAAAGGAAAATTCTGACTAATTTCATTTTGCCTGAAAAGTTAGCAATGGTCAATACTCATCCATAAAGACATGTTTATCAACAGTAAAAGTGTAATCAAAATCTACATACACAACAAGACAATGTCCTGTTTCATTTAATGTGGATTCGTTCATTTTCCTGGATACAAATTTTCTTGGATTTAGGGAATATTGTATTTTCGTTTCTACCTAATTTCGTTGTTTTGCCAAAGTATACATTCAAGCCTATAGAAAGTGAACACATTCACACAGCTTTGTGATAAAATGACGAAAGCTTGTCTTATCAGCAGCTGAACCACACAAAACATACTGTGGACTATTTGTCATGAGGTTCTAATTTCTTAGACATAGGTGAACCACAATTAAAATGTTCATCACCAATACCAATTTCATAAAAGTTTCAATGCAGATTGCTTTTGATCCATAAAATCAAATATAAAGAAAATGTACAAGCTTTCCTCAATCTACAAAAAATGGTGTCTGTTAAAATAAAAGAATCCAAAGTATTAAATATTCACAGTGTTATCTTTTCTTAGATTGATTTCAAGTTTGAACATATTAAGTACTCAAGAGTTATTGTAACTTTTAATATTGAAATTTGTCATGGACAAATTTGTGGAAAGAATCTTTATTTTCGTATATGTACATCAATGTTTATGCTTTTTTAATTTAGGTTACTACCAATCTGAGAACTGATTTGTATCTAGATCATTCTGGTTATTGTTAACATTTAAAGATAAAGTAATGTTATTTGTTTTTGTGTTTGAAACAGATCAGTAATATGTAAGGTACATGTATTTCATAATACGGTTTCATCATTTTGTTTTATTCCTGACTATTTTTATCATTTTTCCAAGGATAATACACTGATACAGATTTACTGTAAGCCAAAGAATTTTCGCGAGCGATTTATTTTTGCGACTTTGGCGAGTAGAAAAATAACGTGAATATAAATCGTCGCGAATATTTAAAACTTGGATTTTTATTTATTTATTTTCATCAAGTAAATTTTAAACTAGCGCTTATAAAAGTTAATCGAGAACAATGAAATTTTGAGAAAAAACTCTACTTATGAGGATTGCATATATGGAATTTGGTCAGATATTACATAGTCTTCAAGAAAAGCTACGTATAAAAATGTTTCAACATAAAGATAATGTTTTCAAATTTGAAATAATACAACATCATATGTGATATAAAAATGAAATTTACAACATAGAACCATCAAAATCTATTAGTACCAAATATAAAATTTCCTTCCACACATAAGTAAATACTAGATTTAACTGCCCCTCAAAACAACAACCAACAAACCAAAAACAAATTTAATTTTATGGACCAACACTTGTCTTGGTCAATAAGAAATCATCACTAATGTTTGCATACACTCCACATCTCCTTTATTCACATTAAAATCACATAAAATCAAGTATTACAATCTTGTGAAGGATGAATTTCTCTGTTTTTCTAGTGTATATCACAATAAGCTATTTAAAAGTCATGTCCACACAATTTAAGGAATTAAATAGGTAAACAATGAAACTCAGCAGGAATATAAAAAATGTCTTCAATAGGTCTTTCATTTCAACTATGGTGGTCCGGATCAAGAATGAATAAATTATAAATCCTACATTCGTTTCAAATTGTTCTCTTTTATAGAACGCACAAGATAATTTTGTTCCAAAAGCGAAATAGGTAGATATTAGCATTCTGATGAATTATGATCACATTGTATTTTCTCTCGTTTATTAATTTTTTTAAGATACAAGATAATTTATGCATTAAACACTTATGTTATATTTTCAGCCATTTGTCAAGTGGTTTCAGAGGGGAATATTTTTGAAAAACATTAATGAAAACAGACACCTTAAAATAGGACCAGGTGACTTAAAAACTTAATTGCTGACCAAATACCAAAATGTGCTTTTCACAATTTTTAAAAGAATAAAATTGAAATATGCACAATTTTTTTTTTTCAGTAGAGCTGATTTCTTCTCAGATATCAGACTACAGTAACCAGTCATTCTTTTTTTCTCATGAAAACATAAACAAGATATAAAAGATAAATTTCCTTAGTGATTATAGATAGTCTCCAGACAGATAACCATATGGTAATAATTTATTGTTCATTGATTTTTGTCATCTTAATTTCGTAAACTGTTACGGTAACATAAATGTCTTTTCTTTTCTGTTACAGTTATTCAGTCAAGCATCCAAAACAAACACTTAACTGGACAATGCTGAATATTTGACAAAGATCAGTTTGAGAACTTAATCTTCCACCAACAACTATTATTCCTGAAGCATTGCCTAATTCATAACTATAGAGGTTTAAACAGATGTAACACTCAGTGAGAAGTCTTCTCTTTTTTTTTGACCCCCTTTGTTGATGAGCTTATTTCACTGTTGTTGTTTGTTCGATATTTCTTTTTTTGAATCATTGGCTCAATGAATTCATTTGCACTGCTATTTTGTGACGAAATATTTTCTTTCTTCTCTAAATTGTAGGTATTGTTTAAAGTTGTAGAAATCTACAGAAGAAAATGAAAATTACTCTATTCGTATGTAGTGTAAGTTCATCTTATAATGATGAGTTTTTTTCTCTTTGGAATATTTCACATTTTTGTCATCCAAGTGCCTTTTTATGACTTACTTTATGATATGGATCCTTACTTATTATGAAATATGATATGGATCCTTGCTTATTATGGAAGGCTGTAGGTTGCCCTCTTATTGTTCATTTGTTCTCTTTGGTTATTATTGATAGTTGTCTCATTGGCAATCATACCACATTCCCTTTTTTATGATATGAACGCAGCCAATTGTTAAAAAAACTTTATAAGAAATGCATTCAGAATTGATCTCATACATTACATAAAACAAAATTACGTTTCAACATTATTTGAGCATTGTACACTAGAGGGGTAAGTAACGTTTGCATTTAATACTCCTACTTTATTACACAAGTTGTTAATCCTTTCAGTTGTATGTTTTGTTTATTAACCCCTCATTCAAACAATATCATCATCTTGAATGGTTGCTGATCCTTGCTGTTATGTGTTTTGATATTACCCCTTCATACAAACCATATGAGCATTTGGATTGATTAATGATCCTAGCTGTGCTGTGGTTTGATATAACCCCTTCATAGAAACCATATACACATCATGATTGGTTGTTGATCCTGGTTTGTGTCATGATATTACCCTAGTGTACTTACACTATCTTCATCTGGATTAGTTGTTGATTCTTGCTGTTCTGTGTTTTGAAATTTCCCCCTTGTACATACACATTCATCATCTTGATTGGTTGTTGATCCTGGCTGTTCTGTGTTGTGATATTATTCCCCTGGTACTTTCACTATCATCATCTGAATTGCTTGTTGATCCTGGCTGTTCTATGTTATGATATTACCCCTATTTCATCTTCCCAATTATGAATTTTCATTTTTAAACCAAGAGTTCCAAATGGTGATGTTGAAATCATCACTTTGTAAATTTTACGGACGCCATCACGAGTTGGTTGACCGTTATGGAATATCAGTTTCACAGATGATATCGGATAGGTTCCTTATGTCGTAACTACAATCCGGTTCCCTTTTGACGAATGTGACCTACCGAATTAGACTATTTACCCCTATTTGTGATATTTTTACCTATTGTTTTTGTTTGTTTTGTTCACACATCGTTGTCAATATAATGGAAGTTGATGCGACTGTCATACAAGTGAGAGGTTTAGCTAGCTTTAAAACCAGGTTCAATCCACCATTTTCTACATAAGAAAATGCCTGTACCAAGTCAGGAATATGACAGTTGTTATCCATTCGTTTGATGTGTTTGAGCTTTTGATTTTTCCATTTGATTAGGGATTTTCCTTTGTGAATTTTCCTCGGAGTTCAGTATTTTTGTGATTTTACTTTGTACTGTAATACATTATCATCATCATGGATTGATTGTTGATCCTGGCTGTTCTGAGTTATGAATGAATGAATGAATGAATCTTTATTGCATAAGCATTGTTTCAGCAAATTAACAAGATATATACATATATGAAAAATATGACAGAATATAGAGAACAATTAAATAATTCAAAGATAACTTATAATAACATATACATGTGTATAACATATAAACTGATAATTTGCGATCTTAATTTACATGCAGCCTTTAGATTATTACATTGTTTCTTAGTTGAGCTTTTTGACCCAGGTTGTAATAAAAAAATTAGCTTTCGTGTATTTTGCCATGAACAATGATACTTTCGTAAAAAGTTTCATCTATATGCAGGACAAATCAACACAAAATGATATTCATCTTCAATATTATTCATTTTACATCATCTACAAATACGATTGTTTCTAGGAATATTGTCATAGCGACATAGTTATGATATTACCCCCTGGTACTTACGTTATCATCCTCAGAATTGGTTGTTGATCCTGGTTGTTCTATGTTCCTACACTGACTGGAACATTTACAATGGTCAGAGCAAGCAATGCATTGTTTCTGACAGATTTTCTTCATGCTGTTACCTTAACAGTTACAATTTGTTATAGAATTTCTTGATGGATCTCTTTTTGGGTACAAGAAAAAGATTAAGATTTACTGTGGATTCATGTTTTTTTTCTCATTAAAATCAATTGTCTTGGATTAAGGAATAATTATATTTTCATGAATATTTAGTTTCGTGGTTTCGTCAATGTCTGCATACAAGCTTTTATAACAATGATTTATAACAATCCTTTTTAAAATTGTCCGTTTATAAATTTTAAAATTATAAAAAACTAAGGTTTCAACTCCCTCAGGTTAAGTCGACCTTAAATGAATTTGGCTATGTTGATGGCCTATTTGGTTATTTAGCTTTTTAGCTGTTTCGGAACTTATACATCCTTGGCTTTCAAAAAATTTGCTTTGGGCGTTCTTGATAAAGGTAAATCCAGGAAAGCATATATTCTCAGTCATGTTTTAGAAAGGTTTGATTTAAATCATGTAAGTACCGAAATACTGACTACTGAACTGATGATACCATCTGGGATTGATTGTCCAAAAGCAGAGGTATCAACCAAGTGTTGTTAAAATGAAACAACACGTTATAACTTTTATTCGTCCGAAGCGCTGTTTTATTAGACACTACACAGATTAATTAACACTAGTATGTCTTCTTCATGTGTGTGGTGATGTTTTATTCAAATTAGTTACATCCGATATTAATGTATTTGTACACGCAGTGTCGTGATATAATTTGGACATCACATTCATAAGTGAAAAGGAGTTCTTCCTAGGCCAATTTCTGTTGTAAATCAAACCAATGGTCAGAATGCATGTAAAATTTCTCTTAACTGTTATTTCAGCGGTGTAATATGTATAATGGCGTTAGAATTGTCATATAACGCTGGTATATTTTTATCGATCATGATGAGAATGAACCAGATGCATAGCAACCCTTCCAGTATTCGAAAAGTATCAATGAAATTCAGAAAGGTATAAAATAAATGCTTAAAATTTCTTTTTTGCTATATTTCCCGAAATTTAGATAAAATATAACGACACTGTGACATTAAAAGTGTCACATGTTTTATAATCATAAAAAAGAATTTTCGAAAAATAAGCTGATCTAACTGGTAAGATTTTCTCCTTATTTGTCTGTTTTTTGGTGTGATAATAACACTGGTATTGGTTCATGTCGCATAAATACGACAACTGTATATAAAACGTTAAACTGGTCTCATCTTATCACGTTGTGAACCTGTTAAAAAAAGACTACCTTCGATCGTAGGTCCTTTCCAATGAACCTGGTTGTTGATGATTTACTCTTTAGATGTTTTGGGAAATATGCGTGTTTTATAGTTTGTATTGACTATAACAGTGTACAATTCAAAGGTTTTGATGGAATCTATTTCAGACAATGACCAATACTTTAAAATTTCAAGTGACAAAAGTAGTTGACTTATGATAGGATAATAGGATTACAAAATATATTATATTGAAGAAAAGGTTAGAAGTACAAAATATCGTATAATACTATATCTGTCTAATCAGGATCTGCATAACATTTTACAATAATTTAAAACAAAAATAAAGTTATAGTATTTACGTAACTAATGATATTTAAGTTACTAATTATACTACACTTTACGCTCATTTTGACATTTATTTCTCTTTTGTGATCATTAGGCCTCGATACTTCAAAATCCAAAACGTAATACAAACATTGAAGAGCTGATGATAAGACAATCTATAGATAACTGATTGTAAGTTCTGCAAAGCAATCTCAGGTGAAACACTTATAATGGTCATTCTGTATTACAGTTCTCCAATCATATCATGCCAAATGATGATTCTAAAAATAATAAAATACAGAGAAATGTACATTTAGAACTATGCCTGCCATTTATATTTTTATTAAACAATCATAGATATATTCTCATTCACAAAACTTTTTCGGGGAAATTGGATATTTACAACACTAAAACATTCTCGCTGAGTTTTGAATATGAAAGAATAAAATAAATAGACCAAAATCGAGTTGTTTTTGTGAATGAGTTACACCGGTTGACCCGAAGTCAATCGGCGTAGATGACGTCATTGAACAATCGGTTTTTACTGTCATGTAATAACATGAACATTGTGACCTAGGGAATATACGGGAGAGTGTATGAATTTGAAAGTCGTCTATATGAACGAACGACATGCATATATGTACGAATAGAAATTTAACAGAATATAAAGGTTAGTTTGAAACCACAAAACATTGTAAGTTTGTTTGTTTTGTTTCATTTTTTTGTTTCAACAGTTGGCACATGTGGAGCAGAATTTGATCACTCTTCAAAAGCATCTGAAACTACCCGAAGTTTTTTGTGGGGTTCATGTTGCTTTAGTTTTCGATGGTATGATTTTTATACTGATGTTTTTTTGTTTTTTTTTTATCGTTGTTCGTTTTTTGCTAATGCGTTGACAGTTTGTCAATGACTTCATTACATAAGAAAATGCCTGTACAAAGTCAACAATATGGCTGTTGTTATCCATTCGTTTGATGCGTTTGAGCTTTTGATTTTGCCATTTGATTAGGGACTTTCCGTTTAGAATTTTCCTCGGAGTTCGGTATTTTTGTTATTTTTCTTTTTACTCATAGTTATTTGAGGTTTAAAGTAAAGTACTTTATTTTATCATTACTTATAAATATTTCAGGTTAAGAGTAGAGTAATTTATTTCATTATTACTTATAGATATGTAAGGTTTAAAGTAAAGTAATCTATCTCATTATTACTCATAGCTATTTGAGGTTAAGAGTAAAGTAATTTTTCACATAATTGCTCATAGCTATTTGAGATTAAGAGTAAAGTAATTTTTCACATAACTACTCATAGCTATTTGAGATTAAGAGTAAAGTAATTTATCTCATTATTACTTATAGATATTTCAGGTTAAGAGTAAAGTAATTTATCTCATTATTACTTATAGATATTTCAGGTTAAGAGTAAAGTAGTCTATCTCATTATTACTCATATATATTTCAGGTTAAGAGTTAGATAATTTATCTCATTATTACTTATAGATATGTAAGGTTTAAAGTAAAGTAATCTATCTCATTATTACTCATAGCTATTTGAGGTTAAGAGTAAAGTAATTTTTCACATAATTACTCATAGCTATTTGAGGTTAAGAGTAAAATAAATTTTCACATGTTCTTAGAAAGTAATTAGTCTGCCAGATTCCATATATCTATGCAATCATAGTGACATCACAAGTGACCTTTCTGCACTAGCATGCCCAGATTATATCAAACTGGTCGGTTAACAAAATAATTAACACATTCGTAAAGGCTTACATAATTTTACAGTTTTTGTTATTTCAGGTCCAAATAATGGCTCTTATCATACAGTCCAGAAGAATACCTTAAAAAAATGTGTCTAAAGTACACAGATGCCCCACTAGCACTATCATTTTCTATGTTCAGTGGACCGTGAAATTGGGGTCAAAACTCTAATTTGGAATTAAAATTAGAAAGATAATATCATACGGAACATGTGTACTAAAAGTTTCAAGTTGATTGGACTTCAACTTCATCAAAAACTTGACCAAAAACTTTAACCTAAAGCGAGAAAGACAGACAAATGGACAAAGGGACAGGCGAGCAGACACACAGACGTTAAAACATATTGCCCCTATGTGCGGCATAAAAATGTGTCCATTGGACAGCATACTATACACACTTTCAATGCTCAGTGTACTGTCAGATCTTGGTCAAAATCTAATTCCTGCAATTTTTTTTCAGAGTCCACAAAATAATGAACATGTGTACTAAGTTTCATGTTGATCTGACCACACCTTCATGGTTTAATTCTTTGAACCGAGCTTTAACTTGATGAAGGACAGACGGACAGACTGAGAGAACAAAAACAAAATCTAAATCTATACCTGGAATTTGATTCTCTGTCTAACGTTTTCATTTAACGTCACATTACTATCTACACTTTTCATCTGTCGCAACAGAAACAAAACCTGAAAACAAAACGGAATCACAATTTCTTAATTAGATCAGCACCAGAACCTTTTTTTGTAACATTAAATTTTCGCATGAATATATGAAAATAAGTTATACCTATTAAAACGTTTAAACCGGCTGCATTTGTTTGCACCTGTCCTAAGTCAGGAACCTGATGTTCAGTAGTTGTCGTATGTTGATGAGGTTCATACCTGTTTCTAGTTTCTCGTTTTTGATATAGATTAGACCGTTGGTTTTCCCGTTTGAATGGTTTTACACTAGTCATATTTTGGGCCCTTTATAGCTTGCTGTTCGGTGTGAGCCAAGGCTCCGTGTTGAAGACCGTACTTTGACCTATAATGTTTTTCTCTTTTACAAATTGTGACTTGGATGGAGAGTTGTCTCATTGGCACTCATACGCATACCACATCTTCTTATTTCTAGTATAGATAGAAATAAAAGAATAGAGAATGTGTCTATTGCCCACAGATGCCACCGCTTGTAAATATGCTTGAGTCAACTTCCACATACAGATACAAGATTCAATTGTTTAAAACAATTTTGTGATTATAAGCATTGTAGCATAGTGTATAAGTTTCATAACATTTGGTTGACACAAACTAAAATTAGAGAACAGAAACGAAAACTTCAGCAATTTTGATGTTTATAACGGGGAATAATTCGTGAACTGTGAAAGTGACGCCACCCAATTATGAACTTGGTCTGGGTTTTTTATGGTAATAAACATTGTGTTTAAGTTTTTGGTTGAGGCAAACTAAAATTAAAGAACGGAAACCAATTTGGGAAACGAATGCGACGTGCGTCATTTTCCAGGATACCAATTTTTGTGGATTCAGGTTTTTTCGTTTCTATCTAATTTCATTGTTTTGCCAAAGTAAACATACAAACATATAGAAAGTGAGCAATTCGTTGGACATTTAATGCCAAAGTATTCATACAAGCCTATAGAAAGTGAGCACTTCGTTGGACATTTAATGACAAAGTATACATACAAACCTTTAGAAAGTGAGCACTTCGTTGGACATTTAAATTTGTAGTTTACATATACCCACAATATCCACGAAAATTGGTATCCAAGGAATAATGAATATATTTACACAGCATTATGATAAAATGAAGAAAGCTTTTATTATCAGCATCTGAACCACACAAAATATACTGTTTCTGTGCAAGTCGTAGACATAGGTGAACCACAATTAAAATTTTCATCAACAATACCAATTTCATAAAAGTTTCAATGCAGAATGCTTTTGATCCATAAAATCAAGTATAAAGAAAATATACAATCTTTCTCAGTGAAAATAATGGATGAAGCAGTCCTTATGAAAGTTAATAGAGAACAACGAAATATTGGAAAAAAAACTCATTTGAGGATTGGATATAGAATTTGGTCATATATTACAAATTTTATGAGAATAGCTACATATTAACAATTTTTTTATCATGAAGACCTTTTTTTCCATTTTGAAATACTACAACAGCAAATGTGATATGAAATGAAATATATAACATACAACCACAAAAATCATCTAGTACCAAATATACATGTAAAAAATATTCCTTCTGCACATTAACACATACAGGATTCAACTGCCCATAAACTCAGCTAGCAACAATCATTAAGCTATGTAAATAAAATGAAACAAAAGTACTAATTCAGTTTGGGTCTCATAATTAAATAAAAACTTATCAAAAAACAATTTAAATTTATGTGACCAAAGAATGTGGTGAATTAGAAATAATCATTAATGTTTGCATACACCCACATATCCTTTATTCACATTTATTTTACATAAAAACAAGTATTAGAATCTTGTGAAGGATGAATTTCTCGGATTTTCTAGTGTATATTACATCAAGTTATTTAAAAGTCATGTCCACACAATTGGGGAATAAAATAGTGATACAATGAAACTTAGCAGGGATATAAAAATGTCTTCGAAAGGTTCTTAGCATACATTTCAATTGAGCGGTCATGAACTAGAATTGAGAATATAAGTCCTACATTCATTTCAATTATTCTATTGTATATAATGCACAAGATAATTTTGTTTTAAATGGGAAGTAGGTAGAGCTTAACATTCTGATGAATTCTGATCACATCGTATTTTCTCTCGTTTATTAAAAGTTTTCAAGATATAAGATAATTTATGCATTTTACACTTATGTTAAATTTTCAGAAAGTAATGTTAGCATTCTGATGAATT
This sequence comes from Mytilus californianus, assembly GCF_021869535.1. NCBI lineage: Eukaryota > Metazoa > Mollusca > Bivalvia > Mytilida > Mytilidae > Mytilus > Mytilus californianus. Next base: position 92,726,490 of record NW_026262745.1, read on the forward strand.
CTGAAATCATTTTATAATGATGAGGATTTTTCTCTTTGGAATATTTCACATTTTTGTCATCCAAGTGCCTTTTATGACTTACTTCATGATATGGATCCTTACTTATGATGGAATATGATATGGATCCTTGCTTATTATGGAAGATGGTATGGGTCCTTGCTTATTATGGAAGATGATATGGATCCTTGCTTATTATAGTAGATGATATTGATCCTTGCTTATTATGGAAGGCTGTAGGTTGCCCTCTTATTGTTCATTTTTCTCTTTGGTTATTATGGATAGTTGTCTCATTGGCAATCATACCACATTCCCTTTTTTATGATATGAACGCAGCCAATTGTTAATAAAACTTTATAAGAAATGCATTCAGAATTAAATCTCATACATAGCATCAAACAAAATTACGTTTCAACTTTATTTGACCATTGTACACTAGAGGAGAGAGTAACGTTTGTATTTAATACTCCTACTTTATTACACAAGTTGTTAATCCTGTCAGTTTTATGTTTGTTTATTAACCCCTCATTCAAACAATATCATCATTTTGAATGGTTGCTGATCCTTGCTGTTATGTGTTTTGAATTACCCCTTCACACAAACCATATGAGCATCTAGATTGATTACTGATCCTGGCTGTGCTGTGGTTTGATATTACCCCTTCATAGAAACCATATACACATCATGATTGGTTGTTGATCATGGTTGTTATGTGTCATGATATTACCCAAGTGCACTTACACTATCTTCATTTGGATTGGTTGTTGGGTATTGCTGTTCTGTGTTTTGAAATTTCCCTCTTGTACATACACATTCATCATCTTGATTGGTTGTTGATCCTGGCTGTTCTGTGTTATGATATTATTCCCCTGGTACTTTTACTATCATCATCTGGGATGCTTGTTGATCCTGGCTGTTCCATGTTATGATATTACCCCGTTGTACTGTATTACATTATCATCATCATGGATTGATTGTTGATCCTGGCTGTTCTGAGTTATGAATGAATGAATGAATGAATGAACGTTTATTGCATAAGCATTGTTTCAGCAAATTAACAAGGTATATACATATATGAAAAATATGACAGAATATAGAGAACAATTAAAGAATTCAAAGAAAACTTATAATAACACATACATGTGTACAACATATAAACTGATAATTTGCGATCTTAATTTACATGCAGCCTTTAGATAATTACATTGTTTCTTAGTTAAGTTTTTTGACCCAAGTTGTAACAAAAAAATTAGCTTTCGTGTATTTTGCCATGAACAATAATACTTTCGTAAAAAGTTACATCTATATGCAGGACAAATCAACACAAAATGATATTCATCTTCAATATTATTCATTTTACATCATCTACAAATACGATTGTTTCTAGGAATATTGTCATAGCGACATAGTTATGTTATTACCCCTCGTACTTACGCCATTATCCTCAGAATTGGTTGTTGATCCTGGTTGTTCTATGCTCCCACACTGACTGGAACATTTACAATGGTCAGAGCAAGCAATGCATTGTTTCAAACAGATTGTCTTCAGGCAGTTACCTTAACAGTTACAATTTGTTATAGAATTTCTTGATGGATCTCTTTTTGGGTACAAGAAAAGGATTAAGATTTATTGTGGATATATTTTTTTCTCATTAAAATAAATTTTCTTGGATTAAGAAAAAAAAATATTTTCAGGGATATTTAATTTCGTGGTTTTGTTAAGCTTTTAGAACATGATTTATAACAATCCTTTTTAAAATTGTCCGTTTATAAATTTTAAAAATATAAAGAAACTAAGGTTTCAACTCCCTCAGGTAAAGTTGGCCTTAGATGGAATTGGCTTTTTTTAGGTCCTATTTGGTTTGTTAGCTTTTCAGCTGTTTCGGAACTTATACATCCTTGGCTTTCAAAAATTTTGCTTTGAGCGTTCTTGATGAAGGTAAATCCAGAAAAGCATCAATTCTCAATCAATTGTTTTAGAAAGGTTTGATTTAAATCATGTAAGTACCGAAATACTGACTACTGAACTGATGATACCATCTGGGATTGATTGTCCACAAGCAGAGGTATCAACCAAGTGGTGTTAAAATGAAACAACACGTATAACGTTTATTCGTCTGAAGCGCTGTTTTATTAGACACTTCACAGATTAAATAACACTAAAATCGAGAATGGAAACGGGGAATGTGTCAAAGAGACAACAACCCCATCATAGAGCAGACAACAGCCGAAGGCCAACAATGGGTCTTCAATGCAGCGAAAAACTCCCGCAAACGAAGGCGTCCTTCAGCTGGCCCCTAAACAAATATGTATACTAGTTCAGTGATAATGGACGTCATACTAAACTCCAAACTATACACAAGAAACTAAAATTAAAAATGATACAAGACTAAGAAAGGCCAGAGGCTCCTGACTTGGGACAGGCGCAAAAATGCGGCGGGGTTAAACATGTTTTTTGAGATCTCAACCCTCCCTCTATACCTCTAGCCAATGTAGAAAAAACAAACGCACAACAGTACGCACAGTAAATATCAGTTTAAGGGAAGTCCGAGTCCGATGTCAGAATAGGAAACAAAAGAAAATAAACAAAATGACAATAATACATAAATAACAACAGACTACTAGCAGTTACTGACATGCCAGCTCCAGACCTCAATTAAACTGATTGAAAGATTATGTCTTCATCATATGAATATCAGGTACAATCCCTTCTGTTAGGGGTTTAGAATTATACCATCATAAAATATATGAAAAGAACATAACCCGTGTCACTAGTATGTATTTGTCATGTGTGTGGTGATGTTTTATTCAAATTAGTTACATGCGATATTAATGAATTTGTACACGTAGTGTCGTGATATAATCTAGACAGCACATTCATGAGTGAAAAAGAGTTCTTTCGAGGCCAATTTCTGTTGTAAATTAAACCAATGTTCAGAATGCATGCAAAATTTCTCTTAACTGTTATTTCAGCGGTATAACATGTATAATGGCGTTAGAATTGTCATATAACGCTGGTATATTTTTATCGATCATGATGAGAATGATCCAGATGAATAACAACCCTTCCAGTATTCGAAGAGTATAAAAGAAATTCAGAAAGGTATAGAATAAATGCTTAAAATTTCTTTTTGCTATATATCCCGAACATTAAGATGAAATATAACGACACTGTGACATTAAAAGTGTCACATGTTTCATAATCATGAAAAGAATTTTCGAAAAATAAGCTGATCTAACTGGAAAGATTTTCTTCTTCTTTTTCCTTTTTTGGTGTGGTAATAACACTGGTATTGGTTCATGTCGCTTATATACGACAACTGTATATAAAACGTTTAACTGGTCTCATCATATCACCTTGTGAACCTGTTCAAAAAAGACTACCTTCGATCGTATGTCCTTTCCAATGAACCGGGTGTTGATGATCTACTGTTTAGTTGTTTTGGGAGATATGCGTGTTTTATAGTTTTTATTGACTATTACAGTGTACAAATCAAAGGTTTTGATGGAATCTATTTCAGACAATGACCAATACTCTAAAATTTCCAGAAGTTCGTTTGAATTCTTAAGTATCCTCTCATGATTAATGCTACTTTGCGAGTAAACAATGTCACAGTACTACTGTTATCTCTCTTTCACTGCGGCATGTATCACTCCAAAGTTAAACAAGATGTTTTGAAACTGACTGTCTGTATGTAATAATATGATACATTGACTACATATATAACTAGTGAGGTAGGAGTTTTGATTCAAGTCGGTGTCTCTATTGTTGTTTTACATCATCAAAACGTTAATTTATGTAGCAACAACATATCATTTTTCAGAAAAAAATATGCATTTGTTATATATATTTTGATGATTTTAAGACAATTAATGAACGTTTCTGACTTTTGTATGTGCTTTCTAAACATCTTTGATGATAGAAATTATTCAGAAATATTTCAGAAAATAAAAAAAATAAATGCATTATGTTTCGATTTTAGTAAAATTTCAACGAACCAAAATTGTATGCAAAATTATTTCAAACTGTGACATGTATCTTAAGATCCTAATACATTTCTATGATGGTCAATTCGGTTAATTCTCTGAATTTTTCCTGTAGTAAGTATAATAATGTTCAGACATATTTTTGGACAGTTCGTTTGTTATTGAGTTTATATTGGTGATTGGAATAAAGACGTAAGTGATCTTACACCACAGCAATAACAATAAAAAAAACTAATGAATAAACACACCAAGAGGACGACAAGGATGACATTGATCCCACCCCAAGGCAAACGAACAAAACAGCTAAGAGAAAAACAAACACATCAAGAGGACAGCCAAGATGACATTGATCACATCCCAAGGCAAACGGACAAAACATCTAAAATAAAAACAAACACACCAAGAGGACAACAAGGATGACATTGATTCTACCCAAAGACAAACGAACATAACAGCTAAAATAAAAACACACGACATTGTTCCCATCCAAAGGTAAACGAACAAAACAGTTAAAATAATAACACACGCACCATGAGGACAACAAAGATGACATTGATCCAACCCCAAGACAAACGGACAAAACAGCTAAAATAAAAACAAATACATCAAGAAGCCGACAAGGATGACATTGATTCCATCCCAAAGCAAACGAACAAAACAGCTAAAATAAAGACACATTCACCAAAAAGACGACAAGGATGACATTGATTCCACCCCAAAGCAAACGAACAAAACAGTTAAAATAATAACGCACGCACCATGAGGACAACAAAGATGACATTGATCCAACCCCAAGACAAACGGACAAAATAGCAAAGAAAAAACAAACGCATCAAGAGGACAAGGATGACATTGATTCCACCCAAAGACTAACGAAGAAAACAGTTAAAATTAAAACAAACACACCAAGAGGACAACAAGGATGACATTGATCCCATCTCAAAGGCAAACGAACAAAACAGCTTAACGAAAACAAATACAAAAGCATAGCAAAGAAAAACAAAATAAAAACAAAACAAACACATGATCTGAAATGACTTTTTGTTGTGATGTTCTTTTGACAGGGCCCGGTTTGGTGGTGTAACATCAAAGTCTATCCAAATTATTTTTGCAAATAATTCCGTTCATTCTAGTGCTATTAGCCGTCCTAAACTTACTGTGAGGTGAGAGTTTGTTGCTCCGTGTTGAAGGCCTATTTGTGACTTTGAGATGTAGAACAGCAAAAAAGTGCTATTTTTTTGCTTTTTGTGTTTTATGCTGTGCATCTACAGATTTTGATTGATACCCCATAACCTTTGTTTTTCTATTGTTTTAACGGAGTCTTTCTCTCGTGCTGTTTGAAGGCCGTACAAAGTTACTCCTTTCTTGATATGTATGCTCTTCCGTATTTCTAAAGTTATGGTGTATTTATTCTTGAGATAATTTCTCTCATGTGTGCCACACCATCTCTCTGTTTTTGGCCAGTTTGCAATTGTGTATTAAAATTTTGATAAGACGCACACCACCTAGGGCCGTCTTACACGTTCAGTGAGATAATTTTTTTTTTCTCCGTGTTGAAGATCTCATTGTGACTTTGAGATGAAAAACAGTAAAACAATCGCTGTTTCTTTTCGCTTTTTGTGTGTTTTTTTGCAGAGCATGTACTTATTTTGTGTCATGGATGGATACCCAATTTTATTTGTGTTTCTGTTACAGTAAAACTGAAATTAAATATTATATTTTTGTCTTTTTTATTTTATTTTTACTTTAATGAACGATGACTTTTAAAATACATTAATTATATAAATGTATAGGCAAGCTCAGTATCATATCTTTCCAGACATGTTATAGGCACTCGAAGAGTGTCAATTAAACAACTACATAGAAATAAAAAAAAAACGGTCAGTTTTAAACCAAACTGTATACAATTTTTTTCCTCAGGTTACATTACATTTAATGTATCAATATAATAGCGCTATCTGCATTAGGAGTTCTAGTATACGTTTATCAGGAAATGATATTATTTTCAGGATTTCCTTAAGATTTTAAAAGATTTATATTAATGATATTAATAATTTCGGAGTCGTTGACTTGTACATGATCGCTTTTGGAAACTTATATGATTTTCCTTAACATAATAATCTTAACGATTGTAATAGTCGAGATAATGTGACACCAATTATTATAGGCGCCACCGTGTACTGTCTAGGACAGACTTTGTTTTAACAACAGACGACGACCGACCAAGTATTCCCTCAGAACTTTCATCGCAAAATACTTTTGTTTGTCCTTGTACATTTATCTATTTTTGATTATATATTTATGACGTGGATCGGTACTAATACATCCCGGCATTGTACTATAGTCAATGTTGAGTTCTTGTCTTTCGTTTTTGCTTATGTACTTTGTCTATAAGCCATTTTGTATTTCCTAGTTGATACAGTTATTTTTTTGTATAGTGCTTAAGATTATATAACAATGTTGACTGCAGTACCACAATTTTTGACGTCTTTACCTAGAATGTCTGTTTGTTTTGCTCGAACATTGTTGTCAATATAATGGTATTGTATGCGACTGTCATACAAGTGAGGGGTTTAGCTAGCTATAAAACCATGTTTAATCCACCTTTATTACATAAGAAATGCCTGTACCAAGTCAGGAATATGATAGTTGCTTTCCATTCGTTAGATGTGTTTGAGCTTTTGATTGTGTTATTTTATAAAGGACTTTCCGTTTTGATTTTCCTTTGGAATTAGGTATTTTTGTTATATTACTTTCTACTGGACGGATTATAGCTTCTTCGATGACAAAATGTAAACTTTGCTGAATATTTGGTAGTAAGAAGAGACAAATAATATGCAATGGACCAATTAAAACCACATAAACAATAAGAACAGGGGTTCCATGGGTCGTATTTACTATTCAGGCACTAGCTTTAAGTAACTGTCAATACTCTTCGATATTTTGTCTCTTTTATAGATGGGATTGTTTTGGTGCTTCGATTCTATCTGGCCAGTAAATCATTTACCAACTAGTTTTTACAGTTTCATCTGATATTGCGCGGATGCACCACTGTACAAGATCAATTGCACACATGTTTAACCTTGCTACATTTTTCATGCGCCTGTCCCAAATGAGAAACCCGTATTTCAGTGTAATCGTCCTATGTATCTATTTAATTGCCGCCGGACATTTAGCAGCCATCAATCACCATCATCATCACAACAAGATACAGTTGTTTCGATAATTCCTTGCATTCTACGCATTCTTTACACATATTGTTGGTAGATTCAAAATACTAAAACAAACAAAGGCAAATCTGTATTTTTTGAAGTAACGGATACAAAGTATCTACGTATATTGGAAATCTATTTACAATAATACAATAAAACTGGTAAATGCATTATATAGAGTTTTTGTCTGTCTTAAACACAAAATAGTAAATTTGCCAAAAAGCAGGAAAGGAACAAAAAAAAGCAAAACTTCATTTCTAGACGGACATCAAAATCAAAATAACACATACAAAAAGAGAAAATACATATGATAAACTATTTTCTAAATCAATGGGACTATACATTTATTTCATTTCAATTCAAATAATTACAGTAAAATCATGTTAATGTTAATACTCCATACAATTCCTCCAAATGTATATGTACAAAATGACGTATATCACGTTGTATTCTACTGTCCTGTACTGTATAGAAAAATATGTCTCCTTTTTCAAATAGAAAATTCGAAAGTTCTTTGTTATTTATTTTTGTGAAATACTATGTATACACACAATGTCTTCTAAACTGACTTACATTAACGAAATCGTTTAAGTTTAATTAAGTTAATTTCCTCTCTGAAACAATAGTGTAACATCACAACATAGAAAGACACACTATAAAATATCAACTGAAATAGCTTAACTCAATCAAAGGACATATTAACACCAGTGAACATACACTGAACAAATAAATTAGACTTATGACACAATGTAAATACAAAATAAATAAATTAAGGGAAGAATAATGTACATTTAGAACTATGCCTGCCATTTATATTTTTATTAAACAATGATAGATATATACTCATTCACAAAACTTGTTCGGTGAAATTTGATATTTACAACACTATAACATTCTCGCTGAGTTTTGAATATGAAAGAGTAAAATAAATAGACCAACATCGAGTTGTTTTTATGAATGAGTTACATCGGTTGACCCGATGTCAATCGGCGTAGATGACGTCATTGAACTATCGGATGTTGCTGTCATGTAATAGCATAGACATTGTGACATAGGGAATATACTGGAGAGTGTATGAATTTGAAAGTCGTCTTTGTGAACGAACGACATTCATATATGTACGAATACAAATTTAACAGAATGTAATGGTTAGTTTGAAACCACAAAACATTGTAAGTTTGTTTGTTTTGTTTCATTTTTTTTTTGACAACTTATAACAGTTGGCACATGTGGAGCAGAATTTGCTCACTCTTCAAAAGCATCTGAAACTATCCGAAGTTTTTGTGGGGTTCATGTTGCTCTAGTTTTCGATTGTGTGTTTTGTATACTGATATATTTTTTTTATCGTTGTTCGTTTTTTTCTAATGCGTTGACAGTTTGTCAATGACTTCATTACATAAGAAAATGCCTGTACCAAGTCAAGAATATGACAGTTTTATTCATTTTTTTGATGTGTTTGAGCTTTTGATTTTGCCATTTAATTTAGGACTTTCCGTTTAGAATTTTCCTCGGAGTTCGGTATTTTTGTTATTTTACTTTTTACTCATAGATATTTGAGGTTTAATTAAAGTACTTTATCTCATTATTACTCATAAATATTTCAGGTTAAGAGTTAAGTAATTTATCTCATTATTACTCATAGATATTTTAAGTAAGGAGTTAAGTATTTCTTTACATTATTACTTATAGAAATTTGGAAGTTAAGTAAAGTATTTACTCATATTATTAATCATAAGGAAAAAGTACACATTATTACTCATTCAAATTCGAGGTAAAAAGTAAAATACTTTTTCACATTATTACTCATTGAAATTCGAGGTAAAAAGTAAAATACTTTTTCACATTATTACTCATTGAAAGTTGAGGTAGAAAGTAAAATACTTTTTCACATTATTACTCATTGAAATTCGAGGTAAAAAGTAAAATACTTTTTTTCACATTATTACTCATAGATAGTATTGTTATGAGTAAAGTTATTTTTCACATTATTACTCATAGATAGTATTGTTAAGAGTAAAGTTATTTTTCACATTATTACTCATAGATAGTATTGTTAAGAGTAAAGTTATTTTTCACATTATTACTCATAGATATTTTAGGGTTAGAGTAAAATACTTTTTCACATTTGTACTCATAGTTATTTTAGGTTAAGAGTTAAGTTCTTTATCTCATGATTATTTATAGATACATTTGTAGTTAATAGTGAAGTTCTTTATCACATAGTTACTTATACATGTAGATTGTTTAGAGGTTGAGAGTAAGCATATTCAATAACATGTTACAGTCGATTTCTGGTGTAAATATATGTGCTACTAAATCAGGTAATGGTTCTCTATCAATTGGTTATTATGGGTAAACATATAAGTGTGAATAAATCGGTACTTAAGGGTTTATGATCCACTGTTTATTATGGGTGTCAATATAGGTGGTAAAAAAGTATGGAACGGTTCGCCTTCCCCTGTTTTTCATAAGTGGAAATACATCAGTATTTGACAGTTCGCCCTCCCATGCTTATAATAGGTGTACATATAAATCATTATAAATCTGTATTTAACAGTTGGCCCTTCCCTGTTTATCATTGCTGTCAATGAAGGTTGCACTTTGTAAGTACAGCTGTTTCACAAACCACGCCTCTTTTGGGGAGATATATAATATTCATAGATATTTTGTTTCGTTTACGTACTGGTTCCCAGATATGATATCTATGTTTCATCTCATACAGACATAGCATGGGAAAGTTACCAGTATATAAACACATGGTAGCGGTGAAAATTGAATTCTGAGGAAGACCCAAAGTGAAGGTAGAGGTTGTACAGAATTTTAGTATAAGTTTAAAGTCTAAGAAGTTCGGAACATAAACATGTTGAAAATATGCCGCACAACCCTATGTATTGCCCTTTGAATAAAATAGTAGTGCAAATCAACTTTCCAATCTAGAATATAATTTTTTACGAAACTTCATAGTAAAGGTGGCACAGTTTTAGCCGCAAATGAAGTTCCTATGGGAAATTGCATTGTATATATTTACAGAAGTGCAACCAGAAGATGGTTATAGAACAGTATATGATAGTACATTATTCCCTGTTTATTATCGGTGTAAAGAGAGGGGGAAATAAATCAACATATAGCTGTTTGCACTCCTCAGTTTGTTATGGATCTAAATATAGGTTATAATGAATAAGTTCGTAGTGGTTTGCATTCTAATGTGTATTATGGGTATACTTATAGTTTGTAATTATTAAGCATATAAAGGTTCATCCTCCCCTGTTGTTCATAGGTGTAAATGTAGGTGGAAGTAAATCAGTATATAACGGTTCACCTACCAATGTTTATTATGGGTTAAAAAGACGGGCTATTAAATAAGTACTTAATGGTATGCCCTCCCCATTCTATCATGGGTGTAAATAGTGGTTTTGCGATGATTCGCCCTCCAGTGTCTATTATGGGTGTACATAAAGGTGCTTATGGTCGTTTTTTATAACAGTTATCAAACGAAACCAAATTACAACACACTCATATTCACTTACGGTCAAACCGCGTATTTGGATCACCAAATTTGCTTTCCTTTCCAAAAAAAAAGCACATTGAACCGAAGACCGTTACTGGTTTTTCACTTTTTTAAATTTGATTTCTACTTTATGTAATTGTTTTCTTTTCATTTTGCAATTACGTTGTTTATATTTGTCCTTTACTTTGGACCGCATTTAATCTATTTCAATTTCTGTTCAATACCAGACCAGCGTTTGTGATTTCCAACTACACGTAGTAATTTTGTGTAATGATCATTGCTTTAGTACTTTTTATGTTGGCAATGTTTACTCTGTTAAACAAACAACATTTATGTTGAACGAATTTCTAGTTCAAAATGTGTTAATAGATTGATGTATCTCGACTTTAACTTTCTATGAAACCAGGTTTAACCCAATATTTTTCTGTCAAAAATGCCTGTACCAAGTCAGAAACCATTGTGTTGTTTTTCACCTGTTCCGTTGATTGATGGTTTGATTTTGTCAGTTTTTATGGACTTCCCCTTTTTGAATTTGTCTAGGTGTTCTGTATGTTTGTTAAACTTTTTAACTCATAAATTTACTTATACTTTTAATTAGTTTTTAAAGACAAATTTGACTCTCATTTTACTTTTATCTCAAAAAAAAACAAAAAAACTGAGAAGCAACAACACTTACCCACATTTCTTACAATCACTGAAAGGGTAAAATGATTTACAATAACTATGATAACTATACTATACTGATACTAATATATATGAGAAATGTCAATATAACTTTTGTACGTAAAATATTATTCAATATTTCGAATATGTCATTTGTCATATACAAGTATATCTCTATCTGACGGTTTGAAGAAAAACGTCTTCTGAAGAGAACATCATCAGTTTTCAAAGACAGTTCAGTTTAATTTTTAAGGAAACATAATAGTAAGCAATGAATTTAAGAAAAGTATATCAAAGGTTGTATATAATGTATCTCTTCTACAATAGGTTAAGTTTTAGGCAAAATAAAGAATGAAATTCCTATTTACAATTCCTTCAATTGATTAGGTTATCTTGATTTGGCTCTTAAATGATTAAAGCAAGTTTTAGATCAACGAACCACTGTTGCATTTATTTAACAGGCTGCAATTGCTGTTTTACTAAAGAAGTAAAATCAAACAGAGCAGGTTCGTTATAACTAATTGTTATTCTTGTTTGTTTCAATATCTAATATTTCAAAATAGTAATAACATTTAGTACGCATAAAATCTATTGCTGACTTATTTATAACATAAGTTGTTGTAATGTTCTTTAATAAATACGTCGTTTGAAGAAAGAACATTAGCATTAAAAAAGGTCCAAATCATAACCTGTAATGCAAATACTTATTATAAATCATTGCCATAACATAACAATACTTACAGATACTGACGCCTGTAAAAGACCATAGAATAAATTAAAGTAATTAAACCGAGGGATACTAAATGAGTAAATAATTTAGGAATTAAATCAAAACAAAAAAAGAAGACTAATAAATCTTTGATTTTAAGATTAAAAAAATATCAAGCAGAAATAGGTAGGCTTAAATAAGATGAAGGACTCGGTTTAAAATAAACCACTTTTGGGCATCTATCTACTTCTTGTTATCAAATAAAACTTTAAAAGAAGGACCTAATTATAGCCCTATACAATCAGATGCATGTCACTGTTCATTAAAAAACTTTTTACTTTTTTAACTGACTAATTGATGGTTGGATTTCTGATACATTACATAATGAAAACATGGAAATATTATCTGATATTTCGCAGTCTATATACTATTAACTTAAATCTTAAGTAGCCTGAGTTCCTATTACTTCGGATTTAGTTTTCAATATATTTACTTTTAATCTTGTCCTAACAACCTTAATAGCAAACTTTACTGCACTAGATGACGTTTTGCACCAGATGCACCAGATCAACATTTTACCGGATAGTAGAAACGATTTTCATTATAATTATTTGTTGTCGGGTTTTGTTCAAAAAGTTAATTCAGTATAGATTAAACTATCGCTGTTTACTTTCCATCTAGCATTTTGAAGATTGTTTACAGTTTTACACCTGACGTTATCGCGGGAAATGAAACGTAGATTGACAGTTTGTGTGAGAAAAAGGATCAGAAAAGTAGTGCCGATAAGTTATTGTAAATTTAAATAATTAACGGCGAAAAGATCCGTCATTATCCTGTCCCGTGAGCAAAGTCCCACAGAAGTAGCCATCTATACGACGTTTTGCAAAATATTTACATTTCCAAATCAATCCCGATCACATGAAAACAAATCATACCATGTTCAAATTGTTATTGTACAAAATAGTTTATTATAGCCAACTTAGAAAAGGAAAACAATAACAGTTTGATACTATTTTTCTGGTGTATCCATCACAATAGCCCGAATTTAATCCCAAACACGTGTATATGTTTTCGGTCTTGTTTGTTGTACAAAAGTAAATAATATACAGCTGTTGTTATATATTGTTTTATTGTTATATTTACATAATTTGATAAATGTAAGTTTAATTAAATGAGAATAATAGTCACACAACACGATATTTATTATGTATTATAAACACTCCTGTAGTTTATGTAAACTTTGCAGCGATCGTATTGTGAATTTTAGGTACATATACCTTCGGCAATGCTGTAGTCTAAAATTTAAAAAAAAGTGCTGATGAAACCAAAAATGTACATTAGACAAAAGCCAAACTCAGAATGGGTTGGTTTTGTCAGATGAACATATACCCTACGTCAGTGCTTATCTAATACACATGTACCCGTACTTCAGATCCAAAACATAGACTTAGAAATAGTACAACCGACAAAATTATTGACAATGAAGATTTGATATTTCGATGAATATTTAAATTTACACCTGGAATATCATGGTAAAACGTTATAATATTAGGACTCAATATAAAGATACCAGACATGCTTCGTTAGTTTGCTATGCATGATCAGTGGTGCTCAAATAACAACTTTACAAGACTCATTTAAACACAAAGTTGAAGAGCATAAGCAACCAAAAATTCAGATAAGTTCTACAAATACGACTTAGGTTATAATTGCATATGTGTCTTTTTATGTTGTAATGTTACCCTACTGTTTAAGGTTGTAGTTAAGGTTGACGCCTGATCAAACGTTTACACCCGCTACATTTGTGCTAAGGTCAGGAGCCTGGTCAGTGGTTGTCATTTGTTGATGTAGTTCATAAATTGATCTCGTTTCTCGTTTTTTAAAAAGATTAGACCGTTGGTTTTCCTGTTTGAATTGATTCACACTAGTCGTTTTTGGGCCCTTTATAGCTTGCTGTTCGGTGTGAGCTAAGACCGTACTTTGACCTATAGTTGTTTAGTTTTTACAAATTGTGACTTGGATGAAAAGTTGTCTCATTGGCACTCATACCACATCTTCTTATTTCTATATAAGTGTAGAAAATCCTTTTAATGTTAAAAGATATGAAACCGATCATATAACATGTATAAGAAAACATGTCACGAGAAACAAGATCAACAATGAAATTCGAGATATTTAAAAACCAACCCGATAAAATATTCTAAAGGTAAGACACAAATAACTCCCCAAAACAATGTTGATGTATATATATATTCCTATAGAGAGTGAAATAAATACTAAAGATCAAAAAATATGTTTTGGGAATGTATGCCTAGAAAAGATAATCAAAGGTATCAGGATTATAATTTAATACCCGAGACGCGCGTTTCGTCTACATAAGACTCATCAGTGACGCCCAGATCAAAATAGTTATAAAGCCAAACAAGTACAAAGTTGAAGAGCATTGAGGACCCAAAATTCCAAAAGATTTTGCCAAATACGGCCAAGGTAATCTATGCCTGCGATAAGAAAATCCATAGTTTTGTAAACAGGAAATTTATAAAAATGACCATATAATTGATATTCAGATATTCATGTCAACACCGAAGTGCTGACTATAGGGCTGGTGATACTCTCGGGGACGAAACGTCCACCAGCAGTGGCATCGACCCAGTGGTGTAAATAGTTATCAAAGGTACCAGGATTATAAAAGAACATCGTTATTTCGTTTTGAAATATATCACCGCGACATGGTATGGCTTATCCCGTTATTAATGCATAAGTGTAGGAATTCCTAAGAATATTAAACAAATATGAAACCTATCATATAAGAAAACATGTCACGTGAATCAGGATCAACAATGAAATTCCACGAATTTAAAACCAACTAAATAAAATACATAAACATCAAGACACTTAATAACTCTACAAAAACATGTTAACAGCAGTTAGTAATATAAATTCTCCAGAAAGAAAAAAAAACAACATGTATTTGGATTGTAGGTCTATTAAAGAACATCATTGTTCCTTTTTGAAATATATTGACGAGTCAAAACATGTTTTATCCCATGGGAGGTTATCTATCAATAAAAACAGTATGAGAGCATTCTCTGACGGGAAACAGGAATATGTAAGCCACGTCCGAACATAGAATCTTTACATACATAACATAGTTAATGAATCGCGTTTTTACTGCTGTTCTCCATCTCAGTGTTACTTTTCTGCTTTCAACACAACCTTAAAGCATATACCTTTATATACGTTCGATTATTATGTCCTTTGATTTTTGTAATTAGTAGACTCTCTAATTTTGTACCTTCAATTTCAATTGATAAATAGTCCTTTTCCATATTCTACACCCTTCGCATTCAATTATTTCTCAACATTAAAAACGTATGTCACAAATACATCGTATAGTTTTTGCTCCATTTCATCAGTTTGTCTTAAAATGAAATATTATTCATTTACAACAATATACGTGAAAAAAAGATTGACAAACAACAAACCATTTTCAAAACTTATACCAGGGTGATTATATTGATTTAGACAGATTAACGAAACATTATATGTCAAAGCAGTATCATAAAATACATACTTTTCTCATCATTGAATGTAATGTTTGATACTGACCTAAATCTAGAACCTTTGACATTTTGTAAGTTGCTTATCATAAAAAGGTTGGTTTACATATGTACTCCAAGGTTTCAAATATTTGATTGCCTTCATTCTATCTGGTATGGATATCTATTTTATTCACATGATACATCCAATGGACATTCCCACCGTGATGGGAATAAAACTAATTTGGCTACTTAATACTAATTATCATTCACTGTAATATAAATTTAATCTAATGTTTTTTTTAATTAAGGTAACTATGGAATGGCATTAATCTGTGATGAAATGATTTAACAAACATGATTCCTGACAACATGTGAAAAATTAAGTGTTATCGTCAGGCAAATATCAACAGACTCAATATAAAAGCGACTGATTGATGTATCATGTAAAATTGCACCACCTTAGCAACAAAGAATGTCTATAGTTAAAACAAGGGATTAAAATCACATCACGTTAACAACATATACTGGTAAACTTAAATGTAAAGCTGTAACTCTAACGCAAAGTGAACTCCTGGTTTTGCTCTTTTGAACTGAGTTAGATTTTGTTATGTCGGACCTTTTACGCTTGCTAAACAGTATGGGGTTTGCTCATTGACCTATAGTTGCGTGCATTTACTTAATTTGGTATCTGGCGAATAGTTGTCCAATTGTCAATTATACCACATTGTCTTATCTTTATATTAAGCACTCTCGTCTTTTTTTTCAATCTAACAATTGATGCAGTTAACTGTGGTGTGTATTGCCTTGTCTGACATTTGTTAGTGTTAAGATATTCTAATTATCAAGTTTTTGATTTTGGCCTAATTTGTTGTGTGTGGCCTAATAAGATGTTTACATAATTGGGTTGTTCACCATTTATAGTTGCTTACAAAAATGTTTAGAAATCACTTGATCAATCATTGATATTGATGAATGATGAGCACTTTCTATTTGACTTGCATAAAGATTCAAGAATGATCATAGTCTACGATTCGTTTTTTAAACTTCTGCAGTGTTCTGGAAGTTTCCCTTTCTATAGTGTTCTAGAAGTTTCCGTAGTGACCATATATTCAGACACTAAACTTAGACTTATTCAGACATTGATATATACGTATTCTTTGAAGTTCTCTGGATTTGTTGGATTGACACTTTTATTTACGAACAACATCATACTAGATTGTGAACTTATTGAAGATAGTATTCCATTTCGATTCCGAAACAGTAAGGAGAAGAATTCCGGATAAAGACTAGGATCGGACGATCAGATATTTTAACAGTTAAGTTGACATGTCATTTTGTATAATATTTCTGATAGAATTGTATAATAAATCTTGCTAAATTTTTCATTGATGTTTGTCATTTGTTGGCTTTAATTTAAAGGTGATTTCTGGCAATACAGTAATCTGTTTAATCGACTATTGATATGCGGACGGAAACATGATGCAAAGGTCATTGTTGTTATCCAAGAAAGTTGTGACTGCATTGGCAATTGAGATTAAATAAAAAGAAAATTTTCATAGGCAAAGCAATGAAATCAAACATTGTCCAAATACAGTAAATAGTGCTCAAGACATAACCATCAACATGATTAAATAAACTATCGTGTACACGTTAACCCTGCGTGGATTTATAAAGGTTCCTTGGATAAGTAATCCAGCTCCACTTGGTACCCCTTCCGTGTAACACATTAAAATACAGATGACAAAGAAAAAAATGAAACCAAAACAATACCTAGATGTGTCTGAATGACACTTATAGTCCCGTCTGCAAAAACGGTTGCATGCTCAATATGTGAAAGACTTTAGAAAAAAAGTCTTTATAACTGTTAATTTCACAAATTTTTCAAAGTTCAAATCCCGTGATTTCGGGAAAAATCAGAGGAGCGGAACTAAATGTAAACTTGATCTGTAACTCATTTTAATAGACTCACAAACTAAAAATTAGCTCAATATGTGGAGGGGTTTAGGAACAAAGTCTATATACATGTTATTTGTACGAAAGTTTCAAAGTCAAAAGTCCTTGATTTCGGCCAATATCAGCCAAGTGGAACCAAACGTGAACTCAATCTGTAACTCATCATAGTAGATTCACATACTAAAAATCAACTCAATATGTGAAGGCGTTTAGGAAAAAGTCCGTATAGAGTTCGTTGTTGAATAAGGGAATGATGGAATGACATACAAGGGTTAATCTATATGGCCCCTATGTTTCTCAGTAGTACATGTATCGATTAGTTGTTTATTATTAATAAGGGACACTGTAAACCTTTCTGAGTTTGAACATTATGGTCCAAAACATCATGTGAAAATAATGTTTTTTTCAGACCTAGTTACGATCAGATACCAGATTGACTCAGATATAATCCTACAACGAATGTCTTAACAAAGAAAATTGGAAATATATAAAAGCAACAAATGACGAAAATAAAAAAAAAGTGACAATACAAATATATGAAAATATCCTCAGACTTAACAAACCGCATTCCAAATGCAGCGGGTGTAAACGTTTTAACAGGCGTCAACCTTCACCACAACCTTAAAGCAGCCACAAAAATGTGTTATGGTATTACGTAAATTAAAAATGAAATTATAAAGTCTTTATTTATGATTGTTCGAGCCACAGAGAGTCAAACAGTAAACAATCATAGCATTAACATATATCAACTTAAGGACCCTTCTGAACAAATAAATAGGGAATCGTATGAACTCAAAAAGCAAAAAGCAGAGAGACCGGGTCCGTCGACAGGGTAAGTGTCTATGCTTGAATCACCTTCCATGCTACTCCACAATCAGTCAACATGTTACAATTATATGATTGTTCCAAGCTAGGAGTCTTTATTTCAGGAGGTTTCATTAGTTGCTTTCATTCATATCAGTTTTTCGATACTGTTTTGCAGTTAAATCAGACTATTTTCTCTTGCTCAACTTGGCACTCCCGTTGTGTAACTCAAATGAAAGTCCAATGATAGGTAGCATCCGAACAAGATTAGATTCATTCTTAATTAAAATATTTTCAAATTAAAATTCCAGTTATATTTGATTAACAAAATGAATAGGTTAATACCAAAATATGTTTAATTGACGTCAATGAGACAAGACCGCGACGATTAAAATAAGAAGTAAAAAAAACATTTAGATATTAACATACATTTTCGGCCGAAATTACACAATATGTTAGACAATAGGGTTTATGCGTTGTATTTGATAATGCGAGTATAGAAAGAAATCAAATTTATAACTTTTAATCCAAAGGTATTTATCATATTTTAAAAGTTCTGTGCAGTTATTTCATAAACAAATCATATGGACATAAGTAAATGAATAGGTAAAAAAAGAATAAAAGGGAATTTTATAGTTTCTTCTATACATTTATCGCTGTATCCTTATAATAAATGAATAGATACCAATCAATATCCATTATTTATAAAGGTAAGCTTTTATGTATCCTTTCAAAATCCTCATGAAAAAAGTCGCCTGATTGTAAAGAAATCATTTTGTTTGCCAAGTAGCGTTTTTTGGTTGATTGTTCATGTTCCTTTTTTTTATGTTTTATATAAAAAAGATTTATTTAAAGGTAAGACAATACTTGGTCATGATATATGAATATGTCCAGCCCAAGATGTAGCTGATTGTTTTAAATGTTCATAAAACATGACCAAGTATTGTCTGGACAATTTAGAACATATTCGTGCCTTTGAGTGGCATTAGACATTCATCCTTTTCCCTTGGAATAAATCAAACCCTAGTATGAGTTCACTTTAAAGTATAAACATGGTTAATAATAGGGATGAAAACAATATGTAATGATCGAATAAACTCAACAATTATACTAATCTAATTTAATATCAGACGCGCGTTTTGTCTCACCAAGACTTCAAATCTTCAAATCATTCATATCTGGCAATGCGCAGCATGTACAATGACTAGTAGACCTTTGTTAGTAATTATAATAAATTTGAAAACAAATTGTTAAATTCATTTTTAACATAGAGCATTGTAGTTGTCTTTGTTTAACACGATTATATTTTGATCATGTGTTTTTATGTTTGATAGTAGTACATGTATCGATTGAACAGTATTAATAAATGACACTGTAACTCGTGCTGAGTTTCAACATCATGGTCCAAATACTCATGTCAAAATAATGTTTGTTAAGACCTTGTTACAATTGGATACCATATTAACACAGATATAACTATACAACGAATATCTAAAGAAAGAAAAAAAAAAATATATATTTACTCATCCCAGCTACAATAAATAGAAAGACATTGACATTTAATTTATTAAACAGTAACTGTCGTAATCAATCAATTAGAATGTATAAGATAATGCAAATACAGTAAACATGGAAGAGACATTTAATTTGAAAAAAAAACAATAAATAAAAAATGTAAAGAAATTAAAATTATATTCGAAACACTAACTTCAACAACATTTCCTCGCACGCTTCAAGGAAAACGTTTGATAAGGATACTCATTTAATATGTTTAAGAACACTTGACTTAAAAAAAAAGTAAAACAACAAAAACACCGAACAGAAAGTCCCTTGACAATTGGCAAAATCAAAAGCTAAAACACATCAAACGAATAGAAAACAACTGTCTAATTAATGAAATGGTACATCAACTTTTTCGTTAGACACTGGTTAAGTTTTACAAAGTCTGAGTTTCGGCTGCAAGATCTTGAATACCGAATGAGTTGGGAAATGTATATCCCATATGCAGGTGGAGTTGGTATATTGCTACTAAGGTGGGGGAATTTGATTATTTCAAAATTGAAATCGTCTCGTTTGTCAAAGATTCTGGTACTGAGATGACCGCTGATGTCAAATTTGAGGTTTAAGTCTCAAAATTACTCCTCTTCAATTGTTGTCAGTTAATGGATCATGATATGTATGATACTGAGATGACCGCTGATTTGAGATTTAAGTCAAAAAATTACTCTTTATCAATGGTTGTCAGTTAATGTATTATGTTGTCTTTATTACAAACATATGATTTGTATGTAACAGGAAAGTTTTTCTGAAAATGGTATGAGACGGTTTCAAAATGAAATAACGGGAGATCATACGTTATTATTTACACAAAGGTACAACGAAACCAGAAAGATTACACTTGATGAATTTCCGTTGAAATAGTTACATAAAAATCTTTAACATGCTCATTTTTGAACACGATAACACTTTATTTAAAAGATATAATTTGTTTAAATTATGCAGTTGTTGTGATTCAAAGAGTGTAGTACTTTGGGTCTGTACAATTCTTGCTTTGTTAAAAAGCTATGTTGATAAGCCTCATATCTACAAAGGTTCGTGCAGTTAATTTTACTGTAACAGGATGCAAATCGATGGTATGCAGGTATCGTTAATTTTATTGCATTGGTATTCTTATAATATCACGAATCAACATTCATCTTGAAATACGGAGATGCCAGTAAATTATGTTTTGATTGATTCAAACAAAAGAAGTGGCGTAGTTATCTATGTGAGGTTTGATAAGGGCCATTCTGTTTTGTTATTATTTTTTTAAATCGAAACATGAACCATATCCTTATATACCTGTGAACCAATAACAGGTTGATTTTGATATTTTCGATACAACCACAGCTCACCGTTAGACGTTGATCAACATACGTTTCAACTAACGAATAACAATGTATAAGACAACAATGACCTGAAATATGACTTATCAAATCATTTTGAGACATTCTTATATTAAAGACTTAAAGCAACTAATGACGAAAATAAAAAGAAGTGACAATGTAAATAAATAAAAAAAATATACCACAGCTTCACGAATATCCTCAGACATAAAAAACCGTATTCCAAACATAAATTCAACTACAGGCAATCGAAATTCGCCTTCTTAAGTCAGCGGTTTTCTAAATTATGACAAAGGAGGCAATGTCTCTGCAGAAAGATTATTTAACAAAAACCAAGTGGGTATCAACAAATATTCCCGTGCAATGCCAGCAAATGGCAAAACTACTCTCGATTATTTTCGAATACTACTGTATGGCAATCAGTGAATAAAAGAGCCTTTTCGCTCATTCCCTGTGACATCATTTGAAAACCCAAAACCTCATTTATCTAGTAAATTTAACCAATCAACGTGTGGTTTTTAATATGTAGGACAACGGAATGGGCATTTTTAAGCGAACGTCTTAACATCCACCAACAGCCTAAGAAAGCACAAACACAATATTAGATTTAGAAATTCCAACCAATCAAACCGTTCAAAATTATCAAAGACAGTAAAATTAAAAAAATAAATTATTCCCCTTGAAACTGCGAACTGTCTCATATTAAACTACATACAATAATTTAACTCGGTCTTCACGTAGCAATATTGAAGATATTCGAATATCCCATTTTAAAAATAATTTAGCAATTAATAAATTGTTACCTCATAAGCTCATTTCTATAACTAGGAAATAATTCAGAGACTCGAAAATCGTTTTTGTTTGTAACAGCCGACAGAGTTGAAATAAAATGCAACATTGACGTTGATGCATCATTTAAGTTCTTAAGAATAAAATTATGAGTTATTTTACATTCAAAACCATGTTCTCCACAGAGAGTAAAACATTGAAAAAGTATAATAAAAGAAACACGAACTCCAAGGCAAACCCAAAAAGGGGAAGTCCATAAAAACTGACAAAATCAAACATTTGACTTTATCAACCAATGGAAGGAATGGAAAACAACTGTCATATTCCTGACTTTGAACAGGCATTTAAAAAAATATGGTAGATTAAACCTGCTTATACTGCAAGCTAAACTTCCCACGTGTATGCTAGTTGTTTATAGTTTCGTTATATTGACAAATATTGATGAACAACCAAATTAGAAGTAATACGTTAATGCGACAATAATTTTGATCCAGTAGCCAAAACCTTGTTAACAGTCCCATCATAAACCACATTCAGTAAAGATCCGCCCAAATTCCAAATAATTGATAAAATCAGCTACATTTTGTGTAACCTTAATGCTATTTTGTGGGTTAAACAACTGTCCTTTCCTAGATTTAGATAGTTCAGTTGCACACAGGAAACTTTATACAAATATTAACGACGGAAGGGACAGTTTTACATTTCCATTTATTGATTTTACTTTTTTGACGGTGATCTTTCTTTGGCCTTATCTAACGATGATTGTACGTCTTTATTCTTCGCTACGCACGTGTCTGTAATGACGTAATAGATTTCAATGAAAGTAATATATGTATCACTGGTAAGTTATAATTACGTCAAGGATTTCGTTAAACAAAGTACTTAAAAACTTTACCAAATTCTTTCATCGATACAAATATTAGGTTGAGAAGATTTTCTGTACATGTTATTTATGACAGCATGATACTTTACACCTAACAGGAGAGATTGGAGTTGATTTTACATCAGATGAATACATAATCATTCGATCAGTTTAATTGAAGTCAAGAGCTTGCATGTGAATATCTGTTAGTAGACCTTTAATAATATATGTTGATCATTGTCATTTTGCTAATTTTTTTCTGTTACCTATTCTAACATCTAACTCGGACTTCTTTTACACTGAGTTTAACTGTGCGTGTTTACTCCACATTGCCTAGAGGTATAAGGTGAGCATTATGATCTCAAAAAATATGTTTGACTCCGCTGCATTTTTGCGCCTGTCCCAAGTCAGGAATATCTAGCCTTTTTTAGTCTTTGTGTTTTTTTTAAATCATTTTGGTTCATTTGTATGTTTCAGAGTTTAGAATGGCGTCCATTTCGCGAATTAGTCAATTTTCTTGATGTAATGCTCGATTTGAAATTTGTCAGCCTTTATTCCACGGTTTAATTCACTGTTTTCTACAATATGAAATGCCTGTACCAAGTCATGAATATGACAGTTGTTTTTTATTCGTTTGATGTGTGTGAGCGTTTGATTTGCAATATAATAAAAAGGATTTTCCGTTTTGAATTTCTTTTGGATTTCGATATTTTTGTTATTTTTCTTTTTCACTGGTGTTTATTTATCTCATTTACATCTACTTTTTTTATATTTATATAGCAATTATACACTCATTTATATTCATCAGTGATGGTATAGATAAAAACATATATATTTAAATGAATTAGAAGGCATCCACAACATGAACAATCAGAATGCATTGCTGGATTGCATTAGTTGGTTGGGCTGGTAATGAAATGGAGATTGTTGATGTTTTCATTGACAAGGATTTTTTTATCAATACAAAATCAAATGTTGGATGAGTCACAATAACAATGCAACAACACAATTTAAAGTTTTATTTGCAAAGATTTAGAACGCACACTATTTTATTTTTATCTAATCGATTAAGTTTATCGAATTGAATCTTATATTGTGAAATAAACGTATACCGTTTATTCAAATGCAATGATGTTGCATCGATTATTCTGATTGAGTAACAATCTTTGTTAAATTCTCATTCTACGTGTGTGTACCTAACAGAGTCCACCAGTTTGAATTCCAGAATTTACTGATAAGTGTCTTCTTTGATAATAATGAAACACATTTACCACTTACAAATCTTTTTTTTTTTTCAACCATTCTTACGCTTATATATGATGTCATACTTTTAAGTTGCAACAAAAGAGACCATTGTATCGCGTAATGTTGATTAACGCTTGAAGCTTGGCCTACTTTAAACTTCCGTCACCAGGTTAACATTTCACGTAGGCCAAGCTTCGCGTAAAACACAGTTATAACTTTATTCTGATACACGCTTGTCGGGTTGATAAATTAAGAAATAATTCATGGCAGCCGTAGATTTATTTTCATTTAACCATGGGATGGGCATTTATATTCGATTATTTTATCCCGGTCGATAGCGAGGTGTAAAATACAAATATAAATTCTCATTCCGTGGTTAAATGAAAACAAATATACGGCTGCCATGAATTATTTCGATTCTAATAGGACAATTCGAAAATGTTGTTAACCGTGAAAGCCCTATACACACGATACTGTTTTTGGTTGTTCCGTTTTACCCCCGTATGATAATATTAGTAATATCATATTATTCAATATTAAATTCAAAAAAAACAACTCACATTTTGCATTTAAATAGGTTCTATTAATGTAATTTTATTGCAATCTGAAGTGTACAAGGAGCTTTAAAACGCCCGGTGTTTACATATGATGCGAGAAGCATACCTATGATGTCACCTCGTTTACACTACTGTAACAACAGCCCATGGCAAGGCCGTGAAATGTCTGTGAAATATCACAGGGGCGTGAAAAAAACGGGAAAATAACCCGTGACTTTTGTAAAAAAAATATTTCTAAAGGCCGTGAAAAATATTTGATGTTAGAAAAAGACCGTGAAATTTCAATATCCTGTGAAAAGGCCGTGATAATTTGTCCTTTCATGCTTAATAAAAAATATCACGGCCTTTTCACTGGTTGTTGAAACCAGTGAAAAGGCTGTGATATTTTTTCATGTAAATTTTTTTCTTATCCTAATTCAGATTTAAAACATCCCATGTGATTATTGTAATATGGTCTAATTATATCCACTCACATTTTTCTAAATATCCTATAAACTTTTCATTATAAATATATGTCTGTTTAAATATTATTATATGCAATACTACTTTACAAGACTGACTTTTAAATGGAACCATTCATTGTTATAATTAATGACTTTGTGCCAATAAATATTTTGTACTTAAAGAAAAGTATTTTGCTTCTGGTTTGTACATTATTATAAACAATGTAAACATTAATCTTAATTGGAACCGAAACACGTAAAAACGAGAACTTCCTGGAATATCAGACCGTATCCGGATTCATGTTTCTTTTAGAGTAATGGTAACATTTCCGCAAGGTTGCAATTGGAAATTTGAAAGACGCCGAAGGTCGATTAATATTTACTTTATAGATGCAAGACAAGTAACAGCAAGTTTAAGGTAAGTTAAGTTATTAATATTTTATTCTTTTATGCATCATATCACCAAAATGTTGATGACGTTTGTGAGCATTTCCATTGAACTGATTTTCACTGAATTTGCAGAAACCGCGCAAACATAATGTGATATATTCACTTATATTTGAGTCTGTTGCACTTGATTCCTTTAATCATTTCGGTTAATGTTTTCTAAGACTTACCTGATCCTTTAAATACGATTACGGTTTTGTTTTGTTTATGTATTTTTGGAAAAAAAGGGGGGGGGTCATTTTTCCCCATACTGGCCACTGGAGCTATTTCAGTATTTTCTGACTTGGCCGTCGGGACACAGAGTTCAAAAGGGATTAATCAGAGGCGTAGCAGGGAAAGTATTTAATATTTGTACGGCAAAATGTCCTTTCTAGAAGGGTTTGTGCCATATCATAAGAATAATTGGTATGGCAATGAGGTGTTTAAAAAATAATTGGTATGGCGAATGTGCCTGCAGTAAAAGTTGCTACGCCCCTGGCCCCCTGTAAAATAAATAGCTGTGACTCATTACGGCCACTTAGTCTAGACAAGTTTGGCTTTAGCCATACATATTATTACTTCAAAGAAACATTTAAATTTAATAGTCTGTCTTAAAAGTGTCTTTAGTCTTTAAAAAAATCTAAAAAAAAATAATATAAGTTGACAATACAGAACTTCGTTAACTAATGATGCCATATTGGATAGAGGCAGATTTTCTGGAAATTGGTATGAAAATATGGGAAAACCTATGCCTGTTTCCAAGTGGCTGTTCTGTTTCAATGATGTTTTTTAATATTTTTCATACCATTTTCACCTCCAGTATGAAAATCTGCCCCCCTATTCAATATGGGGTAATTAACCGTGAAATCCTGTATTGCATGGAATAATAGTGTAGCTGTTTTAAGTACATGTATGTACATAAATGCCAAAAATTAATTTGAATATATCAATAGTTTTTTTTATATACATGTATAATATATGTAATGTTTCTTTATTTATTCTAGGAATGAAGAGCAAAAGGATATAGCAGTCTTTATATAAAATAGTTCAGGAATAGTTCGGATACGAGCATAGAGCATTTCCTTATATACATGTGAACCAATAACAGGTTGATTTTTGTGTTTTTGATACAAACACAGAGTACCGTTAGACGTTGATCAACATACGTTTTAACCAGCGAATAAAACATGTATAAGTCAACAATGACCTGAAATTTGACTTATAAAATCATTTTTAGACATTCTTATACAAAAGATGCAAACCAACCAATACCAAAACTAAAATGAAATTATAATACAAATAAATGAAAAGTAGCTCGCAAGTATTCCGTTATTGTGATCACAATTCAACGATATCAGTTTCTAAAACGAAAAGTAGCTCGCAAGTATTCCGTTATTGTGATTACAATTCAATCATATCAGTTTTGGCCTTATTCGCCTTTCTCAATTTCATTCAAATTTTAACTACTATGATGTGGAGAGACAAAAAAATCTAATATACAATGCTTATTAGATATACCACGAATATCCATGGTCTTAACAAACCGTATTCCAAACATAAATTCAACTGCAGTCAATCGAATTTCGTCGTCTTAAGTCAGCAGTTTCCTAAATTATGACAAGGGAAGCAATGCCTCTGTAGAGAGATTACTTGGAACAAATTCGCGTTGATGTCAACAAATAAGTCCGAGTGATAACAAGCGTGTTTTTTGCAGATACAAATTATGGCCAAAATTAATTGATTTTCCTTCAATGTGCCTTAACCTAGCTGCGTCCGTGCAACGTCTGCAAATGGTAAATCTACTTCAGATTATTTTCCAATAATACTATACTCAGTAAATAGAAGAATATTTTCTCTCTATTTCATATGACAAAACATGAAGACCTAAAGGCTTATTTGTCATGTGAATTAAACCAATGAACGTGTGGTTTAAAATATGTAGAACAAACGGGCATTTTTTAAGCGAACGTCTTACATTTAGTAGCATCTGCGGAAATCCTAAGAAAACACAAACACAATATTAAATTTAGAAATTCCAACAAATCAAACTGTTCAGAAATAACAACGACAATAGAGTAAATAATTAAAAAATTTCCATCGAAACAGCGAACATTCTTATAAAAAACTACATACAACACGTTTACTCGGTCTACACGAAGAAATATTCGGGATCTATTATTACATTTTGAAAATAATTTAGATACAGTGTTTTTTATATAATTTAATTTTTTCAAAAAGTGTTTTTAAAAATTTTAAGTGTTTTTCATATTTAATAAAGTGTTTTTTATATATTTTATTTTTGTCTTCTCCATTGATTGACAGGCATTTATACATATTCATCTCCGATGGTTTATAATTAAGAAATCCAGATAAATAAGCATAATCAAACAAACGAAAGGAAAAAAAATAATACGATACGATATAACAGAAAAAATTTATGGACGAAGTATAACATTTTCACTAGTATAAAGATACTTGTAATTACAGTCCAAGCATATTTATACATTAATAATTCATCTCATTAAAATCTAATCAGTGACTTTAACCCAGGAGTTCCAGTATATGTTGTGTTCTTTTACACTCAAATCATTTTTTAGGAAATATGCTTTTCTAAAGTCAAATTTTCTTTGATATAATTTGTAAATCCCTCTATATGAGGTTTTTCATCTTGCATCTTTGATCTGTACTTTACTAGTAAATTGACTTTATTTTTTTATAAAATTTAGTTTATAGTTTTCATAGAGGCCAAAAATGACAATATCCACATTTAGCGGAATTTTAATATGTGTTGCGTCATAAATCCAAGCATTCAGATGGTGTCAGATGTCTGCTACAATATTACAGACTACAGTTAGTGTTCTTTAGTTTCTGGTTCTTCCTTGCAAAATGTTCAATACTTACACTGTACAAGGTTCATTTTTAAAAGTAAAGTATAAGTACCAAAAAACCCGGATAATAATTCGGTATTGAAACGAACAGAGCTTGTTTTTTTTTTAAACTTAGTAACACAATCATGTTTTTTTTTCCAATCTCCAAAATTTTTATTTAATATAATCTCCAATGTTCTATCAGCTGCAACTACAACTGGTATTGTACCTAGGTTTAAACTTTTTATACATGTCTTTTGAACTGACTTGAGGAAAATGTTAAAGATCAAAAAGTAAAACAGATTGTAGTTTTTCCCCTCCAGTGTTGATTCCAATAGATTGTATGAATTTTTAATGATATTTTAATCCATAGAATTGTAAAAATGTGGGTTTAAAATCATTCTCATATACCGAGTATTACAATTCCCATCACTGTCTTCGTCATGCAAACGTCTTTGCTTTCATTCACGTATTCAACCAAGACATCAATTAGTGTCTGGGGGGAGGGGGGTGTAAATTTGCCATCAAGATAGCAACCTAATTTCTATGGTACCGTTCACAAACTGTCATCCATGGTCATTGGGTTGTTATAATGTGAGACCTTTTTCTATAAACAACATGATAACGTGTCCTCTTAAGACTTTGTTTACAAGAGGTAAAAAACCAATATTCCGTAAAAAAGTGTAAATTCATACGTAATCTGTCTTTGCCTGCCCTCACTTTTGATACGAAATTAACAAAATCGGCCCCTTTTGTTTATCATTTTTACTTCTATTGAACATTGTGTATAATCCTTTGAAGAAGGAGCTAACCGGAATAAAGAAAGATATCTGAATTTTAATTTTGCTTAGTTTTGAGATACCTACTCAAGATATGTCTACATATTTCTGACTTAATTTACAGGTTAAGAAGGACTTTTGAGTTACTGGCAAATTTAAGGGAATCTTGGTAGCAGAATGGGTAGGGTCCTTGCGTCATTATTTTCTGTATTCTTTATTTTTTATACAAATTTTCACTGTTCTGTATATCTAAACACACATTATTCTCTTGTCGTCATTTGATTGTCGATTTTTTCTATTCTTTATTTTTTTATTTAAAAACATTTTCTCTATTATCATAATTATGTAGCATATACAGACCATAAGCTAAGTATAAGGACTAAAACATTGATCAATAGTCATTATATAAGTCCCATTAGTCACTGTTTGGAGACATAAACATCCAAATAAAAACATGCAATATGCTGTTTTGTGGAAAAACAGCTGCTGTGTTTTAAACTTTATTGTTATATTTTTATTTGAAATACTGACAAAGAATAGAAAATTACACATTTTTTCATGTACATACCCTATGCTATAACTTCCTTAGTCTTTCATGTTAAATGATGTACATTGCATAAGAAAGAAAGTTAAATTGAAATCGAAAATGATTTCAATTTAGGTAGAGGAAATCAAGACGCTAGTTGGCTCCAAGTTTTCAAAACTGGCGACAAAATATATCAGCTGGCGATTTTTCTAGTTCCAACTTATTTTGAGCCAGAGCAGCCCCTGTGATGGTTACGTATGCAGATATAACTGATTATAAATGCATGTTAAATTGTTCATTTTATGAATAAGTACCAATAAAACTAGAAGCATTATCTCCAGGGCTCAAATAATTTATTTTGATTTGATAGAAATTCCCTATATAAGTTTTATGTATATGTAAAAATTATTACATGTTTTAATGTTTTAATGTTAAAAATAAAACGTTTGAAAAAGGTTTTTTTTGTTAACACTAAATTAATTCATGAGCCAAAACAAAATGTTTTGTGGGTAAAGAAAATGCAGTGAATCTTCAATGGTGTCATTTCAGAAGATATAACAAACAAATTTTAAGACTAAATATGCGTGACGATAGAGCATATTAATATACAACAACAAAAAACTAAATAGAATTGAAAATTTCTTCCAAGATCGAAAAGTAAGAGGCATCAAGAGAAAAAGTATAAAGCAGCCAAAAAAATGTGTTATGGTATTACAGAAAATAAAAATGAAATTATAAAGTCTTCATCTATGATTGTTCGCGCCACAGAGAGTCAAACAGTAAACAATCATAGCATTAACATATATCAACTTAAGGACAAATAAATAGGGAATCGTATGAACTCAAAAAGAAAAAAAAGAAGAGAGACTGGGTCCGTCAACAGGGTAAGTGTCTATGCATGCATCACCTAACATGCTACTCCACAATCAGTCAACATGTTACAATTAAATGGCTGCTCCAAGCTAGGAGCCTTTATTTCAGGAGGTTTCATTAGTTGCTTTCTATCATATCAGTTTTTCGATACTGTTTTGCAGTTATATCAGACGATTTTATCTTGCTCAACTTGTCACTCCCGTTGTGTAACTCAAATGAAAATCCAATGATAGGTCATGCAAGGTGGCATGGGAAAAAAGATTAGATTCATTCTTAAGTAAAACAATTTCAACTTAAAATTGTAGTTTTATTTGTTTAACAAAATTAATAGGTTATACAATATATGTTTGATTGACGTCAATGAGACAAGACCGGGACGATAAAAATAAGAATTAAAAAAAAATTAGATATTAACATTCATTTTTGGCCGAAATTACACAATATGTTAGACAATAAGGTTTATGTGTTGTATATGATAATGCGAGTATAGAAAGAAATCACATTTATAACTTTAAATCCAAAGGTATTTATCATATTTTAAAAGTTCTGTTCAGTTATTTCTTAAAACAAATCAAATGGACATAAGTAAATGAATAGGTAAGAAATTGAATAAAGGGAATTTTATAGTTTCTTCTGTCCATTTATCGCTGTATCCTTATAATAAATGAATAGATACCAATCAATATCCATTATTTATAAAGATAAGCTTTTATGTATCCTTTCAAAATCCTCATGAAAAAAGTCGCCTGATTTTAAAGAAATTATTTTGTTTGCCAAGTTGCGTTTTTTTTGGTTGATTGCTCATGTTCTTTTTTTTTCTTATGTTTCATATAAAAAAAGATTTATTTAAAGGTTAGACAATACTTGGTCATGTAATATGAATATGTCAAGCCTAAGATGTAGCTAATGGTTTTAAATGATCATAAAACATAACTAAGTATTGTCTGGCCAATATAGAACATATAAGTGCTTTTAAGTATGAGTTCACTTTCAATTATAATAGGGATGTAAAACATATGTAAAGATCGAAAAACTCATCAATTATACTAATCGAATTTAATATCAGACGCGCGTTATGTCTCACTGAGACTTCATATCTTCAAATCATTCATACCTGACCATGTACAGCATGTACAATGACTAGTAGACCTATGTTAATAGTTGTTTTTGTGTTATACGATTATATTTTGATTATCTATTTTTATGTTTGATCGGATACCATATTAACACAGATATAACTATACAACGAATATCTAAAGAAAGAAAAATGAAAATATATACTTACAGACCATGGCTACAATAAATAGAAAGACATTCACATTTAATTTATTGAACAGTAACTATCGTTATCAATCAATTATAATGTATAAAATAATACAAATACAGTAAAATACCATGGAAGGGACATTTAATGCTATTTCTGAAGAAAAAAAAAACAGTAATAAAAAATTAGAACGTAAAATTATATTTGAAATACTAAACTCAACAAAATTACTCGCACTCTTCAAGGAAAAGGTTTGATAACAATACTCATTAAATATGTTAAAAAACACTTGGCGTAAATAGAACGATTTAATAGCAATGTTTGTCAGTTAATAGGTCACGTTGCAGTGTCTCTAATACAGATATTTGACATGAATGTAAGACGAACGTTTATCTGATTACTGTTTGGAATACGGATACGGTTTTGGCTATAACGTAAAAATATTTAAAACAAATAAAAGAGAAATCAAGTGGTGCTCTACAATTACAATTTTGTTTAGACATCTGGTCACTAACATCAACAATGAGGTTTTATAGAGCCCCTTCAGTTTTGTTATTATTATGTTTAAAATCGGATACGAGCATAGAGCATTTCCTTATATACCTGTGAACCAATAACAGGTTGATTTTTGTGTTTTTGATACAAACACAGAGTACCGTTAGACGTTGATCAACATACGTTTTAACCAGCGAATAAAACATGTATAAGTCAACAATGACCTGAAATTTGACTTATAAAATCATTTTTAGACATTCTTATACAAAAGATGCAAACCAACCAATACCAAAACTAAAATGAAATTATAATACAAATAAATGAAAAGTAGCTCACAAGTATTCCGTTATTGTGATCACAATTCAACGATATCAGTTTCTAAAACGAAAAGTAGCTCGCAAGTATTCCGTTATTGTGATTACAATTCAATGATATCAGTTTTGGCCTTATTCGCCTTTCTCAATTTCATTCAAATTTTAACTACTATGATGTGGAAAGACAAAAAAATCTAATATACAATGCTTATTAGATATACCACGAATATCCATGGTCTTAACAAACCGTATTCCAAACATAAATTCAACTGCAGTCAATCGAATTTCGTCGTCTTAAGTCAGCAGTTTCCTAAATTATGACAAGGGAAGCAATGCCTCTGTAGAGAGATTACTTGGAACAAATTCGCGTTGATGTCAACAAATATGTCCGAGTGATAACAAGCGTGTTTTTTGCAGATACAAATTATGGCCAAAATTAATTGATTTTCCTTCAATGTGCCTTAACCTAGCTGCGTCCGTGTAACGTCTGCAAATGGCAAATCTACTTCAGATTATTTTCCAATAATACTATACTCAGTAAATAGAAGAACATTTTTGCTCTATTTCATATGACAAAACATGAAGACCTAAAGGCTTATTTGTCATGTGAATTAAACCAATGAACGTGTGGTTTAAAATATGTAGAACAAACGGGCATTTTTTAAGCGAACGTCTTACATTTAGTAGCATCTGCGGAAATCCTAAGAAAACACAAACACAATATTAAATTTAGAAATTCCAACAAATCAAACTGTTCAGAAATAACAACGACAATAGAGTAAATAATTAAAAAATTTCCATCGAAACAGCGAACATTCTTATAAAAAACTACATACAACATGTTTACTCGGTCTACACGAAGAAATATTCGGGATCTATTATTACATTTTGAAAATAATTTAGATACAGTGTTTTTTATAAAATTTAATTTTGTCAAAAAGTGTTTTTAAAAATTTTAAGTGTTTTTTATATTTAATAAAGTGTTTTTTATATATTTTATTTTTGTCTTCTCCATTGATTGACAGGCATTTATACATATTCATCTACGA
Organism: Mytilus californianus; assembly: GCF_021869535.1. Taxonomy (NCBI): domain Eukaryota; kingdom Metazoa; phylum Mollusca; class Bivalvia; order Mytilida; family Mytilidae; genus Mytilus; species Mytilus californianus. The sequence goes on from NW_026262745.1 coordinate 92,760,238, forward strand.
TGGTTATAATTAAGAAATCCAGATAAATAAGCATAATCAAACAAACGAAAGGAAAAAAAATAATACGATACGATATAACAGAAAAAATTTATGGACGAAGTATAACATTTTCACTAGTATAAAGATACTTGTAATTACAGTCCAAGCATATTTATACATTAATAATTCATCTCATTAAAATCTAATCAGTGACTTTAACCCAGGAGTTCCAGTATATGTTGTGTTCTTTTACACTCAAATCATTTTTTTAGGAAATATGCTTTTCTAAAGTCAAATTTTCTTTGATATAATTTGTAAATCCCTCTATATGAGGTTTTTCATCTTGCATCTTTGATCTGTACTTTACTAGTAAATTGACTTTATTTTTTTATAAAATTTAGTTTATAGTTTTCATAGAGGCCAAAAATGACAATATCCACATTTAGCGGAATTTTAATATGTGTTGCGTCATAAATCCAAGCATTCAGATGGTGTCAGATGTCTGCTACAATATTACAGACTACAGTTAGTGTTCTTTAGTTTCTGGTTCTTCCTTGCAAAATGTTCAATACTTACACTGTACAAGGTTCATTTTTAAAAGTAAAGTATAAGTACCAAAAAACCCGGATAATAATTCGGTATTGAAACGAACAGAGCTTGTTTTTTTTTTAAACTTAGTAACACAATCATGTTTTTTTTCCAATCTCCAAAATTTTTATTTAATATAATCTCCAATGTTCTATCAGCTGCAACTACAACTGGTATTGTACCTAGGTTTAAACTTTTTATACATGTCTTTTGAACTGACTTGAGGAAAATGTTAAAGATCAAAAAGTAAAACAGATTGTAGTTTTTCCCCTCCAGTGTTGATTCCAATAGATTGTATGAATTTTTAATGATATTTTAATCCATAAAATTGTAAAAATGTGGGTTTAAAATCATTCTCATATACCGAGTATTACAATTCCCATCACTTTCTTCGTCATGCAAACGTCTTTGCTTTCATTCACGTATTCAACCAAGACATCAATTAGTGTCTGGGGGGAGGGGGGTGTAAATTTGCCATCAAGATAGCAACCTAATTTCTATGGTACCGTTCACAAACTGTCATCCATGGTCATTGGGTTGTTATAATGTGAGACCTTTTTCTAGAAACAACATGATAACGTGTCCTCTTAAGACTTTGTTTACAAGAGGTAAAAAACCAATATTCCGTAAAAAAGTGTAAATTCATACGTAATCTGTCTTTGCCTGCCCTCACTTTTGATACGAAATTAACAAAACCGGCCCCTATTATTTATCATTTTTACTTCTATTGAGCATTGTGTATAATCCTTTGAAGAAGGAGCTAACCGGAATAAAGAAAGATATCTGAATTTTAATTTTGCTTAGTTTTGAGATACCTACTCAAGATATGTCTACATATTTCTGACTTAATTTACAGGTTAAGAAGGACTTTTGAGTTACGGGCAAATTTAAGGGAATCTTGGTAGCAGAATGGGTAGGGTCCTTGGGTCATCATTTTCTGTATTCTTTATTTTTTATACAAATTGTCACTGTTCTGTATATCTAAACACACATTATTCTCTTGTCGTCATTTGATTGTCGATTTTTTCTATTCTTTATTTTTTTTATTTAAAAACATTTTCTCTATTATCATAATTATGTAGCATATACAGACCATAAGCTAAGTATAAGGACTAAAACATTGATCAATAGCCATTATATAAGTCCCATTAGTCACTGTTTGGAGACATAAACATCCAAATAAAAACATGCAATATGCTGTTTTGTGGAAAAACAGCTGCTGTGTTTTAAACTTTATTGTTATATTTTTATTTGAAATACTGACAAAGAATAGAAAATTACACATTTTTTCATGTACATACCCTATGCTATAACTTCCTTAGTCTTTCATGTTAAATGATGTACATTGCATAAGAAAGAAAGTTAAATTGAAATCGAAAATGATTTCAATTTAGGTAGAGGAAATCAAGACGCTAGTTGGCTCCAAGTTTTCAAAACTGGCGACAAAATATATCAGCTGGCGATTTTTCTAGTTCCAACTTATTTTGAGCCAGAGCAGCCCCAGTGATGGTTACGTATGCAGATATAACTGATTATAAATGCATGTTAAATTGTTCATTTTATGAATAAGTACCAATAAAACTAGAAGCATTATCTCCAGGGCTCAAATAATTTATTTTGATTTGATAGAAATTCCCTATATAAGTTTTATGTATATGTAAAAATTATTACATGTTTTAATGTTTTAATGTTAAAAATAAAACGTTTGAAAAAGGTTTTTTTTGTTAACACTAAATTAATTCATGAGCCAAAACAAAATGTTTTTGTGGGTAAAGAAAATGCAGTGAATCTTCAATGGTTTCATTTCAGAAGATATAACAAACAAATTTTAAGACTAAATATGCGTGACGATAAAGCATATTAATATACAACAACAAAGAACTAAATAGAAATGAAAATTTTTTCCAAGATCGAAAAGTAAGAGGCATCAAGAGAAAAAGTATAAAGCAGCCAAAAAAATGTGTTATGGTATTACAGAAAATAAAAATGAAATTATAAAGTCTTCATCTATGATTGTTCGCGCCACAGAGAGTCAAACAGTAAACAATCATAGCATTAACATATATCAACTTAAGGACAAATAAATAGGGAATCGTATGAACTCAAAAAGAAAAAAAAGAAGAGAGACTGGGTCCGTCAACAGGGTAAGTGTCTATGCATGCATCACCTAACATGCTACTCCACAATCAGTCAACATGTTACAATTAAATGGCTGTTCCAAGCTATGAGCCTTTATTTCAGGAGGTTTCATTAGTTGCTTTCTATCATATCAGTTTTTCGATACTGTTTTGCAGTTATATCAGACGATTTTATCGTGCTCAACTTGTCACTCCCGTTGTGTAACTCAAATGAAAATCCAATGATAGGTCATGCAAGGTGGCATGGGAAAAAGATTAGAATCATTCTTAAGTAAAACAATTTCAACTTAAAATTGTAGTTTTATTTGTTTAACAAAATTAATAGGTTATACAATATATGTTTGATTGACGTCAATGAGACAAGACCGCGACGATAAAAATAAAAATTAAAAAAAAAATTAGATATTAACATTCATTTTTGGCCGAAATTACACAATATGTTAGACAATAAGGTTGATGTGTTGTATATGATAATGCAAGAATAGAAAGAAATTACATTTATAACTTTTAATCCAAAGGTATTTATCATATTTTAAAAGTTCTGTTCAGTTATTTCTTAAAACAAATCAAATGGACATAAGTAAATGAAAAGGTAAGAAATTGAATAAAGGGAATTTTATAGTTTCTTCTATACATTTATCGCTGTATCCTTATAATAAATGAATAGATACCAATCAATATCCATTATTTATAAAGGTAAGCTTTTATGTATCCTTTCAAAATCCTCATGAAAAAAGTCGCCTGATTTTATAGAAATTATTCTGTTTGCCAAGTTGCGTTTTTTTTTGGTTGATTGTTCATGTTCTTTTTTTTTTTGATGTTTCATATAAAAAAAGATTTATTTAAAGGTTAGACAATACTTGGTCATGTAATATGAATATGTCAAGCCTAAGATGTAGCTAATGGTTTTAAATGATCATAAAACATGACTAAGTATTGTCGTGCCAATATAGAACATATAAGTGCTTTTAAGTATGAGTTCACTTTCAATTATAATAGGGATGTAAAACATATGTAAAGATCGAAAAACTCATCAATTATACTAATCGAATTTAATATCAGACGCGCGTTATGTCTCACTAAGACTTCATATCTTCAAATCATTCATACCTGAAATGTACAGCATGTACAATGACTAGTAGACCTATGTTAGTAGTTGTTTTTGTGTTATACGATTATATTTTGATTATCTATTTTTATGTTTGATAGTAGTACATGTATCGATTGAACAGTATTAATAAATGACACTGTAACTCGTTCTGAGTTTCAACATAATGATCCAAATGATCATGTCAAAATAATGTTTGTTAAGACCTTGTTACAATCGGATACCATATTAACACAGATATAACTATACAACGAATATCTAAAGAAAGAAAAATGAAAAATATATACTTACTTATCAACGCTACAATAAATAGAAAGACATTCACATTTAATTTATTAAACAGTAACTGACGTAATCAATCAAGTAAAATGTATAAGATAATGCAAATACAGTAAAATACCATTAAAAGAAAAATGTAATGTTATTTCTGAAAATAATAATATAAACTAAACATGTTAAGAACGGCAAAGTATATTTAAAATACTAACTAACTTCAACAACATTTCCTCGCACGCTTCAAGGATAATGTTTGATAAGGAAACTCATTTGATATGTTTAATAATACTTGACTCAAATAAAAAGTATAACAACAAAAATACCGAACGGAAAATCCCTTAACAATTGGCAATATCAAAAGCTAAAACACATCAAACAAATGGAAAACAACTGTCATATTCCTGACATGGTACATCAACTTTTTTGCTTAGACACTGGTGACGTTTTACAAAGTCTGAGTTGCAGCTGCAAGATCTTGAATACCAAATGAGTTGGGAAACGTAAATCCCATATGCAGGTGAAGTTGGTATATTGCTACTAAGGTGGGGGAAATTGATCATTTCAAAATTAAAATCGTCTCGTTTGTCATAGATTCTGGTACTGAGATGACTGCTGATGTCAAATTCCAGTTTTAAGTCTAAAAAGTACTCTTTATCAATGGTTGTCAGTTAATGGATCATGTTGTCTTTAATACAAACATATGATATGTATGTAACCGGAAAGTTTTTTCTGAAAATGGTATGAGACCGTTTCAAAATGAAATAACGGGAGATCATACGTTATTATTTACACAAAGGTACAACGTAACCAGAAAGATTACACTTGATGAATTTCCGTTCAAATAGTTACTTAAAAATCCTTAACATGCTCATTTTAGAACACGATTACACTTTATTCAAAACATATAATTGGTTTAAATTATGCAGTTTTTGTGATTTAATGAGTGTAGTACTTTGGGTCTGTAATGTTACAATTCTTGTTTTGTTAAGAAACTATGTTGATAAGCCTTATATCTACAAAGGTTCGTGTAGTTAATTTTACTGTAACAGGATGCACATCGATGTTATGCAGGTATCGTTAATTTTATTGCATTGATACTCTTATAATATCACGAATCAACATTCATCTTGAAATACGGAGATGCCAGTAAATTATGTTTTGATTGAATCAAATAAAAGAAGTGGAGTAGTGATCTATGTGAGGTTTGATAAGGGCCATTCTGTTTTGTTATTATTTTTTAAATCAAAACATGGAGCATATCCTTATATACCTGTGAACCAATAACAGGTTGATTGTGATATTTTCGATACAACCACAGCTCACCGTTAGACGTTGATCAACATACGTTTCAACTAACGAATAAAAATGTATAAGTCAACAATGACCTGAAATGTGATTTATCAAATCATTTTGAGACATTCTTATATTAAAGACTTAAAGCAACTAACGACGAAAATAAAAAGAAGTGACAATACAAATAAATGATAAAGATATACTACAGCTTCACGAATATCCTCAGACTTAACAAACCGTATTTCAAATATAAATTCAACTACAGTCAATCGAATTTCGCCTTCTTAAGTCAGTGGTTTTCTAAATTATGACAAAGGAGGCAATGTCTCTACAGAAAGATTATTTAACAAAAAGCAGGTGGGTATCAACAAATATTCCCGTGCAATGCCAGCAAATGGCAAATCTACTCTCGATTATTGTCGAATACTACTGTATGACAATCAGTGAATAAAAGAGCCTTTTCGCTCATTCCCTGTGACATAACTTGAAAACCCAAAACCTCATTTATCTAGTAAATTTAACCAATCAACGTGTTTAATATGTAGGACAAGCGGGATGGGCATTTTTAAGCGAACTTCTTAACATCCATCAACAACCTAAGAAAGCACAAACACAATATTAGATTCAGAAATTACAACCAATCAAACCGTTTAAAATTATCAAAGACAATAAAATCAAAAATTAAATGATTCCCCGTGAAACTGCGAACTGTCTTATATTAAACTACATACAATAATTTAACTCGGTCTTCACGTAGCAATATTGAGGATATTCCAATATCACATTTTAAAAATAATTTAGAAATTAATAAAGTGTTACCTCATACGCCCATTTCTATAACTAGGAAATAATTCTGAGACTCGAAAATCGTTTTTGTTTGTAACAGCCAATAGAGTTGAAATAAAATGTAACATTGACGTTGATGCATCATTTAAGTTCTTAAGAACAAATTTATGAATAATTTTAAATTGAAAACCATGCTCTCCACAGAGAGTAGAACATTGAAAAAGTATAATAAAAGAAACACGAACTCCAAGGCAAACCCGAAAAGGGGAAGTCCATACAAACTGACACAATCAAACATTTGACTTTATCAACCAACGGAATGAACGGAAAACAACTGTCATATTCCTGACTTTTAACAGGCATTTAAAAAAAAAATGGTGGATTAAACCTCGTTATATTGCAAGCTACACCTCCCACGTATATGATAGTTGTTTATAGTTCCGTTATATTGACAAATATTGATGAACAACCGAATAAGACGATATGCGACAATAATTTTGATCCAGAGGCCGAAACCTTGTTAACAGTCCCATCATAAACAACATTCAGTAAAGATCCGCCCAAATTCCAAATATTTGATAAAGTCAGCTACATGTTGTGTTACCTTTATGTTATTTTGTGCGTTCAATAACTGTCCTTTCCTAGATTTAGATATTTCAGTTATACACAGGAAACTTTATATAAATATTTACGACGGAAGGGACAGTTTTACATTTCCATTTATTGATTTTACTGTTTTTACGGTGATCTTCCTTTAACCTTATCTAACGATGAGTGTACGTCTTTATTCTTCGCTAAGCACGTGTCTGTAATGACGTCATAGATTTCAATGAAAGTAATATATGTATCACTGGTAAGTTATAATTACGTCAAGGATTTCGTTAAACAAAGTACTTAAAAACTTTACCAAATTCTTTCATCGATACAAATATTAGGTTGAGAAGATTTTCTGTACATGTTATTTATGACAGCATGATATTTTACATAGAACAGGAGGAATTGGAGTTGATTTTACATAAGATGAATACATAATCTTTCGATCAGTTTAATTGAAGTCAAGAGCTGGCATGTGAATAACTGCTAGTAGACCTTTGTTAATATATGTTGATCGTTGTCCTTTTCTTAGTTTTTTCTGTTACCTATTCTAACATCTGACACGGACTTCTTTTAAACTGAGTTTAACTGTGCGTGTTGCTGTGTGTGTTTTTACTGCACATTGGCTAGAGGTATAAGGTTAGAATTATGATCTCAAAAAATATGTTCGACTCCGCTGCATTTTTGCGCCTGTCCCAAGTCAGGAATCTCTAGCCTTTGTTAGTCTTTTGTGTTTTTTTTTAATCATTTTGGTTCATTTGTATGTTTCGGAGTTTAGAATGGCGTCCATTTCGCGAATTAGTCAATTTTCTTGTTTTGATTTGATGCTCGATTTGAAATTTGTCAACCTTTATTCCACTGTTTAATTCACCGTTTTCTACAATATGAAATGCCTGTACCAAGTCATGAATATGACAGTTGTTTTCCATTCGTTTGATGTCTTTGAGCTTTTGATTTGCGATATTATAAAGGAGTTTCCGTTTTGAATTTCATTTGGATTTCGATATTTTTGTTATTTTACTTTTTCACTGATGGATATTAATCTCATTTAAATCTTCTTTTTTATATTTATATAACATATATACAATTGTGTATATTCATAACAATAAGACAACTTGTTTAGGTATAGAGATTATATTTGTCCTATTTACGTACAGGTTTTTAATTACAAATAGTCATTAAAAGGTTTATAGCAGTCTAATCTCTTAAATCAGAAACCAAAACACATGCATGCTTATGTTTTAAAACAACATTGTATACTGTGTAAGCCCAAAAGAATTACGCGTAACGTTTAAAAATACTTTTACGACAATATGAACACATGTAACGTAGATTGTTGCCATAATAAATTGATAATTGTTAGAATTAATCTGGATAATATTGTTATCGGATTTATTTATGATAAGCATCGTTAATCAAAACATAAGCAACATAGCTATTCATCAGTGATGGTATAGATATAAACATATATACTTAAATGAATTAGAAGGCACCTACAACATGAACAATCAGAATGCATTGTTGGATTGCATTAGTTGGTTGGGCTAGTAATGAAATGGAGATTGTTGATGTTTTCATTGACAAGGATTTTTTTATCAATATAAAAATCAAATGCTGGATGAGACACAATAACAATGGAACAACACAATTTAAAGTGTTATTTGTAAAGATTTAGAATGTACACTATTATATTTTTATCTAAAACCGAACACACATCGATTAAGTTTATCGAATTAAATCTTATATTGTGAAATAAATGTATACCGTTTATTCAAATGCAATGATGTTGCATCGATGATTCTGATTGTGTGACAATCTTTGTTAAATTCTCATTCTGGGTGTGTGTACCTAACCAGTTTGAATTCTAGAATTTATTGATAAGTGTCTTCTTTGATAATAATCAAAAACATTTACAATTTTCAGTTACAAATCTTATTTTTCAACCATTCGTAAGCTTATATATGATATCATACTTTTTAGATGCAACAAAAGGGACCATTGTATCGCGTAATGTTGATTTACGCTTGAAGCTTGGCCTACTTCAAACTTCCGTTACCAGGTTAACATTTCACGTAAGCCAAGCTTCGCGTAAAACACAGTTATAACTTTATTCTGATACACGCTATCGCTCTGAATAAAATAATCGAATATAAATGCCCAACCCATTGTTAAATGAAAACAAATCTACGGCTGCCATGAATTATTTCGATTTTAATAGGACAAATTGCAATCTGAGGCTTACAGGAAGCTTCAAAACGCCCGGTGTTTACATTTGAGAAGCATACCTCTGACGTCACCTTGGTTAGTTGCCATGCAAAGACGATAACATCATTTCGCGGAATTTTCGTGTGACCACATTGCCCATTTTAGTAGTGGATAATGCTTCGCAGGTAAATTGAAAAAAAAACAAAATACACAAAACGAAGAATATTAGTACCTAATAATTTCATTTTCATACTCATCTACAAATACATTTTCCAGTGCGGAAAATCATCTACAACTAGTCTCTGGTCAGATTGTAATACTATGAGGATTTCATGTCAACGAATATATGACGTTGGACGACGGAAATGATTTTCCAACCAGCAAATATATCCGAATTAACTTAGACCATTGATATTTTTTTTAAACAAATCAGTTATAGGAGAGTGACATTTTTTTCAAAAAGCCCCTTAGTAAAGGACTTACATGTATTATATATCATTCCAAAACTCATCATCTCTACATTCCGTTTTGCCTTGTCGTAAAAAAATCGAACGGTGCAATTTCCGTCACATCATGATCAAAGGTCGAGGAAGGACAAACAATACTTCCTTGACCTAAACATTAGACATTTATTTGATTTTTGGAAATAGAAATATCGATACCCCCAAAAATACACAAAACAAAGAATATTAGTACCTAATAATTTCATTTTCATACTCATCTTCAAATACATTTTCCAGTGCGCAAAATCATCTACAAATACTATGAGGATTTCATGTCAACGAATATATGACGTTGGACGACGGAAATGATTTTCCAACCAGCAAATATATCCGAATTAACTTAGACCATTGATTTTTTTTTTAACAAATCAGTTATAGGAGAGTGACATTTTTTTCAAAAAGCCCCTTAGTTAAGGGCTTACATGTATTATATATCATTCCAAAACTCATCATCTCTACATTCCGTTTTGCCTTGTCGTAAAAACATCGAGCGGTGCAATTTCCGTTATATCATGATCAAAGGTCAAGGACGGACAAAAAAATACTTCCTTGACCTAAACATTAGACATTTATTTGATTTTTGGACATAGAAATATCGATACCCCCAAAAATACACAAAACAAAGAATATTAGTACCTAATAATTTCATTTTCATACTCATCTAAAAATACATTTTCCTGTGCGCAAAATCATCTACAACTAGTCTCTGATCAGAGTGTAATACTATGAGGATTTCATGTCAACGAATATATGACGTTGGACGACGGAAATGATTTTCCAACCAGCAAATAAATCCGAATTAACTTAGACCATTGATATCTTTTTTTTACAAATCAGTTATAAGAGAGTGACATTTTTTTCAAAAAGACTCTTAGTTAAGGACTTACATGTATTATATATCATTCCAAAACTCATCATCTGTACATTCCGTTTTGCCTTGTCTTTATTTGATTTTTGGACATAGAAATATCGATACCCCCATGATATATTTTGCTTTTATAGCATTTACATTGGTGGGGATTTTTAAAGAATTGCAATGTTGTAAATATTGTTTTGTAAATATAGCGTGACTAACCTTTTTGATTTCATTTGATTTGGAATTATTGTATCCTGTTCTATGAGGCTTATTTGATATGTTGGAAAATTTTATTATACAAAAACCCGAAAATGGCATTTCATTTACTTATAGCTAAAATTTGAATAAATGTCTGGAAAAAGGTGCTGTCTATTAAAAACACGCTGTAAAGTTCTAAATTTGTGCTTGATAAGCGACTGTTAGTCTTTAGTTTTCTATATTGTGTCATCTGTACTATTATTTGTCTGTTTGTCTTTTTATTTTTGGCCATGGCGTTGTCAGTTTGTTTTCGATCTATGAGTTTGACTGTCCCTCTGGTATCTTTCGTTCCTCTTTTTTAATCTCTTCTCTTACTTATTTGGATACATTATTTTATTATAGAAAAGGCAGAATATGCAATAATGTTGGTATTTTGAATAAAAATGTGAAACTGTCCGTCCTTGACCTTTGATGATGATTTGACGGAAATTGCACCGTATGATTTGTTTACCACTAGACAAAAACGCAATGTACAGATGATGAATTTTGAATGATATATAATCAAGCTGTTTGTTAGGTGGGTGCATTAAAAATTTAATTTTATGATTAATGTCACTCCACTATTAGCGCAATGGTTATACTTTGTCTCGCTTTTGACAATCTTACTTAAGCGTACTCTAAAAACCCGTCTTCTGTGTTTAAAGATAAACAAAATATTAAAAATAATTAAAATTAGGAACTCACTGTTAAGTTCCGCTTGTACTGTATACCATGTTTTTCAGTGAATGTTTAGCATTACATGATGTAGTGTTAACCACAGATATATAGCAGCGACTGGCCACTATTGAAATATTGTAAACGGAATTTATTTGGTGAAGCATTTTCTTTTCAAAATCATTATACATCATAAATTTTGAATGCGCTTCTGAATGTATGAACTAATAGCATTGCTCCTTTCAGATAAAGTATCTAGTTTCGGCTTATCTGGCTTGTATTTTACCCATTTTCTGTGTAGTCATTACCTGCATCCATAATTGACATGAATTTGTATTTCCAGATAATGGGCTCTGGAATTCTTGATCCTTTGGCAAGCGACGATCTAACTTGTTCACTCTTTACAATCCAAAAGCATCCAGTAATAACATTACCAGCGGGACTATATTTGTTTGGCAATAATGCACAAATGCAATCAGAAGATTCGATCTTACAAATCTTGGGGCAAACGACTCTATTCCCCTCTTGTGGTTAAAAATAGAGAAAGCAATAGTTTTGTTGTACATTTATGAAATGACAGGTGTTGTTTGATCGGTGAAGTAATCAGGTGTTGTTTTCTGCACAGATTTGTGGTGGAAAATATTGCTAATATTGATGGTGTATATTGATGGCAATTTCATATTAAAAACTACTAATTACTACTGTTTTCTTCATCATGATCACGTTTGGAAGTAGTTATTGCTGGTTTGTACAGCCTATGGTTATTAATATCAATAATTATTGCAATCAATATATACTTTGAATAATTCGTAGTAATCACGGAAGTGTATTGGGCCTCATGAAATAGTGAATTGAGCTAAGATAAAGGTACGGAAAAATTTTAGGTTCAAATATACAGAATTCCTAAAAGTTTATTAACAGAGGATAACAAACTATATATAGACACGATGTGAACAGTAGGTAGTGAATGTGTTCATATAGCATCGAACAGAGGTGTTAAACATTTTCAATTTGTTGATATGACTCCACCTGGGACTAGACAAAATACCTACACCCTCAATTTCTGTAGTTACAGCCATAAGGGATAGCTGTTTCCAAATCCAAAAACCTTCTATTTGTAAGCGATATGGTGAACTCGATATGGAATAATTTTTTGAATGACAGATTTTCTCTAAATCTTGACTTTCATAGGAAAAATGGGAATATGAGGCTGGTGAAAGTGTTTATAGAGAAATTCATTGTTCTCAGTATCATTAACATTAGACTTGTGATCAATCATTCTTTCGTTAAGTCTTTTGTCGTGTTTCAAGGAAAGAGTACAGGTAACATCGTACACAGTATTAGAAGCAGTTTAATGCAGATCCTTATGACTACGTGTATTGTCACATTTGGTGGTCACGTTACTTTGATGATAGATATCAGTAATGAGTTAATCACAAGTTCACAGTTTTTACGATTACATTTAAAAATATGCTACAAAATGTCGTTGAAATCTTATATGCCTGAAAGTTGAACAGAACAGGGCCTTGTCTATTTTTGTAGTATACAGAGAAATCTGAAAACTGCACAAAGGTCGTTTCCATGACATCTTTTAAGGTAATCATAGGGAAACGTATTTCATTCGGAGTTGTTGTGTCCGTGTGATCTGTGATAAATTAAGGCGACAGTAGTTTACTGATGTTCAAATCTCGTAAATCGATTAGGAAGGGACAAATCAAGGTAACAAACAGAAACCAAGGGAACAGCATGAACTCCCAAAGAACAAGACCGGTTGTATGCTTTACCCGCCATGCTAATTCATGCTCAGTAAAAATGTCACAATGGTGGAATAGGACACAATCGGTAAAGTTACAGATCAGACTATACGGATATCTAGACATCTAAGTCCACAAAAAGTTACAGATCAGACTATACGGATATCTAGACATCTAAGTCCACAACAAGTTACAGATCAGACTATACGGATATCTAGACATCTAAGTCCACAACAAGTTACAGATCAGACTATACGGATATCTAGACATCTAAGTCCACAACAAGTTCCAGATCAGACTATACGGATATCTAGACGTCTAAGTCCACAACAAGTTACAGATCAGACTATACGGATATCTAGACATCTAAGTCCACAACAAGTTACAGATCAGACTATACGGATATCTAGATATCTAAGTCCACAAAAACATGTCGTTACTAAGTTGTGACACCGACACATCGTCATTGTCAACCGATTCCTGATGGTGACCGTAATTCGTTCTGTCTCATTACTCTGTTGGATCAGTGATTGTGTAATGAGCACATCCCTGTCAATGAAGTCCGTATAGTGTGAACATGCATGAGCGTATCATATCAACTGAGATATGTAAACGCCATAGGATGGAGCAGAGGGTATATTACTGTTGATAAATAGGACGTCGACAAAGTAGAACGTGTGCTTCTTATCTTAATTTTTTCCTCGATATTGACACAGATATACGACTTCAAACTAGAATCTATGACAAAGTTGAAATCATCACGTTGTCATAGATTCTAGTTTGAAGTCGTATATCTGTGTCAATATCGAGGAAAAAATTCAGATAAGAAGCACACGTTCTACTTTTGTTAGTATCTTCATTTTCGAGTTCACTGGGATATATGAGATGTAAGCACTTTTTGAAATGTGGGTTATTGAGTGAAAGAACATAATTAATATATCTGAAAGTGAATTGAAACCTTTGCAAGATGATTTTTCTGTTTTTCTTTGGAAAGGTTCTGTATGAACTCTTCTTCATATCGGTACAAAACAAATCGGGCAGAAATGGTGCACAGTAAATGACCATTGGAATACCGACTGTCTGCTGACATATCATTCCACCAAATCAACAAGTATGTTGAATTTAAAAAAAACAGTCAAGCATTTTGATAATTTTATTTTCGGTGTATATCCTGTGGAATCTTCCCACAGATTCATCTTTCATGATGAATAGCAAAGAATTTTTATTTACATTTCCAATTTTTGTAGAAAAAGCTCTGTTTAATGATATGAGGTATTTGATATTTTATTAATCATGGGGAATAGTATTGTCACGCGTACAACAATCAAATGTTTTAATATTACTGCAAAATTGTAAACATTGTGATTGAAGATTTTGTAGTCGATCCTTATAATTTTTAAGAATCTACATCTGATTGACACAGCTGATTGAATATACCTCATTACAATATTTCTAAAGGCCATCTTTTACTGAGAAAAGAATGGTGGTAAGAACTTTAGAAATATGTTTACTTGAACATCTTGACGAACCGGCTATTAATCGTTCTTTGGAGTTTTCAATGTTTATGGACTTCCCCCTTTTTTTGATTTACCTTAGAGTTCGGTGTTTTTGAAAATAATTTTTTTAGGATTATTGTAAAGTCTGCGTAACCAGTATAAAGTTGGAAGATTTTCGTCATCCTTTTAATGTTAATACCAAAGAAGAGAAGGTCAGATTTGTGATATTCCTAAATCTCTTCTTTCGTGAATGATGTAGGGGTACATGTATATGTGGGATTCCCAATGTTGGTGTGATATCCAACTTCTTAATAATGGCTTTGCATATAAACCAATCTTGTTGGATGATTTGTCTGCTGCAAGAAGAACATATGTGTCAGTAAGGAATGATCAAGCATCCACAACCTTGGGTATCCTAAAAGGGTCATAAACCCGTAACCTCATTGTACATTGTAAATTCAATCTATACACTGTCAGATAATTAACGTGTTCAGTTTTGGCTCACCTGGCTGCGTTTTGCCAATTTTCTGACATAAAAACTTTAAATTTATGTTTATGTCACATACTCAAATATATATTAGGTACCGTTGTTAATAATGTTATCGTGTCCAAGTGAATATATTACACATCAGTATCCATGCAATAAAAAGATTTATTCAGTAAATTTATTTCTTTGAATTATATGAATATGGGTACTTACTCAGAAATTATTTCTGTCCTGAAATTTAGATCAATTAAAGTTAACATTTTTGTTTAAATCAATACAAATAAAAAGGAATGTAAGACAATATAATAAACAAACATATTTCCTTTTTATATAATTATGGTCTATTGCAATTATGCTAAGCGGTGTAATTGTACCATTTGTTGTGTCCATAACAAGTTCCGTGTAAAAGTGTTAAACTACAAAACATTAGGATATTACATTTTTCTCCTCGGTAAATGAATAAATATCTCTAAGTTTTCTCCTCATGTAAAGCTTTGGTCCTTGCCCGGTTTTGGCTATACGTTTTGTCCGTTTTGGTTATATCAGTTCTTACTTTTTTTAATATTTTTCTGTTTTTAGAATATTTTGGCCGCGAACATCAATTAAGAGACATTTATTGTCAAAATGCGCTAGTAGGGCAGTGCAATTAGTACTGTTAATGTTATTAAACAAGTTTTAAAACTCACGTCAAATTGAGAATAAAAAAATATACTAGTAGCCAATGTGGAAAACATCAAAAACAAATGTGTAATCAATAACGAATAATGGAAGAAGAAACAAACTTTAATATCCTTTGAGTCTACCCAAAACACGTTTGCATGCACACATTTCAAAGTTTAATGCATGTGAAGAAAAATCAGGTTCAAAAACATTGTAGTTGACGAGATGTATCGCCAAAGTTAGAAAAGCAAGCGTCAACCATCATATAAAATAAGGGAATGTGGTTTGATTCTTGTCTTTCATTTTTGCTTATGTGCTATGTCTATATGCCATTTTGTTTTTCTCTGTTCACATAGTTGTGTGCTTTTATAGTGTTTGAGATTGAAACACAATGTTGACTGGTGTACCCCAATTGTTAATTTTGTTCACCTATTATGTATGTTTGTTTTGCTTACACATTGTTGTCAATATAAGGAATTTCATTCGACTGTCATACAAGTGAAAGGTCTAACTAGCTTTAAACCGGGTTTAATCCATCATTTTCTACATAAGGAAATACATGTACCATGTCAGGAATATGAGTTGTTTTCCTTTTATTTTATGCTTTTGATCTCTTGATTTTGTCATTTGGTAAGGGACTTTCCATTTTGAATTTTCCTTTGAGTTCGGTATTTTTGTTGTATTACTTTTGATTGCCAATGAAACAACTATCCTTCATAGTTTAAATTAGAAAGATAAAACCCCCTTGTCGTTGAATTATTCTGTTTTAAGCCTTTACACGTTTATATTAATATTTGTGTACTTATTGTCATAATACAAAAAAAAAAGCAAACAAACTGGACAATAAAAAAGGTCAAAGGGAATATAATGGGTTAAGAAACGGCAACCAAATGACACCAATAACCAACAGACATCTAGATCCTAACATATGTTCGTCCTTCATCTAGATCCTAACATGTGTTCGTCTTTCATCTAGATCCTTACATGTGTTCGTCTTTCATCTAGATCCTTACCTGTGTTCGTCCTTCAAATTAAGACAAGCAGTAGTTTACCGATGCCAAAATCCCTTTAATCGGTTAGGAAGACAAACCAAAGTAACAAAAAGGTTATCACATGACCTCCATAATGAAACGTCGACGTAGTACCTGTCTCCTGCTATACATGCATCACCCGTCATGCGAGTCCACACTCAATAAATATGTCACAATCGGTAAAATTACAGTTTAGACGACTATTCTGGTATACAAGGATCTAAGACTGCGATAACATGGCGCTATTGAATTAAGACACAGACATATCGAATCGGTCAACCCATTCGTGATGGTGATCGTAAAACCTCTGCAGTGTAGATCTTATAACATAGTTTGAACAGTTTTTGTGTAATGAGCACGCCCCAGCTAATGAAGATCTTAAAAAGAGTAAATACACGAGCGTATCAAAAGGGCGACGAAAGATACCAGAGGGACAGTCAAACTCATAGATCAAAAACAAACTGACAACGCCATGGCCAAAGATTAAAAGACAAACAGAATAATAATAGTACAGATGACACAAAATAGAAAACTAAAGACTAAGCAACATGAACCCCACCAAAAACTGGGGTTGATCTCAGATGCTCCGGAAGGGTAATCAGATCCTGCTCCACATGTGGCACCCGTCGTGTTGCTTATGGTACTAGTATTAAAAATCCGGTAGGTCACATTCGTAAAAAGGGAAGGGTATTGTAGTTACGACATAAGGAACATATCCGATATCATCTGTGATATCATCAATTGATATATGTCAAAGCCATACGATGCGACAGACAGGTATCGAGATATAAAATAACAAGCTCTTAGTGGTCAGATATTATCACAACAATACTGTCAAAAGTTAAAAAAAGAAGTTTCATACACTCTTGATTTATAAATTCACCTAATCATATGGAATAGTTTTTGACCCATGAACAGTCCGAATACATTAGTTCATAATACGTATTTCCTTGTATATTACATCAACTAAAACGTGTAAATATTAGAGTCAGACGATAAACTACTGCCTAAGAATGAGACGTTGTTTTACGAAAGTTGAATCAATGTGTCTGTAATTGACAATGAAGGTCATGCATTGATACTCATCACTTCTTTAACATAAAAACAAATTTCGTTTGAAGCAAATACTTGCTTTGTGGTTAACCTTTATCTGTTTTTCAAATTTGAATTTCTTATTTAATGATTAACACAACTTGGTCTTATATACTCGTCCGACAGAAAACTACATAACATCACACTTACCCGCATTTGCCGCATCTGTATCTGTTTTGTTTAGCTGTTGTTGTAACTCTATAAAATATCATATTACAAGATTTAAATATTTCAAGGGAGATGTCTAACTTTTATAGCATCAGTTCAATCAACATTTTAACGTAACTTTTTAATTGATTATTCATCTTTAACTTTACTCGGACATTTTACCCTCATGTCAATATTTTTCTCCACAATTGACTAATCTTTCAAGAAATCCATTTGATGTCTTCAAGCTCTTTCCTGGACAAAGTTTTATCATGAATACTCAACAGCATAATATGTAGGACAGCCACACTGAACGGTATTTATATATACAAAAAAGAAGATGTGGTATGATTGCCAATGAGACAACTCTCCACAAGAGACAAAACGACACAGAAATTAACAACATATGTTTACATTGTTTATGTATGTCGTGCAACGCATCAGTCCAGTCAATCAAAAGTAAACCATCTATATATTCCAAACCAACTTCATCTAAATTAGTTGGAACAGTTGATTACGATCAAAAAGAAAACGTATTCATAATTCAATATATTTCACGGTTATGCCAAACCACTGACTAGTTTCAAGGGTATGTCATATAATAATGGCATGTCTACTAGAGAGAAAACGTCTTCACCATTTGCGTAACGTTGTATACTTTATGCGCGTTTTGATTATATTATACTCATCAGGTCCAATGGAATACAAACCAATTGGACCAACACAAATTAAGGAGATTAAGAATAGTACAATTTATCATAAGTTGCGTTAACTTTGACTAAGGAAGAAAAACTAAGTGTTTCGATTGATTTTGTCATTGTAAGATTTGAACATAGCAATGAGAACAATATAAACAAATGCGTTTTATGTCTATTATAAATACAAACCTGACGTTCTTCCTTGGATTTAGATTTGCTTCTATTTTGACATTTTCTCTGAAAAAAAATTTATCTTGTCAATAATGATCATTCTTAAATTATACGTAAACATTGTAACTTATCGTAAAATGAAATAAAATACTGTATTACTTAATTTAAACATAGTGTCCAGATACCCCTAAATAACGCAAAAAAGTTTCCAAATTTGTATTAAAAGTACTGCATTGTTTTAATTGTCTTTTTCGGTAATCCAGGCACAAAATGGTCATCATAAATAAAAACAGAAATTTGAAATAGCGGGAACCTTCTCAGTGGTTGTTTTTAGGTATGTCCTGGTGAGTTATGTTGTCTTATAACGGATATGATAGTATTTTGGTAGTAATTGTAATATTAAGCTTGTACAGACCTTGGATGGTGTAAACTTCCCCAAAAAATGTGTATGGTGTAATGATGTATGGCATATGGTGCAATGGTAGAAAGTGTATGGTGCTATGGTGTATAGTGTAAGGGGAATGGAGTAATGGTGATACGTGCAATCGGGAATGGTATGAATGAATGGTGTACGACATTTAAAACTAAGCAAAATAATATTGATAAGAACTGATTTTTAATTTTATACATTAATTTACAATATTGTGATCAAAATTCGTTTTTTAAAATAAATAAATAATTTTGTAGTCGCACGCTTTCTTTGAAATTAAATTGCATTATGGTGTAATGTGTAAGGTGTATGGTGCAAATGTGTAACGTGTATGGTGTAATGGCACAGGGTGCAAAGGTGTAATGTGTATGGTGTAATGGCACAGGGTGTATAATGTAATGTTTTATGGTGAATCGTGTAATGGTGTATGGTGTTAGTGGGAAGTTTACACCATCCAAGGACTGTACTAACACTTATAATTTAAGAACTGTAGGTGCATGTCTGTCTATTATCGAAAACTATTTGGTTTTTATTTGGTTGCTGTCTTCTTGGCGTGAATCCCTAAGTCCAACGTTAAATTCCTACTAGAAAGGCCATTGATTTAATTGATATTATAATAAACTAAAATAGTACGCAGTTGTGAATAGTTAGTCGACATGGACAAAGAAATCAGTTTTGAGAGGTATATATGTTACAGTACAAATCGGAAATCAATAGGATTCAGAAACTTCCTAGTTCAAATCGGAATACAATTATCAACTAGTAGAAATTGGAATTCTGATTTATACCAATTTAAATCTAGAACACATCAGAAATCTAACATCTACTGGTAGAAATACGGGATACCCAGTTGTGTACTAGGCGGATCCTGGATTGTACTAGATGGTTACTAAGATTAAAGAAATATTTTGCTTTCTTTATCATGAAATAAGCTAAGATTATCAAACTTGTCTGATTTAAAAAGATAACCAAAAAAGTATAACAAAAATACCGACCTCTGAAGTATATTCAACAAGAGGGCAGTCTATAAAAACTGACAAAATCAAACGTTATCAACCTACGGAATAGGTGAAAAACAAATGTCATATTCCTGACTTGACACAGGCATGTTCCGAAGAAAATGGTGGGTTAATCCTTTTTTATAGCTAGCTAAATGTCTCATATGCATACCAGTTGTTATAATTCCATAATTGACAAAACTTTGTGAATTTACATCAAAGACATGCAACACTACTGACCTAAAACTTCAAACAAGAGGAGGGCTAGTTGCTCGTGAATTTATTTCACAGCAGAGCCTTGTTTCTAATAGTCCTTAAATCTTTTCTAAAATTCACAGCATCATTAGTATAGATGAGATTTTTTATGTTTTAACAATACTTTAGTGTACTTGTATTTCAGTAGATTTGATCAAATTATAGAGACCTATGTATGCATGATTAAACACTTCAATTTTGGTAAATTTTCAATAACTATAAGGACAATATTAACTAAAGCAAAACTTTTATTGGAAGTATTTGAAATTTTATTTGTCAGATAAAAATTAATTCATTTGTGTTAATGTTGTCTTTTTTTGTTTGTTTTTTTTTGTTGATGTTTGTTGTAGTAACGTTCTGGATCCTACCAGAAATTTAGAACAATCAATAATCATTCTAGTACAAATATGAATATCTCATTTCGGTTAGAAGTTATTGGTATTCTGATTTGTACTGGATTTTAATTAGACTAAGTATAATATAATTCCAATTTGTACTGTAAACATACACTGTTTTCTGCTCTTCTGGAAGGATTGTTGTGTTTTTGACACATTTCACTATTTCAATTCTCAATTTTATATACCGTTGGTTCTATACAGAAAACGTATAAATGAACTAACTGTACAACTATTGATAATGCTGATAGTGTTAATCAACACTTCAATATTGAGAATATAACTAGGCATTGCATTATCACAAGTTCCATTAAATCTGGAAACTTGATAATCTGATATACAAATATAGAATATAATTGGAAAAAAAGATCCGGAAGATGCCATTCTTATTCAACCTTTTATAGTCGAAGAGAAAGTGACAAACCCCATGGCAAAAGAAAAAACAGAAATAACACATACGACCAACAACAGTTTTCAAAACACGTCATACAAATCAATAACTAAGAACAAACTTACCCAAATGTTAATTCTCCAAACAGTTTCTCTATTTCACTGTCTGCTGCTTTCTTTCTAGTATATTTGACTGATGGCATAATAGGAACCTGTATTTCTTCTATTTGATCGATTTGTGACTTTATTTGTTTTAGCTTTTGTAATAATTTCGTTGTATCTTTTATACCCTGTGTGTCTTGATAGAACTTCTGTTGCTCCTTTGCTTTATCCAAAGCTGTTTTTAATTCATTGCCAACAGACTCTAAGGTTTGGACATTCTTCGTGTCCTTCTTTTTCACTGTTATAATAAGACCTTCAACTTTCTCATCAATCATTTCTTTTAATTTTCTGCCTACTTCTCTTATAGCGTGGATGACTCCATTAACATCGGTCTTATATTGATTTGAACCTTGGTCAATATCTGCTATATTTGACTGTAGGTTTCTCATCTTCATGTCGATTACCATTTTCACTTCAGCTTTGATCCCTTCAGTTGATTCCTTGATTTCAGCAAAATCATGTGATTTGTGCTTTTTAATCACACATATTTTGCATATCGGCGTACTACATTCCATGCAGTAATATATAAAGTTTTCATCATGTTCTTTACAATATTGTTTAACTTCCGGGTTTATATTTGGGCCACTTAGAAATGTGTGATCCTTGGTCATCTTTGTACGTAAATGTGATATTTTACATCCATCACAAAACAGCTGGTCACACTGTTCACAATAGTTATGTCCAGGTCCTGAAACACAAATTTCACACGTCTTAGAAGCAGCTTGAGCCATTTTGATTTGTTTTGTTTGCAAGTTGTTATGACAAGGTATAATTAAATCCCTGTCGTATACGGAAAATGAATAACTTTCCGGATCGTAAATGAATTTTTGCTAAACTAAAGGTAGAATTTTAAGCTTGTCTTATCACTGATCAGTATTGTATTTTATACAGGAAATACTATTTCAAAGTCTAATTGTAGTCAATGCACACCGTTGTAAATGAAACGTTCACTTCAGTCTCATAATTTAATATATAAGCAACACAGAGTTGTTACTCAATGTTTTGATATGCGTTTAATAGTAAGATGTTAATTGATATATTTGGAATCAGGCTATATGAGAAATAAGGCACTGGTTTTAAATTTTGACTAATTGATGAAATTTTGTTACTCCATTTACTCCACAGCTCTTTTGATTCATAGTAATTTTTGACTATCGTGTAATTTACAGTGTGAGATAAAGGAAGTACAAAAGCAACTTATTGTCATACGTATATATAATGTCGCTTATGAAGTTAATATGTCAGATTAAACATGTTAAAAAAACGACTTAAAATTGTCCTTTTTAATCAAAATTTGACCGACTTCAACTATGTCTTTGTTACTTTAATGACCAAAAATAGTTAAACTACAATAGTCAGATATACATAGTTGTTAAACAGTTGAATTACAGGGGTCAACAACTTTGAAAATGTTGATCTTTTTAACTTCTCCATTAGGTGTACCTGTTAAAGGGATGATAAGATAAATTGATTAACGACGAAAACATATTTAAAACATATCAGGCGATACACTAGTCAGATATAAATAGGTGCATGTAACAGGTCATACCGGTGTTTTACAAGTTAAGGCATATATCAAGATTCCCATGTATGTAACTGTTAAGTGGTAAAATATGGCGACAGTAGTTCAACGATTTTCATATCTCTTATAGATCGAGTAGGAAGAGACAAATCAGGGTAAAACAAAACCTAAGTGAATCGCATAAGCTCTTAATAATAAAACAATCAGTTGTAGTTATATAATTGTGTTATATATCAGGATATATGGTTATCTGCATTTCTTTTTTTTTTTCTCTTTTTTTTTTTTTTGACTAATTTGTTTTTTATTGCACATTATTGCTGTTAACAATTTACGAAGTGTACACAGCATTGCTCTAAGTATTCAGGGAGAATATCTGATAAAAGTAAATTGATATATTACTTTACAATGTGGTCCATTTCTATCCGATAATGGTTTTTTATATTAGTTAATTTATTCAGCGTGTTTGCCATCATCAGCTTTGATTTAATGTTCTTGATAATTTGAATATCTACGGAATATAATATATAGATAAATTGTCATTTATAAAAAGGTAAGTTAACCATAATCTTCTTGATTTTTGTAGCATAAGCTAAGTTTGCACTTATTTGAACTTTGAGGTGAGCATTTGTTGTAAAGTTCTCAATAAAATATACAAAATACTCAGGTAGACATGATTATTCACAACATCAGAATATACAACACAAAGTTACAAAAAAAAAAGAAAATAAGTGTATGTGGTATACGATATTTTATATTTTAAACATGTGTCAGGGGTAGGAAAGTACATATGAAAATCTCCTGACGTGGTCGAGACATGTGACATCATGTTGGTTGGGTAATACATAAATAAATTTTAGTATTTTTAAAGTAAAAACTTTTATAATTGTTTTATGTAGATAAGGGTTTTTGTAATCAATATGCTTTTTTTTTCTTTTAATTACATTAGTAACTTCAAGTTATATACATTTTAATTCTGAGCTGGAAAATGAAACTGTACCAACCGGTGTAGTCTTTGTTTGTTTACTATGTGTTTCTAATTTAGTTAAAACTTAATTTGTATTTTGCTACAAATGTTTTATACTGAAGTGGTCGAGGACCAGAGCTATGTTTTTAGTATGTTTGCGTTGTTTTTGACTAAACAGTGTACATGAAATTCAAAAAATGCCATAAAATCCTTTCTATTTTTATTATCAACAGTATTCTATTTACTCATTTTGAGATGTTAGCTGGCTTTGTACGCTTCTAAGTATTTGCAATCTTTTTCTGTGTAACTACTTTTAAACTTTCTTAAATGTACTAATTATTGTATTTTTACCTATATCTAGTTTCTATATGTTATTCTGTGTTTTGTGATAATAAGGCAGGAAAATTGATGTCCATCTACTGTTTTTTTCTTGGCAGTTTCATACATAGACATTTCAATAAATGTAATGTGTGTTTGTATACGCCTGGAAGCATATTTGAATTCATTTACTGCTTTCCTATTGATAACTTTCAAACTTTTTAAAATGTACTTTTTTTATTGTATAGTTTTTATATTTTAGTGTATTTTTCCCTATAATTATTATCATGTAATTCTCAGTATATTTTGTGATATAAAGGCAGCAAAAATTAGATGTCCCTCTGTTTGTTTTCATCTGCAGTTACATAATTTTGCAGTTCTATTTTTCCCCTCTGCAGTTAGATAACTTTGCAGTTCTGTTTTTCCCCTCTGCGGTTACATAACTTTGCGATTCCAGAAGATATATTCACATATTGAACACAACCAGTTTCTACCTAATAACCAATCATCATACTTTTTTCATGTTTAAGACGTAAACAAATGTTTTTGAAATTGTAATTCAATCCCATATAATGCGACAAATCTAAACTTCCTTGCAATGACCCTATTCCCTGAAAACGTGTTTGTTTATCTGATTTCTGAGGGAAACAATGTATTGTGAAGTACTATAGCTTTTGTTTCAATCTTCAGTGTTGAATATCTTCTTTATGTTACACCGCCTTGTCAACCTTTAGCTTTAGAGAGAAATCTTTGTGTAGGTTTGCTCGCTTTCTGTTCGTTCGTCTATCGGCATTTTTTGATTCACAACCTTGTCATATCAATATCAATTTGGGAAATCCTTAAAGATACAAGGTTTTGAAATCAATTACCCCGGTCTGGTTTTTCTTCTTTATGATGCTCTTCGGTGATACTCGAATCTAACATCACCACCATTACCACAAGAAATGCCAAAAAAAGAGTTCGGAGACACAAGGTGTACAATTAGTATCACTTCATAAGCCGCATATAATAGAAGCAATACATTAAAGTGTTTTATAGATGTTCAGATTTCATTGATCCATTCGGTAAGATTCAAAGCAACGTACATCAAAAACAAACAACTAGGGGTATTGCATGAATTCGGAAAGGAGCCAGACCATGTGGGTAAACAGGATACAAAATGTAAGTGTTTCTTTCAAAGCATGCATTAAGTGGTTGAAAACTTTAACTATAAACTACTTCTTCGTCGATAACATATCCTTTGTCTTATTTGAAACTGAGCAGCGAAGATTTCTAGTAATATGGTTCAAAATAAAAGATGAATTTTCAAAACACTGACATAGCCTTTACTTGCTTTCAATACTATAACACGGACCATTGACACGGTGTCGCCTGAAATAGCAGGTGTCTTTTTATCAACAGATATGACAAATAAGTCGAATACAACACATCCAGATCATCATACTTATGCATAGCACTAATCTTCGTACGCGGCCGTTTTCAGTACGACTACAAGACATTTTGGACTTTAATGACGCTGATCAACACTGTTTCATTTCTCAATATAAAACCAAAAACTACAAAAGCTGCAAATTTTAATAACAGATTTTCAATTTATAAGCAATACATATAACATATCTCGCTTTACAAGAAACTGCGATGACCTGAATTGTAAAGCTTTAAATCCCGTCTACAGATTAGAGTGTACCCTTTGTGGATTCACAAAAAGTGATGATGAAACGGAAGGAAGTCTAATAAAACGTATGTGGGGCCATAGATCAGTCATTAACACCAATGCAAGGAAAATAGTTTACCAGCATTTCAATCAGTCTGATCAATCAATCCTTTCTCTGCAAGTTCGCATCATCGAAAAAACAGGACCAACAATCCTTATCTTGTATCACTTCTTTAAAGAAACAAAATAAGACTACTGAATTTGAGAATTGGGAACTGCGACACCATATGGTTGCAACATTGACGGTATAGGTATTGTTATTTTCTCCATGATGTTAATCTTCTGAGATTTATTAGCGATCCTCTGAGATTTATAAAAACGCCGTTGGGTATCACATTCGCATGAAGATTTATTCACTACCCTCTTCAAAACGTCATTCTCTGTACAACTTATGTTTGGAAACCACTCTTAAAATCCCCCAGTTAAAAAAAAATAAAAACTTACAAACATCAACTCGTATATTGCCATACGCAGAATTTTCAGACCAATTCGCATTGAAAAAGATTAAAATGATATAAGATCCTGTCTAAATCTTTCTTTCGTCAAAAAAAGTCTCGATGGAATCAACTAGGGCAATACCTTTCATCATAAATCGATACCTCCTTACTTTAAAAATCTGTCTCAACCTATCATTTCTTATACTTATACCAAACCATTTGCAACTAAAATTTTCAATACAAACACGTGCTGCAGGATCTTGATTAAGATCACGTTAGTACTGGTGACTTCAAATTATCAATAACATTTTTCTACAAATGTTTATCCGAAGACCCGAAAAAAAACCTGAAATAAAGGATACACTTAATATAGCTAAGTCTGCCTTATATCTTGACTTACACCAAGAAATTGACAATGAGGATCGTTTGGGAACAAAACGTTACGACAAAAGAGATGATTTCAGTTTCCTAATTTTGAATTGAACATTCTATGTAGCAATATTCAAGCATGGCCTGTATATGGAATATACATCTCTAGTTGATATGACATACTTTAGCTTGCATTTCCTATTATGATTTCTTTGATAGAGGGTTGATAGTGAAGTTGAAATCATACCTTTGAAAATTTTGCTGTAGTCTTAACGAGTTGGTTAACGTTAGGGAATATCTGTTTCACAGATGACAATGGACATGTTCAAATTGTTGTAACTAAAATGCCGTCCAATTTTACCCGAAAGTGACCTACCGAATTAGACTTGTCACCATGTTTGTACTTACATGAGCAACACGACACGTAGAACAGGATCTGCTTACCCTTATGGAGCACCTTCGATCATGTTCATGTTGCTCAGTCTTTCAGTTTGCTATGTTATATTTCTTGTAATGTTGTTTGGAAATTTGTCTTTTTCTTTTTTCTTTTTTTTTTGCCAGGATGTTGTCAGTTTATTTTCGACTTACGAGTTTGAGTGTCCCTTTGGTATCTTTCGCATCTCTTGACATCAGATAATAAAACGATATATCGACCTCCCCAAATTTTGACCTCGTAAAAAAGATGCGTCAGACAGATATGCTTGCAAATATAAGTTTTGTTTAACTTAGATATAGAAATCACGTTGTGTCTTGTAAAATACTTCTGTGCAACCAAAACTTTTCATTTTACACAAATCCGATGTGTAGTGAGATTATCTCTATTTATATATTTGTGTTTTGTGTTTGTTAAATTATTTCATGATGTTTTATCAATCATGTTAATAAGTTAAAATATGCTGGTACATTTCCAGTATATACCATTATGTATTGGCATATAACTGAAATTTTAACCCCTTTAAGCAAAGTTTTTCTCAATACCTACGTCGAGGTTCTCGTACGTTTTATGTATTTGACCTTTAATTGTAGTCTGAAGAATACCTATTATAGTTTCAACAGAAACACATGCTACACGGAAATCATGACGAAAACACTAATTGATGAATTTTGAGTGACAAGCGATTCGTTTCAGATTAAAATCATAGCAAAGTTTTGGTATGCAATGTCCTTAGTTTGAAGAATTATTTTTGGAGACATAATTGAGAACACACATAAAACAAATTATATATATCCGTCAGACACAGTGTCCAACTTGTTCACATTAACATCTCGCTTTCGTAAATAAACGTTTAAAACATCCTAAGGTAAGTATGGATACCTTATGTAGGTATGATTCGACTTCAAACGTATTCATTAAAGAGAAGCGAAAGATCCAAAGAGACATTCAAATTCATATGTCGAAAATAAAGTGACAACGACATTGCAAAAAACGAAAAAAAAAACAACAACAATAAAAGACAGGCAACAGTATACACATACAATGTAGATAACCACAGACTGAACACAAACCCCACCAACATTAAGGGATGAGATTAGGTGCTTCGGAGGGTAATCAAATCCTGTTTAACATGTGACATTCGTCGTGTTGCTCGTGTAAGTTCATTCCCAGTGATAAGTTTAATTCGGCAGGAGGACGGGACTATGTTAACGACAAATAAACGTAATCGTTCTACACGCAACAAACCATGTCAAACCAATATAGTTTTACGTGAAATAATTATGATATGATTTGTCTATTTTGTTGGTTTTAGTAATTTCATAAAGAATCACATAGAATTCATACTAAACCGACAATCCTGTGACAGTCAATGAAACATTTTACGGATAAGTATTATCTCTCTTCGTATTCAAGTTATCTTATGTATTGTTTATTTTATTACTTATATCTAATAGATATTGTGTTCCAACTTTTGACGTTAGCATGATACATTTGATGATGTATGTGATTAGTCCTATTGATAATGTTGTACGATAAACTTAAATTTGTTGTTAAGTTGCTTGTTTGATAAATACATTTTATATTCTGTATACCTCACATTTCCTTACTTTCATGATAAACGGAAACAAAATTAAATCATTCAGAAATATTTATTTTTAAGTCCTAATTTTGAATGCACCTGCACATGACCTGATTCAACTTTTTTTTCGGTAATACATGCATATATGAAGCAAAGGTGCGCTCGTCTGGTTGCTTGATGCTTTGTTATGCTCATTACTGTACGCATACTATTGAGAGAACGGATTGGTTGTATTTTATAATATATATAATATATAATAGTTAAATGTTATTAGTAAAAAAATGTATTATTGATATTGTTTGAAATTTAACATGTCTAAGTTATCCGGCTTCACTGATTCGTGTATATGAACAGTATTATATAATGGTGAAATGCTTGATTGATTTTGTTGAAACTGTAAAATGGACAAAGCTGCGGAATTATCTAAAACTATATTTATAACATCATAACACTAACACTTTCAATGTTTATTTCAAACCAGAACAATTATAGAGTAGTAATTAAATAAGTTTTTATCCTTAATTTTATTGATAAAACCTGAAGTGTCATTTAGTATTGCCCTGCGCATACTTTGCATTCATATAGGCAACAACAGAAGTGTACCTATGTTTAATTCTCATTACTCTCAAGAAATTGCATGAAACCAAAACGGAGCGTGACCGACAGGGTTAACATCTTCTGCTATGAATGCGTCAACTACTAAGCCCATCTAAACTCAGTAAGATAATAACTATCGGTAAAAAGACACAAATACGGATTAGCAGTAAAATAAGGCTTGTCAATGTAAACTTTGGAATTATTGTTTTGCGTTTTGTGTTTTTGATTGATTTCGTCAGGTTTTGTTGGTTTCCTCTGTTTAAGATTTACCATGGAATTCAATAATTTTAATACTACTGTTTTGGGATCACTTGGATAATCATCTTGAATTTTTTAAGGTATAGTATATATAGATATCGAAGCACTGACGATCAAGCTGGTGATACCTACAGAAAATGGTAGGCGAGAATTCAGACAAATGTTTCCTGGAAAAGTGAAATGTCTTTCTGCAGGCTGTTACGTGAACGTTTAAAATTCGTCTCAGAGTGTCAGTCTAGTACAAAAGAGGATAAGTATTCATATTACAATAGTAAGTTTTTGTCCTGAATATGCATTTGATTTGCCGCTGGAGTTAAACATTCATCTATAATCTCCACCATCTGATGTACTCAAAGATACAGATGTTTCAATTCATTTTTTAATTGCTTGCTTTACACATATTGTCGACAGATTTAAAATGAAAATCGACAGAAAAGAAAATTCGTTTATTTATAGCTTACCCATAGAAGAAAATGTATTTACAATACAATAATACGGTTATATATATCATATAAAGAGTTTTTGTCTGTCTTTAAAGGGCATTAAATACGAGAATTAAAAAAAGAAAAAAATCTGATTTTGTTAGGTTCAATTAAGGAATGACTCTGTCTATGAAGAAATAGCATAACAAATATATTTCATACCGAATAACTCGAGTAGCGGGTTATCTAAAAGTGTGCACCACATTTTTCATGTTATTTCGAAACGTAAAATAATAGTTTGCTTTTAGCGTTTTGGTTCAATTTTGTCAAAATAAGCTAAGAAACATCGCTGATGAATTATTCACTTGCAAGTAAATACTGCAACTTCACTGAATGCGTATTCATGTGACCGTTTATTTAACCCCTTAGCTAGAGATGGGTTACGTATAAATCATTTGGTTGACTTATTCGATCCACAAAAACTCATTTTTATACAGGTAAAAACGATGATTAACATTAATATGCAATCAATCAAACCTAGAAAAATCATTTTCCACGTGTTTGCTGTCTGATTATATCTATATTTACGTTGATATCGGGCTATATGACTGTCGGCAGTCTTCGGAGGTCACCTCGATTTTTAGTTAGAAGGCGTCTAGACTAAAATACACATGAAATACGGATACATATTATCGAGTGCATGCATTTTTATTGTTTATTATATAGACTTTTTGTAACTTGGATATACGTTTTAGTAGGTTTTAAATCAAATATGAGAATTTGAGTCAAATCGATGAACATGCATTTGACAGTTAATGACCCTTGAAGGATAGAATTGAGCATGTATATATGTTTGCGGAAAAAAGTAGGGAGGAACAAACGAAAAAACCTAACAACATATAAAACCAGACATCAAAATCAAAATAACACAAACAAACAGAAATAGTGGATGCTATATGTTCTTATTTAAACTAATTGGACTATAAGTTTATTTCATTTCACTGTAAATATTGAAATCAACTGAGTATTCAACATTAGTTATCAATTTAGTATACACATGTCTCTTATAAGTAAAATCAAATACACACATGTTGATAATAATACTCCATGTACTATAATTTATCAAAAAGTTTATGTATATCATTTTGTATTCTACTGTCTTGTTCTGTATCAAAAAATAGGTACCAAGCGACAAATAGAGTATTTGAAAGTGTTATGTTATTTATTAGGTAATATGCCATGTGAACACAAAATGTCTTCTAATCTGACTTATACGTACATTAACGAAATCGTTTACATATTTTGGGAAATTCAGTAGATTTCCTCTTTTTCTTACTAAAAAAAATATAACAAACAAACATACATTTTGTCAATGATGCTACCTCTCGAATAACTTTGTATGAATCATATCAAATATTAGAAATTATCAAATATTTGTTCAAATAGATAATAAGAAATGTAATGTGTCCGCCAAGAATACAACCCGACAACAGAAATAAACGAATTGCATCTTGAGGGTAACGTTCATAGAGATATTTAAGTAATGGAATAATTGACATATGATAAAGCCTTTTTTTAAGTGTTGAAGATTATATTTCGACTTCAATGGGCTTTTTGGACGCCAGGTTGCTGTTACGTTGCTGTATACTCGAATTCGCTCCTTTTTCTATGATCGCTATTCAAGAATTTTTTTTATTAAAGAACATACAGATTTTAGCTTTTGAAAAATAGAATAACATGTTTGTTTTAGATACATGTATATTCATTACATTTTGGCATTTTCACGTATTTGATCTGACTACAAGTACAATTTGGTATTTGAACTGTCTTGTTCTATATTGGAAAATGTATCAAGTGATTCTAGGAGTTCATTAACGACAAGATAATAGGATAACAAAAGATATTAAATTGAAAGAAAGGGTGAAAGTACAAAATGTCGTATAATATATATCTTTCAAATCATGATCTGCAAAATAATTTACAAAAATTTCATAAAGTAATAACATTTACGTAACTAATTGTACAGCCACCTGGCGCTTATTTCGGTAATTATTTCTCATTTTTGATCCACAAGGCCTCTATATTTGACAATCAAGACGTAATATAAACATTTATATTACGTCACGGGTTATGTTCTTCTCATATATGTTATGATGGTATGATACTAAACCCCTAACGGGAAGGATTGTGCCTGATATTCATATGATGAAGACATAATCTTTCAATCAGTTTAATTGAAGTCTGGAGCTGGCATGTCAGTTAACTGCTAGTAGTCTGTTGTTATTTATGTATTATTGTCATTTTGTTTATTTTCTTTGGTTACATCTTCTGACATCAGACTCGGACTTCTCTTGAACTGAATTTTAATGTGCGTATTGTTATGCGTTTACTTTTCTACATTGGCTAGAGGTATAGGGGGAGGGTTGAGATCTCATAAACATGTTTAACCCCGCCGCATTTTTGCGCCTGTCCCAAGTCAGGAGCCTCTAGCCTTTGTCAGTCTTGTATTATTTTTAATTTTAGTTTCTTGTGTACAATTTGGAGTTTAGTATGGCGTTCATTATCACTGAACTAGTATATATATTTGTTCAGGGGCCAGCTGAAGGACGCCTCCGGGTGCGGGAATTTCTCGCTGCATTGAAGACCTGTTGGTGACCTTCTGCTGTTGTCTGTTCTATGGTCGAGTTGTTGTCTCTTTGACACATTCCCCATTTCCATTCTTAATTTTATTGATAAGCTGCTAATAGATAAAAAATATAGAAAACTACTTGTAAGTTTTGCACAGTAATCTCAGCTCATGGTAATTCTGTATTACTGTTCCTTAATCAATCCGTGCGTAGTAGTGTATCTAAATATGATAAAATAAAAAAAGTAAAGTACATTTAGCACTATGTCTGCCATATATTGTCTGCCATATATACCTGTATTAAACAATGATAAATATATACTTATGCACATAAATTTTCCGGTGAAATTTAATATTAACAATACTGACACTTACACGCTGAGTTTTGAATATCAAGTAGTAAAATAAATAGATAAATATCGAGGTATTTTGCTTTTAATGAGTAACACCGGTCGACCCGAGGTCAAACGGCATCTATGACGTCATTGAACAATCGATTCATACTGTGAGGTTATAACATCATCATTTAGACTGGAAATATACGAGAAAGTACACGAATGTGAAAGTCGTCTATATGAATGTACGACATTCATATATCTACGAATAGAAATAAAACATAATATAATGGTTGGTTTTGAAATCACACACCATTTTAAGTTTATCGTTTTGTTTCTTTTATTTTTCTTTTTGACAACTTATTAACACATGTTAAACAAAATCTGCTCACCCTTCCGAAGCAGCTGAAACCACCCAAAGTTTATTGTGGTGTTCATGTTGCTCAGGGTTCAGTTTTCGATGTTGTGTTTTGTATACTATTGTTTGTCTTTTTATCGTTTTTTGTTTTTTTTGCTAATGCGTTGTTAGTATGTCAATGACTTCATTCTGAGTTTGAATACACTTTGGTATCTTTCGGTTCTCTTTTATTACAGTTTGTAGTAAGATATACGATAGTTATGAAACCGAGATAAAAACTCTCTCAGGCTAAGTTGGTCATTGATGATTTTGGCTATACATGATTATACTTTAAATGCCCGTTTGGTTTTTATGTTTTCTATCAGAAAAAATATTAAGATCTCCAAACGTTTTGTTGCGAACGTGCATTATATTTGTTTTCTAAAAGTCACATAGAAATGTTCTCATATTCTACAAAGAATTTGTCAACTTTGTCTTTCCTCACCAAGAAAAACTTTGATAATGAATAACAAAATTTTGAAAGCCTGTTTTGGAGTCACACTAAATTGTTTACGGTTCGAACCGCGTATTTAAGATCACTAAATGTGCTTTCATGTCGTACAAGACCCGTTTTGTTGATTAAGATATTAACACTGTGACAACTCAGCACAGTCCTTTGAACAAAAGTCCAGTACTGATGTCCATTTATTACATGGAATTTCATTTAAATCTATTTCGAGTTCTGTACAATACCAGCGTTTGTGTTTTCGATATGCATGTAGTAATTGTACGTAACAATTAAAATATTTGAATATCACGACTTTAACTAACTATAAACCAGGTATAACACACCATTTGCTTTTTAAGAATACCTGTTCCAAGTCAGGAATATTGTGTTGTTTTTCACTTATTTCTATGATTGATGGTTTGATTTTGTCTTTTTTTATGGAGTTCCCCTTTTTGATTTTGCCTAAGAGTTCAATATATTGTTATACTTTTTTAACTCAAACATTTTACTTATATTTGAAATAATGTTTATGACAATTTTTTAATATAATT
Organism: Mytilus californianus; assembly: GCF_021869535.1. Lineage (NCBI taxonomy): Eukaryota > Metazoa > Mollusca > Bivalvia > Mytilida > Mytilidae > Mytilus > Mytilus californianus. Next base: position 92,794,615 of record NW_026262745.1, read on the forward strand.
TAACCTTCATCTTCAAAATTAAAACTGAAAAGCAAAGAACTTACTCACATGTCTTACAATCACTGAAAAGAAAAAATGATCTACAACTACGATAACTATACTGTGCTGATACTAATATACATGTGAAATGTTATTATCACTTTTTTACGCAAACGATTATTCAAAATATCAAATATGTCATGAATCCTATCTAAATATATCTCTATCCGACGGTTTGAAGAAAAACGCCAAATGAGGAGAACATCATCAATTTTATAGAAAGGTTAGCTTAATTGTAAAGAAAAACATATTAGTAAGCAATGCATTAAAGAAAAGTATATCAAAGGTTGTGGATAATTCATCACTTCTTCAATAGGTACAACAACATGCAGTCACTAGTTCTGATCGACGATTTTATTTCCATAATTCTGTATTTCTTCAATTTAGGATCATTTGTTTATTCACTGATTAAATTATAGGAAAAATAAAAAATGACATTTTTTTTTTAACGATTCCTTCAATTTTGATGGTATCTGGTATTCGGATCTTAAATGATTTAAGAAATGTAAAGATTGATGAACCACTGCTGCTTTTTTTAACAGGCTGGCATTGCTGTTATTCTACGAAAGAAGTAAATCAAACATAGCAGTTTCATTATAACAACTAATTATTTTTGGTTGTTTCAATATTTCAAAATAATACGTACAGTTTGTCATCCGAAAATCTATTATTGACTAATAAATAACATTAGTTGTTGCAATGCCCTTTAGTGAAAACGTCGTTTAGAAAAAAAGACCATGAGCATTAGAAAAGGTCCAAGGCCTAACATGTAATGCAGATACTTATTAAAAAATTATACCATATCATAACAATACTTACAGTTCCTGAATCCTGTAAACGATCATAGAATAAATTAAAGTAATTGTACAATGGAATACCAAATGAGTAGACTATTTAGGAATTAAATCAAAATTAAATAAGAAGAAGACTGTTAATTTTTTTTTTTTAGATAAAAAAAAATAGCAGAAATAAAAACTCGGTTCCAATTAAACAACTTTGATCGTCAATTTAATTCTTTTTATTTGGATAACAGTTTAAAAGGAGTATCTAGTTGGAACCACATATAATCACATTCACGTCACTTTTCTCCGGCAAATCATTTACCTTAAAATTTTGTTCAATAAAAACTTTCTACTTTTTTAACTGCTAATTAATAGTTGGACGTCTGATACATTACATAATAGAAATATGTAAATATTGTCTGATATTCCGGTGTCTATAACTATAACCTAAATCTTAAGCAGTCTGAGTTCCTACAACATTGGAGATTTTATTCATTTTTTCTCATCTGTATCAACAGCATTACTGGTACAAACTTTACTGCACCGAATACACATTTCAGTATCTAATATCTCTTCAGTAATGCTGGAGTATAAAGTATAAAGTATTTTAAAAACTTCGAAAAATGTTGAAGTGCTGATGAACCCTAAAAAGTACAAGAAGGTAAAACCCAAACCCAGATTGACTTGATGTGTTGTTGTTGTTAGACGAACAAATACCCAGCGTCAATGATTATTTAATACAAATGTACAAGTACTTCAGATCCAAAACGTAGACTTAGAAATAGTACAACAGACAGATTTATTGATTTTGATATTCAATGAGTATTCAAATTTACACCTAGAATACCATAGTAAAATTTTATAATACGAGGACTTCAAAACTCATCAAAGATACCAGGCATGCTTCATTGATTTGCTACGCATGACCGTTAGCACTCAAATAATAATATTACAATTTAAACACAAAATTGAAGAGCATAAACACAGTCCGAAAAGTGACTAAATACAACGTAGGTTATCAATGCATCAGTGTAGAAAATCTTTCGAATATCAAACAAAATATGAAACCGATCATATAAAAAAACATGTCACGACATACTGGACCAACAATGAAATTCCAGGAATTTAGAAACCAACCCAATAAAGTACTTAACTAGAGGCTCTCATGAGCCTGTGTCGCTAACCTGTATCTACTGTGTTTTTGGAAATCATGTAAAATAAGGTTAAAATCATAATAAGTAGTATTTGATACCCTAATAATCATTGAGGCCAAGTTTGGTTTAATTTGGCCCAGTAGTTAAATTAAAAGCAGATCATTCCATTGTTGTCTTACACGTTATATATATAGCATGTCATTTACGAATTAACGTATTTAATTCCAGCTTTGGGTGGATTAAATATGTTAATGAGTAAGGCGTGGCTATATATGATTTGTAACGTTATTGGACTCTGACAAATGTCAAAGGTTAAATGCTGACCAATAAAACTCTACTGTATTTTTCAATGTCAATCAAATACAGACGTGCTACGATATTTGATTTTCAGAAAATGAACACATGATAACCAAAAACTGCACAATTTCCTTAAAATTACAAATTCAGGGGCAGCAACCCAATAACGGGTTGTCTGATTCGTCTGAAAATTTCATGGCAGATAGATCTAAACCTGATGAACATTTTTACCCAAGTCAGATTTGCTCTAAATGCTTAAGTTTCAGAGATATCAGCCACAAACAGCATTTTATCCCTATATTTTATTTTCAGGCATGTTGGCCATGTTGGTTTGCAGGCATGGTCAACGGACATATGTTTTTAAACTAAATAGTACCCTAATGATGAGTATGGCCAAGTTTGGTTAAACTTGACTCAGCAGTTTCAGAGGAGAAGAACTTTGTAACAAAATTGTTAAAACTTGACTATAAAGGGCAATGACTCTTCAAGGGGTCAATTGACAATTTTGGTTATTTGACTTATTTGTAGATCTTACTGTGCTAAACATTATTGCTGTTTACAGTTTATTTCTATCTAAAATAATATTCAAGATAATAACCAAAAACTGCAAAATGTCCTTAATATTACTGGGCCAGGTGGGCTAAAAAGTAAGACACAAATAACTCCCCAAGAACAATGTTGATGCCTATTCTAATACAAAGTGATATCAATACTCAAGAACGAAAAATATGTTTTGGTATTGTATGCCTTTAAAAGGACATAAGTATTCCCATTTGAAATATATCACCGCGACAGGGAATAGCTTACTCCGTTATCAATGCATAAGTGTAGAAAATCGTTAGAATATCAAACAAAATATGGAACCTATCATATAACAAAACATGTCACAAGATACTGGACCAACAATGAAATTCCAGGAATTTGAAAACCAACCCAATAAAGTACTTAACTAGAGACTCTCATGAGCCTGTGTCGCTCACCTGTATCTACTGTGTTTTTTCGAAATCATGTAAAATAAGGTTAAAATCATAATAAATAGTATTAGATACTCTAATAATGGTTGAGGCCAAGTTTGGTTTAACTTAGCCCAGTAGTTAAATTAAAAGCAAGTCAAAGTCAAGTCAGATTTGCCATAAATGCTTTAGTTTCAGAGATATAAGCCAACGGACGACGGACGCCAAGTGATGAGAGAAGCTCACTTGGCCCTCTTGGCCAGGTGTAGTGACTCTGCAACTTTCACCAGTTTAATATAAGAGGGGTATTTATGTATACAATTTTAGGCATACTTCCCGGGTGCGGCAATTTCTCGCTGCATTGAAGACCTGTTGGTGACCTTCTGCTGTTGTCTGTTCTATGGTCGGGTTGTTGTCTCTTTGACACATTCCCCATTTCCATTCTCAATTTTATTATTATCTGATAAACAAATGACATTAATTCTGGTAATCGGTAAGGAAGGATTTTTTTAAGGACATTATCTCCCCTTTTGGCGCATTTTCTTCTCAGGAGGAATCTGCTCTTTTTGATCTAATGGCAATAAGACTAAATAATTATCATATTAGAGATTTCCAATAAAATGACTTTATTCGACATAACCTAACTCAACATCTATCGTCCTATTGCATCGAAACATGACGGAGGGGAGCATACACTGCATGCATGTTTTGCTCTTTGAACACGCATTTTTTGCTGATATAGACTTAATGTTTAAATCAACCCTAACTTTTTTTTTTAATCTTTAAATATTTTGTTATTAAATTTTTAATGATTTTATTGACAACAATATTTCAATGGAACAAGTAAGCTAGTAACTTGTAATCCAATACATCCATCATTTATTGTCATTTCACTTGACCCATATTTGAGTTCTTCTCAACATATGGATTTAAAAAACTACCAAGTAAACATTTAGCATGAACATATTAAAAAAATGAAATTCAAAGCGAGAAGGTTATCTCTTTTTTCGTTTTTATAAGTTTTAACGTTTAAAAATTGGATTCAAACACACCCGAATATAAAAGGTGTACGCGAAAAAAATATTTTTCGATAATTTAATTCAAGATAATTTGACGTGGGCAGATATTCGTATCATTGATACATTTATCAAAAAGTACTTTTTAGTCTTTAACTATAATAATGCATGGGACGAGATTTGGATCATGTATACCTAAATGTGCATTCGCAGATACAGGGGTAGAGGGCGTACTCCCCCCTTTCGATCGCCAAGTAATTTTGAACATCTCACATTTTCCACGTTATCTATTCAAATGTTTAGTATAACATCGTTCAATATTTTTTTCGCGTTGCTTTGCTCGGCAGTATAAATTCAATTATCGGTAACTACGCCCTCTTTTAAATATCTTGGATCCGGCCATAATCACAAATTGTTTAGCACCAAAAAAAAAATAAATGATTGTCGTTTGACTTTGATAAATACGATTTAAAAACAACAATGTTTGAACATTAGACATCTCGCACGAGATTTAAAAGTTTAATAAAATTGAGAATGGAAATGGGGAATATGTCAAAGAGACAACAACCCGACCAAAGCGCACACAACAGCCGAAGGCCACCAATGGGTCTTCAACGCAGCGAGAAAATCCCGCACCCGGAGGTGGGCCTCAGGTGGCCCCTAAATAAAATTGTATACTAGTAAGACTACATACTGAATTGGATTTTTTCCTGGATTTAGAGCTCACTTAACACGGAAATGTGATACTGGCGTGTAATCTAATGGATACATATTCTTGTTTCTGATCTTTCTTTTGATATAAATATTCATCTATTTAGTTATATATAATCCCACTAACAAATAATCATGTATCTTTTACTGATAAATTATCATTACATTTTATAGAAATTACATATAATCTGATATACAGTTATGAACACTAATGGTCATACAGACACTCTGTGCTTTTGACATGACACAAGGTCTTGCTTTTCTAGAGTGTTTATGTACTTTTTTTCTTAATTTGTGATATGTACAAAAAAGAAGATGTAGTATGATTACCAATGCGACAACTCTTCACAAGAGACCAAATGACACAGAAATTAACAACTATAGGCCACCGTACGACCTTCAACAAGGAGCAAAACCCATACCAAATAGTCAGCTATAAAAGGCCATAAAATGACTAATGTAAAACAACAAAATAGATAAAACTAACGGCCTAATAAATGTACAAAAAAATGAACGAAAGCACAGCAACAAATGATAACCACTGAATTTCCTTACTTGGGACAGTTACCGCCATACATAATGTGGCGGAGTTAAACATGTTAACAGGCCCACGTACCTGGGACAGTAGTGTAACAGTACGAAATAATTGATTAATATTCTAGACTGGATAATTATTCTGTATTTATTAGTTGTAGTTGTTTTTAAAATAGTGTTCAGTAGCTGTGAATACTCTTAGATCGGATAATTATTCTGTATTTATTAGTTGTAGTTGTTTTTAAGATAGTGTTCAGTAGCTGTGAATACTCTAAGATCGGTACATGGAGTTTATTTTAAAATACTAGTAATTGCTGTTTTGTGATTCGTTTTGGTTGGACGAGTCAATCCCTTTCTTACTGTTTTAATTATGAGTAAACATGATCATTTGATAAACATACTTCTATGATCTCTTTTAGCTTTAACTTGGGCATTTATAAAAATTATGTAGCAAAGAGATTCATGCATAAAATAAGTTCTCGTCATAAATTGGCTAAAATATCAGATAAGAATTTAGCCTCAAGCTATAAAACTTACAAGATATAATAAATACGACGAAGACTTAGCCTCAAGCTATAATACTTATGATGATGATGATACTGATGTATGTCTTATATCCAGCGACAAATATTACATACATATTAAGGAAGATAACATGATAGAGATTCGCTGGATCGAATTGTCCAACAAAATATTGAACCCGTAATCGAGGCTGGCCTGCTACCAGTCAATTCCATATTTAATAAAAACCTGTTCATATATTTTATGCTTTAAGTGCATATATTATTATTCTGGAAACACCTGTTTTGTTTTGATATCACTTTTTGTTGCATAATTTGTTTGATTTTTCTCCTTGTTTCTTTGCATCAAAAAGCTTAATTTTTTTTTGTAAAATGGTGTTTCACAGCTTCCATTATCCTTGTGACTTGCTATTGTACTAATATCCAGTAGGCATGACATTATTATTCTAAATGTAAAGATTACTTCCTTACTACTAGCATTTAAGATACATACACTGACAAAATATTGTACGCTCACTCATATTACAATCATCCTGTCTGTCCGTCCGCCAGTCTGTTTGTTCAACAAATATTTTCAATTTTCGCTTCAAAAGCATTAGTATGTTTAGCATGCATTCTTTTTTCGATTTATTCCTTACACTCCTAGGGTCAAACTATCAAACAGAGACAAAATGGCGTGAATTACGACTACAGTGGCTCGTGCTGTCGTCAACAATAAGCAAATACTCGTACCGTATTATCAGATACTAGTATATATTGACTTTGAAAAATGTAAACTTTTCATCCGAAAATAATCATTTTTACAAGAGTAGAATTAACACACAAATGACAGAAAGTAACCAACGACATCCACAGAATTGAAAGCATCTAACTTGGGAAAGCCAATATAGAATTTGGCCTGATTAAACAAGTTTACCAGTGCTCAACACTCTGGTGTAACAGTACAATATAAGAAAAAAAAAACATGTAAAATTCAGTTGGGAATAGCTCAACTAGTCAATATTGAATTAAGTCCAAAACAATTACATTTTTTATGATGAAAGTCACAGAGTACCGATATTAAAGTACCCCAAGGTACTGAAAGCTGATTCTTAAATGTTAAATTACCTGCGAATAGTAAACGTATTTAGTTAGAAAGAACAAAAAAAAAAGGGTATGGTATGATTGCCAATAAGAAATGAAGTTGATGTAAGCAATGATAGGCAACCGTACGGCCTTCATCAATGAGAAAAATCAATACCGTATAATGGACTATAAAAGAAACCAACTTGAAAAATATGAAACAATTCAATTGAGAAAACTACCGGCCTGATTTAAAACAAAACAAGTTACGAAAAACAAATATAGCAGATATGAACCAACGACAACAAGTGAACCTGACATGGGACAGGCGCATACAGAATGAGTGCTCAACCCCACACCCTAAGCCTGGGACAGTGGTGCAACGGCACGACATAAGAAAAACCTGTAAAAACCTTCTTTCAGAGAGCTTGGTTTACACATATATACATATTCAAAGTAATTATTGATATACAATGTGTTTTCAACCGTCTATCGCCTTCAATGATGATCCTATGCATGAATATGTCGTAGAGTTTAACTTTTATATATAAAAATATATACATCTAATGCGAGACAAAAATTGAAACTATAAATTTTTGCTTAACTCAATCAATATGTGATAGTTTTAAAATCCACTTCTAATTGGATTAGTAGGAGTTGTCTTAATCCAAAAACAAGTATGACAAGCCTTACTTACTAAAAGTACATTTTAAAAAGAAAATTACTGTAAAGACTGAAGTGGCAATATAGTTGTCTTAAAAGTGTAACAATTATATAAATTGGCATTCTCGTCCACTTTTAATCAGAGATACCTGGGACAGGACATTTTTTTTAGCCAATTACTATGAACTATTAATTGATATTTTACTATCCCCAGCGGTCAATGTTTATATGCAGATCAGTCATCAATTGCTAATCAAGTAAACCTTCCAAATTACAATCTGTATAACGAATTGGTGTACACATTTATTTACATATATCATTATTAATTTAATGTTAGTTGACTTTCATTTGAAAGAAAAGTGTATGTCAACTATTAAAATTCAAAGAAATACAAGACCTGTATTAATTATTTTTAAATAAACACATCCCTTTGTCGAACGTTTTCCCTTGGGAAAAAATCAGAGATTGTAAATAAACAAGATTAACTGCAGAAGAAGAGATCGTTTGAAATGATGCTTAATAAATATGATGCAATGCCAGTTATCAACGTTAACAGAGACAAATTCTGACTAACACTTTGAATTCGATATTTCTGAAATTGCTAGAAAAATCTCTGTCATATAATAAATACCCAAGGAAATTAAATATTATAAAACATTTAGAGACGAAAGGAAAAAGGGACACCAATCTGATAACGACAAATAAAAGCATGTCAAATATTAAATATTAAAAGGTTCATTTGCAAAGTATATCGAAAAACAAACTCATGGTTAATACCATGAAAGACAACTCAAATCAATCGTATGATAGGTAAAGATACGTGTATATACGTGTCTAAGAACAGTGAGATTTTGGCGGGTATCTCAATAATCACGTGATATATCAAAATAATGATTTCTTTCGTTTTTGATCATCTTAGAAATACTTGATATTGATAAAATTTATCCTGAATGGGTTTTCTAGTTTAGGAATACTTAGTTATGGTATAAAACCACTAATTCATAGCCCCATTGCTTTCTATGTTAAATTCTGCAATTTCAAGCATTAATGGCTACTTTGTCTTAAGTTGAAATGAAGTAGCAGTTATTTCATATCAAAACTATACCTTATCCTGACTTGTGCTGAAAAATTCAACATACCTTTAATTGCATATTAGAGCGTACTGGTTCCCGGAAGTTTGATAGTACAAAAAACAGGTACTTCTGATCTGAACAACAGGGCAAATGTGCCCTCCTATTAAAATTGTATATACTTCTTTATTATTCAAAAGAAACTTTCAACAAGGGTTCTACAGTGATTCCAAGTCCCTAAGCTTTCATTTGATACCAAAACTACCCAAATATTCCACCTATTGACAAAGATACAGCCATGCGTAGGAACTATTTTGTTTAAAATAAGTACTACTTTCTTGTATGTTCATTCCGACCGGGCCTTAATTAGTGGTTCTATACCTTATTACTTGAATTACGCATTTAACAAAATTAATAGGATAGCAATAACCGGTCCCATTAAGTGCGTACGTCGAGTTAGGTACGTATGTCATTTTATTGGAAATCTCTATTACTCTTTTGATATACCTTAGTAATTTAACATATATATATATAATGAATCACTGTCGAATAATTATTAGATGTGTTGCAGTGCTTTAAAGAGCTTGAACAAGGTTATAGCAGTAGCCCAACATCATATGTCAGCAAAAGTTGAAGTTCAGAACATAACGTTATTTTATACCATGGAAAACTTCTAAGCAATGCATATCATGTTTAATATATCAAGATTAAAATAATACTATTCAATAAAAACATACAAAAAATTTAAAAAATGACAATCACTCAGAGGGAAGTCAATGTGAAGTGGGTATAAAAGACATAACCAGACAATAATAGAAGATATTCATCAAAAAATTAAAAACAGTTATCTAATTGGCAATCATACCACATCTCAATATTTTTATACTGATATACTTTCTTAAATGTGGAATAAAACAAAATATTCATAAACAAGTTCTAAAACTATCAATCTAAATAAAATTTGCAAATTGAACCAAAGCCTCAAAGAGTTGCTAACTTTCAATCGAACTATATCACATGTATTCAAATTTCATTGAAAACCACAAACTTTATTTTCGCAAATATCTATTGTGATTGTGCTGCTGGCTTGATGTCCCATTAAAGTTTATCCAACATCTTAACCGATCATATAAGAAAACATGTCACGAGATACAGGACTAACAATGAAATTCCAGGAATTTAAAAACCAACTAAATAAAGTACTTTGAAATAATTACACAAAGAACTCTTCAAAACAAACGTTAACAGCAGTTAGTGATATATGATACTCCAGAAAGACAAAAACATGTACTCGGACTGAAGGTCTGTTAAAGAACATCTTTCGTAACTTTTAAAATATATTAACGAGACAAAACATGGTTCATACCATTGGGGTTATATATCAATAAAAACAGTAAAGGAGTATTAATTTGACGGCAAACAGGCTTTTGTGTGCCATTTCCGAACATAGAATCTTTACATTCAAAACAAAATGAATGAATCGTGTTTTAACTGCTGTTCTCAGTCTCTCTGTAACTGTTCTGCTTTCACTGCTTTCAATTAAAGCATTATATTTGCTCAATTCTTATGTCCTTTGATTAGTGATTTTTGTCTAATTTGGTATCTTCAGTTTAATATATAAATAAACCTGTTCCAAATTCGACTACCTACGCATCCGTTCATTTCCAATCATTAAAAACGTATGACACAAATACATTGTGTAGTGCACTTCTTCAAGTTTGTCTCAAAATGAAATGTTATTCATTTACAAAAATGTAAGTGACAAAAAGATGGATAAACACAAAAACATTTTCAAAACTTATACCAGGGTGATTATATTGATTTGGACAGATTAGCTAAACATTCTATGTCAGTGCAGTATCATAAAATACATACTTTTCTCATCATTAAATGTAATGTTTGATACTGACCTATATCTAGAACCTTTGACTTTTTTGTAAGTTGCTAATCATGAAAAGGTTGTTTACATATGTACTCCAAGGTTTCAAATATTTGATTGCCTTCATTTAATCTGGTATGGATATGTATTACATTCACATGATACAGCCATCTAACATTCCTACCGTGATTGGAAAAAAAACAAATTTGGCTACTTCATATTAATTATCATTCACTGAAATATCAATTCAATCTAATGGTCTTTCTATAATGAATAGTATATAATTGTTGTCAGGTAACTATTGAATGGCATTAATCTGTTAAGAAATGTTTTAACAAACATGATACCTCACAACATGTGAAAAATGAAGTTTTATCGTCAGGCAAATATCAACAGACTCAAAATAAAAGCGACTGATTAATGTATCATGTAAAATTGCACCACCTTAGCAACAAAGGATGTCTGTAGATAAGACAGGGAGTTAAAATGACATCACGTTAACAACATATACTGGTAAACTTAAATGTAAAGCTGTAACTCTCTAACACAAAGTAAACCCTTGGTTTTGCTCTTTTGAATTGTGTTAGATTTTGTTATGTCGGACCTTTTACGCTAACTAAACAGTATGGGATTTGCTCATTGACCTATAGTTGCGTGCATTTACTTAATTTGGTATCTGGCGAATAGTTGTCCAATTGTCAATTATACCACATTGTCTTATCTTTATATGAAACACTCTCGTTGTTTTTTTGGCAATCTAACATATGATGCAGTTAAGCGTAATGTATATTGCCTTGTCTGAAATTTGTTAGTGTTATGATATTGTAATTATCAAATTATTGATTTTGGCCTAATTAGTTGTGTGTGGCCCAATAAGATGTTTACATAATTGGGTTGTTCACCATTTATAGTTGCTTACAAAAAATGTTTAGAAATCACTTGATCAATCATTGATGATAATGGAATGATGAACACTTTCTATTTGACTTCCATAATGATTCAAGAATGATCATAATCCACGATGCACTTTTTAAACTTCGAAAGTGTTCTAGAAGTTTCCCTTCTATAGTGTTCTAGAAGTTTCCGTAATAACCATATATTCAGACACCAAGCTTAGACTTATTCAGACATTGATATATACGTATTCTTAGAAGTTCTCTGGAGTTGTTGGATTGACACTATTATTTACGAACAACATCATACTTGTAAACTTATCGGAGATAATATTCCGTTCGGATTCCGAAACAGTTAGGAGAAGAATTCCGGAAAAAGACTAGGATCGGACAATCAGATATGTTAACAGTTAAGTTGACATTTCATTTTGTACAATATTTCTGGTAAAATTGTATAATAAATCTTGCTAAATTTATCATTGACTTTTGTCATTTGTTGGCTATAACTTAAAGTTGTTTTCTGACAATACAATATTCTGTTTAATCGACTATTGATATGCGGACGGAAACACGATGCAAAGGTCATTGTTGTTATCCAAGAAAGTTGTGACCACATTGGCAATCGTAGATAAAAAGAAAATTCTTATAGGCAATGCAATAAAATCAAACATTGTCCAAATACAGTAAATAGTGCGCAAGACATAACCATCAACATGATTAAATAAACTATCGCGTACACGTTAACCATACTAAACACCAACTGAATATGTTAAGGCGTTTATGAAAAAGTCCGTATATAGTTCGTTTTTGAATGACGGAATGATGGAATGCCATACAAGGGTTAAACTATATGGCCCCGATGTTTCTCAGTAGTACATGTATCGATTAGTTTTTGATTTTCCATGAACAGTATCAATAAGGGACACTGTAATCCTTTCTGAGTTTGAACAATATGGTCCAAAATATCATAAGAAAATAATGTTGTTTTTTTCAGACCTAGTTACGATCAGATACCAGATTAACTCAGATATAATCATACAACGATTATCTTAAAGAAGAAAAATGGAAATATATACTTACAGACCAGGGCTTCAATAAATAAAAAGACATTTACATTTAATTTATTAAACAGTAACTGTCGTAATCAATCAAGTAAAATGTATAAGATAATGCAAATACAGTAAAATACCATTAACAGAAAAATGTAATGTTATTTCTAAAAACTATTGATATAAACATGCTTCAAGGAAAACGTTTGATAACGATACTCATTTAATGTCATCAAGAATACTTGACTAAAATAAAATGAACTTTTACTAATGGTTGCCAGTTACTGGATCATGTTGTCTTTAATACAAATATAAGATATGTATTTAACAGGAAAGTTTTACGAGAATGGTATGACACGGTGTCAAACTGAAATAACAAGAGATCATACGTTATTGTTAAAAAGAAGGTACAACGAAAGCAGAAAGCTTACACTTAATGAATTTTCGTGGAGATTTTTAAATAATAGTCCTTAACATCCTAATGTTTGACACGATTACACATGTATGTAAAAGATATAATTGGTTTGAATTTTTCAGTTGTTGTGATTCTGAAAATAATAATATAAACAAAGCATGTTAAGAACGGCAAAGTATATTTGGAATACTATAAGCAACAAAAATTCCTCGCATACTTCAAGGAAAACGTTTGATAACGATACTCATTTAATGTCATCAAGAACACTTGACTAAAATAAAATGACCTAATGGTTGCAAGTTACTGGATCATGTTGTCTTTAATATAAACATAAGATATGTATTTAACAGGAAAGTTTATCTGAAAATATTATGAGACGATGTCAAACTGAAATAACGAGAGACCAAAAACAAGAAAAAAAACAACGAAAGCAGAAAGCTGACACTTAATGAATTTTCGTTCAAATTTTTAAATAATAATCCTTAACATCCTAATGTTTGACACTTTTACACTTTTATTCGAAAGATATAATTGGTTTAAATTTTGCAGTTGTTGTGATTTAATGAGTGTAGTACTTGGGATCTGTAATGTTACAATTCCTGCTTTCTTAAGTAACTATGTTGATAAGAAGAATTTCATCAGGTTTGTATAGTTAAGGCACATCGACGGTATGCTGGTACCGTTAGTGTTTGAACACCGATATACTACTGTTGCCTTTATTTATTCCATGTGTATTCTTATATTACCACGAACCAACATTCATCCATGGCTGCATTACGGCTTTAGCTATATAGCAAAAATATCTAAAGCAAATAAAAGAATTGGAGTAGTGATCTACGGTAAAAGTTTCATTTAGAAATCTAGTCACTTACATCAACATTGTGGTTCGATAAGGGCCGTGTGTTTTGTTATTATTTTCTAAACGGAACACGGAGCATTCCCTTATAAAACTGTGAACCAATAACAGATTGAATTTTGATATTTTCTTTACAACCACGGCTCACCGTTACACGTTGTTCAGCATACATTTCAACTAACGAATAAAAAATGTATAAGTCGACAATGACCTGAAATGTGACATTCTCATATTAAAGACTAAAAGCAACAAATGACGAAAATAAAAAGAAGTGACAATACAAATAAATGAAAAAGATATACCACAGCTTCACAAATATCCTCAGACTTAATAAACCGTATTCCAAACATAAATTCAACTACAGTCAATCGAAATTCGCATTCTTAAGTCAGCGGTTTTCTAAATTATGACAAAGGAGACAATGTCTCTGCAGAAAGATTATTTAACAAAAAGCAAGTGGGTATCAACAAATATTCCCGTACAATGTCAGCAAATGGTAAATCTACTCTCGATTATTGTCGAATAATACTGTATGGCAATCAGTGAATAAAAGAGCCTTTTCGCTCATTCCCTGTGACATAACTTGAAAACCCAAAACCTCATTTATCTTGTAAATTTAAAAGATCAACGTGTGGTTTTTAATATGTAGGGCAAACGGGATGGGCAATTTTAAGCAAACGTCTTAACATCCACCAACAACATAAGAAAACACAAACACAATATTGGATTTAGAAATTCCAACCAATCAAACCGTTCAAAATTATCAAAGACATAGAATTAAAAATTAAATGATTCCCCTTGAAACTGCGAACTGTCTTGTATTAAACTACATACAATAATTTAACTCGTTCTTCACGAAGCAATTTGAGGATATTCGAATATCACATTTTAAAAATAATTTAGAAATTAATAAAGTGTTATCTCATACGCCCATTTCTAGAACTAGGAAATGATTCAGAGACTCGAAAATCGTTTTTGTTTGTAACAGACGACAGAGATGACATAAAATCTAACATTGACGTTGATGCATCATTTAAGTTCTTAAGAATAAAATTATGAATAATTTTACCTTCAAAACCATGTTCTCCACAGAGAGTAGAACATTGAAAAAGTATAATAAAAGAAACACGAACTTCAAGGCAAACCCAAAAAGAGGCGTCCATGAAAACTGACAAAATCAATCATTTGACTTTATCAACCAACGGAACGAATGGAAAACAACAGTACTGTCATATTCCTGACTTTGAACAGGCGTTTTAAAACAAATGGTGGATTAAACCTGGTTGTATTGCAAGCTAAACCTCCCACGTGTATGATAGTTGTTTATAATTCCGTTATATCAACAAATATTGATAAACAATCACATTAGACGTAAGAAGTTAATGCAACAATAATTTTGATCCAGAAACCATAACCTTGTTAACAGTCCCATCATAAACCACATTCAGGAAAGATCCGCCCAAATTCCAAATAATTGATAAAGTCAGCTACATTTTGTGTTACCTTTATGCTATTTTTTGCGTTAAATAACTTTCCTTTACTAGATTTATGTATTTCAGTTGCACACAGGAAACTTTATATAAATATTAACGCCGGATGGGACAGTTTCACATTTCCATTTATTGATTTTACTTTTTTGACGGTGATCTTCCTTTGGCCTTATCTAACGATGATTGTATGTCTTTATTCTTCGCTACGCACGTGTCTGTAATGACGTTATAGATTTCAATGAAAGTAATATATGTATCACTGGTAAGTTATAATTACGTCAAGGATTTCGTTAAACAAAGTACTTAAAAACTTTACCAAATTCTTTCATCGATACAAATATTAGGTTGAGAAGATTATCTGTACATGTTATTTATGACAGCATGATACTTTACACCTTACAGGAGGAATTGGAGTTGATTTTACATAAGATGAATACACAATCCTTCGATCGGTTTTATTGAAGCCAAGAGCTGGCATGTGAATAACTGCTCGTAGACCTTTGTTAATATATGTTGATCAATGTCATTTTGCTTATTTTTTTCTGTTAATTATTCTAACATCTGACTCGGACTTCTTTAAACTGAGTTTAACTGTGCGTGTTGTTGTGTGTGTGTTTACTCCACATTGGCTAGAGGTATAGGGTAAGAATTATGATCTCAAAAAATATGTTCAACTCCGCTGCATTTTTGGGCTTGTACCAAGTCAGGAACCTCTAACATTTTTTTTAATCATTTTGGTTCATTTGTATATTTCGGAGTTTAGAATGGCGTCCATTTCGCGAATTAGTAAATTTTCTTGTTTTGATTTAATGCTCGATTTGAAATTTGTCAACCTTTATTCTACGGTTCAATTCACCGTTTTCTACAATATGAAATGCCTGTACCAAGTCATGAATATGACAATTGTTTTCCATTTGTTTGATGTGTTTGAGCTTTTGATTTGCGATATTATAAAGGACTTTTCGTTTTGAATTTCATTTGGAATTCGATATTTTTGTAATTTTACTTTTTCACTGGTGGATATATATCTCATTTACATCTACTTTTTGTAAATTTATATACCATGTATATATATATATACAATTATTGAGGTAAATTATATGGACTTCCAAATACCGTTTCGATCCCTAAAATCACTGAAGAGACATTAATTGTCGAAATCCGGATATGGTGTACACATTTTTGCACCTCATGTTTGCGGTATACCATCTTCTTCGCAAGTTTATTGTTTTCTGTTTGGTATTAAATTAATAATTAAGATCCATGTTACATCTCGTGATCAATGAATTTGGCAATCGTCAATGGCAGTCAGCAGGGTTTAAGAACATCAGTTGTTCGACCTGTTAGTCAAATGCGATTTGTTAAAATTTACTTTTCACTGTTTTGGTCTTTTGGAAAATGTTGTTTGTGCTGTATTTAGACCCCTCTACCAAGAAATTTGTTTTACATGCACACGTATAAAAATTTTTATCCAACGCAATCATAGGTTTGAACGTTGTTTTCAATTTAGACTTGTATATACAATTATTTATATTCATAACAATAAGACAACTTGTTTAGGTATAGAGATTATATTTGTCCTATTTAAGTAAAGGTTTTTAATTACAATTAGTCATTAAAAGGTTTATAGCAGTCTAATATCTGAAATTAGAAACCAAAACACATGCATGCTTACGTTTTAAAACAACATTGTATACTGTGTAAGCCCAATAAAATTACGCGTAACGTTTAAAAATACTTTTACGACAAAATGAACACATGTAACTTAGATTGTTGCCATATTAAATTGATAATTGTTAGTATCAATCTGGATAATATTGTTATCGGTTTTATTTATGATAAGCATCGTTACTCAAAATAAACAACATAAACAATCAGAATGTATTGCTGGATTGCATTAGTTGGTTGGGCTGGTAACGAAATGGAGATTGTTGATGTTTTCATTGACAAGGATTATTTTATCAATAAAAAAAGATCAAATGCTGGATGAGCCACAATAGCAATGCAACAACACAACTTAAAGTGTAATTTGCAAAGATTGAGAATGCACACTATTTTATTTTTATCTAAAAACGAACACACATCGATTAAGTTTATCGAATTAAATCTTATATTTTGAAATAAATGTATACCGTTTACTCAAATGCAATGATGTTGCATCGATGATTCTGATTGAGTGACAAACTTTGCTAAATTCTCATTCTACATGTGTGTACCTAACAGACACTCCACCAGTTTGAATTCCAGAATTTACTGATAAGTGTCTTCTTTGATTATAATCAAAACATTTACAATTTTCACGTACAAATTTTTATATAATGTTTAGATGCAACAAAAGGGACCATTGTATCGCGTAACGTTGATTTACGCTTGAAGCTTGGCTTACTTCAAACTTCCGTCACCAGGTTAACATTTCACGTAGGCCAAGCTTCGCGTAAAACTCAGATATAAATTTATTCTGATACACGCTTGCCAGGTTGATAAATTAAGAAATAATTCATGGCAGCCGTACATTCATTTTCATTTAACCATGGGTTGGGCATTTATATTCGATTACTTTATCCCGAGCGATAGCGAGGTGTAAAATACGAATATAAATTCTCAACCCATGGTTTAATTAAAATAAACATACGGCTGCCATGAATTTTTTCGATTCTAATAGGACAAATTCGAAAATTTTGTTAACCGTGAAAGCCCTATAGACACGATACTGTTTTGGTTGTTCGGTTTTACTCCCATATGACAATATTAGTAATATTATATTATGCAATAATAAATTTAAAAAAAACCGACATTTTTCACCTAAATAGGTTCTATTAATGTAATTTAATTGCAATCTGAGGCGTACAAGAAGCTTTAAAACGCCCGGTGTTTACATTTGATGCGAGAAGCATACCTATGACGTCACCTTGTTTAGTTGCCATGCAAAGACGATAACATCATTTCGCGGAATTTTCATTTTATAAAAGTATACACCGAAAAATAAATTGAAATGGACTGATTTGTTTATATTGAATTCGAATAGAACTATATTGTATCTGAATCTTGGCCTACGTAAACTGTGGGGTTTGATGTCGCAAATTGAGAATACCTGGTAGTATAAATAAGTTGGGCGTAACGTGGAACAGCTAGTTTTGTGTATTTTATACGCTTGCGCTAAAAAAAAGAGGGGCGAAAGATACCAGAGGGACAGTCAAACTCACAGATCGAAAACAAACCGACAACGCCATGGTCAAAAAATAAAAAGACAAACAGATAAGTAATAGTACCCAAGACACAACATAGAAAACTTAAGACTAAGCAACACGAACCCCACCAAAAGCTGGGGTGATCTCAGGTGCTCCAGAAGGGTAAGCAGATCCTACTCCACATGTGGCACCCGTCGTGTTGCTCATGTTATTACAAATCCGGTAAATAGTCTAATTTGGTAGGTCACATTTGTGGTGAAAAAGGAAGTGGATTATAATTACGACATAAGGAACATATCCGATATCATCTGTGAAACGGTTATTCCATAACGGTCAACCAACTCTTGATGGCGTCCGTAAAATTTGCGAAGGGATGATTTCAAATTCACCATTTGGAACTCTTGGTTTAATAGCTTCCTTGTGAGCAGCAACCCTCTATCAAGGAAATTATGATAGGAAATACAAGCCCGGGAATATCGTATCAACTGGGAGATATATACTCCGTATGTAGGCGCTGCTGGAATGTTGCTACATAGACATGGAAAGTTCACAATTGCGAAGCTGAAATCATCTCTTTTGTCGTAAAGTTTTGTTTTCAACAGACTCTCATTGTCAATTTCTAGATGTAAGTCAAGATATAAAGCAGACTTAACTGTATCTGTTGTATCCTTTACCTCTAGTTCGATGGGATAGATGCGTTCAACTTAGTTACCAAATTTTGAATTATTTAGTGAAAGAACATCATCTATATAGCGGAAAGTAAAGTTAAAGGATATTGCTAACTTCTTATCTTTCTTCCTAAGAAGTTCCTGTAAGAAGTCAGCCTCATAATAATAAAGAAACAAATCAGCAAGAAGAGGGGCACAATTGGTTTTCATTTGAATGCCGACAATATATTGAAAAACACGTCCTCCAAACGTAAAAAATATGTTGTCAATCAAGTATCAAGAACCTTAATAATGTCAGTTTCAGAGAATTTTTTGTTTGAATCAGAGTGATTCTTTACAAAGTAGGATTTATCCCTCCCCCAAGACAAGATACTTGTATATGAAACAAAGCAATACCAACTCTTTCAATTTGTCTTTTAGTTTGGAATGGGGAATACTTGTGTAAAGTGTAGAAAAGTCAAATGTTTTAAGAGAGATAGAGTCTTAGATTGTATGTACTCTAAAAGATCTTTGGAATTTTTTAGTATCCACATCTGATTCACGCCACCACTAGAATAGGCAGTTTCACAATAACTTTGAAGCCCGGCTTTGATTGCCTCCGTATGCAGGCGCTGCTGGAATGTTGCTACACAGAAATGGAAAGTTCACAATTAGGAAGCTGAAATCATTCCTTTTGTCGTAAAGTTTTGTTTTTAACAGACTCTCATTGTCAATTTCTAGATGTAAGTCAAGATATGAGGCAGATATACTGTGATTATGCTGGTTGACGATATATAGTTGTCATATTAGAATTCCGGAAAACAGTCTGTTGATAAAACAAACTAGGTACGGATTTAACATCTATCTATATAAACCATGAGTTATATCGATAAAACGTTACATTAAAATCAAAGTTATTTGAAATACGGATATCCTGATTTTTCTAATTAGTATTTAGAAATTACTTTATGATTGCAGTTTGTTGCGAAACCAACAGATGGTGGGAACATTTTAAAGACATGTTTTTTTTTTTGTATTTCCTGATCAATATTTCAAATTGAGCTATTAGTAGATATGACAACTGTTCAACCTATGATGCAGGGACTGCGCTGGGCGTCGCCAATGTCGCAAATTGCGATTTGATTTTTTTTCATCTTGCGACATAATACGGCTGCTGGCGATATTTCTGGAGCCTACATTTTCCTATGTCAAAATTTTCTTGACTGTAACGGAATATTATCGATCTTCATTTTGATAAAAAGTAAAAGCAAAAAAAAAAAAATGATAAATTGTAGGAAATTTCACCTGGCGACAAGTTTATCACTTTTGACGACCCGAAGCTAATCAACAGGCACAAAATGTGTCATTATCTGTTGTTACAGGTATCATCAACATTAATTCATTCGAATAAAATCGGTCAGTCGGCATTTTTTATGACATTCGAAGAAATTTTCCTACGTCAACACAATTTGCAACGTTTACCGTAGATTCATGAAGAAAAACGTAATTGACAGAAAGACGAAAACTATAATATGTTGAAAAACATCGTTGTACTTGTATTCCGTAAAAAAGAGTAAATTCATACGTAATTTGTCTTTGCCTGTCCTCACTTTTGATACGAAAATAACAAAACCGGCCACTATTGTTGATCGTATTTACTTCTATTGCGCACTGTGTATAATCCTCTGAAGAAGGAGCACACCGGAATAAAGAAAGATAACTCAAATTTAATTTAGCTTAGTATAGAGATCTCTACTCAAGATATGTCTACATACTTCTGACTTAATTTATAGATTTAGGGGGTCTTTTGAGTTATGCGCAAATTTAAGAGGGTCTTGGTAGCAGGATGGGTAGGGTCCTTGGGTCATCATTTTCTGTATTCCTTATTTTTTATACAAATTTTCTCTGTTCTGTATATCTAAACAAACATTATTCTCTTGTCGTCATTTAATTGCCGATTTTTTTCTATTCTTTATTTTTTTGATTTAAAAACATTTTCTCTATTATCATAATTATGTAGCAAATACAGACCATAAGCTAATTATAAGGACTGGCACATTGATCAATAGTCATTATATAAGTCCCATTAGTCACTGTTTGGAGACATAAACATTCCAATAAAAACATGCAATATGATGTTTTGTGGAAAAAGAGCTGCTTTTTTTTAATCTTTATTGTTATATTTTTATTGTATACGTATACTTATGAAATACTGACAAAGAAAAGAAAAGTACACCTTTTTTCATGTATATAAACCCTATGCTATAACTTCCTTAGTCTATCATGTTAAATGATGTACAGTGCATAAGAAAGAAAGTTAAGTTGAAATTGAAAATGATTTCAATTTAGGTAGAGGAAATCAAGACGCTAGTTGGCTCCAAGTTTTCAAAACTGGCGACAAAATATACCAGCTGGAGCCAGAGCCAGAGCAGCCCCTGTGATGGTTAAGTATGCAGATATAACTGATTATAAATGCATGCTAAATTGTTCATTTTATGAATATGTACCGATAAAAATAGTAGAATTATCTCCAGGGCTCGAATAATTTATTTTGATTTTATAGAAATTCCCTATATAAGTTTTATTTATATGTAAAAATTATTACATGTTTTAATGTTAAAAATAAAACGTTTGAAAAAAGGGTTTTTTGTTAACACTAAATTAATTCATGAGCCAAAATAAAATGTTTTTTGGGTAAAGAAAATACAGAGAATCTTCAATTGTTTCATTTCAGAAGGTATAACAAACAAATTTCAAGATTAAGTATGCGTGACGATCGAGCATAACAATATACAACAACAAAAAACTAAATAGAATTGAAAATTTCTTCCATGATCGCGAAGTAAGAGGCATTAAGAGAAAAAGTATAAAGCAGCCACAAAAATGTGTTATGGTATTACATGAATTAAAAATGAAATTATAAAGTCTTCATCTCTGATTGTTCGCGCCACAGAGAGTCAAACAGTAAACAATCATAGCATTAACATATATCAACTTAAGGACCCTTAAGAACAAATAAATAGGGAATCGTATAAACTCAAAAAGCAAAAAAGCAGAGAGTACGGGTCCGTCGACAGGGTAAGTGTCTATGCATGCATCACCTACCATGCTACTCCACAATCAGTCAACATGTTACAATTATATGGCTGTTCCAAGCTAGAACCCTTTATTTCAGGAGGTTTCATCAGTTGCTTTCTATCATATTAGTTTTTCAATACTGTTTTGCAGTTCAATCAGACTATTTTCTCTTGCTCAACTTGTCACTCCCGTTGTGAAACTCAAATTAAAGTCCAATGATAGGTCATGCAAGGTAGCATGCAAACAAGATTAGATTCACTCTTAAAAAAAACAATTTCAGCTTAAAATTGTAGTTTTATTTGTTTAACAAAATTAATAGGTTATACAAAATACGTTTGATTGATGTCAATGACACAAGACCGCAACGATTAAAATAAGAATTAAAAAAACATTTAGATTTTAACATACATTTTCGGCCGGAATTACACAATATATTAGACAATAAGGTGTATGTGTTGTATATGATAATGCGAATATAGAAAGAAATCACATCTATAATTTTTAATCCAAAGGTAATTGTCATATTTTAAAAGTTCTTTTCAGTTATTTCTTAAAACAAATCAAATGGACATAAGTAAATGAACAGGTAATAAATTGAATAAAAGGGAATTTTATATTTTCTTCTATACATTTATCGATGTATCCTTATAATAAATGAATAGATACCAATCAATATCCATTATTTATAAAGGTAAGCATTTATGTATCCTTTCAAAATCCTCATGAAAAAAGTCGCCTGATTGTAAAGAAATCATTTTGTTTGCCAAGTTGCGTTTTTTTTTTGGTCGATTGTTCATCTTCCCTTTTTTTTTTTTTTTTTTGGCTAATTTAGAAACATATTCGTGCCTTTGAGTGTCATTAGACATTCATCCTTTTCCCTTGGAATAAATCAAACCCTAGTATGAGTTCACTTTAAAATATAACCATGGTTAATAATAGGGATGTAAACCATATGTAATGATCGAAAAACTCATCAATTATACTAATCTAATTTAATATCAGACGCGCGTTTTGCCTCACCAAGACTTCATATCTTCAACTCATTCATATCTGACCATGTACAGCATGTACAATGACTACAAGACCTTTGTTAGCAATTCTTATCAATTAAAAAACAAATTGTTAAATTTATTTTTAACATAGACCATTGTATTTGTCTTTGTGTTACACGATTATATTTTGATCATCTATTTTTATGTTTGATAGTAGTACATGTATCTATTGAACAGTATTAATAAATGACACTGTAACTCGTTCTGAGTTTCAACATTATGGTCCAAATAATTATGTGAAAATAATGTTTGTTTGAATCGGATACCATATTAACACAGATATAACTATACAACGAATATCTAAAGAAAGAAAAATGAAAAATAAAGTTACTCATCAAAGCTACAATAAAATGTATAAGATAATGCAAATACAGTAAAATACCATTAAAAGAAAAATGTAATGTTATTTCTGAAAACTATTGATATAAACTAAGCATGTTAAGGAGGGCAAAGTATATTTGGAATACAATATTCAACAAAATTTCCTCGCATGCTTCAAGGAAAACGTTTGATAACGATACTCATTTAATGTCATCAAGAATACTTGACTAAAATAAAATGAACTTTTACTAATGGTTGCCAGTTACTGGATCATATTGTCTTTAATACAAATATAAGATATGTATTTAACAGGAAAGTTTTACGAGAATGGTATGACACGGTGTCAAACTGAAATAACAAGAGATCATACGTTATTGTTAACAAGAAGGTACAACGAAAGCAGAAAGCTTACACTTAATGAATTTTCGTGGAGATTTTTAAATAATAGTCCTTAACATCCTAATGTTTGACACGATTACACATGTATGTAAAAGATATAATTGGTTTGAATTTTTCAGTTGTTGTGATTTAATGAGTGTAGTACTTGGGATCTGTATGTTACAATTTCTGCTTTCTTAAGTAACTATGTTGATCAGACGAACTGCATCAGGTTTGTATAGTTAAGGCACATCGATGTTTTGCTGGTACCGTTAGTGTTTGAATACCGATATACTACTCTTGCCTTTATTTATTCCATGTGTATTTTTATATTACCACGAACCAACAATCATCCTCGCATACGGAGATGCCAGTGAATGATTTGTTTTATTGAATGGCTGCATTACGGCTTTAGCTATATAGCAAAAATATCTAAAGCAAATAAAAGAAGTGGAGTAGTGATCTACGGTAACAGTTTCGTTTAGACATCTAGTCACTTACTTCAACAGTGAGGTTTGATAAGGGCCGTGTGTTTTGCTATTACTTTTTAAACGGAACACGGAGCATTTCCTTATAAACCTATGAACCAATAACAGATTGAATTTTGATATGTTATATAGAACCACGGCTCACCGTTAGACGTTGTTCAACATACATTTCAACTAACGAATAAATGTGATAATCCGATTTTAAAGACTAAAAGCAACAAATGACGAGAATGAAAAAAGTGACAATACAAATAAATGAAAAAGTTATACCACAGCTTCACAAATATCATCAGATTTAACAAACCGTATTCCAAGCATAAATTCAACTACAGTCAATCGAAATTCGTAAGTCGGCGATATTCTAAATTATGACAAAGGAGGCAATGTCTCTGCAGAACGATTATTTAACAAAAAGCAAGTGGGTATTAACTAATATTCCCGTGCAATGCCAGCAAATGGTAAATCTACTCTCGATTATTTTCGAATACTACTGTATGGCAATCAGTGAATAAAAGAGCCTTTTCGCTCATTCCCTGTGACATAACTTGAAAACTCAAAACCTCATTTATGTTGTAAATTTAATAAATCAACGTGTTGTTTTTAATATGTAGGACAAACGGAAAGGGCTCTTTTAAGCGAACGTCTTAACTTCCACCAACAACATAAGAAAACACAAACACAATATTGGATTTAGAAATTCCAACCAATCAAACCGTTCAAAATTATCAAAGACATAGAATTAAAAATTAAATGATTCCCCTTGAAACTGCGAACTGTCTTGTATTAAACTACATACAATAATTCAACTCGAAGCAATTTGAGGATATTCGAATATCACATTTTGAAAATAATTTAGAAATTAATAAAGTGTTACCTCATACGCCCATTTCTAGAACTAGGAAATAATTCAGAGACTCGAAAATCGTTTTTGTTTGTAACAGCCGACTGAGTTGAAATAAAATGTAACATTGACGTTGATGCATCATTTAAGTTCTTAAGAATAAAATTATGAATTATTTTACATTCAAAACCATGCTCTCCACAGAGAGTAGAACATTGAAAAAGTATAATAAAAGAAACACGAACTCCAAGGCAAACCCAAATACGGGAAGTCCATAAAAACTGACAAAATCAAACATTTGACTTTATCAACCAACGGAACGAATGGAAAACAACTGTCATATTCCTGACTTTAAACAGGCATTTAAAAAAAATGGTGGATTAAACCTGGTTATATTGCAAGCTAAATCTCCCACGTGTATGATAGATGTTTATAGTTCCGTTATATTGACAAATATTGATGAACAACCAAATGAGACATAATAAGTTCATGCGACAATAATTTTGATCCAGTAGCCAAAACCTTGTTAACATCCCATCATAAACCACATTCAGTAAAAGATCAGCCCAAATTCGAAATAATTGATAAAGTCAGCTACATTTTGTGTTACCTTCATGCTATTTTGTGCGTTAAATAACTGTCCTTTCCTATATTTAGATATTTCAGTTGCACACAGGAAACTTTATACAAATATTAACGACAGAAGGGATAGTTTTACATTTCCATTTACTGATTTGACTTTTTTGACGGTGATCTTCCTTTGGCCTTATCTAACGATGATTGTACGTCTTTATTATTCGCTACGCACGTGTCTGTAATGAAGTTATAGATTTCAATGAAAGTAATATAT
Source organism: Mytilus californianus (assembly GCF_021869535.1). Classification (NCBI taxonomy): domain Eukaryota; kingdom Metazoa; phylum Mollusca; class Bivalvia; order Mytilida; family Mytilidae; genus Mytilus; species Mytilus californianus. The sequence goes on from NW_026262745.1 coordinate 92,820,842, forward strand.
CTATCACAGGTATATGTTACACGCAAAATTGTCTTTAAATACTTTGGACACATAAAACCACCAAAACTGTATTAAAGTCAGACAAATTATAATTATTTATCAATCCGTGGTACAAGTTGATACCATATAAAAACAAAACATGTGAATGCATCAACAAGCAACTGAGAAACTGAAAAGTGTGGGAAGTCCCTAAATTTATATTAAGTTAAATGGCAAATGAAATGTAAACTATTCGCTTATCCTGCAGAATATACAGCTTCACCGGAACAGGGTTTGGTCTTCTATTAACAAAAGTTATATAAATTAATGTATTCTGTCACTGCATATAAAAGTTAGCATCACGGGAGGTTACATTCTGATTATAAAGTTCAATTATTTTTGTAATGATAACACTTAAAAGTTCTGTCAATGGCTATGGTAAAGCCCAAGTATAAAACTATAAATCAGACATATTAGTCACTAAAGTTCTTCACTTCTTAAACAGTTCTGCAGGTATTAATTAACCCTTATCCTATAGAAATAAATAACATCACTAAAGTAAAATATTGTCAAATTTTCAGTCCTAACAGTAAGTTATAATTACGTAAAGGATTTCGTTAAACAAAGTACTTAAAAATTTTACCAAATTCTTTCATCGATACAAATATTTGTCTGAGAAGATTTTCTGTACATGTTATTTATGACAGCAAGATACTTTACACCTAACATGAGGGATTGGAGTTTATTTTACATAAGATGAATACATAATCTTTCGATCAGTTTAATTGAAGTCAAAAGCTGACATGTGAATAACTGCTAGTAGACCTTTGTTGATACAGATGGGTGCCGTCCTAACCTGTACAAAAGTTAACTTTGAGCAGACTTGTTGACTGCTTTTCAAGTTAACTTGGAAAATTTTAAGCAGACAAGCAAGTTAACTTTGTCGTTGGTAGACCAAACCTACGGTCTGCTTTTTAGGACTGCTGCACACCTATTGACAGGTCTGCTCCAGACCAGACCTGTGGACAAGTCTGCTTTTGACTAGTCCTGAGGACAGGTCTGCCCCAGACCAGACCTGTGGACAGGTCTGCTCCTGACCAGACTTGTGGACAAGTCTGCTATTGACCAGATCTGGGAACAGGTCTGCTTATGACAGACTACCGTGTTAATGACTTTTGATATCAGACCTGAGCTTTTAATATGTAAACAATAATCGCATCGTTCTATTTTCCCTGTATAGCAAATTTCTTTACTCTTTAGACTCTATCGATATTATACACATTAAAAAAATTATTTTTTTCATTTCATGTATTCTTATATACATTTAACAATGGCTATAAAATTACACACTTGTGATCACATACAACTATCATTAAAGAAAGGAAAGTTTTTATTTAATCAGAAGGCGGATAGAAAGGTTATCCAACGCATCGGAACAATATTTTTATGTCATGGGATATCAACATCATTGTCGACGTTGCTTCGTTCCCCATTTTTTTTTCAGTCTCTTCCTAAATTAAACTTTATGCATTACATTGATATTTCATCGTAATTCACCTTGTTTGCCTTGGATTTACGATTCTGTTTTCGACAAAATATTCTAACGAAAATTGTACAGTGTCCGGATACATAAGGTGTTGAATAATTATGAACAATCTCGTCAATTTCGTCAGATTTGTTTTTACGGATTTAAAATGACGATATGGGACTTCCAAAACAATATACTCGTTGTGCACATGAATGAAATAGTTGCCACTTGAGGTTTAGCTACAAACAAAATCAATCAACCGACATAATGTCTGAACAAAATGAGAACATGCTGGCAGTCTAAATTTATGCGGACAAAATTCTGTAGTTGTTGTGTTCCAATATTGCTGTCATTTGTATTATACATTAGATCCTGACATAAAAATAGTTGCTGATTTACTATGCGGCTATATAGATTTACAAAATAAAGTGCAAATATGGTCAGTTTTGGTTAATTCGGTCAAATAATTTTGTTATAGGATTCAGCCTGGGGTATCAAAACTACTGAAATTTTGTTACGTATCAATATATTGAACAAAAGGAGGACATGCTGGCACTCTGAATTGATGCGGACAAAAATTTGTAGGTGTTGTGTTCCAATATTGCTGTCATTTGTATTATACATTAAATCCTGACATAAAAATAGTTGCTGATTTACTATGCGGCTATATAGATTTACAAAATAAAGTGCAAATATGGTCAGTTTTGGTTGATACGGTCAAATAATTTTGTTAGAGGAGTCAGCCTGGGGTATCAAAACTACTGAAATTTTGTTACGTATCAATATATTGAACAAAAGGAGGACATGCTGGCACTCTAAATTTATGCGGACACAAATTTGTCATTGTTTTGTTCCAATATTGCTGTCATTTGTATTATACATTAAATACTGACATAAAAATATTACTGAATTATTATGCGGCTATAAATATTTACATAATAAAGTGCAAATATGGTCAGTTTTGGTTGATGCAGTCTAATAATTTTGCTATGCAAGTCAGCCTGGGGTATCAAAACTACTGAAATTTAGTTACGTATCAATATATCATGTATATTGACCAAAAGAAGGACATGCTGGCACTGTAAATTTATGCGGACAAAATTTTGTAGTTGTTGTGTTCCAATATTGCTGTCATTTGTATCATACATTAAATCCTGACATAAAAATAGTTGCTGATTTATTATGCGGCTATATGGATTTACAAAATAAAGTGCAAATATGGTCAGTTTTGGTTAATGCGATCAAATAATTTTGCTATACAAGTCAGCCTGAGGTATCAAAACTACTGAAATTTAGTTACGTATCAATATATCATGTATATTGAACAAAATGAGGACATGCTGGCAGTCTAAATTTATGCGGACAAAATTCTGTAGTTGTTGTGTTCCAATATTGCTGTCATTTGTATTATACATTAAATCCTGACATAAAAATAGATGCTGATTTACTATGTGGCTATATGGATTTACAAAATAAAGTGCAAATATGGTCAGTTTTGGTTAATGCGATCAAATAATTTTGCTATACAAGTCAGCCTGAGGTATCAAAACTACTGAAATTTAGTTATGTATCAATATATCATGTATATTGAACAAAAGGAGGACATGTTGGCACTCTAAATTTATGCGGACAAAATTTTGTAGTTGTTGTGTTCTAATATTGCTGTCATTTGTATTATACATTAAATCCTGACATAAAAATAGTTGCTGATTTACTATTTGGCTATATAGATTTACAAAATAAAGTGCAAATATGGTCAGTTTTGGTTGATACGGTCAAATGATTTTGTTATAGGACTCAGCCTGGAGTATTAAAACTACTGAAATTTTGTTACGTATCAATATATTGAACAAAAGGAGGACATGCTGGCACTCTAAATTTATGCGAACAAAAATTTGTAGTTGTTGTGTTCCAATATTTCTGTTATTTGTATTATACATTAAATCCTGACATAAAAATAGTGGTTTTACACTCGTCTAGTAATTTTTTGGGGCCCTTTATAGCTAACTGTTCGGTGTGAGCCAAGGCTCCGTGTTGAAGACCGTACTGTGACCTATAATGGTTTACTTTTATAAATTTTGACTTGGATGGAGAGTTGTCTCATTGGCACTCATACCACATCTTCTTATATCTATAAAAATAGTTGCTGATTTACTATGCGGCTATATAGATTTACAAAATAAAGTGCAAATATGGTCAGTTTTTGTTGATACGGTCAATTAACTTTGTTAGAGGAGTCAGCCTGGGGTATCAAAACTACTGAAATTTTGTTACGTATCAATATATTGAACAACAGGAGGACATGCTGGCACTCTAAATTTATGCGGACAAAAATTTGTAGTTGTTGTGTTGCAATATTGCTGTCATTTGTATTATACATTAAATCCTGACATAAAAATAGTTGCTGATTTACTATGCGGCTATATAGATTTTCAAAATAAAGTGCAAATATGGTCAGTTTTGGTTAATGCGGTCAAATAATTTTGCTGTACAAGTCAGCCTGAGGTATCAAAACTACTGAAATTTAGTTATGTATCAATATATCATGTATATTGAACAAAAGGAGGACATGTTGGCACTCTAAATTTATGCGGACAAAATTTTGTAGTTGTTGTGTTCTAATATTGCTGTCATTTGTATTATACATTAAATCCTGACATAAAAATAGTTGCTGATTTACTATGTGGCTATATACTAGTAGATTTACAAAATAAAGTGCAAATATGGTCAGTTTTGGTTGATACGGTCAAAAAAGTTTGTTATAGGAGTCAGCTTGGGGTATTAAAACTACTGAAATTTTGTTACGTATCAATATATTAAACAAAAGGAGAACATGCTGGTACTCTAAATTTATGCAAACAAAAATTTGTAGTTGTTGTGTTCCAATATTGCTGTTATTTGTATTATACATTAAATCCTGACATAAAAATAGTTGCTGATTTACTATGCGGCTATATAGATTTTCAAAATAAAGTGCAAATATGGTCAGTTTTGGTTGATACGGTCAAATAACTTTGTTAGAGGAGTCAGCCTGAAAAACTACTGAAATTTTGTTACGTATCAATATATTGAACAAAAGGAGGACATGCTGGCACTCTAAATTTATGCGGACAAAAAATTGTAGTTGTTGTGTTCCAATATTGCTGTCATATGTATTATACATTAAATCCTGACATAAAAATAGTTGCTGATTTACTATGCGGCTATATAGATTGACAAATTAAAATGCAAATATGGTCAGTTTTGGTTGTTACGGTCAATTAATTTGGTATAGGAGTCAGCCTGAGGTATCAAAACCACTGAAATTTTGTTGCGAGACAATATTTTGATTAAAAAGAGGACATGCTGGCAATCTAGATTGATACGGACAAAATTTTGTATTCACATTATGTTCCAATATTGCTGTCATTTGTATTATACAATCCATCCTGACATAAATTATTGCTGAATTAGTATGCGACTATATAGATTTACATGATAAAGTGCAAATATTGTAAGTTTTTGTTATTACGGTCAAATAATTTTGCTATGCAAGTCAGCCTGGGGTATCAAAACTACTGAAATTTAGTTATGTATCAATATATCATGTATATTGAACAAAAGGAGGACATGTTGGCACTCTAAATTTATGCGGACAAAATTTTGTAGTTGTTGTGTTCTAATATTGCTGTCATTTGTATTATACATTAAATCCTGACATAAAAATAGTTGCTGATTTACTATTTGGCTATATAGATTTACAAAATAAAGTGCAAATATGGTCAGTTTTGGTTGATACGGTCAAATGATTTTGTTATAGGACTCAGCCTGGAGTATTAAAACTACTGAAATTTTGTTACGTATCAATATATTGAACAAAAGGAGGACATGCTGGCACTCTAAATTTATGCGAACAAAAATTTGTAGTTGTTGTGTTCCAATATTTCTGTTATTTGTATTATACATTAAATCCTGACATAAAAATAGTGGTTTTACACTCGTCTAGTAATTTTTTGGGGCCCTTTATAGCTAACTGTTCGGTGTGAGCCAAGGCTCCGTGTTGAAGACCGTACTGTGACCTATAATGGTTTACTTTTATAAATTTTGACTTGGATGGAGAGTTGTCTCATTGGCACTCATACCACATCTTCTTATATCTATAAAAATAGTTGCTGATTTACTATGCGGCTATATAGATTTACAAAATAAAGTGCAAATATGGTCAGTTTTTGTTGATACGGTCAATTAACTTTGTTAGAGGAGTCAGCCTGGGGTATCAAAACTACTGAAATTTTGTTACGTATCAATATATTGAACAAAAGGAGGATATGCTGGCACTCTAAATTTATGCGGACAAAAATTTGTAGTTGTTGTGTTGCAATATTGCTGTCATTTGTATTATACATTAAATCCTGACATAAAAATAGTTGCTGATTTACTATGCGGCTATATAGATTTTCAAAATAAAGTGCAAATATGGTCAGTTTTGAGTAATGCGGTTAAATAATTTTGCTGTACAAGTCAGCCTGAGGTATCAAAACTACTGAAATTTAGTTATGTATCAATATATCATGTATATTGAACAAAAGGAGGACATGTTGGCACTCTAAATTTATGCGGACAAAATTTTGTAGTTGTTGTGTTCTAAAATTGCTGTCATTTGTATTATACATTAAATCCTGACATAAAAATAGTTGCTGATTTACTATGTGGCTATATACTAGTAGATTTACAAAATAAAGTGCAAATATGGTCAGTTTTGGTTGATACGGTCAAAAAAGTTTGTTATAGGAGTCAGCTTGGGGTATTAAAACTACTGAAATTTTGTTACGTATCAATATATTAAACAAAAGGAGAACATGCTGGCACTCTAAATTTATGCGAACAAAAATTTGTAGTTGTTGTGTTCCAATATTGCTGTTATTTGTATTATACATTAAATCCTGACATAAAAAAAGTTGCTGATTTACTATGCGGCTATATAGATTTTCAAAATAAAGTGCAAATATGGTCAGTTTTGGTTGATACGGTCAAATAACTTTGTTAGAGGAGTCAGCCTGAAAAACTACTGAAATTTTGTTACGTATCAATATATTGAACAAAAGGAGGACATGCTGGCACTCTAAATTTATGCGGACAAAAAATTGTAGTTGTTGTGTTCCAATATTGCTGTCATTTGTATTATACATTAAATCCTGACATAAAAATAGTTGCTGATTTACTATGCGGCTATATAGATTGACAAATTAAAATGCAAATATGGTCAGTTTTGGTTGTTACGGTCAATTAATTTGGTATAGGAGTCAGCCTGAGGTATCAAAACCACTGAAATTGTGTTGCGAGACAATATTTTGATTAAAAAGAGGACATGCTGGCAATCTAGATTGATACGGACAAAATTTTGTATTCACATTATGTTCCAATATTGCTGTCATTTGTATTATACAATCCATCCTGACATAAATTATTGCTGAATTAGTATGCGACTATATAGATTTACATGATAAAGTGCAAATATTGTAAGTTTTTGTTATTACGGTCAAATAATTTTGCTATACGAGTCAGCCTGGGGTATCAAAACTACTGAAATTTTGTTACGTATCAATATATTGAACAAAAGGAGGACATGCTGGCACTCTAAATTTATGAGGACGAAAATTTGTAGTTGTTGTGTTCCAATATTGCTGTCATTTGTATTATGCATTAAATCCTAACATGAAAATAGTTGCTGATTTACTATGCAGCTATATAGATTTACAAAATAAAGTGCATATATGGTCAGTTTTGGTTAAGACAGTCAAATAATTTTGTTATAGGAGTCAGCTTGAGGTATCAAAACTAATGAAATTTTGTTGTGAGACAATATTTTGATTAAAAAGAAGACATGCTGGCAATCTAGATTTATACTGACAAACTTTTGGTTTCACATTATGTTCCAATATTGCTGTCATTTGTATTATACAATACATCCTGACGTAAAATATTACTGATTTATTATGCGGCTATATAGATTTACATGATAAAGTGCAAATTTGGTAAGTTTTGGTTGATACGGTCAAATAATTTTGCTGTACGAGTCAGCCTGGGGTATCAAAAATACTGAAATTTTGTTACGTATCAATATATTGAACAAAAGGAGGACATGCTATTTATACCAAGAAACAAATACATTAAAAGATATTAACAAAAAATCGATGTAGAGCGGTCCTGGTTACAAGTTAACTTAGTGTTGAGCAGACCAGGCCAAAAGTTAACTTGAGATCAGGTCTGGTTCGATCGGAGTTGTCAAAATCAAAGTTAACTTGTGTTAACTTATGACAGAACTGGTTTAGAAGTTAACTTATATCAATAGCGGACCTGTTTCCTAGTTAACTTTTTCGGCAGACATACAAACAGTCCTAGGACCAAGTCCGCTTTTCAAGTTAACTAGATTGTGGTCCTAGGACTGGTCAGAGCAGTCCTAAATCCTGTTACAGGTTAACTTTGACCAGTCCAAATGACTGGTTATCAAGTTAACTTGCTGTACAGGTTAGGACTGCACCCATCTGTATATGTTGATCATTGTCGTATTGCTTATTTTTTTCTGTTACCTATTCTAACATCTGACTCGGACTTCTTATAAACTGAGCCTAACTGTGCATGTGGCTGTGTGTGTGTTTACTCCACATTGGCTAGAGGTATAGGGTAAGAATTAAGTACTCAAAAAAATATGTTCGACTCCGCTGCACTTTTGCGCCTATCCCAAGTCAGGAATCTCTAGCCTTTGTTAGTCTTTTGTGTTTTTTTATTTCAATTATTTTGGTTCATTTGTATGTTTCGGAGTTTAGAATGGCGTCCATTTCGCGAAGTAGTCAATGTCCTTGTTATGATTTAATGCTCCATTCGAGTCCACCAGTTTGAATTCTACAATTTACTGATAAGTGTCTTCTTTGATAATAATCAAAAACATTTACAATTTTCACGTACAAATCTCTTTTTTCAACCATTCTTGAGCTTATAAATGATGTCATAGATGCAACAAAAGGGACCATTGTATCGCGTAATGTTGATTTACGCTTGGAGCTTGGCCTACTTCAATCTTAAGTCACTAGGTTAATATTTCACGTAGTCCAAACTTCGCGTAAAACACAATTATAACTTTATTCTGATACAAGCTTGTCGGGTTGATATATTAAGAAATAATTCATGGCAGCCGTAGATTTGTTTTAATTTAACAATGGGTTGGGTATTTATATTCGATTATTTTATCCCGAGCGATAGCGAGGTGTAAAATACGAATATAAATTCTCAACTTATGGTTAAATGAAAACAAATCGACGGCTGCCATGAATTATTTCGATTCTAATAGGACAAATTCGAAAATGTTGTTAACCGTGAAAGCCCTATACACACGATACTGTTTTGATTGTTCCGTTTTACCAGCATATGATAATATTAGTAATATTATATTATTCAATAATAAATTAAAAAAAAAACTCACATTTTTCATCTATTAATGTAATTGTATTGCAATCTGAGGTGTAAAAGAAGCTTCAAAACGCCCGGTGTTTACATTTGATGCGAGAAGCATACATATGTCGTCACCTTGTTTAGTTGCCATGCAAAGACGATAACATCATTTCGCGGAATTTTTGTTTTGTGAAAGTTTACACCGAACAATAAATTGAAATGGACTGACTTGTTTATATTGCATTAGAATAGAGATAACTATATTGTATCATACTTATGAAGCATATACAAACCATAAGCTAAGTATAAGGACTGGAACATTGATCAATAGTCATTATATAAGTCACATTAATCACTGTTTGGAGACATAAACATTCAAATAAAAACATGCAATATGCTGTTTTGTTGAAAAACAGCTGCTTTGTATTAATCTTTATTGGTATAGTTTTATTGTATACGTATACTTATGAAATACTGACAAAAAATAGAAAAGTACACCTTTTTTCCATGTATATAATAACTATGCTATAACTTCCTTAGTCTATTATGTTAAATGATGTACAGTGCATAAGACAAAAAGTTAAATTGAAATTGAAAATGTTTTCAATCTAGGTATAGGAAATCAAGACGCAATTTAGCTCGAAGTTTTCAAAACTGGCGACAAAATATACCAGCTGGCGATTTTCTGGCTCCAACTTATTTGGAGCCAAAGCAGCCCCTGTGATGGTTAAGTATGCAGCTATAACTGATTATAAATGCATGCTTATATATTGTTCATTTTATGAATATGAACCGATAAAACTAGTAGCATTATCTCCAGGGCTCGAATAATTTATTTTAATTTTATAGAAATTCTCTATATAAGTTTTATTTATATGTAAAAATTATTACATGTTTTAATGTTAAAATAAAACGTTTGAAAAAGGTTTGTATTTGTTAACACTAAATTAATTCATGAACCAAAAAATATATTTTGTGGGTAAAGACAATACAGAGAATCTTTAATAGTTTCATTTCAGAAGGTATAACAAACACATTTCAAGACTTAATATGCTTGACGATCGAGCATAACAATATACAACTACAAAAAACTAAATAGAATTGAAAAATTCTTCCATGATCAAAAAGTAAGAGGCATCAAGAGAAAAAATATAAAGCTGCCACAAAAATGTGTTATGGTATTACGTAAATTAAAAATGAAAATATAAAGTCTTCATCTATGACTGTTTGCGCCACAGAGAGTCAAACAGTAAACACTCATAGCATTAACATATGTCAATTTTAGGACCCTTCTGAACAAATAGGGAATCGTATGAACTCAAAAAGCAAAAAAGCAGAGAAGCCGGGTCCGTCGATAGGGTAAGTTTCTATGCATGCATCACCTACCATGCTACTCCACAATCAGTCAACATGTTACAATTATATGGCTGTTCCAAGCTAGGAACCTTTATTTCAGGAGGTTTCATTAGTTGCTTTCTATCATATTAGTTTTTCGATATTGTTTTGCAGTTAAATCAGACTATTTTCTCTTGCTCAACTTGTCACTCCCGTTTTGTAACTCAAAAGAAAGTCCAATGATAGGTCATGCAAGGTAGCATGCAAACAAGATTAGATTCATTCTTAGGTAAAACAATTTCAACTTAAAATTGTAGTTTTATTTGTTTAACAAAATTAATATGTTGTACAAAATATGTTTGATTGACGTCAATGAGACAAGACTGCAACGATTAAAATAAGAATTAAAAAAAAACATTTAGATATTAACAAACATTTTCGGCCGAACTTACACAATATGTTAGACAATAAGGTTTATGCGTTGTATATGATAATGCGAGTATAGAAAGAAATCACATTTATAACTTTTAACCCAAAGGTATTTATTATATTTTAAAAGTTTTTTTCAGTTATTTCTTTAAACAAATCAAATGTACATATGTAAATAAACAAGTAAAACATTGAATAAAAGGGAATTTTATAGTTTCTTCTATACATTTATCGCTGTATCCTTGTTATAAATGAGTATATACCAATCAATATCCATTATTTATAAAGGTAAGCTTTTATCTATCCTTTCAAAATCCTCATGAAAAAATCGCCTGATTGTAAAGAAATCATTGTGTTTGCCAAGTTGCGTTTTTTTGGTTAATTGTTCATGTTCCTTTCTTTTTATGTTTCATATAAAAAAAAGATATAAAAAGGTTAGACAATACTTGGTCATGTTATATGAATATGTCAAGCCCAAGATGTAGCTGATGGTTTTAAATGTTCATAAAACATGACCAAGTATTGTCTTGCCAATTTTGAACATATTCGTGCTTTTGAGTGGCATTAGACATTCATCCTTTTCCCTTGGAATAAATCAAAGCCTAGTATGAGTTCACTTTAAAGTATAAACATGGTTAATAATAGGGACGTAAAACATATGTAATGATCGAATAAAATAGAACGGAGAGCAAACAAAGGATACATTGTTTAAAGCTGGAGATTATTTGTCGGCTTCGATGAAATTTAATACTATTATATCTCAAATTTCTTTACTAAGAAAACCTACACAAATCAGTTTTTTTTTATGAATATTAAAAGTTAGATTGTTCAAACATCAGATGTTTTTTTATTATTAATTAATGTATAAAATAAATGTATTGTTTTTTTCCTTTGCTGTATATATTAACAGTTATTGTATCTTAAATCAAAATAGCATTGACTCTAGGATCTGGCATCATCTTAAGATTAAGCATTATTTTACCTTCACCTTTTCATCTTTTCATTTATTCCCTTCCATCAATGTAATATATATAACGTTTGCAATATTCAAAACTAAATTTGTAAATGCTTTAGCAATTCTATTCTCTTCTTGTCATTTATATTTATTAGACAACCTCGTGTATCCATGATTTTTTTTCCTTTGCTGTTTTCCTAGGAGATTGTACTCTTCGTTAAGGCAGTTATTCAGAGTACACATAATTAATCTACAAGTCATTTATGTACAGTATTTTAAAGTGCATGTAAAGCCATGTATTATAAAAAATAGAAGGAACAAAAGGTTTTCCATTGGACGAAAGGGGTGGGTATGTTCGTAATGAAAAACTCATCAATTATACTAATCTAATTTAATATCAGACGCCTGTTTTGTCTCCCCAAGACTTCATATCTTCAAATCATTCATATCTGACCATGTACAGCATGTACAATGACTTGTTGACCTTTGTTAGTAGTTCTAATAAATTTGAAAACAAATTGTTAAATTTATTTTAAACATAGACCATTATAGTTGTCTTTGTGTTACACGATTATATTTTGATCATCTATTTTTATGTTTGATAGTAGTACATGTACCAATTGAACAGTATTTATAAATGACACTGTAACTTGTTCTGAGTTTTAATATCATGGTCCAAATAATAATGTCAAAATAATGTTTGTTAAGACCTTGTTACAATCGGAGTCCATATTAACACAGATATAACTATACAACGAATATCTAAAGAAATAAAAATGAAAAATATATACTTACAGACCACGGATACAATAAATAGAAAGACATTCACATTTAATTTATTAAACGGTAACTGTCGTAATCAATCAAGTAAAATGTATAAGATAATACAAATACAGTAAACATACCATGGAAGGGACATTTAATGCTATTTCTGAAGAAGAAATAAAAACACAATAAATAAAAAATTTAGAGAACGAAAAAATATATTTGAAACACAAACTTAAGCAACATTTCCTCTCACGCTTCAAGGAAAACGTTTGATAAGGATACTCATTTAATATGTTTAAGAACATTTGACTTAAATAAAAAGTAAAACAACAAAAATACCGAGCGGAAAGTCCCCTAACAATTGGCACAGTCAAAAGCTCAAACACATCAAACGAATAGAAAATAACTGTCATATTCCTCTTTATTAATGGTTGTCAGTTAATGGATCATGTTGTTTTTGATACAAACATATGATATGAATGTAACAGGAAAGTTTTTTTCTGAAAATGGTATGAGACGGTTTCAAAATGAAATAGCGGGAGATCATACGTTATTATTTAAACAAAGGTACAACGAAACCAGAAAGATTACACTTGATGAATTTCCGTTCAAATAGTTACATAAAAATCCTTAACATGCTCATTTTTGAACACGATAACACTTTATCTAAAAGATATAATTGGTTTAAATTATGCAGTTGTTGTGATTAAATAAGTGTAGTATTTTGGGTCTGTAATGTTACAATTCTTGCTTTGTTAAGAAGCTTTGTTGATAAGCCTCATATCTACAAAGATTCGTGTAGTTAACTTTACTCTAACAGGTTGGACATCGATTTTGTGCAGGTATTGTTAATGTTATTGCATTGGTATTCTTTTAATATCACGAATCAACATTCATCTTGAAATACGGAGATGCCAGTAAACTATATTTTGATTGAATCAAATAAAAGACGTGGAATAGTGATCTATGTGAGGTTTGATAAGGGCCATTCTGTTTTGTTATTATTTTTAAATCGAAACATTGAGCATATCCTTATGTACCTGTGAACCAATAACAGGTGGATTTTGATATTTTCGATACAATCACAACTCACCGTTAGACGTTGATCAATATACGTTTCAACTAACGAATAAAAATGTATAAGTCAACAATGACATGACATGTGACTTATCAAATCATTTTGACACATTCTTATATTAACGACTTAAAGCAACTAACGACGAAAATAAAAAGAAGTGACAAAACAAATAAATGAAAAAAAATATATATAACAGCTTCACGAATGTCCACGGGCTTAACAAACCGTATTCCAATCATAAATTCAACTGTATTCAATCGAAGTTCGCCTTCTTCAGTCAGCAGTTTTCTAAATTATGACAAAGGAGGCAATGCCTCTGTAGAGAGAATATGTAGAAAAAATCACGTTGATGTCAACAAATATGTCCGTGCAACGTCGGCAAATGGCAAATCTGCTCCAGATTATTTTCTAATAATACTTTACTCAGTGAATAGAACAACCTTTTCGCTCTCCATTTCCTATGACAAAACATGAAGACCCAAAGCCTCATTTGTCTGGTTAATTAAACCAATCATTGTGTGGTTATAAATATGTGAACAAACGGGCATTTTTTAAGCGAACGTCTTACATTTTGCGGAACACCTAACAAACCACAAACACAATATTAAATTTAGAAGTTCTAAACCGTTTAGAAATAACAACGACAATACAATCAATAATTAAAAGATTCCACTTGAAACTGCGAACTGCCTTATACTAAACTACACACAACACGTTTCCTCTGTCTACACGAAGAAATATTGGGGATATTCGAATAGCACATTTTGAAAATACTTTAGAAATTAAGAGAGTGTGTTTTTTTTCATGGATTGACAAGCATTAATACATAATCAAACAAATGAAAGGAAAAAAAATATACGATACGATATAACAGAAAAAAAAAAATAATGGACGAAGTAGTATATATTCACTAGTATAAAGATACTTGTAATTATAGTCCTTTAATAGTAAATTGACTTTATTTTTTAATAAAATTTAGTTTATAGTTTTCATAGAGGCCAAAAATGACAATATCCACATTTAGCGGAATTTTAATATGTGTTGCTTCATAAATCCAAACATTCAGATGGTGACAGATGTCTGCTACAATATTGCAGCCCCACAGTAAGTGTTCTGTAGTTTCTTGTTCATAAATTACACTGTACAAGGTTCATTTTTAAAAGTAAAGTATAAGTACCTAAAACCCGGTTAATATTCCGGTATTGAAACGAACAGAGCTTGTTTTTTTTAGTACATTAGTTAAACAATCATGTATTTTTTTCCAATCTCCAACATTTTTATTTGATATAATCTCCAATTTTCGATCAGCTGCAAGTACAACTGGTATTGTACTTAGGTTTAAAATTGTATTATACATGTCTTTTGAATTGACTTGAAGAAAATGTTAAATATCAAAAGGTAAAACAGCTTGTAGTTTTTTCCCCTTCAGTGTTGATTCTTATAGATTGTAAGAATTTTTAATGATATTTTAATCCCATAAAATTGTAAAAATGTGGATTTATAATCATTCTCATATACCGAGTATTACAATTCCCATCACGGTCTTCGTCATGCAACCGTCTTTGCTTTCATCCGCGTAATTAACCAGGACATCAATTAGGGTCGGTAGGAGGGGGGTAAATTTGCCATCAAGATATCAACCTAATTTCTATGGTACCGATCACAAACTGTCATCCATGGTCATTGGGTTGTTGTAATGTGAGACCTTTTCCAAAAAACAACGTGATCACGTGTCCTCTTAAGACTTTGTTTACAAGAGGTAAAACACCAATATTTCTAGTGGAACCTTTTATCAGTTGTATAACAAAATGTTTCTCTTATCTTGGTGCACCACAGTTCGTTTACACCAGGGAATGGTTTCCCATTATACACAAGTAGGTGAATGTTTCAGACTGTGACATTTATCATCTAACATGGGTGGAACTCACTTATGAACTCAATGTTGAATTGTTGACATTTGTCTTATTTCAGATATTATCTAACTTTTATAACAATATGATACTTATACTTACATAGAAGGCGCTTCTCTGAAAAAAGAACAATAACAAAATAATAATACCAACTGCACAATATCATGAAATATTAAGACACAAGGAACAAAATTAAATAAATATGCTAAAGTATTTGCCACAGACATATATCAACTATGAGTAAAATGGACTATATCTTTTGTAATAAATGATAAACTACATCTTGTGAACTATGTTCGGTCCTATGACTCCTTTCTCTCTCAAGTCTGAGTGATTTGTTGGCAGGCATTGTTTCCACTATAAGAAAAATTAATATATTTGTGTTTATGACAGATACTTAGATAGTACATTTTTCATAGTTGTTAACGATTGCATTATCGTTTACAAGTGAATATATATTGTAATTTATGAAGAAAAATTAAACAAGATACAGACATACTAGTATAAACGCCATAAAAATACAATTCATATCATATGTACACATACCAAATATTAATGCATAAGTCAAATAACCGGGTTTTGAAAACTTTAATGAAATATGCAGTACTTAGTCGTTCACCCCTATCCCGTCTTTATCGTTTAAAAGTTCACATAACATTATGCCTAACAAATATGTAAGTACAACAACTAATTGTCTATAGGAATGTTATGGGTGAGTGTATCTGAACTGCAATCAAACGACACGAAAAACCAACAGGCATCTAGATCCCGACATGTATTCCTCCTAAATAGACGATGTATCTATATAAAAAGTTCGTAATAGTCCAGCGTAAATAAGAAAAGGTTGTGAATAATTTCATATGAATACAGTATGTATATTCACAGAGAATTTGTAAACAACAAAATAATATTATAGAAAACATAATGCAATCACTACCCAGGTTCCTGACTTAGAACATGTAGGATTAAAAGAAAGTCGAAAGATAACAGAGGGACATTCAAACTCAAAGTCCAAAATAAACTGACAACGCCATGGCTAAAAATAAAAAAAGACCAACAAACAATAGTACACAGAACACAACGTAGAAAACTAAAGACTGAGCAACACGAACCCCACCATAAACTGGGGGTAGTCTCAGATGCTCCGGAAGAGTAAGCAGATCCTGTTCCACATATGACAACCGTCGTGTAGCTTATGTTAATACAAACCCGGTAGTAAGTCTTATTTGGTAGGTCACATTCACGTGTCCTCTTAAGACTTTGTTTACAAGAGGTAAAACACCAATATTTCTAGTGGAACCTTTTATCAGTTGTATAAAAAAATGTTTCTCTTATCTTGGTGCACCACAGTTCGTTTACACCAGGGAATGGTTTCCCATTATACACAAGTAGGTGAAGGTTTCAGACTGTGACATTTATCATCTAACATGGGTGGAACTCACTTATGAACTCAATGTTGAATTGTTGACATTTGTCTTATTTCAGATATTATCTAACTTTTATAACAATATGATACTTATACTTACATAGAAGGCGCTTCTCTGAAAAAAGAACAATAACAAAATAATAATACCAACTGCACAATATCATGAAATATTAAGACACAAGGAACAAAATTAAATAAATATGCTAAAGTATTTGCCACAGACATATATCAACTATGAGTAAAATGGACTATATCTTTTGTAATAAATGATAAACTACATCTTGTGAACTATGTTCGGTCCTATGACTCCTTTCTCTCTCAAGTCTGAGTGATTTGTTGGCAGTCATTGTTTCCACTATAAGAAAAATTAATATATTTGTGTTTATGACAGATACTTAGATAGTACATTTTTCATAGTTGTTAACGATTGCATTATCGTTTACAAGTGAATATATATTGTAATTTATGAAGAAAAATTAAACAAGATACAGACATACTAGTATAAACGCCATACAAATACAATTCATATCATATGTACACATACCAAATATTAATGCATAAGTCAAATAACCGGGTTTTGAAAACTTTAATGAAATATGCAGTACTTAGTCGTTCACCCCTATCCCGTCTTTAGCGTTTAAAAGTTCACATAACATTATGCCTAACAAATATGTAAGTACAACAACTAATTGTCTATAGGGATGTTATGGGTGAGTGTATCTGAACTGCAATCAAACGACACGAAAAACCAACAGGCATCTAGATCCCGACATGTATTCCTCCTAAATAGACCATGTATCTATATAAAAAGTTCGTAATAGTCCAGCGTAAATAAGAAAAGGTTGTGAATAATTTCAATAGACTACAGTATGTATATTCACAGAGAATTTGTAAAAAACAAAATAATATTATAGAAAACATAATGCAACCACTACCCAGGTTCCTGACTTAGAACATTTAGGATTAAAAGAAAGTCGAAAGATACCAGAGGGACATTCAAACTCAAAGTCCAAAATAAACTGACAACGCCATGGCTAAAAATAAAAAAAGACCAACAAACAATAGTACACAGACCACAACGTAGAAAACTAAAGACTGAGCAACACGAACCCCACCATAAACTGAGGGTAGTCTCAGATGCTCCGGAAGAGTAAGCAGATCCTGTTCCACATATGACAACCGTCGTGTAGCTTATGTTAATACAAACCCGGTAGTAAGTCTTATTTGGTAGGTCACATTCACGAAAAGAAGAAGAGATTGTAGTTACGACATTAGGAACATATTCGCTATCACCTGCGAAACGGATATGCCATAAAAAGAGGGACGAAAGATACCAGAGGGACAGTCACACTCATAGATCGAAAACAAACTGACAACGCCATGGCCAAAAATAAAAAGACAAACAGAAAAAAATTAGAGCAGATGACACAACATAACGGTCATCCAACTCGTGAAGGCGTCCTTAAAACTTACGAAGGAATGATTTCAACTTACCATTTAACTATCTCTATTATGTCTCACATATTCGAGGTTAAAGATTTGCTAAAATAAGTTCCGAAATATTAACGTAGTCTATTATTTTCACAACTGTTACAGTAATTTTAACAGTTGAAACAAAGTAAGTTTTAAGTCATTAATTTCAGTATTTTATCCTCCTAATCATAATGGAATTGGTTTTGACTCTACAGTACTCCTCTATGTGTTAATATCGTCTTAAAATAAAACTTTCCTGTATATTATTAAACTAACATGTGTCAATGTCATTAGCCGATACAGACAAATAAAAAGAATGAGACGTTGATTATACAGAAATTCAATCAGAGTGATCATGTTAACCATAAATGTATTGTTAAACATCAGGACACCTGCCTCGTTTTCGTTGTTATGTCAATTTAGGTTAGGCCATCTAAATGTACACGTACGGGTCGGAAATCCGTAATATTGGGCCATATTAAGGTAGCACGAATTTACCTCCGGAATTTATTTACCTTCAGAACATTACAAGTATGACAAAAAAAAAAAAAGGCCATGACTTCATAATAAAATATACTTTCAACGATTTTTTTGTCATTTACAGACCACATTGCCCATTTCAGTAGTGGATTATGCTTCGCGGGTAAATTAAAAAAAATACACAAAACGAAGAATATTAGTACCTAATAATTTCATTTTCAAACTGATCTACAAATACATTTTCCAGTGCGCAAAATCATCTACGACTAGTCTCTGATCAGAGTGTAATACAATCAGGATTTCATGTCAACGAATATATGACGTTGGAAGACGGAAATGATTTTCCAACCAGCAAATAAATCCGGATTAACTTAGACCATTGATTTTTTTTAGCAAATCAGTTATAGGAGAGTGACATTTTTTTCAAAAAGCCTCTAAGTTAAGGACTTACATGCAGCCACCTAACACACGGCTGTATTATATATCATTCGAAAAACTCATCATCTGTACATTCCGTTTTGCCTGGTCGTGAAAAAATTGAACGGTGTAATTTCCGTCACATCATGATCAAAGGTCAAGGCCGGACAAAAAAAACTTCCTTGACCTAAACATTAGACATTTATTTGATTTTTGGACATCAAAAACCCGAAAATGGCATTTTATCTACTTATAGCTAAAATTTGAATAAAAATCTGGAAACAGGTGCTGTCTATTAAAAACGCGCTTTAAAAATCTAATTTTTTGCTTGATAAGCGACTGTTAATCTCTTCTCTTCCTTATTTGCATACAGTATTATTATAGAGAAGGCAGAATATGCAATAATGTTGGTATTTTGAAAAAATGTGAAAGTGTACGTCCTTGACCTTTGATGATGATTTGACGGGAATTGCACCGTACGAATTGTTTACCACTGGTCAAAAAAACGGAATGTACAGATGATGAATTTTGATTGATATATAACCAAGCTGTTTGTAAGGTGAGTACAATAAAAATTTAATTTTATGGTTAATGTCATTCCACTATTAGCGCAATGGTTATACTTTGTCTCGCTTTAGACAATCTTACTCTGAAAAACGTCTTCCGTGTTTAAAGATCAACAAAATGTTAAAAATATTAAAATTAGTAACTTTCTGTTAAGTTTTTATTTCATGCTGACATACGTTTTTAAGTTCCGCTTGTACTGTATACCATGTTTTTCAGTGAATGTTTAGCATTACATGATGTAGTGTTAACCACAGATATATAGCAGCGACTGGCCACTATTGAAATAGAGTAAACGGAATTTATTTGGTGAAGCATCTTTTTTCAAAATCATTAAACATCATAAATTTTGAATGCACTTCTGAATTTATGAACTAATAGCATTGATCCTTTCAGATAAATTATTTAGTTTCGGCTTATCTGGCTTGCATTTTACCCATTTTCTGCGTAGTCATTACCTGCATCCATAATTAACATGAAGTTGTACTTCCAGATAATGGGCTTTGGAATTCTTGATCCTTTGGCTAGCGACGATCTAACTTGTTTACTCTTTACAATCCAAAAGCCTCTAGTAATAACATTACCATCGGAACTATATTTGCTTGGCAATAATGCACAAATGCAATCAGAAGGTTTGATCTTACAAACCTGGAAGCAAAGGACTCTATTGCCCTCTTTTGGTTAAAAATGGTAGAAGCAATAGTTTTGTTCTACATATATGAAATGACAGGCGTTTTTTGATCTGTGAAGAAATCAGGTGTTGTTTTCTGCACATATTTGTGGTGGAAAATATTGCTAATATTGATAGTATATATTGATGGCATCCAAACCCTTATCAACAATTTTTTATATTATAACTACTAATTAGTACTGTTTTTATCATCATGATCATGTTTGGAAGTAGTTATTGCTGGTTTGAACAGCCTATGGTTATTAATATCAATAATTATTGCAACCAATATATACTTTAAATAATTCGTATAAATCACGGAAGTGTATTGGGCCTCATGGAATAGTGAATTGAGCTGAGATAAAGGTACGGAAAAAAATTAATTTCGAATATAAAGAATTCCTAAAGGTTTATTAACAGAGGATAACAAACTATCTATAGACATGATGTGAACAGTAGGTAGTGAATGTGTTCATATATCATCGAACAGAGGTGTTAAACATTTTCAATTTGTTGATATGACTCAACCTAAGACTAGACAAAATACCTACACCATCAATTTCTGTAGTTACAGCCATAAGGGATAGCTGTTCCCAATTAGCGAATCCAAAAATCTTCTATTTGTAAGCGATATGGTGAACTCAATATGGAATAATTTTTTGAATGACAGATATTCTCTAAATCTTGACTTTCATAGAAACAATGGGAATAGTGAGGCTGGTGAAATTGTTTATAGAGAAATGTATTGTTCTCAGCATCATTAACATTAGACTAGTGATCAATCATTCTTTGGTTAAGTCTTTTGTCGTGATCATCGATCAGTTCACAAAGAGTACAGGTAATATCGTACACAGTATTAGAAGCAGTTTAATACAGATTCTCATGACTACGTGTATTGTCACATTTGGTGGTCACGTTACATTGATGATAGGTATCAGTAATGAGATGATCACAAGTTTACAGTTGTTTTCAGGAATCTGAAGACTGCACAAAGGTCGTTTCCATGACATCTTTTAAGGTGATCATAGGGAAACGTATTTCATTCGGAGTTGTTGTGTCCGTGTTCTCGTGATCGTAAACATTAGACTGGTGATCAATCATTCTTTCGTGAAGTTTTTTGTCGTGTTTCACCGACTTGATCATTCTACAAAGCTCAGGTAATATCGTACACAGTATAAGAAGCAGTTTAATAGAGATTCCCATGACTACGTGTATAGTTACATTTGGTGGTCACGTTACTTTGATGATAGGTATCAGTAATGCGTTGATCATAAGTTTACAGTTTTTACGATTACATTTAAAACTATGCTTCAAAATGTCGCTGAAATTTAATATACCTGAAAGTTGAACAGAACAGGGCCTTGTCTATTTTTGCAGTACAAAAAGGAATCTGAAGACTGCACACAGGTCGTTTCAATGACATCTTTTAAGGTGATCATAGGGGAACGTATTTCATTCGGAGTTGTTGTGTCCGTTTGAGCTGTGATAAATCAAGGCGACAGTAGTTTGATGATATTCAAATCTCGTAAATCGATTAGGAAGGGACAAATCAAGGTAACAAACAGAAACCAAGGGAACAGCATGAACTCCCAAAAGAGCAACATCGGTTTGGTAGACAGGATAAATTTCTCCTGCTTTGCATGCTTCACCCGCCATGCGAATTCATGCTCAGTAAAAATGTCACAATGGGGAATAGGACACAATCGGTAAAGTTACAGATCAGACTATACGGATATCTAGACATCTAAGTCCACAACAAGTTACAGATCAGACTATACGGATATCTAGACATCTAAGTCCACAACAAGTTACAGATCAGACTATACGGATATCTAGACATCTAAGTCCACAACAAGTTACAGATCAGACTATACGGATATCTAGACATCTAAGTCCACAAAAACCTGTCGCTACTAAGTTACAGATCAGACTATACGGATATCTAGACATCTAAGTCCACAAAAACCTGTCGCTACTAAGTTACAGATCAGACTATACGGATATCTAGACATCTAAGTCAACAACAAGTTACAGATCAGACTATACGGATACCTAGACATCTAAGTCCACAAAAACCTGTCGCTACGAAGTTACAGATCAGAATATAGGGATATCTAGACATCTAAGTCCACAAAAACCTGTCGACACTAAGTTACAGATCAGACTATACGGATATCTAGACATCTAAGTCCACAAAAACCTGTCGCTTCTAAGTTGTAACACCGACAGATCGTCATTGTCAACCGATTCGTGATGGTGACCGTAAATGGTTCTGCCTCATTACTCTGTTGGATCAGTGATTGTGTAATGAGCACATCCCTGTATAGTATGAACATGCATGAGCGTATCATATCAACTGCGATATGTAAACGCCATACGATGGAGCAGAGGGTATATTACTGTTGAGAAATAGGACGTCGACAATTGGAAAGTTGAAATCATTACGTTGTCATAGATTCTAGTTTGAAGTCGTATATCTGTGTCAATATCGAGGAAAAGATTAAGATATGGAGCACACGTTCTAATTTTGATAGTATCTTCAATTTCGACTTCACTGGGATATATGAGATGTAAGCGCTTTATAAAATGTGGGTTTTTGAGTGAAAGAACATAATAAATATATCTGAAAGTGAATTGAAAAATTTGCAAGATGATTTTTCTTTTTTTCTTTGGAAAGGTTCTGTATGAAGTCTTCTTCATATCGGTACAAAACAAGTCGGCCAGAAATGGTGCACAGTAAATGCCCATTGGAATACCGACTGTCTGCTGACATATCATTCCACCAAATCAACAAATATGTTGAATTTAAAAAAAACAGTCCAGCATTTTGATAATTTCATCTTCGGTGTATATCCTGTGGAATCACTGTAGTTCTTCCCAAAGTAAGATATTTCATAATGAATAGCAAAGAATTTTTATTTACATTTCCAATTTTTGTAGAAAAGATGTGTTTAATGATTTGAAGTATTTGATATATTATTAATCATGGGGAATAGTATTGTCACGCGTACAACAATCAAATGTTTTAATATTACTGCAAAATTGTAAACATTGTGATTGTAGATTTTATAATCGATCCTTAGAATTTTCAAGAATCCACATCTGATTGACACCGCTGATTGAATATACCTCATTACAATATTTCTAAAGGCCATCTTTTACTGAGAAAAGAATGGTGGTAAGAACTTTAGAAATATGTTTACTTGAAAATCTTGACAAACCGGCTATTAATCGTTCTTTGGAGTTTTCAGTGTTTATGGACTTCCCCCTTTTTTTGATTTACCTTAGAGTTTGGTGTTTTTGAAAATAATTTGTTTTAAGGTGTATTGTGAAGTTTACGTATCCAGTGTAAAGTTGGAAGATTTTCGTCATTTTTTTAATGTTAATACCAAAGAAGAGAAGGACGGATTTGTGATATTACTAAATATCTTCTTTCGTGAATGATGTAGGGGTACATGTATATGTGGGATTCCCAATGTTGGTGTGATATCCAACTTCTTTATAATGGCTTTGCATATAAACCAATCTTGTTGGATGATTTGTCTGCTGCAACAACAACATATTTGTCGGTAAAGAATGATCAAGCATCCACAACCTTGGGTTTTCTAAAAGGGTCATAAACCCGTAACCTCATTGTACATTGTAAACTTAATCTATACAGATAATAAAAGTGTTCAGTTCTGGCTCACCTTGCTGCGTTTTGCCCATTTTCTGACATACAAACTTTAAGTTTATGTCAGATACTCAAATATATATTATGTACCGTTGTTAATAATGTTATCGTGTCCAAATGAATATATTACACATCAGTATCCATGCAATAAAAATATTTGTTCAGTAAATTTATTTCTTTGAATTATATGAATATGGGTACTTACTCAGAAATTATTTCTGTCCTGAAATTTTGATCAATTAAAGTTAACATTTGTTTAAATCAATACACATAAAAAGGAATGTAAGACAATATAATAGACAAACTTATTTCCTTTATATATAATTATGGTCTTTATTATGCTAGCGGTGTAATTGTACCATTTGTTGTGTCCATAACAAGTTCCGTGTAAAAGTGTTAAACTACAAAACATTAGGATATTACATTCTTCCCCTCGGTAAATGAATAAATAATAATAAGTTTTCTCCTCATGCAAAGCTCTGGTCCTTGTCCGGTTTTGGCTATACGTTTTGTCCGTTTTGGTTTTATCAGCTTTTTAATTTTTGAATAAATTTTTGTTTTGAGAATATTTTGGCCGCGAACATTAATGAAGAGACATTTATTGTCTAAATGCGCTAGAAGGGTAGTAAAATTAGTACCGTTAATGTTATTAAACAAGTTTTAAAACTCACGTCAAATTTAGAATTAAAAAATATACTAGTAGCCCACGTGGAAAACATCAAAAACAACTTTGTAATCAATAACGAATAATGGAAGAAGAAACAAACTTTAATATCCTTTGAGTCTACACAAAACATGTTTTAATGCACACATTTCAAAGTTTAATGCATGTGTAGAATAATCAGGTTCAAAAATATTGTAGTGAGACGAGATGTATCGCCAAAGTTAGAAAAGCAAGCCTCAACCATCATATAAAATGAGGGAATGTGGTTTGATTCTTGTCTTTCATTTTTGCTTATGTGCTACGTCTATATGCCATTTTGTTTTTCTCTGTTCACATAGTTGTGTGCTTTTATAGTGTTTAAGATTAAAACACAATGTTGACTGCTGTACCCCAATTGTTGATATTTTTAACCTATTATGTATGTTTGTTTTGCTTACACATTGTTGTCAACATAAGGAGTTTCATTCTACTGTCATACAAGTGAAACGTCTAGCTAGCTTTAAAACCGGGTTTAATCCATCATTTTCTACAAAAGGAAATACATGTACCATGTCAGGAATATGACAGTTGTTTTCCTTTTATTTTATGCGTTTGAGCTCTTGATTTTGTCATTTGGTAAGGGACTTTCCATTTTGAATTTTCCTTTGAGTTCGATATTTTTGTTGTATTACATTTGATTGCCAATGAAAAAACTATCCATCATAGTTTAAGTTAGGAAGATAAAACTCCCTTGTCGTTCAATTATTCTGATTTAAGCCTTTAAACGTTTATATTAATATTTGTGTAATTATTGTCATAATACAAAATAGAAGCAAACAAACTGGACAATAAAAAAGGTCAAAGGGAATTTAATGGGTTAAGAAAACTTCTTAAACGGCAACCAAACAACACCAATAACCAACAGACATCTAGATCCTCAGATGTGTTCGTCCTTCTAATTATGAAGCAGTAGTTTACCGATGTCAAAATCCCTTTAATCGATTAGGAAGACAAACTAAAGTAACAAAAAGGTTATCACATTACCTCCATAATGAAGCGTCGACGTAGTACCTGTCTCCTGCTATGCGTGCATCACCCGTCATGCGAGTCCACACTCAGTAAATATGTCACAATCGGTAAAATTACAAATTAGACGACTATTCTGGTATCCAAGGATCTAAGACTGCGATAACATGGCGCTATTGAATTGAGACACAGACATATCAAATCGATCAACCCATTCGTGATGGTGATCGTAAAACTTCTGCAGTGTAGATTTTATAACACAATTTGAACAGTTTTGGTGTATGGAGCACGCCCCAGCTAATGGATACCTTCAAACGAGTACATACACGAACGTACCAATTGATATATGTCAACGCCATACGATGCGACAGACAAGTATCGAATTATAAAATGATAAGCTTTAGGTGGTCACGAGGTTTTGAAGAAGTTGAAGAAACTACTAGTATCAATAGGAACCCAAAATTGTTAAAACAAAATAATTGGAATAATAATCTGAAATATAACAACCACTGACCGGGTACCTGACTTATAGTATGTTTTATATCCCACATACTTGAGGTTACATATTTACAGTGTTCGACATATTAAATTAGGATGATAAAACCACAACAATACTGTCAAAAGATAAAATAAAAATAAGTTTCATACACTATTTATTTATAAATTCACTATTTCGTCAACCTTAACATGGTGGAATAGTTTTTGACTAAAGAACAGTCCGCTATCAGAAAATACACAAATATAAAATACGTATATTATAGTAAGTTTGTATCTTATATCAACTAAACTGCGTAAATGTCGGAGTAAAACGATAAACTACTGCCAAAGAATGAGACGTTGATTTAAAGAAAGTTGAATCAATGTGTTTGTCATTGACAATATAGATCATATATTTATAGTCGCAGATGTGTGCCATCACTTTCTTAAACATAAAACAAATTTTGTTTGAAGCAATTACTTGTTTTGTGCTTTACATATATCTGTTTTTCAAATTTGAATATCTTACTTACTGATGTAACAAAACTTGGTCTTAGAAACTAGTCCGACAGAAAACTACATAACATAACACTTACTCGCATATGACGCATCTGTATCTGTATTGTTTAGCTGTTGTTGTAACTCTATAAAATATCATATGACACGGTTAGAATATTTCAAGGGAGATGTCTAACTTTTATAGCATCGGTTCGATCAACATTTAAACGTAACATTTTAATTGATTAATCACCTTTAACTTTACTCGGACATTTTACCCTCATGTCAATATTTTTCGCCACAATTATTGCCTAATCTTTCAAAAAAAAAACATTTGATGTCTTCCAGCTCTTTCCTGGGCAAACTGAACGATAATATACATATATATATATACACTGTTTATGTATGTCAAGCAACAAATCAGTCCAGTAAATCAAAAGTAAAGCATCCATATATTTCAAACCAACTTCGCTAAAGTTAATTAAAACAGTTGATTACGGTCAAAAAGAAAACTCATTCATAATTCAAAACGTTTCACGGTAATGCCAAACCACCGACTAGAATCAAGTTTATGTCACATAAAAATATCATGTATACAAGAGAGAGAGAAAGTATTTAGTACGTGCGCAACTTAGTATATTATACGCGTATTTTGTTGATATCATACTCATTAGTTTCAGTGGAATACAATTCACTTGAAACAAATCCAATGAATCACGGACATGAAGAACAGTACAACTAAACATTCCCTTCACATTTACGTCAAAACTGACTTAGGAAGACAAATCTAAGTGTTTCGATTGATTTTGTCATTGTAGGAAAAGTCAATCCACATAAGAGTTGAAAATAGCAATGAGAACAATATTAACAAATACGTTTAATGTCTATTCTAAATACAAACCTGGCGTTCTTCTGAGTTTTCGGGTTTTCTTCTCTTTTGACAGTTTCTCTGAAAAATAAATTATCTTGTCGACAATGATCATTTTATTTTATGTGCGCGTCAAAGTTGTAACTTATCGTACAATGAAATAAAACACTGTATTACTTAATTTTCAACATGCCGAATGAACAAGCTGTTTTCAGATAAACCGAAATAACGCAAAAAAGTTTCCAAATTTGTATTAAAAGTACTGCATGGTTTTTGTTGCTTTTTCGGTAATCCACGCACAAAAAGGGCATTATGAAAAAAAATAATAACTTGACATAGCGGAAACCTTCTAAGTGGCTGCTAAGTTATGTATATCCTGGCGGTTTTTGTTTTCTTATAACGGATATGATAGTATGTTGGAAGTAATTGTAATATTAAGCTTGTACTAACACTTTATGATTAAACAATAGGTGCATACAAGTCTTTTATCAAAAACTGTTTGGTTTTTATTTGGTTGCTGTCTTCTTGGAAGGAATTCCCAAGTCTAATGTTAAATTCCTGCTAGAAAAACCATTAATTTAATTGAAATTATAATACAATAGAATAGTACGCAGTTGTGAATATGTAGTCTTGAGAGGTATATGTTACAGTACAAACGGAAATCAAGAGGATTCAGAAACTTCCTAGTACAAATCGAAATTCAAATATCTACAAGTAGAAATTGCAATTCTGATTTAAACTAATTAAAATCTAATACACATCCGAATTCCGCCATTTGCTGGTAAAAATATGGGATATCCAGATGTGTACTAGGCGGATCCTGGATTGTACTTGATGGTTACTAAAATTAAAGAAATATTTTGCTTTCTTTATCATGAAATAAATTTAGATTACCAGACTTGTCTGATTCAAAAAGATAACAAGAAAAAGTATAATAAAACTACCGAACTTCAAGGTATATTCAACAAGAGGGCAGTCTATAAAAACTTACGAAATCAAACGTTCTCAATCTACGGAATAATTGAAAAACAACTGCCATATTCCTGACTTGACACTGGCATGTTCCGAAGAAAATGGTCAGTCAGGATTTTACTTCGTCAAAATTATTTCCCCATTACGACACCAAATTTTTATAATCGTAAAAATGGAATCCATTGTAGTGATGACACGCTGTCAATTTAGCTCTTGAAAACTGATTAATTTATCAACATATCATCATTAAGATCCTTATATGCCAGTTGTATCGTAAAAGACAAATGTATCTACTTTCTATTGAGCATCATTTAATTTACTTGTATGCTTTTGGTCCACTTAAAACTGTTGCCTGATCGGTTGTCAGGCGGAATTTTCGAAAGTTCAAATATATTTTTAAAAAATCCAATTAAATATTTCATGGAAGGGCAGACTAAAAAAAATTCAGAGGTTGAGGACTCATGAACCCAGATAACATATACAAAAAATGAAGTTATGCATTTTTAAGATCCACTTGTAAAGTCTGTCGTCAAGTATTATTAGTAAACATGTGTAAATCGAACACATTTACTTTGTTGTTATGACTCATTAGAGAGAGATTTCACTTTACTCACATATTTCATTTCTTAGTACTGTAAATGTTTAATGTTATTATATCAACTTATAGTCTAAATATATAAAAATGATAGAATCTGAAGCGAGATGATGTATCAAATATATTTCTTTTATACGTTTTCATGACAGAATTGTCAACCCAAACACGCCGGAACATAAAAAGGTGTACTGACTTTCTCTTTTCGGTGAAATTATTGCCCATTTTGGGGATTTAAATAAAAATGTTGCTAGGGGCAGAAATGCAAATAAAATGATTTTAAAAGATCAATCTATTAACTTTCTTTAGATTTTTTTTACGGAATTTATGCTTATGCACAAAAAAGATCAACATGTATTTGCACCTACCCCAAACCGATTGTTTTGTGAAAATGTGTATATAATTCAAAAGTTTACAAATATCTCTAAGCTGTAATGTACATAAATGTAAGTAAAAACACATATATAAGATGCATAAAATTCTAAATTATGCACATTCATTAAACTTTTAAAGCCCATAGAAACAGATGCAAACAATTCAAATTTACCAACTTGGCCTTTTTTTACCTTCTCTCTATTTCTTTAGATTAATTTCAACTGGGTTTACGCCTGGGTGGGTTAATCCTTGTTTTAAAACTAGCTAAACCTCCCATTTGTATGACAGCTGTTTATAGTTCCATTATTGACAAAACTCTTTGAATATACATCAACGATATACATCACTACTGACTTAAAAGTTCAAACAAGATGAAGGGCCAATTTCTTATGAATTTATTTCACAGTAGAGCCTTGTTTCTAATAGTCCTTTAATCTTTTCTAAAATTCACAGTATCATTGGTTCATGTTTTATTGTACATGTATTTCAGAAGATTTGATCAAATTATAGATATCTATGAATGCATGATTAAACACTTCTATTCTTGTACATTTTCAGTAATTAAAAGAACAATCTTAACAAAATAAAAAAAAAAATATTGGACGTATTTGATATTTTGTGTATCAGATTAAAATCAATTCATTATTTCAATGTTGTCATTTTTTGTACTCTAATCATATACCGTTGGTTCTATACTGTCAAAGTATAAAATAATTAACTGTACAAATATTGATATGCTAAAAGTGTTAATCAACACTTCAATATTGAGATATAACTAAGCATTGCATTATCACAAGTTCCATTTAAAATTGAAACTTGATAATCTGATATACACATATAGAATATAACTGGAATAAAGAGGCGGAAGATGCCACTCTCATTCAATCCTTAATAGTCGAAGATAGAATGACAACGCTGTGCCAAAAAAAAGGAAAAAAACCAACAACAGTTTTCAAAGCACTTCAATGACATCAAAAAGCTAAGAACAAACTTACCCAATTGTTAATTCACCAAATAGTTTCTGAATTTCACACTCTGCTACTTTCTTTCTAGCATATTTGACTGATGGCATGATGGGAACCTGTATTTCTTCTATTAGATCGATTTGTGACTTTATTTGTTTTAGTTTTTGTAACAATTTCGTGGTATCTTTTATCCCTTGTGTGTCATGATAGATCTTCAGCTGTTCCTTTGCCTTATTCAAAGCAGTTTTAATCTCATTAGCACTGGACTGTGAAGTTTGAAGATTCTTTGTTTGTTTCTCTTTCACCGATTTAACCAGACTTTCAACTTTCTTATCAATCAGCTCTTTTAGGTGTCTCCCTTCTTCTCTTATAGAGTGGATGGCACCATTAACATCAGCTTGATATTGATTTGAGCCTTGGTCAATATCTGCTATCTTTGACTGTAGGTTTCTCATCTTCGTGTCTATTACCTTTTTTACCTCATCTTTGATCCTTTCAGTTGATTCCTTGATTTCAGCGAAATCATGTGATTTGTGTTTTTTAATCACACATATTTTGCATATCGGCGTATTACATTCCATGCAGTAATATATAAAGTTTTCATCATGTTCTTTACAATATTGTTTAACTTCCGGGTTTATATTTGGGCCACTTAGAAATGTATGCTTTTTGCTTATCTTTGTACGTAGATGTGATATTTTACATCCATCACAAAACACCTGGTCACACTGTTCACAATAGTTATGTCCAGGTCCAGAAACACAAATCTCACACGTTTTAGAAGCAGCCTGAGCCATTTTGATTTGTTTTGTTTGCATGTAGTTCTGGCAACGTACATTTAAATCCCGTTGGTATACGGAGAAAGACTAACTTTTCCGGATCATGAATGAATTTTCATAAAATAAAAGGTAAACATTATAACTAATCCTATGAATAACCATTATTGTCATTTTTTACAGGAAACATATTTATTTGTTATATTTTAAAATATAATCGTTGTCAATTCATACCGTTGTAAAATGAAATGATCATTTCAATTCCAAAACCAAATATGTAAATTGATATATTGGAAATCAGACTACATTAGAAATAAGCCGCTTCAACTTATACAACTGGTTGTATATTTAAGAAAGTAAAAAATGTTGTACCTGTTTGTCTAT
Organism: Mytilus californianus; assembly: GCF_021869535.1. Classification (NCBI taxonomy): domain Eukaryota; kingdom Metazoa; phylum Mollusca; class Bivalvia; order Mytilida; family Mytilidae; genus Mytilus; species Mytilus californianus. The sequence continues at coordinate 92,852,531 of NW_026262745.1, forward strand.
AACTTGTCAGTTTATATATGCTTACATCAAAACGATATCAATAACGTTTGGAAAAAGATGACCAAATAATACTATAAATTACCGTGAGCACACATACACTTCTGGCATAGTCCTTATCATGTTCACTAGAATCAAAAGTGTGGAAGAACAAGAATACGAAAAAGCATCCAGAAAATAAGATAAATAAAGGCAACAGAGTATGCCGCTGTTCAAAAGTCATATATCGATTGAGAGAAAGCAAATCCGGGTTACAAACTAAAACCGAGGGAAACACATCAACTATAAGAGGAAAACAACAGAACAACAGAAACACTGAAGTGCAACAAAATCAAACGCCAACATACATAGAAACGAACTATATGATAACAACTGCCATATTCCTGACTTGGTACAGGACATTTTAAGAAAAAAATGGTGGTTGAACCTGGTTTTATGGCTAGCCAAACCTTTGATGATGCAATATATAATACCACTTCTAAACTTACAATTCGGAGTTTTTAATATATCACGTTCTGCCTGGCCTGACAATGAATCACATTACGGTTGTGGTTGATTGCAGTCTGTTATAATTTTTTATGTTCATAGTCTTATTCATGTCATTGGTTTACTTTTAATGAATATTGTCACTTCTTTTCATTCCGTTTTTTTTTTGGGATAAAATTCTAAACGGTATGCGTGTTATTCAGTGTCGAAAGCTGTACGGAGACCTTTAATAATCTTCATATGTTTGTCCTTCTGTTTTTTTTTATATGTTTGACTTTTTAGCAATCGAAGTCGATTCACGTTTTTATACGAACGTTTCACCAACCATGTGTTGACATATAGAATAATCATACATTGTCTCGAAATATACATTTTATTTGTACAAGGCTTAGAAACAGGTAGAAAGTGTTATCCTGTTTTCAGCCGAGAACAAATACAAATTATATTTCGAGACAATGTATATTTATTCTTTATATACTGCAACTCCTGTTCCAAATGAAATATTTAGGGTCAAACAATCATTTGTTTTTATTTGAAGCGGACGATTTAAAAATTTCCGCAAACCTGTATTGTTTGTTGACGTCATAGATAAAACTCTACGGAAACGCATTGTAAGCGTCATAAACAAGGCGATATACGGTCAGTGACTGTATATTACAAATGAATATACGGTCAATGCAACTTGACTGCGCATATAGCACAGCTTCAGTATATGATATAATACACTGATATGGTAATTTCTTTAAATCTACTGTTAAAGAAATTTTGAATTCTGATAAAATGCTTAGGTTCTTCAACCATAGGCATAGATATTCTTTATTGTATTTGGTTAAATTTTTCGGAATTGCTGTTTTCCAATGCAACTTTGTTTTTTTTTAAATTTGCCTTCTAACTGTTTGGATATAAGTGCGACTGAAGAGTCTTATGTGGACAAAACGTTCGTCCTGTGGTTTAAAATTAAAAAAAAACGGATATCTTTAACGACTTTTTATACTAATGTGAACAAACAAACACTATGCATTGCCATTATTTTCATATATTATTAAGTAAGAAGAGAACTCATGCTAGAAAATTTAAATCTCTCTGTTTAGGATAATTCAACAATAACACAAACAATGCACGTTTTACATATTAAGACTTGCACATGTATCTTTGGGGTTGTATTTTTATAAGTTTAAAACTAACAACGGTCCAAAGATCATTACAGATTTGAATAAAATGAATAGCAATATATTTAAATGTCATTTCAATACATATGTACTACTTGAACGCATCTTTTGTATTTTAAATTTGACCGACTTTGTTACTTTGTACAAAAATAATCTCTTACATTTAAAACAAATCGTGCAAAACAATAGTCAGCTAAAGAGTTGTTAAATACTGTAGTTTATGGACAGGTGTCAAGAACAATAAACATATCGAACCGTTTAACAATTGTCTATCTGTTAATAGTACGATGGCAACGACGAATACATATTTAAACCATGTTATTCAATACATTAATCAGATATGAAAAGGTGTATTGTTATTGGTGATAGTGTCATTTTTAATCGTTCCTTTTTCATATTTTTAAAATTGTGCGTACCAATTTCATGCCTCTATGAAGAAACGAACCCTATATTATATTATATACATTATTATATGTTTTACAAATATTTGTTCCCTGATAATGAAGGACATTTTATATTAAATTGCAAGTCGAGAGATAAAAAATACTAAAATCAAATTCCTGTTCACAACAATTATACAATAGCACACGAAAAAGATAAAAAGCCTGGTACGAGTAACTTTATTGGTTTGTTCTGTATTCCTAAACTGACTGGAACATTTACATTATCAGCGCATACCATGCTTTAGATTAGAAATTTTGTTTAGGCTGTTACCTCAAAAGTAAAATTCATATTAAAATTTCTCAAAGTATCTTTTTTGTTGGCTACAAAAAAAGTAAAAAGAAAATGAATCAAGAAGCATACTCTGTCGTTTTTCTCTGACCCTGTATATCTGTTTTATATGAAACTTTTAATCATTCAATCCGTATTACTGCTTTATCTATTACTAATACATGTCAAAGGGAGATGAAAAAGATACCAAAGAGACTTTCAAACCCATAAGTCGAAAAAGAAAACTGACATGTCATGGCAAAAACCGACAAATCGAGTAAAAGAGAAACAACGGTTCACAAAACGCATAACAGATAACAAAGACTGAGCAACACAAATGCCAACAAAAACCGAGGGTGATAGCAGGTGTTTCGTAAGGGTAATCTGATTCTACTCCATATATGGCACCCGTCGTTTTGCTTGTGTAAGTGCAAACCCGGTGATCAGTCTAATTTGGTAGTTCACTTTCGAAGGAGAAGAGGACGGGGTTGTGGTTTCGACAATTAGAACATATCTGTCGTCATCTGTAAAACAGATAATCCATAACGGTCAGCAAACCCGTGATGGTGCCTGTAAAATCTTCGAAGGAATGATTTCATCTTCCCCACTTAGTTTATGCTTACAGTAAAACATGTGTTTATTCAGAAAAGAAAACGGATTGGCATAAACGTAAGCATTGCATATATATATATATATATATATATATATATATATATATATACAAGTATAAACTGAAAACAACGTTCAAACCTATGATTGCGTTGGATAAAAACCGTAATTTTTATACATGTGCATGCAAAACAAATTGCTTGGTAGAGGGGTCTAAATACAGCACAAACAACATTTTCCAAAAGACCAAATGAGTGAAAAAGCATATTTTAACAAAACGCATTTGACTAGCAGGTCGAACAACTGATGTTCTTAAACCCTGCTGACTGCCATTGGCGATTGCCAAATCAACGGATCACAAGATGTATCAAAATAGATCTTATTATTAATTTATTACCAAACAGAAAACAACAAACTTGCGGAAAAGATGGTATACTGCAAACATGAGGTGCAAGCATTTGTACACCATATCCGGATTTGGACAATTAATGTCTCTTCAGTGATGTCAGGAATCGAAACGGTATTTTGAAGGCCATATAATTCACCTCAATTTAGGATAGACTCTTGAATTTTGAAAGAGTCAAAATAGGATGAACGGATCATATAAACCCGAACACAAATATAATACAAGCCCAAACGAAAAAAATATAAACAAGTCAAAATTGAAAACAACGTTCAAACCTATGATTGCGTTGGATAACAACCGTAATTTTTATACGTGTGCATGCAAAACAAATTGCTTGGTAGAGGAGTCTAAATACAGCACAAACAACATTTTCAAAAAGACCAAATGAGTGAAAAAGCATATTTTAACAAAACGCATTTGACTAGCAGGTCGAACAACTGATGTTCTTAAACCCTGCTGACTGCCATTGGCGATTGACAAATCAACGGATCACAAGATGTATCAAAATAGATCTTATAATTAATTTATTACCAAACAGAAAACAACAAACTTGCAGAAAAGATGGTATACTGCAAACATGAGGTGCAAGCATTTGTACACCATATCCGGATTTCGACAATTAATGTCTCTTCAGTGATGTTAAGAATCGAAACGGTATTTGGAAGGCCATGTAATTCACCTCAATTAAGGATAGACTCTTGAATTTTGAAAGAGTCAAAATAGAATGAACGGATCATATAAACCCGAACACAAATATAATACAAGCCCAAACGAAAAAATATAAACAAGTCAAAATTGAAAACAACGTTCAAACCTATGATTGCGTTGGATTAAAACCGCAATTTTTTTATACGTGTGCATGCAAAACAAATGTCTTGGTAGAGGAGTCTAAATACAGCACAAACAACATTTTCCAAAAGACCAAATGAGTGAAAAAGCATATGTTAACAAAACGCATTTGACTAGCAGGTCGAACAACTGATGTTCTTAAACCCTGCTGACTGCCATTGGCGATTGCCAAATCAACGGATCACAAGATGTATCATAATAGATCTTATTATTAATTTATTACCGAACAGAAAACAACAAACTTGCGGAAAAGATGGTATACTGCAAACATGAGGTGCAAACATTTGTACACCATATCCGGATTTGGACAATTAATGTCTCTTCAGTGATGTTAGGAATCGAAACGGTATTTGGAAGGCCATGTAATTTACCTCAATTTAGGATAGACTCTTGAATTTTGAAAGAGTAAAGATAGGATGCACGGATCATATAAATCCGAAAGCAAATATAATACAAGCCCAAACGAAAATTGAAATGAATTTATCCATTATTTCTCCCACATACTGAATGCCGCAAGTGTTACATGTTAATATATAAAGTAAATACAAGGAGTTCTTTCATCAGCTCCGTTACTAAACAAAATTATACCATCTACTCAAATTCCAACTTTAAAACGGAGAACTCAATTTATATATTAACATGTAACACTTGTGGCATTCAGTATGTGGGAGGATAATGGATAAATTTAATATTCGGCTTAATAACCATCATTCATGGTACAAAACCAACAAAAACTGTCCTCTCACAAGACATCTTCGCTCAAAGAAACATCCTTTTGATAATGTTACTTTCCAAATCATAGACGTCAACACCGAGTGGGACACCACGGCGAGAAGGAGAAGAGTAAACTTTTGGATCCACCAGCTCCACACTTTAGAACCGGATGGTCTTAACGAAAAAGAAGAGAAGATATACAGGAAAGATAAAGAATAATTTAATACACAGTGTCATCCTTTTTATCCTGTACTATTGGTCAAATGGACGTTGCAAAATTCAACCATAAATTATGTATTATTTACAAGGCAGCTATATTCATGTGCAACATTTACATTGAGCTGCAAAAGTTTCTTATCATCTACATCCGATTTCACCTGGATAGATGAACGCTTGATAAAGCTAGTTTGTCTAGCGAAATATTGCATTTATTTTTATCGTTTTGTAAATATGTCGAACATTCTAATATTTACATACTAAGTAGTGTGTTAAAATTACATTGTTAGGCAATCTATTATTTTATTTGTGTAATTGTATTAATCTCTGTACTGATTAATCAACACTCCCATAGATTTGTATGTCATGTGTTGCTATTTATAGGCACTTATATATATATATATATATATAATTGTCGGGTGGTCTAGCGCGTCGGATACGGTGCAGGCGATTTGGTGTCACGATATCTCAGTAGCGTGTGTTAGAATCCCGGCGAGGGAAGAACAAAACATTTGCGAAAGCAAATTTACAGATATATATATATACCCGGCCATCGAAAGCTTTATTAAAAGAAGCCTAGGTGGTCGTGTGGTCTAGCACGTCGGATACAGTGCACGCGATTTGGTGTCACGATATCTCAGTAGCGTGTGTTAGAATCCCGGCGAGGGAAGAACAAAACATTTGCGAAAGCAAATTTACAGATATATATATATACCCGGCCATCGAAAGCTTTATTAAAAGAAGCCTAGGTGGTCGTGTGGTCTAGCACGTCGGATACAGTGCAGGCGATTTGGTGTCACGGTATCTCAGTAGCATGAGTTCGAATACCGGCGAGGAAAGAACAAAAAAATTGCGAAAGCAAATTTACAGATCTAACATTGTTGGGTTGATGTTTAGACAAGTTGTATATACAAAATATACACAGCCATGTATCACCATCACTGCTGGTGATCCGATGGATATTTTTGTTGTAGTGTTATCACTGGTTCAGACGTACTTATAAATATAATTATTTCTATGACTGTATCTTGCATTAATTTGTAGGATCCTTTACAATAGATATTTCAGCTAATCTGTAACAATTCCATCTTCATGCCTTATATTTCATGTACTGTATTACGACGAAAGATTAAAACTGACGAGGAAAGGTAACACCCGGCCACCGAAAGCTTTATTAAAAGAAGCCTAGGTGGTCGTGTGGTCTAGCGTGTCGGATACAGTGCAGGCGATTTGGTGTCATGATATCTCAGAAGCATGAGTTCGAATCCCGGCGAGGGAAGAACACAAAATTTACAGATTTAACATTGTTGGGCTGATGTTTAGACAAGTTGTATATATATATAAAGAAAAGTCAAATAGAATCCGTATGCTGGTAACATATAAGAAAAATAATATAAGATAATGAAAGTTTCAATTCATCACTATCAGAAAAATAATATAAAAGCGCTAGTAAAAGTGATGAATTGAAACCGTCATTATCTTATATTATTTTTCTTATATATATATATATATATATATATATACCGACAAAAGCCACATAAACTGTACTCCTCGGGGGTACAATTGGACATAAAGTGGACTCCTCAGTTAACTGTACAGTTGAGGTGAGCACCTTAACTTTTGGTATCTGTACAAAAAAAAGTATAAATATTAGCAATGTGAACTTAATGCCACACAAAAGATCGATATATTACGATCACATAACGGTCTTGATGGTCAAAAAATATTGAGGAATAAGAAAGATATTGCTTTCTGAAGTGACATACCCCCATTTTTCTATATATGTCACTTTTCACCAAATCGGTACAAACAGAGTTAAAGTGTACACTAACTTTAATCACGATTATTTATTGGTTTCCCCATATATATCTAATGAAATTTGCACTCAAATGATAGTTTAATATATCTTTTAATTTTTGATACCTCAAACAAGTATCGGAACTTATCCGTTAAGAAATTATTTGAGATATATAATCGATCCTGACATATACATGCCTGGTTTTCGATCAACTTGAAAAAGATATATACATCCGGGCATTTGAATGTTTATTTCGTTTGAAAACAAAATGGAGGATGTCCAAGCGATGACCTATATCATCATTTAGACGTCGGATAATGGTTTAAAATGATTGAAATACGTAAAATAATGTAAGTTTTTATTCATTTATATGAACAAATGTATTTAACAAACAAAAGTATGCCTGAAAGAAGAAACAACGATCGTCGTTAACAATGGCCTGACATCTGTATCCTACGACTTTTATATTCATTCTAGTTGATAATTCAGAGTTAGATAACTAAAATATATATATATTGTTCTTATTAATATTGATATTAGCCTGAATAGTTGCGCAACAATCTATAAAATGAGGGCGAATCGTGTTTATAAACAATTACAAAAAGGGGGGACACATGCGTATGATCAATCTGAAAATGCACATATTGAGACAAAATTGTTGTTTTTGTTTGTTTTTCATGTCCCATCTTTAATATGAAAACGCTTTTTTTTTTGTTGAAAGACGTTTGTAAAATGTTTATTGTTAGTATTATTGGTAGGGTTTTTATATTAGGTGCTGGGTTCTTCGGATTTTGATTGATTCAAAGCTTATTAAAAAATCAACAAATCATAAGTTTCTAGGGTGATGTGAGATTATCTGGCTAACATCACTAAACATGAGATTTTTATTTTAAAGAATGTTTTTTTGTTTCCAATTTTTTTGGAAAGGTTAACTCAAACATTACTAAATATGTATTGCTTCATACACTGATACATGTACGAAACATGATTCTACATCCTGTCGATATAATGTTTATATTTTTAGTACCGACTATGATTAATTTTTTAAATGTAATAATAAATCAAAAAATATTCTTTATTTAAAGACTAATTGTCAGAATGCATGGTCCAGTTGCAACTGATTAATTGGGGATTTAACAAAAACTATATGTTGGCGGTTTCATTGTGTAGTTGTAACATTAATCTTTTCTACATGTATGTATTTAATATATTAAAATGCGAAATTAAAAAACATTTATTCAAACTCATTCACTATTCTTATATGACATTCTTATTTGGCTTTGTAAACAAAGCCATGTTCTAATTTGCACAAAATATGTTTGACACATGCGCACAAACCTACTGTTTACATTCTCATTACTGTCATTTTTATCCTAAAAACCATATATTTTTAGCTGCTTTTCTATGGAAAGACCTATTGTATTTGTTCTGATTATTATTTTTTTCTTCTTCTTCCGCCACATTTTGTCTTGCTGTTTATAGTGGTTTCACAAGATGTCGCTTAGATTTTTTGCATGTGATATTGAACAGTTATTGCGCTTTTGAAACTTACCTGTTTGACTGAACACATTTCATTGTAAGAGTTCTCTCCCAAACACTTTTTCTTGAGTGCACATTATAGCTCCTTTGCAACCGTGAACGGTTACGACAAAATTATTTCACCAACTTGCTCGTTTTATCATAAGGATCTTCAGAATAATTTTGAATGAAGCTTTCCGGAGACTCCATATAATATATGAGAGTCATTTCCCCATCTGTATTTAAAATAATTGAAATGAATCTGTAACTGGAAACCATAAGTCATAGAGACCAAGGGTCTTTTGAATTGTGGTCCTTTGTCCAAAAAAAAGTAAATTAGGTCAAGGTCAAAGGTCAATGTCAGGTTATAAATTTTGATTTTGGCTTATCCTTGCTACTTTTCAGAAACCGCATTAGGTATGGACAAAAATTTTCTTCTAATTTTGTTAGTTGCGGCATGTCTTAAAATATATATTTTGGTTATAAAGGGTGCATTAACTTTTGATGGGAGTTTCCTTCCCTCTGATACTTAAAACTAGCTGTATTGGGATAGAACTCATTTCCCATATTATAGTGGAGACTTGGGGACATTTGATTTGAAGTCCCTGCTTTATGACCTTGAAATTTAATTCAAGGGCAAAGGTAAATTTGATGTTCTATATTTTGACCTTTACTCTCTATTGATATTTATACATGATAGAGCCATTGGGTCTTTAAAATTAGGTTGGTAGCCATATGACGTTGAAAATGTCAACCAGAAGTAACCTTTTTAAACCGAAAGTACGAACTTATTTAAAGAAAAGGTTATAGAAACTATATATTTTTGGAATCAGTGTAAAGTTAGCTATTATTTGAAACCGGAAGTGACTTTGGTTAACCGGAATTGGCTTATTATCTCCCTTAGTTGAAGAAAATTGTACCTTAAACATTGTATTTTCAAAATCAGTGTGTGATAAGCTATCATTTAAGACCGGACATACTGTTTTTATCCAAATTTTCTTATCTTAAGTGAATTTGGGTGGAAAGGCCTTCAACTACCCCCCTGAACAATTAGTTTTTAAATGTATTATACATTGTTATTCAAACATTTTATATTAATTCTGCTTTTAGTTTTTAAACTTACATGTATCAAATATTTAAATGTAATGCGCATAATTCCTGTGGAGGAAATGGAAACAGCCAAACATTCATAAGGAATTTTCTTACGCTTCAACCTAATAAAATTCTGTATTAGTTCTGTTAGTAACTAACATGAGATAGTCTCAAAGTGATGTTAAAGCAACGTTTCAAGTTACGTTGAATGGAAACAAAAAACTAACGTTAAAGAAACCTTTCAGTTCACTTTATTTATTTACAATAAACTTATGTCCGTGTAATATTCATCAAATATCAGATATCAATACAAAAATTACAATGGAGTAGCATTTCTAATAAAGGATAAATAGTTACTGTTAATTTTCAACTTATGGTAAAGGAACAATATGTAATTGTTTCCTACTTTTAAAAAATGATGTCAAATAATAGCTTATGACATCATATTAAATTATGGTTAGTCATTAAACTTTAACGGTAAATTTTTATATCGATATAATTTTAGATATATATTTTTTTTTAAATATTTTTAAAAAACTTTATTTAGTCGTTGAACTTGTCATATCTATTTTAAGTAATAATTTTATATAAATAAAAACATAATATTTTAATGTTACATTTGGGTAAGTCATGTAAGTCAACATTGCTTATAAGACATTATGATTATAATTTTACACTTATGTTATTAAAACATAAAAATTTTACGTTTCTTTGACATTTTAAACTAATACAATGTATGTGATGTGTTTAAGCATGGAATACTTTAAAAGTAAAAACCGCAGACCTTAAGCATGTTGAGCACATAATTTCTTCTTTTATAAGTCATAAAAACCTCCATGGCTGTATGTTGAAAGATTAAAAAAAAACACAACTTTTTATCAGAAAACAACCTAAGAACAAGGATCATGAGGATTGACATTTAGAAAGAAATGCATATTTATACAAGATGTATTATTCTTTAATAGAAATTGACAGAATGAGTTAGTTTGCCTGTGTTACTTCAAAATCCATTAACTTTGCTTTTTTTTTTTTTTTTGCAAATCAAAATGCGGAAATATTTCATTGTGCATTTATACATTTAACTACTTGTAAAGGAATGCAATCATAGTTTCTTGTTTAAAAAATGATGTCACATTCCAGCGTGGGACATACATTTATAGAATGTGTAGTAATTAAACATTGAATTAGTATGTTGATTTTATTTAACATTAAATCATAAGTTTTTTTGTTAATTTTAATATTTGCTGACAGGAGTAAACAATTTTTAGATAAATGTAATTTAAGGTTGCTGATCTTAAATTGCATTCCGACAATTAAACTGATATGAAACAATCATGTTTTGTTACTGTTTAGTTTTCAACGTAATTGTAGCCATCATATTGGGGATCAGAATATTTTTTTGTTAAGAAAAATCCATTACCCCACCTTTTTTTTTTTCCTTTGCAGTTAAATGGTCGTTCCCTTACACTATACATGTTAAGCAATAATTGATACTATCAAAATGTAGTTGGCTTTGAATTAGATTTTAGAAACCGCGACTAGTATCTTAGAATAAATGTTGGTGCTATACCCCCTTTCCGAATTTTTTTATAGCTATAACGCCCTGTCGTAATTTAAGATCGGTTCTGCTAGTCATCTTTTAGTACATTGTAATACCATTTGGAGTTATTTCCCTTTGGTCGAAATCAAAAATTGAATGACCGACATTTATTAAATAAGTTTCATGATGGCCTTTCATGATTGGATCGAAGAAGATCGAATAGGAACAACATTGAATTTGTATATATGCGAATTTAAACTGTAGACAATTTAACAGAAGACTAGGTGATCGTCTGAGTTATACATGTATTTTTAAGATGCAGGGGATAAACATTTCAAGATCTGTGATTCTGTCAGCTGTTTCAAAGTGTTTGTATATTTTCATAATGTCCACGTGGAGCTTTTTACACTTCAAAATATACTTGGAGTACTTACTAACCTGTGAATCTGGAAATTTTTTAATGTTTAGCATGACCTAGATAAATAGACAATATTTATTAGCACAAACACATTTACATTAAATGGTTATGGCACACAGTATTGAGACAATAAACTGACAATAATTAAATTAACTATAATTATAAATTAAAATCAAATGCATTTTAATTTATGTTTAGTCTTTAGAACATAAAAAAACTTGACTGGGTTTTGCTGTGACTTTTTTCTTCCTCACTACATGTTATATTAGCGACAGGAACTGAGAAGGTACCAAAAATTATAAACAAGGAGGGGAAAGAAGTTTGGGAACTTCACATATATATATTTAACTATTGAAGCGAACTGTATTGTCATAGACTTCAGACATGTCAGATATCCCAAACCCAGAGGCTGGGTTTAGCTGGCCCCAAAACAAAAATGTGTACTAGTTCAGCAAAAATGGACGTCACACTTAACTCCAAAACATACACATGCCACATAAATGAACCAAAATTATAAAAACATAAAGACCAGAGGCTTCTGACTTGTGAAAGACACAAAAGAGTGGTGGGTTTAAACATGTTTTGTGAGATCTCAACCATGTTTCAACCCTCCCAATATACCAAAGAAGAATAAAAACAAACACACAGTAAAACTCACATTTTATACAACACACACAAAACATTCTTCATTTTCATTCAATTAAAACATTAGGCCAAAAAAAAATGTATGTCTGTTTAACGTTACATACTTTAAAAAAATAGGGTAGGTAGGTCGGTGTTTCCATTTTATTTTTTGTGACATGATTTTGAGTCATGCCGTTTCGACTTGTCGTGGTCCAAGTTGATCATGGGCCGAGTTTACCCGTATTTTTGATGATTGGATTATTTCCCTTGGAAAAAAATGGTGGCAAAGTGTTTATTTCATCACACGAGTTGCGAATTTCCTTAAAACAGTTGTCATATTCACGATTGTGAAAATTGGGATGTATCAGGCAATTGATTTATATCATTTGCAACACTAACTTCGCTTTTGACACGAGTTCAGTTTATTTTTCACTTTACGACGGAAATAAAATGACTTAGGGTCGGCCCTCAAAAGTAGGGTAGGTCGGGTAACCGTAAACAGACATATATTTTTTTTTGGCCTTAAACAAATGTTTCAATGTTTCATAAAAATTGCAGTCAAAGCTAGACTATGTTGGCACATTATTTAGTACCTTATTTATAGAAGCACTATAGAAAAAGAATACATAACGTGAGGGTACCCAAATTGCACCTTTTTTGACAGTTTTTTCACCTACATTTTTTTATGGTTCATAAGAAAGTTTCCATTCTGTGTTTAGTTTGTAGACCTATCCTTATTTACTTTATAGTTACACCAATTTAATTTTGAATCTATTTTGAATCATAGAAAAATAGGTTTGAACCGACCTATAAAAGATCAATGATTCTGTAACAAGGAGTACCCAAATTGCACCCATGGCTATGCTTAAATACGCATCCTTAAAAATCCAATAACAGATGTCTTATTTCTTCAAAAATTTAGAACAATTTGACATTAGTCCATGCTTACTATTCATTTTTCATCAAATGAATGCTTGGAAAATATTTTATTTGCTCATTTCTAAAAGAATACTTTTTGTGAACGTCGCATGGCGACGTTTGTAGATTTTACTTTTCCAGTTAATGCTTCATCTGTTGATACATACTGTGAACGTTTTGTGTATATTTACATATATATTTACTTATGTTGATGGACGTGTATAATGTAAAATCATAAAAATACAAATTGTTTTGTCTCAAAGAAAACTTGTTAGATTTCCGCTGCTATTGCAATCTGGATACTCCATGCAATTTGGGTACTGTGACGTTATATCCTGCCCTGATAATGACGTAAAAATAGATAATTAAAATTTCCTCCCCCTCCACTCTATAAAATTGAATGGTCATCCCCTTATCAAACTTTAAACTGTTTGAAAGATGTCTGTGTTCTAAAATGGTTTAGTAACTCATTTGATAATTTAGAATTAGCACAATTAAGCCATACCTTGCAGTTCTTAACTTCTTACTAAGAGCGTACATGTAGCTGCCAAATTCTGGTGTTTCAAACAAGAACAAGAAATATTTTATGCCCCCATCACAAAATGTCGAGGGGCATATTAATTTACCCCTATCTATCCGTCCGGATAAGGATACATTTTTTGTCCGGCTATCTCCTCCTACAGGTTTGGAGGTACAACTTTAATATTTTTATACGACCGCAAAAAAATTTTTGGGATCAATAACTTAAGTTTAAGTGAATGGATCTCTATGGAGTTTTTTAAGAAGGTTCAATACCACAAAAGGAAGGTTGGGATTGATTTTGGGGATGATGGTCCCAACCGTTTAGGAATTAGGGGCCCAAAACAAGCATTTTTCTAGTTTCAGGATAATAACTTGTGTATAAGTATTTCGATTGCTCTGAAATTGTACCACAATGTTTAATACCACAAGTAGAAGGTTGGGATTCATTTTAGGGGTTATGGGGCCAACAGTTTAGGAATTAAGGGCCAAAAAGGGGCCAAAAACAAGCATTTTTCTAGTTTCCAGACAATAACTTGTGTGTAAGTGTATGGATCTCTCTGACATTGTACCACAAGGTTCCATATAACAAAGGGAAGGCGTTGATTGAGTTTGAGGTTAATTGCCCAAAACATGTAGGAATAAGGGGCCAAAAACAAGCTTTTTTCTAGTTTCCAGACAATAACTTGTATTTCAGTGTATGGATCTCTCTGAAATTTTATTACAATGTTCCATACTACAAAGGAAAGGCTGGGATTGAGTATTGGGTTTATTGCTCCAAGGGGGGTTTCAAAAAGTTGGGGGGGGGGGGGGGATTTTTTTTTCCAATTTTTTTAAGGGGTTCATATTTTTTTTTCAAAATTTTTCAAATTTCGAATTTTTGAAAATTTTCAAGAAGAAATCTTCAGTTGCACAGTATTGTAAGATTTGTAAGATCTTTGACCACATTTATTTTATGTCAGAAACCTATATTATGTCAAAAATTTGATCACAATCCAAATTCAGACAGTATCAAGCTTGAATATTGTTTCCAAATTTGCCCAAACTGTTCAGGGTTCGACCTCTGCGGTCGTATCAGGCTGCGCTCAGCGAAGCATTTTATTATAGGATGTTCATACACATAATGAAGGTGTGCACGAACACAGGATTTTTATTGTTTTCAAATATTCTGAAAATGACAGGTAGTTGGACTTTCTTTTTTTTTTTGGTACTAGCTGCAACAAACATGCATAAAGAGATCATGGTTTGTTCGCCTATCTCCTCCTACAGTTACATCATCATACATAGTGTTAAATTTATAATTTCCTATGATCAGGCGGGGGCATCATTTGTGTCTTACCGACAGCGTAACAATTTCAAGTTGTATGCCAACATCACTGTTTGTCAAATCTAAAATATGTGGAAATGTACTCATGCATATGGCAGAGCAGAAAAGGGGAGCATTGTTATTAGGTTTGCACTCTGTCCGTCTGTCTGTCTGTCCATCCATCAGTCCAGCAAATCAGTTTCCCACACTTGATTTCTTCATGCCTGAAGATATTGATTTGATCTTTGATGTTTTATCATAAGTTACGGATCAAGTTCAAATTTTGTTCTGGTCTGATGATTTTGTGCAGAGTTATGGTCCTTTGACTTAGAAAATTCACTAAAATAATCAGTTTTCCACACTTTTTTTGCAAGTTTTGTAACCGTTATAAATAGAGAAAATCTGAAAGGAGCAAACATATTCAGAATAATGAGTTCTACCAATTGTCGATATATATGTCAAAACTGTAAGACAACTTCTTATAGGTGACTCGTGTTATTGCGCTTAAATGACAAATTTCACCATTTTTTTTCATTTTTATACGACGGTCGTATATTGGTATCACGTCATCATCGTCGTCTTCGTCAGCAAAAGGAAGGTTGGGATTGATTTTGGGGGTTATGGTACCAACAGTTAAGGAAAAAGGGGCCAAAAACAAGCATTTTTCTAGTTTCTGGACAATAACTTGTGTGTTAGTGTATGGATCTCTCTGAAATTGTACCACAAGATTCCATATCACAAAGGGAAGGTTGGGATTGAGTTTGGGGGTAATTGCCTCAAATGTTGAGGAAAAACGGGCGAAAAACAAGCATTTTTCTAGTTTCTAGACAATAACTTGTGTGTAAGTATATGGATCTCTCTGAAATTGTATCACAAGGTTCCATATCACAAAGGGAAAGCTGGAATTGAGTTTGAGGTCAATTGCCCCAAACGTTTAGGAACTAGGGGCCAAAAAAGGGACCAAAAACAAGCATTTTTCTAGTTTCCCGACAATAACTTGTGTTCAAGTGTTTGGATCTCTCTGAAATTGTACTGCAAGGTACCATTCCACAAAGGGAAGGCAGAGATTGAGTTTAGAGGTAATTACTCAAAAGGGGGTTCAAAAATTGGGGGGGGGGATTTATTTTTCATAATTTTTTTGTTGTTTTTATTCTTAAAATTTTCCATTTTTTGTCGAGCCTTCGACTTTTGTCGAAAAAGCGAGACATAGCGATCCTACATTCCGTTGGCGTCGTCGTCGGCGGCGTCCACAAATATTCACTCTGTGGTTAAAGTTTTTGAAATTTTAATAACTTTCTTAAACTATCCTGGATTTCTACCAAACTTGGACAGAAGCTTGTTTATGATCATAAGATAGTATCCAGAAGTAAATTTTGTAAAAAAAAAATACCATTTTTCGTATTTTACTTATAAATGGACTTAGTTTTTCTGCCAGTTAACATTACATTCACTCTGTGGTTAAAGTTTTTAAAATTTTAACAACTTTCTTAAACTATCCTGGATTTGTACCACACTTGGACAGAAGCTTGTTTATGATCAAAAGCTAGTATCTAGAAGGAAATTTTGATAAAATTTTGTTCCATTTTTTCTGTATTTTACTTATAAATGGACTTTGTTTTTCTTCCAGTCAACATTACATACATTCTGCAGTTTAAGTTTTTAAAACATTTTTTAGATTCATAAATTATCCTGGATTTTTACCAAACTTGGACAGAAGCTACTTACAATCAAAACATAGTATAGAGGGGAATATTTTTATTAATTTTTTTCCTCAATTTGTTGAGCCTGCGATTAACACCAAAAGTAGGCGAGACACTGGGTTCCGCGGAACCCTTACGAATTTTCTATTGATTATTTCTGATTTATATATAAAAGCAAAAAATACTGATATGGCAAGAGATACACACCAAACAGGATGTGTAAATTATTGTATTAGGTATTGTGTAATAGCAAGAAATCTTCAATTGCATAGTATTGCACAATAGCAAGAAATCTTCAGTTGCATAGTATTGCGCAATAGCAAGAAATCTTCAATTGCACAGTATGGCACAATAGCAAGAAATCTTCAATTGCACAGTATTGCGCAATAGCAAAAAATCTTCAATTGCACAGTATTGCACAATAGCAAGAAATCTTCAATTGCACAGTATTGCACAATATTTTTAGCAAGAACTATCCAATTGCACAGTTTTGCGCAATAGCAAGAAATCTTCAATTGCACAGTATTGCGCAATAGCAAGAAATCATCAATTGCACAATAATGGGCAATAGCAAGAAAATTTCTTTTGCACAGTATTGCGCAATAGCACAGTATTGCACAATATCACAGTAAATATTAGATCTTTCACCACATTTATTTTGTGTCAGAAACCTATATTATGTCAAAAATTTGATCACAATCCAAATTCAGACAGTATCAAGCTTGAATATTGTGTCCAAACTTTCACCAACAGTTCAGGGTTCGACCTCTGCGGTCGTATCAGGATGGGCTCAGCGAAGCATTTTATTGCCATTTATCATGGAAACTATGATATTTAGAGGGAAGCATTTTTTTTTCTGTTATGCCTTATATGATTTAGATTATAATAGATAAATAAACACTTTAACTCACAAAATTAATCAGCAAGGCAAGATCTATTAAAAGTCAAATTTTGTCGATATAGTTAGTAGACTGTCACTCTTAATAGGATTGATTGCCCTTAAATGAGGATTTTTTTACCCTCTTTTGTGTTTTTAGCAAAAACTAAAAAAGAAATAGAGAAACTAAACAGACTAAAAGATCAGTAATACAAGATCAACAAAATAGAGATTTTTGATGGAAGTCTATATTCTTGTCTACAATGTTAGAGAGTGTCCTTTGTTTGATATGCACATAGACCAAGGTGAGCTACACAGGCTCTTCAGAGCCTTTAGTTTTTATTTAAAGCACAAACATTAAGAATTACCCTTTTTTCTTAACAATTTCTTAAATACACATGTTTGTATGGTTGACAGTCAAATACAACAAATAGATAAAAACATGAAAAACAAAGAAATGAATTACAGTATATTTTTTTTACCAGATTACCAGCCACTTCCAGTAGTTTAATGAAGGAACACAGCGTTTACATTCATCATAGATTAGTGATTTTTTTATTTTCCCTATACCTTCAGCGGTCAAACACTTTACAGCAATCCCGAAGCGATTGAGAGTAGTACCTCTGGCCCAGGGAAGCCAGTCGAAATGGTACAGAATTACTAGTAAAATGTCGTCTATATTCATGATATTTGGAAATAAAGACGTTAATTGAACACAAAGTTTACACAGAACACAACTGATAATAATTTATTGTATATAATTCGTTCCACTGTGCAAGAGTGCTAACACATGATGTCAGAATAATTTTAACAAACATTTGAACAACAAAAACATTGCATTTTTATTTTATTTTAATAGCTTACTTCCATATATACTTACTTTCACTTTCTCTCTCAATTGCTATTTATAACATAAATCACCATAGCAACATTGTGACGTTTTAATTTTCGATTTTGTACATCAGCATGATTTTATGAATTGTTTTCTATCCTGAGGACGGTGGTCTAGCCATCGAAACATGTTGATCTCAATAAATTACTGGAGCATTCCTTATTGTGTTGTTGTTATACATGTTATAGAACCTTCTACACTATTTTTTTGAATTGTATATAAGTTGTTTATAATGATGATTTTAATTTTTTCAACAGAGTGAGACTTGAAGTTTTGTGTATCAATGAAATGCAAATTCACTGGTTTGAGCATGGTGACAGTCAGCATTGTTGTAAAATCTGCTGCACTTTTCTCAATTCACTGGTATGCATAATACAGCAAAGTTCCATAGACGATTGGTGGATTAGCAGAACAGAAAATCATGCTGGAAATGAACATCATTAGCAAAAGGCTACAGCTACATGTACATGTACAGTAGATGCATTTTATTTTTGCTAAGTAAATGTCTCCATTGGAATTTACATTCCACAGCCATGTAACTCATATTAATAACTGGTGTATAAGTGAATGTTCCTCTGAAATTGTTCCAAACTTCAAAAGGAAGGTTATGATTGAATTTGGGGGCTATGGCCCAAACCATTTAGGAATAGGGGCAAAAACTAGGATTTTCATGTTTGGGGATAATAACTTGAGCAAAAGTCCATGGATCTTTATGAAATTGTACCACAGGTTCCATACCAAAAAAGGAATGTTAGGAATGATTTTGAGGGTTGAATAGGTGCTGAAAAAAACAATTGTTTCTTAACATTTTTGCTTATTTCTTGAGCAATTTCAATGGGGTTTTGAATTTTTGAGGATCTTTAATATGCTGAATCTAACCATGTTGTTAGATTTTGGATTTTTATGCCACCACCTACGATAGTAGAGGGGCATTATGTTTTCTGGTCTGTGTGTTCGTTCGTCCGTTCTCAAATCTCGCCTTTTTTTACAATTTTCTCCTGTCTCATTTGTTCCCTTCTGTTACTTAGATCCTAATTTTTAACACACTATATCCTGCCAAATCACCATTTTTTTACGCACCTTATCCGACATCACCATTTTTTTTTAACACCCTATATCCCTCATTCCAAAAATGTGTCTCATCTCATTTTCCGTTTTAATACAAAGTAATTAGGGTATTACAAAATTTGGGTAAAATCATAAAGAGAGCAATGTGGCACCGTTAAAGTCCATAATTCCTCTAAGTCCACAACACCGCTAAAGTCCACAAACTTTCCGCTAAAGTCCACAAAATGACCTCTAAAGTCCACTAGAAAACGCTGTTAAAGTCCACAATAACAAGTTCCGCTAAAGTCCACAAAAAAGCACCGTTAAAGTCCACACATTTTGTTTTATTATTAAAAACATCAATTCGTTTTTTTTTTTATCCCATTAGTACAAAACATAGCATGGGCCTTTCTTCTCGATAGTTATTTGTTTATCAGTTTGATAAATGAGAAAAGTACAGTATCTGTAGATGATTTTGTTCCATTAATTTTGATCTTTGTATTATGATCAGATGATGATGGCCAATTTGGACATCATTTCTATAAAGTTCGTAAATTCGTTAGTGATTAACTTCTTACATTATTACTGCATTCTTCAAGTACTTTTTTTTTCTTATTCTTTGCATATAAACACTTTTTGACGTTACTAATGTACAAAGCAAACATGCCTCCTAATCTATAACATTTGAACGGCATTCATTCGGACAACAATCTTGATTATGATTATAAAAAAAAAAAAACTAAGTATATGAATCCCCAAAGGTCTCCTGTCACAAAACTTTTAACCAACGTTTAAAACCTTACTAATTTCGGTGTTGGTTATAGAAAACAACAAAAAATAATGAGTTATGATTTTCAGAATGGAAAAATGAAGCCAGTATGATAAATTCTAAATAAAAAAAAAATTCTATGCGATAAATTATATTTTTATCGATTAGTATAGGATATCGATGCGTTGAATGGGTGTCTACCAAAATGTCACAATAAAACCTGATTTGAGTACATTTCAATGAGACAGCAACTCAACAATAAATGTAATACATTTTTACACCACTCTTCCGGAAACCAAATTGGAAATTTAAATATTACTTGCATCATACTTGTATAACATTAATATCAGTTAATAGAATATTGAATAGTTTTTGACCTAAAATGAATTTACACAAAATTTCGCACAAAAGTGTATGTGTTGTACTGTTTCATTACTGTTCCAGGCTAGGGAAGGGTTTTGCGCCAGCAAAGTGTTTAACTTCGCCACATTCTGTATGTGCCTGTCCCAAGTTATGGACCTGTAACTCGTTGGCTGTCGTTTGTTGCTGTATATCATATTATTTTCCCGTTTATTGTTACGGAAAAAAATCAGGCCGTTACTTTTTTCGTTTGAATTGTTTTACCTTTTTCTCGTTTATTTCGGGCCTTTTAAAGCTTACCGTGAGGTATCGATTGTGCTCATTATTGAGGGATAATAGATATTAAATTCTCTGGTAGAGAATAATCTCATCGGCAATCTTACCACATATTTTTCTATCAGTTAAATAATTTCCGAGGCCTGGTTTGCCGATCGATCTAAGAAGTATTATACCTACAGTAATCACTAGGATGTCAACACCGAGGTTGTAAATTCGATGAACCCCGCTCGAAGGGGGTTCGACTCCAATCCTTATTAACTACTTCTTTATTGTTCTGCACTCCTTTATCTTAAACAACATATTGTTGTCTAATTCCTTACACTCACTACATTTGAACTTTGGTGAAGAGTTGTCCCATTGGCAATCATACCACATCTCCTTATATTTCATAATGACTGTTTACTTATTCCGTACTGTGTTCTGTGTACTATTTTCGTTAACACATGACATGGGTAAAATCTCTTTGTTCTTACTGTGCTATAATCTGGATAATGCACAGCTAAGGCGGACCCTGGATTTTGAAAGGGATGGAACTTGATTCCATAAAATTTTGAACAGATATATCATGTTAAGGAGGGGTATTTGCGAAAAATACCAGTCGAGAGAATGTTAGCGTGCCAAAAATACTCTATCCGACTGGACGCTTGTAATGTCACGATCATCAATGCGTTTTATGTCACGATCATCAATGCGTTTTGTACGTTAACATTCGGTGTAATTAAACAGATATAGCATGTTCTTGAGGGGTATTTGCGAAAAATACCAGTCTTGAGAATGAATTTCCCTCGCCTTACGGCTCGCTAACATTCTCTCTACTGGTATTTTTCGCAAATACCCCTCCTTAACATGATATATCTGTTCAAAATACCACGGCAGAGAGGGTAAAAAAGGCATATCCTTTTTGCATATACCCCGCCGCTGTTTAAAAATGAACAATATTCATTTGATAAAAGTAAATTGGTGAAAAATACACTGGCTATCAAACAATCAAAATCCAGGATTCTTACATAAGGTGTAATTAAAAAAAATATCTATTTTATAATATTTTGTGTACAATGTAAATCTTAAATGGGTGTTTCACAGTCAAACCAGTTTACTTAATAATTATATTTTGTAATTTCTGCCAAAAAAAATGTATTTTAGAATATCAAATTAAATAAACTCTGATAGTTTTGTGTTCCATGGAATGAATGTATTACGACTATTTAGATATGTATACCTTTTTAGTGACTATTTTGCGATCGAATTTAATGAGGATCATTTTTAAGTTTGTACCAAAACAGCGGGGGAGGGGTAATAAGCTGCAGATCAATTGTTAAGATGCGACATGTCTACAAAAATGAATTCAGTAGACACAAAATAAAGGGGGGAGGGGAAGTCAAAGATTGAAAAATGAAACATTTTTTTCTGTTTACTTAATATTTTGAATTAAGGTACATTTCTCCTCGGTTCATCTTCTTCTACGCATATTATTGAGGAAAAGAAAGGCAATTAATCTATTCCCAATAACCCGTTCAGTTATGATTTTTCATACACCGATTTAAAAGGTATGTAGCAAACTGAACTAAAACTGAGGAGATGTAGGTTATACGTCAATAAGACAGTAATCAAACGACAAAAACAAACTAATGACTACTAAAGGGCAACATGTAGTATAGTTTAAAAAAAAAAAAAAAGGTGTTTACACAATATGTCAATCTTTAAATCGTCACTAATTTATATAAAAATTGTGAATAAATTTAACAGAAACGATGAAAAACAATCGTACATCAAACTGCAATTCTCCAAAAAATGTAAAAATTTAGGAAAAAGCCTAAATATAAAAAAATGTTAATTATTTAATACTTACCAACCTTAAACTGCATTACAGCGTATTTCCCCCTTTCTTTGCCCTACAAGAAACTTTCCTAGGAGCCGTGGATTGCGGAATATCGTCCGCATATTTCCAAAATGTTCACGTAAATTGATGACGTAATGTGTTAAAACAGTTATTCGCCAATCAAATCGGTGTATATGGTTTAATCTGCACGGCTCGGGATGACCCTTTAACCCGAACTCCTACGTCGTTCTGGTTAATTAGGGTCACCCGAGCCGCGTGCAGAATAAATCATATATAACGACTTGCTTGGTGAATAACTATAACAAAAAAACAAGAATGTGTCCATAGTACACGGATGCCCCATCCGCACTATCAATTTCTATGTTCAGTGGACCGTGGAAATGGGATAAACACTCTAATTTGGCATTACAATTAGAAAGATCATATCATAGGGAACATGTGTAATAAGTTTCAAGTTGATTGGACTTCAACTTCATCAAAAACTACCTCGACCAAAAACTTTAAACTGAAGCGGGACAGACGTACGGACGAACGGACAGACGGACGGACGAACGAACAAACGGACGCACATACCAGAAAACATAATGCCCATAAATGGGGCATACAAAAATATACACACACTATTTGTTTAACTTAGTAATTAAAGTGTTTTAATCACATGCAAACTTAGTCAAAGATTAATATGTATAAACTCACAAAACGCTAAATCTGTTCTGCAGTAACCAATAAAATTGTATTGATGAGAACAGAAACATTTAATGAATGGCTATTATTTGTTTTGAATTTAATGAACGATAAAATTAATTTTTGACGCCTCACATTGAATAATCCGCGAATTAATTTTTGACGCTTCACATTGAATAATCCGCAAAGCGGATTATGTAAAATGTGAAGAGTCAAAAATTAATTTTATGGTTCAATAAATTCAAAATAAATTATTGCCATTCATTATAAATAAATGTCTATCAAAAATAAGGCTCAAAGAGCTTTTTATATTATTTATATTAACAATAACAACGTACACACATGTTGGCGTATGAATACACAACGTCAGAGTGGGCGTGTCGCCATAAAAATTGACAACATTGAAAATAAAGGTAATACTTTTAACCAATCAGAAGACAGTAAATACACCAAATTTATTTATTCCTTGATAGTATATAATTCGTAAAAGTTCCAGCTCAAAATTTCATACTAGTTTTCCATTTAGCCTTTTGAAAATACTAAAAAAGTATCTTTAAAAAGAGAATAAAGAAAGGAAATTAACTCTGAAAGCGATACCGTGAACTTTAATGTGACGTATATTTTATCAATCATTATGCCTATAAGATAGTTCCACAATTGTTGGTGTTCGGGCTCAATGCAAGATGAACGTTCCTATTGCCTTTATCCTATATCCACACCCTCCAATGCTCATATACATATATTTTTATTAGTTCTGGATTTCTCATCACACAAATAAATCGGCAAGTGAATGTTAAAATCAAATAAAAAAAAATTCCAAAACATTTGATGGCATTTACAGTTGGATTTTCACAAACCATTTGTTGAAAGACGCAGAATTGTCTGAATATATAATTTTATTTGTTTATTTGGTCATAATTTTCTTCGGTTATTTTTGTTTTTCTCCTGATGCAAATCAAAATTTTGGATAAAATGTAAACTTTGTGTTATATCATCAGAAATTGATAATTAACGCTTCAAAATAAATATATTACCAAATAAACAAATAAACATTTGAGAGTTCTGCTTCTATTGGTACCAATTTTGATTAAAATCTTACATGAAATAGTCCCTAAATATTTTTTATGAAAAACACGTAAATTTTCATGATATATATATAACAACAAATTGTAGGTCACAAATTCTTCTGACCATTAAATTTTACTGGCTTGACGGTTTTTGAAGTAACGTTCCTAAATGCTCTAAAACTTATCTTCCAAAATATATATGTATGTACTTCCAATAACTTCAATTTCAATGAGCATTTGAACTCAATTTCATACTTAATACAGGAGATTAACTCATAAAGTTACAATGTAGCGTCACTTTTGTATTTAGTTAAAGTTTTAATTTCATTTTTTGACTCTTGGGGTAAATTTGACAAATGCACGTGTATGGTCGAGCTCGTACTAGACCGTACGAGTATACTCATACGGTACGAGCATACGTTCGAGTATACTTATACGGTCCAGACCGTACGGTCCAAATACTCATATTGTCTGGAACATATATACATGTAGCACTGTTGAAATAAAATCTTTTATACTTGTACTCGATCATGATGATCATGGGTAATACACAATTCAGAACCGCATCCGCGTATAATCTATTCAATTCATCTTTCATTCTGAAACAAATACATTTTCCTTTTTGAAAACAAAACAAACATGCAAACCAATGAGCGATGGAAATCTGCTGAGCACCACAAAATGCATGAATGTGTGGAATTCTTTATCATTATTTTGATTTCAAACAAGAACATTATGGTTAAAAGTCTATTTTTGAGATTTACGGACCGTTTTGGCTGATGTGGAGCCTTACAGACACTGAATGGAAATCATTCTTATGTTTTATAGATATTTGCAAAGGAAATTTAAATGTCAAATATAGGCTCCAAATTATGTCAGTGTCTCCAGCATATACATAAAGAGAACGCTATGTTGGAGTTTCTTGTGGATGAACAAATGTTTACTAAAGAATAAAAAGAGCACCATTGCTAGATAACTTTTCAGAAATGTTGTCTGTTTGATTGATAGAAAATCGCAATACAAAGATCAAATTTATGGGGATCAAAAGCAGATACTATAATCTTTTCATTTATCAAAAATATAATTCAAGCTGATAAGAAATACTTTCCAAGAACAAAAGTCCATGCTTTTTATTAGATCTATATATACTATCGGGAGTAAAAATAGGCGAATTGATCTTTTGATAATAAAAAAAAAAATGTGTGGACTTTAACGGTGCTTTTTTGTGGACTTTAGCGGAACTTGTTATTGTGGACTTTAACGGCGTTTTTTTGTGGACTTTAGCGGAGGTAATTTTGTGGACTTTAGCGGAAATTTTGTGGACTTTAACGGCGTTGTGGACTTTAGCGGAAAATTGTTGTGGACTTTAGCGGTGTTGTGGACTTTAGAGGAATTGTGGACTTTAACGGTGCCACAGAGCAACACCATGAAACAAAAATGAAAGTTAAAGGTCAACAGTGCGTCATCAATATAGCATACATGTTAAAAGTTTACTGTTGAAAGACACTCAAGTATAATATAATTGTTATTCGGGCCAGGGGTTCGGGCTTCGTAGGGGATATGGAAGATCCAGAAAAAAAAAAATTTCCGGACCATATTACTGAATACTTGAATCATACGTATGTTCATGGCCATATGCCTATACTATTATAGTCCGACATACGCGTACGGTTGGATACTCGTTTGGTAACAAGTTAACAGGCTCATATCAGTATATACAAATGTACTTGGTTATTTTTTTTTTGATGAACTTTAGTTTCCTTCGCAGGAACACACAGATCCTTCTCCGAACCAAAAACAGCACAAGTATAGCTTTCAGAATTCCTTTAACTTTGTCTTAATTTAAAGCGCCTTTCTGCTATCCACCTTTTTGTCCGCAAAGTCACATTTCTTCTAATTTCTTCATATTTTCATTTAATGCACGTGTTTTTGCTCCTTTATATACGATTTTATTGTTATTGTGATGTGATTTGAATATTTATTAAAGAACAAATCTAAATAACAATATAATTTGGGGGAAAAAAATAATCAAAGTTCCTATGTGTTCAGCAGCTGGGATAACTTCTCAATAAACAGTTCATTAATATATTTCTTTGAAGTTATTTTCAAAGTCGACATAGTATAGCCATTTAAGAATTATTTCTATATGTTATGATAATTTTAACTTGTAAGTAAAGTTCACTTTAATTCCTTTATCATGTAATATTGATAACCTTATGATTGAATAAGTCAAAATTTCATTTTTAAACAATTTTAATTGCGCGATTCCTTTTGACCATTCATCATCAGTAAATTACTCGGACCATTCGAGTATATAAGCTTATGGTCATGACCATACGCGTCTGGTCCACATACTCATATGGGCCGGAACATATACATAGCAGGACACTCGTGAAGTATTATACGATTGTTATTCGGACTTTACAGGGGATATGGGCTTATTTATACAAATTCTTTCTAACCAGGCGCAATTCAGCTGTTTTGAGAAGTGGGATTGCAACCCCCGGAACACCATGCATGAAACGTTATTAATTAAAAGATTTATATCGAAAAAAGGAGGGGGTTCCATCCCTCGGAAAATCAGCCCGTGTTCGCCAATGCTAATTATAGTCTTCATTGCAGCCAATGTCTTTTGACTTCTAGTTCCCCGTAAGAAAAATGTGAGGACTTATTTTTATAAAAATTGTTTCTCGATCCAACGTAAGCTGTTTCCTCTTTGGGAAATGACAGAAAAACTGCATGACAGTATTGTGCATGTTATTACTTTGTTTGGAAAAAAAATACATTCACATACACTGGTAATTATATAGATATAGGAAGATGTGGTATGAGTGCCAATGAGACAACTCTCCATCCAAGTCACAATTTGTAAAAGTAAACCATTATAGGTCAAGGTACGGTCTTCAACATGGAGCCTAGGCTCACACCGAACAGCAAGCTATAAAGGGCCCCAAAAATTACTAGTGTAAAACCATTCAAACGGGAAAACCAACGGTCTATTCTATATAAAAAACGAGAAACGAGAAACACTTATGAACAACATAAACAGACAACTACTGAACATCAGATTCCTGACTTAGGACAGGTGTTATTCCTGACTTAGGACAGTATGTCTTTTTTTAATCAACCCATAAACCGTATCAAATACCCGGTATACGTCCTTAGTATCGTTTTATTGTACTGTTTTTGTTATTCTAATAATTGAAATAAAAGGAGACTGGGATAATAAAAAAACCAAATACAAGTTAACAATTTTCATTCGTACATTCGTTCATGTGCCTACTCTGGTTTTTGATATGAAGTACTTAAGTTAGTGATTGAAAATCAATTTTTAGGAGCAGAGTGTTTGTTCAATTCATAAAAAAAAAATTATGACTCGGGACAATTTTAGTCCGACATAATGATTGACAAAAAGATCTTAGTTATCTTATCGAATTTCAGAAGTAAAAGGTTGTTTGATTTTCAACGAACCGGCGATAAGTCGATTATCTTTATAATAAAAATGGAACTGTGGTATTATACTCATTAGATCGATAAAAAGCAGAATACATCTAAAATGGTTGAATAATTTGCATTATTTCCAGTGCCAAGTATTTCACGTATGATCAGGACGAAAACAAATTAACAATGAATACAATAGGTATATAGATCTGCATTGAAGGCCGGGAAAAAATTAGCATTATAACTGGGTACCTACCCCGGGTATCTACGGACCCTCAAACAGTTGTTTCAGAGGTTCTTCAAAATACAAAGATTTGTATGACACTCTCATCATGAGGCATCAGACTTCACGTCTCCTTTCTGAATTTAAACATTACACACAGTCAAAAGGACAACCCGCACTAGCAATGGTTTGATTGTCGGGAGAAAACGGAAATTATCACATTTCTGTATACCCTAGTCACCATTGCGGTTTAAATTTATTGACGAACAACATATACAAAAAAATTAAAAATCAAATCTATAGCATGCAGCTATATGCGATCATGTTTTTTTCATTTGACACGGTAGATAAAAAGGCAGCAAAAAATGTCAATATTTACGTCTTCGTTCATAGCAGGCTCTATGGTGACCGTGACGCATAGATTAGAGTCTTGGTTGCTTTAGGGAGACGAGAAGGGAGTTTACATGCATACAAACGCCAGTGGACACAAACCGCTGCTCAAACATAATGTTCAATATAAAAAAGAAGATGGGTATGATTGCGAATGAGACAACTCTCCATAAGAGACCAAATGACACAGAAATTAACAACTATAGGTCACCATACAGCCTTCAACAATGAACAAAGCCCATACTGCATAGTCAACTATAAATGGCCCAGAAATGACAAATGAAAATAATTCAAACGAGAAAACTAACGGCCTCATTTATGCACAAAAAATCACAGGGACTCGGTTAGCAGATTTTTATCTATGTTTTTTCAATCTTTTTTTCATATTTCCTGTCTATTTGTAATTACATTATTAACGTTTTTAACGTTGGCATCAATATTTCTTTGTTTTCTAGCAAATGCAGTTTACTATCCGTATAATGTAATACGAATAGACAGGAAATACGAAAAAAAAGATTGAAAAAACATAGATAATTTTTTTTTTATCTGCTAACCGAGTCCCTGTGCAAAAAATGAACAAATAACACATATGTAACTCATCAACAAACGACAACCACTGAACTACAGGCTCCTGACTTGAAACAGGCACATACTTATATACAGAATGTGGCGGGGTTAAACATGTTAGCGGGATCCCAACCCTCCCCCTAATCCGGGACAGTCCGTTTTTTCAGAAAGTATAAAATATATGAATTGGAATGGAAAAATTCAACCGATCATACATCAATGGGGTGGCAAATTTATAAAACAATGCACCAATTTTATGTAAGCCATACGAATAAATCGAATTTTGGACAGAGTCAATATCAAATGCATACGGCCCCCCTGTAAAAAATATAGGTGCTCCACTCACTCACCAGCCCCAACCTTTCTATAAATATATATGTACTTTATAAGTACAGTGCATCATAAGCCTTTATCCCCGGCTTAGTATATTTCTAGGAGTTTGATTGGTTAACGCACGTCGTTACAAAACCCATATACAGTAGGACAACCGGAAGCGCCTGAGTATTGATTTCGGTGCTCAGTGATACGGTTCATTAGACGACGTTGACAACACGTAATGGCGGCCATTGTTTGACGTTGGATTTGGCATTCCATGCTGTAAAGATGCATTTATGACATTCTTGGATGCTAAAACTTTATGCCACACAACATAAAAGGTAAAGGATTATTTCAGTTATACCAAGTTAATTATTTTCAAAAAAGTGGAATCCCAAAAAATGATTTAAACGGCAAAAATAAAGTGTAAAATTATATGAAACATGAAAATTGAAATCCCATTTTTCATCATTTCTTAACATATATTGAATACACTATTTACACCAACCACTGGTGAATTATATTCGGATTTCGGTCTTAGGTATCCGTCCTTGTCTCCGGGAATATTATACCCACACAAGTTGTCAACATCCGTTTTCAAACTGTTCAAAGTGTTCTTCACAATCTCCCTGGAAAATATTCACGCTATCACTTCGTGCTAAGATAATAGAACATTGTGAACCTCTAACAGCAAATGCGGACCAAAATTAATCAAATTTGAAAGCACGGATGATCACGTGTAATGCCGACTGTAAGTTCTCTAAAAAGGGGGTAATTTCTCCCCCAAATACACATGAATTTTGCTGACCGTCTCAAATTCAACTCAAAAGTCCATTATCAAATCAGAGGCGTCCCATTTCATATACACCAAAATTTAATATTTAAAAAGACTTTCATTACTATATTAACATATAATACAAAGGGAAATCAATCACAAGCACTTGTTATGTCAATGGGGGGTTCACTATCCATACTCATACGAAAATTTTTATTTTTATGTGGGTGGGTGGGTAGGAGGAATTTAAGGGGACATTATATTCATCTTCTTATTTTACTATTATGGCTTATTAATTTTTTTTCAATCTGTACACAATTGTTCTTTCCTTTTTATTGGACAGAATATTCATGTTCATCCTGTGTCAGCACTCTTGTCAGAGCAATGTTTATTTTATGTTCGGTTATCACCATGATTACATGGACATGTACCAGATCTTTCCCATAAAAAAATTAATTAAGATAGCCATCCTCTAAATCATAACTCTAAAATTATAAAAGAAATTTACACATTGAAATTAACCAATTACCCACCCATTTGAAAAGCTTGTACACATGCTGCTTTGCATTACATGAATCCCCGGAAACTAATTAATTTACAATTTCTTTATACATGTTATATCTGACATGTTATATTCTTCCAATGATTATATAAACAATCTAATTAGAAATGATAATCCATTAACAATATTACTTTCTCAAACTTCATTAATATAGTCAAATTCAAGGTGTCAATTTAGTGACAATACAGTCATGACAGTGGTGGTTCCAGGATTTAAATTAAAATAAAACTGGGTTTTGAGTGCCCCCAAAATGTATAAAATTTCAGCTTGCATTGTACAATAGACATGTTATGATCTTATGATGTTTATGCAAACTATTAAATATAAAAATGTTATCAAAAGGTTTGGTATAACATAAATTTGATCCTTGTTAAACCAAAAAATTATTTTTCAAGACTTTTGAAATGTTTTCTTTGTCTGAAACTTTTATGTACATGTATTGAGCAAAAATGCTGGGGGCATTGCCATAATTATCTATAATACTTAATAAATACTTGTATTTTCTTGGTAATTTATTTGGCAAATTTGTATTCATGTGTTGACAATAACAATGCAAAGTTTAATTTTGCTTTGAATAATTTAGTAAATAAACATTAATAGTAATTACAAACGAAAGTGAACCAACGCCTGGTGAGTCTGTAGTGAGTTAGAGTCCCTGATGACGGTGCCCTAGGCACCGAAACATGTCGATCAATAAATTTTCTGCAGCAGTCCCTCCAGTGTTGTTGTTATAAGACTTTCTACATTAATAGTAATTGTATGTAAATTTCCTTTATATTTACAGGATGGAGAAAGATGTTCACTATAGATCAAAAATTCAAA
Source organism: Mytilus californianus (assembly GCF_021869535.1). NCBI lineage: Eukaryota > Metazoa > Mollusca > Bivalvia > Mytilida > Mytilidae > Mytilus > Mytilus californianus. The sequence goes on from NW_026262745.1 coordinate 92,884,031, forward strand.
ACAGAGGACTTTTTTATTCAAACAAAAATACTTGTACATGTATGATATTCTGTACATACAACAAGAAAACAGTAATCAAATGGAATGTCCAGTGATGTTGAAAGCAAAATTATTTTTGTTAACAGAAAACAATAGGACTACAATATATTAAGGGTAAGTAATCTGAAATTGTCTGTTTTAATAGGGTTACAAAAGTGGGTTATTGACAATGTGCTATGATTTCAATCCCCCAAATATGAAACAAAAACATAATATACATGGTATTTAAACTGTTTTCATAAGGAAACAGACTGAAAATATTCTGCATTTAACAGTCAGACATGAAAGTTGCCAATGTAATAAATTGGGATTGGAACTTAAAATTTATAGGATATAGGCCAAGGAATCATTCAGACTTTAAGGCCAAATGGTATACTTTTAATAGTTTAAAGATTTTATTCTATTATCTATGCTGTATAAATGTCAATATTGTTTCATTTGGATTTAAAACCTAATTTCAAGAATGAAGGGTACAGTAATTTAAAATTAATTTAAATGATTAAAAACAATACAAGGGAAGTAACTCTTACAAGATGTGCATTATATCCTAATGAAGTGTTTTAATGAATTTGTCATTATTTTCAGATAAGAGAATGACTTAAGCAGACTGTATTGGGGTCATAGATGGCCATAACAATGAAATACAATATATTATAATTATCATTCTTCATTACGTCTTGATTGAATTAACAAACTTTAATTTAATAACAAAATATTTTCTTTTTTCAGTACACAACACATCGTGTCAGAGAATAATTTTACTGGAGGATAAAAAATTTAATACCTGGAATCAACAATTTACAAAATGTATACGAAATTTATTAAGAGAGATATATTCATGTACAGAAAGGTAACCCCACCAAATAACTCAGGTGGTTCAAGTGATTATTAGCAGACATTTTTGTTGAACTAATGCAGGATTAAATAAATGAAGCTTTAGCAGACTATGGGCTCCAAAGTGTAGTAAAAAGAGGATTTTTAAATATGACAGACTCATAAACATTAAAATGTGCATAAGTGAAATGTTACAATATTTAGTAAAAAATTCAGATTATTGACTCAGTTTTTTTCATGAAATTTTTTATCAAAGCAATATCACTGTTATATAATAAATAAGATTCTATATGTTTTATTTTACTGGTATACTTTTGACAACCGAATATATCTTCCCTCAGCTCTGGCCTCAAGTGTTTCCCTTTTATTTTGTATGAGTGTAATTTACAGAAAGCTCACTTTGCTTTTGGCGAATTCAAGTTTTGCCTTTCCAGAATTATTGGACTTTATTAATGGAAAATTAGACATTTGCCCATATGTTGTAGAAGAGCTCAATTTTGCTTTAATACTTTTTCAAGAAATTGTATCATAAGGCTAGATTTGATCAAATAATCTCACTTTTGAATATTTATCACATACTGTGGATTCATTTAATTTCGTGGGTATCAATTTTCGTGGATTGAGGAAAACTTGCGTTTTCCTGGATATTTGATTTCGTGGTTTAGCAATCTCTGTATACAAAGCCTATATAAAAATTTCAATTCGTTGAACATTTGAATTCGTGGTTCACCTGTACCCACAAAACCCACGAAAATTGGTATCCAACGAATAATACTGAATCCACAGTATCACATACTTAAATATTCTAGTATGCTTAGATTGATTTCCTTCACTTTTGTCCTGTTGTTGAGATTGAGTGAAATAATTTAATTATTTTATCCCTATCAATTTGGGGTTGCCTGGGGATCTGTGTCCCATTGGGACCGGCATTTAACACTGCATAACTATATCCTATCACAAGTTATGATACAGCCAACCATATAACATAGCCCCTGCCACTGAAAGGAGAAAAGAGGTGCACAACATACAAAAAAATATTTCATATGGCTAGCTTCATTGTATCCTTTGAATATTTCATTGATTTTTGTCGAGCCTGCCACTTTTGTCGCAGAAAGCACGACATAAGGATAGTGATCCATTGGCGGCAGCGTTAGCTAACTTCTTAAAAGCTTTATATTTTAGAAGCTAGAAGACCTGGATGCTTCATACTTTGTATATAGATGCGTTATGTTACGAAGTTTCCGTCTGTCATATGTCCATTGTCCTTGACCTCATTTTCATGGTTCAGTGACTACTTGAAAAAAAAGTTTAACATTTTTTGTAATGTTAATTTCTTTCTTATTATGAGTAATAGGATAACTATATTTAGTATGTGTGTACCTTGCAAGGTCCTCATGCCTGTCAGACCTAGACCTCATTTCATGGATCAGTGAACAAGGTTAAGTTTTCGTGGTCAAGTCCAAATATCAGATACTATAAGCAGTAGGTCTACTATATTTGGTATATGGAATGATTGTAAGGTGTACATGTCCAACTGGTAGATGTCATCTGACCTTGACCTCATTTTCATGGTTCAGTGGTCAAAGTTAAGTTTTTGAGTTTTGGTCTTTTTTTCTAATCCAGTATGCAATAGGTCAACTACTGTAAATTCAGAAATTATTGCGAGGTTTTTATTAATGCGAATAATGCGACTGAATGAGTATCGCAATAATAAGAACTCGCATTCTTATATCTTATACGTATAATTGTATACAGATTTTCCTGAAATCGCAATAATTAATCTCGCATTTTGGTCTATTCTACAAAATTCGCAATAATAAATGCACGCAATAATTTCTGAATTTACAGTATATATATTTGGTGTATGGAAATATTTTATGATTTACATGTCTGTCTTGCAGGTTTTATTTGACCTTGACCTCATTTTCACGGTTCATTTCTCAGTGTCAAGTTTTTATACGACCGCAAAAAAATTTTGCGATCTTATATTGGTATGACGGCATCGTCGTCGTCGTTTATCGAAGACACATTGGTTTTCGCACTCTAACTTTAGTTTAAGTGAATTGATCTCTATGAAATTTTACCATAAGGTTCAATACCACAAAAGGAAGGTTGGGATTGATTTTGGGGGTTATGGTACCAACAGTTAAGGAATTAGGGGCCAAAAGTAAGCATTTTTGTAACTTCCAGACATAACTTGTGTGTTAGTGTATGGATCTCTCTGACATAACTTGTGTGTTAGTGTATGGATCTCTCTGACATTGTACCACAAGGTTCCATATCACAAAGGGAATGCTGGGATTGATTTTGGGGGTAATTGCCTCAAAAATTTAGGAATTAGGGGCCAAAAAAGGGGCAAAAAACAAGCATTTTTATATGGACAAATACTTTAGTACAAAACATAATTTTAAGGCAGTGTAAGGGAGATCAATCAAATACATCATTTGAATTACCTCCCTTACACTGCTTTTAAATTATGTATAAAGTAATGGTTAATGAACAATTAAGACAATTTAAAACAGTGTAAGGGAGGTAATCCACATACAACATTTTGATTACTTCCCTTACACTGCTTTTAAATAATGTTTAAAGAAATGCATATTTATAAAGGAAGACCAGTAAAAATATCTGTAAATGTTGCATCTTTTTTTTTTACAAAAAAATCCATATGAAAGATTTGACACCATATTTTAAATTCTATTATAAAATAGATTAAGTTAGCACTATGGTAAATTTAAATGGGTAATTATGGTTGCAAATTCCATTGGAAATTTGAATTGAGATTATGACCATATCTTGAGGGAAAGAATTTTTTGGGGGAAAAAGGTGGGGGTCAATTTTTTCTCATTTCAGATTTCAGAAATTGAAAAGAATTATTCTTCAAATATTTTTTTTTTCAAATTTCAAAAATTGAAAAATTTCAAGAAGTAATCTTTAATTGCACAGTATGGCGCATTAGATTTGTAAAATCTTTGACCATATTTATTTGTAATGCCAAATCTGACCGTGTATTTAGATTTTTAATTTTTGGTCCCATTTTCAAATTGGTGTACATTAAGGTCCAAAGGGTCCAAAATTAAACTTAGTTTGATTTTAACTAAAATTGTATATATGGGGTTCTTTGATATGCTGAATCTGAACATGTAGTTAGATTTTTGATTTCGGGCCCAGTTTTCAAGTTGGTCCAAATTTGGGTCCAAAATTAAACTTTGTTTGATTTCAACAAAAATTAAATATATGGGGTTCTTTGAGATGCTGAATCTAACCATGTATTTAGATTTTTTATTTGTGGGCCCCGCTATCAAATTGGTTCATATCGAGGTCAAAAGGGTCCAAAATTAAACTTTGTTTTATTTCATCAAAAATTGAATTATTGGGGTTCTTTGATATGCCAAACCTGACCGTGTATTTAGATTTTTAATTTTGGGTCCAGTTTTCAAATTGGCCTACATTAAGGTCCAAAGGGTCCAAAATTAAACTTAGTTTGATTTTAATAAAAATTGAATATATTGGGTTCTTTGATATGCTGAATCTAAACATGTATTTAGATTTTTTATTTCGGGCCCAGTTTTCAAGTTGGTCCAAATGGGGCTCGAAATTATACTTTGTTTTATTTCATCAAAAATTGAATTATTGGGGTTCTTTGATATGCCAAATCTAACCATGTATTTAGATTTTTAATTTTGGGTCCCGTTTTTTAAATTGGTCTACATTAAGGTCCAAAGGGTCCAACATTAAACTTAGTTTGATTTTAAAAAAAAATTAAATTCTTGGGGTTTTTTGATGTGCTGAATCTAAACATGTGTTTAGATTTTTTATTATGGGCCCAGTTTTCAAGTTGGTTCAAGTTGGGGTCCAAAATTAAACTTTGTTTGATTTCAACAAAAATTGAATATATGGGGTTCTTTGATATGCTGAATCTAACCATGTATTTTGATTTTTGGGCCCCATTATCAAATTGGTCCACATTGAGGTCAAAAGGGTCCAAAATTAAACTTTGTTTGATTTCATCAAAAATTGAATTCTTTGGATTCTTTGATGTGCTGAATCTAACCATGTATTTAGATTTTAAATATTGGACCATATTATAGGTAAATTAAAAAAAATTCTGTTCTTAGATAACATTCATTCTGTGTCAGAAACCTATGCTGTGTCAAATATTTAATCACAATCCAAATTCAGAGCTGTATCAAAGTTGAATGTTGTGTCCATTCTTGCCCCAACTGTTCAGGGTTCGACCTCTGCGGTCGTATCAAGCTGCGCCCAGCGGAGCATTTTATTGTGTTTTGGTCTGTTTTCTTCAACTATAAGCAATAGATCAACTATATGTGTTGTATGGAAGGATTGTAAGGTGTATATGTCTGTCTGACAGGTATCATCTGACTTTGACCTCATTTTCATGGTTCATTGGTCAATGTTAAGTTTTCATGTTAAGTTTGTTTCTTAGACACTATAAGGAATAGGTCAACTATATTTAATGCATAAATTGATTGTAAGGTGTACATGTCTGTCTGGCATGGTTCATCTGACCTTGACCTCATTTTCATGGTTCATTGGTCAATGTTGAGTTTTCATGGTTAAGTTTGTTTCTTAGACACTATAAGGAATAGGTCAACTATATTTAATGCATACATTGATTGTAAGGTGTACATGTCTGTCTGGCATGGTTCATCTGACCTTGACCTCATTTTCATGGTTCATTGGTCAATGTTAAGTTTTCTTGGTTAAGACTGTTTATTAGAAACTATAAGCAATAGGTCAACTATGTTTGTATTATTGAATGATTGTAAGGTGTACATGTATTTCTCATTTGGTTGATCTGACCTTGACCTCATTTTCTTGGATCTTGTTAAGTTTATGTGTTACTTGTAGTAAAGCTTTATATTTAGGACTATCAACATAAAATCAATGGTTAGAAAAGAAGGTGAGACATTTCAGCGTGTGCACTCTTGTTTTTCAGTAGTTATTTATTAAAGGTACTACAGTTCCCTTTCAGTTTGCCTGCTTAAGACTTGATTACAGTTCCAATATAAAAATAAGAAGTTGGGGTATGATTGCCAATGAGACAATGAATTAACTCTCCACCAGATACCTTATGACGAAAAGGTTAAAAAATATATGTATAGGTTTCTGACAGCCTTCATCAATGAGCAGAACCAATAACGCATAGTAAGCTACATGTATAAAAGGTCCATAAATAACATGACACAATAGAGGCTGAAAATGAATATTCTGCATCAGTGAGTATGCAAAAGTGAAAATACATTTAGAAAGAAAAGCATGTGTACCAATGGATGCAAATAATCCAGAAAAAAAAAAAAATCCTACTACCTCACACGTTAACTTATGGCTTATGCAGTTTATTCACTAAATTGTCAACAAACTTTTACATTACCCTTCCGGAGCACCTGAGATCACCCCCAGTTTTTGGTGGGGTTCGTGTTGCTTAGTCTTTGGTTTTCTATGTTGTGTCATCTGTACTATTCTTTGTCTGTTTGTCTTTTTATTTTTGGCCATGGCGTTGTCAGTTTGTTTTCGATCTTTGAGTTTGACTGTCCCTCTGGTATCTTTCGTCCCTCTTTTACATACTTCATTCAACTAATTTACATTAAACCTGGGAACAGTATATCTGTCAATATATGTTCGTGATTAAACAAGACAAAATAAAAGAAAAGAACAGGGCGAATTGGTAACAGGACCCAGAGCGAACAAGTACTAGTGCGAACAGACCAGGATTCCCTTCCCACCACCTACCTAGAATAGCAAATGGTCCTCCCCATATGCATAGATATATTAATACTAGTCTAATAGTCATTATACATGTACATGTTATACCAATGCCCTAAGAAACTGCACATTAAATTTTTAAAAAGTAAAGTCATGAAGAGTTTTAACCAACACTGCAAACCAGAAATTAAGAAATTAAGAATCAATAAAATGACACATGCCTTTGACAAAATTACCCCCCCCCCCCCCTTTTTTCCAAAAAAGAAACAAAACAAAATACATAACGATTACTGTATTAACGAAAGGAAACTTATGAAAAAAACCCGATAGCTTTTCTATGGCCTATTCAGATTAGATGTTCATTAAAAACTCATCGGCCGGTAACATACTAACAAGATCTAACAAAATATTCACGAAATAAATATGGACTGATCAACGAAGTACGATATCAACAAATCAATCCCATGATGATGTAGGCCTAAAACTGTTAGTTTGCCAAGCTCGGCCTGTTTTGGTATAACGTTGATATGAATTCAACATATCGCATGACTTCCTTGGCAATCAGATAAAACAATTGCTACAAAGAAGTAAAGAATCCAACGTTTAATGACATTTGCGTTGACATTTTCGGCGCCGGAAATTGACAACGTTGGTCTAGTATATATAATATACTGACACAACATCGGTTGAGGTCGATTCCGGCAATTCTGCTTCTAAAAATCTCTAGCAGTTAGAATTTATTGATGACTTAAAATATATTTGTTATGTTTCAATAAATTTTAGTGGATAATTATTTTGGAGAGAAGAATAGCTATCGTGTACTTCAGAAACAAGGTTTAGGGAGGACCACGCCCCCATAGTGGGAACATACAAAATAAAGATAACCGTTCTCGATTTCTACTCGATAGAAGTGCCTATTTTTTTCATAACATATACATTAAGTACCAAAGATAATTATATGAAAGTATAAAAAAAATCGAGGCGGAGATTTTTTAGAAACAGCTAATAATTATAGCAGACCAATTGACGAAATAGATAAAAAGACGAAAATGGCGCCTTCTTCAATTTCGAAAAAAAATCTATTATTTTATAATGTATTGACACATATTGTTATTTTTAAAGGGGTTTAATATCTATTGATTCACTTTTCCATGAGAATTGAATGAATATTTACTTTAAAAACAGAAACTCTTCCAATTTCTAAATCTACCGACCATGCAAGGAAAAACCTATAAAAAATTGCGACCCCTACATTAAAATGGGAACAAATTTTTGCCCTGGCTTGAACACTCACGTTCTTTACGAATTTCGATGCCAAAAACTAGCGAGAATATGATGTACAAATTTTTTTTAAATCGAAGGATAGGTATTTTTTTGTTCCCATTTTTAATATAGGCATTTTATCCTACAGTGCAGAAAATCAATATCCGAAATTATAAGTTCAGATATAAAAAAATAAGATTGCCTTTTATTTTAATGTTCAAAAAAGAAAATAATATGTAAATTCATATATTTTTCTCATATAGATTTGCTTACAATCAACAATATTTATCGTCGGTACTTTGCAGCAAACGAACGAAAAAACATTACAAAAGCGCGCCATTTTTCAGTTGACGTCGGTCGACGCAAAATAGTCCAATTTTCGGCGTAGGACTACTGAGCGCCGCCGAATCACATTTTGGCCAAAAAGGCACATCCGGTTGTCCTACTGTATAGCCCCTGGGTGTTGCTAACCCATATCCCCGGACGTTGCTACCCATTACATCGGGGAATTTCACGCGCGTTTTCCTTAATTCCATGGTTGTTCCTTATGAAATATCGAATTCTGTAGATTTTCCATGATGTCTGTATAATTAAATACTTAATCCACTAACGATTTTATCTTATTACCTTGCACTCATTTTAGTAAATGCATCACTATGCAGCCACATTGTCAATGAATGGTACTACTGACCTAGCTATGCAAATGACCCACGTTGACGTCACACCCTTTATGATGTAACTCTCACAACATTGCGCGCCAAATTCGACCCATTTCAGTTTCTCTGTCTCTACTTTAAAAACGTCTTATATTTGTCTACCTGTAGGGTTCTACCAAAGGTAGAACCCTACACCCCGTTAAAAATATGTCAAATTCCCAAATTTCAATAAAAGATATTTAAAAAATGAAAAAAAACGTTGCTTTCACGTTTCACTTTGTGGTCGAATTTCTCTAAAAATCGCCAGATTTAGACTAAAACCGGGGATAAATTCGTTATCTACGTTCATATCCGTAGAAATTGATATTTTAACACCCTTCAGTACCCTGTACACCCTTCGGCTGCGCCTCAGGGTGTACTTGGATACTTCAGGGTGTTAAAATATCCATATCTACGGATATGAACGTAGATAACTTATAATATATGAAGGATGGCTGACATTATAAAATATGTTAAACTTTTATATTTGTATTATTATGTTATATCAGGTTTTATCAGGTTGCACTTTAATAAAACAATATATATATATATTATATATTATATATATATATATATAATGTTACACGCGCGTAATATATTAATGACCGCCGTGGATAGTTAATTTTGAATTGATAGTGTCTGTAAACCATATATATTTCAAAACTTGGCGCAAATGCGTTGCGCCCGTGCTGTTATAAATGGTGCGTTTTATTGAGAAATAAAATACCATTACTTTACTTCTAAACGAAAAACCAAAAAGACATGCAGATAGCCATGCACCTGAAAGTTAAACAAATATATGTGCACGCATTGTACATTTGCATGTACAAGCATACTATAGCACCAGTGGCGGATTCAAAACTTTTCATAAAAGGGGGGGGGGGGGCGCTGACTGAGCTTAGGAGGCCCCGCTCCCGTCATGCTTTAGTGATTCCCTATATAATCAACCAAATTTTCTGTTTTTTATTTTTCTCAAAAACAAATATATGTATATTGTCGAGTTTTTATATTGTTTCGTGCAAATATATATATTTCTTTTTATTTCGTCAACGTAAGAGTATAGCTTCAATTCATATTATATTAATTTTATGTTGACTCTTAACGCATAAACATAGTTTTGCTTGTTCCCAATCGTTATCGATGATTTTCAAAGAAGTATACAATTGCGAAATGGCCTGCAACATGAACAGTAATTTTAATTTAACTGTTTGCTTAAACTATTTCTGATAGATTGATGTTTGTTTGACGTCCAGTGGCAAATATGTCATGCATATTCATGACGTCCCTCAAACAAAAACAAGCCATTATCACTGAACTAGTATACATTTTTGTTTAGGGGACAGCTGAATCACGCCTAGGGGGTGCGGGATTTTCTCGCTGTATTGAAGACCCATTAGTGGCCTTCGGTTGTTATCTGCTATTTGGTCGGGTTGTTGTCTCTTTGACACATTCCCCATTTCCATTCTCAATGTTATGGTATGTCGGAATTATATTTATAAAAGCATGCATGAACTGGAACATTTGTAGTTGAACGAATGCAGAATAAATTATTTTATACCGCAGTCACACTAGGCCACGATCGCACTACGATCTGTGAAAAAAAAATTCAAATTTTGACGATCGTAGTGCGATCGTGTAGATCGTAGTAAGGTCGTATCACGGTCGTGGTGAGGTCTTCAAGATCGTGATGAGCGAGGCCAACTTTGAACATGTTCAAAACAATCGTGGTGCGGTCGTGGCGAAATCAGGTCGTAATAGAGGCGTAGTGAGAGCGCACTGAGGTCGTGGTAAGATCGCAAAGGTCGCTGTACCATCATAGCGAGAGCGGGATTCTATTCGGAGAGACTGCGCTACGATCTCATAGCGACGTTATTACGACCTCACTACGACCATCACGTTCTCACCGCGACCCAACTATACGCTACTACTACGACAATACCACGTTTAAGCCACTCTGTTCAAGACCAGCAATAGGTTGTGATTCAGGTTGGATTAGTCGGTCCGACATTTCTGCTGGATCAGGATTCGTTAATATCAGAGCTCCCTCTGCCTCTACATCTACCCCTTCCACTACGACCACGTGTTCTGGTTGATTTTGATGACATGACTGTGTTGTTTCCGAAAAATCTACGTATTAATCAGAAATAGAAGGAATGAAACAGTATTGATATGGAACACGATGTTGACGTTATTGCTGAGAACGTAGTAAGATCGCGGTAGGAACGTAGTATAATCGTGGTAAGAACGTGCTATAATCGCAGTAGAAGCGTGGTAATTAAGATCGTGTTGCAATCGGATAACTCGTGGTATAGTCGTAGTGAGAACGTAATGAGCGTGGTAAGATCATGATAATCGTAGAAAAAGCGTGGTGAGAACGTGGTATACTCGTATCGGGATCGTTGTAGAAACGTTATGAGGACGTAGTATCATCCTGAAAACAACGAAAATTAACATTTTTATGCAGCTTATACCTCGACCTCATCTTTTTACAAAATCCATACTTAAGTTCCATTGAAAATCGGAATCCCTGCAGTTTTCTTTACAGTGTCAAAGAAAACAACAAAAAGGGGTTATGGTGCGTCTGGTAGCTTTCGGTTTTCAAGCTATGGACAGTCTTGAATATGCTTGTAATATTTGCCCTTGACGTTAAGCAAGCAACGCTCAATCAATCAATTCGCTTTAGGAAGCACTGTTTAACTAAGTAGATATAAGAAGGTGTGGTATCAATGTCAATAAGACATCTATCAATCCAAGTCACAATTTGTAAAAGTAAACCATTTTATTGTATATATATATATATAACACCGAAATAGTTGTTTATAGATTTGAGGATTCTATACCTAAACCTATTATATAAATGAATTCAGAACACGAGTAAGATAACGTTTCTGTGATTAAGAAACAGTATATATATTCCGGATACTATACAGATTGATTCACTTATAACATAACGTGCTTTAAAATAACAATTAATAGAAATATCAATAACAAAAGCACTTCGCCATTTTTTACAAAATCCATACTTAGTGTTCAATTGAAAATAGAAAACCATGCAGTGGTCTTTACCGTTTCATTTTTGAAGCTTTCTGTTTTCCTCCTACGTACGGATCGTAGAGAGTATGCTTGTAATATTTGCCACTGGATATTTAAGCAAGCAAGGCTCAATCATACAATTCACTTACGGAAATACTTTGTGTGTAGGTTTATAACACCGAAATAGTTGTTTATGGATTTGAGGATTCTATCAGGCTAAACCTATTAATTAAATAAACTCAGCATAAAAATAAGATAAACTTTATCTAATTAAGAAACAGTTTAAATTACGGATATAATACAGGTTGGTTCACTTACATGTAAAATAGAACGAGCGTAATAACAAGATTTACAAAACACATATTATTAGCAAAAGCATTCCGACATTTTTATAAAATTCATATATATATATAAACTCGGTGTTTCCTCGGGTGTTCCATTAAAAATAGGAAACCAGTGCATGGTCTTAACAAATACATAGAAAACAGTTAAAAAGAGGAAATTGTGCGTCATGCAACGTGCGGTGTTCCACCTATGGATCGGCTTGAATATGCTTGTAATATTTGCCATTTTGTGTTAAGCAAGCAATTGGGACTATGAGAACTTAAGACTTTTATAGCTGCCTATGTGTAATGGATTTTGCTCCTTGTTGAAGGCCATACGGTGATTGTTAGTTGTTAATTTCAATGTCATTTGGTCTCTTGTTGAGAGATGTCTCATTTGCAATCATAACACGTCTTCTTATTTTTATAAGTATATTCGAAAGAGAAAAACCTATATGTAAAGTGTTACTATTTTCCGTTCTCTTTCCTTCTTTTTATACACTACACTAAGTATGTTGGACGTTGATCCAACTTACAATTGATTTAATGCAAAGACGTCATTGTCTTCATCGGGAACATTCCAGCCCAAACATTTGAAAGTCATTTTGATGAACATAAATACTTGAAGATTAAGAACTGTGTGACCAATAGAGAACTCTACGGCCATTATGAACGCTTTCAATACTTATATTTTAGCATTGCACAAAAGTGTACTTGCTATTCTCAGACTGATTATAAAGTAGACCATTTGAACGTATCTCATTGTATGACAATTACACAGCCTGTGAATTGTCTACATCAACTTCATTTGAACTTTGGTGGATAGTTGTCTCAATGACTATTATCATTGTGACCACATCTCCTTATTTTTATATGGGAAACAGGATTTTAATACTTATTAATTGCAACTGTCTTTGATCGTGCTTCCAGTAACTATAAATGCACTCTCCAAATCAATACTTTGTGTTTTTAATACTTTTTGTTAATTGTAACGGCCTCGGTGGCCGAGTGGACTAAGTAGATACTACTGTAATCACTAGCCAGTCAACACTGAGGTTGTGAGTTCGAACCCCGCTCGTGCGGGTGCACTCGACTCCTATCTTAATTGACTAGGATTGTCAGTTTTCCTATCGAAGGTCGGTGGTTTTCTCCGGGCACTCCGGCTTCCTCCACCAATAAAAACTGGCCGCCACGAAATAGCCCAAAAGCGGTGCTTAAAAGTGGCGTTAAAACACCAAAAATCAAAATCAATCCAAATCAATACTTTGTGTTTTTATTACTTTTTGTTAATTGTAACGTTTGTGCGCTTTGTGTCTAGCGATGTGGCGAGGTTAGATGATGATTGCGCGCTCACAAAAACCTGTTACATTCTGCATGCATATATATCTACCTGTTCTTTATAGTGGATGTCGTTGGTTGTTGGTCATTATATTTGTTTTCATTTATCGTTTTGTACAAAAAAAAAAAAACAGGCTGTAGTTTTTTTCTCTCTCGCTATCTTAATATTTGAATTGTTTTACATTCTGACATGTAGGGACCGGTATAGCTTACTTTGCGTAATGGGTTGCTCATTGTTGAAGACGGATATTTACTGAAACTTGCGTGATTTGGTTGTATAATTGACGACCTTATCGCATTTTAGGTATTCAACCAGGACAACATCAAAAGATCAATGAAGGATAAAAAACTTAATTCAAGTAGTTTGGGGGTGGGGGTGGGGTGGGGATTAAAATTGCTGCAAGTTTTGTTTATCCAACATTGATTTTACATATATCCATATTGGTCAATCCCAAAATAAGTTAAGAGGGGGCGGGGTCAGTGAAAAAACTATGTGAATTAAGTTTTTGTCCTACATTGAACTTTTGATGTCGTCCCTTACATGCAAGAGTAAGAACGATTAAATTTTAGAAAAGGTTTATTCAAAAGGCATATCTGAAAAGTCACACAAAAAATCATGGAGGATTTTTCAATTTATTGGCAACACTAAAATATGCTCATAGGTTAGAGAACACAGTAAAGACACCCTCCCCTATCGGTAATAATTAGCAAGTGTCGTTATGAACAGAATGATAATATCGGCGGCATGTTTATTTATTAAATAGTTTAATTTTCCGATCTGTCAACATATCAGATTGCAGTATATTAGCAGCTTCACACACATATTTTTGTGGGTTTTTCCAGAATCATTGTGACACACTTTTTTGAGTGTTAAACAGAGATAGTCAACAACACATTTATACTTTTATTGTATTGTATTCCTCAATTACAATTTAGTGTAAACTTATTAATTTGGATACTATATATACCCTATTCATTATAATTATAATGTAAGTATTTAATTTTTTTTTTAATTATATAACTTGACTTGTGAAAAAACAACTAAACATGTCACCTTGGTGGCACCAGTTTTCAATAACCATGTCATTGGCTTTCAACATTTGATAGATGTTCAGCAAATTCCAGTGTCATAAGACATTGTCGGGTCCACTAAAAAAGGGGGGATGGTCCGGGGGTTGGAACTTGTTTTTTTATGACGATCAATGCGTTTGAATTCAAACATATCGTTGGATCCCCCCTTTATCCTGGGTTTGAACCCCCTTTTAACAGTGGCTAATATAATGTCCCAAATTTACTGAAAGCAGTCAGGCGTAAGAAAATTTCTGATTTGACTTCTCGCTTTGTATTAGTCCTATAATATAAGATCATATAAGATGTCGTTGGGTTACTGTTTCATTGATGACGCGGAGTTTGAGTAGGGATTGAAACACAAAAAACATAGGTCAGGACAGGCCTGTCACGGAATAGAAGTTCCTTCATAATATAAGTTCCAAATGGAAACAATATTCTGGAATATTATTTCCACTGGAATAAATATTACAGTAAATGTTGCTAACGGAATAAATGGTATAGAATATTTGTTCCAACAGGAACACATATTATGACATTGTTTATAACAAAGTTTCCAGTGGAACTTCTGTTAGGTGGAACAAATATACATATTGACAGGCCCCGTTGAACTACGGATCGATTCCATTCTCCGTCAACGGCTTCCTTTTATGTCATAAATGCACTTCCTTCAAGTTCGTCAGACGCACTTTACAAATTTTGAACACTTTTAAAGGTAGAATGATGTGTATCCATAACATTTTTTTCTCCAGATGCTTAGCTAAGTTTAAAACAAATTGAGGCATATGGGTTACTTTAGTCAATTCGGGTTCTTATCAAATCTGGTCGGTTCTGGCACAGGCACTAGACCAGTAGACGTTCTGTCAATAAACAATAGTAATAAAATGTTTCTATTGACAGAACGTCTAGTGCCTGTGGTTCTGGTAAATGTTTACCAGTTAGTCCAAAGACTGGCAAAGCCAAAGTATTATGGCCACGAAGGCCTTAACCCTCTTGATGCCACATTAAAAAAATCAACGTTTCGACGTTGCCAATAGGCAATGACAATTTGACGTCGCCAGTACCAAATTCTTTTGACGTCGTCTTTTTGGCGTTTTTTTTCTCATATTGATTTATAAAGTTGTTTTTTCTACGCGAACGGCATTCACAATAGCGGTGACCAGGAGATCATTTTGATTATGCTAAATTGACCGATTAAAATCTTTCTATACAAATTTGCTTCTTGATGGACCAAGGAGACTCATGATTGTAAAGTTAACTGATAAATTTTTGAAAATACTGTTGAATTTGTGCAATTTACGTGTTAGTTACTTTACCCATTTAAATTTTCGACTGATATAGTTCTCCAAAACGCAAGACCAATTATTAAAAGTTATTTTTTTTAATTGCAAGGGAATATTATGCAATACGTATTTGCCACCTACAATTTTGGCTATATATTTTCATATCATAACAGTTTTTAAAAAGATATTTTAGGGTTTTATCTTCGATTGTTTTTGTTTTCTACTGATGTGAACATTGATATTAATATTTTGCAAACTAATTTGGGTAAAATATATGGCAAACTTCGGGATAAAAAATTATTGTTTATATCACCAGTAAAAGATAATTGTCCAAGGATAAATATAACTTATAAACAAATAGATTTGTGATAATTTTTTTCTATTGGTTGATTGAAACCCAATTAGAAATAACTTTATAAAATTTATATTTGAAAAATGTAATATATAGCCAAAAGTTGTTCGTGAAAAATACTTCTCGGCCACTGTATAAAAAGGAGTTGTACATAATTTCTTCTAAAAGGGTAATGAAGGGTCAGTTATAATCGTTTTTTTCCCATGTTCAAGAACTTTTATTTTTCTATAAGTAACATTTTGATTTAACAATTACCGATAAAAAAGGAGTCGAGTAATGTCGTGATATTTTAACCTCGCAACATTGTCCTGTGCTGTCTCTATACATTAACCATGTGAGCAGTAGTCTTTTTTGTATTACATGTAAGAACATTTTTTTCTTGCATTTAATGTTTAGGGATAAATTCAGAAGACGGGCTTAAATTTATCTTAACTTGTCTCGACACGGGACTATTTAATATATGAAGTTATATAGATGTGATTGTGTATTGAATGTTTGTCATGATTTTTTTTTTATTTATTGTGTCTTTTGATGTAGGCTTATACCACTTCTTTTTATCTTGGAGATAGGGTATTGAAGGTGACAAGATTCCTTTTGTGTAAATTTCTGTAGAACAGCCTCAATTTCAAAAACATACAACAAATAAAAAACAGTATGAAAGAAAGTATTGCCCGTAACTATTATCGAAAATAATTTTAGTACCCATACTCCTTGTATTCTTCACCTTCAAAACAACTTATCGACAAGATCCTTTTAAGTTAAATTACAAAAATGAATTTCGAACACTCGGAGAACATATTGTTTCATCAGTTTATTCTCTATAATTTATTTATGGACCAGGTCTGTGGTATCTGTTTAGTGAAATTCAAATCCCTAGCTTCTGTTAAATCCTGAAAAGTCAGACTTCAAATAAAAAATACTGGTCCCTCAGGCTTTAAAATTTCAAGCTGGATACAGATGGTGCATGCATGGCTAAAAATACCAAAATAATGTCAAAAACATTCAGTAACTTTCATTTTTTTTCAATAAATGATTAAAAACTTGTGTGTTATACTTGTACACGAGTATGAATAAGACAAATATGGTATTAGAGATGAGGTTTTTCACTACAGTCTAGTCTATATTTAATAAGGCCTTATATAGTATTATGAATTAGGTCATTAATTTTCTCAATTGAATTATTTCACATTTTTTATTTCGGGGCCTTCTATAGGCGACTAGTGGTATTGTTTTTCTCATCGTTGAAGGCCGTACGGTTGCCTGCAATATTGCTGACATCCACTTCTTTTCAACTTTGGTTTATTGTTGTCTCATTGGCAGTTATACCACATTCCCTTATTTTTATATTATAAGTATGAAATATTGGTCGCTGAACTAAATGACATGCAACTAATTAATCGTAAATTCAGTTTTAAAATAGCTTTACTTAAAATTTAAATTAAATATTTCGTCTATTAACTATGTGAAGCCGACTGAAAGTGTCCGTCAATAATGCACCATATAATGTTTAATGACACGATTTCATTCTAAAATGTTTGTAAAATATTTTTCCTGCGGTGTTCACACAAATAAAACAGTCGAAGTTCACGAAATATATGTTTGTAAAAAATGGAATTAACCCTTTCCTCTTTCACGGCAGGAACTCAGCTAGCAATAATAAAGAACACTTTGAAACATCAAAAGGAGTAAAAAACATGGTTAAATTTCAATTGTCGAAAACTAATAAATACGAAATTTTGTTTATCAAATTAAGGTAGTACCTAACACTACAGGGAGATAACTCTGTAAAAATCAGCAAAACGTTTTAATCACGTTGTATTGTTAAGGAAATATTAAGCTTCTCAATGATCAAAATTAGTGTTTGTCAAACTGCTATATAACCAATGAAATTTTTCTGATAAAGTGGTTGGTTCAAATTTTTTGAAATTTTTATATTTTTGTCAAAGGATCAGAGTAAACATTTTGTCAAAATTTTATGAAAATTAAACGAGCCAAATTAATATTAGTCAAGGTGTTGGGTACCACATTAAAGTCAAGTATTTGTCGCTTATCAGTCAAACACCATTTGGATAAAAGGAATTCAATTTAGATAAGAAAATGTGGGCATTGACAGTGTGTATTTTTTCGAAAATGTTAGGGAATTTCTGTTGAGTTCCATGTTTAAAATTAGTGTTTTTCTAAATTTTCATAACTCCAAATCTCAATATTTTCTTTTAATATTTAGCGAGTCCTAACTGTGCTTTCTCTTGGGCCATGATTCTGTCATGGGTGGACCGATTTTCCGTTACGGACTGAGAGTGTAAACACATAGACATTACTATTCGAACATACGTAGTGTGCGAAACTTTCTAAAGTATTTTTCAACACACAGTCTGACGAATATGTCGGATAAGCGGTCAATAAAGTGTTTTATATTATGTTAGTCTGGTACTGGTAAGTTACAATGCCAAAAAAGGGCGGCACGGTCTTGTTGTTCAATTATCTTGTGTTTCCAGCTCTTATGTCGATCTTTAAATCGTCAGCATCAGTGTCATGTGCGTGCATGCAAATATAAAAACCAACGTTGTCGTTTGCCGCTGGAAGACGGGTTTTTTTTTCAGAGAAAGAAAACTCAATTTACTTGTGCCATAATTATAACGTCACAATGACGTCATGGATACTACGTCATTGCTCCAAAATACACTTAGATGACCGATGGTCAACAATGTTATAAAGCATTAATTATTTAGTGTAGTATAGGTTGCAAAGTTTTGATTTATAATATATACTTATTGTAATATTGCTGAAACGACATATATGTCGCCTTGGCATCAAACCCCCAAACGACTTATATGTCGCTTTGGCATCAACACTGAAACGACATATATGTCGCGTTGGCATTAAGAGGGTTAAATGGGCCCTAAATATCAAACTTTGTGTCAAATTGTGATACAATATGGTCATAAATATTCAAATACACCTTATCGCTAATCCTGCTTGACCAGAGAATCTGTCCTGCTCGAACTTTTGACGTCATACAACAAATTAATCACTTTTCCATTGTGGCGTCAGACATTTTGTATTATGACGTCAAAATTTTACTGGAACCTGTGTGGTGTCCAGTAATAGCAGACAATTTTCTTTGGTTACATCTTCTGACATCAGACTCGGACTTCTCTTGAACTGAATTTTAATGTAGAGAGTCTTATAACAACAACACTTTACGGACTGCTGCATAAATTTATTGATCGACATGTTTCGGTGCCTAGGGCACCGTCATCAGGATAAAAACAATACATAAAATCATGTTGAAGTACAAAATCGGGTTGTTAAAATTTAAACGTCACAATGTTGCAATGGTAAGTAACGTTATTAATAGCAACGTACTGAAAGTGAAAGTGAAAGTTCATTGTAAGTATGTAAATAAACTATAAAAGGAAATTAAAAAAATAAAGTGTTTTTGTTGTGAAAATGTTTGTTAAAATTATTCTGCCAACATGTGTTTGTCCTCTTGCATCGTGGAAGGAATAATACAATAAGTTGTCAGGCTGTGTATAGACTGTATAGGTTGTGTGGTCTGAGTGTTCTGTTAACTTTCTTCCCCAAAATAGACGACATTTTATCAGCAATTCCGTACCATTTCGACTGGCTTCCCTTGGCCAGAGGTACTGCTTCCAATCGCGTCAGGAATGCTGTAAAATGTTTCGGTCGCCGAGAGTAAAGGACAAAGTATAAATATCACTAGTCTATGTTGAATTTTAACTATGTGTTCGTTCATCAAACTATCGGGAATGGCCAGTTATCTGTAAAAATGGTTGTATCTCGAGGGTTGTATGTTTGATTAACATATTTTCGGGAGCATCAGATTGAATTTGAAGAATACGAAATCGGGTGCATTTAATTTCAAATGAATTCTATTAGAGAAAAACAATTTCCTATCACTGTTCTTTTCCTCCTTAAGGCTCGTTTTAGGTTAAGATGGTCCGTTATTATCTATTTCTTTTCTAGTGGTTGATGGCAGCATTCTCGGAAGGTTCCTGTGGGTGCCTCAATAAAATATAACTTTGTTTACTCTGTGCGAATGGCTAGTATGATTAGCGCTGGTTGCAACGGCGGTTCCTTAAGAGGAATGCAGGGGTTCACGATAAAACAATTAAATAAATTACAAACGAAAGTGAACCAACGCCTGGTGAGTCTGTAGTACGATAGAGTCCATAAAGTGGATACCCGAGGGTATGCAGGGTCGTTATGATAAAAAACATAAGATGTAGAGAGTCTTATAACAACAACACTTTACGGACTGCTGCATAAATTTATTGATCGACATGTTTCGGTGCCTAGGGCACCGTCATCAGGATAAAAACAATACATAAAATCATGTTGAAGTACAAAATCGGGTTGTTAAAATTTAAACGTCACAATGTTGCAATGGTAAGTAACGTTATTAATAGCAACGTACTGAAAGTGAAAGTGAAAGTTCATTGTAAGTATGTAAATAAACTATAAAAGGAAATTAAAAAAATATGTTAATCAAACATACAACCCTCGAGATACAACCATTTTTACAGATAACTGGCCATTCCCGATAGTTTGATGAACGAACACATAGTTAAAATTCAACATAGACTAGTGATATTTATACTTTGTCCTTTACTCTCGGCGACCGAAACATTTTACAGCATTCCTGACGCGATTGGAAGCAGTACCTCTGGCCAAGGGAAGCCAGTCGAAATGGTACGGAATTGCTGATAAAATGTCGTCTATTTTGGGGAAGAAAGTTAACAGAACACTCAGACCACACAACCTATACAGTCTATACACAGCCTGACAACTTATTGTATTATTCCTTCCACGATGCAAGAGGACAAACACATGTTGGCAGAATAATTTTAACAAACATTTTCACAACAAAAACACTTTATTTTTTTAATTTCCTTTTATAGTTTATTTACATACTTACAATGAACTTTCACTTTCACTTTCAGTACGTTGCTATTAATAACGTTACTTACCATTGCAACATTGTGACGTTTAAATTTTAACAACCCGATTTTGTACTTCAACATGATTTTATGTATTGTTTTTATCCTGATGACGGTGCCCTAGGCACCGAAACATGTCGATCAATAAATTTATGCAGCAGTCCGTAAAGTGTTGTTGTTATAAGACTCTCTACATCTTATGTTTTTTATCATAACGACCCTGCATACCCTCGGGTATCCACTTTATGGACTCTATCGTACTACAGACTCACCAGGCGTTGGTTCACTTTCGTTTGTAATTTATTTAATTGTTTTATCGTGAACCCCTGCATTCCTCTTAAGGAACCGCCGTTGCAACCAGCGCTAATCATACTAGCCATTCGCACAGAGTAAACAAAGTTATATTTTATTGAGGCACCCACAGGAACCTTCCGAGAATGCTGCCATCAACCACTAGAAAAGAAATAGATAATAACGGACCATCTTAACCTAAAACGAGCCTTAAGGAGGAAAAGAACAGTGATAGGAAATTGTTTTTCTCTAATAGAATTCATTTGAAATTAAATGCACCCGATTTCGTATTCTTCAAATTCAATCTGATGCTCCCGAAAATATGTTAATCAAACATACAACCCTCGAGATACAACCATTTTTACAGATAACTGGCCATTCCCGATAGTTTGATGAACGAACACATAGTTAAAATTCAACATAGACTAGTGATATTTATACTTTGTCCTTTACTCTCGGCGACCGAAACATTTTACAGCATTCCTGACGCGATTGGAAGCAGTACCTCTGGCCAAGGGAAGCCAGTCGAAATGGTACGGAATTGCTGATAAAATGTCGTCTATTTTGGGGAAGAAAGTTAACAGAACACTCAGACCACACAACCTATACAGTCTATACACAGCCTGACAACTTATTGTATTATTCCTTCCACGATGCAAGAGGACAAACACATGTTGGCAGAATAATTTTAACAAACATTTTCACAACAAAAACACTTTATTTTTTTAATTTCCTTTTATAGTTTATTTACATACTTACAATGAACTTTCACTTTCACTTTCAGTACGTTGCTATTAATAACGTTACTTACCATTGCAACATTGTGACGTTTAAATTTTAACAACCCGATTTTGTACTTCAACATGATTTTATGTATTGTTTTTATCCTGATGACGGTGCCCTAGGCACCGAAACATGTCGATCAATAAATTTATGCAGCAGTCCGTAAAGTGTTGTTGTTATAAGACTCTCTACATCTTATGTTTTTTATCATAACGACCCTGCATACCCTCGGGTATCCACTTTATGGACTCTATCGTACTACAGACTCACCAGGCGTTGGTTCACTTTCGTTTGTAATTTATTTAATTGTTTTATCGTGAACCCCTGCATTCCTCTTAAGGAACCGCCGTTGCAACCAGCGCTAATCATACTAGCCATTCGCACAGAGTAAACAAAGTTATATTTTATTGAGGCACCCACAGGAACCTTCCGAGAATGCTGCCATCAACCACTAGAAAAGAAATAGATAATAACGGACCATCTTAACCTAAAACGAGCCTTAAGGAGGAAAAGAACAGTGATAGGAAATTGTTTTTCTCTAATAGAATTCATTTGAAATTAAATGCACCCGATTTCGTATTCTTCAAATTCAATCTGATGCTCCCGAAAATATGTTAATCAAACATACAACCCTCGAGATACAACCATTTTTACAGATAACTGGCCATTCCCGATAGTTTGATGAACGAACACATAGTTAAAATTCAACATAGACTAGTGATATTTATACTTTGTCCTTTACTCTCGGCGACCGAAACATTTTACAGCATTCCTGACGCGATTGGAAGCAGTACCTCTGGCCAAGGGAAGCCAGTCGAAATGGTACGGAATTGCTGATAAAATGTCGTCTATTTTGGGGAAGAAAGTTAACAGAACACTCAGACCACACAACCTATACAGTCTATACACAGCCTGACAACTTATTGTATTATTCCTTCCACGATGCAAGAGGACAAACACATGTTGGCAGAATAATTTTAACAAACATTTTCACAACAAAAACACTTTATTTTTTTAATTTCCTTTTATAGTTTATTTACATACTTACAATGAACTTTCACTTTCACTTTCAGTACGTTGCTATTAATAACGTTACTTACCATTGCAACATTGTGACGTTTAAATTTTAACAACCCGATTTTGTACTTCAACATGATTTTATGTATTGTTTTTATCCTGATGACGGTGCCCTAGGCACCGAAACATGTCGATCAATAAATTTATGCAGCAGTCCGTAAAGTGTTGTTGTTATAAGACTCTCTACATCTTATGTTTTTTATCATAACGACCCTGCATACCCTCGGGTATCCACTTTATGGACTCTATCGTACTACAGACTCACCAGGCGTTGGTTCACTTTCGTTTGTAATTTATTTAATTGTTTTATCGTGAACCCCTGCATTCCTCTTAAGGAACCGCCGTTGCAACCAGCGCTAATCATACTAGCCATTCGCACAGAGTAAACAAAGTTATATTTTATTGAGGCACCCACAGGAACCTTCCGAGAATGCTGCCATCAACCACTAGAAAAGAAATAGATAATAACGGACCATCTTAACCTAAAACGAGCCTTAAGGAGGAAAAGAACAGTGATAGGAAATTGTTTTTCTCTAATAGAATTCATTTGAAATTAAATGCACCCGATTTCGTATTCTTCAAATTCAATCTGATGCTCCCGAAAATATGTTAATCAAACATACAACCCTCGAGATACAACCATTTTTACAGATAACTGGCCATTCCCGATAGTTTGATGAACGAACACATAGTTAAAATTCAACATAGACTAGTGATATTTATACTTTGTCCTTTACTCTCGGCGACCGAAACATTTTACAGCATTCCTGACGCGATTGGAAGCAGTACCTCTGGCCAAGGGAAGCCAGTCGAAATGGTACGGAATTGCTGATAAAATGTCGTCTATTTTGGGGAAGAAAGTTAACAGAACACTCAGACCACACAACCTATACAGTCTATACACAGCCTGACAACTTATTGTATTATTCCTTCCACGATGCAAGAGGACAAACACATGTTGGCAGAATAATTTTAACAAACATTTTCACAACAAAAACACTTTATTTTTTTAATTTCCTTTTATAGTTTATTTACATACTTACAATGAACTTTCACTTTCACTTTCAGTACGTTGCTATTAATAACGTTACTTACCATTGCAACATTGTGACGTTTAAATTTTAACAACCCGATTTTGTACTTCAACATGATTTTATGTATTGTTTTTATCCTGATGACGGTGCCCTAGGCACCGAAACATGTCGATCAATAAATTTATGCAGCAGTCCGTAAAGTGTTGTTGTTATAAGACTCTCTACATCTTATGTTTTTTATCATAACGACCCTGCATACCCTCGGGTATCCACTTTATGGACTCTATCGTACTACAGACTCACCAGGCGTTGGTTCACTTTCGTTTGTAATGAATTTTAATGTGCGTATTGTTATGCGTTTACTTTTCTACATTGGCTAGAGGTATAGGGGGAGGGTTGAGATCTCATAAACATGTTTACCCCCGCCGCATTTTTGCGCCTGTCCCAAGTCAGGATCCTCTAGCCTTTGTTAGTCTTGTATTATTTTTAATTTTAGTTTCTTGTGTACAATTTGGAGTTTAGTATGGCGTTCATTATCACTGAACTAGTATATATATTTGTTTAGGGGCCAGCTGAAGGACGCCTCCGGGTGCGGGAATTTCTCGCTGCATTGAAGACCTGTTGGTGGCCTTCTGCTGTTGTCTGTTCTGTGGTCGGGTTGTTGTCTCTTTGACACATTCCCCATTTCCATTCTCAATTTTAAATACACCTTATCGCTATTTGTCCGCCATTACTGGACAACACACAAGTTCCAGTAAAATTTTGACATCATAATAGAAAATGTCTGACGCCACAATGGAAAAGTGATTGTTGTATGACGTCAAAAGTTCGAGCAGGACAGATTCTCGGGTCAAACGGGAATAGCGATAAGGTGTATTTAGGTAAACAAGACCAATTTGTTGTCTGCTTGTTTTTTTAAACATGTTGACAGCTCCATTCAAGGATATCTAGAGTAAGACTATACGGTATGGGTTTTGCTTATTGTTAAAGGCGGATTGGTGACCTATAGTTGTTTACTTCTATGTCATTTGGTTATCTGGTGGAGAGACTGGAAATGTCTCTGTCACCGGAAAGCATGATTCTACTTGACATCTTGAAAGGCTATTATAACTTTTTGCTTTGACGCCTTACATCAGTCAGGGGTACTACTTAAACAAGTGATTTCATTATCACCTATTTCAGTGATTTTTTAAATTCAGTTATCACCTATTTAAGTGATTTTGGTGTTTCCTTTGATCTTCAAATGCTAATTTCATTGATTTTCCATATTTTCACAAACTTTTCTATAATTTTCCTATATAGATCAATTATCCCTTTATCTTTGGATATCAATTTCACAAGTGCAATTGGGCAGTAAGTTAGTGTGCTAAAGCTTTTAAAAGTACCCTTGGGAATTGTTCTGTAATCAAATATTCATTAACTACTCTTACTATCAGACAAAGGTCAACAATATTAGGTAACCTGATTGGTTTTCTTTATAGTTAGAATGATTTATTTCAAGGTTATGTCCTGATCTACAAATTATTCCAGTTTTTGCATATTTAAATAAACTGTAAAAACTGACAGGCTTATCAAGCAAAAGACAATTTCTGCATGTACATAGTTGTCTTTTCAATGGAATTCTTTGTCTTTTTACCAATAAAAAAATCAAGCTTGTGGGAAAAATATCAAAAAAATGTTATAAACACTTATTGAAGTGATTACATTTGTACATTTTAACTTCTCAAATTACTTGTTTCAGTGATTTTAAAAAGTCTGTGCGAACATTTTTAATATTTCACAGCCAAAATCACTCAAAGAAGTGATTCTGAAATCACTTGTTTAAGTAGTACCCCTGACTGTACATCGTTGCTGTAACAGTAAAAGATGTCAAAACAAATAGAACCTCTGCGTTACACGGCAGCACGTTAACTGACTGAGCTAAAGAAGTACTTTGTTAGCTCAACTACTTACGGCTGACTAAGCATCTACCACATTTGCTAAGAAAGCAATCCCATCACATCTCATTGACAATCATATCACATCTTATTTTTATATTTACTGAATTTTAGCTGAATGGTCCGGTTTTTTTTTTTGAATTTTCAGCGCCTGCATACAAAGTATACATATATTATCTCAGTTGGTGCAATATTCAAGGGCTTGTATTTCATCCCTTCGTAAGTTTAACAGGTGTCATCATGAGTTGGTTAACCATTAAATATACAATACTAAGTATCTGTTTCACAGATGATAGTGGATATGTTTTTGTTTAGTAACTACAATCCCCTTACCTTTACTCGAATGTGACATACTGATTTAGACTAATTACCGGGTTGGACTATCGTGAGCAACACAACAGGTGCCACATGTGGAGCAGGATCTGCTTACCCTTCTGGAGCACTTGAGATTGCCCCCAGTTTTTTGTGGGGTTTGTGTTGCACAGTCTTCAGATTTCTATGTGGTGATATGTACCATGTATACTATTGTTAGTCTGTTTGGTCCTTTTCAGTTTCTTTTTTTAGCCATGGAGTTGTCATTTTACTTTAGATATAGACTGTCTTTAAAATAGCAATGGTCATGATGGTGTAAATATTAAACAAAATGCATGCATGAACAATTCCTGTGCATACACAGTGTAATCATGATTAGTATAAGCAACATATTGGATGTAAGTGTACTATTTTTTCAGATATTAAATGCATAATTGATTTTTGATATATGCTATATTCTTACCTCCTACATATTTCTAGGAATATGATTGGTTAAAAGCGTCCGCGTGGAGACCGTGTATATTCCATATTAGGTTAGTAGGGAGGCGGGGCTTATTTCAATACACGGTTAGTAGGGGAGTTACGACTTTGGCACTATTTGATTATTTAAATGTATTGCAGTCATTCCGAAGGTCATCGGACATTGGGCAGAGTCCAGTAAAAATTGGTTTGGTCCAGTTAAGTGATAAGCATTACTGGACCAAATGACCAGTAAATTTTTTAACTCTATCCAAATCATACGTGAAAATTACCTGTAAAAAAGAGTCTGGTCCAGTTAAGAAGAATGGTTAACTGGACCAAATGTCCAGTTGATTTCTCAAAGCCTTGGGAACCACTGGTATTGAATATTGTTATATCAAGGTTGTTGATATTAAATTGTTATTGTTGACATTAGTTTTTTTGTGCAGACCAATGGAATTAGGTTCTTAAAATTGAACACTGGAACACTTTAATATATAAATAATCATAAGAAGATGTGGTATGATTGCAAATGAGACAACTTTAGTCTAGATTCAACAAATAAAGATAGTCGGTAAGATAAATTCGTTACATAGTGTGCTAGTGACCTAATACAATATATACAGGGTCAGTAAAATCCATATGGGGTTCTAGCTTCACTCTCACCCCATATGAAATTTACGGACCCTGTATATATCGTATTAGGTCACTAACACACTAAGTAACTAATAATATTTTTAAAGATATATTGTTGATTCAGATTATAAATCTGAGAGTACTCATAGTATATTACTTATTAATTACTGAGATAATATATATACACTTTGTATGCAGGCGCTGAAAATTCAAATAATTAAAAAAAAAACGAGCCATTCAGCTAAAATTCAGTAAATATAAGTTAGTGTTATCATTGGAATGTTATATATATATATAATATATACATTTATATTCTCCTTTTATTCCCTATATCATTCGTCAAGCTCTACATGTATATAACATGTATAACATCAATACATTGACATGTGTAATTTTTAAACAAAGATATAATTGCTTTAATTTCATCCACTTTATTTCATTTTTGGTGGACATTTGTCTCAAAGAAATTTACAAAAAGTCTTGGTACTATTGACACCCACTTTGACAATGATAAAATGAAAAAGATTGTCTCAAACATGATTTTTCAGTGCATTTGACTTATAAGGTGTTTCTGTGCAATTAAACCCAGAGTACAATGGATGAAGCATATTATAACATTTCCAACAAGAAGCAGCAAAATTTGAGTCCAGATATTTTGTAACAGAACATTTTGTTTGATATGTTGTCAAGCTTATACAGTCAGATAATATAAAATAGAAGATATGGTATGATTGGTAATGAAAAAACTCTCCACAAGAGACCAAATGACATAGAAATTAACAACTATAGGTCACCAAACAGCCTATAATGAGCAAAGCCCATACCGCATAGTCAGCTATAAAAGGCCCCGAAATGACAAATGTAAAATAATTTGAATGAGAAAACTAACAGCCTAATTATGTTAAAAAAATGAACGGAAAACAAATATGTAACACATCAACAATTTCAAACGACAATTACTGAATTACAGGCTCCTGACTTGAGACAGGCACATATATACAGAATGTGGTGGTGTTAAACATGTTAGCGGGATCCCAAACCTCCCCCTAACCTGGGACAGTGGTATAACAGTACAACATAAGAATGGAATTATAAAAATCAGTTGAAAAAACATAACTCATCAGAAGGATACAAATAGAAATACATCTAACAAAAACATAGTGGAAGTGGTAGGGTACTTGTATATATATCCCAAAAACAAAAGACCACTAGTACTGATCTGAGAGTACTCGCAGTTACTGACAGCTAGTTCAGAGCCACTAACAACTTATAAAAAAAATCATGCATCTAAGACTAAAGTACATTTGAGTGATTTTTTTCTTCTTTGTATTTGCTACACCTACATGTAGGCTACATATACAATGCCACAGTGAACAAATAAAAAAATCCAGTTTTCAAAGAATGTAAGTATATTTGGTCAACTTTATTTGATGTATGGAAATATTTTATGATATACATGTCTGTCTCGCACGTTTTATTTAACTTTGAACTTATTATCACAGTTCATTGCTAGCAGTGATAAGTTTTTGTGTTATGGTCTGTTTTTATTAAACTATAAGCAATAGGTCAACTATATTTGTTGTATGGAAGGATTGT
The DNA here is from genome assembly GCF_021869535.1 of Mytilus californianus. Taxonomy (NCBI): domain Eukaryota; kingdom Metazoa; phylum Mollusca; class Bivalvia; order Mytilida; family Mytilidae; genus Mytilus; species Mytilus californianus. Next base: position 92,913,072 of record NW_026262745.1, read on the forward strand.
AAGGTGTATATCATCTACATATTTATGTCCTTCTGGCATGCATCATATGACCTTGACCTCATTTTCATGGTTCATTTGTCATTGTTAAGTTTTCATTGTTAACTTTGTTTCTTAGATACTATAAGCAATAGGTCAACTATATTTAATGCGCAGTAAGGTATAAATGTCTGTCTGGCAGTGGCATGTTCATCTGACCCTAACCTCATTTTCTTGGTTTTTTGGTCAATGTTTAGTTTTCCTGGTTACATGTATGTCGGTTTCATAAAAACTATAAGCAGTCGGTTAACTATATTTATCCCCGGCTTAGTATATTTCTAGGATTTTGATTGGTTAACGCACGTCGTTACAAAACCAATAGCCCCTGGGTGTGCTAACCCATATACCCGGACGTTGCTAACCATTATCCCGGGGAACTTCACGCAAGTTTTTCTTAGTTCCATGGTTGCTCCTTATGAAATATTGAATTCTGTAGATTATCCTTGATGTCTGTAATTAAATATTTAATTCATTAACGATTTTGTCCTATTATGCCGATCATTTACACTCATTTTTTAAATGCATCACTTGACTACCACATTGTCAAGGAATGGGACTACTGACCTAGCTATGCAAATGACCCACATTGACGTCACGCCATCTATGACTTAACTCTCACAACATTGAACGCCAAATTTGACTCAATCCAGTTTCTCTGTCTCCGGATTAAAAACGTCTTATATTTGACTACCTGTAGGGTTCTACCCTAACCCTACACCCCGTAAAAAATATGTAAAATTTCCAAATTTCAATAAACTTTTTTAGATAATGAAAAAACGTTTTTTTCACGTTACACTTTGTACCCCAATTTCCCTAAAACTCGCCCGATTCGGACTAAGACCGGGTATAAATTTGTTATCTACGTTCATATCCGGACTACGGATATGAATGTAGATAACTTATATTGGTGTATTGAATGATTGTAAGGTGTACATGTATTTCCCGTTTGGTTTATCTGACCTTGACCTCATGTTTTAGTTTGTGTGTAAACATTCAATATCAACATGATCAAGACTTTTCGTTATTCTTTATTGGCAATCATACCATACCTCCCTCTTTTTGTTGAGCCCTCGACTTTTGTCTAAAAAGCGAGACATAGCGATCCTACTTTCCGTCGTTGTCGACCACAAATATTCACTCTGCGGTTAAAGTTTTTGAAATTTTAATAACTTTCTTAAACTATCCTGGATTTCTACCAAACTTGGACAGCTAGAAGCTTGTTTATGATCATAAGATAGTATCCAGAAGTAAATTTTGTAAAAAATAATTCGTTTTTCCGTATTTTACTTATAAATGGACTTAGTTTTTCTGCAAGGAAACATTATATTCACTCTGTGGTTAAAGTTTTTAAAATTTTAATAACTTTCTTAAACTATCATGAATTTGTACCAAACTTGGACAGAAGCTAATTGTTTATGATCATAAGATAGTATTCAGAAGTAAATTTAGTAAAAAACAAAAAAACAAAAATGGGGGAAATTCTGGGCATCTGTCCTTCGGGTCTTGTTAGCGCTCTCTCAAATACAATTCTCAGATATTTATAAATCTTTTATCATAGGTTTATTATATCAGCAATGTCTTTGACAAATTTAAAAAAAACGGTGCTGATCATGTATTTTATAAGATTTATGTCCCTTGGAAACATTAATTATATGGAAAATTGCATGGTTAGCCCTCTCATTTGTACAATTCATGCCAGATTTTAATGAAACTTACATATATATATCATTGTCATAATTAGTTTCAAAATCAGTGACAATCAATAATTTCTAAAAGAGTTATGCCCATTGACTATTTCATGGTTCAGTGTCTACTTGAAAAAAAAGTTAAGATTTTTTGTAATGTTAATTTCTCCCTAATTATGAGTAATAGGATAACCATATTTGGTATGCCCGTCAGACAGTTTTCACTTGACCTTGACCTCATTTCATGGATCAGTGAACAAGGTTAAGTTTTGGTGGTCAAGTCCATATCTCAAATACTATAAGTAATAGGTCTAGTACATGTATTTTTGGTGTATGGAAGGACTGTAAAGTGTACATGTCCAACTGGTTGGTGCCATCTGACCTTGACCTCATTTTCATGGTTCAGTGGTCAAAGTTCAGTTTTTGAGTTTTGGTCTTTTTTTCTAATACTATATGCAATAGGTCAACTATATTTGTTGTATGGAAATATGATGTACTTGTCTGTCTCGCAGGTTTTATTTTACCTTGACCTCATTTTCACGGTTCATTGCTCAGTGTTAAGTTTTTGTGTTTTGGTCTGTTTTTCTTAAACTATAAACAATAGGTCAACTATATTTGTTGTATGGAAGGATTGTAAGCTGTACATGTCTGCCTGGCATGGTTCATCTGACCTTGACCTCATTTTCATGGTTCATTGGTCAATGTTTAGTTTTCTTGGTTAAGTCAGTTTCTTTGAAACTATAAGCAATAGGTCATCTATATTTAGTGTATTGAATGATTGTAAGGTGTATATATATTTCTTGTTTGGTTTATATGACCTTGACCTCATTTTCTTGGATCATGTTAAGTTTATGTGATAGTTGTAGTAAAGCTTTATATTTAGGACTATCAACATAATATCAATGATTAGCAAGAAGGTGAGACATTTCAGTGTGTGCACTCTTGTCTTGGTTAAGTCTGCTTCTTAGAAACTATAAGCAATAGGTCAACTATATTTAGTGTATTGAATGATTGTAAGGTGTATATATTTCTTGTTTGGTTTATATGACCTTGACCTCATTTTCTTGGATCATGTTAAGTTTATGTGATAGTTGTATTTAAGCTTTATATTTAGGACTATCAACATAATATCAATGATTAGTAAAGAAGGCGAAACATATCAGCGTGTGCACTCTTGTTTTAGTTATTGGCCTTCTTCCTTGGATAGATAAAATATGAGTGATGCGGGGAAAATTGGAACTGAGTATGTTCTTTTATTAATCTTAATGGATGTAGAATAAGTATAGGTGGTAACTTCTATTTCATTTGTTCTCTGGTGGAGAGTTGTCACATTGGCAAGCATGCCACATCTTCTTATTTTTATATAAAGCAGGAGTAACACTATAGCTATTCAAATTTCAATATAGTAATATTAGTTTTTATTATATAAACAGGACTAGGAAAAGTGAAAGAATCATAAAGCAAGGCCAGGAAAATGTAAGTACTTTTTATTGATTATAATGTTTCTTTTTCATTATCTTGGTGGTTATTGTACATGTATTTTATTTATAACCAGTTATACTGGTACATGGTACCTTCTATGTTAAAGGCCCTTTTTATCAGAAATGCTTTTTCCTGCTAAATCATGAATAACAGTGAATTTAAGATGTGCAGTTAAAATAGTAATTTTGTCAGCACTTACTTAAGTTACAGTGTACCTAGACTATATGTATGTTCCTAGGGTTGGCAAAGTATTACCCGTGCGGGAAAAACCAGGTCCCTGTTTTCCCAGGCTGGGCAGTACTAGAAACGGGTAATACTGGGCTAGTAATAATAATAAGTTCTTTATTTTCAGAGAGTTACACAGTTAACAAAACAGTTTAGTTTAAGCATATTTTATTTGCTGAATTAAAGCAAAATTGATTAGACACAAGTAAATCATACTTATGAAGTCTTCTCCATAACACAATATAAAATTACAATAGTAGTATAATATAACGAGCATGCATGTAAAGCAAACAGTTTATAGAATATAATACGAGCTATAATAGGTAAAAAAGATGAGGGAGAGAAAAAAATAGAATAAGAAAGTTTGAAAGGTCATATAATTCTGTGATGATGACGTGAGTGTTAATGATGATGATGTTCCTTGTCAGTATCAATAAGGCTTTATGAAGGCACAAGAAATCTGTTTGACCTTTTGATGAAATTTTGAACATGTTTGAAAATTTGAATATTTTGTTTGTTCGAAAGTTCAAAGCTTAAGTGTCCGCAAATTAATAGTTTTGTATCTAAAACAAAGTTTTCGGAAAGCCAGTTAAGATTATTGAATAAGGTTTTTCTACATGAAGTGTATTTTGGACAAACGAAGAAGTAATGATGGACATCCTCAATATCTGACCCACATTGACAAGAAGGATCATTTATAATATTAGCTCGAAAAAGGTCATAGTTTAAGAATGAAGCGGAGGATCGCAAAATTGCGTTAAGATAATATTCAAATTCCTCGGGCCGTACAAATAAAACGTTTCAACTTTACTTGGCAGACTATCATTTTTCAATTCTTTCTTAAATTTAGAAAAAGAGTCGACACTGCAAATTTTTGGATCAAGTTTGTTCCACTCACGTATTGTAGAGGGAATAAACGATTCAGTAGTAAGGGAAAGTCTGCAAAATGGAACAATAATATCATGACCATTTTGCAACGGATAGTTGTACTTTGTACACATGGAGGTACAAGATTACATAGGTACTCTGGTGCATGTTTTTGGTTCAACAAAACAGTTAATCCACCCTGAAGCAATCTAATCTACATACAAGAATACACAATTTTTAAAAGATAATTATACATAATCAAAAGGGTAATATAGCAAAAACTACACTGCATACAAGTGCACATATATAGTACAGGTTAACAATTTACTTAAATAAAAAGTATATTTGTAGTAAAATTGTTTCATTAAAAAAACTTCAAAAAGTTCTCTTCTTGTATTTTCAAGAGATAAGCTTGACATTTTGTTTTAAAAACATTTATACTTTTACTATCCTTCATAGTCAGAGGCAAGGAATTCCACAACAAGGTCCCACAATACATAAATGTTCTTTTACCATAATTAATTAGTTTCATATCTTTGATCTAATATATTATTTTAGGAAGGTCCCTTACAGAAATGAAAAGTTTGCTGCAATATTGCAACAATATAGCGGCAATATTGCAGCAAACAAATTTGTTTGCAAGAAGTATTTGCAAGAAAGTTGCAGGTTGTCGCAGCTACCTGCAACATTCTCGCAATGTTACTGCAACAAAATTTGTTTGCAAGAAAATTGCAGCAAGTTTGCTGCAATGTTGCAAGAAAGAATTTGTTTGCTAGAAAGTTGCAGGAACCTTTTCTTTTATTATTTAAGGAATGACTTTTTGCAACAACTTTGCAAGAAAAGTTTCTTTAATAATGTCAGACAATCAGATAGTTTGGACCAATATTTCAAGCATTTTAAAATATTACATATGATTATTTGTTTTAAGATTTAAGGTTCAAATAATACACAACATATTGTTTCTTTGAACATTTGGTTATGGATACTTCTAACTATCTAAATTTGTTGTCGTCATACTTTATTTTACTCAGAAATATCTGGATATTTGAATAATTTATTTTAAATAAATCTTCAAATAACAATGCTTATATTTTTAGAATTCCTAAACTGTACATCACATTTATATGATATTTTGTAAGGAAAGAATTTCAAAAATAGCTTGGTATTTATTTCAACAAGTTTAATCTAAATAATTGAGTCATAATAATTTTTGTTCTACATGTATTATTATGCCTTTTTGTCACTTTTTTGTGACATTTTTCTATGAACAATATTTTTAATTCTAATATTTTCCATCAAATGAATTTAGCCTCACCTGCAGGTTGCATTTTGTTTAATTTCTAGTATCATTATTTTAAAACTATGTATACACAAATTATCTTTCTCATCTCAATTAGTAATATGAGCTGGTGATAGAAATGTAATGTGCCATCTGGTTTCAATTTATCTCTGTGTAGTGGTAAAGACAGGAAGTACCATAAATTAATGTACACAGAGTTTGAGGCCAAATTAAGGATAGAGCATTTCTTCTTTGTATATATTTCCATTATAACTTATAACATCAAAGATAAAAAAAAATATATATATATAATTATTTTTTTATTATAATATATAACAAATATTCAAGATTTAGGGAATTGATATTTATAGTTAGGGGCAAATTTCAAAGGGATCACACTGTCACAATACCCTAAGCAACCTTGATCAACATATTCAAAATTTGAACTGGACATGAACATGCATACAACAAACAAAGATGTCTTCTATCATGAACAAAGTAATATGAATTTTTCAATGGATTTAGATCCAAAAGTTCCAATTAATTCTATTGACACTGGATAGTGCATATGATAGCCTTCAGTTGACATGACTCTTGGATTTAGGAAGATTGGTGTTTACACATAATTTGGATAACATCTTTTGGTAAGTACAATGGAGTTGAATGTCCACCATTTTGAATAAGTGCTTGCTCTTACAGTTCAAAATAGTGATATTCAAAGAGTTTTCTTAACTTAATAGAGTTGACAAAAGTATAAGACAATAGATTTATGTACATGAATATTATTAAAATTGTGTAAGACAGGAGATATTTTTTAAATCTATTTAAGACTATATGTTTTAGAAAGTACATTACTTAAATTGAAACAAGAAATCTTCTAATAAAAGCAGTTTGGTATTAAATTAGAGATCTGTGATTTGATTGCCAATAAGAGGTTTTTCAACAAATGGCAACAATATTTAGCTTTTATATATACACAACTAATCACAAAAATTTTAAAGAATAGAAAAGACCAATTATGTTATAGTTCAATGAAAAACAAATATTCAAAAAAGCAATAACAACCTAGTACTGGCATAAGGTTAAATGTATAGTAATATGCAATTTCTAGAAGGACTTGATAACTTTTAGACATTGACCCTTTAAGTGAAACAAATGCTGGAAAAATTGGTCTGTAATCATCTCTTTATAAAGAGTTATTTTCATTTTACAAGTCCAGAATTTACAATATATAGTAGTAACTTATATCTTTATAATGTTTAGTTATTCTTTTAATGTATGCTAAATTCTTCAACTTTTATTTTGCAGTATTTGAAATCAGAAAATTCAACTTTAAGGACAGTGAGTACAGAGAAACAGAACTAAAGGATACACAGATATGTAACACAACAACCTATAGAGGACAGAGAAAATTTTGTTTTATTATTAAATCATACTTTTTTAAATGCTTAGTTTTTAATTCCTAATTTTTCAACTGAAATTGTTGAAAGATTTGCTGCAATATTGCTGCAATATTGCAAGAAATTAATTTTCCTGCAATATTGCTGCAACATTGCAGCTAATGAATTTGCCGCAATATTGCTGCAACAATCATAGCTACTGATTTTCCCGCAAACATTTGCTGCAATATTGCCGCAAATTGTTGCGGCAATATTGCAGCAACTGTTTGCAAGAAAACTAATTTGCATACGAAAAATGAATATTTGCAGCAATATTGCCGCAAATATTTGCAAGAAGCCTTATTTTTCCATAAGGGGTGATCTTAATGCATATTTATTAACAACTGAACAACTTAACTGATGAAGAGTTTTCAAATCTTAATTTAAAATGATTCTTGCTGCCCTCTTTTGTACATGTAACTTGTATAATTTGTCAATAATAGTTTTTGAAGCATTTCCCCACTTGGTACAGCAGTAGTCCATAATTGAAGGTATATATCTGTTATAATATAGTTTGAGAACACTATTATATAAATACTGGAAGATATGCTTTTAACATGTTTAGTCTGCAATACTGGGTAATACGATTTTTCAAACTTATTTTTACACAAATTAAAATAGACCTGTTGTAGTTCAATAATATTATAGCAAATTATATACATTTTTTTCTGGATGACCATTTAGAGTCATTCCTGGCCCCCGTACGAAATTATAAGGCGTATTACGCCTGGAAATCTGGCGTAAACCAGGCGTAAGTGGTAGTTACGTGCCCTGATCCAGGCGTAATGGAGCAGGAAACGTAAATTTGTAGTCTTTACGGGCGTAGAAAAAAGTGGTAAACCTGGCGTAAATTGAAATAAGCAAGGCGTAAATTTTCCTACGGGCGTAAAACTGTTGGTAAGGCGTAAAACATAATACCCATAATGCTTTGTTTAAAGGATCATGGGAATTTTTTTCAAAATTTGGCTCTTTGGTATTAGTTTGCAAGAGTATGAAATATGACAGCTTTATATCATGTATATATTCAGGGATAATTAGCTTTTTTGTGTTTTTGGAAGAATTTGAAGTTGGAATTATGGAATCAAATTGATGAATGACAATTGTGAAATAAAAGGAAAGTAGTATACATGGTAAATAATAATTTTGTGAGTAACTAAGTTATTAAGTTTTTATTTTTTAACAGTAATTTTGAATTCTGGAAACCTTCATCCTTGGAATATAACATTAAAATCTTTTACATTAAGCTAAATTGCAGTATTATCATTTATATTTTAGTTCAAGTGACATTAATTTTCAAAACATTAACTTAGACAAAATGCTTGTATTATTTCAAGAAAAAATAATTGTCATAATTCTTATTTAAACTGGAGCTAGTGTTTGTCTAATATTTATTTATCTATATAGCTTCTTCAATGGTTAATATTTCAAGTTTTATGTCAAACAATAAGAAATTAAAGCAACAGTACAAGTTTGTTTCAAATACACAAAGTACACAGCTAGGGTAATACACTGATTTAAATTAGGTGTAGTATTATGTAAGGATATTACGCCTGGTTTATTTTATTGACCAGGCATACTCATTTGCATATTACGCCTGGTTTTCTGTGGACCAGGCGTACTCATTTAAATATTACGCCTAATTTTACCCCTGGTTTCCGCCTCTGTTACGCTCCGTTTCCGCCTGGTATAGCCTGGAAATGCATTCCTTAAACACTGCAATGACGCCCGGATAAAGTATGATTTCTACGCCTGGTTTCCGTGTCATTTCCAGGCGTCACATTTCGTACAGGTGAAGTTTGAAAATTTAATTTATTCTTTTTTCTCCACAAATTTTATGAAGGTTGAATACAAGTTTTGGACATTTTAGGATACCTTGCTTTAAATTTCCAAGCTTTGCTTCAATATTAAATCCAAGTTGAAAAAATGCATTTTATTGCAGTGTTTAATTTATAAGTGAATTGTAAATTTTAATTGTTATGTAAACATATTGATAAATAAACTTCCTAAGGGGACAGGCCATGAACACTTTAGAAATCAAAAGGCTGATTATTGCTATATAAACAAATCTGTTTTATAATTAATCTGAATAATTACTTATTAATTAGTGATGTGCATAAACATATGCTAAAACGAGTAAACATTTTTAGTAATGAACAAAAAATGTTTAAAAGTAATTTTCCTTACATATTTTCCTTAATATAAGTTATATTTATTAAAAAACAAATTGAATTCTTTGACTTTAATGTATTGCATTTGTGATAAATCACTGAATCCTCTTTAAAATTCAGGCCAGTATTTCATATAATTATCCAGTAGTGCCCAGATTTACCTGGTAAAACCCAGTGGCTAATTATATATATCCCAAGTTTTTGGGCACTGTATAATGTTTTTTTTTCTTGCGATATTATAAATGGCAGGTTTTTCAATTTTTACTGTATATAATTTTCGCTGAATGGGAAAACACCGGCGAAAAAAATCAGTGTTATGTTAAAGATGTAAACAAGATAAACTTGTTTCAAAGACATATATAGTTTATTACAAATTAATAGATACCAGTACTCACTACTCAGGGGTTTCAAAATCTTTCATGTTGTCTGGTACATTCCTATTTGTACTTTTCAATATATTCAATGAACATCTAATAAAATAATTCTTGAATTCAGGTGGTACTTATCAGTAGCATAGGATGGTAAAAGTACTAGGTACTGCCTCCTAATGAATGGCCTGAGTACAGTGATTTTCCTAGTGTTAAGGGGAAGGGGACAGTGGCCATGCAATTGGGAATAAAAGATCGTGAATTGTTGGCTTTGGGGAAAATATATGTGTCAGTTGATAAGGAGGGCACACGGCCTATGCCATGTGCAACATGCTATAGGGTTTGCCCCCCAAGAAAATTTTGAAAAATAAACAATTGGGAATTTTAGAGCTGAAAATTGGGAAAAAAGAGCATATTTCTCTTTGGGGTTGGGGCCCAAATTTTTACCCAAAATAAGGGTTGGAAAATCCCTGGAGTACTACAAATTAAATTTCACATAATTAGGATAACTTTCAACATGTCTAAGGAAAGTATATATATATTTGACTTTTGAATAATTATAAGAAATCTGATAAATCAAATGATTGTTCAGTTGCTTTTAATACTTAATGTATTATATTTAAGTGCATTTAAAAAGCAAATTTTTGCAATAGTTAAATTTTTTTGGCACAAACATTGATACTGTGAAAGTACTTTAATTCGTGGGTATCAATTTTCGTGGTTTGAGCAAAAGATACATGTTTGTGAATTTTTAAATTCGTGGATTTTAGTTTTCTAAACAAAATAATAATACTAAAGTGTAGAATTGAAGCCATCAGAAACGAAGACTATTTATGACAACCATATGTAGTTTTTGTCTCGCCTTGAATGAGTCAAAAAGCGAGACATAGGTATGCTGTTTCCGGCGTCGGCTGCGTCAACAATGTATTAGTTTGTGATTAGGTCTAGTTTAAGGTGAACCACTAGTGGTTGGTCAATGATATTTGGTATGCAGTTGTATTAGCACTGGCACATCTCATTTCCATGGAGATTATTTGGCCCTGCCCCCTCAGTCATGGTCTATTGACTGAAACTTGCTTAGTTTACATGTATTAGTTTCATGTGATTAGGTCAGTTTATGTGAAACCACTAGTGGTAAGTCAATGATATTTGGTATGCAGTTGTATAAGCATTGGCATATCTCATTTCCATGGAGATTATTTGGCTCCGCTCCCTCAGTCATGGTCTATTGACTTAAAACTTTTGCTTAGTTTACATGTATTAGTTTGTGATTAGGTCAGTTCATGGGGAAGCACTAGTGGTAAGTCAATGATATTTGGTATGCAGTTGTATAAGCATTGGCATATCTCATTTCCATGGAGAATATTTGGTCCCGCCCCCTCAGTCATGGTCTATTGACTTTGAAACTTTTGCTTAGTTTACATGTATTAGTTTGTGATTAGGTCAGTTCAAGGGGAACCACTAGTGGTAAGTCAATGATATTTGGTATGCAGTTGTATAAGCATTGGCAAATCTCATTTCAATGGAGAATGATTGATAAAATCATCCAAGAAAACCACGAAAATTAGTTCCCCATGAATAAAAGTACTTTCACAGTAGTTGAAATAATTTGATTTAAACGTCAAAATTAAACATCAATATTGAAATGTCCAGTTTCTATAATATATATCCCATGGCCATGAAACTTAACTAACTATCTAATAATTCCCTAAGCTTAGGTCATGCAAAGTTTTATTAGAATTGGTCAAGTCTTTCTATCCTATCAGGTCCAAGAACACAGTTATTGTCCTTTGATTTTCATTGTCTACAAATGTAGTCCCTAGTGTGAATTCATATTTTTTTCATACACTTTCCAAATTTATTTCTTTATATTTTATGCATGAAATATTAAGTGAGGGGATGAAATTACTATGTTAAAAAAAATTGGGTGCTGAATCTTTATGTTAAGTAGTGATTTGGTCCAGTTGAAAAAGGTAAAGAACTTGTATGTCTGAAGCCATGGAAGCTGTCAAACTGAATTTTACACCCCCTTAACATAGAATTATCCATATTTTGAGTTAGAGCTAGTAGACTTTTCTATAATTTTGGTATTATTTGTCCCAATAGTAGTACACTACACTGTAAAAATCTTTTTTGAGATAGAGCAGATGTGATTTTTTAAATTTTAATTTATTGTCTAAAAGAAATGCACTACAAAGTAACTTGTGTTCTCGGGCCATATAATCCTTGAAAGATCGGAAAATAGAAACTAAATGTTGCAGGCCAAACAAGCCTGAAAGCAACCATATACAATGTAATAGAATACATCTGGATGCAGTTTCATTTGTACTACATGTAGCTTTCCTCTTAAATTCAACAATAATTACTTTCAATTGTCTTAGGAATAAAGAAAACTGGTTTGCTGTCAATTTGACAACTCATTTCTTTTTAACATGTTGAATGAACGTATAAGAAATTTGTCACACATTTCTTCAGTACTTATGAATTTAACAGAATGACTTCATATTTAGTCAGTAGCTCAACTGTGATATATATGTGTGATTTCAGTTGAAATATGTGAGTGCATTTAATAAATTGAACACTAATAAAATTGAGTTCTTATGTTTCATTAGGAGTTTAATCCAGTGATAGATGCAGAGTTCTATATTAGAAAGCGTGAAGACAAGGAGGGCTTTGCTGTTAAAGAAATTACTCCAGAGATAGGTGAGTTTTGTCAGTAATGTTAGTCTTATCATTGATGGCCACATTGTAAAAATCATGACTTCTTTTTAAGGTTCTATATAATTAAAGTAAAAGTTAGACATGCTAAATATCTATACCTAGCTTTATTATAAAGCTAGGTATAGATATTTAGCATGTCTAACTTTACTTTAGGGGCATTAGCTACAATTTAGACAGAGAAATAAAATATGAACTCTGTTTTATTTAAATATTTTGATATTTATAAAAGCTGTATATTGAAATAAATTTTTTTGCTATTAGCTTTGTCTAACTATTGCATTGACAAGTGCCCCTAAACCACTCAACAAAAATTTTGAAACTTTCACATAATTTTCATGATCTTAAACACACATGGTTTATTTTTGCACCTCATATCTGAATGTTTTTTGGGGGCTAACTGTGCAGAAATAGGGACCTGATCATATATATTTGCATATACAATCTCAATATCAACTTAATATCTTAATAACCCATAATCATAATTATTATTGAATCTTTCTCCGAATTTTAACCAAATACAATAATGCTATTGTTCACCTTTAACATGTGTCTAATTTTGTCTCTAGTTTTTAAATTGGTTTTTGGGTTGTCTATACAAAAGTTTGGACATTACCATTGCTTTCATTTGAGGATGCACATTTTGTGAAACCCCATTTCACAGCTTATTGACGCTTTCTCATGATGTTAACCATGTAATGCTATTAATTGAGCACTTCTTAATTTGCTTTTGATCAAATTTTTTTTTCTTTAAAGGTCCACATTGACCGTAATGTACATTTCATATTTTTCTCAACCTATTCATAATGTAACTGCTACATGAATTTTGAATAATAGCCTTAAAAGAAACTTCAGCTAGGCAATGGAAAAATGAATGTTCGTTTCCTTTAACATCATTACATGCCAAAATTATTAAGGCATGCCAGGCAGGAAATTTATTTATTCTATTTTGTGAAAAATCAGTATAGATCTGACCCGGGAACACAGTTATTTCTTAGTACATAGATTTCTTTTAGACAATAAATTCAAATAAAAAAAAATAGCACCTGCTCTATCTAAAAAAGAATTTAACAGTGAAGTGTATACTACTATTGGGACAAATAATATCAAAATTATAGAAAAGTGTATCAGCTCTTACTCAAAATATGGACAATTCTTTGTGAAGGGGGTCTAAAATTCAGTTTGAAAGCCTCAGACATGCTAATTTTTTATCTTTTTTAACTGGACCAAATCACAACTTAAACATAAACATTCAGCACCCAATTTTTTTAACATGTAATTGCATTCCCCTTGCTTAATATTTCATGCATAAAATATCAAGAAATAAATTTGGAAAGTGTATGAAAAAAGTTATACACTGTTCACATTAGGGATTATATTTGTAGACAACGAAAACCAAAGGATGATAACTGTGTCCTCGGACCATCTACATACAATATTACTGTTAACCTGACAGTAAATTCTTTTTTACATACTATATTTTGGTACAAGCTATAAGAAATTAAAGGAATATCAATTGAGCAATGTTGATACACTTTTGAAAGGTTATAAGACAATTTAAAAAATCATCAAAACCAAACCTAAACAAATTGAAAATAAAACAAAAAAAGTCTGATCTCAAACTTTGTTTCATATATATATTTGTACTCCTGATGTGACGAAATTGGTTAATTGATAAGTCAAAATTTCAGTTGTCTGGGACCAAATTTCAAATCAGGATGTTAACAAACGCATTTAAATTGCATCTGTTATCTTGAACCAATACACATATATATATATATATGTCAAAACATGAGCTCATGATTTAAATGGTTTATAGAGTTTTGCTGGCAATACACCTGACAAGTGTAATGAATTAAAATATAAATTCATTGATCACTGAATTTATTTATTTCCCACACTTTTTGACCAAACTTTATCTTTGATTGCTATAATAAATAATTAGGGATACATTGTTGTAGATTATAAAGAAATATTTAAAATCTTTTATAATCAATTATCCATAATTATTTATTACTTAATTGAGAGAGCGATATTTAGCTTTATGAAAAGTGAATATTATAGTTTATTCCATATTGATAAAACTTTAGTAGGTTTTTCTATATGATTGGGATTTTGAATAAATAAGCATATTCACCTGAGGAAAAATTATATATTCACCGCGCAGCGCAAAACGTCGCATTTTGGTAAAAAAAGTTTGATTGTACAATTGGTTTTGGTAAATAATTTCCATTACATACATTACTCTGGGAATATGGATTAAAACAGTTACTGTCTTTTGTTTAGGTAAATATGTGGTTAAATTGACTTTTCATCGGTACAAGGACATCATTCGTAAATATAAATCAACATGCAGACATCTTATACGTTCAGGTATTTCACATCCAATATTTTATGGTAATATTCTTTACAAAGCACAAAAATGTCGGTATTCACCTCAAAAGCTAACCAAACCTTTAAACAGACTTATTCGGAAAGGATATAGTTACGATACTGTTGTCAAGTCATTAAGGATTGCATATTGTGGTATTAATATTGATTCACTCATAGGGTCTTTGAATCGGAAATATAAACACATTTATTCTAAAACCAGTTGTTGGCATGATACAGGTTATGTTCTTCTCATATATTTTATGATGGTATGATACTAAACCCCTAACGGGAGGGATAGTACTTGATTTTCATATGATGAAGACATAATCTTTCAATCAGTTTAATTGAGGTCTGGAGATGGCATGTCAGTAACTGCTAGTAGTCCTTT
The DNA here is from genome assembly GCF_021869535.1 of Mytilus californianus. Lineage (NCBI taxonomy): Eukaryota > Metazoa > Mollusca > Bivalvia > Mytilida > Mytilidae > Mytilus > Mytilus californianus. The sequence continues at coordinate 92,928,100 of NW_026262745.1, forward strand.
GTTCATTTATGTATCATTGTCATTTTGCTTAGTTTCTTTTGTGACCTATTCTGACATCAGACTCGGACTTCTTTTAAACTGAGTTTTACTGTGCGTATTGCTATGTGTTTCTTTATTCTACATTGGCTAGAGTTATAGGGGGAGGGTTGAGATCTCACAAAACATGTTTAACCCCGCCGCATTTTTGCGCGTGTCCCAAGTCAGGAGCCTCTGGCCTTTGTTAGTCTTGTATGTTTTTTAATTTTAGTTCATTTATATGTTTTGGAGTTTAGTGTGACGTCCATTTTTCACTGAACTAGTACACAATTTTATTTAGGGGCCAGCTGCGGTCCACCTTCGGGTTCAGAATTTTCTCGCTGCGTTGAAGACCCATTGGTTGCCTTCGGCTGTTGTCTGCTCTTTGGTCAGGTTGTTGTCTATTTGACATATTCCCCATTTCCATTCTCAATTTTAGATAGAGCAGATTGTTACCCTGAGAAAACATTGTCAACTGAGTCAAAGGCAAGGTTTAAAATGTCTTTTCAAGGGGTAACAATCTGCCTTCTCAGATATGTGTTATTTAATTAATTATACTGAAATTTCTGTTATTCACTGTCTATCATTTTATAAATTCAAAGTAATAAACTATGATGTCTTGTACATATCAACCATTCCTTTTGAATTAGCGCACACTTGATCAAGCGTCTCAGTGAAACGCAATAGAGTATTTGCTATGAGATAGAGTAAATTATTTGTTCAAAATACTCTCAAATTTGGATGAGTTCGTTTGAAACATTGGCAACACATATGGTGCTTAAAGTTAGATGTCATTTGTGTATCTCAGTGCATTGACAGAGTAATTTATTTTGTCACCGAAAATGCAATTGCATTTTGTAAGGAAATCATACACCGGTTCAGATCATAACACTGAAAGCAACACAAAGCATATTGTTCCACATTTCGCTTTCAAATCCTTGTAAAGACTATTGGCATTAAAGATCTTGAATTCAGATTTTTCCAAAAAGAGCACCTCCTGCCATGGTTAGCAAAATCAATAGTAAATGTGCCTAAGCTTGCCCATTGTAAACATTGAGCTGGATGCTGTTGCTAGGGATAGGACCCTTAGTGTAGGGATGGAGTGCATAAATGATAAAGTTGGTTTTCATTGAGAATGTTTCAAACAGACTGCGACCACATTCTTTGTCTGTGTTGTCCAATGGTTACCCTTGCTGTCAAGAAACAGTTGCACAAATGTTGTAACTGGATATGGCGATCCATCTAAAGTGTCATCACTCTAGGAGCACCACCAACAGTTCTAGGTCTATTGGAAACACTGTTGCCATAGCTGCTCAATAGTGCTGTAGTGACAGTGAAAATGATTTGAAACATTTCTCATAGACACAGCACTTTGTAACATATACCCCATGCTTGATTCCGCTCTGCATCACTTAGGTGATCGACCCATTAAGATAAACTTTTCAATTCAAATTACGATGAAACTTTGATTTACTTTTGGTCTTGTTATCTTATAGCTTTCAAAGACCAAACATTTTTGTAAACACTTGTCTGCATTTATTGCATGTGCTAAAAACTTGTTTTTGAAATGGTTCACCTTATGAGATTCTTGATTGCACACAATACCTTACCTTTGATTTATGACGTAGAGGTTTTGTTACACTACACAGAAATCTAAAACTAACCTCATAAAAAATTCAGTTATGAAAAATAAAATTCTTCTGTTGTTAAGTATTTTAACCTCATCAAGGCTTAATACCACCAAATCATACTACATGTTGTATGTTACATGGACTGGTTGAATATGAAAAAGGATTGAAAATATTATTTCCTTGAATTTGACAGTTGTAGGAAGTATAAGTCCTACTTTTCATTAAATAGTAAAAAGTTTCTGAGTCTTAAACATATATCTTGGGTATTTCAAAGCACCATTCTTTTTTTATTTGGTGTTTCAATATAATATTTTGGAAACCTGAGGTTACATAATGTTACTAAAGCTTGTACACAGGAAAAAAGGGGTGAACATTTGATTGATTTACTACCAGTGATGCTTATAATCTTATATGCAATGAAATGTGATGTAAAATTTTGTCTGAAGTACTCCGGGTTGGTCAAACCCCTGTTTTGTGAGTACTCTGTGCCCAGGATAAAACTTACTCATGCCAAGCATTTCTTTACTTGAAATAAAGATAAATTCTGCAAATTTTTTTGAAAAGTACAAATTTAACAAAGACTAATGGGGAAAAACAATGGTGATATTACTCCTCAAGCTAAGCAAGAGTTGTGTCACTTGATCTGTCAAACTTCGATATTCATTTGGGTGGGACCATGGTTATCTTGGAAAAATATTAATCTGGTCCAGATGACTTTGAGAGTCTGTATTCTCTTATGATAACTACACTAAAGGTGACTGGGTATAGAAATATGATCATTTTTGTTATTAACTGACCTGCAGTTGTTGCATGGGTATCTGTGTTTGCTGAGTATGATGTATACTGTAAATTCAGAAATTATTGCGTGCATTAATTATTATTGCGATTTTGTCATTTAAGACTTAAATATGATTTTAATTTTTGCAAAATGGAGAAAAATCCTGTTTAATTCATATAAAAAATTTCAAAATGCGAGTTTAAATTATTGCGATTATAACCCTATTACATTTTGCACACTAATGAAAACATCAATAATTTCTGAATTTACAGTAGATAATTCTCAGTCATATCCAGTCAAAGCAGCTGCATGATCTAAAGAGAGTGCAATTTTTACACACTATGCTCATTAAAATTGATAGGTTGCTTGGTGTGAGGCTAAATTTATGTCTCTATTTTCTAGTTGCATTCCAAATTTCCCTTCTTTGATCCTATTATAAAGACCCTATTGTAGGACCTCCCAGTATCTATTGGACTCTTTTATTCATTACTGCTAATGATACATTGGTAGGTTTATTTATATTTGGTATGTAGTTGTATAACGAAGCACATCTTTTTTCATGGTTCATTGATTTTGAAATTTTTAACATAATAGAAAAACAAAGGATATGACGATCCATCCATCAGACTCAAAATCAGTACATGCTGTGATGTAATACAAAAAGCAAAGAAACAGCGCTTTTATTGCTGTTCTTTTTCTCAAAGTCACAGTAAGGCATTCAACACAGAGCAAAAAAACAAACTTGCCTCAATGCAAGTTTAAGGATTTGAAATTAAATAAATCTAGAATTTAGAATTGATAAGTACTATATCAGTTAGAAGAACAAAATTAGTTTAGGAACAAAATAAGTTTAAGATATTGATAGGTTATGGAGCTCCTTTACAAGATATTTAAGTTTTTTTATAATGGCGGGAAAAGGCTGACATGGTCTTTTACCTTATGTTTGCATTGTCATTATTTGAGTCTCAAATAGAAATGAAAGAAATCTAGAATATGCTTAAATTTTGATAAATGACCTTTTATGAGGTAATATTGAAGTCTTGTATATATGAAAAGAAAAATGGGTGTTGTGGGGCAACCCTGTATCGAAGGGTTAAAACCAAGGAGTTCGAACATCTGACAAAAATTCCTAAATCTGACCTAAGTACATCCTTAAGTCAGCCCCTAGCACCGGTTTGAAGGGAATTCTTTGCAAAATGATTCGGATATAGCCTTTGTAGGATGTATCACCACCAAATCACTCATTTAGCTGTGACTGTCAAAAAAGGACATGCTGGAAAGTAGTACATATTTAAAACAAAATAAGTGTTAATATTTAACTATGTAGAAATAAGTGTAAATATTTAACTTATATAATGTTCTATAATTAAGGTATCAAATGAAGGTGAAGGACTGATATGTTATATTTTGTGATTAAGACATTTTTTTAGAAGAACCACTATTATCAAATGATTATTTAGTATGAGGTTGTATAAGTGTTGTCATATATCATTTCAACAGAGATTATTTGGTACTAAACCTTTACAGTCATGGTTCATTGACTTCTGATGTTTTGCATTTGTGCATATTTTTAAGTATTGCCATTTTAACATCAATATTTTTAACATCAATATTTGCATTTTAACTATCAAAATCACACACAAGCAAGAGGTTTTTCTGTATGTGTCAAAAGTTTATTAAAGAAAATCCATCCAAAGATATCACAACTTAAAGTGAAGTCTTTTTTTTTTACATAATTCTATATTTTCATTGAACTATATCCCAAATTTTTAATTGATTGTATTGTGAAGGTGTATACGTGAAAGCTACATTATACATGCAGACACTTTTTTTTGTTTTTCAAATGAAGTTCTTAATGCACACAAATTTTCATCAACATCTTAAATATCACCCATGTCAGTGGTTTCCAAGGCTTTGAGAAATCAACTGGACATTTGGTCCAGTAATCAATTCTTCTTAACTGGACCAGACTCTTTATAACAGGACATTCACACATATGATTTGGACAAAATTAAAAATTTTACTGGTCATTTGGTCCAGTAATGCATATCACTTAACTGGACCAAACCAATTTTTTTACTGGTCTTTGCCCAATGTCCGGCGACCTTGGGAATGACTGCCATATATCTATATGAACAAATTTAAATATACTTTGCTTTATTTTAATTTTTATTATTATAAGTACTTTGACACAAATTCAGCATATAATGGCACCACCACAATAATATTTTGTAGATTTGTGATATTCAACTAATATTCATTTCTTTCATTTATTATCATGATTATAATTAGGAATAATTTCTTAATTCATACAAGAAGAGTTTGCAATGTTTTAACAAAGTTTTATTTATTGATATATAAAAAAGAAGTTGAAATAAAGTCATTCAGTTAATGAATCATGGAATAATTTGCTAAGTTTTTTGTAGGTAATGGTTAATTATAATATGTAAAAATATATAAATGCTTGAATTTTAAATTTTATATATTTATCTAAAACAGTTGCATATATAAGTAATATTATAAAGAACCGAAGTTGCACATAATATGACTCATGACAAGATCTGGCAGTGCATACTTCCTGTGTACTTGTTTTAAAATTCTTAAAATAAGTATATCAATTTTCAAGGCTTGGCAGCTGCTACTAGGTCAGAAAGTGGATATTTGATAAACATGTAATTTTCATACACATATTCACCACTGTGAAATAGAGGTACTATGTGGGATTTTTTGTCTGTGTTGAAATTTATTTTATGAAAACCATTATTTATAAAACTTGAATAATTAAGACCTCATGCAATGTATATATATTTTAATGTTCTATTGTTGACTCAATTATTTTAACCATTAATTATACCTGATTAATATGCTCTTTATGGACCCTGTAATTTGGAATTGATTTAATTTGATATTTATATTGTCATATATGTATTTTTCATATTAACAAATTAAAAATGTTTTTAACAAAAACACACATACAGTATATATTTATATAGTATATTTATGCAAAGATCTAATTACTGCTTAACAAAAGACTGTTTAGTTCCACATGTTCTTTTGATATGGTTAAATAATTTCATGATTTTTTTGTCATAAACTCATTTTCACACTTTTAACTTATTAAATAGTTCTTAATCCTTATTGATATTGAGCTTCAAGAGGAAATGTTTCTTGTATTCAAAAACATGACACAGTTTGCAAAGCTTATCTTCTCTAGGAATTTTAAAATATCAATTCTTGGACTTTTCAATTTCCAGGTTGGGATCACTTATATGGCTTGATGAAACCCTTTCTAATAATAACGTCATGGTACATTAAATAATTAAAAATCTTTTTTCTGGAGCAATCTTAGTTTCTTATTTTTGTATAAAAATAAATTACTTTTTCGATCAATTAAAATTTTATATTTATCATCTATTTCTCTCCTGATCAGAACCTTAAGTAGTCTTACTTCTTTCAAATTATTTCAATTTTCCTTATATGTAAGATATCACTACCAAGTAGTATATAAAACATATATATATATAGGCATTGAAATTTGGTTATAAATACCAGAGGAATTTGTTTATAAAGAGATGGCGCCCGTACAAAATTATAAGAGCGTATTACGCCTGGAAATCTGGCGTAAACCAACTTTCAACATAAAATTAATGGTCAGTAAAGCAGGCGAGGCGTTTCAGGGAATGCACTCTTGTTTGATTCAGCCATGCTAGATCTATGTGATCTCCCTGGATTTGGAGATCGTGCAAAATTCTAAGTTGAAGACATATATCATGTGTTTGACAGTTTCTATGACTTGCAGACACTGAATTGATACACCATTTTAATCATTAACTGCCAACTTTCATTATGCTATTTGTCCTTAAATTAAGAAAACGTTGGGCGAACAACTTCTTTATTTTAGATATATTTATACTTGCATATATTTCCTTTTTAATCAAAATTTATATTAAATTGCCATTTATTGATTAATGTGAAAAATGTGATTTATCAAATTGAAGCAGTTGATAAGAATAAGGAAAGTGTTTTATCAGTTTTTAGTTCACCTGGCCCGAAGGGCCAAGTGAGCTTTTCTCATCATTTGGCGTCCGTCGTCCGTCGTCGTCCGTCTTCGTCGTTAACTTTTTACATTTTGAACTTCTTCTAGAGAACCACTGAATGGAATGAAACCAAACTTGGTATGAATGTTCCTTATGAGGTGCTGACCAAGTGTTGTTACTTTGAAGCCTATCCATCATCCAAGATGGCTGCCAGCGAGGGGGACTTAGTTTAACATAGGACCCTATGGGAAATACATACAAATGTCTTCTTTTAGAGAACCACTGAATGGAATGAAACCAAACATGGCATGAATGTTCCTTATGAGGTGCTGATCAAGTGTTGTTACTTTGAAGCCGATCCATCATCCAAGATGGCCGCCAGCGGGGGACTTAGTTTAACATAGGACCCTATGGGAAATACATACAAATGTCTTCTTTTAGAGAACCACTGAATGGAATGAAACCAAACATGGCATGAATGTTTCTTATGAGGTGCTGACCGAGTGTTGTAAGCAGATCCATAATCCAAGATGGCCGCCAGCAGGGGACTTAGTTTAACATGGGACCCTATGAGAAATACATACAAATGTCTTCTTTTAGAGAACCACTGAATGGAATGAAAGCAAATATGGCATGAATGTTCCTTATGAGATGCTGACCGAGTGTTGTTACTTTGAAGCCGATCCATAATCCAAGATGGCCACCAGCGGGGGACTTAGTTTAACATGGGACCCTAAGGGAAATACATACAAATGTCTTCTTTTAGAGAACCACTGAATGGAATTAAACCAAACATGACATGAATGTTCCTTATAAGGTGCTGACCAAGTGTTGTTACTTTGAAGCTGATCCATCATCCAAGATGGCCGCCAGTGGGGGACTTAGTTTAACATAGGACCCTATGGGAAATACATACAAATGTCTTCTTTTAGAGAACCACTGAATGGAATGAAACAAAACATGGCATGAATGTTCTTTATGAGGTGATGACCAAGTGTTGTTACTATGAAGCCGATCCATAATCTAAGATGGCCGCCAGCGGAGGACTTAGTTTAACATAGGACCCTATGAGAAATACATACAAATGTTTTCTTTTAGAGAACCATTGAATGGAATGAAACCAAACATGGCATGCATGTTCCTTTTGAGGTGCTGACCAAGTGTTGTTAATTTGAAGCTGATCCTTCATCCAAGATGGCCGCCAGATGGGGACAATGTTTAACAAAGGACCCTATGGACAATACATACAAATGTCTTCTTTTAGAGAACCACATACTGAATGGATTGAAACCAAACATGGCATGAATGTTCCATATGAGGTGCTGACTAAGTTTTGTTACTTTGAAGCTGATCCTTCATCCATGATGGCCGCCAATGGGGGGACTTCCTTTAACATAAGACCCTATGGGAAATACATACAAATGCTTCTTCTAGAGGTGCACTGAATGGAATGAAACCAAAACATGGCATTAATGTTTCTTATGAGGTGCTGATGAAGTGTTGCTACTTTGTTGCCGATTTACTGTTCAAGATGGCCACCAAGATTTTTTATTAAATTACAGGACCAATATTAAACCAAATTTGGCCTCACTCATTATTAGGGTATCTGTTATGATTTTAATCTATTTTTACATGATTTCCAAAACCAAAGTAGAATCAGGTGAGCGACACAGGCTCTTGAGAGCCTCTAGTCTAATGTTCCTGTAAACCATTGAATAAAATTTGGTTCAAGATGTGTATTGAAATCAGAGTTGATTACCACACTTTTTTTAAATGATTTTATTACCATTCTTTCATTAGGTAAATAAGAATATTGATACATACAAGTATGATAGACAACTGTCACGATTTTCAAACAATTACACTCAACGGTGTAAGTATATAAATATCACATAGCTGAGAGGGTGATAGAGCAGATTTTTACCCCGAAAAAAACATTGTTTACCGCGGCGAAGCCAAGGTTGACAATGCTTTTTAGAGGGGTACCAATGTGTTATTTGATTTATTATACTGAATGTCCCATTATTATTGTCTTTTACAGATGCATTTTATTTAAAAGTATTTTCTGTGACGTGACATACATAACAACGTTACAGGTATTAGAAAAATCAACAGAAGTGAAGCAAGATGTTTAATTTTTTTGTTTTGACAGTCAAATAATAAAATCTGAGCCAAAACTTAGAACTTAAGCATTGTCTTTAATTACTTAATCTAAATTCAACTCATTGTCCTTTAAATTATCGATTTTAGATTGGTCTGGACGAGAGGGTGACATTCAAAAAAATTGTCTCCTGCTCAGCCATGGGATAGAGTAAATTATCTATCTTGTATAAGCCAATCAAAATATGGCATTTTAACGTGAAGTATAATAATATTAATTGGAATCACATCCTCTCAAATGCAGACTTAATTGACCACAGTAAATAAATCATGACAGTTGATAATCATACTTGTATTCAGGTATCCCTAAATTGAGTCCCTTATAAATGACAGTGTCCAGAAATATCATTTCTGTATCCAAAATATTGTATTTGAACTTAAGCAAAGTGTGATGACCATTTGCTGTTTCGAAGAATTCTTTAAAAGTGTCTAGATGTAGTGGATTTGATCTTTCCAATCCAGTATAAAAAAAATTACGAAACATTATAGTAAAAGTGATTTAGTTTTAGCTGTAAAAGAAGATCATATGGGAAATTGCATTGTCAATATTTACAGAAGAGCAACCTTTAGGAATGTCTGATGTAATCACAACTTCTGATGGGATTGGGGGCCAATTGGTTAAGCATATTATCACATGATTTAGAAATGAAATAAAATTGACAGTGCAAGTCCAGTGTAAAACTTTTAAGGTTGATGTAAAAAAAAACTGTGGCAAATATGTCATGCATGTTCAAGACGAGAAGAAATTAACAATAATACAATAGGTAAAGGTCCTGTCATATAGGCTGTCGGGATGAAGGTCAGGGAAGTTTAGACAGCCACAGGAAAATGAAGGTATATATTGGATAGGGACAGAAATTAAACCTGGCAACAGGCCACCTATAGACCCCTCAAAAAGTTGTTGACAGGGTTCTTAACATGTAAAGAGGCATTGGATTTAACGTCCCAAATCTGACGTAATGTGACTGCCAACTTGTACATCTGGCACAGCCAAATGGACACCCCATTTTTGACGAGGGTTTTACTGCTAGGTGGAGGAAGACCAATTGTGACCATATTTCTATTCCTCAGTCACCCATAGGTGACTTTAACAAGAGGAGAATGACTATATACCCTATCTAATCTATAGGCTAAGAAATAGTGTTGTCACCAATTTTAACCAAAGACAAGTGTGACAAATCAATTTTAATTAATTTTAGGAAAAGGAGTGTTTACCAGCAGAAATTTTAAGAAAGGAGATTTTCTCCTTGAATATGAAGGAGAGTTGCTTTCCAGCGAAGAAGGTGTCAGTAGGCTGGATGACCATGTGGCAAGTGGCATTGGTTGTTATGTGTTTTTTTTTCAAAAATAAAGATGAAAAAAAATTGAGGTAAATGTGTAAATTTAAGGAAATGTCAATTGATGACTCATGATATGATTTTGATTTTAAGTAGAGAGTGATAATTTATAGAATTAAATTTTCTTATAAAAAATAAATCTAACTGGTTGTTCACAATGCAATAGGAAATATCTTTATTTTTATGTCTTGATATTGATTGATTGATTAATGTTTGCTTAACTTCAGTGGTACTCTGATATGATAAACTCCATATAAAATGATATCATTTTGTTGAGTCTGTGGCAGAAAGCTCGACATAGTGATAGTGATCTGGCAGCAGCTACGGCTGCGTTAACTAACTTCTTAAAAGCTTTACATTTTAGAAGGTTGAAGACCTGGATGCTTCCTACTTTGTATAGATGCCTTACATTATGAAGTTTCAGTCTGTCATATGGTCTTATTTTCTTTTACTGCAATAGGCATGATAGGTCAACTGTTTTTGGTGTATGGTAATATCTTAAGATGTACATCTGAGTCTGGCAGGTTTTATTTGACCTTGACCTCATTTTCACAGTTCATTGCTCAGTGTTAAGTTTTTATGTTTTGATCTGTTTTTTTTGTCTCGCCTTGACGGAGTCAAAAGGCGATACATAGGTATGCTGTTTGCGGCAGCGGCGGCGGCGGCAACAATGTATTAGCTTGTGATTAGGTCTAGTTCATGGTGAACCACTAGTGGTAGGTCAATGATATTTGGTATGCAGTTGTATTAGCATTGGCACATCTCATTACCATGGAGATTATTTTGCCCCGCCCTCTCAGTCAAGGTCTATTGACTTTGAAACTTTTCATAAATCAAATCAAATCAAATCAAATATTTTATTGTCGTATAAACTTTACAGTTTGTGACCAATATGTATTAACACAATAAACATATAATAAAACATATTTCATAATTTACATGTATTAGTTTGTGATTAGGTCAATTTATGGGGAACCACTAGTGGTAGGTCAATGATATTTGGTATGCAGTTGTATAAGCATTGGCATATCTCATTTCCATAGAGATTATTTGGCTCTGCCCCCTTAGTCATGGTCTATAGACTTTGAAAACTTTTCTAAGTTAACATGTATTAGTTTGTGATTAGGTCAGTTCAAGGGGAACCATTAGTGGTAGGCCAATGTTAATTGATGTTCAGTTGTATAAGCATTAGCACATCTCATTTCCATGGAGAATATTTGGCCCCACCCCCTCAGTTATGGTCTATTTACTTTGAAACTTTTGCTTAGTTTACATGTATTAGTTTTTGATTAGATCAGTTTAAGATGAACTGCTAATGTTAAGTCAATGATATTTGGTATGCAAATTTATTGGCATTTGCAAGTATCGTTTCCATGGAGATTACATAGCCCCACCCCTGATCATGGTTCATTGACTTTGAAACTTTTACATAGTTTACAAGTTAATGTTTGTGTTTAGCTTTGTTTAAAGGGAACGACTTATAAAAAGTCAATGGTATTTGGTATGCAGTTGTATTAGCATTGGCACATCTCATTCCATGGAGATTGTTTAGCCATATACCTTCAGTCATGGTTCATCGACTTTGAATATTTGCATAACTTACATGTTAAAGTATTGCTATTTTAATTTCAACATTTGCATTATCAAAATTACAAAAAGGCGAGACATATCTCTGTGATAACAGTTCATTTTAACTATCAGTAATAGGTCAAATATATTTGGTGTATGGAATGATTGTAAGGTGTATATGCCTGACTGGCATTGTCATCTGACCTTGACCTCATTTTCATTTTTCATTGGTCAATGTTAAGTTTTCCTGGTTAAGTAACAAGTTTGTTTCTAAGAAACTATATGCAAAAGGTCAACTGTATTTGGTGTATGGAATGACTGTAAGGTGTACATGTATTTCCGGTTTGGTTTATCTGACCTTGTTAAGTTTATGGGATACTTGTAGTAAGATTTAAATTTAGTACTATCAACATAAAATCAATGGCCAGTAAAGCAGGCGAGACTTAAATTTAATTTTAGTTTCTTGTGTATAATTTGGAGTTAAGTATGACGTCCATTATCACTGAACTAGTATGCATATTTGTTTAGGGGCAAGCTGAAGGACGCCTCCGGGTGCGGGAGTTTTTCGCTGCATTGAAGACCCATTGGTGGCCTTCGGCTGTTGTCTGCTCTATGGTCGGGTTGTTGTCTCTTTGACACATTCCCCATTTCCATTCTCAATTTTATTTCATTAAAAAAAGGACCCAAGGATCAGGAGGATTATATATATATATATACTGAACTTGAAGAAGATAATATGACAACTATAAATAGGTCTCTAGATAGTTGTCTCATTGACAATCATTCCACATCTCTATTATTTATGCATGTTTATATATAAGGATTGAATTGAAATATTTTAAACTTAAATTTTTTGAAAAATTATTGGACTGTCTTTTCAGATCAGCCAGGTTCAAGGGTAAGCTCTGTCCAAGTCTTTTAATGAAGGATGAACTCTTTAGAAATAATTTTTATGCCCTCATCATAGCATAGGGGGCATTCAGTTTTACCCTTGTCCATCTGTCTGTCCGTTCGTCTTCCGTCTATCAGTATGTACGTACCTAAATTGGTTTCTGTTCTCTATCTTTAGTTTGCCTAAACTAAATGTTATGAAACTTATACACAATGGTCATTACCACAAAACACAGATCAAGTTTGAATTTCAGAAGTGTCACTTCTACCATTCTAGAGTTATGCCCCTTTACAAATGGAAAAATTGCTGAATTTTTCATTTCCGTTCTCTAACTTTAGTTTGCCTCAAACAAATGTTATGAAACTTATATGCACTGCTTATTGTTACAAAACATAGATCAAGTTTGAATTTTGGTTGCCCCACTTTTACTGTTCTAGAGTTATGCCCCTTTATAAATGGAAAAATTGCTGAATTTTTCACTTTTGTTCTTTAACTTAAGTTTTCCTCAAGCAAATGTTATGAAACTTAAACACAATGCTTATTATACCACAAAACACAGATTAAGTACAAATGTAGTAAACTGTATGGGTAGTGTCACTTTTACTGTTCTTGAGTTATGTCCCTTTATAATCTTAAATGCAAGAGGGGGCATCATCTGTGTCCCATGAATACATTCCCCATTTGTTAAATTATTCATTAAGTGCTTCATGTTGATTATGTTGTATTCTGTTCTCTCTTTTAGCATTGATGGCACATATTCTAGGCTTAAAGCCAGATATGTAAATGATGGTATAGGTATTGAAAAAAATTCTGTTATGAAAAGAATTGATGTTGATGACAGCCCCCATTTGGCTTTATTTGCTGTTAGAGACATAAAAACAGGAGAGGAACTCCGTTATGATTATGGGGAAACATCTAAGTACCTGCCATGGAGGAAGAAGTCAAAAATCACCAATGTACGAGTATGTATTAATAGCATTGCATTTTACACAACTGTATTTTGGTTTAATATGACAGCTTCTATTTGTATTGTTAATTTGTTATTTCACATGTTTAAGGAATGACTGTAATATTTTGTCTGCCTATGAAGAAATAACATCAAAATTGTGGTGCACACTGAATAATCTGCGTAGCGGGTTATTCTAAAGTGTGCACCACATTTTTTATGTTATTTCGAATAGACAGAAAAAATATATTACAGTCATTCCTCATAATTTAATTCTAAATGCCATTTTAAGCCGGAGTAAATCATGAAAAAACGTTGATGAGGCCACAATTAAAAATATTTCAGTTTGCCCAAACCCGACCCATGATGACTGCCCTTACAGAAATGAAAAGTTTGCTGCAATATTGCAACAATATAGCGGCAATATTGCAGCAAACAAATTTGTTTGCAAGAAGTGTTTGCAAGAAAGTTGCAGGTTGTTGCAGCTACCTGCAACATTCTCGCAATGTTACTGCAACAAAATTTGTTTGCAAGAAAATTGCAGCAAGTTTGCTGCAATGTTGCAAGAAAGAATTTGTTTGCTAGAAAGTTGCAGGAACCTTTTCTTTTATTATTTAAGGAATTACTTTTTGCAACAACTTTGCAAGAAAAGTTTCTTTAATAATGTCAGACAATCAGATAGTTTGCACCAATATTTCAAGCATTTTAAAATATTACATATGATTATTTGTTTTAAGATTTAAGGTTCAAATAATACACAACATATTGTTTCTTTGAACATTTGGTTATGGATACTTCTAACTATCTAAATTTGTTGTCGTCATACTTTATTTTACTCAGAAATATCTGGATATTTGAATAATTTATTTTAAATAAATCTTCAAATAACAATGCTTATATTATCATTTATATGATATTTTGTAAGGAAAGAATTTCAAGAATACTTTGGTATTTATTTCAACAAGTTTAATCTAAATAATTGAGTCCTAATAATTTTTGTTCTACATGTATTATTATGCCTTTTTGTCACTTTTTTGTGACAATTTTTCTATGAACAATATTTTTAATTCTAATATTTTCCATCAAATGAATTTAGCCTCACCTGCAGGTTGCATTTTGTTTAATTTCTAGTATCATTATTTTAAAACTATGTATACACAAATTATCTTTCTCATCTCAATTAGTAATATGAGCTGGTGATAGAAATGTAATGTGCCATCTGGTTTCCATTCATCTCTGCATGTGTAGTGGTAAAGACAGGAAGTACCATAAATTAATGTACACAGAGTTTGAGGCCAAATTAAGGGTAAAGCATTTCTTCTTTGTATATATTTCCATTATAACTTATAACATCAAAGATAAAAAAAAAAATATATGTATAAATATTTTTTTATTATAATATATAACAAATATTCAAGATTTAGGCAATTGATATTTATAATTAGGGGCAAATTTCAAAGGGATCACACTGTCACAATACCCTAAGCAACCTTGATCAACATATTCAAAATTTGAACTGGACATGAACATGCATACAACAAACAAAGATGTCTTCTATCATGAACAAAGTAATATGAATTTTACAATGGATTTAGATCCAAAAGTTCCAATTAATTCTATTGACACTGGATAGTGCATATGACAGCCTTCAGTTGACATGACTCTTGGATTTAGGAAGATTGGGGTTTACACATAATTTGGATAACATCTTTTGGTAAGTACAATGGAGTTGAATGTCCACCATTTTGAATAAGTGCTTGCTCTTACAGTTCAAAATAGTGATATTTAAAGAGTTTTCTTAACTTAATAGAGTTGACAAAAGTATAAGACAATAGATTTATGCACATGAATATTATTAAAATTGTGTAAGACAGGAGATATTTTTTTAAATCTTTTTAAAACTATATGTTTTAGAAAGTACATTACTTAAATTGAAACAAGAAATCTTCTAATAAAAGCAGTTTGGTATTAAATTAGAGATCTGTGATTTGACTGCCAATAAGAGGTCTATCAACAAATTGCAACAATATTTAGCTTTTATATCTACACAACTAATCACAAAAATTTTAAAGAATAGACAAGACCAATTATGTTATAGTTCAATGAAAAACAAATATTAAAAAAAGCAATAACAACCTAGTACTGGCATAAGGTTAAATGTATTCTATAGTAATATGCAATTTCTAGAAGGACTTGATCACTTTTAGACATTGACCCTTTAAGTGAAACAAATGCTGGAAAAATTGGTCTGTATAATCATCTCTTTATAAAGAGTTATTTTCATTTTACAAGTCCAGAATTTACAATATATAGTAGTAACTTATATCTTTATATCTTTATAATGTTTAGTTATTCTTTTAATGTATGCTAAATTCTTCAACTTTTATTTTGCAGTATTTGAAATCAGAAAATTCAACTTTAAGGACAGTGAGTACAGAGAAACAGAACTAAAGGATACACAGATATGTAACACAACAACCTATAGAGGACAGAGAAAATTTTGTTTTATTATTAAATCATACTTTTTTAAATGCTTAGTTTTTAATTCCTAATTTTTCAACTGAAATTGTTGAAAGATTTGCTGCAATGTTGCTGCAATATTGCAAGAAATTAATTTTCCTGCAATATTGCTGCAACATTGCAGCTAATGAATTTGCCGCAATATTGCTGCAACAATCATAGCTACTGATTTTCCCGCAAATATTTGCTGCAATATTGCCGCAAATTGTTGCAGCAATATTGCAGCAACTGTTTGCAAGAAAACTAATTTGCATACGAAAAATGAATATTTGCAGCAATATTGCCGCAAATATTTGCAGCAACATTGCCGCAAATATTTGCAAGAAGCCTTATTTTTCCATAAGGGTGGGTGTGGGTAGGTAGGTAGGCAAATTCTTATTTTTTGTTTATTAGAATTTGCATGAAAATATTAAAACAGTATATCTTATTTTTCCGTCAAATCTTTGTAGAGACATTGTCAAATTCCTGTACAACCTCAATAGGTTCACTCATGTCAGGCTCGAAAGTTTGTATCCCACTCTTGTCGGATACAGTAACAACGACTTCATTGGTTTTCCGCATGTCCATCTCATCAGCAGAGATGCAACTAATCGTCGGACCTGTCGGCCCGAGGGGGCAGAAATTGAGCAGGTCAGGCAAATTGGGCTTTTGTGCAAGAACTAATGACCGGCAGGCAGTTCTCTAGGATTTTAGTAAGATTTAGCATTTTTGGTGCTAACCTATTAGTGGGGAATTGAAATTTGCCTTGTTGAAAATTTATTAATTAAAGTTAGTAAGTATGTTTGCTGTAGATGTTAAACATCAATGCTTTGTAGGTCAACTTTCGCGGGAAACAATGGGGATACATGAGATTGGGGAGAGAAACGGCAGTTTTCATTCTTTCTGTAACTGTAACTGTATTGCGAATCTTCTTCCAATAAAGGAGCTCCTCAATTGATGAGTAATATTATCCACCAAAATAAAAGTTAATGTATCTGAACACTTAAAATGTGACATTTATTATATGAAAAGTATAGTCTTCCATTAAAACAAAATTTTGTGTACCAACATAATGGTAAAAAAATTATAAATTTTCAAATGTTGCTTTTTGAAGTTTAAACATATTTATTCATGCAATTTACAAATATATCAAAATATACAAGGATAACAAAAAGTAAGATCTGGAAACAAGCTGCACACAGCTTATATCAATCTGTTTGATTTTTGTAAGTACATGTATCCCTGTGATGAGAGTTGTAACTGGGAAGTTTAAAGAGGGAAATTTAAAACTGAATTGACTTTTCAGTCCTCACTTTCCTGAGAAAGTTGTAATCAATTAAAAATCTTAGAGCACTGTCAAAAAAAATGGAGAATGGCCCTAGCCTGATGTTCAGTGGTATACAATAAAAAAATTTAAAATATATTGTAGTAATTATTAAATAAAAGAACTCAATTGAATTTTAGATATTTTCTAAAAATAATCCACTAAAGCAGCTGTCACTGTAAAGACATCCTATCTCCGTTCTCTTACTGTATAAAAAGCTGATTTAAAAAAAAATGTAGGTCTGGCAAAAATTTGATGGGTCTGACAAAACTTGCTACCCTGTAGGCCCCAATGTCTGACAGAAAAAAAAAACTGTTTGCATCTCTTCATCAGGATCAGCAACCTCATCAAAAACATCATTCCAGGTTTTCTTATTGTTAAAGCGATAAAGCCTATTTAAGACACAATAGGCTTTATTTTTTGGTTTATTTTAAGTAGTACAGACAACGACAGCGTAAAAAAACTGTCTGCCATTTTCACATGTTTTACTTCTTTACGTTCGTTAAATCTGTGACAGAAGATAAAAACCGAGAACATCGATTATCGATTAACTGCGTCTCTTACACGCTTTCTTTTAATCTTATTCACAGTTACTTTCAAACGCAAAGACGACGAACATTAAGTTTTATACGATGGCGGAGCGGACACGAAAAAAATCTGAAAAAAAAATTCTTCAAAAAAAACGGCAAAAAAAGAATTTGAGTCGGCAGGGTTTTTTTGGGTCGGTCACGTTTGGGCAAACATACAATATTTTTATTTTGGCCTGACGTCACGGTCAAATGACAAAATAATGTCTATGAGCTGATATAAGATTATAACAGTTGTTGTTGATATCCATTTTTCATTTAATTTGTATATGCCTGTATACATATATACAAATAGAGACTGCTTGCTCATGCATGACTTTACAGTACAGGCATTTGAATGATTTATATCTAAGTCTGTCTTAAACAGAGACAAAAATGTTCATCAATACCTAATTTATATTAAGCCAGATGGTCAATTTTATCAAATCATAATTTGTGAAAAACACAGAGTGGAACACTAGTTAAATGTTTATGAGGCAACTCATCATTGCAATTTTATATTGGTTGTTAAGTTTTCCAGATATTTTTGTCATTCACCAGAAAGTTTTGTTTTATGACCTATCTGGCTTTGTTCAAGTAACAGAGTGAAGTTCTGCTTCCTTCTTTATGTCCCTGTTTACAGTTTCCCATAATATTTTTGTCACACTCAATTTGTTGTTAGAAGCTACAGTGTTCTCCCCAGGCCCTTAAAGGACCGCAGGCCCGCGATGTATATTTTTTTACCGTTGTGGTATCGTTCTTACTGCGATGTATACTTTTTCTCCGTGGTGCTAAAACTTTCAGTTAAAAAATCGTAAATTGGTAAAGTTTTAAACAACTTGTTAAATCTTTTCCGTGAGGTATAAAATTCCAGGTGAAATTTGACCAGTTCATACCAGTTCCACCTAGACTGTTTACACCACGTGATCGATTTACCTTATGAGGTTAACCTTTTTGATTGGATTTAATCGATGTTTTTAACACTTATAACATGATTCTTTTGTGTTTTAATTAAGAGATCAGCTCCATAACTTTATGATCACAGATAACTATTTATTTATGGCTTATTATTAATTCACTCACCACCCAAGCGCTGACCAGTGACAAGTCGGCAAATACTATGTACACAAACAGAGTGGACCGGTACATTTTTTGTACATAATAAAGTTGGATCTTTACGTATAATCGAATTGACATTTATACATTTCTCAATTCTTATATTATAGTATTATATGTCTGATTAATCCATGGCCAAAATCTTTACTTATGACATAGTTATTGCATGACAGTCAGGTTTCAAACTATAGTATCTGTCAACAAGTAATTAAAAGGGAACGGACATCTGTACATATCACATGACCCTGAGTTAGTTCACGTAGAATATATTCAAGTTTATTTACAATTAATTGCAATCTATTCTATTTTATAAATAAAATGCATGACTGTACCTTCAAACTGGATATCTATATCCACAATTAATGAATAACAGAAGTAATTTTGCAAATTTTATCCATAAGCACATATTAAATATATTCATATCTACTTTCTGTCATTTAGGCGGGAAAATAGGGAGACTTTGTTGTTGACATTGAATATGGTTTCTTATAGATCTATAGACCTAAGATAAATTTATAGATTTAGGAATTCTTTTTAAATGGATCATGACAAATAAAGATTTAGATTTCAGTGCAGTATTAAGTCTGTAGATCTATCTATGTTTGATTATCACCAAAGACAAGAAAGGTTAATATTTACATGAAATCTATGGCAAAATGTTTTAAAATTAATGAAAAATTTCTTTTTATTAAAATTTAAGATAGAAACTGGTTCAAATAATAACACAATATTTGTTCTTATTAATTTTATATCTCCTTATGACAAGAGACATAAAAATTGCAGTAACTAGAAATATAGCTAAGCGACGCGACGGGACGCGTTACCCTGGTGCTATCCAAAAATCCTGAGGAGAACACTGGAGCTACAAATCAGATTCCTGAAATTTGGTATCAGGCGTCATTTGAGCATGTTATATTGAGTCGTGCATTTTAAAGATCTTTGTCTTTAGAGTTCCTTTTTACTTTCAAGTACTTATGTATTCTTTCTCATAATGGCAATGTATGAAATTATCATGTTTTTCATGAAAAATGTATGTCAGGACTTCTTCATGTGTGTATTAATCTTCGTGTGATCATGATATAGTCATTTACCATGTGATATGCTTTTACATCCATCACTCATCACTCACTGTCAAAAACTACTGAATAGAATCAACTTCATACTTGGTCAGCAGCTCATGATGAATTGTTTCATTGTAGATCTTTCAGAATTTACATTATGTTTTCTGATTCTGTCATAAAGCAAGTGGGTGAATGCTAAGCGCAACACATGCATTCTTTTAGTTGAATAACAGAAAATCAACTTATTATTTAAAAGTTTTTATTATGACCACAAAATTTGTGTGGCAGTATAATGGTATGAAATTAGTGACACTTGGTTTCCAAAAAATAACCTGAGAAAAAGCCTACTGATCTCTATGAAAATTTACCAAAAAGTCCCATACTATAAATGGTAAAAAAAAGGATTACAGAAAAAGTTTAAGTAGAATACAAAGAGCTTTAAGATTGCCAAAGGCACAGCTTCAACCACCCAATGAGCATCAAATTGACTAAAACCACTGAGTTTGTTGATAAATACAACAAAAAACCAAACAATACATTTATACATCTCAGATATTGTAGGCAAAAAGCAAAGGTCAACTATGTTTCGTGTAATCAATAGTCTGTCTACCAATTCCCATAATTAATTAATTGGGTTTTAAATTTTCATCAGGTTTAATTCTATCTGGCCTGATATTTTCAGACGCATCAGACACCCCCAGAATTGGTAATTTTGAGGAAATTATGCAGTTTTTGGTTATTATCTTGAATTTTATAATACTAGATGGAGATAAACTGTAAACAGCAAATTTGTTCAGCAAAGTAAGATCTACAAATAAGTCAACATGACCAAAATTGTCACTTGACCCTTTAAGGAGTTATTGCCCTTTATAGTCAGTGTTTAACAATTTTTGTAAATTTTTGTAATCTTTTACAAAAATCTTCTCTGAAACTACAGAGACAAATTCAACCAAACTTGGCCAGAATCATCATTAGGGTAATTAGTTTTAAAAATGTGTCTGATGACCCAACCTTCCAACCAACATGGCCAACATGGCTAAAGATAGAACATAGGGGTAAAATGCAAGTTTTATAATGACCTCTACAAATTGTCCATATACTTCAAAACTGTTAGACAAATTCTTTTAAGTGTTATTGCCCATAAATGACAATTTTTTACAATTTTTTTTCAAAGGGCCAAGTGAGCTTTTCTCATCACTTGGCGTCTGTCGTCGTCGTCAGTTAACTTTTACAAAAAGCTTCTCTTCTGAAACTACTGAGCCAAATACAACTAAACTTGGCCTAAATCATCCTTAGGGTATCTAGTTTAAAAAATGTATCTGATGTAACTGATTCTTTAGTTATCTGTGTAATGTTTTGTGTATCGTCTTTTTAGCTCACCTGGGCCCGAAGGGCCCCGTGTGAGCTTATGCCATCGCTTGGCGTCCGTCGTCGTCCGTCGTCTGTCGTCGTCGTCGTAAACTATTTCAAAAATCTTCTCCTCTGAAACTACTGGGCCAAATACCTTCAAACTTTAACTAAATGTTCCTTAGGGTATCTTGTTTATAAATTATATCCGAAGTTTTGATCCATCGACGAACATGGCCGCCATGGCTAAAAATAGAACATGGTGGTAAAATGCAGTTTTTGGCTTATATCTCTGAAACTAAAGCATTTAGAGCAAATCTGACATGGGTTTAAATTTTCATCATGTTTAGATCTATCTGGCCTGAAATTTTCAGACGCATCAGAGAACCCATTTTTTGGGTTGCTGCCCCCGATTTGGTAATTTTGAGGAAATTTTGCAGTTTTTTGTTTTTATCTTGAATATTGTAAAAAATGAGATAAACTGTAAACAGAAAAATTGTTCAGCAAAGTAAGATCTACAAATAAGTCAACATGACAAAAATTGTCAATTGACCCCTTAAGAAGTTATGCCCTTTATTATAAATTTTTTTGTAAATTTTTGTAATCTTTTACAAAAATCTTCTCCGTTTAAGCTACTGGGCCTAATAGAATTAAACTTAGCCACAATTTTCTATAGGGTATCTTGATTGAAACATGTATCCAATGACCCTGTCATTCAACCAATATGGAAGCCATGGCTAAAAATAGAACATAGGGGTTTACTATAGAAGCCTAAAGGAAAATTGTAAAAAACTAAAGTTATGTACTAGCCTGCAGGGCTAGTGAAATTATTATTCTACTAGTCCTCTTTTCAATTCACTAGCCCTCCTGCACGACCCTATCTAGGAGGGTCTGGGGGCATGCCCCCCCAGAAAATTTTGATACAAATGAAGCTAAATCCTGGGTTCTGGAGCATTTCCAGAGGGTTTTGAACATGTTTTGTTTCAAGAAATTTCACTGGTTTGCTTATAAAAAATACCAAAAAAAAAAATTAAAAAAATCATATTTTAATCATATTTATTAAGAATGTGTTCGACTTATTTTGAAGACCCCTTTAGATCATTACTTCATCATTATCCTCATTTTACTTATCATTATTACTAGTGTCTTTAATGAAGATGGATAAGTTAGGGATTTAAAAATACACTCACAAAAGAGGAAAGCTTTGCCCTTGCTGTTTTTTGTCATAATTCTTCATGGACTCCTTCTTTTCCCTTGTTGTTTCAGTTTATTTTTTTTTTTGCAGGACAAGATTTTATTCCTAAAAATCTGTATAGTTTTACCAGAGACCAAGGAATTGTATAGTATACAAATCCTTGCAGAGACCTATAATTTTGTTTTTATGACAATAATTCAGTGATATTGTTTGCCTCAAATTACATTCGAAATACAGCCTTTTCCCCCTAGAGAAAATTCCCAATTACTAAAAAACTGGCTTAAAATTCCTCCCAATAAGTTGTACATTTTTCCCAAACAGTGATGGTATCGGTAGTAATGTATGTAAATTTCGTATTCATGTTTTTATTTTGATATTATGATAGCACTTTTGAGATCCAGGTTTCTGATTAGAATCATCACGGCGTTTGTAACACACGTGGTTAATTCAATGTATTAAGTACCATCATTGTTTCTGTTTCTTTCCCCTCCCCAAAAAGTACCTTTCATGTTAAAAATGTCTGACAATCAAAATTTACGTGAATTAACTGTAATTTTTACTAGCCTCTGGCTAGCGGACTAGCGTTAGTGTCGAACCCTGCTACAATGGAATGACCTGCTTTTATTTTGGGTCAAATTAAAACAAACTTGGCCTCAATCATTATAAGGGTATCCAATACTATTAATTATGATTTTAACCTTATTTTAGGCAAACAAAAAATATATGTCTGTTTAAGGTTACATCCTTTAAAAAAATAGGGTAGGTAGGTATAGGTATTTCCATTTTTTTTTTTGGCGAGATGTGTGATGTTGTTACATGTTGTTTTAACTAATATTAAGTGACTATATTAACCTTTTACTGTCATTATAAACTTAAAATAAATTGTTTTGTCCTTTCTATTATATAGGTTTATTAATGTACATGTATGCAGGCATATATGCAGAAATGAATTAATTCACCTTGTTGAATTTCAGTCTTGCAAGTCACCGTTACTTTGTATGTTTTTGCAGGTTGTTTACTATGGTACAGATCAAACACATCGGTACCAATTATTAATTTGTTTTGTAACGTTGTCATAATAGATTTTGTAAGCATGTGGTCGCATTTTTTTAACTTTAATGCGACCACGCTTGCTGCCTCAGCCTATTGGGCCATGCAGGCTGCCATTGAGATCTAGATCGTAAAAACACTTCAATATCGAGTACGCGATTTTAAGATTAAAGTGCTCAGATGATCACGCACCTACTTTCACTTTTGTTTTAAACTGAAAGTAGGCGTTTCCGGCTTTGTACTTTCACTTTTGATTTCATTTTTGAATAAGGGTCAGCACCCCAAAATAGGGACGGTCGAGTAACCGTAAACGGATAATATTTTATTTTGGCCTTACATGATATCCAAAATAACAGTTAATACAGGTGAGCGAAACAGGCTCTGAGAGCCTCTAATTGCCGACTATCATGAAAACTATGATACTTAGAGAGAAACATTTTTTTTCCTTATGACTTATATGATTTAAATTATAATAGATAAATAGACACTTTAAATCAAAAAAATGATCAGCATGGCAAGGTCTATTTAAAAGTCAAATTTTGCCGATATAGTTAGCAGAGCTGATATTTTACAATATCAATATGCAGACAACCTGATAATGGGTACTTATTTCTATCATGTAAGGAGAGATTTTCAGCATTGTTTTTTCCATTTAAAAAATCTCTGCTTACCTTTAGTCTGAAAAGTAGTTTGATACTTTTCTAGTTGATCAAATACTTACGGCTTTGATTCTAGAGATTTTCATCAAAATTTCATTTACAGTCTACAACCAATACAGATGAAGCATCTGATGATAAAGGTACATATATATTTATATCATTTAATTTAGATGTTGCTTGCTATCCTATTTCCCAAATTAAGGCAATTACAAAAGTTATTATTTTGTTATTTCAATTTTGAAATTTCAATCCTGGTACATGTTTCTAGGATGAGTTTATTCAAAAGAAAAATTGATAATCAAATGTTGGCTATGATGTAAATGAGAGACCAACCCTTAGACACTCCTTAAATGACAATGCATAATTATGAGGGAAAGTATATCAGTAAATTCAGAGATTATTGGGTCCAATCTTTCATTTTGATAGTTGATCAATGTAACAAATTTTTGTAATTAAGGGAAATGCTGTGTGTTACTCAGAATTTAAAATGCAGTTACTAATTAATTTGGGGCTAATCCCTTTTTCTTTATAAATGAATAATGAAAAATACTATTCTATGAGAATCAGACTAATTAAAAAGGAAAAGAAAGCATGGCTCAATTGATTTTTTATTTTTTAACGATAATTTTTTAATTGACAGAAAAGTACATAACCAAACTCTGTCGAAACTTTACGATTGCATCTAAATGTCTGTTTAAGTAAAACAAACTGAAACATCAGACAAATCTTACAAATTTATAGTAAATGATATAACAAGTGTACCATGATTCTGTGTGCTTTCTCATTTTAGACAGTCTTCCAAAGCATAAAGTAGAGCGTGAGGTTGTAAAGACACAAATGCCTCTTATCTCTCACTCCAATGATGATACAGAACATGATTCGAGTCAAGATAAAAATCACTACGATGCTGATGACCTAGAGTCGCATGATCTTTCAAGTTCTGTGAGCAGTCAATTAACAAATCCTGCAGATTCTAGTTCTATTAATAGTTCTCTTAAATCTCATGACAGTATTGTACACCATGAAGATATTGGAAGTACTCATGTACACAGTTCATATATTCAGTCACATGGCAAGTCAACAGACCCTGGAAATTCTTCTGAAGTCCTTTCTGCTGACAATAATGCGCCATCAATGGATGACCTTGACCTACTTTCAACAAAGCAGAAAATACTTAAACATACTGAAAGGGATGATTTTAGACAAGGCAGTTTATTGTGTAAGTAAATTTCATGAACAAAATATCTCCCAAATAGTTTGGTTTATACTTTATTTAGTTCATATATGATTCATTTATTTACTGCAGAT
This sequence comes from Mytilus californianus, assembly GCF_021869535.1. NCBI lineage: Eukaryota > Metazoa > Mollusca > Bivalvia > Mytilida > Mytilidae > Mytilus > Mytilus californianus. The sequence goes on from NW_026262745.1 coordinate 92,953,590, forward strand.
TCAGTTTATTCAATGTATACTAATTTGTGGAATTCATGGGTATAGGAAATTAATAAATGTTTTGAACTGAGAAAGCTATCAATATAGTACAGATATATGTTTTTATGTAACCCGTTGAGAATATTTGCCTGTTTGTATTAGATATAATTGTAATGCTTTTTTCAGTCCTCTACCGACGAAGTCGAAGGGGACTTTAGGATTGCTCTCCGTTCGTCTGTCTGCATGGATTTTTCTAGCATTCCACAGGGTCCATTATTCGGACCCATTCCCAATGGCAATTACCCTTCATTTTTCCTAATTTTGGGAGCAAAATTCCCAAACGATCTCAAAATTTATTTTCATCTTTATTATTCATGACAGCGATGTTCATTTTGTTCAACTGCTAGCTTTATGCTGAAAATCGCCAACAAGTAATGTGTACATCCGAGTAAAATCGTATCTGACTGACAAAAACAACATTGAAAAACAATGGTACCATAAACCGGAAATGAAGACAATTACAATACCGGATCAGATTCCGGGGGTGGATAAGGGTAATTCCAGGTTTGCCGATCAAATACATCTATGATGATGAAATATAAACTCTAGAATTGAAAACTAAAAGATATATGGAAAAGAAAGATAAAGCAGGAAATATTTTATACAGAAACTCAAAATTACTTTTAGTTCACAAATTTTCATGTCAAAATCCAATAAAATGTGACAGTAATTTTCTTTATCATTAATAAATGTTGATATTACATGTAGATATGTTTTTATAGGTAGTGTAAACATATTACTACAATTCCAAGAGGTAATTTCTTCTCAATTTTGAAGGGCCAGTAAAAATCTTTCTTACTTTATTTTCACAATAAAAGATAACTTTTAATGAACCAAACACACTAAAACTCAAATCTGGTTTATTTGCTGTTTTCCCAATTTCATTGAAAAGCGTGTGAAAAAATTCCCAAAACTGGCCAGGGTCCTTTTTCCCAAAATACCCAGAAAAACCCCTGGGACTCTGTCTGCCTGTCTGTCCATTGTCAGCACGGCAAATCAGTTTTCCACACTTTTTTTCTTTATGCTTGAAGATATTGATTTGATATTTGATATATTGTTTTATCATGGCAAGTTACAGGTCCAGTTTGAATCTTGTTCCGGTCTGATGATTTTGTGCAGAGTTATGGTCCTTAGACTAGAAAATTCACTCATATAATCAGTTTTCCGCACTTTTTTTCGTCATGCTTGAAGATATTAATGTGATAATTGGTATATAGTTTTATTATGACAAGTTACAGATCAAGTTCGAATTTTGTTCCGGTCTGATGACTTTGTGCAGAGTTGTGGTCGTTGGACTTAGGAAATTCACTCAAATATGCAGTTTTCCACTCTTTTTTTCATCATGCTTGAAGATATTGATTTGATAATTGGTATACAGTTTTATCATGACAAGTTACAGATCAAGTTAAATTTTGTTCCGATCTGTTAGTTTATTGCAGAGTTATGGTCCTTGGACTTAGGAAATTCACTAAAATAATCAGTTTTCCGCACTTTTTTTGTCAAATTGCTTGAAGATATTGACTTGACACTTGTTGTATAGTTTACACCATGACAAGTTATAGATCAAGTTAGCATTTTGTTCCAGTACAATGAATTTTAACTGGTAGGGGACTATGTATTGCCATGCAATACTCTCAGAATGCTTGTTACTAATATGTGTGTGGCTCTGATCTGGCTGTGGTTTAACATCTTAGAATTGAGATGATTTTATTCATATTTATATATTATTTATATCAACATTATAATGTCAATTATCAAAATCATTGTAATAAATTACTTTGCTCTTCATGGGCCATTTAATTGGAATAAAAATATCTTATCTTATCTTATCTTATCTTATAGGTTATCCATTAATTAAATATTGTATGATACTTCAAATTAAATAAAAAAGTTATGTTTAATATACTTGAATGACTAAATTTTACTATGAAAAAGGTGTACCAGAGCTTCCAAAAAGGTCCTATTGTCCAGACAAGTCAAGACCTCTAAGCTAGCATAGGACCGACAGGACATGTCCTGTAAAAATATATTCTGTCCTGTCGATTTTTGTTAATTTTGTAATACATTCCTAAGAAAAATTTGAAGAATCATCAGTTTGGTCCTGTAAATGCCAAAGCCCAATTTCTATGACTGCAAGTCTGACAAATTATATTCTGGACAGGTTGTGCCAAGCCTGATCTGGGCATTAAAAATGGGTTTGCCATTTTCAAATAATTCAGAAGAAAATTGAAGTTAAACACAATTTTTTTTACCTTACCATTTATATTACACATACACACATGTCCAGTCATAGAAGTGACATTTATATATGATTAATTACTATAAAACATGCCACCCTCATTGCAATCAAGGGTTATTATTTAATTAGTATTCTGCAAGAATGCCTGGCAGCAACCCGTACGAAATTATAAGGCGTATTACGCCTTGAAATCTGGCGTAAACCAGGCATAAACCTGGCGTAAGTGGTAGTTACGTGTCCAGATCCACGTGTAATGGAGCAGGAAACGTAAATTTGTAGCATTTCCAGGCGTAGAAAAAAGTGGTAAACCTGACGTAAAATAAAATAAGCAAGGCGTAAATTTTCCTACGGGCGTAAAACTGTTGGAAGGGCGTAAATCATAATACCCATAATGCTTTGTTTAAAGGATCATGGGAATTTTATTCAAAATTTGGCTCTCTGGTATTAGCTTGCAAGAGTTGGACATATGGCAGCTTGAAATATTCAGGGGAAATTAGCTTTTTTTGTGCTTTTTGGAAGAATTTAAAATTGGAATTATGGAATCAAATTGATGAATGAAAATTGTGAAATGAAAGGAAAGTAGTATACATGGTAAAGAATAATTATGTGAGTAAACTAAGTTATTAAGTTTTTATTTTTTAACATTATTTCAAATTCTGGAAATCCTCACTCATCCTTGGATAATAACATTTAAATCTTTCACAAGTTAAATGACAATATTATCATTGATTTTTTAGTTCAATTTGATAATGACATTAATTTTCAAAACAACTTAATCCTAATGCTAGATTTATTTCAAAAAAAATTAATTGTCATAATTCTTATATGTCTTTATTTAAATTATAGCTTCTTCAATTGTTAAAATTATTTCAAGTTTTATGTCAAACAGTGAGAAATTTAATCAACAGTACAAATTTGTATCAAATACACAAAATACACAGCACGGGTAATACACTGATTTAAATTAAGTGTAGTATTATGTAAGGACATTACGCCTGGTTTATTTATTGACCAGGCATACTCATTTGCATATTACGCCTGGTTTTCTGTTCATTTAAATATTACGCCTAATTTAACGCCGGGTTTCCGCCTCAGTTACGCTTGGTTTCCGCCTGGTTAACGCCTAGTTGACGCCTGGACATGCATTCCTTAAACACTGCAATGACGCCAGGATAAAATATGATTTCTATGACTGGTTTTAGTGTCATTTACAGGCGTCACATTTTGTACAGGAGTTACATTCTTGTTGCATACTGTACATTTCACATACCCCTTGTGCCCCTTAATTTTGTTTCTCCAATACTTAACATAAATATTAGGAATGGGTTGGAATTCCTGATGAGTGCTCAACCCTTACATCCCATCTCCTTTGTTCTACCAGGGGTGATCTGAGCCGGATCACCCCTACCAGATCACCCTACCTTGAGTTTCTTTGTTTTGCATGCTTTCCTTTGTTTTGTAACATTTTGGCGGGACTGTCAAATCCACAATAAACTTAGAATTATTTATACAGAAAAGACTTACTTTCAAAATGTATGTAGAAAAAATCCAGTAAATAGGCTGGGATTCGAACTCAAGACCTTTAGCATATAAACCCATGACTCAAACCTCTACACCAGGATGACTGGATACGAACTCACTGTTAATTTAATATACTCAAACATTGTGTTCGGGGATCATTAAGAGTATATACTATATAATTATATATAAAGTATATTATAAGGATTGTGTGGCGTTTTAAATTAGATTTTATGAAGCGTTAATGTTTATGTAACTAATCTAGAACAGCTGGGATGTAAAATAGTTATCCCATTCGGACTTGGTGTGTCAGTTTAAGATCACCCTGTGGCCTACGGCCATCAGGATGATCTTACACTGACACACCGCGTCCTCATGGGATAACTATTACTTCCATAATCTCTGACAGTGGTGTAATAGCATAAAATAACTGTAAAAATCAATTAGAAATAGGTTTGCTCATCAGATCAACATGCAATCTAAAAACAACTAATGAAAGACAAAAGACACTAAGTACCAATCTAATTGTACTTGCAGTTACTGAAAACTAGTTCAAAGCCAACAACTACTAACAAATAAACCATGTTCTCCGTGACAGATTTAGTGTTAAGATGTCATAAAAAGTAATGCAGTATGAGGAGTAGTTTTGCCATGCTAAATTATAAGTGCATAATATTGATAGGTTTTAGGACCATATGTTTTTATGAATGAATAACAAAACATATTTAGTTATATATCATGTATATGTTTAAACAAGTTCAGTGTTTGTTTGTTATTTCGGAGGAACCATGTGTTGATGATTGATGTGATCTGTTGTGCTATGCAATATCTGTGTGATTCCTGCTTCTAGCGCATATTACAAGGTTGGTAGGCAAGACTATTTTTGAAAACATCGTCTTCAGCATCAACCTTTTTGTAGGTCAGTGTAAGATGAGCAACTAATTATGGTCACTGATAATTGGTATGCCACAATAATTGGTATGCAGTTGGGTCAACATTATAACATAACTAATATCCAGGTAGATTATTTGCTCCTGCACTTTCAGTCATGGTTTATTGACTTTGAATAATTTACATAGTTTTTATGTTAAAGTATGCCATTTCAATTTCAACATTTCCATGATAATGTCAAAATAAGATACAGACTATACCTTTCTCTTTGTCAAAAATTTGTACATGTATACATTATATTGTATAAACTTCATACATTGATGGTTTAGTCTACTCCATGAAATCAAGGTTGTAAGCTTTGGGAGATTAATCCATATTGCATTTCTATTACAAACAGGTGAATCTAGTTTACTTGAAAGCAAACAGAAAATGTGTGATGGTAGTCTACCTACTGAGCAAGTGCTGTCTTCTAAACTTCAGGTAAGACACATTGATCTTGAAAGATTTTTTTCTGTTTGGGCCCTGGGCCCCCCTAAAAATTTCAATAGGCCATTTTTGTATTAACTAGAACACACAAGCGACATGGCAGGCCCGTGACTGAATGAAAGTTCCTATGTCTTATTTTTAGCCTGGATTTTTAGTTCTCTTATTGTTATTTGATAAAGTCATACTAATTATAAGGTGCACAGTTTTCTCTGCTCTCAAAATCTTTCTGTTTGAACCAGTCCTGGTTTTCTCACTACAATATAGTAGTGGTACTCCATATTGTGGAGGAAAGAATAAAGAAGAACTACAACAGGAAACTACAGGTGACATATTCTATTGGTACATATATCAGTATGGTATTAGACCCAGAACTTGTGAATTATTGGTAATATTAATTATGTGGGGAAAAAAAGGGCCTGGAATGTTGTAATTTTTATACGCCTGTCAATTTTTGACGGGACGTATTATGGTATACAAATGTCCGGTGTCCGTCCGTCTGTCTGTCCGGCGTAAACATGTCGCACCGTAACTTGAGAATGACTTATCTAAATTTCATGAAACTTAACATAGATGTTTCTTATGATGGTCAAACGATCTGTATACTTTTTGGTGAAAATAAGATTAAAACTTTTTGAGTTACGGAACTTATTTAGTAACTAAAACAGGTATGTGTTTTTTTTCACATGTCGCACCTTATCTCAAAAAAAATTTATGATTATTGCTTAAAACTTTACACACTTCTTAGTTATATTTATCTTAAGATCTGTATACTTTTTGGTGATGATTCAAAATTTTATTTTTGAGTTACTGAGTATTTTGTCAAAAAAGGGGGATGGGTTTTTCACATGTCACGCCTTATCTCAAAAACGATTTATGATTATTGCTTAAAAATTTTACACACTTCTTAGTTATATTAATCTAAAGATCTGTATACTTTTTGGTTTTGATTCAAAATTTTATTTTAGAGATATTGAGTTTTTGTTAAAAAAAAAAGGGGGTTTTCGCATGTCATGCCGTATGTCAGAAACTATTTATGCTTATTGCATAAAAATTCACACACAAGACGACGGGCGTATCATGCGCTCATGGCACAGCTGTTTATTAATCAACACCATTGTCCTACATTAGTTATAGATAAAGTTGAATTCTTAATTCGTTGTTTTTACATATCATGCTGGCTAATAAATTTGACCTTGTTATTTTAGTATTTATGATGAGCCATGTTGTCAAATGAATGGGTCATTCATATATAACAAAAAAATAAGAAAGCATATATTTCAAGAAAGAGGTACTAACCTGTATGATTTTAATTGATATTGTTCCTATGCTTTTAGCTTCAGTGAATAAATGTTTATTTAGTTCATGGTGATTTATGTGACAACCCAGCAAACACAATTACATCAGTACAACGTAACTTTAAAGTAATTTTTGGTTGCGTTTACGTCATTAACTAACATTATTTTTAGGTAGAAATGGATGGTATCAAATACATCTTCCTGAAGTAATTTTGACGTCGGTACAACATATTACTGACCTTGAAATTACTTAATTTTACTAACAATTCCATATACAGACATAATAGTAACATCAAAATGACGTATTTTCAGTCAATTGAATCACGTCGTTCTGACATCGTTTCTCCTCATCATGATACTATTTATTAGGATACTACGTTTTAACTGTGTTTTGACCTCATGTTTTTTAATAATGACAAAATTCAAGTCATGTTTACATGTAATGAACCGAGCTCACCATTCATCTCTATTTCTATCAGTATTTTAATCACCTGATCCATTAATATTGAAGGAAGAATTGATTTGTCACCAAGGTCCCACAGAGCACTGTTAGATAAGGGGGAGCTAACTCGTATGTGCTGGAACCTAGGGACAGGGGGTCAGTCTATCGCTAGACTTAATGTTCTGATAGGCATAGCTAAAATGAAAGGAAGGTTTTCATAATTTAATCAACGATAACAATTTAGATGGATGATGATAACAATCAATTAGTAAACAATGCCAAATAATAATAATAATTAAAGTACAAAGTAAAAAATCTAAATATCAACTCCAAAGTAAAACTATTTCTCCTTACAATGTAAAATGTAAAATAAATGCCAAAACTACTAAATCATAAAATGAACTTAATCTCAAAATCAAAATGTAAAAGTCTCAAAAATAAAAGATTCTCAAAAATATTTTCCAAAGTTAAATTATGAGTCAGAGATAAATTTTGTCTCAACACTAAACCGTCAACTGGTAGACTGGTAGACAGTCTTGTAGGTCCAGTATCATGACGTGAGTAGTGAGAGGTTACGCTTCCAATACACTGACTGTTTTCTAAAAAATTATCAAAAAATAAAAGGTGAGTCAAAAATAACATTTTTGTCTAAACACTACAAAGTCAACTGGTAGACTGATCAACAGTCTTACAGATCCAGTATAGTAGACTTTAGCAGTGCAAGTTTAGGTCCCAAAAAGATGACTGATTTTCCTAAATTTTACTAAATCCAAAAATAGATAAATATGTCTCGACATGTTAATATTACTCTCATTAGCAAAAATAGACTTTAATTAACAAAGCCTAATCCTATAATGTTTTGATAAAATCTTAAACTTTTAAAGTGAAATATGCTAATTACAATTAATATTTCAAAACAAAGTGCTTTGAGCAAACTGTGACATTTTGAGTATTAATGCCACAGCATAGGTAAAAATCAATTAAAACAAAATTAATTAAAAATTTTACAAAATACAAATATAAAATTTTCTTTCTTAAAATAAAACATATTTTTTATCCAAAATAACACTAACACAAATATAAGCCAAATAACACACCATGACAGATTACCCGTCTGGAGCACATGATCTTTTTTCTGATTTTTGTGGGTTTCGTGTAACTGATTCTTTAGTTATCTGTGTAATGTTTTGTGTATCGTCTTTTTAGCTCACCAGGGCCCGAAGGGCCCCATGTGAGCTTATGCCATCACTTGGCGTCCGTTGTCGTCCCTCGTCTGTCGTCGTCGTCTGTCGTTGTAAACTATTTCAAAAATCTTCTCCTCTGAAACTACCGTGCCAAATACCTTCAAACTTTTAACTAAATGTTCCTTAGGGTATCTTGTTTATAAATTTTATCAGAAGTTTGTATCCATCGACAAACATGGATGCCATGGCTAAAAATAGAACATAAGGGTCAAATGCAGTTTTTGGCTTATATCTCAAAAACTAAATCTTTTAGAGCAAATGTGACATGGGGTAATATTGTTTAATTGGTCAAGACCTATCGGCCCTGAAATATTTCAGACGAATTGAACAACCTGTTGTTGGGTTGCTGCCACAGAATTGGTAGTTTTAACAAAATTTTGCAGTTTTTATACAACCGCAAAAAAATTTTGTGGTCATATATTGATATGACGTTGGCGTCGTCTATGCCGTTGTCTGGCGTCGTCATCCAAAGACTCATTGGTTTTCGCACTCTAACTTTAGTTTAAGTGAATGGATCTCTATGAAATTTTACCATAAGGTTCAATACCACAAAAGGAAGGTTGGGATTGATTTTGGGGTCTATGGTACCAACAGTTAAGGAATTAGGGGCCAAAAATAAGCATTTTTGTAACTTCCAGACATAACTTGTGTGTTAGTTTATGGATCTCTCTGGCATTGTACCACATCACAAGGTTCCATATCACAAAGGGAATGCTTGGATTGATTTTGGGGGTAATTGCCTCAAAATTTTAGGAATTTTAAAGGGCTAAAAAAGGGGCAAAAACAAGCATTTTTCTAGTTTCATGACAATAACTTGTGTGTAAGTGTATGGATCTTTCTGAAATTATACTACAAGGTTCCATATCACAAAGGGAAGCTGGAATTGAGTTTGGGGGTAATTGCCCAAATCGTTTAGGAATAAGGGGCCAAAAATAAGCATTTTTCTAGTTTCCAGACAATAACTTGTGTTCAAGTATATGGATCTCTCTGAAATTGTACTGCAAGGTTCCATATCACAAAGGGAATGTTTGGATTGATTTTGGGGGTAATTGCCTCAAAATTTTAGGAAATAGGGGCCAAAAAAACAAGCATTTTTCTAGTTTCGTGACAATAACTTGTGTGTAAGTCTATGGATCTTTCTGAAATTGTACTACAAGGTTCCATACCACAAAAGGAAGGTTGAGATTGATTTTGGGGGTTATGGTACCAACAGTTAAGGAATTAGGGGCCAAAAAGGGGCCAAAAATAAGCATTTTTGTAACTTCCAGACATAACTTGTGTGTTAGTGTATGGATCTCTCTGACATTGTACCACAAGGTTCCATATCACAAAGGGAATGCTTGGATTGATTTTGGGGGTAACTGCCTCAAAATTTAAGGAATTAGGGGCTAAAAAAGGGGCAAAAACAAGCATTTTTCTAGTTTCATGACAATGACTTGTGTTTAAGTGAATGGATCTTTATGAAATTGTACTACAAGGTTCCATATCACAAAGGGAAAGCTGGGTTTGAGTTTGGGGGTAATTGCCCTAAATGTTATGGAATATGGGGCCAAAAAAGGGCCAACAAACAAGCATTTTTCTAGTTTCCAGACAATAACTTGTGTTCAAGTGTATGGATCTCTATGAAATTGTACTGCAAGGTACCATACCACAAAGGGAAGGCTGGGATTGAGTTTGGGGGTGATGAATCATAAGGGGGTTCAAAAAATTTGTGGGGGGGGATTTTTTTTTCCTTTTTTTTTCTTTAAAATTTTCCATTTTAAATTGGTTATTTCTGATTTATATATAAAAGCAAATAAATAATAATGATATGGTTTGAATAGGTAAATTAAAAATTTTTAAGTTCTTAGACCACATTCATTCTGTGTCAGAAACCTATGCTGTGTCAAATATTTAATCACAATCCAAATTCAGTGCTGTATCAAGCTTGAATGTTGTGTCCATACTTGCCCCAACTGTTCAGGGTTCGACCTCGTATCAAGCTGCGCCCAGTGGAGCATTTTATTTGTTATTATTTTGAATATTACTATAGATATATGTAAACTGTAAGCAGCAATAATGTTCCGTAAAGTAAGATCTACAAAAAAGTTAATATGACCAAAATTGTCAATTGACCCCTTAAGGAGTTATTGCCCTTTAAAGACAATTTTACACAATTTGTTCATCAAGTTTGCTAACATTTAAAAATCTTCTCCTCTGAAATACAGGTGAGCGATTCAGGCTCTTGAGAGCCTCTTGTTTTATGTTGGCAATGGTCTTGTCCCTTTTTTATTTCTTATTCTTGATGGCACATTCTAGTAACAGCTTGATGCACTAAGACTACATGGGATGTTTCCATCAGGCTAAATTCAGAACTCAAATCATATCAAACTATAATTCAATTTGATTCTTTCATTAATTGAACAACTATGCAATGATAACGTATTAGTCAATGTTCACTACTCTCAGTATGGGTTAATCTCCTTCCAAAATTCCTAAGTACGGGAAAACTAGATTTATTCATATTCTACACCCGGTAAGTCATGTTAAGAAGTTTACTTTGCTGTTGAGCAGAATTAAAGTTATTTTCTTTGAAAATTTGGATCATGGTTGATTACATTTATTTTGTAATCAGATATACCGCACGTTGCTATCATTAACATGAAGCAAAACACCAGAGATGTACCAAACATGTAGTTGGTGATCCTTTCATTGGAGTGAAACACAACACCTTTTTGTACACAATTATGGTGACATGAAACATGATCAGAAATTCATTTCAAGATATCTAAACGTTAAAGAGCGAATATACTGTATGCCACATTGGTGCTGACATTTGTCACTCACTCCACCATTTTTTTGTCAAAATGTGCATATTGCTCATGGCGCTGGACGTTTATGATCACTGGAGACACATTCTACCTTATTGAAATAAGTTAAATTATGTATAAGTGATATAAATAAAGTATATGGTTCATAAATTTATCACACAATTCCTTACATGCACGTTAACAAAGGCAAAGGACCAGCAATCATATTGATAAAGGTCAGAGTAAGACTTTTAAAATGAAGTTGAAGCTCACATTAAAGTTCAAGAAGATCCTAGCACCTGTTTGTTTTGAAATACCTATAATATCTTATGTTAATCATGTTTGTTAGAATAATCTATCAAACTCTGTGAACAGATTTACCATAAGATGACAAATTCTTGACTCATTTAATCCTTTGATATAAAGATAGTGTTTTAACCTGCACAAAAGCTATAGTTGACATCACTATGAACTGCTCAGAGTCTGAAAATACCATATTTTGTGCTCAACAAGAAGCACAGGTTAAACTTGACACGACTTGACATAATATCAACTGTATTTGACAGTACTTGACTTTGATCTAGACTTTAATTAATAATTCTGATTGAGTACTTGATACTCTTTGTATCGTCTGAATATAGTATTGACAAATGCTTGACAAGTCTTAGCCAGTCTCAACTCAGTCTTGACTAGTCTCTACTCAGTCTTGACCAATCTTGACCTTTAATTTAGTCTTTTATAGTTTTGACTTGGTCTGAATCAGCCATCTGGGTCAATATCCCTAATGCGCCTCCAATTGAGGAACACAAAAGATGTGGGTAAACAAAAAATCTCTGTGTAGTGATATTGGACATGTTTCTATTTTTAACAAGTGACTGAGCTTAACCATTTGTGTTGATTAAAAAAGTAGATGACCATAGAATAAAAGTGTAAAAACTATGGAGTTATTAAATGTATTCAAAGTATTAAATTTTCAAAGAACTTATAGTGTGAAAAAAAGGGATTTTTTACCACAAGGAGCTGAGCATCAGGAAAGGATTTTTGGGGTATGCTAATTTACAGAAAAAATTAATCTCACTTCGTACCTCGAAAATTAATCACATATGTGAAAATGTGTCAGCTTCGAAACAAGCCATCATACATATCCAAGTTTATGATATGGACTGAGCTGCAGAAGAAAACTTTACCATTACCCCCTATGGAAAATCTTTTGCGCATATTGCCCCATCTATGTCAATTATATATTGATCTTACAAAATGCCAGGTTTCTTGTTCATTTAGTTTATTGCTGTCAAATTTAAGATTTAATCTATTAGTGAAAAAGCTAGATTTTCAGTTTGGATTAAATTCAGGTAGTCACCTTTAAAAATTTCTATAACTTTTATCAATCAAATGGATAAAACTCTACAGCTATCTCAAATATATGTTGGTCTTACAAAATGCCAGGCTATCAATGGTAGTTTGGTTTATTGCTGTCAGTTTAAAAATTTAATTAAGCTGGCTCAGGTGTCTTTCTCTATCTTGGATTTTGAAGTAGCAGATAACAGTTGGTCTAGATCTTTAATAAAATGTGCAAATTTTGAGAGCAGTATGTAATTCATGTGTAAAACTTTTGATGTAAATATAGAAAATTATGTGTTTTATCATATTTACGGCTGTAATTTATAAAAGAACACCATAATGGTGTTTGATTCATTTTTTTCAACTTTGCGATATAAGGGGAGATAACTCAGATAAAATAATGTTTTTAATAGAAAGTATTGTGAATTTACCTTTTATAATATGTAGTAAGAAAACAAGTTCGGTGACCTGGTTTTTTTCTTTTTCTTATCTGAAAGCATGTTATAAGAGCTATTTTCTTATATTTTGTCTTAAAATTCTATCATGTAGTTTTCTTTTTATCCCACAAAACTGGATTTTCCATGCATAATCTATACAAAATCTGACAATTTTGCACAACCTGTAGCATGAAAAAAAGTCCAGTGAGCCATACTTTTTATTATATTTTTGACATTTTATTAAAAAATTCTATGTATTTTAATTAAGAAAAAAAAAATTCTTAACTTTTTCAAATCAACTTGGATTTGATAAAACTCTACACATATCTCAATTATATATTAATCTATCTGAATTTAGTTCAAAATAAAATTTCTTTAAAATAATTTCACCTATTAATTAAATACTTTAATTTGACAGCAATAAACCAAATTGCCAAATAATCTGGCCTTTTGAAAGAACAAGAGAAACTTCAGTACACATGATCATAATAATGTGAATATATATATATTAAAACATTTGCCAATTTAGGAATTTGACCCTATTTTCAAGGTTCACAGAACATCAAATTATGATAGTACAAGTGGGGCATTGTGTTTCCTTGTGAATACACATTCATGTTTTTCTTTTTAATCTATTTTTGCAAACATAATTTGTTGGATAAATTGATTTGCCATTTTTATACCCCTGCTTTTAAAAAGTGGGGGTATACTGTTTTACCTCTGTCTGTCCGTCCGTCCGTCCGTCCGTCCATCCGTCTGTCTTTCCATCCATCCATCCATTCATCAGTCTGTCTGTCTGTCCCATGAATATTTTTCGTCCCATCTTTCTTAGGAACTACATTACAAGGATTTCTGAAACTTAGTTTCAGAGTTTATATGAGTCAGTTATACCATATGATGTATTTTCAGATTCATCTGTTAACCGAACACTTGCATCATTTTACACATGACATCCAAGTTAAAAATATTTGTCACATTTTTCTCACGCACTACATTACAAGGATTTCTGAAATTTGGTTTCAGGGTTTATATGAGTCAGCTATACAGTGTGATGCCTTTTCAGATTAATCACTCAACAACTTCCTGTTTACCAAAAACACTTACATCATTTTACACATGACACCCCAAGTTGAAAATTTTCGTCACATTTTTCTCAGGAAATACATTACAAGGATTTCAGAAATTTGATTTCAGGGTTTATATGAGTCAGCTATACTGTGTGATGCGTTTTCAGATTCATCACTCAACAACTTCCTGTTTACCGAAAACATTTACATATTTTTACACTATTACATGTATTAAGATTATCCAGTTGCGGTGGGGGTATCATCAGTGAGCAGTAGCTAACAGTTTCACTTTTTTGATATGTATGCTACAGAATTTGAAATGTTTATAGTTTCATTTTCAATCATGTCCTGATGCAGCAAGAGCTTATTGTTCGAACACTGGATTGTGTTAAAAATTGGGTGTCACGGTAAAAATCAGTTAGACAAGTTTTTGTATTTATTCAGTAAAGTTACATTGAAAAATGATTTTTATTTGGAATACTTATGGTTTCGTTTTAGTTGGATAATGAAGACTGTTTTTTTATTCCAATCTATGTAAACTGACTTTTTGTTACAAAAAATGGCACAAAAAACTTACCATTATCATTATATTTCATCATCAGAAAAGTTTCTGTTGCATGAAAGACCTACAATGCCACCTTGTAAAAGTCATTGTTGCATCACATTGAAGTCACATAATTTTAATATGAAAATAGTAATATATTATGCACTAGAATCTTACTATTAGTTGGTGCATGACCATTGCAACAAATTAAGGTCTTTGTAAATTAAAAAATTTTGCTTTCAGATGACTAAGAAATGCTATGTTAGTCTGAAGAGATTTTGTATTTCTAAACTGAAAGGTAACATGTTAATACTTAGATATACATTGTATATGTGTTTATATGATATATGAAATCGTTCTATCTTTAAAAGTACAACTATCAGGAAAACTGTTATGGTAGCCAATCTGACAACTATCCTCCAGAAACAAAAGGATGGGAATGTAAACAATAATAAGGCACTGCATGACCTTCAACCATGAGCAAAACCCATATCACATTATAAGCTACAAATCCTTTGTTGTTACAAGTTTCAGCATTATAATTATGACATTGCTGTAAAAATGTTATATGAACCAACATTCTAAATCAACATAAACAATGATTTGAGCTTGTTTTCAGTAACTGCATGTAAGCATTCTATTTATATGTGGCAATTTGTAATTTATTTTGTGTTTATTTTGTATAAAATGATAGAGTTTATTATAATTTGAAGGAGCTATAGGGTAAATGTCAATGAGACAGCAACCCATCAACAAAATTGACAAAAAGACATGTAGACAAGCAACATTAAGTCTTCAAACTGTGTCAACAGAGTCTTTAAAAGTCGTGAATATATTTAACTAGCACAGATCTGTCATTAACAACCATTTCTCCAATTAATATAAAGGTTGTACTAAATTAACATATGGCAACTACTATCAAGGTTCCTGACTCTGGAAAGGGACATGCAAATGTGGGAGATATATTAATTAATTTTGTATTTTGAGATCTTTTAATCTTGATTTGTTAACTTACTATATACAAATCCTACATGCAAAAAAAGATGTTTCTTACATCATAGAATATAAACTTACAGAAAGGATAAGTTATTATCTTTTGATGTATTTTCTTTACAGGTGGAAGATTTAAAGTAGGACAACCTGGTCACATAGGTATGAAACTGATGAAAAACTCTAAATGTATAAGAATTACTTGGCTAGTCCCAAAAAGATTTGAATATGAGTTACTGAATTTTCTTGAATATTGATAATTAGTATTGCATTAATATGAATGATTATTGCCAATGTACTTGTCTGCATTTGGTTAATTAAAAGGATTGTCCTGAATATGCATGAAATATTTGTCACAAAACATATAAACTAAAAAGTGTGAAAGTTTATTTTCCATCTATGAGTTTGACTGTCCCTCTGGTATCTTTCGCCCCTCTTTTGTAAAATATAGGCACACAGGATATACCTGTCCCAATCTGACAAATAGCGATTATGGTAGCCTTTGTGGCAGGGTACATATGTAATAAGACTAATCTTTGTATTTATGAAAGAATTTAGTAAAGGTTTTAAGTAATGAGTGGTAACAAAATCTCTGATCTCTGGAGTGTAGTCTAGTGTATCTGAGTCCAAAGTTCATAAATGTCAACCAAATTGAAAGGACAATCAAAAGCAAGTAATTTGTCAAAAGCAAGTAATTTGTCAAAAACATCCAGAGAGTTTTGAACACTCCAAAAATAATTTTTTACGTTATTTTCATATGCATTATTACAATAGTTAGTGTGTTCTCTTTAAGTAGTAAGGGGACTAGTAAAAAGTACTGAATAATTAGTTGAAGAACGCTGACTTAGATAAACGGAAACTTCATTGTTTTCTTTGTATATAATAGTGTAGGTATCTGACACAGTAAGGACATTTCATTCATTGAACAAATCTTGAACTGAGTTGGTGCAGTGATTTGATTGTTTTTATTTGGCCCTATGGGGTCTAAAAACCTGAATGTAGAAGAACTTTCATTCTTAAGAATTGAAATTGATTGCCTATCACATGAATGATTGACTTGCATATGCATGTAGTAGTGGAAATAAGTTCAGAAAAAAATGTATCATCCCTCATTGAATTATTTTTTTAATTCATTAGGCAGAAAAAGGAATAACAGTAAAGAACACAAAAGGGCAGAATATGTAAGTAGAACTTAACTTCAATAATCATTCTTATTTGCAGATAGCACATATTTTTTTGGTGTGTGTAATGTGAGTTGATCTGACTTGTGATTTCACTCCTTACCACTCTACAACACCTACTTATATACTCTGATCACAATCTATATAAAGCAACAGCAGAATTAGTGACAAATGTAAACTGCATCCACAGATAATAATTATAGTAGTAATCCCATTTCCTTAGACTGTTTAAACATAAGTGAAAACATCTACACAAGTTAACCAACACCTTCTTACCGTACAGGCTGGCAGAGTAATCGGGATGGATACCCATGTATGCTACTGTTGTCTTAAAACCTTGGGAAAATAAAACTATAAAAAGACAACAACATCCTGGATTACTGCATGGAAATGCTTTATTCTGGTCTACATGTTTAGCCACTTATGGTGGTGTCTTCAGGACAATTTAATGATAGGTAACTGTAAGTGATGAAATATACAAAATGCGGTTCATATGAGGTTACGTTACGTCACAATTATTGGTAATACAACATTAAAATTAAACTATTTCTGACGCAATTGGAAGTAGTACCTCATTCATGGTGGAGCCAGTTGAAATGGTACAGGGGATTGTCCATATCTAGTTTCATTTTATTTATCTTAGAAAATTTCAAAATTCTGACTTAATTCAAAGTTTTACAATCATCTGATATAACTTTAACCAACAGATTCTTTATGGAAGTCTAGGCATTACTTTGACATCAGTACCGTTTGTAGTTATGAAGTCTTTCAACAGTATTTTTGTTGAATAGTATAAACCATTTTAAAACCCCTCCATTTAAAACTGTATATTAATAACAGGTTAAGTCAAAATTAGGCAGTTTGATTCCTGGGTTTTTCATGGTACAATTTACACTAAGTGAAGAGTCATTAAAGTGAATATGTTGAATTTTTTTTTAAGAAACATAAGCAATTTTATTTTAATTCTTGACCAAGGACAATTTTTATATGTCTGAATATCAGGTAACCAAAAATATAATTGAATATTTATTTCAAATTTTTTTATTTTATACTTTTTAGATTTCAGGTTTGGAGACTGTGCTGGAATCAGCTCCTGCTTTAAATAAGGATCTAATAATTAGAGATGTGATGGAGGATCAATTAGAAGTTGACACTGTTGATGACACAATTAAACAGCAATATAAAGAGGCACTAAAAGACAGAGTAAGATTATGTTTGAAACATGTAGTTACCTGGAAACTGAAATTAGTATAAGAAGGGTGCTCTAATTCATCTATTTAAATCTTTTCATTTGAAGGTAAAGTATTCACAAATCGAAAGAGCTTTAAGTCCATAGATGACTTATGAATTTGTGCTCTTTCCCATATATTTTTAATGTCACAATAATCACTTTACAACGTTGCAGAATACCTATTTTTCAAATATGTCTTTTACAGCAATTGACCTTTGGTCAACTGGTGTAACTCATTCATTAAAAAAAACTTAAGATTGGCTTATAGGACTAGATCAATTAAATTAAGAAAAAAAATATCAAATGATATCAATTGAAATAGCAGAGCTGTTGAAATATGTTTTGTCTGACAAACATTGACATAATTGCCAGACCTACACTTTTGAGGTAATTTGACTAATTCAGAATAATTATAAGCCAATAACTTTCAAAGCAATTTGGGTTGACATTATTTTGTTGATTTACATTTTTGGGGAAATTTGAAATGCACTGTAGTGGGAAAATATTGAAAATTTAAGTCTTGTTTCAAAAGAGGACATTATTGGCAATTATACCACATCACTTTTTTTTTTATACCCCACTTAGGGGCATTATGTATTTCGGTCTTTGCGTCTGTGCGTCCCTTCTTCATTTGTTCGTTCATCCTTTCGTCCGTTTGTTTGCTGTTCATGCATCCGTCTGTGCCGCTTCAAGTTAAAGTTTTTGGTATTCATAATCTTAATTTCATGGTCCACTGAACATAGAAAATGATAGTGCTCACTTCAGGTTAAAGTTTTTGGTCAAGGTAGTTTTTGATGAAGTTGAAGTCTAATCATCTTGAAACTTAGTACATATGTTCCCTATGATATGATCTTTCTAATTTTAATGCCAAATTAGAGTATTGACCCTTATTTCATGGTCCACTGAATATAGAAATTGATAGTGGGAGTGGGGCATCAGTGTACAATGGACTATTCTTGTTATAACTATGAAAAGCTTGAAGACATTCAAATTTGTTTTTACTTTTGAATTATTAACAGCTACAACAACTACCAGATTTATCACAGCATGTTTCATGTACTGAGACAATTGTACAAGATGATATTCCATTACTACCACCACCACCTCCACCACCAAAATTGAGAGTTCAATCACTCCCACCTAACTGGGAATTTGCAAAAGACTTGGAAGGCAATGTGTACTATTATCATGCTAAAACCAGGTAATTGTTAAAAGGTCTCATCATGTAAGATGTGACTAAAAGCATTAATTTTATATAAAATTGATTCTTTTGCATGGTTCCAACTTTCATGGATATAATGGTTATTATTTTGATTTTTTTTTGCACACCAAACAGCATGCATATTTTTGCCATTAATTTGAAATTAACAATTTAAAAAAATAAAATTTTAAAATCCATGAACAAATGATTTTTCTATTAACCATACATATTTATTAACATATAGTACTGTAAATTCAGAAATTATTGCATGCATTAATTATTGTGATTTTTATAAAATGGACAGAAATGCAAGATTAATTATTGTTTTTTTTTCTGGATAATCTAATACAGATATATATATATATATCAGATATCAGAATGCCAGTTCTTATTTTTAGCTCACCTGGCCCAAAAGGGCCAAGTGAGCTTTTCTCATCACTTGGGGTCTGTCGTCCCTCGTCGTCGTCCGTTAACTTTTACAAAAATCTCATCTGAAACTATTTGGCCAAATATAACCAAAATTGGTCAAAATAATCCTTAGGGTATCTAGTTTAAAAAAATGCATCTGATAACCCCGCCCATCGACCAAGATGGCCACCATGGCTAAAAATAGAACATGGGGGTAAATTGCAGTTTTTGGCTTTTATCTCTGAAACTAAAGCATTAAGAGCAATTCTGACAGGGGTAAAATTGTTCATCAGGTTAAGATCTATCTGCCCTGAAATTTACACACGCATCAGACAACCTGTTGATAGGTTGCTGCCCCTGAATTGGTACTTTTTAGGAAATTTTGCAGTTTTTGGTTATTATCTTGAATGTTATAATAGATAGAGATAAACTATAAACAGCAAAATTGTTCAGTAAAGTAAGATCTACCAATAAGTCAAAATGACCAAATTGGTCAAGTTTTCCCTTAAGGAGTATAGTACTTCATAGTAAATTTTTAACAATTTTTTGTAAATTTTTGTAATCTTTTACAAAAGTTCTCCTCTGAAACTACTGAGACAAATTAAACCAAACTTGACCACAATCATCATTATGGTTTCTATTTAAAAAAAAATGTGTCAGATGACTCCGCTAACCAACCAACATGGCTGACATGGCTAAAAATAGAACATAGGGGTAGAATGCAAGTTTTGTCTATTATTTTTTGAACCATTAGAATAGAGAAAATCTGAATGGAGCAAATATGTTCAGAATAATGAGCTCTACCAATTGTCCATATATGTCAAAACTGTTAGACAAATTCTTATAGGAGTTATTGGCCATAATTGACAAATTTTACCATTTTGTTTTTTCATTTTTGCCTATTATCATGAAAACTATGATATTTACTAGTCTTGTGTAATATTATTTGTCTGTTTGTCTTTTTCTTTTTTAGCCATGGCGTTGTCAGTTTATTTTTGATCTATGAGTTTGACTGTCCCTCTGGTATCTTTCGTCCCTTGTTTTGAGAGAAACATTTTTTTTTGCTGTTATGTCTGATAAGATTTAAATTATAATAGATAAATAAACACTTTAAATCACAAAAATGATCAGCAAGGCAAGATCTATTAATAAGCCAAAGAAACTAAACATACTGAAAGATCAGTAATACAAGATCAACAAAATAGAGATTTTTGTCATGAAGTCTATTCTTGTCTACAATGTTGGAGAGTGTCCTTTGTCTGATATGCCCATAGACCAAGGTGAGCGACATAGGCTCTTTAGAGCCTCTAGTTAATATTATATAATAAAAACCTCTCAATAATTTCTGAATTTACAGTATATGAAACTTATTTGAAGAAACAGATTAATGAGTATATAATTCATGATTATATTTTTTTTATAATAACAAAAACTTCTGTATCTGGTTCAGAATTAGTTGGCATGCAAAGTTGTTGAAAATACATTAAAAGCAAAACAAATGTAATCTATTTCAGACAAACTCAGTGGTCTCTACCAGTTTGGGATGATTGTAACAGTCAAAATGATGTAGATATTAGGACTTCCCTGGTAAGCACATTTGCAGTTTAAACAGGATAACTATGTTTATCTTAATATGGAAATAAAAAGGTATACGAGATATGTCGATGATAAAAGATAAAAAATATGGGAATGGCAAATGAAGCAGATCAGCAATGTTTGTTTTAATTATATGTTTAAGGATGAAGATAAGACAGCAACAAGAAACGAGAATACAAAAAGTGTGACAGGAAATCTCTTAAGTATGGGAACAGAATCTGAAGTAATACCGCCTTATGTAACAGATGATTCAGAATCTACTATGTATGCAGCAACCCGAGTGCCAAGTATGAATGAGGATGACCTATTGGCAAAAGTCTGTAAGTTGTGTTTTAGGTAGACTTAGTAGAGTAAAATTGTAGGTTACGAATAATTTATATGTGACATGTGAATTTGTGTGTAGAAAAACTCTGGCATGTATTTTTTTTATGCAATTGAAAATTTTAAGACATGATTTATATTCATCTAAAAAGTAAGAAGATACCAATGGGATAATCGACCACTAGAGTGCATCATTTACAAATCGAGGAACAAAGACAATAACAAAACAAAACATCAGATTCAGTCCACAACACTTTACACAGAAACTAAAAATTGATCACTTTAACATTTATCTCAATAAGAAAAAAACCTATGTCATTCAACTGTAAGTGTTCAACTTTATCCTTCAACAGATGTAAAATAAAATAAGCAGGTGTCTTCTACTCTGTCCACTATTTTTGGGGAAAGTAAAATCTAAATTTAGAACCATGGATGAACTGAAACTACACATGTATGATAAGAATAGAACACGTTATTTATGCTATATTAAATTCTAATGTCAAAAAGATAGCGAAATTTGTGCTTTTGGTTATCTTTCTAAAGTAGCAAATACAATTTTGAAGTAATGTTTTTCTTCTCAAGTCTCAATTAAAGAAAACGACTGAATAGAGTATAGAGGGACAAAAAAATAATGTGACACTTGTAACTGCAATTTGATATTTGGTGGAATGAGAGGTGAAATGAGTTAAGACTCTTACCGGCTGGATACATTTTGATAGCATTTTAAAAGACTGATTTGTTTTATTTTGTATCCAATTTTCATAATATCTGCAGAAATACTATCAAATTCTATGTTTAACAAACTTGATTATACATGAAGATCTCACACAGTCAGCTCTATTCTATCACCTTGTTCAAATTTTCAGGAGCCGTGGTTTTTTGCATCAATGGATTTGTCTTTGAATTTTGGAATTGTTTATCTTTTTTTTTTTTAAATCTGTGAACCAACATAATAGAAAATTATAATGTAAAAATATCTGGCGATTTTTTAAGATTTTCCTTATGTATCCTATGCATTTTTGGCATCTCATGATGTTAATAAGGGCCCCGCTAAATGTCGGACGCCCTATAGTGATCAGTCTGTCCGTCCGTTCGTCTGTCCGTCCGTCCGTAACAAATTGTGTCCGCTCTATATCTAGAGAAACGTTATGATTTCAACGTTTATACTTGATAAACTTGACATGTATATTAACCAACACCAGAGGGTGTGTCATAATTTATGTACAACTTCCTAGGTCAAAGGTCAAGGTCAAAAACTTTGGTTTCAGTAGACAACCCCATGTCCTATGGTAAAGATCGTGTCCGCTTAATATCTTGAGAACCGTTATGATTTCAAAGTTTATACTTGACATGTATATAAACCAACACCAGAGGGTGTGTCATAATTTATGTACAACTTCCTAGGTCAAAGGTCAAGGTCAAAAACTTTGGTTTCAGTTGACAACCCCATATCCACACGTTATTCACAGTTTATACTTGACATGTATATAAACCAACACCAGAGGGTGTGTCATAATTTATGTACAACTTCCTAGGTCAAAGGTCAAAGGTCAAGGTTAGAAACTTTGGTTTTAGTTGACAACCCCATGTCCACACATTATTCACAGCGGGGCCCACAGAGATGGCTCCCATCTCAATGCAGGGCTCGACAATAACGCTTGTCCGATTGTCCGGTACTAGAGGAAAAAAAGGTTGGACAAGTAAAAGCCATATCAAGCTTGTCCGACGGGACAAGTAAAATCCAACTTTGATGATCAAAGTAGTAAACAAAAAACCAGAACAGAAGATAAAAACAAGTATCAATTTGATATGTTTACTTGCAATCGATAATTTAAAACTGGTTCTTTGTCAGATACTTTATAATAGATTCTGGGAAACAAGTCTTACCAATCATCCAGTGGCTTTGTTATAAGGTAACCAGACAGTTCGGCACTGGTTCGGTTGAAGACATTTCGAGACCAATACAAACCAGTACCTTGTTTCCCTATGTTTTTCTGTTGCTTTATACTAAATTTATGATTAGTTTTATTTAACAAAAATAATTTAAAAATGAAATGAAGAAATTATTGACCATGACATTCAGAAAATCATATTTGATCATATTTAGACAAACAATATTTGATTGTGTTTGAATAAACGTTTTTTATATATTAAAAACAAGTGTGGACACAGATGAATGTGGATAGTATGTTTGGATGTTTGACAGTGTTTTATATGACAAAAGGAGTTCTATGTTTTTCCTATATGGTGTTATTAACTGTGTTGCACGATGACAACCAACCTGAGCATGAGGAGTGTTGTTTATTTAATATTAAGATTTTATGTTCAAGAGGGCATGGAAGAGACACTAATTGCATTAATGACCAAATGATAATGATAGAATATTTTCCACATCTTTGATTTTGGATAAATTTTGTAGTTAGGAGAGCAACACATAATAGGTTCATTTTTTCATGTGATTTTTTTTTAAATGGGAGATGATATCTGTGAACATGATATCAGGAGGCTGTAATTCAGTGGTTGTCGTTTGTCTATGTGTTACATAATATTTGTTTTTCGTTTATTTTGTGTACATAAATAACATAAATGACTATGCGTTATGGGCTTTGCTCATTGTTGAAGGCTGTACGGTGACCCGTAGTTGTTAATTTCTGTGTCATTTTGGTCTGTTGTGGAGAATTGTCTCATTGGCAATCATACCACATCTTTTTTATATGTATTTGCTCACTATTTGTATGGTTCTATTTATATTACTTTGTGGTGGATTGTCAGTATCATTAGTAAAATATTTTGTTAAAATGTCGAAATTGTTTCTCAGATTAGAAGACATTTATTGGTTTTTAGTAATGAAAATGCCTGACATGATGCTTGGGGCTAGATGAGCTAGAAAGTAAACTTCTGTGTTGTTTTTTATCAATTCTTTGATAACATCTCTTCCAAAGCTGGCCTAAGCAAAAAAAGTTTTGACCAATATGAAAACGATATATATCAACAAAAAAACCTTTGTGAGCATGCTTCAAAGACTCATAACTGCTCCAAAAGTAATCTGATAGAATTTCAAGCATGTCAAGTGGGTATTATGAAAATCTACTTAATATGTCTAAATATCAAAAAAGTTATAGTATTCAATATGAAAAAGGTATTGCAAAATTATTCTCTTTTTAAATTTTTTTGTTTTATGGATACAAATATAAGTGATACCAATACAGTATTTGTTGTGGTATGAAAGTGTAGTAATTAACATTTACTGTAACAATGTTAATTCACACAAATTAAGAAATAAACAAATGAATGAAAAATGTTGAACATGTACAATGAAATATAGTTTTAGAAATCAATTAGGCCAGATAGGCCTTATAAATTTTTTTTTTTTTTTTTAACATACTGAATGACCATTTACACTCAGGACCGAGTCATCAGTAGGCAGTACAGATGTATTAAAACAACCTAGCATCATATTGCTAGTAGCGAGTGTAGCATTGTCCGGTAAATTTGTTCTTTTTTTAAAATTTGGTTAAAGGACAAAAAATGTTTGGTTCAAATCATAATAAAATGCTTTTATCTCCTTATTACTTACATTGTACATAGAATGGATACTACCCTGACAAATCCTTGTACATGAGAGTTGTCTGTCAAATCTTTATTTCACAAAGAATGAATTGCATAACAATGAACTGAGCTCAAAGCAAAGCACTTTAATAATACACTTAGACAAAGAGCTCAATCCAGTGATATACTTTGTACTACAGGTCCTTCATGAACATCCTATCCACCAAAACCATATCTCACAAACATGCCATACTACATGTACATGGTTCGATCAGAAGTCCTGAAAAAGATATGAATTTTATTATCATATTTTAATTATACATACACAGGTTAAAAGATATATACTCCAATGGCAGTCTTTCCTGCTAAAATGTCATGTGTAGAATGTGATATACCATTTTTGGGTCTATATGGGTACTGTCCTTTATATTCATAAGGTCATTTTGACACAGCAAAATATATAGAAAATGTTAACTTTGATCTGGAAATTGAGTTCTTTTTCGCAAAATAAACCCACTAAAACTAAACTTTGAATGCAAAAGACCCCTAAATGGCTAACAGATATTGCTATAAAAAATAGTCCATGATGATTATTGTTATTAAAGAGTTCATGGAATGTACACTGATTCTGTCAGTTGAATGGACTAGAATGAGATGAGTTATATAAACATAAAGGTTTTTTCAACAGTTGTGGTGTAAATTAAATCAGTTTTATTTTATGGTTGACATATTTAAGTATATATGTAGATCATTGGCTTTTCAACACATTGATATTTAACAATATCGATTATCTATTTATTGTTATATTGTTGGTATTTTTCACCTTCCTAAGACAGTTTTAACGCAACATGAACGCAAGCTTAATAGGGTGTCCTCACATATTTTGACGTTGCTGAAAAATTTTGGTTGACATATGTATCCTCTTCTCATCGTTTTTCGTGCTATTAAGAATGCATACTGTCGTCACAATTTCCATTGAAAAGGCATGCATAGTACAAATTCATAAGACGTACGAAAACATATGATCTGACCATATACATGTACATGTATGTATAGGTTATCAGCTTTTCTACACATATTAGCCAGTAAGCCACAATGAACCTATTATGGCGAGTGAGCGCAGCTAATGAGCTAAAATGAATCAAATTGTGTCCTCAGTGGGGGATATTTTAAGGAATCTATATGAAGAAAACCTGATAATCTGTTTATCGTTCTATTACTGGCTTTTTCACCTCCCTAACTTGGCCTAAGACAGTTTTTACAGACGAAAGCAAGCTTGATCACTACTCCTCACACACATGTATAGATTATCGGCTTTTCTACACGAGTCATGAATATCGTAAAATGTTAGCCAGTGAGCAGGCCCGCAATGAAACTTTTTAGCAAGTGAGCCCAGCTAATGAGCTAAAATGAATCAAATTGTGTACTCAGTCACAGTTGGTGATATTTTAAGGTATCTACACAAAGAAAACCTGCTTATATAAATCTCAGTGGCAGATCCACAACTTTTCATAAAAGGGGGTGGCTGCTGACTGACCTAAGGGTTGCCCACTCCCGTCATGCTTCCCCAGTGGCGGATCCGGGGGGACAGTTCCGAGGGTTGGAACCCCCCCCTTTTTTTGGACGATCAATGCATTTGAATGGGGACACATAGTTGGAACACCCCCCCCCCCCAAGTTTGGAACTCCCCTTTTATAAAATGGCTGGATCCGCCCCTGCTTCCCTATAAAATCAACCAAATTTTCCCCACCCCCTGGATCTGTCTATGTAACTGTTTATCGTTCTGCGTAATACTGGCTTTTTCACCTCCCTTACTTGGGAGCGTCTTTTTACCACAGAATACCACAGAACACCACAGAACACCCAAAATTTACCACAAAACTTCGAAATAATAATACATCAGACATTATTTTCGTGGTATTGTTAATTTTCTCTATAATTTGACATTTATTTTTCAATTAAAATTTATATTTTTTCTATTTAATTTAAGAATAAAATTTTTATGATAATAAAATTCAAGATTAAAATGTGAACCGATGATCACCATCATTTTAGTTGGAAATTAAAATTATTGTCTTATAGGTTTATTAATTTCACAGAATAAATAGTTACATATGAGAAATATTAGCTCTTTCTTAATTTCACGAAAAAAATATTGTAAAACAATAGAGTTATTAACACTTTTTATCGATCAGTTCAATATATTCAAAGCGTATATTGATCAGCGATTGAGAAAACGGTACAGTAATTTTTTTGTTGCTAAAAACTATTTTTTTAAATGTTTATTTTAGATTTTCATTATTACAATGCATTAGTTTAGTGTCTCAAAGGTCTCCAAATGTAAACAAAATATGGCAAATAACAAAAAAGTTATGATCATTTTTATCTCATCCAGTCAATCATCATGTCATTGGTGTAACCCGAATTAAAGAAATAATATAATTCGAAATTATTAGATTTGCGTTTTATAAAGTAATTTTACTGTTCAGTGGCATATTTCAGTAGTTTTGTTGTAATTTGTGTAGTTCTATGGTACATTTTGAGTGTTCTGTGGTATTCTGTGGTGTTCTGTGGTAAAAAGACGCTCCGCCCTTACTTGGCCCTAGACAGTTGCTTATCTGTTTATCGTTCTGTCACTGGCTTTTTTTTTTTTAGATTAGAGACTTCATGTGTACAAACCTGACGTCAAACTCGTGTACTATAAAAGAAGAGACAAATAATTTCACATTAAATCCTTTAACATTACATCTAAAGATAATTATAATCCAAAGTAAATAGACAATAATAGTGCATTGACTTGACATATCAACGATATAAGGATGAGGCTTAGAAACGGGGAAATGCGAGGCTCTGCCGAGCTTTTTCCCCGTTTCGGGCCGAATCCTTATATCGATGATATGTCAAGTCAATGCACTATTATTGTCTTTATACTGCAATCTAAAAAAAAACATTTTCAATTGTTGTTTAATGTGTTAATGTTATTATTTGATTTAAATATTGGGAAACTTCCCCCTTTTATAAAAAGGCCTCATATCATGCAGGCGGAGAAATATACAACACAATGAAATGTACATTACCTGTTGAAACCCGCAATCGATGGTGAACGAATTTGTTTGAGAATGAACTAAAATATCAACAATAAGCATAAAACATAATGATTTATAGTTTGCAAACCAAAAATATTAACAAATGAAATATGTTTTTTTTCTAAAAATTGCAAAAGAAATAAGTTTGAGTCGTTGTATACATTGGAAACAAGAACAGGTTGAATAGGTCGTATGAATAATTAATTATAATTTCGGCAATTTCTATTTAAATATTCATGAGGAAAAGTGATATCAGGTCAGTGACTGTATATGACATAGAAATATACGGTCAACGCATTTTGACTGCTCAAATAGAACGAGTGCAGTATAAATTATATTACGATGTCAATGGACTAATTTCCCGCGCAAATGTCATCACTGGGATAGACTAAAACGAATTTTAGGTTTATGTATCATTCACATTCCGATCAATTTACTCAGTTAAATAAAATATATGTGTTAACTATTTTTATATTGGTTTTGAATTTAGTTAATCTATCAGAAAAAAGGATTTATTTCTCGCAGATAGCCCTCAATACTATACACCAACTCGACACTGAAGCTAAAAAACCCTAAAACATAATGGTATATGGAATCGTCCAAACGGATTACCTATAATATTGATATACTAGGTGAAATATGTAGATTCAGAATTGTGTACACAGAAATAAGATCAGAAATAAAGCCCTATGTAAGGTGAAAACAATAACACAACTGTATAAAATCATTGTTTGTTAAATTTGCTTGCATAAGAACCATGAAGTTAAAATTTATAACGATTACGTTTATCCTGTCAACCCCTTTTCTTCATTGCATCAAGGCTTCCGTTGCTTTACATCGAGCAGCAATTCAACCAATCGGGGAATGTTAAGTTGGGACATACCTCTATTTTTGGAAGCGTGATCTTTACATCGAGGCTTGCGTTGCTTTACACCGAGGCCACAGTAGTTCGACCAATCGGGGAATGTTTATTTGGGGCATGTGACCTATTGAACTGCAGGTTTTATAATATTTTAATCGAAATTGTAGAAAAATGAAATGTTGTTAGTACATACAAAACAGAAAATGATGAATACTTTACGTAAAAGATAATTTGGATCCGGGTTCTGTGTATTCACATCATTTGTACAACTCTCCTTACTGATGCCATTTTTTGGAATTTCTGTGACCTAAATGGTTCGCGAAAATTAATATTTTATTATATATATAGTAACAAAGCTGATTGTAGTAAGGCATTAATCATAATAATCAATATTCTATCAACATAAAAGACCAGGATGCAAAACAAGTGAGTGTAGACGGACAGGCATACCAGATCTAGACTGTGCCTGATGTGCAGAGTCTGATACACTTTGGCATTGATAATAACTAGAACCTAAGTCCTTTGACTAGACATGACAAGATTCAGTTGTTCTTGACTCATATTTTTGAAAAGGATATCAAGAGATATAATCAAATTCTGATCTATTGTTTTAATTCATTTTGTTTCATTGAATCAACCTTAAATGCAAAACAGGTTAATATAAAGGTTTTTTTTTGGACAAGTTGAAATTCCATTCAGACAAGTAAGTTTTGGTATGTACTTGTCCTATTGGACAAGTTGAAAAAAAAGTTATTGTAGAGGCCTGCAATGATATCTAGTTTCCACAGCTTGTATCTCAAAAACAAAAACGGTTACCCCTTTTTTATTTTATTTTCTGCTGTACTTTTACAAGCAGAATCCAAATGTGAAATTTAAAAAAAATCTGTGGTGTGGTTAAGTATGTACACTTCGCCTTCATTGAAACTTTGCCTTTTTATGCCCCACTTAAGGGCATAATGTGTTTTCGTAGGTGCGTCCCTTCGCTCATCCGTTCATCCATTCGTTCGTTTGTCTGTTCTTCCGTCTGTCCCACTTCAGGTTAAAGATTTTTAAAGGTCCAGTGAACATAGAAAATGATAGTGCTAGTGGGGCATCAGTGTACTATGGACACATTATTGTTTGAAATTTTTATAGAAACAACGTATTTGTTGTCTTGATAACAGATAATTTATGTATTTTGTATGCATGGAATTTGTTGATATGCCATAATGTGTGTCTATATTGTTGTATGGTTGACTCAAATGGCTCATTAAAGCTTGAGTTATATAAAAGGATATGTTAGATATATATATATATATGTCAATGAGATAGCAAACCAGTAACAAAAGTAACCAAAAGACATCCAATATGAATCTTGAACTCTTACAGTTTATATTTTATTAACATGCAGTGTTATATGAGGTATTATTTCTGTTTAAAGGTATTTCAGAATTATGGAAGTGGGACAAAGTTGACATGAATGTCACAGTTGGTAAAATTGAGAACATCAATGTAACATTGGAAAGCTTATTTTTTATGAGAGGTTTTTTGCCAGATGAGGTATGATGTAAAAGATAGATATAAGAAGATGTGGTATGAGTGCCAATGAGACAACTCTCCATCCAAGTCAAAATTTATAAAAGTAAACCATTATAGGTCACAGTACGGTCTTCAACACGGAGCCTTGGCTCACACGGAACAGTAAGCTATAAAGGACCCCAAAAATTACTAGTGTAAAACCATTCAAACGGGAAAACCAACGGTCTAATCTATATAAAAAACGAGAAACGAGAAACACTTATGAACCACATCAACAAACGACAACTACTGAACATCAGATTCCTGACTTAGGACAGGTGCAAACAAATGCAGCGGGTTTAAACGTTTTAATGGTACCAAACCTTCACCCTTTTTCTGAAACAATAGTGTAACATCACAACATAGAAAGACACATTATAAAATATCAACTGAAATAGCTTAACTCAATCAAAGGACATATTAACACCATTGAACATACACTGAACAAATAAATTTGACCTATGATACAATGTAAATACAAATAGATAAACTAAGGGAAGAATAATAAAAGTAACATGTTATATTGGTATGAAAAGTTAAACAATTAAAGAAAAACAATATGCTTGAACAAAAATATCAGCCATTTGCAATAACTTTAAACACAGGTAAATGAAAATAATTTTGTTGTTAGGTATACGTGTACAGTTCCAATAGAGAATGGAAATATTTTTACAAAATAAATAATTTTGATGTTCATAGTACGAAATGAAAATTTATAGTAATACCAAACACTTATAAAAGCTGGTACATAGACCAGATATAACCCTGAATAACATTAAATAACAAAAAAGCAATACAATTAGTAACAACAGGTCAAATAAACAAGAAAGTACGATTTGAGAGTACTCGCAGTTACTGACAGCTAGTTAAAAGCCAAAACAATTAATAAAAAATCATGCATCAGAGACTAAAATCAACTAAAACACATCCCAGGGATTTAGTATTTTAACGTCATGGACAGTCAAAGAAGACATGACTAGTGCAATGCCAAAAATAAATGTATCAACAGACAGTAGGATAGTTAGGAGTTTAACCTCTTTATAGATCAAAACGAACGTGGGTGTGTCTTTATACATCCCGTTGGAAAAGAATACAAATTTAGTTATGTTTTAATTTGCTGATGACAAAATCGATATTAGTGCCAATGTAAACTATATTCAAAGATCTAATTACAACATTGGTAAGATAACCTTTACTAATAAGTTTGTTTAAAGGTTCAATGAGTTTACACGGACCACATAGTGATTTCCTCGCTTTAAGTACAATATTACCGTAAAATTTAGGATGTGAAATACCGTTTTTAATCAGTTTTCTACAAGTACAGCCAAATTTACTAATCAAATCTGTATCTATGAAAGAACTTAGCAAAAGTTTTACGTAATTTATGGTAACGAAATCCCTGATTTAATAATTTACCAGTGATGCATTGATTACATTAAAAATCTATGACATCAGTACACACACGGGCATAACGAATGAGTTGGGATATATAAACACCGTATGATGGAGCCAAAGGAACATCGCCGTCTAAAAAAGGAAAATTAACAATAGGGAATGAAAAATCGTCTCTTTTGTCGTAAATTTTCGTATGGAGTTTTCCTTTAGAGAATGAAATGTCCAAATCCAGAAAAGGACAACTACTGCTGTTTATGTTAGATTTAGTTAAAGTAAGTTCAATTGGGTAGATTTCGGTAGTATATTTAGAGAACTCTGGATTATTTAACGAAAAAATATCATCTAGATAACGGAAGGTATTGTTGAATGTATCAACCAAATGTAACAATGACGTGTCTTTACTGAGTTTGGTCATAAACTGAGATTCATAGCAATACAGGAATAAATCTGCTATTAAAGGGGCGCAGTTAGTGCCCATAGGAATACCTACTACTTGTCGATACACTTTATCGCCAAAACGTACATATATGTTGTCCAGGAGAAAATTTAAAGCTTCAATCATATCTTCACATTTCCAGTAAGTGTATCTAGCATACTTTCCTTTTTCGTTACAGAAAAAGGCTTTAAACGAGTTACAGTAAATAAATTTGTAATGAGATTTTTCAAAAGACCATTTAATTAAATATGAAAACTTTTTCTTGATAAGATTGTGTGGAAGTGTAGTATAGAGAGTAGAAAAATCATAACTGTCAACAGAATTAAAAGGACCATCAAAAGCATGTACTTTATCTAAAACCTCTAAAGAATTTTTAACACTCCAAAAATAATTAATACCATTATTTTCATAAGCTTTATTACAAAAGTTAATAACAAGTTCTTTGATAGTAGTAAAGGAGGTAGTTAGAAGCACTGATAGATTGGTAGTAGAACATTTACTAGATGCGGAGATGAAACGGAATTTAAATGGTTTTTTGTGCAATTTAGGTAACCAGTACATAGTAGGGACTTTCAAATGTTCGGAAGAGGCTTAAAGCTGGGTAGTGGCAGTGATATGCTGGTTTACAATTTGACTCTCTGTGGAGCGTATGGACCTGAATGTAGATGAATTTGTAATTTCTTTTTGGAGAACTTCCGTGTAGTATATGCGTCACACGGACCCTATTACTAATTTCAGAATTGTTTTCAAAATGAGATATACGAATATTAACAGTATTCATAATTTTATTCAAATAACTGTCTAGAGATTTTTTATCAGATTTTTCACGTTTACACCAATTTTTACAGTAGACAGACAGAGCGTCTTTAATGATCTGACGATTTTTTTATGAGAGGTTTTTTGCCAGATGAGGTATGATGTAAACGACCATGTTTTATTCATTAAGCTAAATATGTCATCATTAAGACACATGCTATGAAGCTGATTAAGGGATTTACATGCAATTTCAAAGCCATGCAATTTTTAGCTCACCGTTCCGAAGGAACGG
Organism: Mytilus californianus; assembly: GCF_021869535.1. Lineage (NCBI taxonomy): Eukaryota > Metazoa > Mollusca > Bivalvia > Mytilida > Mytilidae > Mytilus > Mytilus californianus. The sequence continues at coordinate 92,986,783 of NW_026262745.1, forward strand.
TGAGCTTTTGCCATCACTTGGCGTCCGTCGTCGTCTGTTGTCGTCTGTCGTCGTCGTCCATCTGGTGTAAATTATTTCAAACATCTTCTCCTCTGAAACTACTGAACCAATTCCAACCGGACTTAAGCTGAATGATGCTTAGGGTATCTAGAATAATTTTGTGTTTTATTTACTGTTTCGTCAAATAACATGGCCGCCATGGCTAAAAATAGAACATAGGGCCGGGGTAAAATGCATTCATTAGGTGAAGTTCTATCAGCCCTGAAATTTTCAGTTGAATCTAACAACCCATTGTTGGATTGCTGCCACTTAATTGGTAATTTTAAGGAAATTTTGCAGATTTTGGTTATCTTGAATATTATTAATGATAAAGATAAACTGTAAACAGCAAAAATATTCAGCAAAGTAAGATCTCCAAATAAGTTCGTATGACCAAAATTGTCAATTGTCCCCTTAAGGAGTTATTGCCCTTTAAAATCAATTTTTCACAATTTGTTCATTTAGTTTGCTTACTTTAAAAAATCTTCTCCTTTGAAACTGCTGAATCAATTTCAGCCAAACTTGGGCTGAATGAGTTTCAAAGTATCTAGTATAAATTTTGTATTTTATTTTCTTGTACGTCAAGAAACATAGCTACTATGGCTAATATGAAACATAGGGGTAAAATGCATTTCTTTGATTTTGAAGAAAATATGACAGATACAAAAAACTTTTCAATGGAAGTTTTAAGCCATCTCTTTAATAAATGAACATGGTTAGCACATGCATCACCCAGTGGTGAAATTAAAGGTTTCATTACAGGTTTCATGCTATAATTTATTTGCCTTGTGTTTGAGCTAATTTTGACATGATTGAACTTAATTGACAGCTAATTTTATTTCAATATATCACTTTTGTAATGTTTGAAAAAAAAATCATATTTCATTTTTTATACGACCGCAAAAAAAGTTGCATTTGTATAATGCTATCATGTCTTCGTCGTCAGTTGTGTTGTCTGTGTCCTTGTTGTCGTCGTCCGAAGACATATTTGGTTTCTGGACAATAACTTAAGTTTAAGTGAATGGATCTCTATGAAATTTTACGAGAAGGTTCAATACCACAAAAATAAGGTTGGAATTGATTTTGGGGGTTATGGTACCAACAGTTTAGGAATTAGGGACCAAAAAGGGACCAAAAAGAAACATTTTTGTAGTTTCCGCACAATAACTTGTGTGTATAGATCTCTCTGAAATTGTACCACAAGGTTCCATATCACAAAGGGAAGGCTGGGATTGAGTTTTGGTGTAATTGCCTAATCTTTCAGGAATTAGGGGCAAAGAAGGGGCCAAAAACAAGCATTTTTCTTGTTTCCAGACAATAACTTGTGTTTATATGCATGGATCTCTCTGAAATTGTACTACAAGGTTCCATATCACAAAGGGAAGGCTTGGATTGAGTTTGGGGGTAATTGGCGGGGGGGTTAAAAGATTTGATTTTTTTTTCAATTCTGTATTTTACTTATAAATGGACTTTCTTTCTACACCACTGTTTCATGGAAACACCCACAAACCTGTAATATAAGGCTGTTGGTTTTTTTTCTTTGAATTGTTTCTCCTTTTTTCATGTCAAGCTTTTCATAGCCGACTATACAATAAGGGTTTTGTCAATTTTTGAAGGTTGAACAGTGGCCTATAGTTGCTTTAATCCACATTATTTGGACTCCTGATTTTATATAATACTGTATGAAGGCCCTATGAAAAATGGGGAAACTTCTATTACGACAAATTTAGAATTCTCCATACACTTTCACTGTACAAAAACACTCATCTAGAGAAGGAATTTTATAATGCCTTCCCTGTTCCAATTTAAATTTAAATGGAACAGCTCTGATCTAAAGAAACAGATGGGAACATAGTAGGAACATAATAACATTTAAGGCTGTTGAAAATAAGTACATACAGCTGTTACTTTTTCTTTCCTTTATTAGTCCTCACCATTGACTTATTTTATATTTTAGTTTGATCCTATTGGAATTGTGAAGGAATATTTTCCTTTGTGAAAAATCCTAACTATAGGAGGGTGTAGTACACCTTGTATAACACAGGTCCCTGGCGAATGTAATATAGGAGGGTGTAGTACACCTTGTATAACACAGGTCCCAGGTAAATGTAACATAGGAGGGTGTAGTACACCTTATATAACACGGGTACCTGGTAAATGTAACATAGGAGGATGTAGTACACCTTGTATAACACAGGTCCCAGGTAAATGTAACATAGGAGGGTGTAGTACACCTTATATAACACGGGTACCTGGTAAATGTAACATAGGAGGGTGTAGTACACCATATATAACACAGGTCCCAGGTAAATGTAACATAGGAGGGTGTAGTACACCTTGTATAACACAGGTCCCAGGTAAATGTAACATAGGAGGGTGTAGTACACCTTGTATAACACAGGTCCCAGGTAAATGTAACATAGGAGGGTGTAGTACACCTTGTATAACACAGGTCCCAGGTAAATGTAACATAGGAGGATGTAGTACACCTTATATAACACAGGTCCCAGGTAAATGTAACATAGGAGGATGTAGTGCACCTTATATAACACAGGTCCCTTGTGGATGTAACATAGGAGGATGTAGTACACCTTATATAGCACAGGTCTCTGGTGAATGTAACATAGGAGGGTGAAATGTAGCTTGTATTACACAGGTCCCTGGTGGATGTAACATAGAAGGATGTAGTAATCCTTATATAACACAAGTCCCTGTGGAATGTAACATAGGAGGGTGTAGTACACCATATAAGGCACAGGTCCCTAGCTGTCGGTTGTAACAGGAGGGTGAAGTACACCATATATAACACGGGTCCCTCGTAAATGTAACATAGGAGGGTGTAGTGCGCCTCATATAACACAGGTCTCTGCTGAATGTAACAGGAGTGTGTAGTGCACCTTAAATAACACAGGTCCCAGGTTGATGTAACATAAGAGGGTGTAGGCAGAGGCGGATTTAGGGGGGCCAGGGGGTCCGCCCCCTTTTGTGGCAAAAAATTTGGCTGATTATATAGGGATTCACTGAAGCATGACTGGAGCGGGCGCCCCTCTTATGCAGTCAGTGGATCCGCCACTGGTAGGTCACCATATATAACACAGGTCTCTGCTGTATGGAACAGGAGTGTGTAGTACGCCTTATGAAACACAGGTCCCTGGTGAATGTAACAGGAGGGTGTAATGCGCTGTATATAACACAGGTCCCTGGTGAATGTAACATAGGAGGGTGTAGTGCACCGTATATAACACAGGACTCTGCTGAATGTAACAGGAGGGTGTAGTGCGCCGTATATAACACAGGGCCCTGGTGAATGTAACAGGAGGGTGTAATGCGCCGTATTTAACACAGGACCCTGGTGAATGTAACATAGGAGGGTGTAGTGCACCGTATATAACACAGGACTCTGCTGAATGTAACAGGAGGGTGTAGTGCGCCGTATATAACACAGGTCCCTGGTGAATGTAACATAGGAGGGTGTAGTGCACCTTATATAACACAGGTCCCTGGTGAATGTAACAAAGGAGGGTGAAGTGCATTTTATATAATAGAGGTCTCTGGTGGTTTTAACATAAGAGGGTGTAGTGCATTTTATATAACACAGGTCCCAGGTGGATGTAACATAGGAATGTGAAGTTCATTCTATATAATACAGGTCTATGGTGGTTGAAACATAGTAGGGTGTAGTACAACATATATAACACGGGTACCTGGTAAATGTAACATAGGAAGGTGTAGTACACCTTATATAACACAGGTCCCTGGTAAATGTAACATAGGAAGGTGTAGTACACCTCGTATAACACGGGTACCTGGTAAATGTAACATAGGAAGGTGTAGTACACCTCATATAACACGGGTACCTGGTAAATGTAACATAGGAAGGTGTAGTACACCTTATATAACACGGGTACCTGGTAAATGTAACATAGGAAGGTGTAGTACACCTCATATAACACAGGTCCCTGGTAAATGTAACATAGGAAGGTGTAGTACACCTCATATAACACAGGTCCCTGGTAAATGTAACATAGGAAGGTGTAGTGCACCTCATATAACACGGGTACCTGGTAAATGTTACATAGGAAGGTGTAATACACCTTATATAACACGGGTACCTGGTAAATGTAACATAGGAAGGTGTAGTACACCTTATATAACACGGGTACCTGGTAAATGTAACATAGGAAGGTGTAGTACACCTTATATAACACGGGTACCTGGTAAATGTAACATAGGAAGGTGTAGTACACCTTATATAACACGGGTACCTGGTAAATGTAACATAGGAAGGTGTAGTACACCTCATATAACACAGGTCCCTGGTAAATGTAACATAGGAAGGTGTAGTACACCTTATATAACACAGGTCCCTGGTAAATGTAACATAGGAAGGTGTAGTACACCTTATATAACACGGGTACCTGGTAAATGTAACATAGGAAGGTGTAGTACACCTTATATAACACGGGTACCTGGTAAATGTAACATAGGAAGGTGTAGTACACCTTATATAACACGGGTACCTGGTAAATGTAACATAGGAAGGTGTAGTACACCTCATATAACACAGGTCCCTGGTAAATGTAACATAGGAAGGTGTAGTACACCTTATATAACACAGGTCCCTGGTAAATGTAACATAGGAAGGTGTAGTACACCATATATAACACAGGTCCCTGGTAAATTTAACATTGGGGGTGTAGTACACCATATATAACACAGGTCCCTGGTAATTTTAACATAGGAGGGTGTAGTACACCATATATAAAACAGGTCCTTGGTGAATGTAACGTTTGAGGGTGTAGTGCACCTTATATAACACAGGTCTCTGGTGGATTTAACATAGGATGGTGTAGTGCAATTTATAACACAGGTTCCTGGTGGATGTAACATATGACGGTTTAGTACACCTCATATAACACGGGTCCATGGTAAATGTAACATAGGAGGGTGTAGTACCCTGTATATAACAGGTCCCTGGTGAATGTAACATTTGAGGATGTACTGTACCTTATATAACACAGGTCCCTTGTAAATGTAACAAAGGAGGGTGTACGGTATGCCTTATATGATATAAGCCCCTGGTGAATGTAACATATGAGGATATAGTGCACCTTTTATTACAGGTCTCTGGTGAATGTAACATAGGAGTGTGTAGTGCACCTTATATAACACAAGTCCCTGTGGATGTTACATAGGAGGGTGTAGTAGTACCCTTTATATAACAGGTCCCTGGTGAATGTAACAGTTGAGGGTGTACTGTACCTTATATAACACAGGTCCCTTGTAAATGTAACATTAGGAGGGTGTACGGTATGCCTTATATTATATAGGCCCCTGGTGAATGTAACATATGAGGATGTAGCGCACCTTTAATTACAGGACGCTGGTGGATGTAACATAAGAGGATGTAGTGTGTTTTTCTGGTGTAGTAAGATAGTACTATGATATTAGACGGTCTTTTTATTATAACATGCTTGGTATTAGCTGATTAACTGATTGCTTAGTTTCTTTTGTTATCTATTCTGACATCGGACTTGGACTTGAACTGAGTTTTACTGTTCGTATTACTGTGTGTTTGTTTTTTTCTACATTGGCTAGAGGTATAGGGGGAGGGTTTAGATCTCACTAAGCATGTTTAACCCCGCCGCATTTTTGCGCCTGTCCCAAGTCAGGAGCCTCTGGTCTTTGTTAGTCTTGTATGTTTTTTTAATTTTAGTTCATTTATATGTTTTGGAGTTTAGTATGACGTCCATTTTCACTGAACTAGTACATATTTTTATTTAGGGCCCAGCTGACGCCCACCTCTGGGTGCGGGATTTTCTCGCTGCGTTGAAGACCCATTGGAGGCCTTCGGCTGTTATCTGCTCTTTGGTCGGGTTGTTGTCTCTTTGACATATTCCCCATTTCCATTCTCAATTTTATATATCGAAAAATGCATGGTATAATTGGTTTTCATGGTGTAGTAAAATAGTACTATGAAGTTAAAAGGTAACCATATTTAATATATGTGCAAGGTGACCAGAGGTAACCAAAATCAATATTGACGTAAGGTGACCAGATGTTACCATCGTCAATATCTGTGTAAGATGACCAGAGGTAACCAAAGTCAATATATGTGTAAGATGACAAAAAGTAACCAATGTCTTTATAATTGTTAGGTGACCAGAGTTAACCAAATTGAATAATTGTGTAATGTGACCAGAGCATGATTGTAAGTGATCTTACATCCCAGCTCCTTTGTTCTACCAGGGGTGATCTGAGCCGGATTACCCCTACCAGATCACCTTAGCTTAAGTGTCTTTGTTCTGCATGCTTTCCTTTGTTTTGTAACATTTTGGCGGGAATGTCAAATTTATACTAAAACTTAGAAATATTTATACGGAAAAGACTAACTATCAAAATTTTTTGTTGAAAAATTCAGTGTCTATGCTGGGAATCGAACTCAAGACCTTTAGCATATAGACACACGAGTCATACCCCTACACCAGCACGACTGGATAAAAATCGATGTTAATTTAACATATTTAAACATTTTGTCCCGTGCTCAAAAAGGGTATATGCCATATAGTAATATATAAAGTATATATTAATGATTGTGTGGCGTTCTAAACTTGATTTTATGAAGCGTAAATGGTTTTTTATCTAATCTTGAACAGCTGGGATGTAAAATAGTTATACCATTCGGACTTGGTGTGTCAGTATTAGATCACCCTCTGGCCTCCGGTCATCGGGATGATCTTACACTGACACACCGCGTCCTCATGGGATAACTATTACAGACGTAAACATAGTCAGTATCTTTGCATGGATTTAGATTTATGTGTAGGGTGACAGGAAAAATCAGTGTTATTATGGTGAGAGGTACGTAAATGAACGCCTCTAGCGGAAAACGGGAAAACTTACGTTTGTTGTTATGAGAGTTATCTCCCGTACACTAGAACAACGTTTTCAAGATGTCGGAAGATATTCCGCTTCATCGGAATAATGGTTAACTCGGTGGAAGAATATATTGAATGCACATCATTAAAATATAACAAAAAAATGTAGTAATGGTAAACAAAATGTCTTGTCCGAGTGAAACATTGCTTCCTTCCCAAGAAAATAAAAGTAACTTGGCATGTCGTGATGGTCGGAGAATGATTGAGTTCTAAAGATCTAATCCTTGCAGAAAAAAGAGGTGTTGAACTTGATGGCGCACGCAAATTGCTCACCGAACAGTTTGACGGGAAACCCCGAGTAACAAAAGACCAGAAGATATATACTGGAATCTATTTCAAAATACTAGTACATTATGTCAATAACAAACTAGTAAAACATTGTTTGGACGCTTATACGTTTGTTATTGTATGTTTTGTTTCACGACGCGACACAATTTTTTTTTTAATATTCGCATCAATTCACTATCGTCACTATAATAATGGAACAAAACCACAGATAGGAATAAAAGAGTAGGGATGATATGCATCAAACTTCAAAATATTTTTTGTTGGGTTTTTGCCTATAATTTACATTTATCCCACATCTCCTTTTATCATATTAAACACACCATTTAAGTTTGCAAATGACCAGACGACAATTTAAATCATTACTATTGGGCTCGAAGTATGTGTTTATTTTTGTGTTGCGTTCGCGTGCCATTGGAAACATAATTTTATATATTTTATATGACCTTCTGCAACGATCAGGTAAATACAAGTTTACTGTTGTTTTTTTGTTTACTACTGTTCGTTTCTTGGCAGTTTTTCGTTTTATTTTGCCATGACATTGTCAGTTTGTTTTTGGCTTATAAGTTTGAATTTCCCGTTTGTATATTTCGCCTCCCTTATTGTGCAGCAGCAAACATTTCATGCAAAATTGTGGTCGAAAATGTGAACAATGAATGTATATCGTCATTCGGAGAATTAGATTGTAATGACAGATCTTTGATTGTTTCTGTTAAATTTGTTTATAATTTTATAGAATGTACAATTTAGAGCTTAACCTATGATATACACACTAGTCCATTTTTAAAGATGTCCTTTAATCATTCCACAAATAATTTTAAGTAATAAATACATAGGATCTCGTGTAATCCCTAAAAAATGATAATCGGTAATTAATACTTTTTTCAGACAGGATAATATGCTCTATAGCGCATATGTATAGAGAAACAAATTATAATGAAGCGGTCGTTGTCGTTATGTGACAATAATTCTGATGCTGGTAGACGACGATTCTGCTGATGGAGCCGTGACTTGACGTTGCGTAATCCTTTTCGGCGACGTCGGCATGCAATTTCTATCTTTTCCCGTCGGCAACACCCTTTCAACGGCTGATACATAAAGGGAGTTCGGTAACCCCATGAAAATTATATATCAATAGAAAGGAAAATTCGACTATAAAAACATTTAATTATATAGAAAAATTGTAGAATAGGTTTAAACTGCAGAATAAATTAAGCTTGAAATTCCTTATTTTTGGTTTAAATTTGACGTTATGTCTATATGTACTTTATGTTGTTTCCTTACTATTTTCAAATGTCTGGAACTCCGAAGTTAGATCGGTTAGGAATTTATAAATTTTTCGATTTTTCATTTGTTTTTTTATAAGTTCTACGCGTATACAATTTCTTTTAAAAATCGCTGAACAAGCCTTTTACGTACCTGTTACCTTAAAGACATCTGATACTTCTTTTGAATTATTTATTATTTTATTTTCTTCATATGAAATAGTTTTTTGCCCCCGGTATTTACATTTTTTTAAAAGAAAGGTTTGACAGTAATCCAAAGATCAGCACTTTTTGAACCTCCAGAACATCGTTCTTAAAAATACATTTTCATAGATTTCCTTTTTAAATTATTTACCAAATTTCTTTCACGGCTGTCTGAATTTTTTCCATGTATGATTATTTCGTTTTTGGTGTACTGAGAGAATTAAACAATTTCTTTTAACAAAAAAAAAATGTACATGTTTATTATAATCATGCATACACAATAGTCTTGATAACTTCAAAAAAATCATAATCAGCAGACACTAGTCGACTTTGGTCGGAACGACTTGGGGCCGGAACGACAGTTCAGTTTCTTGTATATTCCTCCATTAATTGTGGAGCACTACCCATACCCCATACCCATAGGGTATAATTGTAGAAACTATATACACCTTAAAACATAAGGAAACATTTAATTATGTACAGATGACTGAAATAAGGCAATAATAATTACTAAATAATTAATATTATAATTAATTCATAGGATAGTCATCATAAAATTTTATAAAAATAATATTCATAATGTGCTGAGGTGTAAGAACAAGATAAGTAAGAACTGGATATATTTACAAATGAGAATTTAGAATTTAAGTGGTCTTAAATTAAACTTTCTTATAATTGTAAGTTAAAGGTGCTATACGTACTACAGAATGTATAATGAAAAGGTTATTTTATAAGACTTATGTAAAAGGGTTGGGGTTTAGAACAATTTGTCAACATTTTTACACAAGTTTTCCTTCGCAGTTTAAAATTACCTTATTTGGGATCTTGTCATTATTCTTAAAAGGTACTTGATATCTTAAAACTTTGCAAAAAATTAATTAATTTAGGTCCTAATAAGTCATAAAATAGTAAGATAGTAAAGTAGGGAACTATTTTATTTGAAATCACGGGACAGCGTACATGAATTTAGCAGCACTTTCATTGTCAAGACAGTTTCCGGTAACGTAAAACTGCTATAAAGAAACAGTTTTTTTGTTCCATGTACGGTCATGGTCAACTGGATTTCTGATTCAGTGATTGAGGCTCCTAAAATAAAAGATGACAGAAAATGTGTCTTCTACGTGTTCAGCATCTTCGTCCAAGAAAAGAAAGTCCAGCAGCTTGTTTGAAGAATCTGAAAATTCTTCTAGTCCACAATCTTATCCTAATGTACATGTAGTTGAAAGTTCTAGTCCTCGATCGGACTCTTCAGATCAAACTACATCGTCAGAAGATCAGACAAAAATTACTTCTTCTCCAACGGAAATTGATGACTGTACTTCAAAATGGAACAAAAATACTTTAAATAAAATAGGCATAGAATCCGTTACGACAAAAGCTTTTGATCCAATGGATTTAATTTCATTTGCTTTCAATTTGAAAGATCCAAAAGTTTTGCAACGTGTTGATCGATGTAAGAAAGTGATTGAAAACCATGAAATTTTCGGAACTGAACACAAAAGACATCCATATAATGTTTTGGACATTGATGATATTGAAAACATTGAATCTTCTTCAGCCTTTGAAATGATGGCAGTAGAATACAAAAGTAGATGGCATCATGATGTTGGTATATGGAATGTACAGCCTCCTGATATAAATGATAAGCTAGACATTAGATTATTCCAGAAGTAATTTATATGTATTATATATATATATATATTGTTTAAAACAAACATGACACAAGGTCCCAAAGTTCCAGTAACAGAAAAGTTTATATGTTGCATTCTTTCATCTCAGTACACGTATTATTCTTATAATTACTTTTGGGAGTCTAAAGCAAATTTTCTAAGTTGGTGCCAAAAGAAATTATTCGCGCATGTGCGAGAACTGAACGGACGTTTTCAAACAGAGCTAAAGAAAAATTTCACAGAGAAGACGATATCCTTTGAATTTAATCCTTGATTTACTTGATTCAAACCCTAAAATTGTTTACCTACATACGTATTTCACAATTACCGTGAAATATTTCCAGAAAACAGTAAAAATCATCTTGTTTCAATCCGCTATATGGCGGGAAGAAATGTTTACATTGACAACAAAGAAATTTGACATTTCCGGTTTGGAAATAGAATTTGTTTATTATTGCATATTTTCCTAAACCCTTATTTTCAGATGAGCAACAAATTAAAGAAATATATTGCTGAGCAACCCCAAATTCCAAGCGGATTCAGATATAAAACACCGATATTAGTATCTGACAGCAAGGGCTTTACCGTACGGAACGCCTGCCAAGACAGCGAATTCCCACTAGAATCGTGGTGCATCTCCGGAGCAAAAACATCAGAACTGGTTGACTTGATTGAGCACAGAATTCCAAAAGCAATCAAGAGACATTATCACATCATTATTTACTTTTGGTCAGGAACCTGTGATTTTACCATCAAAGAGGGGAAATTTATTAGACTTAGACACCAAAGTTCTAAAACTGTAAATACCATATTAAGAGAATACGAAAGAGCAATACACATTGTTGAGCAACACCCAGGTGCCGAGATAAAGTTTGTGGATTGTCCCATACTGTCGATCAGCAAGTACAATAAGTTCAAAGGACATAAACAACCTGCATCATTTAAAGTTGAAGACTTCCAAGTAACAAAACAGATACAGAAACTTAACTCTGAAATTATAAACCTAAACCAGAAATTAAACAAGAACACCATAAAAGTTAGCAAATTCTTCATCAGGGGCAGAAAAATAAAAAGAGGCGGCTATAGAAAGTCAATCAACATCTCAGTCAACAAAAAAGACGGTCTACACCCAGGAAATTTACTTAGCCTTGCCATCACCAAACAACTATTGCTTGACACCTACAGCGAATGCTACAACGCAATACAAGAATCAGAATTTGTCCAACTACAAGTCGAAGAAGCAGATCTATTGACATTATTCTAGCACCAAGACGAAAATACTGTAGTAAAGGGTTTAGGTGAGTTTATCTTATCAGTCTTTACTACACCGTATCAATACAGAGTCAAACTAGAATATATTCAGTAAATAACACCTGCATTAAATATCAACTTCAACTTTCAAAATGAGGTTTATCACAATTTTTATCATCATTGCCAGCACCATCATGAACATGAAAAATGCAGCTATGGCAAACATTGAAGATACAGAGGTTCAAATAAAACAGGACACAACAGTATATAGCTTGTTAACAACAGTAAATAGACTAAAATCACCAAGAGCTTATCCTTATAAATGTAAATCAGTATCATCATATTTACTGCTCATACTATTAGCAAATGCAAATGATGTAAATCCAAACCCAGGACCAACACATAACGACAGCACTATATACCCATGTGGAACTTGTGACCAGCCTGTGACATGGGACGACAGAGCCATAAGATGCGATACCTGTGACCAATGGTTTCATATCAACTGCCAAGATATTCACAGTAAAACCTATAGCTACCTTGTGGATGATAAAAACATCTCTGTGCGATGGGATTGTATCATTTGTGATAATCCAAACTACAATTCCTTATGCTATGGTTCAACAGCTATCTCAACAAACAATAGCTTTAACTTATTACTAGATGGTACATTTGATATGAGTACAGCATCCCAACAAGAATGTGTAAAACCAAAACACACATCAACTCCAAAGAGAGAAAAACAAGAAACTAGGAATAAACCATTTATACCATTAAGGATCCTAAATGTGAATTGTCAGTCCATCAGAAACAAACAACACCAAGTCCAAAATCTTATAGATAGTACAAAGCCAGACGTAATGATAATGACAGAAACTTGGTTGGATTCATCAATCACCAACAGCCAAATATTCCCTCCAGAATATAACATCTATCGCAAGGACAGAAAGGAAAATAAAACTGGGGGTGGAGTCCTTATCGCCATACACAACAAGTTTCTAAGCACTGAAATACCAGAACTAGACACTAACTGTGAAATAATATGGGCACGAATACAACAAAAAGGCACAAAAGACCTCTACATATGCTCATATTATAATCCAAAAACATCTAACAAAGAGAGCCTCTCAGAATTTGAAACAGCTGTAACTAGAGCCTCACAAAACAATGCATGCTTAATGATTGGGGGTGACTTCAACCTACCAGGATGGAACTGGACAAACAAAACAGTCCGCCAAGGAACTCAACATGCAGAACAACATTACCAGCTTACTGATATTCTTGATGACAATGGATTAACTCAATTAGTACAAGAGCCAACTAGAAATAAAAACACTTTGGACCTTCTTATAACCAACTGTCCTAGTAAAATGATGAGACTTGATGTCATTCCAGGAATTTCAGACCATGATATTGTGTATGCAGAAATGAACACCAATCCAATGACAAACAAACAAAAGCCAAGAAAAATCCAACTGTATAGAAGAGCTAAATGGGACAGCATAAAAGAGGATATGAATTTGCTTTATATCAAAATTCAAAAAGAAAGCCTGAACAAGAAGACAAACATCAATATACTCTGGAACATGTTCAAAGAAGACCTAGAAAGCAGTACTAACCAGCATATACCTTCCAAAGTATGCAAGACTAAGGACAAAAACCCATGGATAACCCAGGAAATCAAAAAACTTATGAGACGAAGAGACCGAGCTTATAAAAAGAAAAAGAAATCAAACCATGCTACTGATGTTAAAAGATTTAAACAACTGAAACAAACCATCCAAAGAAAATCAAGACAAGCCTATTGGAAGTATATAGAAGACATAATAACTCCAGAAGATAACGAGGACATCCGTTCACCAACAAAAAGATTCTGGACCTATATCAAACACAAGAAAAGTGATAAAAATGGAGTAGCACCACTTAGAAGAAATGGGAAATTGGAAACTGACCCAATAAATAAAGCAAATATTCTAAATAATCAATTTCAATCAGTCTTCTCTGCTGCATGTCCAATCAGTAAACGAGATTTTGAAAAGAAAAAACTCATGTCAGATCTACCAGAAAATTATCCAGACAGCGAACAAATAATCATCACAATTAATGGAGTGGAAAAACAGCTGAAAAATCTTAAACCACACAAGGCTGCTGGACCAGACAACATCAAGCCAATGATTCTGAAAGAACTAGCCAGTGAAATTGCTCCAATCTTAACCATCATATACAATTTTTCAATGGAGGAAGGAAAGATACCCGATGACTGGCGAACTGCAAATGTCACTCCGGCATATAAGAAAGGCCAGAAATACATAGCAGCTAACTATAGGCCAATATCCCTAACATGTATTTGCTGCAAAATAATAGAACACATAGTCACCAGTAACATCATGAAACATGCAGAGGTAAATAACATACTATACCCATTACAACACGGCTTCAGAAGTAAAAGATCATGCGAAACACAACTCCTTGAATGTATCGATGACATCACAAAAAACCTGGAAAACGGAAAACAATCAGATCTGCTAATACTTGACTTTTCAAAAGCTTTTGATAAGGTGTCCCACAGCTTACTCCTCCATAAATTACACCATTATGGCATCCGAAGTAAAACAAACAAATGGATAAAGGAATTTCTCACCAATAGAACCCAGGTAGTAGTTGTTGAAGGCGAAACATCTGACAAAGTAAAAGTAGAATCCGGAGTACCGCAAGGATCAGTATTAGGACCCAGTCTTTTTCTGTTCTACATCAACGACCTACCAGAAGGCTTACACTCCACAGTGAGACTGTTTGCGGACGATACTGTGGTCTATTTGACAATTTCATCAGACAGCGACTGCCATAAACTCCAAGAAGACCTGGACAAACTGGCAAAATGGGAAGAACTCTGGAAAATGGAGTTCCATCCTGAAAAATGTAGTGTCCTCACTGTTACAAAAAAGAAAAGGCCAACCAAGTGGGACTATAAACTCCACGGCCATACTCTGATGCATGAAACATCAACTAAATACCTAGGCTGCACCATCGCAAATGATCTAGATTGGGGAGAACATATAAACAACATCACAGGAAAAGCCAGCCGAAGCCTTGGTTTCCTACATCGAAACCTCCACATTAGCTCAAAATCCATCAAAGAGCATGCCTATAAAATATTAGTAAGACCGCAAATGGAATACGCCACGACAGTATGGGACCCGTACCAGCAAAACCACATAGATAAAATTGAAAAGGTACAAAGAAGAGCTGCACGATATGTAACCAGCAGACATAGAAATAGATCAAGTGTCAGCAACATGATAAATGAATTAGGATGGAAAAGCTTACAAACAAGACGAAAAGAAGCACGACTCATCATGTGTTACAAAATAACAAACGACCTTGTAGCCATAGACAAGAATAAATATCTACAAAAACCAACAAGAAGCTCAAACCGGACAGGACAACATACTTACCTATTACAGCCAGCCACCAAAGACTGTAGGAAATGGTCCTTCTTCATAAACACCGTCAAGGATTGGAACAAACTGCCACCAGATACCGCCACAGCAAAGTCTCTTGAGATATTCAAGTCTCAAGTCACCAAAACCACAAACTAAATCAACAGAACAATTTGTTTTTATCCTGTTTTTAACCTGTTTTTAATCATGCGCAACTTGCCAGAATATTCATCATGTTGAATGTGGGCAGTATATGGAAGAAGAGAAGAAGATCCCTGGACAGTTATATATATTCTAACACCTTAATCCAACTTGCATTTTGCACTATAACAGCAACATTCTGTTCACCTTAAGGGAATCCGGGTCCGTTCGCCAAAAAACATGTTCGCCCCCTTTCACTTTCGCACCCTACACATTCAAACCCAAAGTCCGTTCGCACCCTTTTTATTGGTTTTGTGTTTAATTATTTTGTAATTGAGTTTTGGTAAGTGTATTGCTGTAAATTATTTTTTTTCATTGTTTCAAAATAAAGTGAGATTCGGACATCATTTTTTTGTGTTGAATAAATCTTAATCATGGTTTGGTTTACTTAGTGTATTGCTATAAAAAAAAATCATTTTAGCTCACCTGACCTGAAAGGTCAAGTGAGCTTTTCTCATCACTTTGCGTCCGTTGTCCGTCGTCCGTAAACTTTTACAAAAATCTTCTCCTCTGAAACTACTGGGCCAAATTTGACCAAACTTGGCCACAATCATCATTGGGGTATTTAGTTTAAAAAATGTGTCCGGTGACCCGGCCAACCAACCAAGATGGCCGCCATGGCTAAATATAGAACATAGGGGTAAAATGTAGATTTTGGCTTATATCTCTGAAACCAAAGCATTTAGAGCAAATCTGACATGGGGTAAAATTGTTTATCAGGTCAAGATCTATCTGCCCTGAAATTTTCAGATGAATCTGACAACCCGTTGTTGGGTTGCTGCCCATGAATTGGTAATTTTAAGGAAATTTTGCCGTTTTTGGTTATTATCTTGAATATTATTATAGATAGAGATAAACTGTAAACAGCAATAATGTTCAGCAAAGTAAGATCTACAAATAAGTCAACTTGACCAAAATGGTCAGTTGACCTCTTAAGGAGTTATTGCCCTTTATAGTAAATTTTTAACCATTTTTCATAAATTTTTGTAACCTTTTACAAAAATCTTCTCCTCTGAAACTACTAAGACAAACTTAAACAAACTTGTCCACAATCATCATTAGGGTATCTAGTTTAAAAAATGTGTCCGATGACCCCAACCGCGAACCAAGATGGCCGACATGGCTAAAAAATAGTATATAGGGTAAAATGCAGTTTTTGGCTCATATTTCTGAAACCAAAGCATTTAGAGCAAATCTGACAGAATAAAATTGTTCATTAGGTCAAGATCTATCTGCCCTGAAATTTTCAGACCAATCAGGCAACACGTTGTTGGGTTGCTGCCCCTGAATTGGTAATTTTAAGAAAATTTTGAAGCTTTTGGTTAATATCTTGAATATTATTATAGATAGAGATAAACTGTACACAGCAATAATGTACAGCAAAGTAAGATCTACAAATAAGTCAACATTACCAAAATTGTCAATTGACCCCTTAAGGAGTTATTGCCCTTTATAGTCAATTTTTTACAATTTTCATAGATTTTATAAATTTTTGTAAATTTTTACAAAATATTTTCCACTGTAACTACTGGGCCAAGTTCATTATAGATAGAAATAATTGTAAGCAGCAAGAATGTTCAGTAAAGTAAGATCTACAAACACATCACCATCACCAAAACACAATTTTGTCATGAATCCATCTGTGTCCTTTGTTTAATATGCACATAGACCAAGGTGAGCAACACAGGCTCTTTAGAGCCTCTAGTTTCTAAGTAAAGTGAGATTCTGACATCGTTTGTTTTTATTTTGTGTTGAATAAATCTTAATCATCTTTTGGTTAGTGTATTGCTATAAATTTATGTTTTCATTGTTTCAAAATAAAGTTAGATTCTCACAGTTTTTTTTTGTGCTGAATAAATCTTAAATTATGTTTTGGTTAGTGCAGTGATATAATTTTTTTTTCATTGTTTCAAAATAAAGTGAGATCAAAGGGGCCAATTATCTTTCGTGCTTTCCTTTTAAAATCTTCAATGTTTTACTCATACCAAGCTAAATACATGCAGTATTTAAAAGCAAGTTATAACAACAATCATGATTTTCAAACACACAACAATAATACCAAATATAGCTGTGTATAAATACCAATTAGCAGTAATCATACATTTGTACATACAATGTACATGTAATTAACATTTAATAATTAATCATCAAATTGATAAAAAAAAAAACCAAAAAACATTCATATAATAATTCCCCAATTTTTATACAGGAAAATATATTTTTTTTGGTATATACATATAAAAAAATATCTAATAATTCAACTTGAATTTGAATAAAAATTGGGTGCGAATGTGTAGGGTGCGAACGGACCTAGGGGGCGAACGGACCTGATACCACCTTTAGGTAGTAAGCACGTTCTCCAGAGTCCAATTTTCTTTTCAGAATCAATAAATCATACTACTATTTGGGAATCTTTGACAGTTTGATACTTGATCCTAGATTTTGCAACACTTGAACTATTGGTGTTATACAATCAATTTTCTTTTGTGGAGTCTAACATTTTCTCTTGATGTCAAAATTTTGCAGAAATGGCTGATACATTAATTTTGTGTAGATCAAAATTGTAAAATGACTTTTTTGTCCTACATGTGCATGATGTGTACAGTCTAAATACAACAAATGTATGGTGTACCTCAGCTTAAATCTGAACGTCTGGCTCCTCTCTGTCAACAGTTTGTCAGCTAAATAATACCCAGTAAAGATATACATACATGTATATAATAAATGTAAAACTTTTCTTCTTAAATTGTCAAAATATCATGAATGTATAGGGAAACTCCCCCTTAAGTCAGTGGCTTTTTAGTGGGGAGTTTTCCTATAGTAAATCAAGAGAATTATTTCAAAGATAGGAAAACAATTCGTTAAGACTTCTAGATTTTTGTCTCGCCTTGACAGAGTCAAAAAGCGAGACATAGGTATGCTGTTTCCGGCGGCGGCATCAACAATGTATTAGTTTGTGATTAGGTCTAGTTCATAATGAACCACTAGTGGTAGGTCAATGATATTTGGTATGCTGTTGTATTAGCATTGGCACATCTCATTACCATGGAGATTATTTGGCCCTGCTCCCTCAGTCAAGGTCTATTGACTTTGAAACTTTGCTTAGTTTACATGTATTAGTTTGTGATAAGGTCAGTTTATGGGGAACCACTAGTGGTAGGTCAATGATATGTGGCATGCAGTTGTATTAACATTGGAACATCTCATTACCATGGAGATTATTTAGCCCTGCCCCCTCAGTCAAGGTCTATTGACTTTGAAACTTTGCTTACATGTAGTTTACATGTATAAGTTTGTGATTAGGTCAGTTTATGGGGAACCACTAGTGGTAGGTCAATGATATTTGGTATGCAGTTGTATAAGCATTGGCATATCTCATTTCCATGGAGATTATTTGGCCCACCCCCTCATTCATGGTCTATTGACTTTGAAACTTTTGCTTAGTTTTCATGTATTAGTTTGTGATTAGGTCAGTTTAAGGGTAACTGTTAGTGGTAGGTCAATGATAATTGGTATGCAGTTGTATAAGCATTAGCACATCTCATTTCCATGGAGAATATTTGGTCCTTACCCCTCAGTCATGGTCTATTGACTTTGAAACTTTTGCTTAGTTTACATGTATTGGTTTGTGATTAGGTCAGTTCAAGATGAACCACTAATGTTAAGTCAATGATATTCGGTAAGTTTCATTTCCATGGAGATTATATAACCCCACCCCCTAATTATGGTTCATTGACTTTGAAACTTTGACATAGTTTACAAGTTAATGTTTGTGTTTAGGTTTGTTTAAAGGGAACGACTTATGAAAAGTCAATGGTATTTGATTTGCAGTTGTATTAGCATTGGCACATCTCATTTCCATGGTGATTGTTTAGCCCTGTACCTACAGTCATGGTTCATTGACTTTGAATATTTGCATAACTTACATGTTAAAGTATTGCTATTTTAATTTTAACATTTGCATTATCAAAATAACATATAGGCGAGACATATCTCTGTGTTAACAGTTTATGATTATACATTGTGTGTATGCGTAGTACAATGAACAATGATGAATAGATAAAAAGCAACTACATGTATGTACTTATACATGCAGCTATATTTTGATATATATATATATATATATATGTGTGTAAATGTACTACAATGTAGGTGAAGAGAAAAAAAAATCACAATAAATTGTTAGAAATCTGGTAGAAAATAAAGTAACAAGATAAAATCACCATTTTGGCTTAGAAAATTGCAAGAATCTTGTGTCCGTTCTTTAAATAGTACATGAAATCATAGATTTTCTCCTAATAAAATCAAAAAGTACATGTAGATAACATAGGGTAGGTGTTTACGACCAATATTTATTCCTGACAAAAATGCATGCATTTGCACCACAGGTCTATTTTGTCAAAAAATGCTTTTGTGCCACTACATTTTGAAAATTAAATGTTTTATTTGGGCCATTTAAAACTGGCATACAACTGCACCAATTTGACAACTTATTAGGTTTTTGTCAAGCCTGCGACATTTATCATGTTTTTGAACATTGCGAAAACAAGACCATGAAGACATAGTGTTCCTATTCCTAGATTCCGTCATTTAGGTTAGTTACATATGTAGGTTCAGTCTGTGGTTAAAGTTTTACTATAGACATCAATAACTTTGTCAAACTTTCATGGAATTTTATGAAATTAGGACAGAAGCTTGTATATGACCAACATGACCAAAATACAGTACCGTATTCAGACCAGAATTTTTTATTTTCATTTTTTCTGTATTTTACTGATAAATGGACTAAATTTTTTTTTACAGTTAACATTCAGATTCGGTCTGAGGTTGAAGTTTTTCAGTTTTCAATAACTTTGCCAAACCTTCATGGAATTTTATGAAATTTGGCCAGAAGCTTGTTACTGAATGACATACAGTATCCAGAGCAAAATTTTTCTGTATTTTACTGGTTAACATGGTAAATGGGTTTAGTGTTTTTTAACAGTAAACAAATAGATACTGTACATGTCTGGTGTTGAAGTTTGTTACACATTTATTACTTTGTGAAACCTTCATAGAATTTTATGAAACCTAATTTGACAAAAGCTTTTTTTAGAGATAATGGCAGCAATTGGCTGAAACATAAATGTAGCATCTATTTGTAGATCTTGTCTTGCTGATCATTTTAACAACTTAAAGTTTCTCTCTTTCCATTATATTTTTCAAGTTAATAGGCAAAAATGAAAAAAATGGAAAACATTTTCATTTAAGGGCAATAACTCCTATAACATGTATAAGAAGTCGCCTGACAGTTTTGACTAAAATGGACAATTGGTGGATCTCAACATTCTGAACATTTCTGCCCTTGTCAGATTTTCTATTTATAACAGTTTTCAAAACAATAGACAAAACTTACATTTTACCCCTACATTTGTATGTTCTATTTTTAGCAATGTCAGCCATCTTGGTTAGCAGGCGGGTTATCTGACACATTTTTTAATCTAGATACCCCAATGATGATTGTTGTCAAGTTTGGTTAAATTTGGTCCAGTAGATTCAGAGGAGAAGATTTTTGTAAAAGATAATGGACAACGCATCTTTGCTAGCCAAGGGTTAGGATCCAGTCCGCTCCTGCCCACCCTTGGCGGGTTAAGATAGAATTTCGGGTGGATGAGGTAATGATTTCCATTGGTCACAGTTATAAGTTGCTGCATTCAATCAAAAAGCGCCTTTAAAATGATCATGTGTAAATGTAGAAAATGTCAATAAACAATTGCCACATGCCACATGCTTTTTGTGCAACAAATGACAATTTTAAAGTTCTTAATCAACTAATTTAAGTTCCTTGATATCTTTCTAGTTGAAATGTTGAAATACCAACATATATCATGTATATTTTGGTCCCTGCTTCATGAAATTTGTAAACACTACCCAGACACAACCATTTTAACACCTTCACACTGAAGAAAGTTCAAGTGCTGCCATTGGTCATGAATGATATAGTCGGAATGGGCATGACTTTTATCTACTGTTAGATGACGCAGCATTGTAATCACAAAATAATGTTGGCTTAATTTGCCCAGGGTGGAGAGGAGGGGACTGGATCGTAACACTTGGCTAGCAAAGATTCTTACAGCGATGACGGACAACTACAAAGGACGCTAAGTGATGAGAAAAGCTCACTTGGCCATTCTTAAAAGGACTTCATTTCAAGTTTCTTTATCCATTGGTCCCAGGTTTACTGAAAAACTACAATGATTGATATTTTTTTTTATTTGGTAATTTCCTCTGTTTAAAAAATAGAATTATTAAAATGAAAAGTTAAAAGAAGTTATTATGCAAATTTAATGACCTACAGACACTGATTTCTATTATGAAAATGAAGATGTGGTATGATTGCCAATGAGACAACTCTTCACAAGAGACCAAATGACACAGAAATTAACAACTATAGGTCACCGTACGGCCTTCAACAATGAGCAAAGCCCATACCACATAGTCAGCTATAAAAGACCCCGAAATGACAAATGTAAAACAATTCAAACGAGAAAACTTACGGCCTAATTTATATACAAAATAATGAATGAAAAACAATTATGTAACACAGCAACAAACGACAACCACTGAATTGCAGACTCCTGACTTGGGAAAGGCATATATATACAGAATGTGGTGGGGTTAAACATGTTAGTGGGCTTCCAACCCTCACCTAATCCTGGGTCAGTGGCACAATAGAACAACACAAGAACTGCACAAAATAACAAACAAACAACGCACATGATCAACAGCAAAAAACAACAACCACTCAATTACAGGCTCCTGACTTAGGACAGGCACATATAGAATGTGGCGGGGTTGAACATGTTAGCAGGTGCCCTAACCTGAGATAGTGGTGTAACGGTACAACATAAGAACAAACTATAAAAATCAGTTGAAAAAGGCTTAACTCATCAGATGGATACAAATAGAAATACATCTAACAAAAACACAGAGTGGACGTGGCTAGGTAATTGTACATCCCAACAACAAAAAGACACTTAAGTACAGATCTGAGAGTACTTGCAGTTAATGACTTGTTCAAAGCCAATAACAACTAATAAAAAAATGATGCATCTATGACTTAATTATCAATCAGTACACATCCAACATCCAATGGATTTAGTTTAAAGACGTCATAAACAGTAAGAGAAAAATATGACCTTGTGGCTAGTGCAAGCTATTCTATCCACTGAAAAATTGCAGATCTTTCCTAAAATCTGCAGTAATGTAACTAACAAATAAGCAATAGTGCTATAGCAAGTTGTTCTTGTCCACTATTACTGAAATGGTAAAGTAATATATGATTGAAATTATACACACAATTTCGCCAATCTTTCCATCAGTGATTTCAGATCACTTTGATTAAGAATAAATTGTCCCATTTTAATGTTGCATTCATGGTTGTAGGGATACTTTGCTATAGAATAAGACGCATTAACAATTTGTCATTATTTTTTAGGTTTCGAGTTCATGGGGAACTCTTTGTCCAGCAGTTGATAAATATGAGTATGATTAAGACAACCCAGAACTTGACAGAAGCAATGTATCAGAGTTTGTTTCAAGAATTTGCTGCACAGTTTGGATTAATG
Source organism: Mytilus californianus (assembly GCF_021869535.1). Lineage (NCBI taxonomy): Eukaryota > Metazoa > Mollusca > Bivalvia > Mytilida > Mytilidae > Mytilus > Mytilus californianus. Next base: position 93,009,683 of record NW_026262745.1, read on the forward strand.
AGTTTGTAAGTGCATATTAATACAGCTTAAAAGGAATGGATTTAGGTGTAATCTTGTATCTTACATTGTATCTGGTTTGAAAGGCCGTATGAGCTAATGCTGTCACCTGGCAGCCATTGTTGTAGTCATGGTAGTCAAATCCTCTTTGATCTGTAAACATTTAACATATTCATCTTCCCTGAAACCACTTAGCAGGAATTATACAAAATGTATGTGGAATGCTATCTCATGTGTCTCACATGATTATTATGTTGTTTCTAATCAGACAGAAATAAATGGGACGCCAGAGGCAATCTTTTTAATGAATGTAAGCTAGGATTGAATGAATAAGATCACAGAACAGCCTTAGTTCAATATTGGCTTTCCAGATGTGTTCGTTTTTACTTGACTTAAACGGTAAACATTTTGAGGAAAACATTTATAAATAATATGAAAAACTCTTTAACTTTGTGAATATTTTTGTGTGGAGAAATGTGCATTTCAATATGACCAATCATTTCTTGTTTTGTTGTGCAATTCTAATTACATGAATTACTTTCCAGTGGCGTTGTTGTTATGTAAACTATTGGTATAAAAATTAAAGCTTTATATTTCAGAAGGTAGAAGACCTGGATGCTTCATACCATGTATGGATATACCTTATGTTGTGAAGTTTCCTTCTGTCATATATTTATTGTCCTTGACCTCATTTTCATGGTTCAGTGATTACTTGGAAAAAAAATTATATTTTTATTGTCATGTGAATTTCTCACTTATTATGAGTAATACGATAACTATATTTGGTAAATATGGGCTCCTTGCAACAATTACATGTCAGTCAGACAGAGTTCACACGACCTTGACCTCATTCCATGGATCAGTACTCAAGGTTGAAGTTATGTGATTAGGTCCATTTTTCAGATACTAAAAACAGTAGATCAACCATATGTGGTGTGTGGAATGATTGTAAGGAGTACATGTCAGTCTGGCAGGATTATCTTACCTTGACCTCATTGTCGTGATACATTGGTCAATGTAAAGTTTTTGTGTTTTGATTTGTTTTTTCAAGTACTATCAGCAGTAGGTCAACTATATTTGGTATATGGAATCATTATAAGGTGTTAATGTCTGTCTGGCAGGTAAAATCTGACCTTGACCTCACTTTTAAGGTTCATTGGTCAACAGTGGGTTGTGTGTTCAGGGTTTTTTCTGGGTATTTTGGGAAAAAGGACCCTGGCCAGTTTTGGGAATTTTTTCACGGGCTTTTCAGTGAAATTGGGAAAACAGCAAATATACCAGATTTGAGTTTTAGTGTGTTTAGTTCATTAAAAGTTTATCTTTTATTGTGAAAATAAAGTAAGAAACTTCCAGATTTTTACTGGCCCTTCAAAAATGAGAAGAAATTACCTCTTGGAATTGAAGTAATATGTTTACACTAGCTATAAAAACATCTACATGTAATATCAACATTTATTAATGATAAAGAAAATTACTGTCACATTTTATTGGATTTTGACATGAAAATTTGTGAACTTAAAGTATTTTTGAATTTCTGTATAAAATATTTCCTGCTTTATCTTTCTTTTCCATATATCTTTTAGTTTTCAATTCTAGAGTTTGTATTTCATCATCATAGATGTATTTTGTCACCTGCCTGGAACTATTATTTTTTTATTGTATTTGATCGGCAAACCCGGAATTACCCTTATCCACCCCCGGAATCTGATCCGGGTATTGTAATTGTCTTCATTTCCTGTTTATGGCATCCATTGTTTTTATACGACCGCAAAAAAATTTTGTGGTCGTATATTGGTATGACGTTGGCGTCGTCGTCCGAAGACACATTGGTTTTCGCACTCTAACTTTAGTTTAAGTGAATGGATCTTTTTGAAATTTGACCATAAGGTTAACTACCACAAAAGGAAGGTTGGGATTGATTTTGGGGGTTATGGTACCAACAGTTAAGGAATAAGGGGCCAAAAAGGGGCCAAAATAAGCATTTTCTAGTTTCCAGACAATAACTGTAGAACGGTGTATGGATCTCTCTGAAATTATACTACAAGTTTCCATACCACAAAGGGATGGTTAGGATTTGCTTTGGGGGGTTATGGCTCAAACCATTTAGGAATTAGGGGCAAAAAAGGGGGAAAAACAAGGTTGTCCTGGTTAATGGACAAATACTTTAGTACAAAACATAATTTAAAGCAGTGTAAGGGAGATAAATCAAATACATCATTGAAATTATCTCCCTTACACTGCTTTTAAATTATGTATAAAGTAATGGTTAATGAACAATAAAGATAATTTAAAACAGTGTAAGGGAAGTAATCCAAATACAACATTTTGGTTACTTCCCTTACACTGTTTTTAAGTTATGTTTAAAGAAATGCATATTTATAAAGGAAGACCAGTAAAAATATCTGCAAATGTTGCATCTTTTTTTTTTACAAAAAAATCCATATGAAAGATTTGACACTATATTTTTATACGACCGCAAAAAAAATTTTTGTGGTCGTATATTGGTATGACGTTGGCGTCGTCGTCGTCGTCCGGCGTCGTCGTCGTCCAGCGTCGTCCGAAGACACATTGGTTTTCGCACTCTAACTTTAGTTTAAGTGAATGGATCTCTATGAAATTTTACCACAAGGTTCAATACCACAAAAGGAAGGTTGGGATTGATTTTGGGGGTTATGGTACCAACAGTAAAGGAATTAGGGGCCAAAAATAAGCATTTTTGTAACTTCCAGACATAACTTGTGTGTTAGTTTATGGATCTCTCTGACATTGTACCACAAGGTTCCAAATCACAAAGGGAATGCTGGGATTGATTTTGGGGGTAATTGCCTTAAAATTTTAGGAATTAGGGGCCAAAAAAGGGGCAAAAAACAAGCATTTTTCTAGTTTCATGACAATAACTTGTGTGTAAGTGTATGGATCTCTCTGAAATTGTACTGCAAGGTACCATACCACAAAGGGAAGGCTGGGATTGATGATGGGGGTAATTGCCTCAATATTTTAGGAATTAGGGGCCAAAAAGGGGCAAAAAACAAGCATTTTTCTAGTTTCAGGACAATAACTTGTGTGTAAGTGTATGGATCTTTCTGAAATTGTACTACAAGGTTCCATATCACAAAGGGAAAGCTGGGTTTGAGTTTGGGGGTGATGAATCATAAGGGGGTTCAAAAAATTTGGGGGGGGATTTTTTTTTTTTTCCTTTTTTTTCTTTTTTTCCTTTTTTTTTTCTTTTAAAATTTTCCATTTTAAGTTGGTTATTTCTGATTTATATTTAAAAGCAAATAATAATGATATGGTAGGAGATACACACCAAACAGGATGTGTAAATTATTATATAATAAGTATTGTGCAATAGCAAGAAATTTTCAATTGCACAGTATTGCACAATAGCAAGAAATCTTCAATTGCACAGTATTGCGCCATAGCAAGAAATCTTCAATTGCACAGTATTGCGCAATAGCAAGAAATATCCAATAGCACAATATTGCGCAATAGCAAGAAATTGTCAATTGTACAGTATTGCGCAATAGCAAGAAATATTTAATTGCACAGTATTGTGCAAAAGAAGATACTTCATATAAATTGCTTATTTCTTGACCAATTTCAATGGGGTTTTATTCTTGAATTCTTGGGGTTTTTTAATATGCTGAATCATACCGTGCATTAAGTTTTTGGATTTTGGGCCCCGTTTTTAAATTGGTCCACATTGAGGTCCAAAGGTCCAAAATTAAACTTTGTTTGATTTCATCAAAAATTGAATTATTGGGGTTCTTTGATATGCCGAATCAAACCGTGTATTTAGATTCTTAATTTTTGGTTCCGTTTTCAAATTGGTCTACATTAAGGTCCAAAGGGTCCAAAATTAAACTGAGTTTGATTTTAACAAAAATTGAATTCTTGGGGTTCTTTGATATGCTGAATCTAAACATGTATTTAGATTTTTGATTATGGGCCCAGTTTTCAAGTTGGTCCAAATTGGGGTCCAAAATTAAACTTTGTTTGATTTCAACAAAAATTGAATATATGGGGTTCTTTGATATGCTGAATCTAACCATGTATTTAGATTTTTGATTTTTGGGCCCCGTTATCAACTTTGTCCACATTGAGGTCAAAAAGGTCCAAAATTAAACTTTGTTTGATTTTAACAAAAATTGAATTCTTGGGGTTCTTTGATATGCTGCATGAATCTAACCATGTATTTAGATTTTGGATATTGGACCATAATAGGTGAATGTCCAATTTAAAATTTTTAAGTTCTTAGACCACATTCATTCTGTGTAGAAACCTATGCTGTGTCAAATATTTAATCACAATCCAAATGCAAAGCTGTATCAAGCTTGAATGTTGTGTCCATACTTGCCCCAACTGTTCAGGGTTCGACCTCTGCGGTCGTATCAAGCTGCGCCCTGCAGAGCATTTTATTAATTCTATTATAAAATAGATTAAGTTAGCACTATGGTAAATTTAAATGGGTAATTATGGTTGCCAACTCCATTGGAAATTTGAATTGAGATTATGAACATATCTTGAGGGAAAGAATTTTTTGGGGGAAAAAAGGGGGGGGGGATAAAAAGAAATTGTGGGGGGTCAATTTTTTCTCATTTCAGATTTCAAAAATTAAAAAGAATTATTCTTCAAATATTTTTTTTTTTTTCAAATTTCAAATAATGAAAAATTTCAAGAAGTAATCTTTAATTGCACAGTATGGCGCATTAGATTTGTAAAATCTCTGATCACATTTATTTATTTGTTATGCTGAATCTAACAGTGTATTTAGATTTTAAATTTTGGGTCCAGTTTTCAAATTGGTCTACATTAAGGTCCAAAGGGTCCAAAATTAAACTTTGTTTGATTTTAGCAAAAATTGAATATATGAGGTTCTTTGATATGCTGAATCTAAACATGTATTTAGATTTTTGATTTTTGGCCCAGTTTTCAAGTTGGTCCAAATTGGGGTCCAAAATTAAACTTTGTTTGATTTCAACAAAAATTGAATATATGGGGTTCTTTGATATGCTGAATCTAACCATGTATTTAGATTTTTTATTTGTGGACCCCGTTATCAAATTGGTTCATATTGAGGTCAAAAGGGTCCAAAATTAAACTTTGTTTGATTTCATCTAAAATTGAATTATTGGGGTTCTTTGATATTCCAAATCTAACCGTGTATTTAGATTTTTAATTTTGGGTCCTGTTTTTTAAATTGGTCTACATTAAGGTCCAAAGGGTTCAAAATTAAACTTAGTTTGATTTTAACAAAAATTGAATTCTTGGGGTTCTTTGATATGCTGAATCTAAACATGTGTTTAGATTTTTGATTATGGGCCCAGTTTTCAAGTTGGTCTAAGATAGGGACCAGTATTAAAACTTTGTTTGATTTAAACAAAAATTGAATATATGGGGTTCTTTGATATGCTGAATCTAAACATGTATTTAGATTTTTGATTATGGGCCCAGTTTTCAAGTTGGTCCAAATTGGGGTCCAAAATTAAACTTTGTTTGATTTTAACAAAAATTGAATATATGGGGTTCTTTGATATGCTGAATCTAACCATGTATTTTGATTTTGGACATTGGACCATAATAGGTAAATTAAAAAAATTCAAGTTCTTAGACCACATTCTTTCTGTGTCAGAAACCTATGCTGTGTCAAATATTTAATAACAATCCAAATTCAGAGCTGTATCAAGCTTGAATGTTGTGTCCATACTTGCCCCAACTGTTCAGGGTTCGACCTCTGCGGTCGTATCAAGCTGCGCCCCAGCAAAGCATTTTATTCAGTGTTGTATTTGTCAGTCAGATACCATTTTACTCGGATTTACTCATTACTTGTTGGCAATTTTTGGCATGAAGCTAGCGGTTGAACAAAATGAACATCGCTATCATGAATAATAAAGATGAAAATAAATTTTGCGATCGTTTGGGAATTTTACTCCCAAAATTGGGAAAAATGTAGGATAATTGCCATTGGGAATGGGTCGAATACCGGACCCTGTGGAATGCTAGAAAAATCCATGGTGTTTTGGTCTGTTTTTCAATTACCATAAGCAATAGCTATAGGTCAACTATATTTGGTGTATGAAATAATTGTTAGGTGTACATGTCTGTCTGACAGGACTTATCTAACATTGACCTCATGTGATACAACCTTTATCTTTAAGAATTTTAACATAAAATCAGTGGTCAGTAAAGCAGGCGAGACATTTCAGGGTGTGTACTCTTGTCTTTAGTATTATCAGTTTTATTGCCTGTAACATTCAAATCCCATCGAGGACTGCAAAAGGGAAGTAAAAAAACAATCTGTTCAAACCTAAAATATAAGGTATAAACATGGGGAAATGTTCCTTATAATTAATTTTGTTGAGTTATTTCAATAATATTTATAAAATTGAACCAATTAACAGGCCATATCATTTAAGAAGTGAGGAAGTAGAAAGAAAAATGCAGAAATTCCTTCCTTGTGCTATATGACAGCAGTGGTGCATGATCATATCCCACAGAGTCAGACCTCAAACAAAATGATAAGGATCAGTTAAGCAGTGTGATACTGGTACATGCATTCCGAAATACTACGTTTTATTTGCTGCTGTAAAATTTTGAGGTTTTGATGAATAAGGAATATGAAAAAAAATGTACCATGATAGTGTTTTTGTCGAGCCTTCGACTTTTGTCGAAAAAGCGAGACATAGCGATCCTACATTCCGTCGGCGTCGTCGTCGTCGGCGGCGGCGTCCACAAATATTCACTCTGTGGTTAAAGTTTTTGAAATTTTAATAACTTTCTTAAACTATCCTGGATTTCTACCAAACTTGGACAGAAGCTTGTTTATGATCATAAGATTATATTCAAAAGTAAATTTTGTAAAAAAAAAATTCCATTTTTTCCGTATTTTACTTATAAGTGGACTTAGTTTTTCTGCCAGGAAACATTACATTCACTCTGTGGTTAAAGTTTTTGAAATTTTAATAACTTTCTTAAACTATCCTGGATTTCTACCAAACTTGGAAAGAAGCTTGTTTATGATCATAAGATAGTATCCAAAGTAAATTTTGTAAAAAAAAAATTCCACTTTTTCCGTATTTTACTTATAAATGGACTTAGTTTTTCTGCCAGTTAACATTACATTCACTCTGCAGTTTAAGTTTTTAAAACATTTATTAGATTCATAAATTATCCTGGATTTTTACCAAACTTGGACAGAAGCTTCTTACAATCAAAAGATAGTATCTAGAAGAAAATTTTGATAAAATTTTGTTCCATTTTTTCTGTATTTTACTTATAAATGGACTTAGTTTTTCTTCCAGTCAACAGTACATACATTCTGCAGTTTAAGTTTTTAAAACATTTATTAGATTC